>NC_089276.1:23182990-24496922 GCF_963678975.1 Dysidea avara
TGAGGGAGTCTCGAGTGTAGTAAATCCACTGGCTCAATCGCAGCTACGTAGCTATCTACCATAGATTCTAGAGCAGACGGCATCAATTCCCATTCTGGGTCACCTGTTTTTTGGTTATTGGCACAGTAATGATACAGTTTATCCATTATCATCAGTAGTACTGAGCTAAAACTCGAGAAATACACAGTCAAGCGAATCGCCAAAATTTGGATTATTGCTTTCATTTGTGGGAATTCATTTTCAAAGAACAACTGGATGTGGGAATATTGTTTTGAAGAGAAGGGCCTCTCGAAATACCACTTTTCAAAAATTACGAGCTATTTGGTATGTGACCATCTTAGTGAAAACCCGTCTAGTTTGCATAACTTGCGAATTTCTTTTTCTTTCCTCGGCATTATCTGCATTGTCCAAGGAATGGTTTGCCAAAGTTTCAGTGGATTATTGTGAGAAGTTTTGGAATTACAGTGCTAGATAGTAGGAAGAGCAAGGAAATCGATTTGTACAGTGACTATACTAAAATACACTACAGGCGCTTACATTTGCAGCCATAACTTTCATTTGGATTAGTCTACAGGGTTGGAATTTGGCTTACAAGATTGACCAAGGTATAGTTTTAGCCCTGCAGTCACTTGCTAATAAGTGTATAAAGGCGGTTTTACTGAAAAAATGGCGATGATTTTGTTTACATCTACCGCATTGTAAACAAATGTACGTGACATGCAATACATCGAGGATACAGAAACGAAACAAAGATTTTCAAGCTCCCCGTGAGTAGGCGAATAAGATGGTGTATAGGTTTAATTATTTTAAGACTTTCTTTCCTGAATAATTGCTTGATTAAAACTTGCAAAAAATTTTCTTTGTAATTCAGTAATTTCACAAAATCAATGCATGCTTGTCAAGTTTTCGCTGAGACGGTCACATATTACATATTACACAATGTATAAAGGTACTTCATTAGGCAATAATATTACAATAGTGTGCTAGCTAAGTAATGCATTAGTACTTGTTATATAATAATACTACAGTAACGTGCTAGTTTAGTAACGTATCAGTACTTCGTTAGGTAGTAATATTACAGTACAAGTAGTAACGCGCTACTTTAGTAATAGAATACTTATGTGAAGTAACTATCTGTTAGATATTACTAGCATAAAAATGTAACGCATTATATTGCTTCACTACTGCATTAAAACGTAACTCATTACTAATACATTATGTCCAACACTGCACATATTATTACTTATATGTACTACAACAATGTGCTTACTGGATTTCTTTGACTGTTTAAGCTCTCTAGATCTTTTATCTCAAATATTGCAAAACTAGTAAATTTCTGTTCATCATATGGTATTATGATTATGTTAATTTGTTCACCAGGATAAGCCTTGACCTATGTGTATACAAGTATGTACATGACAGTGCATTAATTATGTACAAGCTTACAGTGTTATTGAGAACTAGAAAATCAGTAGTTGAAGATATTACTGGCATTGAAGTATCAGTAGAAACCATCTTGTGATTGGTGTATTCATTTTTACTATAATATTATATATACCACTGTCACACCTCAATTCAAAGGGAAAAAAGAAAGTATAAAAATGCCATAAGTGACCATCTCAGCAAACCTGACTTGTTCGCACAAGCATGCATTTTGAGAAAAATGAACTTTAAAAAAAAGGCTAATTATGGATGGTACAAAGAAAAATGTACAACGTATTTATCAGGTCATTACTCAGAGAAGGAAGACTCAGGTTGATTAAACTATACACCATCTTATTCACGTGGTTATGGAGTGTTTGAAAATCTTTGTTTTGTTTCTGTAGCCCCAACAGTATGCACGTCGCATGTTTTTGTTTACAATGCAGTAAATTTAAACAAGATCATCATAATTTCTTCAATTAAATTGCATTCATACCCATATAAGTAAATAACTAAAGAGCTAAAACTATACCTTGGTTGATCTGCTAATCCATGGTGAACATTTTAAGCTAAATTCTAACAGTGTAGACTAATGTGAATGGAAGTTATGGCTGCGAATATATTAAGCACCTGTAGTTTATTTTTAGTCTAGTTGGCATACAAATCGATTTTCTTGCTCTTCCTACTGTCTAGCACTATAATTCTACTCACCACGAAAAACTGAAACTTGGATGATTCATTCCTTGTACACTGTATGAGAGAAATAAAAAAAAAATCGGAACTCGTGCAAACAAGTTCGGTTTTGCTGAAACAGTCACTTATGGCTAGTACCACTTTCAGTGCTCAAGAATGCATTAACCAGAAACAGAGGTAGCAGATCAAAACTATAGCCCTCCTAGGTATATTTTTCATACAGTATACTACCTTCATTTCTTGTTAACGCATTCCAGGAATTCTGAGAAATCACCAGTTACTTCTTTGATGAAACTATGCTATTTCCTTTGCTTTATAAAGTGACACTTCACAGGATTGATTGTGGGTTTTAGTTTTATAAAGATGAACCAGAGTTAACCTGTGGACTTGGAAAAAGTGTTTATTAAATGAAGGCCACAGGTTAGTTTATTGTTTTGATTAATAAAACACACCTGGCACAATGTCATGTATAGCGCTGGGCATTACGCTTTGGCCATTATGTAAGAGTTAAAGCACTGTGATGAGTACTATACATATGCATTAAAATTAATATACAGTAGCATGAAAGAGTGGGCAAGAGACAAATATAGTACAAGGCAATATTTCATCTCAAGCCCACTCTTTGAGTGTTATTTGACAGATAGCACAAGCCTAGGCAGTGTTAATATAACTATGATAGAGAAAAATCAACTTGAAGTATTCACAAGATGAATGAAACAACTAGAAACCAGTGGCGTAGCCAGGAAAATTTTTTTACTGAGGCAAAGTCTATGCATTGACCTAATTGAGAGGGTCTGCTTCTGACTCAACTGTTCACAAAATTACTTTCAAGTGTGGGTGGTACAGCATTTGCAGGTTGATTATCTGGTTGGATGGAAGAAAGGTTCTGAGCATTTTTCTACATGCCATAAATAATGCTTCAGCTTAGTTAATGCTACAGTATAGCTCCCATGCTTCAATTATTAGACTATAGTTTAATTGCATTCAACACAACTTACCCCGGAGATATTTTGAGTGTTTAGGTCATCCATGGACTGCAATGGAGGTCATAGTCATGCACACTATACTTTTTATTGATTTGATGTGATGTTTAAGTCAGACTTTCATGTGATGCTCAACTGCATGTGTTAAGCATGTCAAGCTAGGAAGTCTGGAGGCATGCTCCCTCAAGGAAAATTTTGAAAACATGTGCTTTGAAATGGCATTTGGAGGCTATATTTTTGACTGTAGCTGCTAATGCATATGATATGCATGAACAATTAGCTCAATGCAATACCATGCAGTTGACTCATTGGAACTTTTGAAAAGTAATGCAAATTAACATAAATGTAAATGCCAAGCAGTGTAATGAGAACAGTAGCCATAATCTGTACTGAATGCTCTATTAGAGTATATTACGATGACTGCTCTATTAGAGTATCTTGATGTTATTACAACTGAATTTAACTGAGTAGCTGAAAGTGGTCCAGCACCGTCCATGGGCTTCCAGCCCTGCATAGTGCTACAGCCATACAGCCATAGGTTCTATTATGTGTGGTACAGTAATGATGTCTAGTAACATTTGAGCAGAAAATCCGGGGTGCCAAACCTCAGGCCTGCTCAGTCTGTTGTTGAGCATTTTTACTGAGGCAGCTGCCTCGGTTACCTCAATGGTAGCTACACCACTGGAAACTCATGGGTAGTCTTGAAATTGATTATCCTTGGTAGAATAGGTATTTGCATTCATGTTGCACTCTTGTTCTGGACTTGGATGAGTCTAGTCCATTTTCACAATTGTAAAAGTTTTCGATTGTGGTACTTAAAAACTGTATTCCTAGGACTCGTACATTTCTGGCATAAATCTCAAATGATTAGCCAAATATTCGGATTAATATCTGTTTGCTTTGTACCCAAATAATAAAATTAACACATGATTATTCGCACGTGATCATTTATATAGTTACAGGTGATTAGCTGTCAGTAATTAACGAAGCAGAAGACGATGGTAATGAAAGTAACAAAAAGGAAAGGACTATAGTGATAAAGTGAAGAGTAGTAATAGAATTAGGCAGCCACTAATTAGCGAAGACGTACTAATTCCACGGCAAATTGCAAGACTTTGTACAGGTTTGTGGCTTACTTCAGGTACTTCTACTTTGTCACAATCACTTTCTATCACAGTATCGCTGTTATAATCCTTTCAGAAAGGGCATTATGGCATCTCTTTCTTAGAAAAGTTATTCATATGAAGACACAAAGCTGTTTGTGGTTATTTGTAGGCTTCTTGGTAGTGGTCGCTAAATTGCAATGAAGCTTTACACCAATTATTCGACTAATTTCATTAGAGCTGAGCGAATATTCGAATACAGTAAACCGCTATTCGTTTGAGCCCTAATTATAACATAGCAAGAACATTCACTGCTACTAACCACAAGCAACCATCACTAAAGTTTTCTGTTGTTGTGTTCTATATAACTGCCCAATATAGAATAGTTGTATTCTATTATAAAACAGTTTGTTGCATTGATCCTTCCACACAAAGGTTTATATATATTTTATGTACATACTAGTAACATACATACAGTGTAGTATACACATGCAAACACTTATACTGCTTACTCATAGCTTATGAATGGCCAACGAAAAATATTTCTCATGTTAGATTGAAAATATGGATGAGAATTTGAGTACCATGAACAGTAGTCCAAGTGATCTGCATAAATATCTGATCCCACAATAGCATCATTACCTGTAAATGTCATGGATACCTGTAAAACAACAAGTTAGAAGAGTACAGTGACACTCATCTTTATTGAACCTTGTGAGGATCAAGTTGAGCTAATGGTACAAGTGAATTGTGATACCGAAGAAAACATAATCGATTGTAATGGTTCTTGTGAAACACAGGAACAACTTTTCTAGGACCATCTGCTGAAATTGCTGCACCTATGCTATGAAACATTCAAAAGCAAATACTAAATTAATGCACAGTTGAGAACATGCAAAATCACGTATATTATAATACATATAGCATAATATGTGACTGTATCAGCAAAACCTGTCTACAGTCAGTAGTTCACACAAGTATGCATATTGAGAAAAATAAAATTGGTGAAATTATGCATGCATGCTACCAAGAAAAATATGCAAGCTATTATCCAGTCTCAAATCAATAAAACCTATACACCATCTTATTTTCCTACACATGAAGAGTTTTAAAATCTTTGTTTAGTTTCTGTAGCCCCAATGGAGTGCATGACACATGTGTTTGCTTGCGATGTTGTAGAATTATAAAATTGTCATCATTTCTTCAATAAAACCAGCTTCACATGTGTATGCACAAGTAACTACATGGCTAATACCATACCTTTGTTGATTAGCCAATTCATGGTGAACATTATATAGTTATACAACGGCCACGAGTGCTCTGCCTGATATAAACGCACGAGCCTGAGGGCCGTCAGGCCCGAAGGCAAGTACGTTTATACAGGCAGAGCACGAGTGCACGTTGTATAACTGTTATGTACCACTCACCTAATAGGTGGGGAGAGTCTCACAAGACAGCTGTAACACTTATAAAGGCCAGGTTTCTAACATCGATTGTGGGTAACCAAGCCGGACGTTGCGATGACGTTCCCCCTGCAGTACTGCAGCCACCTGAGATATTGAAAGCTAGTATGCTATGGGTTATATCACTAACCTGCATTCGCTGTTTGACTCTCATTATGTAGTGCTCAACATGCCAGCGTGATCACTCAATCGCCATATAGACTAAGCGCCAGACTAATCACCATAGTGATTCCCTCGAGCGAAAAAAAGTAGCTAAATATACGTTTTAAGTAAACAAAACCCAACTACTAAACGATACTAGTCTAATTCTTACTATTCACACTGGCTAAACTCGAATCTGGTGGCATGACAAAACTGGTTACCACAATCGAACGTAAAGGTTAGTATTATTTAGAATATATTTGTTTTATTGAGTCATTGTCGAAGTGGACTACAGTTTAATCTGGGCTAAGATGGCACCAGACTAGTAAGGTGTATAAGTACATTTATATATGTGACCGGGCCTGCAAAAACAGGGCATGTGGGCACAAACTACACCCCATCACTCTACAGGTCATATCTCAGTATTAGAAAAGTATATTTTCATTCTGTAACTTGCAGCATAATGCCAATTAAATGCTTACTAAGAGCTAAAAATTGCAATGCCATAGCATAATGGTACAAAAAGTTATTAGTGATGAAGGTTTGAAAAAGTAGGCAAAAATCATGTGCCCACATGCCCTATTTTCGCAGGCCCGGTCACATATATGTAGACTAGAGTTGTGGCCACCAGTGTTGGCTTTTTCGATCGCCATTGGCTGCTTGTAAACATTATACGTATTGGTGACGTTATGGCCCACAATCGACCTTTACATGTCAGGCTATAAAAGAATTCGAGTGATCTGTGAAGTGTCCTTCCACCTATTAGGTGAGGTGTCGTAGTGGTCTTCGCCACCGGCACTTGTGCTATGCTGCATAAAACCGCAGCCAGTGCAATATCTGTATATTGCACTGCGGTCGGTGCATTATAACTTATAATGCACTCGTTGTGGTCTACAAAACCGCAACCAGTGCGTTATAAGTTATAATGCACTCGCTGCGGTCTGCAGCAGTGCAATATACAAATTATGGCACTGGCGGTGCCTTTGAACTGCCCACGCAGAGTGGTACATTTTAAGTTAAATCTCAATGCTATAGACCAATGCAAATGGAAGTTATGGCTGCATATGTAAGGCCACAAAAAAATAATTATATGTTTCTGGTTCCCTTCCTGGCCATTTTTTCACAATCACCATACAATATTTTATACCTGTTGAAAGGTTTTCATGTCTTGTAAACACTCTTTTCCTATAAATATGCACTAATGCTATACATTTACTTAGTTTTTCCCTGTAATTCCATGTACTGCTAAGTTAAGTATAGAGTACCACATCAAACAAGTTGCAAAAAAACCAAGCCTAGTCACCTGTTCAATTTTGGAAATTGGTAGGACAAACATATAATTAACTTTGTATGGCCTAAGCACCATAATTTATTTTCAGTGTACAAATCAATTTCCTTCCTCGTCTTACTGTCTTGCACTATAATTCCAAAACTACTCACCACAATAAACTGAAACTTTGATAATCCATTCACCGAACACTGTAGATAATATTGAGAACATAAAAAGAAATTTTGGAGGATGTGCGAACTAGGCGGGGCTTTGCTGAGATAGTCACCTACAGCATATGTGACTTTCCAGTTAACATAAGCTATCTAAACACAAATGTGTGATTATTACTTGCTTGTACATGTAAATATCTAAATTTAATTATCAAGATAATGTGCAGCCAATGACTTTCCTGTAAACACATAGTTCAATTGTGAACATATGGCACAAGCATTACATACATAAATTGTACCAGGAGCTTATGAGCCACCAAAAACGGTGAAGGAGCATGAAATTTACACTGCCTGCCAGGGCGAATTTTTTTTTTGGACCCACTTTGACTTAGAAATTTTTCCACATTTTGTGAACTTACCGTTTTTGTTTGTTTTACGGAAAGTCAAATTGGTTTGACCAGATCTCGGACCAGATTGAATCTCGGGTTGAATATGGCACGGAGTGGCACATCAAAATCTATTCCTCAAGCGATGTTTTGAACTCTACAGACAACTACGTAGGTGAACATTTCCCTCCTCAACAAGACATGTTTTCACACCGGCAACACACGACTGTGACAAGATCGATTAAGGAATGAAGGCTACTACTCATAAGGAAGTGAGCACTGTGAAGCTGATGTACATGGTGTGACAGTTAAAAATGCAATTATTTGCTTGGAGACTGCACGATTGAGTGTCTCAGTTTAGTGGATGTCAGTCATTGTATCCAGCTACTCAGTAGTTAGTATTCTGGATTCAGGAGTGTCCAATTAGAGCAGTTTGTGCTCTAATCGGACACCTCTACATAGCTGTACTACAGTGAAACTGCTCTAAATCAGACCACTCAGAATACTTCTATAGTTTGACACTATTTGTTGCATCAACCATGTAATAGAGGACTTGCATGCATGAAGCAAAGGTTGCTAGGCGGACATGTTTTGGGACAACTTTCTGTGGCGCATATTGGGTTAGAATGAAGGTAACGAGATTTATTCACTAAGCGCTGGTTATAGTGGCACTGGGAAGTGGGGCTGGTTTCGAAATAGAATATCTTATCATTCGCTTTGTGAAATAGGTGGCTAATTAAATTTCGATACATTACTCACCAATTCTAACTTCTTCGCCTTTTTTAATGAACTGTGTGGTATTTACAACACAACTCAACACTGATTCACTTCATTACAGCCTGTACCAAATCCTGAGAAAGCACTTTACAGCCACAACACTGTCCCGAAACATGGCACAGTTGCTTAGCAGTTACAATGATTTACGTCACGCTGCAAGTCTTCTATAGTTACTATCTTGATGAATGTTACATTATAAAGGTTTACTGTACCTATGATGGCTAGTGTAAAGTGTACAGCATGGTACGATACCAGAGCAGCAATTGGCCAAAATCAGACCTTTCAATCTATGCAGTTGAAGCCTTTTAAACCTTAAAGCTTACTATACCAGATCTTGTAAAAGTCCTTCCAAGAATGTAGCCCTGCTAAACCTCACACCTGTCCTACACATATACAAATCCTTTAAATGTACATGCATGTATGAAGTGGGATCAGTAGTTGAAATATCTGATTTAAAAAGTGATACTTTTAATTAATTAGTAGTGAATACTCAGATATAGTAGTAGCTTCTTAAGTACTTTGGTATTTGGATAGTTAAATTAGTACTCAAGATACACATACATTTTGCCATAAGAATGATGCCATGAATGCTGTGGAATCTGATTTGTGAAATTCAATGCATTCCACTTGCCAGAAACATTTACATGGGTATACTTCAACAAAGTGTGTGGCGTGTTTGTCAATGTGTATTGTTACAAGTACTACCTGCAGTGTAAAACATATCACATAGGTGTTCAGTCCTAGTTTGTTTAAATATAGACAGCTTCTAGTCAAGGATTTATATATGGCAAGACTGAGCCAGGAATATGAATATGCAAGAGTATATGCAAGGATCTGTCACACTACAACCTATTACAGCAGCAGAGAGGTAGCTGGTCTCACTGGTATAGATGGGAAGTTTAATCACATGACTGAATGGTTTGGTGGTTACTACTTTAAATGATGCATGTGCAGATATTTTGAAAATTTAATTTTACTTCCAGAATTACAGAGTCCTGAAATCCGTGTAGTATACAACGTGGCCACTTTTGGAATGGTGTCAATAATTACTTATTTATGAGGTCATAAAGTATACCTTAGCTATGTTTTGGGACCTACTTAACATGGTCACTATAATGAGGTGGCTTTATTAATGAGGTCATGAAGTACAGGACCTACTTGAAATAGTCACTATAATGAGGTGGTCCTATTAATGAGGTTATGAAGTACACCTTAGCTATATGTTTGGGGCCAGCTTGACATGGTCACTGTAATGAGGTGGTCTTATTGATGTGATCATGAAGTACACCTTAGCTATGTTTTGGGTCCAGCTTGACATGGTCACTGTAATGAGGTGGTCTTATTGATGTGATCATGAAGTACACCTTAGCTATGTTTGGGGCCAGCGTGACATGGTCACTGTAATGAGGTGGTCTTATTGATGAGATCATGAAGTACACCTTAGCTATGTTTGGGACCTGCTTGACATGGTCACTGTAATGAGGTGGTCTTATTGATGAGATCATGTAGTACACCTTAGCTATGTTGGGGGCCAGCGTGACATGGTCACTGTAATGAGGTGGTCTTATTGATGAGATCATGAAGTACACCTTAGCTATATTTAGGACCTACTTGACATGGTCACTATAATGAGGTGGTCTTATTGATAGGATCATGAGGGTCATCTTAGCTGAGTTTGTGACCGACATTACTCACTCGACTATATTGAAGGAAGCCACTTGATGTTTTCGCTGTATTTGCATACTTGTCATGTCTACATAGAGGGGCAAGTCATGCAATGCTTATATGCACATCTGTGTATGCATAAAAAGAAAAGTGAAGTGTGCGTTAAAGAATTTTGCACACCCTACATTATATAATGGAATTAGACAAATCACTGCATCAACTAAGAATGGCCATGCATCACCACCCATAAAATCAAGAAACCTCTTGGTCTGTTAATCCTTACCATATCTGAGTTTTCCCATGTTGCGCCAAATTAAGCCACAGGCTCAACTGGTTGTGTCCTTCCTTTTAAGTTTCAGCCTTGGCCAACTTCTTGAAGGGACTATTGTCAATCAATGGAGGTTTGAGGCAATAAAAGGTTGGTGTGTACATACTTGACTATAGTAATGGTGTTTACAACTACTGCTATACTGCTATAGTGCATATTATAAAACGCTACACAAAACTTATTAATGTATGCATTTAATAGATACATAGTTAATGAATGTATGTATTAATCACTGACATGTTTAATGGAGAATTTTGTCTAGCAATATTCATGCACTGATTAATATCTGCAAGAATCCCATATGTTCATACAAAATGCATAAGATTTTTAGATATCACGCATTGAATAAAAGTGTTCAAACATTGTAACTTCACAGGATAAAGCTATAACCACATATTGATTTTCTTACTTTTTGAATTGTCCAGGCAGCAAGAATTTGCCTGCAGATTTTCTCACATTTGGTAGCCTTGCATGAAAGTAGCTTTGGAAGCATATATTGCTAGAATGAAGTCCAGATTCCAGAAACTAGTGTACTTGACCAGGACTAGCTAGCTACCATATTGTGAGGTACAGAATCACTGGTTCACTAACTGGTCTGACTTCGTCAGAGTATTACGTAGGCAAGAAATATATACTGTATTTTTAATCTACACAAAATATGGGTTGGTCAGGCCTGTTGGTGAGGCTTAAGGTAAAACTTGGGCACATATACAGCAATTCAGTAGTAGTCCCAATGCATGTTGGTGAAATTGCCAGTACAATAATTCAAAATGCAATGATAGGACTTTTTGTCATTATTATTATGTTGAACTATCAATATTAACTATTATTCTCAAACCAATTTGATAATTGATATGATAAACTGGAAGAAATGTTTTCTTCAACAATAATTATTTGAGAACTTTCGTCTATAACCGCCACAAGCTTTACTTTTGATAATATACAATTTTTTTTATCAGAGGAATGAGCAGCAAGCGGACAAATCCATTTCCACATTGCTAATGTTACTATATGCAACTCTTCTTGTCAACGCCAATAACGGGTCAATGAAAGCAGTGTTGAATCCACCATTGTGCCCTTTTTAAACAAAATAGGAAGGTGACCACCATACCAAATTATTATTATGTTTCATGAAGTTTTTATCCCTCTAGTAGTGGCCTGGCAGTTTGACAAAAATTTCAGTCTGATTTATCAGAGTAAAATGGCTGCTCTATTGGAGTATCTTGTACGGCTATTTTGATAAGCACTTTCCCTCCCCATTGCTATTACACATTGCAATAGGCTTGTTGTAATAGACTTCTATTTTAAAGACTTCCAATTATGCAGGTTGGCAGGCAGTCATTATTAGTTTTGATTATATCACAGTTTCTCACATAGCTATAGCAAAAGTGAGAGTACTTCTGTTCCCATTAACCCAGTTGATGCAAATACTAGCGGAGTAAGTGATGCTAATTATCAGGACCGCCGACAGGGGGAAAACTGGGGCAATTTTCCCTGGACCCCAGGTCCCAAAGCTATACATTAACTGTAGTTATAGGGCCCACATTCTTGATTAGCCACATGCAGGCCCCCTAAATTTTCTTGGATTCTCTTGGCTGCCCTACTAATTATAAATTCACTTCACTGGCATGATTAGACATTATTTCAATCAAACAAACCAACTACTTGGGTCACAAACTTAACCCATGACATCCACGTGCAAGCCAGATAGCTACTTGTGTGGTCTCAGAGCATGCAACTAACCAACAATTGCAGTTTAAACTGTCACACCACATAAACTAAGTTAAATTTCACAAGCCACTATTTGTGACACGTTCTTACGAGTAGCCTTCATTTCTTCACTCCCAGCTAGTCTGGCCTCATGCAGTCGTCCCATGGCCACGTGTTGCGAGAAGAAGTGCCTTGCTGAGGAAGGAAATGTTCAACCACGTAGCTGTCTATAGAGTTCACAATATTGTGAGGAGTACACTGGCTATGTCATGCCACAAGGGGGTGTCACTCAGGCTCTTGCTGTAGATAGATCTGCGACCGCGGTCAAACTCTAAGTCAACGGTCAAGGCCACTAAATAGCTCTTACAGTGGGTCAAGACGATACGGAAGGTTTGAAACCCACAATCGAAAACTATACGTAGCTATTATCAAGTTTACGGGATTATACGTAACTCACAAGAAGTAAGAATCTCTAAGATGTTTTAAAGCTCCAACAGGCATTTCGCCATAATTATAATGGTTTTTCTCTCCCAGCTGCTGGTAGCACGCACTAAGAAAATATTATACTAGGTTACAAGCGCAGGTGCCTATAGGAAAATAGAGAAATAAGTGTAGGTCAAAAGTTCGACAAGAAACGCTCAAGTCACAGGTTAAAGACGATAAGCGCTGCAAGTCAAGGGTCAAGGTGAAATTTTCTCCGGTCAAGACTTTGACCGCGGTCGCAGATCTACCTACAGTATGAGCCGACATGACACCCCCTTGTGCCATTCAACCGAGGAATGTGACTCCGTAAAACAAATGAAAATGGTAAGTTCGAAAATTTTTCTAAGTAAAAGTGGGCCCCAAAAAAAATTCACCCTGCCAGGTGCTATCACAATCCAAATAAATTGCCAATTAGTTTCCATATAAGGAAAGTAAAATCTTGTTATTTAAAGCCGTATACAAAATTGCAAGTGACCAGTGACACATGGCAATGATAAAGTTGGCTGAGTTTTCCTTGAGGTCTTTTTGTTCTTCAATGATGGAAAACTCGTCTCTACTTCGTGTGGCTGGAGTGTCATTTGTGTGTGTTGTAAAACAAACACAGTGATGTAATTTGGATTTTCATGGAACTCAGTTCCATGCTTCTTCACCACCTTTGGTGGCTCATAAGCTCCTGATGTTACATATCACTTTGTTTTAAATAGTATACATGTAAGCAACATTTTAGGTAAGAAATTTAATATAACACACCAGAGCAGGGATTGGAAAGGTTGTATTGCAGAAATTGGAAAGGAAAGACTGGTTACAGGGATTGGAAAGGTTCCAAAAAGGTGATAAACTAGCTTCACAACATAGCACTAGATGAATACAATCAAGCCCAAAACATGCCTTAAAACAACTCAAAATACTTCCACTAAATTTCTTTATGATACAGTACAGTAAAGTAGGGATTATGCAGATTATTTGGGCTTTCTTGCTAAAAAATATCACCTAAAAAACCAGTCTATTTTTTCCTTCATAACAGCTTGGCAGTATTGTTTAGGCATAACCATGTTCATAAATATCTTCAGAACAACCCCAAACCCTTCCAACATGTTTCTATTAAATTAAAAGAAATTAATTTAACTGAATTTTCTGCTAACAGACTCAGCCAAGCTACCACAACTATGGATAAGGTTACGGGCTTAAATTCATCACTGTTCAACGTTGCTTCGGCCCAAGAAATACTGTACCTTTTCACCAACCACAGCAGCTACAATGCACACATCATGTAATTACCATCGTCCTCCTTTGTATCCCATTCCTTTCTCCACTAGCAACCATGTATACAGTGGAATCTCTAAATAACGGACACTTTGGGACCAAAAAGTTTTGGTTGTAATATAGAGGTTTTCCTCTTTTAGAGGTGAAATGTATGGAATTGGAACTGTTGGGACCAAACTCCTTTGTCCTTAGTACAGAGGTTTCCTTAATTCAGAGAGTCCTTTAAGAGAGGTTCCACTGTAGTACGTTCATGTTGAGCTGAATCCTGAAAAACAGCTAAAAAATAAAAGTGGATTTTTTCTCAACACAGTTAACATTTCAGCCAACCAGATGATTATTGGTAACAGCAAAGGTGTCAACAACAGACACATACGTCTGGTTTGGCTGCATTACAAGTTTGGGAAACGGCTGTAATGGACACTGTACTTATATGGCTTCCCCATAGGAAATGTATTGCGAAAAGTTTGGTTGGCCATAAATATTATGTCAAACATTTGAACAAGATTTTGAAATATTTTTAGTGGGTCAAGCAGTACTACAAATGAGCCAAATTTCAAGATCGTGTGCAATTGCATCCATGAGTTATTAAATGTTTTTGAGGATTCAGCTCAACGTGAACATCCTATAAGTGTTGTAACTCGCAGCATGACTTCAGTCCTATATGTTCCATGGCATGACTGGATGAATTACAGACACGCTTCCTGTACTGTTTCTTTGTTTGTAACACTGTACAATGTGTGGAACATAGCTTGAACTGAAGTGAAATAGTCACTTTGAACATGGCCAAAAGAAAAGCAGAATGGTGGTACATTTAGACATGCATTCAGTTGTACATTGATGTGTCTAACGCCATTCTTTCAATTGACGTGATATATGATGGTAATGAATTATGTTACAGCAAAAAAGTAAACAAACAAGTGTAATGAAAATTTTTTAAGTTTATACGTATTTAATCAAGAATCACAAATAACTAGTGGAAATTGTTAATTTAAAAAATGAAGCAGGGTTCCAGTGATAAAAAGTCAAGAAACAAGATACAGTATGATGGCACTGAACATTATGAAAATCCCTAAATTGGCATGTTTTCACCAATTTTTCAATGCCAAAGTACTTATCATGCCAAGTTTGCATAGTGGATGTTTGTAGTACAAACTACACATTCATGTATAATCATGAAATTTTGAACACTAAATGATAAGAGTAGTTTAATCATAATTGCTCGTGTATTTGTACTTGTACTTTAATACTATCAAAAATACTTGCATATACCCCTGTATAACCTTGAAAATCATATGTACTTATACTTAGTATATCTCAAAAGTATGTATACTTCACTTAAATTTAAAGAAAAATTAGGAATTTTAAGTTCAATTAGGGATCATAGAAGAAGGGAAACAAGAGAGGTCGCCTACACCTGTAGATATACATACTAGTGACCATTTAATCCCTAATTAAGTCTATACCCAAGACCAAGACTGAATCAGGGATTAAATGTTCGCTAGTATATCTGCAGGTGTAGGTGACCTCCCTTTTTTCTCTACCCTTTTTCTATGATCTCTAATCAAGCTTAAAATTCCTAATTTTTCCTTAAACTTGTTTGCTTACATTTTTTGTAACATTATTATGACTGGTGAACCCATGCATACCACATCAAAAGAAAGTATGGCACCAAAATTAATGTTTTCGTCTGAACACATGCCCCAGCTATTAATATTCCTTCGAAAGTGCAGTGGCCATTGTGCTCCGCTTCCAATTATGTTCACCCCATTTTACTCACGAAAACAGTAGAAGTGCCTCTACAATCAATCCAGTCCAATCCAGTCACCACGAAAATACAACAGTTCACATGCCCCAACTATAAAATTACTGCCTTGAAAATGTAACGGTCATTACACTTCACTTTTTAGCTATGTTCAGCCCAAAACAACATTTTACAAATGAAGAACAGTGCTAGAATCGCCTCTGCAATCAATCCAGTCACCACAGCAAATACGGACAATTTCCATTTATAAACAAGCCATGGATCACGCTACCGCGAATTGGCACCTTGGGCTGTCATAAAAAGAAATGGGACACAAAGGAGGACAAAGGTAAATCTATGATGCGTGCATTGTATGCACTGCAGTGTGCCAAAAGGCACGTCTTGGGACAGGCAGGCAAAACAAGGGTGTTACTATAGGGTACATTTATATTATGATTTGACAAGTTCCATTTCCATTTCCACTTTTGATTTCCAGTTTCCATTTCCACTGTTTCTAAATTGCCCATTCAAGTTGTATGCACTTAACAAAATAGCATCTTATACTTTAGTTACTAGTTACAGACATTTCTGAGATACGGACAGTAGTATGTATATCATACCACCCGGATAAGAGAGGTTCCACTATATAAAGGTAAATACAAGTACCAGATTTACTTATTTATGCCGCATGGGGTACTTTTATTCCAAAAAAGACAATAAAACTCTTTGGATATTGTAACACTGCAGTATTATTCGAGGGTGCGCTACTATTTTAAACCTACTATTCTATTGTACAGTACAATATTACTGTACAGTAGGGACCACAAAGGAGCAGGTGTGGTCCACAAAATAACATCACTCAAAAAACAGCCTCAATTTCCCCTGACAATGATGAGGCAGTATTGCTTAGGTAAAAATAAGCTCAAACAAGCTTTCAGATCGACCCGAAATGCTATCAACAAGTTACTACAAAATTTTAAAAAAAAATTATTTAACAGAATTCTCTACTGACTGACTAAGTAACTGACTGACTGACTGATGCCTTCAGACAAATGTAACTCGATAATGGCTAAGGATACAAGTTTGATTTTTTAACTGTTCGATGTCACTTCAGCCTGAGAAGTGCCTTTTGGCATACCGCAGTACGTACAATGCATTTTTCTTGGACTTACCAGTGTCCCCCTTTGTGTCCCCCTTTGTGTCCCATTCATCTTTGCATTGATTTGGTGGTAGCACATGATGGCTTCACTTCGTAACAGAAATCATTCATGTTTTTCATAGTGACTATTCTGTTAGCAGAGGTGCTTTTTGAATGGTTCTTGATTCATACTGCTGTGTAATGGGTTGAACATACCCAACAATGAAGCAAAGTGGATACTTCACTTTTCATCTGGACAATAATCGATATAACTGGGGCGTGTAGCATCATTTCTTTGGGTATGCAGGGATTGCAGAGGTGCTTTTTGAACAGTTCTTGATTCAAAATGATGTGTAACGGGTTGAACATAGCTGACAATGAAGCGTATTGGATACTTCACTTTTCAGACGATAACTAACATAGCTGGGGTGCGTGGTGCCATGCGGTATGTGTGGGTACACAGTCATAATAATTAGGCTGCTGCTATTGTTCCAGCAGTCACATGAATAAAAATAAAACTTACTAGATGCGTCTCCTAAAGTTAAATGCTCGGTACAACCTACTACATGCGTGCTCTAAAGTTGAATACTCAGGGCAAAGCATACAACTAGTGTGCTTGATAGCAAGAAATCTAGTGGACTGCTGGAACAATAGCAACCACTGAACTTTGTAATAATTATTTACAAAAAAGTCATTCCTTTGAAAACCACAGCACATACTATTCAAGTGGTAGAACACCTGACTAGCATGTAAGAGGCCGTGGGTTTGAATTCACGTGTTGGCAGATTTTTTTCTTTATACTCAGTACTTTTTTGTGTACACCTTTTTAAAACACAACTTTTAGCTCATTGTATCTTGGTATGCAAAGCACACATAGACGTGGGCCTTTTTTTAAAACGCCCATCATCTGGCAACTCGAGTGTTGTAGCAAATCAATACATGCTTTTGTTCGCTCTTTATACGGCGATGAAGGCACTGGTGTAGGAAAGGATCATTGAAAAGCTGAGCTACATTCCTGTCAAAACCACAGATAAACAACTGTGGCAATCTGTGCACCTCCCCTAACCCCAAGTTATTATAACCAACCTGGGTTCAATCCCTGCCTAGGTCATAACTTTCTTTCTCACTTTCAGGACCTTTTTGATGCACCTTTTTGTTCTATCTGTTCTTCATCTACAAACTCTTATGCTCAGTTTTTCAGCACTGATACTTAACTGCCTCACATCATAAGGACTCTTATAGTACTTTTGGGATAGGGCAGGCAAATTGCCAACATATTTGTCCATCTGTGTGTTGGTCCGGTGTGTTGTATAGCTTTTTTCACCAGTATCCAGAATATCTACATCTTTGTTTTAAGCACATAGGACATACAAAACTGTTTGTTCAGATTTACCCCATTACTGCTGTAGTAAATAGGCAGCTTGCATGATTGGACAGATATTACTGTGCATCTGAAAATTGATAATACTGGAACCATGCAGATACCATAATTTACACCAAGGAACTGTGTTTGACCCGGCACAACTGTTTCACTATAATCCTGCTTACATGCTTCCACTCTAAAGTATTGTACATTAGTTTAATGGTCAATTACACTGCAGGTGTTTAAAACTGGGTTTTTGTATGGCAAGAGGTATATGTGTCACTGCAATATCAGAACTGAAAGTGCATACTGGTTCTGAACCTTTGCCTGCCATGCAGTAACTATATAATTGTAAATTGTGTTGGCTTTAAATAATGCCCAAGTTCATTTCTCTTTGCAACAGTTGGTAAGGTAAACATCACAATGTAGAAACTGAAATTGTACCATGTGTATATCACTTGTATGTAATGTAGGTATACTGTATATACAACTGCCTTAGCTCACATGCAGTTTAACTAATTAGCCTTGTATGCTAATTATTTTACTATATGTACTGCATAAGGATCATGTACTTTAAAGCACTATCGACATGCAGCAAATATAGGACACTAATATTTATGCTTGGTTCCCAATATATTAATTATTGTTGCATTAGTTGTCCTACATGTAAAGCAACAAAGGTTTTGTTTGTTCTTTACACCACATTGAAGTCACTGGTAGGGAAGATGCATTGAATAATTGAACTACATTCCTGTCAAAACCACAAACAATAAACTTTAGTGTTTTGCATCATTAATGACGTAAGGAAACCTCATGATCTTTAAAAATGTGACATCACCATGTACTCTACATAGCTACATGAGCAGTGTCGGTGTTTAATGCTTGATCCCTCTTCCTGGCATTAAAATGTTTAATGTGGAGATGGTCCTACACGTAGGGCAGGTACCAATGCTAGTCCCACATAATGGTGGATTTTTCTCATACTGGGAATTGTTTAATTTTCCCACATTCTTTTCATAATTCCCACAATGAGAATTGTGATTTTTCAGTATATGTAAATAAACAACTATCATAGTAATATGTCAATAGTGACAGAAGGAAACAAACCATTCTTCCTTTGATGAGGTGGAAAAATTAAACAAAATGATGTAAGGATAAACTATCGGCATTAGTATTCCAGACAAGAAAATCATCACTTGAGGTATAAATTTGGCCCCCACTGTATATAGCCTAAAAACAAAGATTAAATTTATTTGCAGGAAATGATCTTACTTCAGTTATTGTAATGATTCCTACCACCTCGTAAACTTCCTAATTTATCCTTACAGTTACACTTGTATACAAATGTTACAAACCAAATACAAATAATGTATGCACGCATACACCATCATACTTACTAGGCAGTATTGTATTTGAACTCAATGTGTGTATCATTTGTAAGGATCATCTCACTGTAGAGCAAGTCTAGAGCACCACCAAATGTTTCATTTACCATGTTACCATGAAACTTGACACTTCCATGAAAGAACATTTGCCCTTTATTTGCCTTCAAAACAATATCAAGTTTTACAACAAAATTTATAATGAATTTGTGTACTTTATGTGACTGCCATGTATGTACATGTAATTTACCATCACGTATACATCATTGGGGTGATGAGTTATTATACTGTAAGTGTTTGTTGAAATAATTACAATTATCACAATCATATTTATTTCAACAAAAACTTATAACTCATCATCCCAATAATGAGCCCTGCGGTATTACCAAAAACCTTTATTTGGTATGTTTCAGATATAATACCTTGGCATATACGAAACAACTCTCCAAACAATGGTTATACAAATGGGTCATTCCATGTCAAGGAATTTAGGGTCACCTCTCAAATTTTGACGAAACTTGGTGTGTTTGCAGTACCTGTGGTACTTATCACTCAGGCAATTTTTTGCTCCATACACCCCGTGGTTTCTGATTTATGACCACAAATATTTTGAATATTTCATGAAAAATTGGTCCATCTCTAGTTACAAAATTGACTGTAACTTCACACTGTGAAAATACTTTTAAACACAACTTTCACTGATGGAAGACTGTTGATCGACCTTACTAGTGATCCCAAAATTATGGGATATCTACTTAAGTATGGTTCAAATATACTTTATTGAAAATTTTAATCCTTTATATTTCAAAAAAGGCTGCTTTAAATTCTTCAAATTTTTTTGGTGAATAATGATTGGGTCATGGTCTATGTTTGATAACTGTTTGTGGTGGGACCACAGTGGGCTCAAGAGGTATAATGAATTATGTTGTGGTGTGCTGTGGAATTTGTAGTCTATTATTGCTGTATGGGGGTGTACACCTCCAATAACTATTCACAACAAGAGTTTGTCTTACAGAGTGAAGGTGTCTAGGTACAGTGCAACCTGCATTAGTTACCACCTGTATTGAAAGACCACCTATGTACTGCAGTTAATTTATACTTGTTTAACCCTTAAACCCGCAGAGAACTTTTCGAAAATGTGTGTTTACACAATATCAGTATGCATGGCAACAATAGGTTTGGTAACTTCATTCTAACAGCCTACAAATACACATAGATTGAAAGTGTGTTCACTGGACTACTTGGAAAAGGTTAAATGAACATAGTAACTACAGTGGCTTACTAATTATGAAGCGATGAACAGTGACGAGTTGCTTCTACGTGTTTCAAAATTCTTGCCAATTGTTTAATTTCAATTGTGGGTTTACTCACATGAGTCATATATGGCCTGATAGAAAATTTCATGACAAATTGATTGGAAGTTGTTGCAAGGTGATAGGAGCAATTACCATCGAGTCATCGAACATTTTGTAAAGGCATGTAATGGGTTTGCATGTTTCCTTACCGAAAAGTTATTTTCATGGCTGGTTTTGGCCTCACCATTTAGCGTTCAGGTAAAACCCTAGGAATCATTTTAATCCTTGTTATGTCACAAGTAGAATGACGTAAATTGCATAGGCATAGGATGGATGTTTCAAACGTTACAGTACTTTGTGCAAGGCATGTGTATTTATTAAGGGTTAATTGGACATTAATGTATAGCACCAAAGCATCAACCCTTTCTAGCAAATCCAAAAATGGTCCTTATTAGACAGGTTGACTTTAAATTACAAATCTGACTATCATGTGTCATAAACAAACATATCATGTGATAAATATATCATGTGAATGTTGTACCATCTCTTCAGAAATATCTTCTTTATCAAGTTGAATCCCACTGTAGGGGACTTAGCCCTATTTAAGTTGTGTATGTGACTGCATAGTTATGTATAACAGAACTCCTCAAAGGGGTACCTGCACACCTTGATAACCAGAATGTCTGTTTATACTCCCACTATAGTGGTGTACATACCTTTGAACCAAGATATTTCTGTGACCTCTGTAATATGAACACTTTACTATGGTCCTAGGAATGGATGGTTTTACCCATATACATGTATTCCTTGCACCTCAATATGTGAAGTTAATTTATAATTACTTTATATTTGTGACTATGAAGATCATTCATGCACATACTCACGCAATAGGTATAAACATGTTGACCACATTTTCATGTGTATTTAACATTTGCCTGTACTGATCTTCAAAGTGTGAATGCAAATACTTTGAGAAACCAGCAATTGCAGTACTATAAATCATACATGAGGTACAAGCAAGTGTTAATAAAAAAAAATTCTTGGTACTAGTAATGCATCTACTGTACTGCATACAGTGTGACTCTTCCTATTCCCTAGACCATTGATAGTGTTCATTTTTAAGAAACCATAGACTTCTTGGGTCCAAATATACGTACTTTTATAAAGTGAGATCATGAATGGCTATCAACAGCCCGGGTATCCTTTTTGAGGAGGTCTGTTGTACTTATGCAACCATGTACGTAACTTGAATTGTGTAGAGTGGGGCTACATATGTAAGTGCAATATGGCAGGATTAGATTTAATAAATAAGGTATTTCTGAAGAGATGGACATGTTTATGGATACATGGTGGTCTCATTTAAAGCCCACCTTCCAATAAGGACCGTTTTTGGATTTGCTAGAAACATTTAATGCTTTGGTATTATACATTGATATCCAATTCAAAAAGTATAAACTAACTGCAGCACATAGGTGGTCTTTCAATACAGGTGGTCACTAATACAGGTTGTACTGTACCTTCACTCTGTAAGACAAACTCTTGTTGTGAGTGGTTATTGGAGGTGTACACTCCCATACAGCAATCATAAACTACAAATTCCACTGCACACCACAACATAATTCATTATATCTCTTGAGCCCATTGTGGTCCCACCACAAAAATTTTATCAAACATAGACCATGACCCAATCATTATTCACAAAAAAAATTTGAACAGCCTTTTTTGAAATATAAAGGATTAAAGTTTTCAATAAAGTATTTTTGAACCATAATTAAGTAAATATCCCATAATTTAGAAATCACTAGAAAGGTCGATCAACAGTCTTCCATCAGTGAAAGTCGTGTTTAAAAATATTTACACAGTGTGAAGTTACAGTCGATTTTGTAATTAGAGATGGACCAATTTTTCATGAAATATTTAAAATATTTGTGGTCATAAATCAGAAACTACGGGGTGTATGGAGCTAAAAATTTGCATGAGTGATAAGCACCACAGGTACTACAAACACACCAAGTTTCGTCAAAATCTGAGAGGTGACCCAAAATTCTTTGTTGATTTGACATGGAATGACCCAAATACAATGGGTAGCAATCAGTGAAATACTTTAATAGAACAGTCATCACATGTATCACTACTAAAAATCCTCTACAATAGTTTAGTGTGAAATTTGCATCTGCAGACTACCCCATGGGTATACACTTAGCCTGCTATGAATTTTTACAAATAAAATGTACATGGTCCTTTGTATAGGCTCATAACTGAAGTACATAAGTAATTATTACTCAGCTCTCGATCAATTTGTATGGTATCGTAATGTTAACTGGTATTCCATACCTATTATCTGTTAGCTGGCTAGCTAGTTAGAACTGGGCATGTATGATACTGTATGATACTGATGAAGGCAACACAATAATATTGTAATTTGCTCTATTTTTCTAACAATACATATATAGTGTGTGCATGTGCGTACGTGTGTGTGCGTGCGTGTGTGTGTGTAATAAATATATATAGGTCGGTTCAGTAACAAAATGTTGCTTATTTCATTATGTACGTAGCACTCAAGACTACTGGCATTTGACAATCTGCAAAATTAAATCATTATCAGCATACCCCTATATCGTGGATCTACTTCCAGTGGAAACCCCCTTTGAAAACTCCCACACATGCCCCTGGTACATATGAAGTTAACATGCACACATACATTATACAGGTATATATACATAATCACATTAAACTTACTGCAACCGTAGTTCCTTTGTTATCAACAAATGTCACACCATCAATTGTAACCGAGTAGTAAGCAAGATTAATGGCTGAACCAGTAACAGCAACATTGCCATCAAATACACTGTACACAACATGTAAGATGAACACACTATAACAACAACAACAAGCACTTACCAATTTCTAAATATAACAGGAATCACATTGCGAGTTTCAAAGAAATTATATGACGTTATATCAACAGCTCCACCTGATAAAGCTGCAGTATTATTAATAAATATACAGTATTCAAACAAAGAAAAGATATTAGGTATTCCATATAAGCTAGAAAAAGTTGTAGCACCTCCAACTCCTGAATTAGCAAGATTATCAGTGAACGTACAATTACGTACAATGTAATGGACAACAAAATCCACAGGTCTATTCAGCAGAATAATAAAAGCTACTGCACCAGCACTGGAGCCACTGTTTCCAATAAAAACAGAATTATGAAACATGAAGGTCTGATTAATCTTGCCACCATTAGTCAGGCAATAAAACACTCCACCAATATTATCAGCAACATTGTTCAGAAAGAAGCTGTTACGTGTGACAAAGTGAAATGGAGTGTCTACATTGACAAGGACTATAACAGCACCACCCCTACCAGTAATTATTTGATTCATTAATACTTCAGTTGATGTTACAGTTAAATTGGAAGGTGGAGATGCAAAATTTCCAGTGAAGTTGCAATCAGTGATCAAGATACTGATATTGTTTAGTTGAACATTTGACACAACAGAATAATGTCCAATAGATAAACCACCAGCAGCTCCTTGGTATGGCCTTCCAGTGAAGTAGCTGTCTGAAGTGTTGTTGAGAAATTTACAATTTTTCACTGTCACATCTTGTGAATTATAAATACTGACAGCACCGTGTTCATGATGTCTGGAATATAAAGGAGGAAAGAACACATATATGTAAATAATATACTGTACTTTTAAATAAAAGATTACACTCCATGCATCCCTCTAGAAACTTTATAGCTGTTATACGTGATCAAAAGCATTCAAGTTGGATTTTGCAATGAAAATTTCCTACTAATAATTTCTCATTGTTTAGTAGTAGTACTTCAATATTTATAAACATTGACATGAGGATCACTGGCGATAACCCGACTGGTTTGCACACTGTACAGCAGTTGGCAAAAAATAGCTGTTTAAAGTTTTTGATTAGTTGTAGTTTACTACTAGTTTCTACTAAGCACACAAATTTTATACCACACATGAAGCTATATATTAACTACACATATCTAGGGATACTGTACGCTAAGGTGTACCAGCTTTTTACCACCATCTCATATAGTCTTTTAGTTGGTGTTGCTATACCACAAAGCACACTCTCATAGGGATCTGGTGAGAAATCATAAGCACAATAAAATGGAGAAGAAGACGAAGTTTAGAAGCCAACATATGCAGGGGCAGATACAGGGGGGGTTAAAGGGGGCTCTTGACCTCCCTCCAAAAATTTTTAGTATACCAAGATCGAGATACTCTAATAGAACAGTCCAGTCACTCTAATAAAGCAGTCACAGTATTAGAACAGTGTGTAGTGAGCTATTTAAGGAATTTTATGTACTTTATCAGCTATAAATGCATGGTTAGTGAGGTGGCAGCTATTGTCAGCTGGCTGTGACCTTTTTTTTTTTTTTTTTGGTCTCCCTTTTCAAACCAGAGACAATGTAGTGCCTCAGTTCATTTTTGACCCCCCCTTTCTATAAGTCTGGATCCGCCCCTGAACATACGTACAGCCTCACAAGACCTACAAGTGGCTTAGAATCAAGCAAAATACAACTCATGTACACGTACAGTTTTATACTCATCCCAGGTCCTCTTTGGGTCTGTCAACAGCAATGCCAAGTCATCAGATCAACATTACAGGTAGCCAGAGACTTGTACAAGCCAAAACAATAACAGAAGCTAGAGTGAGGATTGGTGACAAGACTACAATATTGGTAGTGCATGGATGCACATACTATGCATAGCCAATGTACAGTATTACACAGAATGAAATGTATTGCCATAGATCCACATCAAGACACATAGTAGTGTGTTGTGTGGCCCATGCCACACCTGAAGTAAGAAAATGTGATTTTCAAGCATTCGTAGTCCTGTGCTGCTTTTACAAAAACAAGACAACAAGATGATTTTTGCTGTGGACACACCCACCACCGTCAATACTCCACATACCAACTTTCAGCAAAATTGCTCAAAGCATTCCCAAGATATGAAACTTCAAAACTTGGCTTAGTTTCTTCATTTTTTCCGTTGTCTTTTTGCACACTTACAAAGCTGCCATAATGCAAATATGATATCTGATTGCCTTGAAATTTGGCACACAGAAGGAGGATATAAAGGCGCATCTCGGTACCAAGTTTGGCTGGAATACGATACACAATCATGGAGTTATTAGCAATTATTCATGAAAAATAATACCAATATGTTGTCATCCCTACAGGGTACCGTTTATGGGAAGAAACTGAAAATCAGTACGATTTTCAAACTTTATTTGATTTAAAAGAAATCAAGCTAAAGACCATGAAGATACAGCGACTAAAGCAACAGTGTGCAAATTATGCGATCAAGATTAGTTAATAAAATAACGATTACTTGCCATGCCTACTAGAAAACCGCTTAGGGGAATTATTTGAAAATTGGTGTACAGATGGAATAATCATCCAGACTCAAAGCCACAAAGTTATAATCTAACTTGGTGTAGCAAGTGCGAGATCAAGATACTCTAATAAAGCAGTCAGCTAAAAAGTAAAGTTACTCTGTTAAAGCATTCAACTGTATCTTGTAGAGATGTTATAAGCCACTCTGAATAGAGCTTAACTGCAAAAAAAGTCACCCTGTAGAGAGATCAGCTAGAAACAATGCAAGTCACCATGCTAAATGTTAAACTACATTTCAAGTAACCCTATAGAGTATTTCAGCTAGAAACAAGTCATCCTGTAGAAAGATCAGCTAGAAACAAGTCATCCATCCTAGAGAGTCAACTACAGTACATTCAAGTCACCCTGTAGAGAGTTCAGCTGGAAGTAAGAGAGTCTAGAGAGAGATCAGCAAGAAACAAGTCATCCTATAGAAAGATCAGTCATCCTAAAAAGCGTTCAACTACAGTACAATTAAAGTCACCCTGTAGAGAGATCAGCTACATAATCATTCTATAGAGAGATCAGCTGGAAACAAATCACCCTGTAGAGATATCAGCTAGAAACGAGTCACCAGAAATCAGCTAGAAACAATTCACCCTGTAGAGAGATCAGCTGTAGAAACAAGTCGACTTGTAGAGATTTAAACTACTTTTCAAGTCACCCTCTGTAAAGAGTTTAGCTAGAAACAAGTCATCCTGTAGAAAGATCAGGTAGAAACAAGATAGTCACCAGTGTTGGGCAAGTTACTTTATAAAAGCAACTAGTTACATATTACATATTACTTGCAGCTGAACTATTTAGCTACAGTTACACATTACCCATAAAATAAAGTAACTGTAACAATATTACATATTATATTACTTTGTGTCCACAGCCTTAAGCTGTCACATGTGAAACTACCACCTTATTACGTGACACAATTGCGTTGTTAGACAACGTGCAAATCTTGATTATAAGTAAGAAGCTGGTGAATAAGCCTCATTCAGTAGGCTTCATTACTTCGTTGTGGCTAAGCATTACTCAGTGGATTACTAACGAGATTAGTAACTTTGTTACTTGTAGTAATAATATTACATAATATTAGATTCGTTACAGTAACTATATTACCTAGGTAACGCATTACATTTGTAAGTAAAGTAACTGGAGTTATATTACTTGTTTTTATAGCGTATTTCGTTATATTACTTAGTTACCACAAAAGTAATAATATTACATAACGCGTTACATATGTAACGCGTTACTCCCAACACTGATAGTCACCCTGTAGAGGATTCAGCTAGAAACAAGTCAACCTGTAAAGAGTTCACCTACAAAAAAATTATCCTGTACAAGTTTGCAATTCTTTCTGTAGAGAGTTAGTTATGTTACGAGTCACTCTGTGGAGAGTTCAACACAAACCATTCATCATGTAGTCTAGGAGTGCAAATACATTATGTGTCTCCCTGTAGAAATTTCAGTTACATACATGTTTCCTTGTAGAGTGAGTATTCAGTTGCAAACAATTCAGCCTGTATAGCTATGGTGAATTAATTTGATATTTTGATTGAATAACCACAGTAATAATAGTGATAAGTGTACATACGTATAGCTACAGTAAACAAATAATTAAACATCTTCTCCATAATAATAATTCTCATTCCTGTAGTAAAGAGAAGACAAATACCCAAAGCTCGCCATAGACTGGTTTTAGGTATGAAATCACAAAAAGAAGTGATATCTAATTTAACTACAAAGCTGTAAAAAAGGGTGCAGCCTCCAAAACAGCCAGGGTGAAAAATATGTGAAATCCAAGGTCGCAGCCAAGAAATGGCTGTGATGGTAGATCAATGGCAAAAAAAAAAAAAAAAAATTCAGGTGCTGAATCCTAGTGAAACTTGCAGGAAGCAACGCAATGAATTGTTATTATTAAATTTTTTGCCATTAACCTACCATCACAGCCATTTCTTGGCCACCACCTTGGATTTCACTTATTTTTAACTCTGGCTTTTTTGGAGGCTGCAGTTTGGTTGTTTTTTGATTAGATGTACTTTACTGTACCATATTTGGGAGCACATAATGTGGAAACTGTAGCTACAGACTATAATAACAATGTATTAACATATTAGGTAAAGAATGTTAAAACTGACCACATCCTTCCAAGTCTGCACTAGCTATATATAGTTCTGTACAAAAATAGACCTGTGTCATTATGTATGGTGACATAATTATGATACTTATACTCACTTGGGTTTGTGATTTCTTTACCTAAAAATAGACCACAGTCTCAAAGAATCTCCTCAGAATATGTACCACTAGCCTGTCTACCCATTATTCCCATCGCAATCCATGGTTGTGGTTGTGGTTGTGGTTCAAAAGGCTCCAAGGTTACAGCACACTCAGTTGTCTGTATTCATAGTGATAACTCGTAGTTTTTTTGTTTCTCATAGCCTAAACTGTTTAAAATTGCTTATCTCCCAATCTATTCATGTACGTATACCAATAGGTGCCCAGAATTTGAACATATATAACATATTCAAAGATAGCTGGAAAATAAGCTATGTTACAACTGTATCCATTAATATGGATTGATGACTATGCTATTGTAAGTTCACTTTGATTATGTCAAATTAACAAACAACTAGCTAGCTATCTGATTGATTTGTTGTGATACATGCAATTCCAACCTATTGCAAGGTGATACCTTAACACACACAATGTCACATTAAATCACGTAGCCTTTTTTAACATGGACTCAGATTTTCAAGCTTCTGACATGCAGGCTATAGCTAGCTATACAAGATCTCAAGGAGTTATCATGACTCCTTGGTATACTACAAATATACTTGCACTCACAGAAAGTGGCAGTTGTTAATGACGACAGTCAACACCTCCTCTATCACTATGGGTAATGGACATGATGTGAACACTAATCCATCTAGCATAACTAGTGAAGCACGTGATAGTGATAGGTTCAACTTCCTCAACTCTTCCAGATCAGACAAACTAGCTGTACAATTAATATCAACTCCTCCACCTTCACCTACTACTATTAGACTGGCGTTGTGTTCCAAATTAATTTGCATAAACTTCACAATATCCAGTTTATAGCTATTACCAGCTGCCAGTGATAGGTGGACACATCTGATGTTATCTCGTGATGTCGCATTGTTCAGAAACTGGTTCAGTTCGGATTGGTTAGTGATTGTGACCGTCCAGTCCGCTAGGTCGTCAGCACAAAATGAATCAGCACACGTAATATAAACCCAGCAAAGCAAGATATACACTGTAAGAAAAACCGTTAAGGTCATCGCTAAGGTGCTGACTCAAAGGTTCGAAGGATGCATCACGTGACTCTGTAGTCACGTTTTGTCTATAGCCACTTCTGCGCGCAGGGGGGGTAGGCCAAGACCACGTGCACTACAAAGCGCTAACAAAAACAATTTTATTAAATACAGTTATACTAATTGTTGAAAGTAATAAATCACACAACAATGATTGTAATATAACCACTGATGATAACTACTACTGTTGAAGCGTAAGTCGTGACCACCACACATCGTCATCACATTAAGTCCAATAACTCCGTAACGGAAGTGTTTTTAGGATCGTGACTCACACCATTGTAAACAGTAAACTGAGTAGAATCAAAACAGACCATGCGCCCCGACGCGCCCTTACCTCTACTTTTTGTACAGGGGCTATTCAGCTCACGTGAATTTTTTTAGAACTTGCGCAATATTCATACGTCATGCATGCGTCATGACCTACCCCCCCTGACTTCTGCGCCCCCGTGCATCACTAGACATTTTATAATTGTAAGACTCATATGCATGAGCACAGTACAATGATGATTAGTTAAAAATTAAATTAGAATGTAAGTAAGTAATTAAGTATAAGTAAATTAAGTATAGCTAAGTAGCTAATTAAGTAATTGAAGAGATCACTGGTGAACAAGTGTAGAGAATTGTTGTAGAGTTGGTACATTGACAGTGACACTTGGTAAAACATTCCACTGAGGGATTACTTGTGGAAAAAAGCTGAACTTGTAGCTATTAACTGTTGAAGATATTGTAACAGATCTTTTGTCGTTTATGCGTATTTAATCATATTTAATCATAATTATGCCTGAGAAACAATCAATCAACTTCAGACATACTGAGATTCTTAATACACACCTTTAACTTTTCTAATAAAATGGCTGTTATTACAACAATCAGGACTACACATGATGCTAGTACTAAGACTGCAAGATGATAGTTCACATTAATTACTTTTTTTATTTATTAAATAGAGCAAACCTAAGATCAGCTTAGGCTAAGCTGATCATCTCCAGATATCACATACAACAGAGAGGAATGTGCAATATGTGCAATATGTGCAATATGTGCACAGGTGTACTTGTTTTAACCAATAGTGTTAACTCATGATCAGCCCATACTGGGATTACAAAATAAATGATACGTGCACAAGAGCTATCATGCTACTGTGTGCTTTACTGTACAAACTAGACAATAACGTATGTTGTCAGCTAAGTAAATACTAAGACATTCAGGACTCTCATCTGGGCCGGCCACCCATGTGCGCTTTGGTTTATTTCTGACCTGGATCAGTGCCTGCATTCCTGTACTAGCTACCAGCTAGCTAGTAGTCTTTTATTGCAGCAGCCTGAATGCTTCTTGCGATACATTTTGAATCTGTGTCACAGTCACCTTATTATATTATCAGTATATGTGACCGAATTTTGGAAAATCACCCATATGGGTGCATTTCACATCTAAAATCAATATTTAATGATCATATCACAAACTTTATAGTGCAAATCTACTTGTTGTAAGCCATTTTCAATACCTTAAATTACAAGAAAATTCTTGAAATATTTTTAAAACTGTTCCCTGCTCTTATTAACAACCCACTAAACATGAAAAGTCTAATTATTTCATGTGCACCCATATGGGTGATTTTCCAAAAGTCAGTCACAAGCTACTGTAGCTGGCTACTGATCACTGACAAAGAAGTTCAGTATCATTTTCAATACTACTGGTCATCATATTGCTTGCTACAATCAGGGCCACCCAGAGAAATTAAGGGGCCCAGGGAAAAGAGTTAAAGTGGGGCCCCAGGGGTAAGGAGGTTTCCATTCTGAATCATAACTTCACCCAAAATGTAAGTTGAAGACCAAAAAAAGGGGGAAAAAAAGGTCATTGCATGCTAACAATCACAATAGCTAGCCCTCACCAACCATATCTCCTTATTTATAAGCTTGCTACAATGCTCCTCTGAAGAATACTCTGACTGCTCTATTAGAGTATATCGATCTTTTAAACAGGTATTCAAGGGCCCTTCATGGGGCCTCCTGGGGCCCGGGGCAAAATTCCCCAGTTGCCCCCCCCTCCCTGTGGGTGGCCCTGGCTACAATTATTGTACACAGGTCAGAAAAAATCTCTGCCTCAAGGCTCTGCCTTTAGTTTGACTAAAGATTTGGCTCCCTATAGTCTTTTCTCAAACGTGGGATAGTATAATTAGTTCAAATATAAACTCTCACAGAAAGTACATGTAGCTGTTCATGAGACAACAACTAATTGTACCACTTGAAAGTGTTTTAGCGAAGTCAAAGTTTATAAAACATGAGCACTATAAACATATATAAGTACAACAGTAATAATTGTGCCATGGGCAAGAATGCTTTTCCTAGTACCGTAAGTTGCTATTTTTGTATGCAAAATTTGTACGAAAAATGGAAAATTTCTTGCACGAAAATTTTTATTGAACTACTCTAATAGAGCAGTCATTTACATAAATCATACGAAAATATTTTTACACAAAATTTTTTTTGCACGAAAATAAAGCAAATTATAGTATATCATGGTAAAACAGTTTTGTCTGTAGATATCAGGTAAAGCCTTGCCAGTGCTTTATAAATGTATTTAGCTATATTGGTGGACCATGTGAATTTTGATAATACATATTGGAAACAACCACAACAATGATGGCAAACTATTAATTACTGTACGTGACTAACCATTATTGTATTGAGAGTTTGAGCATATTATGAGTAACGACACAAGAATATGAAAAGATTGATTGTAGGTATATAAAGCAGCACTTTAAAGCTTCGCCTTGTCATGACAATGAAGAATATTGGTACATGTTTACAATACAGCAAATAACTTAGCAAAAACATTGCAGAATATGAAACAGATGGTTAACTATTAATGTTTCTTTCAATAATAATTCTAACATCATATCCGATGTTTCATTATGCATTTCCATATAATGTGAAGACATTGCTCGAGGATAATGTGTTCCTTCTGCTGCTGGAATAGCATAATACATTGCTGCATAATACATTGCTGCATAATACATTGCTGCAGTACATTGCTCCCTTCATTAAAACAATTACAAAATCAATCATTATTGGTACCTTGTATCCCCACACAGAACATCTGTATAATATCTACAATAATCCAAGCTCATACGCATTTTATCTATAAGCACTGTGATTTGTTTGGCAATCACACAGTACTTAAGATTTGAAAGCCCTAGTTAGAGTTGAATATATTCCTTATCACCTTAATTATTGAAGATCTAATATTGTAATTGAGAGTGGAAAGAACAAAAGGAGTGAAAGCTGTTTATATCTGCCTGCTTACCACTCACCCCATAAATCCTGAGGCAGTACAAGCTCGGGTGATAAAGGTTTATCATTTTATTATAGGTTACAGTGATGAGAAGAAGCATGACACAACTACACACTTTATTCTGTGATATGTCAATAGCATGCCAACACCCTAAGAGATACGTATTCTGTATTTCACTTTATATCAGGGATAAAGAGGACAAGACTGAGGATTATACATATTGTATTTCACATGGGAGGATCAAAGTACCAAAATGCACTGTATCTCCATATGTGCTCATAAAGTACAGTTATGTAGATAATACAGTATCTTTTTAAAATGTAGCAAAACCTCACAATACATACTTATACAAACAAAAATGTTAGCTACACAAAAACACTGAATGCCATTTAGTACAGTGCAACAGCCAGAAACTTCTTGCAAAATCATATCAGCTGGAAGGCCATTCCATATATCGGCAGCTGAAACCAGCCAACTGCGTTTAAATCTGTCTAATGTAGTTAAAATTACAGGGGTTAACAAAACGTAAGTGTTCAGCTGGGTCCCAGGAGTGAAGACGATGAGATATGTGATGAGTTGGATTATCAAGTAACTGTAGGCAATAAGCAGGTAAGTTTCCATGTCCCTCTCCATCTAATAAATGACAAACCAGTCCCATAATAGCAGCATGTCAACACTGAAAGAGGGTTTAAAACAGATGAGCATGTCTTTTGGGCAGATTCAGCACAGTTGAGCAGAAAATATACTGACAGTTACAGCAAAAACAACCCTATTCAGACCCTACAATTAATCATATGCATGACTTTAGTGCAAGCAAATGTTTAGTTTGCTATATTTTTATTATGGATAAATGGGTCCCCACTAAATAGATAAAACACAAAATTAATATCAATCATCTATCTATAGGGACACATTGAGTTTGCTGGCAACTTTTATGATAAATGGGAGCAAAATGCTGGCATAATAGGTGTAATTTTTGTGAAGTGCACATTAGGGAACATATACTGTGCACAAAAGATTGAGATACTCAAATAGAACAGTCACACTCAATCAAGTACATAGCTAATAGTTGTGGACAGAACAAGTAGTGATTGAAATACTCTACTAGAGTAGTCACATATATGTTAATCAATATGTAGCTAGTAGTTTCTTGTTATAAGTGACTGAATTTTGGAAATCACCCATATAGACACGCATGAAATAATTAGAAATCCATGTTTAGTGGGTTGCTAACAAGAGCAGGGCACAATTTTGAATATATTTCAAGAATTTTCTTGTATTTAAGGTATTAAGAATGGCTTAAAATCATTAACAAGTAGATTTGCACTGTTAACCTGGCAGACTCCTGTAAACATTTGAACGTTAATCAGATGGGTGCAGGTTCGAGGCTGCCCAGGTCCAGTCATGTATTTTTTCTTCTTTCTCCTACTTTTCAAACATGCTTAGTGAAGTCAATTTAAACATCTTAGGCCTTTATAAGGTCTTCTGGTATACAGGCTCTGCCTTTACCAAGTATTTTAATCATAATATTAACTTCTAGTTTTAGTTACCAGACAAGTCGCACAATGATAAATGTATAGAGTACAACTCCACCCTAGCCGTAAGTTTAAAAAAATAATCATTACATGCTGACAATGACAATAGCTAGCCCTCACCAACCATGTCTCCTTATTTATAAGCTTGCGACACTGCTCCTCTGAAGAATACTGTGACTTTTCTATTAGAGTATTTAGCTCTGACTGCTGTATTAGAGTATATCAATTTTTTAAACAGGTATTCAAGGGTCCCTTCGTTGGGCCTCCTGGGGCCCCTTTCAGGCTGGGGCCCGGGGCAAAATTCCCCAGTTGCTCTCCCCTGGCCTAGGGAGGTCTGGAGGCATGCCTTCTAGGAAATTTGTGAAAATTAGGCACTCTAAAAGTGAATCTGAGTGTTTTTAGCAGTTTTTCAGTGGAAAATAATGGAATTTCAGTTTATCAAAACACTAACTTTTCCATTAAATCAAGACTGATTGCAATATCCTTTCAGTAGCTATCATGCATGCATGATAATCTTATCAATTGTAGCTATACCAAGCATTTAGATATAGCTAGTTATATACCATAATGCATCAGCTCCTCTTTAAAAGCCTCAACTGTCTATCTTACTGATAAAAATAATGTTGTTGAATCCCACTGGAAGGAGTAGATTATTTCACGCATCATGAAGTTGGAAGAATTGTGAAAAATACTTACCCCAGCCTAAACAGATTCAAGGCAGACTCAACACTAGACTATTATCTTCTAAAGACCATCTGGGATTCATAAACATTGGGTGACTATAACTACAAACTACACAAGTTTGACTATGATGATTTTGCATTCTGCATGAAGGATGCTGTTTCTAAATACTCCCATGATCAAACAAAGCCAGACAATAGGGGAAGCCTTTGTGGGATAATGTGTGGAGAAACATGCATAGCTAAGTAGCAGTGGTGCTGAACGTCACAATTATTAGTATGCATACTCCTTAGCCTAGTGATACTTTGTTGCCTTAACACCAATAAAGTGTACTGAAAAGCAGAATGCAGTGAAGGGTACTAGTAGCTATTAGCTAGTCCACTGGAAATCTTTAGCAAAGTGCAACTATATTATTGCATTTATGGGGTTTCTGAGTTTGCTGTTGTGATAGTTGGGTTATGAAGACTGATCTAGCTAGCTACAAATACCAGCACTATAACCCACAGCATGGGGTCATATCAGAAAGTAACTGATACAGATTTTACGTTCATAGACAAAAGTGCTATAGCTGGCTTATAAACTTGCTAAATGGCTGAGTTGGTAACTAGTAACTACATACTATACTGAAGCTGATAACTCTAACCAATTAAACCAACTAACACTTTTTGAATCATATAATCAATATATAAAAACCACACTAATCACCTCTTATAGCCATAGTAGAAAGCACTGCTAATTATCTGAATAAAACAAATCCCACAATTAAAACTTTTGTAACTAAGTATGCAACCCACAATCGAAACCTTTTCTTGAAGAACTGTTGAGGAAAAGAAAGCTATACTCTCCTGGAACAGAGCTGAACAATAGGTATAGTTACATAGACATTATTTGTGTTGGTAGTGATAGTTCCTGAAATAAGTCTGCTTTTGATATACACAGAAGAGTCGAGTTTTATTGGCCAAGTACTAACTTAGAAAGGAAAGGAGGGCTACAGCCCCCTTAGCCCCCCCCCTAAATCCACCCCTGATATATATATATATATATGAGGAGAAAAAGCGTAATCTATCTGAGACCGTACAAGAGAGTCAACTAGTAATTTAATCACAGCAGCACTTAGACACTCCCTTGAAAGACCAAGTAAGCTTTTCATCAAACATATTACCTAAATGCTTCTGAAAGTTAACTCTTTGCAGAAAAGTTCAAGATTTTTTGGAATTAGACCATCAGACTTAAATTTGACCAGATTTTTATATTTTTATTTAACTCCGTAACTATGGATCCAAAGTTATAATGACTCTACAATTTGTCTGTAGACAGTTGAATAATCCTAGGCAAGGGCGGCCCCAGGAATTTTGATGACCAGTTTCCAAACTTTTGCTATATGCAAATTTAAATCTAGGGGGTATGGGGGCAAGATTTTCCAGAAAATTGTGTAATTTGAAATTTAATCTGGTAGAAATATTGACAGTTTAAAAATAGAATTATGTTAGGTATAATGTAGGCTGCTTAATTGTGCTTGTTTCTGGTACAGTATCAGGTGCAAACTAAAGAGTTAAGGGACAGAACAAACTCGACACTTGAAGCATACAACGGACATGGATGTTGTTCGGGGGTCTTGGGGCATGCCCCCCCAGGAAGATTTTCAGATTTTAACACACTGTTATATGGTTTTAGACTATTTTTTACTGCAGGTAAATAAAATAGCTAGCTAGCTACTTACAGTTCTTAATAGAAATACGAAATGTGGCTGTTTTACTAGAGTTGTTGACTGCTCTATTAGAGTATTTCGATCTGAACTTTTGTACCATTTCAAATCACTGTAAAATATAATTTTGATTACCTGAATACACTTGACCAGTTTCTGGAAACCTCAGAAACTCCCCTAGATCCGCCCCTGCTAGGCCTGGCCAGAACATACCAGGGGTGGATCTAGGATTTATAAAAGGGGAGGGCTAACTCAAGGTATTAATCTCTTGGGTAGAGGTGTGCAAAGCACACTTCCCAGCATGCTTTGCATGCTGGAACTAGGGGGGTCTGGGGGCATGCCCCCCCCCAGGAAATATTTGAAAAATAGATGCTAAAATACTGCAATTCGGAGACATTTCCACATAAAATTCATAATATTTTCTGCCTGTAGATATTTTATATACTGCCTTTAGATTATAGGTATGGCTCTCTGAAGCATTTTGTTAATGGAAAAGTTTGGGTAGGTACAGACAACCAAGTACATGATGCACCCCTCTCACAATTGCACAACACCGAATAGGTGCATGTTAGAATAATAATGTTGAAAGTGGAAAATTTTGAAATTTGAACAATACAAGATTGAATCTGAGAGCATTTTCAATGGAAATTGTGTACCTGAATTAAGTATTGCCATACATATTAACTACACAAGTAGATGAATGAAGCCCTTTAAACAGACCAATGCACTTCATTGTATGTATAGGTGCAGGCAGATTTGGAAAAATTCCATAACAGAACCAACTATATGCTTCCAGTGAATGTTCTATTAGAATAGTTAGCTGACTGCTCTATTATAGTATCTCGATCTTGTACACCTCCAATGTTGATCCGGGTCCTTGTTGCATAAACTTTAGCATAAATCCACTGATAATACCTTGGAAAGATGTTTATAAGGTGGTTTTATAAGTATTTGTATTATTAGTGATCATATAATTATGCTAAGACAAAATTTCATTATAATACTCAGCATATTGATCAAGTAAAGCCTAAAAGTGAAGGGGGGGGCCTTAGCCCCAAAGCCCCCCCCCCCCCCCCTAGATCCGCCCCTGCATACCACAGCAGTATCATGAGAAGATCCTGCAATATATACGCCAGTTGTTTATTGTGTGCCAGCGTTGAAACCGGGTCGGGTTATCCGGGTCACATTTTCTCCTGGTCAGACCCGGTTTTCAGATTATCCAACTCTGACCCGGATTGGATCACGTGAGAAACGGCATTGCCTAGTTTGACGACGGGGAAACTTAACACTAATCGCGCAGCTCATTCGTGAGCCACGCCTACTTATCGCGTTACAAACATATGTTCAGCTACGCCCATTTATTAGTAAGTGCAGTAGGTAGCACAAAACAATGTGCGTCGCTGTTTGCAAGCTTACGTGGAGCCACGCCCACTAATAGATTATTGTACGAGTTGTTCATAGTCTAGTCTTGCATCAGGATAAGTACTTTTGCGAGCCACACCCACTTTAATATATCTTGGGAAATTGTAATACTAGGTATGCACGAAGCCACACCCAATTGCTGTCCGTAAACTCACAGTAGCTAAGTGAAACTAAACCTACTGACTGATTTTAAATTATAACCTTACCGGCTTAGTTATCACATAACCTACTCCTTTACTCAACACGAGTCGAACGCTCAAAACGTTGTCTCACTCGCTCGAGACTACCTGAAACATAGCGGCTCTTATCGCGCGCCTCGGCTTTAATTATTTCGGGTTGCTGTCCGGGTCAGCAGTAGTGACCCGGTTTTAATGCTGTTGTGTGCAGTAGTGAACAATAAAAACCAATCCAAGCTTTATTGGTGTTTTTATTCTGTTTTGCCTACGAACTTAATGCTTAACTAATTGGATTTAAAGTAGTTCATTGATTCTGAAAAAATTAAGTTAGTCCGTGCCCCTCTCTCATTATCTCTGATACTGTAATATTAAAGGTAGGGTCCACAATCTGAAAAATCAACTTTTACAAATCAATTACCCTACCATTGTGGGATGTTTATTGTATCCCGTTACTACATCCACCATGAAACCGGAGGCACGATTGTTGTCTTCACAGAAATATTGATTTTAGTATTTCATGAGATGCAAATAAAATATTTTTAAAATTTTGTGCTCCACACGAATAACAGGATAAAACTTGCTACTTAGCTAGATATTATCTAGATATTATTTAGAGTTATTGTAATAAGCAAATAATTCACTGGGTTCCTGGCTTTCTTTCTAAAAGCAGAAAACAAAACACAAATTTTTGAATTCAAACTGCCCTATCAGCCTAGACAAGAAAAGCCAACTCTTCCTCATAGTGATGTGATAAGGTTGGATGCATAGTCTGTCTATGCTATTAGTCTGGAAAGGATCTGAGACTACTCACCATCTGGGTGAAGAGCGTCAAAATTTTCATGTGCAATTTCAAAGGATTCTCTCAATGGTGCCAAAGTCCTTTTCAGTACTTCTGATGCCACACTGGTCTAAGAATGATGATAAATGATGGTTTAAAACGTTTGGTAATAGTAGCAGTTGGTAATTCTGTGATTTCATATGATACAGTATACCAGCAGCTCACCAGGAGTTTCACCCTGCTCGAATCTAAAATGAAAGATTTTGTGCTTTTTGGGTTTGTTTTGTGATGTTTTGCAGCATAATTGTGATGTAGGGTTATCTAGTGAAGATTTGAAGCTGCTGTGGAGTGTGAGAGGTGAAGTTAAAATTGCATGATTTTGCAGCCTTTCTTGATGCATATATAGCTTAGAGCGAGGCATGGAAGCTGTGGGTGAAATAAAAAAATTGGCAACCACTGCTACCAAATGTTCAGGCACATCTTTAGCCATAGTTTTAGTCAATGACTAATAAATGTTGTGGCTGCAGAAGCACTGGAAATGGTTAGAAAGTGCGATACAATTCTTTGATGCTGCAGAAAATTTTGACGCTCGTCATCCAGATGGTGAGAAGTCTCAGATCTTAACAGCACATATAGACTATGCACCCAACTGTATTGAAACACTATGAGGAAGAGTTGGCTTCTCTTGCCCTGGGTGGTAGAGCAAATTGAAATCAAAACTTTGTAATTCTTTGTCTGATTTTTCAAAGAAAGCAACCCTGTGTCGGGAACCCAAAATATCATTTACTTACTTCTGTGCGTACTTTTTAACTACAACAACTCTGGATATAATCTGGCTAAGTAGCATGTTTTATCCGGTCCTTGGTGTGGAGCACAAAATTTTAAAAATAAATTTTGCACCTCGCAAGATACTAAAAATGATAAGACAACAATCGTGCCTCCAGCTTCATGGTGGATCTAGCAATGGGATACTACAATGAACATTCCAGGGGATCAATTTTTTAAAGTTGATTTTTCGAATTGCAGACCCTATTAAAGGGAAACAATATAAATACTGACCATAGATAATAATAAAAATATTCTACGTGGCGTCTAAGCCAATCAATACCTGCACTCCATGTTGTAAAGTAATAATTGGAATTTTGTTACATTTCCGTATTTGTAGCAGAAATGGTGACGATGACTGCAGTCCGTGTCTCTAAAAAAATCTATATGCTTCAACGCTGTCGATGACACTCACAAGGGAGGGGACCGGGCAGTTACGTGATTCTCAGGGGTCACTGGTTACACCACTTCTGTTTTCTGTGCAAGCTTCTTCATACACGACAGAACTGAGCTTCTTTAGCTCTATGATATAGCTATACGGTCGGTCCATGTCCTCGTTCTTGTTTCTGTCCTGGGCTGCAGCCATAGATAACAGCTATACGTATTCTTCATACTATTATTACATGAGCTGGCCAGCCAGACAGCTTTTAGCTGCACATATCACCCCTATTGGCTAGGATTGTTTTTAACTTCATGCTATACTGTGTCTGTTTACTGTTTCATGAATTACCTTGTTTAGGAGCCATCTCAGTGAAACAGGATGAAGATTTGTTAGATATGAGTATACAAATGGCCCTCACTGCCAGGCTGTATAAGGAAGTCGACAGAAGTTTTGACATGATGTGGTAAAAATGAAAATGTCGTATACAACTTTGTTCAGTAAGAAGTTGAAAGATTTGCTATAACAAGTGCATGATTGTCTGGAGTCTCTATGCTAAAATAATCAGGGAGATCTGTATGCGAATTTGGATGATGTGTACAGCTGATCACAGATAGTATATCCTACTATCTGTGAGCTAATTCTGTTGACCAATTGTATATGTATCTGCCAACTTTGAACAGCCTTGCAAAGATTGTGAAAAAAATCTTAACTCTGAGGGGTTTCACAAAAGCATGGACATGATGGAGAAATTATTTTCCAAGCACTGCGGCAAGAAAGTTCATATCAAGACTTACCAACCATGACTACCACATACTCCAGGCAGCAATGTAATTAGCTATTCAGTTTAATTTTGTATATTGATCTGTAGCTATAGTCCTGTAAAGTATAAATAAAAAAATAATAATAATTAGTGATGTATACTGTAATCCACAAATACAGTAAAAACACAGTTGTTGTAATTCTGAACAAGCTGCATGACGGAGAAAAGTAGGCTAGAAACTGGTAATAGAAACAGCATCTTTAGGAACTTGGGAATACCGGACACAATTAAGAAGCTTCTTTGGATATTTTCATAGTCCTTGAAATTGCACTAGCAAAGCTTTATAATTATGTCCTCCTCTTTGTTTCATTACTGGTTACCTAAAAGGTCAATATAATGAGCAAGTAATTACAACTATGAAACAATTTCACCTAAGGATTTCACACAGTTCTCAGCCTTAATTAGCCTGCCAATACTGAGTCATGAATGTATCATGGAATCAATTACACCAAAACACATAGAAATGAATGAATATAAGTACAAGAGCTCACTTATCATCCCACAACTAAGGTCAGTAGCACAAACGCAACTTCTACATTCATTCCTAGATATCTCAGAAATATGGTACTGCTCAGGCCCCCAAAATAGCCTCATGGATGTAAAATCCTATGGAGAGCATTGTGACTACCTCTTCATGAATAAATTATAATCCTAGGTTGTGTTAAGTTCCACACCTGTCACCATAACGTAAAAACAGTGTAATGATGGTTTAAACCAAAGACAGAATCACTCTAGCCTCTACCACGGACTCAGACCCGACTATAAACAGCATACCTAGCAGTGAACAACGGAAATATGAAGATTAGTAGCCTGACCTGATGATCATTTGTGCATGTTTCTATGGTAACACAGGTGTACTTGAACTGGTAATTTAAAACACTAACTGGCATGTATACACTGGACCATATCTTCCTTACCAATGCACTTTCCACAATCATGCATTACATTACTACAATGTAGATAATATGTAGCTATACCAGCTACTAAAGGTTATTACTTAGTTGTACTTTACAGTAATTTCAAAAATCACATGACAACCTTGTGACTGTTGTGGTGTTGTGGGTTGAACAAAAGCTACACAATACACAAAACTGACTAACTAAACACTCGTCCTTTCTAAATAGAACATACATACATACATGGGATGTACTAATTTGAATAAACAATATAATACATGATTCATGTGGTAAGGCTAGTCGTCTTGTGGTACTTCACGTAATCCCAGTTCAATAAGAAGAGCATTCTCTAAATTAAGGTAATCTTCATATTCTGTTTTGGCCTTGCTCTCCCAATTATCAGTTTCCTTCACCTTCTTACTCTCCTGTGTGAAGTAAAAGGAATCATCATATACTAACACCTAAAGGTACATTTCAGTAGCAGAATCGCAAACATAATATATATGACCACATATACCATATGCAATAAAGCACAGCAGCATTTTGTAATCTTGTCATTTAATACTCATGTGTGGATTTTTAAAACAGCCGTGCGAACTGTTTGAAGACTGTGATGTATTTCTGGTGAGCAAAAATCTTCAGCCTTGCATGGCTTGAATTCAATTATGTTTAAAAGTATACACGTGTGTTTTAAAAATGGCAACACTAGTATTGTGGTAACTACATACCTGTTCTTTGGCAACTAAGGCAGCATCTATTTCCTTCTTTTGTTGGTTTCTTAACTGTTGTCTCTCACCAACAAACTCCAACCTCTTCACCTCTCGGTCAAAGAAACTCTCCATCACAGTGACCTATAGAGTCACCAGTAAATAGTACTACTGAATGACAGTATGTTATCACTCAATACTACTCTGATATCTAAAATTACACTACATGATGCCTTCAGCACCAGGAGTTTATAAACACCAGTGCATATAAGCTCACAATAACATATACATACCTCATGACTGGATGGGTGTCTTAAACTCCATGGTACTTCTAATATGTGTAAAGTCCCTCCTAGATCACCAACCCCTAACATTAGCTGCTTATCTACATGGTGATATTGTCATGATCACGTTTAGTTTGATCACACTCAATTATACCTACTTGATATGGGGAACACACTGATGGTAGTTAGTGATAATGGTGAAACGTTTTGTGATAAATATGGAACATGAGACCTATGGACATGTGTACAAACATATATAGATGCAAACACCATAATAGATATAGACAAAGCACACACATGCACCACAGATAGGTATATGCACATACTAAACTATAAGGAAAAGTACTCATACAAAAGCATTTTAAACATGTTGATGCACTGTAATGAAATGCTACATGTTTAGGCTCTCCGACACACTGTACACCTCCAGAAATTACCTGTCCATCAAATCCCATACTTCCAGATTGCCATTAGCCTTAATTATGAAGAAGACACCTACAACAACAACAATACAATAATCATGTACACTTTATGTACACACACTAACCTGGTCTGGTTGGTGACCAGGTACCACCAGTTAATAGTACTAATGAACTAGCTGATTTTAATAAAGCATCACTCTGTCGAGGGATTGTTGCATATTGTTGTGAGATGATTCATAGAACTGCTTACTTTAATAGCTTCTTTCCATATAGCAAACGTCCACCCTCCAACACTGAGGATGATATTCTTAAAGAACGGTGACCTCTCCAAACAAGTGATAGCTCCAGAGTGTACAGTGAAGTAATGATCAGGTCTGGGAGCTGGTGAATATGTGAAGTACATTATGTACATTATTGATTGCTATACTCACAAGTTAATTTTCCACTTTCTTGATCTTTCACAGGCTTCCAGTCACAATATACCACCTCACCATCCTACACACAGCAATAATTAAAATTGTATCATTGAAGTCAAACTCACATGTCACACATATACTCATTCACACACACATGTACATGCAGGCTGTACCTCAGTGCCGATATAAAACTGGGTTGTCACACTCTCTAATAATTCTTTAGTTGCATCTGCTGATGGTTTGTCATCAACACCTGTGAAGTACGTACAAGTATATTTGCATATGAATTCTAATAAAACACACCTTTCTCAGTGAACATTGCTTGTCTTTCTTGCAGGCTCACTCTTGTGGCAGCAAAATCTCCAGGATGGTCTGATCTAGGATAACTAACCTATATCATCACATGATGGCTGATACACACACCAGTCATCCTGCTATCCGCTCACCTTTAAGAATGGCTTCCATGAGAGATCAAGATGTTGGAATGAAGTGACAGGATCAATCTGTTGTAGGACTAGTACTCCACCTGTAGGCTTCATGGGTCTTGTATCCCATATCAATATTGACCTGAATAGATGTCATATATAACAGATATATACTGGTTGTTCTATTAGAGTATTCAAATAACAATACACACTCACCCATCAATGCTGCATGTTATCAGTTGATTACACACTTGTGTCGTGTTCGTGTAGATTTGAAATGTCTTTGAACAAACCTATAATATAAAGAACAGTACAAGATTAAGATACACAGCTAAACAAGACAACACCTTGCTATTATTGTTGCATCATACGTACATACGTATGTAACAATTCACTACAAGTTTACCACACCTCCATGTGGCTGGGGATCCACTGGATGTCACTAATGACCTTTTTGTGACCAAACTCAATAGCACTGAGTGCACTGTGTCTGACTATTGGAGCATGGTCCAATTTTGGATCAGTCTCAAACACTGTCTAAACCAAACATGCATATTGAATATGATGTAATGGAATTACACAATATATAGCTTTACCAGATTAGCAGCTGGTCCCTTGTTTTCATTGAGGGATGGTCCCCTGTGTGACATAAACTGTTCCTCATAAGTAGATACATCCCAAATTACAATCTGTTAACAGTAGTATAGTTACATTGTATACCAGTGTGTTAATTACCTGTCCATTAACACACCCTCCAGCTATGATGGTGGGGTTAGTAGGATTGTATCGGAAACAAGCAATGGCATCTGGAGCTTCTAAGAAGAGCTGTGGATAAAATATACGAGTACATAAGCTGTCAATACATCTACAGTGTTTACAGGATAAGGAACATTGCATATGTAAGATCAAGAAGTATGTACTCACACAGACATAAAGGGCATGATGTACAATATGTGCTATACCTGTGGGTGAATGGGATCAACAAAACTCCAAATAAGGATTAGAGAACGTTCTAATAATAACTTGGAGTACAGTTCAATCCTCTCATCACAATCATAATTGTGCACACAAGATACTGCCACAATACCTGTACAATGATGTATGATTACTCTAATAATACATACATAATAAGGTATAAAAATTCAACCTAAAGATCTGCAACAGCTGAAACATAATCTGCAAGGATAAAAACTTCCATAGTATAAACAAAATTAATCTATGGAGATACTTGATGTGCAATTTCCCACACGGAAACAAATTTAAAGCTATTTGAGACTCTGACCAATAGAAAGTCTTTGTAAAATATTAGAGAAATATGACTTACCCTTTTGAATGGGATGCCAATCAATCCATGTTATTGGTTTATCCTTACTAAACTTTAGGTCAGTAAATGACTGGTACTCCTATAAGTGTAACAAACATGCCATCAGACTATATAATACACTACACTACACTACACTACACTACACTACACTACACTACACTACACTACACTACACTATGTACACTATCACACTACTTATCACCTTTAATGAGGAGTCAGACTTATCAGCCACTATCCCATCAGTATCTGACAATGCTCTATAGTCATCCACAAACACATCCATTATCTCGTTTTGTTGTAATGATAGCTCCACTCTGTTTTGGTATATGTTTGTATGTGTACAAGAGTATATATGTACCTGGGACAGATGGTGTTCAGAAAGTCCACCGCCCCTTCAGACTGCATGATGGTAGTGGCATCTTCTTCACTCATTACTTGTGGTTCATATTGGATGGCTGCATTACATGGCTTCTTCCTATGTACATTGAACAAGTTATTCAAACTGTGTTCGTGTGTGTGTGTTTGGTGTTGTTGGTGTTTCCTTGAGCAAGAAACTTTACTCATATCGCTCAAGTTTACCCAGCTGTTTAAATGGGGACCTGGTGGCCTGGTGTCAACTGGGGAAGCACCCCACCCAGCTGTAACATCAATGGGTATCTGGTATTAATGGGGGAAGCAAATGACCAACTGTCCTTGTCTCGCTTAGCAGTGTTGAGGTTGTTGTGGAACTTTGGGTTCCGCAACCTCTCTCCGTGAGACCTGGACAGTCCTCCTGCAGCTACAGGTTACCAGGAGGATTAACCTACACAAGGGTCAAGCGCCTGAGTGGTGCACAGGCATCCCAGTGCTGGTTTGCTGGGCGGTAATAGCTGTGTTTTGTACAGCTGCCGCAGGCTTTGATTTTGCATGCATGTGTGTTGTGTGTGTGCGTGCGTGTGTGTGTGCGTGTGTGTGTGTGTTTGTGTGTGTGTGCATACATGTGCACACTACATATGTAGGTGTGAGTTGGTGATGCGTAACATACATACGTACTTAAACTAAACATACACGCAGAGCTATCTTCATGCTTTGTACATAAAATGCACATGTACAGTATACACACATGTACAAACATACCATTCAGTTTGACAGCAAGCATCCAGCAAATCAGGAATGGCCTATGATCAGGTAAACATATTTATTGTCATGTACAGAACACACTCCCACAACAACACACATACTTGTACACACATATCCATTTCCATTCTCTGAATATCTTGTGTCTCGTCATCATCATCAGTAGGGTCCTGAGAGGCTATGTCAACAAACATGTCCTTATTAGTACCAGCTACACAATCAGTGAACTCAAATGGAGCACCAAACATATGACGCTTCCTTGTAATAATGAATTTCAACTAAATACAAATTGACAAGAGTACATCTCACAAAGGATAACTTTTTAAAAATTCCTACCAGTGGTCGTGTGTTCTCCACAACAACTTCCTTGATCTCCAGGTCACTGTGTTGTGATATCCAGTCCTTTGGTTCTGGTGTCACTGGTATTTCAACTTGTTCCTCGTCCTCTGCTCCATCTTTGTTTTCCCCTTCCCCTTCCTCATCTTCTGCAGGCTAACATGCGCATGGTAAACAGCTCTGGTTATTGACTAGTTACAACATATATCCAGTCTCATGACCCAAAGTAGTAAAGCTTCATTATATTCCAAGTAAGCATATTGCAGTTGAAAAGAAGGCATGGCTATCTACAATCCAATCTACCAAGGGGAAACTCTAGTGCAGCAATGATGGACAAAGCTATTTAATCCAAAACCTTTGTTCTCCTTTAAAAACTAACACTCCATACACATGATTGAAATTAACAATCCTTTCTACTACTAAGTGGTTATACTAATGTTAGCTTTAAGCAAAATGTAGATTCAAGGTGGTATATGCCGCAACTAAAGAGATATCCAAGTCTCACAATGCACGTACACGTACAGTATTATATGTTGTAATTATTACAAGAAGGTGTACAACTTTTAATCCTTTGAGCCAGTGATATAAAAGTACAATCATGTCCATTAGTACAGAAGTATCATACCATGTGCAACACAAATACATGTCACAGTTCATGATACACAGAACCTGTACTTTGTCTTACGTACATGCAAGATCCGTTCTTTAGCTTCTTCAGTTAAACACAGGTAGAAATTCTGTCCATACTTGAACTCATAATCATACACCAGTAACAATTCATCACCAGGATAGCTCTGTAGAAATATTATATAATATATATTTATTTAAACTATAATGATGAAAACAAAGAAATGCCAAGATTATTTCAGTGATCTTACATTTACCACGGCTTTAACTTCTTTAAAATCAGACACTCCTGCTCTGTTTAAGAAATCCTGCAAAATCTGGTCCTTTGGGATTAGCTTGTAAGGTTTCTCATCGGTGACATCCTCGTCTGCTACACAACCGAATATCTGTTGTCCTTGGGTGGCTACAAACAGAGGCTTAACATCATCTGGGATTGAATCCTCATTCGCTGTTTGCTCTTCATTAGCTTTAGGCGCCTGTTTAGACTCCGGCATTGCCCCCTGAAGAAGAAAATCCCGTCGCTAAGGAAACATATGAACGGCTTTAAATGGAATATAATTCTTTTCAGCTCACGTGATAAACTTAGAAGGCCAGATGCAGCTGAGATGAGGTTAATATCCACGAATCGACACCGCTAAGGTGAGTATTACTTGTTTACTGTACTTTGAAACTTGAAATGTACTCGAATATGTATCGTATAGCTCTCGGGTTGTCTTCGATATGGCTGGTAAGTGTCGTTATGTCTTTGTATGACTACCAGTTTCATTAATCAATGTGATACTATAGTTGTTGCGACTGTGCTCTGGTGTGGTGATCCCGAGTATTGACAGTGGCTGTACATGTGAAAATGATAATCCTGAAGCTATTATGACTTGTATGGGTAAGCCATTAAAGTTGTGTATTGTACTTGTGATTTAGGAGCTATATATGGCTCTATTAAAGTCAGTAGCTCAGTGTTCTTTGATGACACTATGCAACCATAGATGTAGTAACCCCAGGGGCTACTATAAATCTATGATGCCGCACTATGCTGTGGTGAACTATGCTGTGGTGACCAGACCTGGCCTTGTTACATGAGCCAGCTGCCTGAACTTTTAGTAGTACTGTGAAGTGTGAAGCCCTTCGAGCCGAACTGTTTATCACACAATACTATTGAGGAACGTCTGTTTACTGTCTGTTTAATCGTACTGTTTATCGTACATTATGATTCAGGCGCACAAACATGTTTACAACATGAAAACATTCTTGTTCCAGTACAAAATGAACACATGTTTACCTGATTATATTCAGGTGAACATGGAAAATGCTTTTAGTGGCACAAGGTACTGAATATTATACTAGCTAAGTGCATGCACTTTTAACACTCGCAGAAGACTTATCTGACTGCTTATGCACCTATTCAATGTCACGCCCCACCCCTGGGCAGGGTGGGGCAATACAGGGGATTTGACAAAATCTAGTGTCAGATTTCCCAGTACTGGGGCTAAGAAGTTTGTCAAAGCCCCACTATGTCCCCCACCCCGAAAGAGGGGTTTCTATAGAGGATTAGGTGTATGGGGACCTCGGGGGGTGGGGCTTGACATTGATAGGTGCATTAGAGGTCTGTTAGCATGCAACAAAATTTGTCTATGTTTAGAGCAAAAATGACATGAGCAGATGACCAGACCCTTTCCGATGGGGAAGGGGAATGACACTTATAATCTCTAATAGCAGGTGCCACATATTCTTGATAGCCCTATGCCTGTCCCCAAAGTACATAAGTATTGAACCCTACAATGTTCATTGTGTGACATAAGTGCCATGGTATTTTTTACTTTCAGTGGTTTTGCCACTTGAAATCATAGCAAAAAAGATCATGCAACTACGTTATTTCTATTGGGTTCATCCGAAAATAAACTAGTAGCAAGTATTGGGAACAATTCGGTACTATTTGAAGAAGCAATAATCTATTTCCAGTAACAAGAAGAGTTATATTGTTATGCAACAAAGTATTAATATTACCAAATGCACAATATTATTGTTATGTAATATTCTATAACACATTGCGGCTATAACTGTAATCATATAGTAGTTAGGCCATGGCTGAACCATATACAGTAGTCAGTTGTAGTTGCATGAGCTAAATGTAAAGAAAGCCAGGTTGAAATATGAAAAGCACTTTTATTATAGCTGTCTAGAACTTGATGTAATATGTGACTGCACCATCTTAGCAAAAATGTAGTTTGCAGAATTTCTGAATTTCTTTTATTGTCTTAGCCTTATCTACAGTGTCCAAGGAATTGGTTACAGCTTCATATGGTGAGTATGTAGCATTAGACGGTAGGAACAACACTAGGGCTGGAACAAAGCTTGACATTTATCTTTGAACATTCACCAGTAAAATGTTCAAACATTTGAAAGCTTTGGTGTTACGTAGCTACAAGTATTATTAACTTTCTAATCCTAGCTAACTAATAAGTTTGTAAGCATTTGGAAGATGCATAGCAACAGTACTGAATGATGTGATCGATTGTTTGCAAATGGGCATGTCCGCTATACTGCGATTGTGCATAGATAATGCCAACTAATGGCATTTTTCATGCATTATCTATCACTTTATAAGGTGTTCCAAGGCATCAACTACAGTAGCAAACTAAATTGCGATGGTTTAAAAAATGGGCATGGCACATGAATATCCACTCAAGATGAACATCGATTGTGCAAGATGAATAGGCAGCTGCAATAAAGAAAATGTTGTTTAATTGAAGTTTACTTAACTTTCAGACCTACAAACATTCGAAGTTTCATCCCATCCCTACCTGCCTGCACCATGACCTTCACCTGATTGTGAACCTCATTGTTTACTGTTCATCAATTGTACCAATCATTTTACTCAGTTGCTTTCTCTCAAGGAATTATGTGACATAGTTTTTCTTGTTTCAGCATTATATCAGTCATCTGCAATGTCAGAGATGTATGTATGATTTCTCTTTTGTGGGTGTTAACTATTTAATTTACTTAATTCAATCCCATTGTTTGTATATACTTAAGACAATTGATACAAATGATGTAGTGTTGATGAGTTTGTGTACAAAATGTACTTAAGGCACAATTGAGTGTTTTAATAAAAGAGGCTCTTATAAAAACATAATTGTTATGTATGTATCACTTTGTAGGGCTGGAGATCACCTGGGTAGAGAGGCCAAATTCCACTGTGTATAGTGGCCAGAGGTTTTCTATCCGCTACAAGCTTATGACAATGCCAGGAACTAATAAAAGCTTATTCTATGATCAGCTCCTGCAATCACCACATTTTGACCAATTTAAGTGAGATATAACAGTGTTCTAATTATGTGTGTTATGACACTTGTAGTGCTAGTGAACAGATCAGGTACTTTTGTGAGGAGCATAGTTGCCCTGAAGATGTGTACCAAGTTACATCAGATACCTGCTGTGTTCATCATACTGCCTTGCGTGTCTGTTCTGGAGCAGTAAGTTATTTTGTGTACAATAGAGCTGTGACATACATAACTGATTATTGGGTCCCTATTATTAATACATTAACTATTTAATTGGCTTATTGTACTTTAGTGCACCCTTTATGTCCACAACTTTAGGCAATTTTGTGGTCATGTGATCCAACCAAGTAATTGGTTGTTCAACGCTATTATTAATTGCCCTCAGCAACAACCAATTGTTAACATAACTGATGCACAGCCCTAGTGTACAGGGTACGTACATACATGCATACATTTTGTTAGTTGTCATTGGTACATACAGTAAATACATATGCCATAAGCGCAAATGTGTGTGTTCTCTCTTTAGGATTTCTACTGTGGTGCTAATATGAATGATCCAATTGTTGGACACCCATGGGGTAACATACATGAGGTGTTCGGCTCCACACTGACAATATTTGATCCTGGTACACACTACTTGTTAGTGGTATTGACGGTAGATAACCTACACATATTCCGACGTCATAGGATCAGTGTTATTAGACCACCAGGTATAGTGTGATTGATATAAGATAGTTATTCAGAAAGTAATGTATATACCATATTTCCTCGTATAAAAGCCCAGGCTTTTATTTCCTTCCCAGCGTTTTTGTAAGAGAGCAGGAGTTAAAGTTCAATAGTGTTTAATTGAATATGAAGAACACCGTTATTGTAATGATAAGCTTTATATGGTGTACTTACTACATAAACAAGTGTAGTAAAGGCCTAAAATGATTGAAAAAGACAGACTACTCACGTGACAACTTGTAGCACCTTCATCCCTCAGATGACTCTGAACTTAATAAGTTTGAGCAAGGGAAGAATTAAAGCCACTAACAGCAAACTCCACTAATATCCCGGGCCTCTATTTGAGACCAGGCATTTATTTTCCATGGAAGCCCTGAGACAGATGTTCATTTGAATGCAATTTTTATACTAGGAAATGTGGTATTTAATTCTTGGAACCTTTTGAAATAATACAAAGTGGTGTACACACATAGTACGTTAATTTTCCTTGCTGAAAAAATTATTGATCATCAATTTTTAAACCAGGCGCGAGCCGAAGGTGTGGATGCACACCTGGTTTACTGATTGTAATTGTAATTTTTAATATTTAAGCAGGCAGCCTAAGCTGATTTTCAGTAAGCCCTGAAAACAACATACTTGTACATGCAGAAATATACACCAAAACAAATAAACAAATGCACAATACAACAGCAAGAAATACACTTTAAAGATGACAAAGTGGCAGCTTCCATAACATTTGAAGATCAAAGTTAGTGGCAATCCTGGGAACAAAAGGACGATTTGCATTACGTCCACAATAACCTGTCACATATTTAAAATAATGAAAAAATATTTAGCAAACAGGAAGGTGAATAATTATTAACAGATCTGTAAACTTGAATGGCTGTGTGGTAGCATCTACGTTCAGTCAAAGTAAAAGATAATCTGGAAGTACAAAATGGTGGCAACTTCTTAGTAAATTTAGAATGTATTCTTTCAATCATACTAGTAAACTTGGCAGTAGTAGGACACCAGACAACATCTCAATTTAAAAAAAAAAATGATAAATGTTTTCCAAAAAGTGTGTGCCATATAGAGCCTGTCTTAAAATTCTGGGAAGGTAAACTTTGTGGTTAATATGTGCCGGTTTGAAATACGGGTGGAGCAAGTTTATAAGGACACGGCGAAGGCTTTTCCTAATGGGCTCTACGGATGTCAAACAGCCAAAAAACAACACAGCTGGCCTCCTGGGCTACCAGGTATAACAAATTCCTTCAAGTTGAAAAGGGATGTGCCCATACATCCGCAAATGAATATGAATGAGGCTTTGCCTGGAGAATTTGTGTAAGAAAATGCTATAGAAGAATTATAAACAGTTAAGAATATAGTTCTGTGCATTATTAGTGGGTTAAAGCGGTTTGTTTGAGATAAGTCTCTTTAGCAGTGCTTAGCAACGTAATTACAGAATTACAAAATAAATATTTCACCAATTACGAAATACAAATTATTATGATTCAATTTTATATGGAGCAACAAAGTAAAACCCAAAATTTAGTACACTGTCAATTAATTCCCCTCCCCCCCCCCCCCCCCCCCCCTTTTAATCTACTTTACCAGTTAGGCACTGGAGGGCGAGCACCCTGTATGAGGTGCTTACCACGAGCCAGGGAACCTAAGCTAAAATTGTTGACTAAAGTTTGCTGCATGGTGCCTGGTTTTTAGAAGTAGCACAGTTTTTGTGGGATACGTATTAATTTTTTGACAGAATGTGGAGATGGAATTTGTCAAGCTAGCGAGTCATGTGAGTCAACTACACATACAGCCAATACAGTATTATTACAATATATTACAGGCAATGAATGTAGTATGGACTGTTGTTCATTTCAAGCAGTTCACTTGACTGCGGTCATCATCACATCAGTCATTGTACTCTTCTTAATATGTACTACCATCATAATTATAGTGGTATGTGAGTGTGTAATGTGTTTATATAGAGATAGTATATGTTTACCTGTACGAAACTTAGAATAACCTGTGCTGGGGTAACTAACTACCTGTGGTTATGTCTGTTTACTTATCCAACAATAGTCCAGAGAACACCTTACTGCTAGCATGCAATGTACTTTCGTTATGGATATCATTGGTAGGGCTGGAACATACAGGTTCAGATCATAAAATTGGTTATTGGAGTACTCACAGGAACCTTTGATCCGATAACTTCTGTTTGCTCCTTTTTAATTAGATTTATTCTATTTTTCTATGACTTGACCTCTTTGTGATAGTTCCAGACTCTAGTGGCCTCTAAATTATATTTCAAATCTTGTGAGCACAGTTTAATTAAAACTTACTGTACTTTGCATGGGAGGATCAAAACACTGCCACATCCTAAATTTTCCATATTGGACCGATTATAACTGTATTGTATGGTCCATGCAGCACAGTTATGTGGCTAATGGGGCAAGTACAGCACAGTTATGTGGCTAATGGGGCAAGTACAGCACAGTTATGCAGCACTGTTATGTAAGGAATGTTATGAAAACAACTCCACTCAGACAGTACGATTGATCACATGCATGACATTGTAAATCGCTAAAACTAGCGAGACTAATCCTACCAGTTGATTCTATAACTGGAAATAGATTACATGATGGTCTAGCTGACATGGAAAATTGAAGCAACAACCCACACAGATGGCACGATGTATTGCGTGCGTGACACTGTCAAATGCTAAAACTAGCCAAACTAATCCTACCAAGTCGTTCAACGACCACAAATAGATTATATAACAACTTACTGATAGTCTGATCACTAAAAATTAAAGCAATTTGATCAGGTACTTAAGAAAATTGCTCTGAGCAAGATAACCAGTAAGTACAATAAAACACTTCAAGCACCACCTATGCTTGTGTGTACAAAAAATACATTACTTGGGGGGGTTGGGGATGTCTCAAGGCAAACACAGTACTCGGTTTCGTCTCATGCTGTGTTAGCCTCTCAACACACCCCCTCATGCTGTATTTTCTGTACACATGCGCGGCGGTGCTTTAACTGTAACATAACAGTACTATTTAGTGGCACTAACTACATATGTATCAAGCTTTCAATTCTCTAAAAGTGCACAAGACAGATTTTATGAGCAACTTTGTTTGGAATTTATGGTTAGCCATAGCTGGCCACGTTGGAGTGGAAATACCTACAAACATCTGTATTAATAAATTATGGATGTGTATAATTAATGCATGTGTACTAACAAGCATTACCAATATACGTACGTATGTATGTATGTATGTGTTCCATTTAGTATAGCATTAATCAGCATGTCTTCATCAATGTTATGTATGCAAGCAGTGCAGCATACTGTACATACATACGTATACATGTGATTGTATTAGCCTATCAAATCCTTGTACACCCTATAGTACTGTTTGTACAGTAAACACAACTTTTATCATGACATGAGCTGGGTGGTGGACCGTAGTGAGATTGAAACAGCTTTGACTAGTACTACCAGTAAGTGTGCATATTGCAGTATGTGTACGTATGTGTGTAACTACAATTACGTATATTTTATACATATAGTATTGATTGATTCCACATGCAGCATCCATACAAATATGATGCAACTGTTATACGTAGTCAGATGACATCATTCTTACCACACACATAGTTGTGTACACACCCCTTACCTGTACATGCCACACCTCCTCATTATGGAAGTACAATCACTACTGATAATGTGACAAACATCATCACCAATAGTGTCCATCATGTTTACACAAAAGAAAGAAATTTTCACATTTAATAGCTAACTTATTGTTTACTGCACTTGTTCAGGTTTTGCTAATTATTTCCATGTTTAAAGATGACAGTATATAAACCAGCTGTACATACTTATACATGCATACACAATGTACCTGTATACAAACATGCAAATATGTACTCTTGCGTTTATACTGTAGCAAGCAGGAGTTTAGCTGATGTTCTCTGGAACTATGCTAAACACACAGACACAGAATCTATCAAGCAGCGAACTAATTTGCAAGTATTTACACCAGCCGGAATCTAGTATGTGCCTCTGTGTGTGTGCGTGCATGTGTGTGTGTTTGTGTGTGATGATGATAATACATGTATGTATTACTGATGGTATATGCATATGCCAGTAGTGAAATCTATAGGTGTGCATACTCTCTCTTATACAGTAGAGAACAAGATGTTTCCATCAAGTATGTGTACAAAGCAACGTTTAATGTCACTAGTGCCATTAAGAAAGAGATTTACCAAATTAGGTACACATTTGCTATAACTGTGTACAATACATGGTTTCACTCTTGTTTTCCATAACAGGTTTTTAGATCATCCCAACATTTGCAAATTCATTGGAGCTTCAGTGGAGCCTCCAAATATAGCAATTCTCACTGAATACTGTCCTAAGGGAAGTCTTAATGATGTTCTACAAAATACTGAAATACATCTCAACTGGGGCTTCCGATTCTCATTTGCTGGTGATATTGCAAGAGGAATGGCTTACCTCCATAGCCAGGGAATCTTTCATGGTCGACTGAAATCCACTAATTGTCTAATCAACAATAGATGGGTGCTTAAAATAAGTGGTACGAGTTATGTCATAATAGTACTTGGTAACAATCAAAATTATGTAGACTATGGGCTAGCCATGTTGCGGAGAAGTCAAGGTGCACCTCCAGACCCTATCAAAAGTGCTCGTGAGGCAGCCTGTGAGATATACGTTGCTCCTGAAGTGCTGACAAATAGCAAGTTAGCTGCTAGTGGACCTGCTGATGTGTACAGCTATGCCGTCTTGTTGTTGGAGATTGGTACAAGGATTGATCCATTTTCTGTATGTTGAGTTACTTAATATTTCCTGTCCAGTAACCTGTATGTGTCCATAGGATGTTCTTAATGACAAGTCATGCCTCCCTGATCTTGATAAGAATTGTCCTTGTCCTTTGGAATATATTGAAGTATGTGTGGAAGTACCATTGTACAGAATCTGTTGACAATGTGTCTCTTCTCCCACTAGTTACTTCAAAGATGTTGGTCCCAAATCCCATCCAATAGGCCTACCTTCACTATGATCAAAAAGATACTACAAGACATCAACCCAAACCATGAGAGCCCTGTGGATAATATGATATTGATGGTTAGTACTTGTATGTGTGTGTGGTAGACCTTACAATGTCTGTGCATATTTTAGATACAGAAATACAATAACCAATTGGAGTTGATGGTGGCAGAAAGGACACAAGAGATACTAGCAGAGAAGGAGAAGAGTGATCAGCTGTTATGTGCCATGTTACCGGCTAATGTAGTACTAGAATTGAAGATGGGAAATACTACCACAGCTAGGAGTTTTGGCTGTGCAACCATATACTTCAGGTACATACAAGTTTTGTAGCATGAGTGTATCATAGTGTACATTTCTAGTGACATAGTTGGTTTCACTTCACTGGCCAGTCAGAGTACTCCAATGCAAGTTGTGAACATGTTAAATGAACTATACACCATGTTTGATTATATACTGGATCGGTTTGATGTCTACAAGGTGGAGACAATTGGAGATGCTTGTAGGTGACTGAAACATAAGAATTATATCTATAACTATGAACCTTCATTTTCAGATATGGTAGTATCAGGAGTACCTAATGAAAATGGTGTGAATCACATTACGGAGATAGCCTGTATGGCACTGGAGATGATTTCAGTTGTGGACGAGTTCATTATTCCACACAAACCCACAGAGAAGCTAAAAATCAGAGTTGGTATTCATTGTGGACCGGTTGTGGCTGGTGTAGTTGGCACCAAGATGCCTCGATATTGTCTGTTTGGTGATACCGTCAACATTGCTGCAAAGATGGAAGCTACAGGAAAGGGTAAATATGGTACTATAGGAGGTGGGGATATTCAATAGTATACATTCAGGGCTTCTGTACAGCAAGTGCTTGTTAAATGAAAATTCACAGCTAGTTGAATAACAGTTACAAAGAAGTTGTTTGCATAGCTAAAATTTTATGTGATTCTGAGCACTATCACTCCAATATGTGGGGGGCTATTGTTATTAATGTCGTTCCACTTGTTTGTACATTCTTTAGCTATGAGAATCCATGTGAGTGATCCATATGCCAGGCTGCTTAAAAGTATTGGTGGGTTTGATCTACAGAAAAGACGATTGCCATTGGTACGTTAACATAATGTGTGTGTACTACGCTAGTGATCCCGTCTGTTCTATTAGGGTAGTACTCCAGATACATCCTGTAATATATCCACCTGGTGGTTGAATAATGTCACAACAGCAAAGTGGGCCTTCCGACTTCACAAGCACTCTGTAGCCTCCATGCCATAGACATTAATATTGCGTAAACATTAAAACGAAACTATTTATTGTGTAAATTTTGTGGTAATATACGTGAATGATCGGATGTTAATATACGGAGTTATGCGCATGTGGGCGGAAAGAGGAAGGGCTAGTGATCAACAACTCGTGAAGTTGCGTCGGGAAACGTTACTAGCCGAAATTGGAAAAACTAGTGCGATGATGCGCTACTTGGCGCTCCTTTTACTACTTGGAATATGGGTGAGTGTTTGCATGGAGTGTAGTTGGTCTACAGATATAATTCGCCGTCGGGTCTATAGTTTGTTGGTGACAACTTGGCCGAATTGTGTCAAATCTAATTAACTTTTAGTGTTTATTTACACGTTTAACTAACATAACATGTAGGACAGTAGGATTAACGAAAACAATGATTGATCAAAGGTTGCCTGAACCCATGTTTAGCCACACCCCTTTGATACAAAGGATGTAGGACAGTAGGATTAACGAAAACAATGATTGATCAAAGGTTTCCTGAACCCATGTTTAGCCACACCCCTTTGATACAAAGGACCTCCTTCTTTTGATATCAACTGACATCTCAACATAAGTATGCATAATGCATCACGAACTGCAATGTATTTCTAGTTCTTAATGTCATGTGCGATGAGTGAACTGAATGTATGTTTACGTTTATACCGGCCTGCTGACACTAGCTACGTCTGCTGATGTCATCACTCACATTATCCCTACGGCCTATTGTATGTATCACTATCATTAACACTGACGACTGAGACCATGAATAACAAACTGTCACCGTAAGGCAATAGTTATAACGCCTTTAACAAATCACACTCGGTGTAAAGTTTATATTATTATGGTGCTAACTACAAGTCCCACTTAGTTTATTTACGTGACTTAACTATATGACATGTATACAGATGTGCCCTATATGGGACCACACACTAAGAGGACTAATTGTAAGTGCCAATCTGTCTCCAGTGAGAATATATGGCAAATAATAGGAAGAGTATTTATCACCTTGATGAGTGAGGTCAGTACGGTTTTATCGACCAAGTGATAAGATGAGGTAAAAATTATGTAGCTACAAAAACAGTGGATAGATTGTGGTCAGTGAATGTACACACCTGTGTGAATAAAAATCTCTCCTGATCATGGTTATTGTACCTGTGTGGTGTGGTCATGTTAGATTAATTGTTAACTGCTTGTGATAAACATCCTTTTAACAACATACCTATTGATCATGGTGTTTATTGTATGCATGGTTACCTCTTTGTATGTGTCCTGTAGATTCCTTGTACCCAAGCGTGGCATGATTTTGATAACTTTCAATATGATTGTTGGCCAATGGCAGGAGAGTCATTTTCACAAGATGGCACAGTTGATTGTAACGGTGCAGTAGTTATTGTTATCAGTGCAGTCTTGCTAGCACTTATTTACAGGATTGGGACTAGAATGGTTGCTCCCACCAAATGATACAGTGTATTTGGGTGAAGAGTTTGTCGTCAGTTACAGAGCCACAATATCTAGTAGCTTTTATGAAAAATTTGCAAATCACTCTTACTTTGGTAGTAAAAAGTAAGAAAATCTTTACTTTTTGCATTGTGTTTTTAGTGTTGTATAGACTGGGTGGATTTGTGTATATAGCATAGCCATATTATTCCTTCTTGTAACAGTGCTGCTGAAGCTAAAGCATTCTGTGAGGACATGCACCAATGTCCGACTGAGAACCAAGCTGTAAATAAGGATTCATGCTGTGTTCACCATGCCAATGTCCATGTGTGTGCACCATCTGTAAGTTTATAATGATAGAATACTAATTCATTAACTACTTGCATGATTGTTTTATAGGTGAATTTTTGTGGGCCATGGGTCCGACCAGGAGAAAGAGTTTCAACGCACACTGTTGCAGAATGGGGCCATATTAATACTGAGTTTGAAAGTGACGTGCTTATCAACACAAAAGGGAACAATTTCATCATCGCCCATCTTAGAGTTGGGACACTACAAATTGCTTTAGGACAGCAGATTCGTGTAATTCTACCACCAGGTATATCAGTTTACTAACACATATTCATGATATTATGATAATTCTTATGTTTTAGTGTGCGGAGATGATATTTGTCAACAAGATGAGTCTTGTAAGAACACTCACTCTCGCAATGTTCTATATATACACTCATTAACATTACAGGTAGTAATTGCAGTGTTGATTGCTGTCCAGGAAAATTCCCAGGATGGGCAATTGGCCTCATTGTCACCACTTGTGCTGGCCTGCCACTAACAGGGTTGTTATTTGCTGTTATTGTAAGTGCTAAGTTTGTGTAAACATGGACAAGTGAACTGAACTTATGTATTTAAATACACAGTGGTACTACTATCAAAAACACAAACTACTCTATGATGAGAGCTGGATTGTGAATTACAATGACATCCAAAAGGACCATGGATATCGTGGTGAGTACATTTAAGATACTAGTGCCCACCAAGTCACTGTATAGCTACATAAAGGATTATTTTTTAATGGATACTTGGTTTACAGGATTTATGGGGAGTTTGGTTAGCTTTCAGTGGACGCCAGATCACAGTCCACAGAATGGTGACTCACTTTTCAGCAACACTCAAAAACGACAGCTGTTTACTCAAACTGGTGTCTAGTGAGTCAACACTAATAAAGTTAATGTTATGTATACTTGTGCAATGTTTGTAGTGATGGAAGAACAGTAGCCATTAAGAAAATACCTAAACTAAACTTCTCTGTTACAATGGCTGTCCGAAAAGATGTCAGACAGATTAGGTAATTCACCAGTCGGTGGCAAAACACCCTTACGTATGTGTACACTATAATAGGGAGTTGGACCATCCTAATCTCTGCAAGTTTATTGGAGCTTCAGTGGAGCCACCAAATATAGCAATTCTCACTGAATACTGTCCTAAGGGCAGTCTTAATGATGTTCTGCAAAACGAAGAGATACCACTCAACTGGGGCTTTCGATTCTCATTTGCAAGAGACATAGCCAGAGCAATGGGTTACCTACACCAGAGGAGGTTGTATCATGGTAGATTGAAGTCCTCCAATTGCATTATTGATGATCGATGGGTGCTGAAAATAACTGGTAAATAAACATTGAAACACAACCCTCTATAGTGGTTTCATAATATCTCATTTCTAGATATTGGATTACCATCATTTCGACAAGTAGATGAGATGAAAAGTGACTTTATTCATCACGCTAGACAACAAGCTTGCAAAGTGTACCTAGCTCCAGAGATACGTGCCAGTTCCACATATGTAGCCTCAGCCCCGGCAGATGTGTACAGCTATGCTATCATAATGGTGGAAATTGCAACCAGACAGGACCCATACTCTGTAAGAATAAATGTGTTATGTAAGGTGATAAGTATACTTGTACATAATATGTACATGATGATATATATTTATAAGCTGTAAAGAAATACTTAAGCCTGGTTGCGTGTATGTACATACTTCCAAACTTACAACCCCATGCTCCATTAACAAGCTGTAAACAATATTATCGTGTGTGTTTGGGAGTAATTGTGGCTTTAACCTTCACCCATCCTACACATTGTTTGCTTACATTACATTATCGGACATACAGGAGGATATGGTGGTGAATGGTATACGACCACAACTGTCCGAACTACAAGACAATGGATGTCCTTGTCCACAAGGATACCTAGAGGTACCATACAGTATGTGATTTGGGAGAGTGCATATACATGTGTTACATTCACAGCTGTTTGAGAAGTGCTGGATGCATAATCCTGCTAGTAGACCTAGCTTTGACACTATTAAGAAAACACTTCACAAGATCAATCCAAGCCAAGAAAGTCCTGTTGATAACATGATGCTAATGGTAAACTAATAAGACCACATTACTAAGACATCATACCCATTATCCTCCCTAGATGGAAAAGTATTCAAAACATTTGGAAGTAATGGTGGCAGAGCGAACTCAGGAATTACTTGCTGAACAAAAGAAAACTGATCAGTTACTACACAGTATGTTACCATCGGATGTAGCCAAGGACCTGAGACAAGGAAAACCAGCTGATGCTAGAAGCTTTGAATCAGCAACAATATATTTTAGGTAATGCCACCAAATGCTGTATATATGTAACTATGTATGTACGTGTTACGTAAGCTACAGAAAATTTACGGCTATAAATGTGTCCTGATCTTTCTAGTGACATAGTTGGTTTCACTTCACTGGCCAGTCAGAGTACTCCAATGCAAGTTGTGAACATGTTAAATGAACTATACACCATGTTTGATTATATACTGGATCGGTTTGATGTCTACAAGGTGGAGACAATTGGAGATGCTTGTAAGTTACTGAGTGACCTTTAAATAATGCTAAATACTTTTGTATTTATAGATATGGTAGTGTCTGGGGTACCTCGTGAGAATGGCATTAATCATGCTACTGAGATAGCCTGTATGGCACTGGAGATGATCGCAGTTGTACAGAAATTTAGAATACCACACAAAACTACAGAGAAGTTAAGAATCAGAGTTGGTATCCATTCTGGACCAGTAGTGGCCGGAGTAGTTGGCACCAAGATGCCTCGATATTGTCTATTTGGTGATACTGTCAACACAGCATCAAGAATGGAAACTGCAAGTGAACGTAAGTAGATTATATTTCATACTCAAATGACTACATAATTAGGAAAACCTTCGTATAACATTCCTTATTTGCTACTCTTTACACTACAGCAATGCAAATTCATGTCAGCAATTCATGTGCACAACTGTTGCTACAAGCTGGTGGATTTGACTTGGAAAAAAGAGGAACCATTCAAGTGAAGGTATCAATATAATAAACAAATCACATAAAATTTCATGTAACTCAACATCTTTTAGGGTAAAGATCCTATGGTGACTTATTGGTTAAATGGTACTGATCGTATCAAACAAGGAAACAAACACTTGATGTCACCTAAGCCATCTGTTAGTAGTATATCAACTAACAAGGACTTTATCAAAGAAAGAGACACACAATTGGACAAAATTGAACTTCCTGGAACCGTCTGTGAATAAAAAGAAATTCTCATCTCAATCAAATCACTTATTATAATCCCGGGTGTATCTACTTTTTAAAAACACGGCAGCCATTTATTCACTTCTGTGTTATATATTATGACAGTCTGTCATCCCATGTTTAACATGTATCAGAATGTTACAAGTGTATTGAGCACAATATCTATATGCCATACAATTGTGTGTATGTGCATATGAAATGTTCAGATAAAATTATACTATTGATTGGAATGCAATAGACATACATACATACTTTATATAACCTAAAGTGGGATACATTTAGGTGTATAGATTACATTGCCGAAATTATTTAATTATAGCTGCGTTTTATATGTACAACACTAGATACTGACAGACATGCAAAATTTAAAACCTTCACAAGTAAATTGTACAGGTCAATTATTCTACAAAAGAGTAATCTGCGTCATCTTTGTCATCAGCTACAGACGGTCTTGTAGTAAGTTGTGTGTAGTTATAAGACTTTCTAGGAGTATCGTATGTGCCATTGCCAACTTGCAATGATGGTCTTCGTGGGTCATCGTATGTTCCCTTAGGGGTAGCCACTCTTGCAGGTGACCCTACTCTTGCTGGTGATTGTGCTAGGAAATTATCTACACTGTGTGATTTACGTCGTGGTGCTGCCATTATATGTTGAGGTGAGAATGAGTAACGGAATCTATCTTTAGGAACTCCATGTATTAGATCATCCACACTTAGTGCAGGTGTACGAGGTGACTGATACAATGACTCTTTCCTAATATTATTAGCAGGATGGCCATTGGCATAGGATGATAGGGCATCTAAACTCATTGCTTGTTTAACAGGGGTGGAATATATACTCTTGGGTCTATCATATAGGTCATAAGGAGGGAGCGAAGTGGGCGGAGGTGGTGGCGGTGGATTAACCTGTTTACAATCAGGTGTGCCTGGTAGCTGATTCACTCTCTGTTTGCTCTCAGTGCGATACAACTGTAGGTCTGCAGAATCAATACTACCAGTTCTCTTTCTAGGTAAGGCATAGTCACTGTTGTCTCCATCCATTGCATAAGCTGGACAGGGTTGCATCACTGGGTTGTTTATACTATTCTTAGTGGAAACTTTAATCCGTTTATTTCTTCGACTAGGTCGAGCATAAATAGCATTCCTACAAAACAAAAATAAAAACAAAAATAGTAGTGAAAATGACAAATAAAATGTGTATCTACATACTCTTCAATTTCCTTCTTCTTCCTTTTAATTCTGCAGAAGAAAACTACCACAACAATAAGTAAAGTAAGACAACAGCCAATGAAAAATCCCCCAACAATACACGCAGTATAAATAGGCACGTGATTAGTATTTTCATCAGAGGTGTCCTCAGTGGGGGTAGGATTACTAACTACAGGTGCTGTTGTAGGAGGATCTGTAGCTGTAGTAACACCTGTCTGAACACAGTTGGGATCCGAAGGTGAAGATAGATATATCGGACAATCCTGATCAATGTTTAATTGTGTAGTAGCTGCACTAACAACAGAAGAACTTTCTCTAGACCACTCTTCAAGTAGATCTACCATGACTGATGGACGAAGTGTGTCTGTTCCTACAATTCTTCCAACATAGATGAGATGTGAATCATCACTGTTACATTGTGTCTTCATATCAGTGATGGTGTCATCAGGTAGTAAGCACGCACACTCCTCCTCCAATCCAGCTAACAATTGTGTTTTAATCTGTTGTATGATATCAGTATCCTAGTATATAGATCAAATAGAAACATTCATAGCTGAATACTGGTATGTAAGTAGTTAACAGCAATAATATAGGCACATGTGCACTTAATTACAAGTAAAGTATCTGCCTTCCACTACCCACACACATGCAACAGCTGTCAAAACATACAGTACTATGAACCATGCGCAGCTCCTGGAGCAAGTCTAACTATCGTAGAACTTGTCCAATACACTGGGTTACCTGTACATATATGTATTACAGTAGTGCATGCTAAGAGTCTATGCAGGCAAATATTGTTGGGATAGGAGGTTGTTCCAAGTATCACAGACAGTGGGGCTGTGATACTTGGAACAACCTGTGATACAGTGGGACCCGAAACCCCTGAACATTGGCATACACATGTACACATAAACACATGCTGACAGCTTCTCACTTGTGCTTTAGTACAATCTGTGAAGGGTTTTAGCTTCAACTGAAAGTAATAAATTGCATCTACAACAATATAAATATTATGATGAACACAGTACAAGATTTGTTACAAAACATAACACAGAACACATCTAACTGCTCCTCTCACTATTAAACAAAACCATACTAGAACACAAAACACACTGTACCACCTAGCCTATTTACACACAGCATTATCATGATGTACACTTACCCTCCCTGCCTTCATCCAGAGTGACATCCAGTGAGGTAGTTGGTCCTGATCCTTCTGAAGTATGTGCAGTAACATCCACTGAATATACTGACCCTGGTGTTAGTAATGGAATATCATAATGGAGTTCATTAGTTGTGGTGCTGTGTGAGTCAGTATAGTCTCTCTGTCCATTGTCTGTAGTGTACTCTGACCGGACCTTAACATTGACCTGTATGACAAGTATACATGTGTGTACATATCGGGTATACAAAAAAAAAACACAATGACAGATACTGTATATACACACACATCACACATACAAAAGTGATAAAAAGTATATGAATTTATATATACATTCTATATTTTACTTTAATGAAATTCATTAGACCACTTGAGGTTGCTATCATTACTTACAATTCCCAGGTTTGTAAAACAACTGAAGAATAAATTTTATATGTACTTCAATTAACTGATAACCTTGTTTACTTTACTTTTTGAAGATCACTTTGTATCTGTGTAGCAGTTCTAAGCCTATCAAGAGTGTGAACTAATAATTTATTACATGTAGTTGATACTCAATTAGTGTTCTTAAGAATAAAATGTTGGGACAATTTTATGTATACTTGTGTGTTTTGTTCAAAACTAACACCTCAAACATTTACAGGCTAAGTTTCAAAACAACGTGTAAGCTTCAGGTACGGTGGTGAGCAGATATGATGGTGCTGGTTAAATGTTTACTGTAAGGGTCATGCCACCGCAATATTTTCCAAAGCACAAACTACCTTTAGATATGATGAAATTTTCAGGATACATGCATAGCTACATCAACTCTTATAAAGTAGCCACACAACCTGTGGTTTCCAAATATCAGACACTACTGCAGAAAAAATGCAGCTCCCACACAATTTCAAAGTACAATAGCATTCTGCTATAATTGTGAAACTGCTATGGTGACAAATGTCACATCTTTTCTACCAATCAGAGATGAGCATTAAGAGGATACCATACTCAAAAAATAACTTATATTGTTCATACTTGTCTAAATTTTCAACTACAGGAGAACAAATACCAACACATCTTCGATAACTAAAATTTGTAGCTTACAACATATTCTATTGCATTACACATTCTCCCATCTGTGACCACATGCACAATTTGTCATTTAAAGTGAGCTCTTTAAAGTGTATGTACATACGAAATACATTGGTTGGTGTTCTGGACACTCAGTATGTAAGTAGATGTACTTTAATCAACATTAATATGACTGTACAATAATTGACTGATTTAATTTTATAACTACAATATATCTAGTACTGTCAACCTTTAAAAAGTTTAAGGCTTGACTAACAATACCCCCACACACTAGACACTACACAAACTCAGCAATATTTACTATAGTGACTACACCAGGTAAACAATAGGGAGAGAGTGTTACCTCATATCGTATGATGTCACCATTTGTTGGACTAGGTGGGACCCAGTGTACCCTGACAATAGCATGACTGACTGCCTCCACTGTAAGATTTCTAGGATGTGATGGAGCTATAAATGAAATATACAAGTACAATCACACTTGACTCAGCAGCCGCTAGGATTACTAGATTATCTTAAAAGGGAGCACTTGTACAGGATCACATATCACACCTAACGACAACAATTCCTTAAGTATAGTAGCCAGTTTATGTGGTATTGTAACATATACTGTATCAGGTGGAATTCTTTAATTGTAGTATAAAGGCTTTAACAAATTAGGTAAATTAGTAGACTATAGAAGTCATCAAAACACATTATTGTGTAGTTGATCAGTGATAGTATACCATAGATACATGTTATACAAATGAATGATGGTAGCATGTATAAAATGTAACAGATGTAGATTACAACGAAACACAATATCCATTTTAATAAGACCACCACCTCTTTATAATGACCAAGTAGTTAAGTCTAAAGCAATTGCACAGGTTATCCTATTAATGAGGTGTTGTGCACTGTAATAATTAAGATAAAACTCACGTCCAGTTGGAGTAATAAAATCCACACTGGATGCATTGCTCAGAAAGGTATCATTACCAAACACACTCATAGCTAACACATCAACAGAGTATGGGGTGTTCCCAGTTAAGTCCCCAATTGTTATTGATGTTGATTGAACTATAAATTCTCTGGTGGCATTGGTAGCGGTATTCTTCAATGTGATATTGTAGGCCATCACATAATTATTCCAGTTCCCAGGTCTACGCCAGTTCAGTCTGACATGAGTGTAGTTTACTGGTGATAGTGATAGCTGACGAACTGGTGGACTGGCTATATATAAAATAAACATTTTTAAAATTGATACAAAAATTAATTATAACACTAACTTGCTATAAGGACACACATTTTACCGACATAAAGTAGAACCAAAATGACTTGTCTTCAGTCCTGAATATATTGTTTATGAACTAATAAACAGAAAGACCTAAACACTAATTTTGAAATTCCAACACTGAAATTCTCAGTAGGTGTGGAAAAACCCAGTCACACAAATTTAGACTAGTTGAAATCTATTGTGCTTTTCTGCTAACAATATGTCATGTTGCTTATTTACAACAGAGCATTCAAGAGGCCTTTGAAATATACATCACTCACTATACATGATCCTTACCAACAGGTATTGGTGCAACAGATACATGACTGCTTGGATCACCATCACTAAAATTACTAGTCCCATAGATGTAACAGTCATAAGCTGTGTACGGTCTTGCATCAACCTTGGCATTAGTAGCCGACGATGAAACTGCATAAGTGAGCATAGTTAGTTTACCACCATCTGGTCTGGAACGGTCACAGTTGATCGAATAAACCAACACAGGATCCCCAGTGGATGGTGGCCTCCATTGAAATATCAGCTCCACTTGAACTCCATAAACAACATTAGTTTCTACAATGAATCCTCTTGGGGGACCTGGAGGAACTGGATTACCAAATATAGTTTATGATAGAGACATAACCATACAGTACAATGTAACAATGAAATCAAATGTCAATTTTAAGAATTCAGCTCTATTAGCAGTAAGGCTTCTTAAAGTTTACTAATTACATTATTGTCAGTTATCACACACACAAGATTCATAAATACAAACCTGGTAAGGGATCAGGCATATTAACACTTGTAGAGTTTGCATAAGTGCCTGGTATTGTATCTGATGTACTTTGGTCCAACCTGGCATAGTTGTTAGCTCGCACACGGATAGTGTATAAGGCAGACGGCTCCAAGCCAGTCAAATGTATTTCAGTTACAGCACCATTAGTACTAACAGTCTGTAACGATGACCCCTGCGTCATGTATTCAACATCATAGTGAGAGATAATCCCTCGTATTTTAAGTGGTTCCTAAAGATAAACAAAACAATGTGCCCAATAATAAAACTGAATGAGCTTTTAATTGCTTACCTGCCACATAATCAGTAACTGGGTGGGCTCAGATTCATCTGCCATAGTCGTAACATTTACTGGGGCAGATGAGACTAAATCAAAACATAAAACAACAGTCAATACAGTAAGATTAATGTCAAAATTCTTTACCTCCTGGTAATGTGTGGAATGTTAAAACATCCGAAGGTGCATTAGCTCCAGATGGATCCATCGTTGTCACAGTTAGAGTGTAGTTAGTAAATGGTATTAAATTATTTAATGTGGCAGCAGTTTCTGTGACTGTGCCCCGTCGATGTCTTATAGCAAATTCTGGTTTGTGCCTTGTACGAAATGATTCGAGTAATGCACCATCACAACCAATATTAGGACCAACAATCACCCAAGAGATTGCAACACTGATATTAGTGATGTTGTGAGATTGTAAGTTGGTAGGTTGAACAGCTGCCAACAACAAAAATATAGCTAAACACTACATTACAAATATAGTTAAACATCACATTACATATTTCTAAATCCTAAAAAAAGTGTGCAATATTTGTTCACATATAAAATCTGCAACTACATACATAAGCTAGACATAAACTAGACAGCTACATGAATACATGGATACCACTAGAAACCATCTCCCACCATGTGTGTACACATATAGTGGTTAGTGATTTAGCTAGGCAGTTCAAATGGTATACATAAACAACAAAACCAATAGTGAGTTTTATATTCAATCACAACATGACTCAAATAACAGTCAGGATATATCACTTGTGGTTATGAATCTAGTTATGCATATACTAGTAGCAGGTAGGAGAAATTATACATAACTCACCTCCAAATGTGGTGTTCAGTGTTACTGGAGATCTATCACCTTCAGTAGTTCCGCTTACAGCCACCACAGAGATGCTATATGTCGTTAAACTATTGAGTCTACTGAGTGTCTTCTGTGTACCACTAGCGTCCACATTTTTTTCCACAGAGCCTGATTTTTGGTAGTACACCTTGTACGTATTTAGCTGTGCTCCATTAAATGATACAGGGCTCCATGTCACTAAGATCTTAGCACAACTGATCACAGTAGCATGCACATTGGTAGGAGCACTTGGCACTACAAAAGTAGACATGCAAATGATATGTAAGAGGCAAGTGACAAGAATGACACACGAGTGGCATTTAACATTGCATATTTGTTTGTAAGTTTTCATAGAGAAAGAATTTACTTCATTCACACAAATATGTAGCTATCAAATAACTACACAACAACACACATGCCTGTGTACAATGCTTGCTGATAATCAGGTCACAAAAGCTGAACACACTGTCTTAGGCTTCATATTGTTGCAATCAGAATCTGATTACTAGTAGTATCAACAATGATATATGGAGAGTGACTAATCCTCCCACACATTTTACTATGGAACTTTACTTTTCAAACTGGTACAACTTTTATTCAAGGTGCATGAAATGGCTATATTGTATAGTAAACATTTTAGTACCCTCCATCCTATTATAGCCTTAATTCGGCACCATGCATGTCCACCAATTGCAATTCCCTTATCGATCAATGGAGATACCTCGATCAGTACCATGAGATAATACGATCGAGTAGCTAGCTAACAGAGTGCAATTGTACCTTACTAATCGATCACCACATCACTTAAAGCATGATTAGTCAGTTAACAGTGGGTGGTTTGGACACAACTTTACACACAGCGTTAATTCACAGCTTTGTTTACAGGTCCATAGCTAGCTATAAACTTACGTGAGTCTTGTTGTTGCAGTGTCGTAGTAATGGATAACGCCAAGATGAATAAGGATAAAATCCACGCCATCATTTGCTGACTGACTGACTGACCACCATTTGTGTGAAGTGTGAAACACTTAAAATGGGGGCGGTGTTTTGTACTCACACACACGGAAGATTACGTAATTATACTACAGTAATTTACAAAGCAAGCATTACGTCTGGAAAATCCATAATCTTTGGGCCTCCGCTAATAGATTAGCGCGAGGCCGGCTGGGCTTAAAGTCTCTCGGATGCACGTGTGGGGTCATGATGAAGAATCAGAATCTAACAGTTTACATCTTACTACTTTGCTGTTTGTACAGAATCGTCTGTAGTGATGAATGCAACGTCACGATCACTAAACAATCCGAACTAGACCAGTTTCTGAACAGTGCGACATCACGAGATAAAGTGAGGTGTGTCCACCTATCACTGGCAGCTGGTAACAGCTACAAACTGAACATTGTGAAGTTTATGCAAATTAATTTGGAACACAACGCTAGTCTAATAGTAGTAGGTGAAGGTGGAGGAGTTGATATTAATTGTACAGCTAGTTTGTCTGATCTGGAAGAGTTGAGGAAGCTGAACCTATCACTATCACGTGCTTCACTAGTTCTACTAGATGGGCTAGTGTTCACATCATGTCCAGTACCCATAGTGATAGAGGAGGTGTTGACTGTCGTCATTAACAACTGCTACTTTCTGTGAGTCGCAAAATTGTTTGTACCAACATACTGTAATTATTGCAAAAGTCCCACCACCAAATTAATTATGTTTGATCTTAATTATTATAATGTTAGGTGTGGCATTGTACTGTGTAATGATTACATAATGCACAAAAACAAACAGCATATCTTGTAGGTGTGATATTTCCCATTAAAATAGATACCATTTGTTTGGCTCATTGTAATTACCCCTGAAGTACAACTATTACTATCACACAAGCTCATGCCCAAGTTGTACATGTTCTACAGTAGTGGGCTAAAGGTCATAAGGTATAAGTTATTATGGTGGTTTATGATCTTATGTCTTATGCATTGGTAATTCCCATGTGGCTCAGTGTTTCCTGTAATATGTATACATAATTAAGTTTAAATTTATTACAGTACAGTGTATTTAAATGTGTTGGTAATTGTTAAACAGATGTTGGGTTATGATATATGGAACTTGACTCCTATCACTCTTGCTCCTATATATGTATACAGCACAACTGTGTGTTGTGAGGCTAATCCGTGGTATTTGACCTTTGAATAATATGCACTATGCACAAATGCACCATGCAATATGAGTACTATACGCACACACGCACACACACAGAGCACAGTACAGCACAAACTTGGCTTAACTTCTGCAGTACACACACATGAGTGCACAGACACACGTGCAAGGGTGTGTGTCAGTCGCTTGTGCGTGCATGTGTGCCAGTACTGCTGATCTGGGTAACTCACAAGTCCTTATAGTAACCCAAATAAGATTCAGATCTGACCTGGATGTAACATGGCTTCTTTATTTTTACTGGGCAGATGACAGTTACCATATAACCAATGAGGAAACTAATTATAACACCCCTTACATTTAAAATAATTTGTCGTTCTGAAATCCTGAAAGTACTTACACGGTACATTGTCATCAGTATTGTTAAAAGCTAACCCAGTTGACCAACCCCTGGTGTGTGCATGCATGTCATGACTCTGCTGTTTTGCATTTTACTAGTGTACACTATGATAAGTTGTAAAATAGAAGACATACTGCATATGCTTGAACATGTGGTAATACAATACCAATGAATTAAAATGTGTCTATAAAACATGAGAGTTTTTGTGTGTTTCTATCTGCAGTATCACCATTTCAATGTTACCTAATATGGTGTTACTTACATATACATACTTGTTTCAGACATCAAGAACACGGTGCTGTCAGTATTTATAATTCACAAGATGTGACAGTGAAGAATTGTAAATTTCTCAATAACACATCAGACAGCTACTTTACCAGAAGACCATATCAAGGAAGCTCTGCTGGTCTATCAATCGGTTATCACTACATTTTATCTAAACTAATACTACACAATGTATCTGTACTTGTCACTGGCTGTACATTCATTAATAACTATGCTGCTGCACCGACTGCACTGAGACTGACGTCAACTGAAATATTTAGAGGTCGTATCTTTAGTGGCCGAGGTGCATCAATGTCAATTCTTGTAAATATAAACACTGCATTAAGCTTCATTCTAAACAGCAGTATATTTGTGAATAACTCTGCTTACAACTTAGCTGGAGGGATATATTGTCTGGCTGAGAGTGGAAAGGACCGCCAGTCATACTTATGGAGTAATAACGTGTTTATTGGCAACAGAGCTTCCCTTGCAGGTGTCTTGAATTTTATTAGTACCTTCAACTTTCCTATACAATTCGTCCTCAATTATACAGTCTACAATTGTACGTTTTCTGATAATGTAGCTCATTCTGAAGTAGCTGGTGCTGCTACTATCTATCCATTGTATGGACTACCAAATACTCTTGTTGTGTTTGAGGATTGTAAATTTTATAATAATTCTGCACTGATCTATGGTGGTGCTGTTGATATTGCCTCTTATAACTTCTTTGCTTATCGAATATTGTTCCCTGTTGAGTTTATTAACTGGTAAGTGTGATTTCATGTATTATCGATGTAAACATATTCATATTATTGCTTTTAGTGTGTTTGATGGTAATATTGCTGCTGATGGTTCAGCTATTAATATTGCTTACTACTCAGCAAGATTTGAAAATGTCACATTTAGTAGGAACAAGGAATCTGCTGTTCGAGTGAGTTATATAGAGAGTGTGTGCATGCAGTCAACTGATAAGATTGCATGTACAGTATAACTGTGTGTATACTAACATGTAGTTTGTAATCTGTTATATAAATATGTTGAATGACCAAATGAATCACTGACTGGTGTGTTGATGCTGCTGCTTAGCATATTACTTGTGTTTGGTTCTGCAAAAATCTTACCATATGTTTGATGTTGTATATTCAAGTGGGCTTAACTCTATGGACTTTATCCACAATGACGTCACAAGCACTAGATGGCCACGTTACAAGGGGGACTAATGTACAGGCACCTATGAAGAAATTGTTTTGATCGATCATATTTCAGCCAGGGAAGGAGATATCAAGCTCTAAGCAACAGGTATGTTTACAAGACAACACAATGAACGATTTATCACATGCTGGAAAATTTTCAAGATAATGCTCATTTGCAATGGCCTTTGTTACTTTATACCCATACCTGTTAGTTACTGGTTGCTATCTTGCTTGACGAGTAAAATATGATGGATCAAAACAATTTCTCCATAGGTGCCTCTACGTTAGTTGCCCAAATAACACAGCCATCTTGTGCTCCGTGACATCATTGTGGATAAAGTCCATACAGACCAAGGCTATAGCTACCATATTTTCACAGTTAATACACATGTTTATAATCATCTGGAGAACAACAGGATGCAAGTAGATTGTCATGCCAATTTTGGTAGTGCTGCGATGTAGCTATACCATAAGCATTCCTTTTGGGGTGGTGGGTGAGTGATTAATAACATGCACTCGCCCATTTTCTGTTTCACCTTATTAGCCATGTTAAGTAATATGTCTAAAGTTGTCTAGTCCTGTTTGGGTTAGGTTAGGCAACTAAAAGGCTGCAACACAAATTGCTGTCAGACCTTCAGTGCTGGTCACTGTAAAACTTCAATAATAAAGAAATTTTAAAAATGGAAGAGCAACACGTTGGAAGTAACGAGACCAAAACCCATTCTTATTGGAGCTGCTGATGGTTCAGAACACGTTATACTCCAATGACAAAGAGGGTTTTGTGCCAATTCTCACATACAGTATGTTTTTGACTGCAACATTCATGTACACATTATACAGTAAACATATGTTTAATGTAGTATACACAATTTGTGATTGGTTTTGGTTATACTCTCCACAGTCGATTGCTGGCAAAATAGATTTACAAGGAAATGTTACATTTCACAACAACACTGTTGATGGGTCATTTGGTGGTGCTTTGTACCTGCTCTCGTCCAGTCAGGTAGTCCTTCAGGATAACACACATGTGATGTTTACCAATAATAATGGAAGGTACGTAATTTTAAGGATTAGCTATATTTTCATAAAACCCATGAATAAATAATGTACACAAATGTACAAGCAAACAAAAATTGTGGCATCAATTAAAACTTCACCATACTTGGTGAGAGTCATTGAAGTGGTTGGCATACAAGTTGTACGTATGTACATGTTAAGTGTTACCAAGCAATCTAACAAAGTAATATACAGAGTGGCCTTTTTTTGTAGATTGTGTGTATGTGTGTAAAAGCAGCAGTCAGTTGGCTATGGCTTTTGTGTGGTATGTGCAATGTCTCAAGTTTGTTAAGAGCTGAGGAACATGACTCACATTTCCCTAGCTATAGCTAGTCTCACCAGCTGTATTAAAAAACTTGCCTGTCTAGAGCAAATGCAAACTGTCCATGTCTCACATGGAATCTGCCTGGAACTTCTGGTATCATCTCTGTTCCCTGTTATCCATGTAGCATGACTCCCACCCCTCCCTAAATTTACCTACACTGATTCACAGTGCTTGATTAATGTACACGTGTGTCTTCCCAGTTCCCTGATTTGTGTGAGTGAGTGTATGTACATAGCAGTAGTAACTTAAAACTTTTGTTTTGATAGTGCGTGTTATGCATTTGTATATGCATACAATAGCAAATGTACTGTAATCTGGTACATGTACATACAGTACTGCTAAAATGACGTAGGCATCATACAAGTTTATGGTTTGTATACTCACTTTTTCAGATTGGGAGCATCAATAGTTTCTGAAATCATAAATGCCCTGCCATTGTTTCGAAGGAGCTATCACAACCCATTATGTTTCCTTCAATATTACAACACAACTACACCATTTAGTAAGATAGATGATGATAAGGTTAGTTGAGGTGTTACATGTGTTTACACTACTAGTCCACACATCTACAGGTGTCCATGACATTTACTGATAATAATGCCATCGTTGGATCAGCAATATTTGCTAATGAGTTGGACTTCTGTTCATGGTTCTCATATTCTGAACCATTCTTTTATTTTGATGCAAGCAATATACTTCGTTCACCATTTATAATTTACAAGTGAGTTTTGTGTTTGTGTGTACATGTACATAACCAAGTTGTGGGAGTATCAGCCTAGTAATTGCAAGATTGAGGGTTCAAGGCTCTGTGATGCTTGCTTGAGCAAGAAACTTTACTCATATTACTCCAGCTGCATAATGGGAACTTGGTGGTAGAATTGGGTTTGCTACCAAATGACAGTAAGGCACTGTTCATGATAGACGACAGTACATACAACAGTAGTGAAATTTAACTTGTGCATACCTTCTTACTTCCTTCAAAGAGGGAGTAGAAGGGGTGCTTTTATGGACATAAAAACTAAGAATGCAACTTTTCTGGGCTGATAAATAATTATTTGAAGTGTTTTGTGTTTATATTTACAGTGTAGTCATGTCATGCAGTTTTACAGTCCAGCAGTAAATTTTCAAATGATAGGTGATACCGATAGCAACTATCTGATATGTTCAGACTACTTCCCTGGTGACCTGGTAAAGCAACTGTCCTTAGAGTCATTGTGAAACTTTTAGATTTGTCCCTCTATATATGAGACTTGGACAGCCCTCCTGTTGGTTACTAGATCTTTTCCAGGATTCCAGCCCTGCTTCTATTCCATTTTTTTTATAATTTCATCTCTGTTTATAACTTAGCTGTTATGTGTGTACATGTAGTGAGGACAGAAACTCTACTAGTAAAAATAAAGTAGTTCCGTCTGCGCCAGTGATAACTCCAGCTATAAATTTCATTATTCTTAATGACACTGTAAGTTTATATATGGCAGTGTAATGTAATGTACTGATAGTACATGTATAGATCAAGGCTTATCCTGGAGAACCAGTCAATCTGGTAATAATACCACACGATGAGCAGAATTTTATTGGCTCTGATATGTTTGAGTTACAAGGGGCTGCAGTTGACTCTGTAAGTTGTAGACATGTCATCATAGAAGTTTGATTGTGTGTGCAAGTGTGTGTGTGTGTGCGTGTGTGTATGTGTAATTGTGTACATGCATTCATGTTCAGCTGTTGTAATTTTCTTTTGTGCTAATATTAATAGAAGATGTACTTTATATATGTACTACATGTTTGCTGCTATTTTCTAGGATGTTTCCTTTTCATTCAGCCCTACGGTTAGATCACTACAACCGGCAGATTTAAATTACCTTTTCACGTATAGTATTGTATCCCAAAATCCAATCACCAGTTCTGTCTTGATAGATTCACATCGTATCAGTGTTTCAGCCTTTGGAGCACAAACATTGGTATGTCAGTATGTCTCTGCTTCGACGCATTGCATGCATGTGTATGTGACTGTGTCTGCATGTATGCTCATTCTATGTACATATCTGTGTATATGCTAGAGCTTGTACATTTATGCATGCTTGTATGGACAGTATGTACCTGTACCTACAAGCATGAGAATGTCATGCATATTGGTACAGTGGTACTGTATATTAGGAGGTTTGCACTTTGTCACAACAAAAAAAAAGCATACAAAAAAAACAACAGAAAAAGCCTCACAATACCTTCATGGCACTTTGGCAGTATTGACCAAGCCCAAAAGTGTTTTCAGAGCAACCAATGCTTCCAATTAGTTGCTACAGAATTAGTATAGGTAAGACATGCAGTGCTAGGATTCTTCAGTGGATAAGCCACCCCGAAGGAATGATTTCACTGAGGCAGAGCATATCGTAGTTGTTTAGACAATCCTCTGAACTGAAATGTTGCTAGTAATCCAAGACACCTAGCCACAAATTTTGATGTATACTTTGTGGATTGCAAAGTATGCAGGGTTTTTTTTGGTACGTATGTACACAGGTGTCTTACTGGGTGAGCAAGGGTTTTTTATTTTGGTATGTACACAGGTGTCTTACTGGGTAAGACACCTTACCCAGTAAGACACCTCAAAATAAAAATCTGCATACTTTGCAAATATCAAAGTATCCTCCAATTGCCATTGTCTAAAAAAAATCAAAGCACACGGTAGTGTGTCGTTCGGCCAAGGCTGGCGCACCACACCGTGAGTATATTGACAGGAAGAAATAAATCAGCCTTTTCACACATGCATACTCTATGGCCCCTTTTCCAAAGCACACCATTTTTTGTACTATAGCTGTAGGATAGGCCACACAGCAAATTTGACTGAATTCAGCCATTTGCGAGATTTGTTATTTAAAGTTTCGATTTATTTTCTTTGTTTTCTTCTTACATCGTATGAGGGTTACAGGGGCTTCAATTTCCTTTCACACACTTTGCAAATTGCTATAAAATGTAAACATGTAATTTGATTGCCTCAATCTTTGGTACAAATGAAAGGTGAATTAACATATCAAGTTTGCTATGAATCTGATAGGAGTTATGAGTGTTTATTCATGTTAAAAAAGGATAACTTTTGTTGTAAACCGAGTATGGGAATACATAACTTGAAAATTGATGTGTAAATAGGCTGGTCATTGCAGCAGTGCCTTTTGATAGTTGGAATAGCAATAGATTATAAAGCAAAAATTAAACAGGTGTAAAATCACGGGATTGAGATACTCTAATAGAGCAGTCACTGTGGGGAAAAAAAGTGCACAAAAAATGTCAGGGAAAAAACTAACCAGGGTTCAAACCATGTACATCCATACCTAATACCTGCATCCTTAACCACTGAACCACTGCTATCTTGGCTGATCACCTCACTTGTTTTATAGTTTAATCTGTGTGTCTTCAATAATCATCATTGTGTCTGCATAGAAAAATGAAATGTGAGTAAAAACAAACCCAAAGGTCAGCCATAGGCTGGTTTTGGGGTCTTATAAAGTACAAAAAGAAGTGAAATCCACTCAAAACAGCCAAGCTGTTGTTACAGGACGGGTTCCAGATGGATTCACAGTGTACAATATAAGGGAAAATTATTGCTCGGACAGAATGGCCAATCAAAAATAAATTTGATTGGCCATTTCTGAAATTGCATGGCCATAAGATAGAGGTGTACTATCCTAGTGTGCGAAGCACACCCCGCAGTACAAAGCACACCCCGCAGTGCAAAGCACACCTCGCAGTGCAAAGCACAAGCCTACTAGGGGGGTCTGGGGGCATGCCCCCCAGAAAATTTTTGAAAAAGGATCACTCTGAGATTGAATCTGAGACCACTTTCAGATACTTATCACTGAACTTTATGCACATGCATTTTACAGAGAATTGTTTATTAGTAATACATGTACAAAATTTGTGTTGCTGCATACATATTTTACAGAAAAAACTATAAATCAATGTATTGTACTGCCAGTTTGTTGACTTAGCTAGGCTAAATGCTTTGTTTTTTTTTTCCAGGGTATCCAGCACCCCTTGCCACTACCCCTAGCATTAGATGTTGAAGTGCTAGCCAAAAGAAAGACTAAAAAAATTATTGGATTAAGGAAAAGGCACCTGACCTTCTATCAGAGCTGGCCGGGCAGCCACTGTGGGAGCGTGCTCCTTTGTTGCAAGTGGTGTTGAGTCAGCACAGATTAAATTATCAACTAGCTATTGTTAAAGTTTCTCTTCTGAATAGCAATAGATCAAAACTTACTCTCGAACTTTCCGTGTGGAGAACACTTTTATCACATGACTTTCATTCCACTTTCTCCAGCCACTGCATCTCTACAGATTATAACCATGAAATGGCCATCTTATACTTAATATCGTACCTCCACTTCGCAAACATTACTTTCTTTTCTTCTCTTGGAAGGTGCCACCCGTGTAGTCAGTGTAGTGATCGCTTCTTCACAACATCGACAGTAACCCACAATCGATAATTTGGGTAAATACGAGGTGCAGTGCTCTAGCTTACGCATGCGCATCGAGTCGATGCTTCGATGGGATCGAGACTTCACGTAGTGATTAAACAGCTTCGGTAAGGAAAGTTAACGATACGACATAATAATAACTATAATATTACATGTTATAAAGACTAATATGAATAAAGAATTACAGTTGTAAAAAATTTGATCGGCGCAAATGGCCGACCAACGGCTACATTGATCGGTCAACAGCATCACTTGATCGGAAAATGGCCGAGGGCCGACCGTTATATTGTACTCTGGATTCAACAGGAGCACGATGGTGACACAGTGACTAACTCTTATTGTTTAGGACTCTTGCGCATGTGCAATGTACACACATATATATTCTACTATATAACACTCCACCTCTACAAAAAGGATGATGCCTGTAACCTACAAGAGCAAAAATGAAGTAGTACAAAAACACCTAGAAAATACAATATGGGAGTGTATGCAAAGAGTCCAGTTTAACTAAACAATGGCTCTAGACAGAGTATCTGCAGTTACATTATCACACCCTCTGATGTGGTGGATTCTTAAATTGTACTCTTGAAAAGCCAGATTCCACCGGAGCAGTCTCTGGTTCTTGTTCTTCATGTTCTCAATGAAAACAAGGGGATTGTGGTCTGTGTAAACTTCAACTGGAGCTACTGTGGTGCCTAAGTACACGTCAAAGTGTTGTAGCGATAACAGAAGAGCCAATGTCTCTTTTTTAGTAGTAGAATAATTAATTGTTAAACTTATGAGAGAAGTAACATACAGGATGATCAATGCCACGATGCCCTTCTTGTAGCAAAACAGCACCAATACCTATGTCACTGGCATCAACTTGGAGCTAAAAGGCTTTTCAAAATCAGGAGCCTTCAACACAGGTGCTGATAATAACAAAGGTTTAATCTTTTCAAAAGCATGTTGGCATTCTGTACTCCACACAAACTTTCTCTGTTTCTGTAGCAAAGTGGTAAGTGGTTCAGCAACAGTGGAGAAGTTATAGCAAAACTTGCAGTAATATCCCGCCATCCCCAAATACCTCATTACTTCATGTTTGTCTTCTGGGGTGGGGAAATTCACAATGGCATCTACCTTTGATGCTGGAGCTACTTCTCCCTGGCCTACAATGTGGCCAAGAACACAACTCGTGCTCTACAAAACTCACTCTTGGAGAGATTAACAGTGAGGTGAGCATCTCTCAGCCTGCCAAAGAACTTTCTCAACAACTGTATGTGATCCTCCCAGTTTCCACTATATAGCACCAGGTCGTCTATGTAAGCATCAAAGCCTTCCATTCCAGAGATCACACTGTTTATCACTCTTTGGAAGGTTGCTGGTGCATTCTTCATACCAAATGGCATGACACAGTACTGAAACAGACCGTCTGGGGTCACAAATGCTGACAACTCTTGAGTTTGCTTCGTCAATGGCACCTGCCAGTACCCTTTCAGTACTCACGTACTTGTCATGACCAATTCTGTCAATACAATCATCCACCCGGGGAATTGGGTAGGAGTCACTCTTAGAAACACCATCGATCTTCCAAAGTCAGTGCAAAATCTGTTTGTGCCATCTGACCTTGGCATCACATGGAGAGCTCCACTGGCTTTGGCTGGATTCAATTATTCCATTCTGTAACATGTAATCAATTTCATTTCTCATTAGCTTCAACTTCATTGGGTTCACTCTGTAGGGGTGCTGCTTAATAGGTGGTGTATCACCCACATCAACGTCATGGATGGCACTACTAGTCTTTCCTGGTACATCCAGAAACAAAACAGCAAACTCACCCAACAACTCCTTCAGCATCTCTTTCTTCTGTACAGGCAAGTGTCTTAGTTTCTGTTCCAAGTTCAACAATACATCAGGGTTCTTCAGTTGTGGACTTCTCCCTATCTCTTCACACTCCTGTGTGATAACATCCTGCTCATCATTCTTAGTGACACAATTCATAGCAACCATTACTGGAGTCTTATTACCTTCCCTGCCGTGGTATGGCTTGAGCATGTTTGCATGACACAGTCTCTTCTCCTTCCGCCGACCAGGAGTCTTAACTAAGTAGTTAACTTCATTAACCTTCTGCTCTACAGTATACGGACCAGTTTAATGTGCTTGTACTGGCTGGCCATGCATAGGTAAGAGCACTAGCACTCGGTCTCCTGGCTGAAAGGTATGGGATCTAGCTTTCTTGTCGTACCATAACTCCATAATTTCATTCTACCCTGTGAAGATTTCAAGTTATTCTGTGCTAATTCCTTAGCTACCTTCAATCTCTCCTGCACATCAGAGATTCGCATAATAACACTCTGTGAGGAGTCATTATCATTGTACAGCCAAGACTCCTTGAGCAGCTTCAGTGGGTCTTGAAGAAGATGACCAAAAGCTAATTTAAATGGGGAGAACCCCAAGGACTCTTGAATTGAATCTCTGGTAGCAAACAATAGCAGGGGAATACCCTCATCCCAGTCAGATTTTCGTGTCATACAGTAGGTCCTCATCATTGTCTTCAAAGTTTGGTGAAACCTTTCAAATGCCCCTTGGCTTTGTGGGTGATATGTGGTTGGCTTAACCTGGTGAATACCTAGCTGAACCATAACACTCTGACATATAGTTAGACCATTGGTCTGACTGTACCACTTTTGGGAGCTGTACAAATGTAAAGAATTTTATCAAAGCCTTTACAATCTTATCTTCCTTTATATTACGGAGAGGGATGGCCTCCGGAAAGCTTGTGGAGGTACACATTATGGTAAGGAGGTATTGATTTCCAGCACGTGTCTTGGGCAGTGGTCCCACACAATCCACCATAATACGACTAAAGGGCTCCTCCATAACTGGGATAGGAACCAGGGTAGATACAGGTGGGTGCTGATTGGGTTTCCCTGCAAGCTGACATACATGGCATGTTTTACAGAACCTCTTAACATCACCATGCAAACCTGGCCAATAAAAGTGAGCCAAAACTTTATGATAAGTTTTCTCAACCCCAAGGTGACCAGCCAAAGGTGTACCATGGGCCAACACTAAACATCTCTTCTATAAGATGGCGGGACCACAATCTGGTAAACTACCCTCCACTCCTGGGAGGCTGGAACATTAGGTGGCCACCACTTTCTCATGAGCACATTATTGCTATTTACAAAATAACATACCGGAACTTTCTCTGAATAGATGCCGTGAACTTTCTTAGCTAGCAATATTATTGCACAACCCAAAACTACCCTATTGGTTAAAACAATAAACTAGTGATACATATAGCTGGTTAATTCATAGTAGCATATATACTATCCACAGTTAATTCCAGATGAGTTAGCTAGCTGCATGGCACTTGGTTTTTAGAAGTAGCACAACATCAACTTGTTTAAGGTTCAGTATTTCTGGATCTCGTTCCTGCTCTATAACACGTAACTTAGGAGATAATCCTGGTGGCTGTACATCATATCCTGACTGCTAGACACATTTGAAGATTCATTTCGTCTACTCTTAACCTGTGCTGCCTTCTCAGCCTTGGCCTTTGAACGGGTTATAGCACATGACAAAAATAAGCTATTGACTTGTTCTCTCTCTGTAGCCATACAGGGAACATCTGCTACCCGTGGGTCAGCCAGGACCTTGTCTCCTGCCAAGTCATGTCATTCCCTAATATCACTGAAATACCATTCACAGGTAGGGTGGGTTGTAGCCCTACCACAACAGTGCCTGAGACTATGTCTGAATGCAGACCAATTGAATGTAGAGGTACACTGAGGACTCCCATTTCGACACCCTGCAGTAGTACAATAACTCCAGCTGAGGACTTGTCAGAAAACGGTAACACACTGTCCAGAATTAATGATTGCGTGGCACCAGCGTGTCTTAGCACATTGATTGCTACCTTCTTCTCACTTCCCTCAAGATAAACAATACTCTTCGACACCAATGGTGACAGACTACCCTCTGCTGCAGTCGACTTCTCTTGCTTGATTTTCTCTGCCAAACTGTCAATAGCCTTTTGTGTGATCAGTAGGTCAGGATCTACCCTTTGATTCTTCCTTTCTAAGGCTCTACCACAAGACAAGCGTCACCTTATCAGGTACCATTAATCCGGTACAAAGGATTAAGGTTTAGTGGTTTTGAAACTGCAAGAAGAAATGTGGTAGAAACGAATGAAGATCACAGGAAACAGTCGAACAGTCGATTAGCAAGTATCTCTCCTTTTCTGCTCCCAGACAAGCCCCCAAGTCTGTTACAGGATGGGTTCCAGATGGATTCAACAGAAGCACGATGGCAACGCAGCAACTTAATAACTCTTATTGTTTAGGACTCTCACGCATGCACAATGTACACACACATATATTCTGCTTACACTGTGAAAAAATGGTATGGCTTTAAAAATCCTGAAAGTTGTGAAATCAAAGGTGGTAGCCATGAAATGGCTGCAATGATGTTATTGGTAATACATTTTATTAATGGCTGTGTGCATTGTTAAAATTTATTAGCATCAACATTGTTACAGCCATTTCTTATACACCACCTTTGATTTCACAACTTTTTCATCCAGGATTTTAGGCCACACAATTTTTTCACAGCTTGGCTGTTTTTGTGTGGATATGTTTAACAGAATTTTCTACTGACAGAATACCTACTGTAAACTACTATTCCTTCAGACAAGCGTAATGCAGCAAGCTTGATTTTTAACTGTTGGACATTGTTCCAGTCCGACAGGTGCCTTTTAGAACACAGTACATATAACGCATGCATCATGGACTTACCTTTGTCCTCCTTTCTTTTGCTGAAAGCACCAAGGTGTCAATTCATGGTAGCATACTTTGGCTTTCGCTTGCTGACCAGTACTAAACTCATCAAGGTTAATTCTGGAGCTAATACTGTGGTGACTGGAGTTATTGCAGAGATGCTTCTCATACTGATCTTCGTTTGTAATGCTGTAACAGGCTGATCATAGCTGAAAATGAAGCACAGTGGCCACAAAAGTTTTTCAGCAATTGATACGTGTAGCTGGATGATCCCTAATCTAACCTAAAATTCCAAATTTTGACCTGATTTGCAAAAAGGGGTCTTCCACTCACATCCAATTCTATGCACTTGGGAGATCATAACTTAGTGCTCAATTAACATAAACGTGAAATTTTCTCCATCCATTCAGCTATGTTGATACTCACAAGTTTTTAGTCAATATCTTATTCCATTCTGAAGTTATAATTTGCCAAAGTTGGTAAATTGGATGTGTGTGGAAGACATTTTTTTTTTTTTTTGCAAATCCAGTCACATGTTTTGCCTTGCATACATGTATAGTGGCTATACAGCTAGTGATATTCACAACTAAATAATGCAGCTATGTGCTATGTATGTGGTTTAATTGTACTCACACATCTAGGGTCAAATACACCAGTTTAACTTGACAATTGCTCCATGTCCTCCTGGCCATGCCCTACACCTTACTGGTGTGAATGATGAGCACTCATGTAGGTGTAATGAAGATCGTGAGCAAAACATTATTAGTTGCTTACCTCATGAAAGAAAAGTGGTACTAAAGGTATAATGGGCTGACTATTAGAATAATCAAATAATGTTCCATTGTAGGATGGATACTGGGCACATGCAATAGATACTGTGTCTGTCAATGGAGAGGAGTTGATATACTACTGGTGTCCTCCTGGTTATTGTCAGTGTGTTCATTTGAATAATGACAATGATGAGTGTAGTTATGTGTACTATGATGATGATGAAGATCGTCAGTGTGTTTGTGATAGAGAAGGTACTGGGTAGGATAATGTACTGTACAAATTTGTATTTATGTGTGCGTTGTGCTGCTTTTTGTGCGTGCGTGTGTGCGTGCATGCATGTGTGTATATCCCAGGTGTTTAAAAGGGGACCTGGTGGCCTGGTGTCATCTGGTGAAGTAGCCCACCCAGCTGTAACATCAATGATACCTGGTGTTTCCTGGGGAAGCAAATTCCCAACTGTCCTTGGGGCTAGTAACCCGCAGGAGGACTGTCTAGGTCTCACGGAGAGAGGTCGTGGAGCCCAAAGTTCCACAACAATCCCAACACTGCCAAGCGAGACAATACCCCAGGAGGATCTTTCTGCACAAGGCTCAAGCACCTGAGTGGTACACAGGTATCCCAGTGCTGATTCGCTGGGCGGCAATATATCTGTGTTTTGCATGGCTGTCGTAGGCTTTGCTTTTTGCTTTGTGTGTGCGTACATGTGTACGTGCTGATGTTTTATCAACCGGAGACTTGAGATGCTCACACCTTTTAGAGTCATAGCCTCCTATGTGCCATTGTTCTGAGTATTTGCTGTCTTGTATATTGCTTATATTATCACAGGGTACTTGTGTGGTAAATGTCGTGATGACAAAGGAGTGAGTGGTCTCCTTAACAATTGTGTGGAGTGTGGACATGTGAATACAATGCTGATTGTTGCCTTAGGTAAGTACAATCGAATACACATGTATGTACATTGTACGTATTATTGTATGTCATTTAATTAAAAGGAGAGGGAATCTAACACACATTCGTGAACATGTTGTGTACTGTTACTGTTTTTACTACAGTTGCTGCAAACATCATAGTGATATCATTAATACTGCTATCATCAGCTACACTAGTTCCATGGTTCTATCCATTCTTGTACTATATACAGGTTAGATCAGAAATACTGTCAGTGTTATGATAGTGTAATGAAGCTGTTTGTATAGTTCATATTCAGGCTATATACGTACATGTAAATACCTACATAGATTTTAGCTCAGCTCATCCTATAGAATAACTGGGTAGCTATCGTTTAACAAAGCAAATGAATGAAGTTTGTTTTATTAGGGTATAACCACTATGCTGTATGAATAGATGACAATATAGCAAGGTTGTTGGTTAGTATTATTATTATTACTTACAGTAGCTGTTTGTTTAGCAAATTATATTATTTTAACATACATTAATGTGTACATGTACATATGTAAGTTCTGTATACAAATAAGTACACGTGTACATAAATACGTACTACCAGTTATTAATTCACAGGTCACACCTCATGTTGCACAGTACTTCCCAGTAACATTCAGTGCTGTCCAGCCTTATGTAAGTGATTATCCTAATATAGCTTCTGTGCATGCATACAACATACTGGCATATAGTATGTTTTCAATTAGTAAATTAACTGCTATTTATCATACAGTACGGTAGTGCTGTATAGTTGGGATCATGAGATGAGCAACTCATAGCAATGGCAGAATGGTAAAGGGCTTGGGTGTAAAGGTGTGGAGGTCCCTGGTTTGATCCCTGAACAATTTTTAGATGCTTTTTGTGCACCATTTTTTGTTCATGGTGAATGTTCTATTAGAGTATCTTGATTGCACTTGTTTCACATGTGGTGTTTATGTTTCCTTAGCTAATACTCTTTAAATCACAAAAGGTCTGTGCAGGTTATCTGCATACCAATTCTTAAGTTGTTATTGGCAGTAGTTTACCCTGCAGGCATGACAAAAAATCGTACTTGGAACAATTGCTCGTAATATTAATCGCTCCAATCTGTACATGAATCGAATGATAAATGTGTTATTATATGCTCTTTATGTCCTCCAAATTTGAAAATAATTCAATAAGGGTTGTGTGAGTTATGACATTTTTGTAAGTGTTGCAAAAAGAAAATTAACAGCAGAAGAAAAATACAAAAAAATTAGATGAATTTGAATGTACGTACTTTATTAACCACTGGACCAGTTTGCTTAAATTTGGAATGAAAGGTGTCCCACACCAAAGAATTTTTTGCAGAAACAATGGGTTATTTCCACTGAGGTACGAAGCATGTTTTTGTTTTTAAAATACACATTTGTCTGTTGTACACCCGAACACATTAGCATTACTTGGCTGCATGACACACTATTGTGTGTCCTGATATGTATATGTGTGAATGTTTTATAATACTTTTATAGCTACACTACATCAGCAGTGCTATCAGTTTATACTTTCCATATGATTTTTGTCTATACCCTGGAATGACTGCACTAGTATCCTACAGTATCAGATATATACCATTTGTGTTGGGAGTGACAATGTCTACATTCTTCTATACTATCCATAGGTTTGTATTATTGCTATTCAATGTATGTGATTAACTAGCTATTGTATGTATGTGTGTATCGTATATGTGTGAGTGTGATCCCCCATGTGTGTATGCATACAAACGTAGCAAAAATCATCTACTCATATGTGGATACTTATATGGTTGTGATGGCTATACATTACATTCCTGCTTCTCCAGTCAAGTTATTGTTCCTCATGTTGTAGGAAATTTAACATCACAATGAATGTTCGATTATCATGGAGTGGACTATGGCTACTGATAATGTTACTATATACTGATGTTGTTAATACTTCAGTGTCTGTATTGAATTGTCCTATATTGAAGGATCATGATGGAGAATTAGTACCAGTAAGGACCATACCATAATTTGTTATTTTAGTTGAAGACAATCAATTAACTACATACATATAATGCAGACCATATATTTTTGTAATTGAAACTCAAAGTTTTAAGATTCCATTAATCATGAGGCTTACTGCCATTAGTACTGTTATTGAATTAAGCACTAAGGAATGTAGTGATTTTTTTTATTTAAGCTTCTACTTATAGATAGTAATCAAGAATGGTATAGAACACAGTGAGTTCTTTGGATCAACACAGTTGGTATAAAATTGTAAACATTTGATGTGTTTGTGACATCAAATATTTTGCTCTAGCCAGTTTTGGTAACCACACAGAATATCCTGGACAAAACCCTGGTGTGTGTAGTTTCACTTATATGCAAATACTACACAATGTAGTACACATATTTGAAGTAGGAAATGTAGTATTATAGAAGGCATGGTTTGCATAGGTGTAGCAACAAAGGGGGGAGGAGGGGAGTCTAACGGGTCTAGAGCTCTACTTTAAGATTGTGATGCTCTAATAGAGCAGCCATGTAAACATTCAAATGTTTAAATAATTTCATTTTCAAAGTTTCCTATGCCCCGAAACACCCCTAGATAGAGATATTGAGTGTGCATTGAACACTGTGCAAAATTGTATCAACCAGTTATCATCCTCCTAAGTTAAAATTTTCTTGCTACACCCCTGATAAACTGTATTTAAGATAGCCTCTTGAGAGTGAAGTTAGAAGTACTATGTATAATTCAAAACAGCCAAGCTGTAAAAAAGGGTGCGGCCCCCAAAATGCCGTGATGAAAAAAGATGGTAAATCCAAGTTGGCGGCCAAGAAATGGCTGTGATAGTAGGTAAATGGCAAAACTTTTAGTAACGACAATTCAAGTGAATTTGTGCTGCCTCCTCCAAGGACTCAGCAACAAATTCACCTGAATTTGTCGTTATTAAATTTTTTTCCATTTACCTACCATCACAGCCATTTCTTGGCCACCAACTTGGATTTCACATTTTTTTTCACCATGCATGACTTTGTGGGGGCCGCACCCTTTTTTACAGCTTGGCTGTTTTGGATTAGATATCACTTCAATCTTTGTATTTGTATACTCCAAAGCAGTCTATATAGGCCAGCTTTGAAGTTTCTTTTTACTTGTCCTTTTTCTTTCCTACAAGAAGGATAACAGAGATATGGATTTAAGCAAATTTTAATTCACAATTTTTTTTTATTTTCTCAACAGGCAGACAGTAGCTACTGTATGTAACTATGAAATGATTCCAACTTGTTGCAGTTTTTGACAGTTAGCTGAACTCTACACTGGGTGATTTGCTTGTAGGTAAACTGTCTACAGAGTGATTTGTTCATACCTAAATTCTATGCAGGGTGACCTGTTTGTAGCTGAACTCTACAGTATGGCTTAATTGTAGCTGAACTCTCTACCGAGTGGCTTTTTTTTGTAGCTGAACTCTCTACTGGGTGATTTGTTTGTAGCTAAACTCTCTACTGGGTGACTAGCTGGTAGCTGAATTCTCTACTGTAGTTGAACTCTCTAGTGGGTGATTTGTTTGTAGCTGAAGTATTGGGATACTTACAATAGGTGAACTCTTGACAGTGTGACTGGTTTGTAACTGAACGCAGCATCCATGCAGTTTATCTATCTATGGACATCACTACTTTTGCTGTGCTTTTTACTTGTTTGCTACAAGAACAACATGCAGAAACAGCATCAAATGAATGAAAACCATGGATTAATAAAACACAGTGTACTAGCTATTTAAATTATGTAAGTAATTTGAGCTCTATACAAGCTGAAAGTGCTAATATATAGAAGTATGGTGACTGTACTATTAGAGTATCTCGATCTCACACTTGTTACACATAGCTGGATTTCACATTATAACTTAGTGGCTTTTACTCCGATTCTTCTATGCTACTGCAAGGACTTTCTATGAGCAGTTTGCCTGGTAGTCGTAAAAACTAACAGTTCTTAAAATTGCAAAATTTGATCGCGTATTGGATTTTCTGTCATATCTCCATGGTCTTTATCTCGATTCATTTCAAACCACTCCTACGATAGTTACTCCATCTACATAGTAATAATTTTAGTTCATTCCATCAGGGGGGTTTACCCTGTGGGTGTGACAGAAGTTTTATCTTATTTTACGCGAATATTCAGTCATAACTCCGTGATTGTTCATTGAATTGCTACCAAATTTGGTACTGAGATTTATTTAAAGAGCCCGTTAAGTGTGCCACGTTTCAGCTTGATTGGAGTATGGGTTTGTGTTTTATGGTAGATTTTGCAAAGTGTGCAAAATGAAAATAACGAAGAAATTAAAACGAAACTATGACTGCTCATATCTCAGAAATGGCTGGGACAATTTTCTTCAAATTTGGTTTGTAGACTCCCCTACCTGCCCTACCTGATAGGCACTTCTGTAAGAAATGTGGTTGCAACCAGATAAGGGATCATAGAGATACATATGTATGAAATATCCTCTCGGTGTGGTGTGCCAGCTTCTTGAGCCGCGTGACACAGTACATGTTGTCTTGATGTTATCATATCATACAGTACGGTAGTACTGTATATTAGGGATCATGGAATTTTGGGCTTTCTTGCCCTTCAAAATCACCTGAAAAACAGTCTCAGTTTTCCTTCAAAACAGCTGGAGGTTTGGTTAAACGTAACTGTGCCTTCAGAGTGACCCCAAACCCTTCCAAATAGGGCTGAAACAAATTACTGCAAGTACTCAAGTAATCATTAAGGAATTTAGTGCTTGGATAGTAAATACTTGTTAAGATCACACGACCCAGCTCACATGATGCATTTGTCATCAGGGAGTGACACAATGAAGGCTATAGAGTTTGATTGACATAGTTTTTTTTGTCAAGAACACTAACATTAATACAGTGTGCGTACCATTGTAAAAGCTGCAAACTGCTTAAAACATGTCACATGAGTATGACTACAAGTAGCTACTGTAGTATTCGTGAGTACTCGGTCGTTAACTCTAGAGAGTACTCAAATACTAAAAGAGCTATGATCGTTTCAGCCCTACTTCCAATGTATAAGGCTACAGGCTTGATTTTTTTACTGTTCAACCTTGCTTTGTTCCGAGGTGTACCTTCACTACTAGACAATAATCTATGCTATTACCATGAAATTGCCATTACCATGAAATTCCCAATATCCTGTCAAACACCCATGAAAGTTTCAGTTGATAATTTTTTCATGGATATTGAAATACCCATGAAATGCTGGGGTAAAATATTGTACTGATGAATGACCCATGAACGAATGAGTTTTCATGGGTTTGTATGCCATGAAAAACCTGTGAAATCACACCAATGAAAATCCTGTGGAAAACCTATGAATGTGTTTCATAGGCTTTCCACACATTTTTCATTGATGTGATTTAACAGGTTTTTCATGGGTTGTACATACATACCAACCCATGAAAACTTATTCGTTCATGGGTTTTTCATTGGTACATTATTTTGCTCCATACATTTCATAGTTATTTCATTACCCATGAAAAATACCAACTGCAACTTTCATGGGTATTTCAAGGGGATCATGGGAATTCCATGGTAATAGCATGGATGTATTGTCCAGTAGTGCTTTTTGCCAACCTCAGTATGTACAATATATGCATCACAGACTTACCTTTGTCCTTCTTTGTGTCTTAGTTCTTTCGTTGATAACGCGAGATTTCAATTCAAAGTAGCATGGCTGTGATGGTAGCTATTACGCTTTTCACTTGTATTTTCTAATGAAATTACATAGTGTTCTTTATTTGTATCACCGTGTAATAGGCGGAACATGGCTGAAGATAGCCACTACACTTTTCAGTAATTAATATCAGGGCACATGCTCAGACACAAAATGTGACCGGATCTTGGAAAACCTACCTTTTGGGCACAAGCAAATTTTTTTGGGAAAACTCGGTTGGCAACTACTAAAACTTCTTGCAGTGAAGCTTCACACCCAAAGCTTCTTTTTCCTAGGAGTTGTATTGTGGGTGATAGCTGAAAGATATTAAGCTAAAATTTTAACACAAGATAGATAACTAGTACGCGCCTCATTTAAGCTATGTATAAAACAGAAAATTGACCAGTTTGCCAAAAAAGGTAGGTTTCCAAGATCAGGTTACAAATTTATTTTATGGCATGCCTGGAACCATTATTTCTTTTAATGCAGTATATGCAGACTCATTAGTCACAACTATGGTATAAAAAGTAAACAAACAAGTAGAAGGAAAAAGCGTTGGACTAGGGATCAAAGAATAAAATGTAGTCAACCAAGGAAATAGCAAAAAAGTAGCGAAACAAGAGAGACTATTTCACTACTTGTTTTGCTATTACTGCTTTTAAATTCTTTGATCCCTAATCCAGCTTAGAATTTCTAATTTTTCCTTCTACTTGTTTGTTTATACAGGTATTATGTATTATATGTACTCAATGTTGATACTATAGAGATGGTTTGTGGATGGTACAGTGAAGTGTTTCACAGGAGGACATGTTGCCTTAGCATTGTTTGCAGTCTTAGTACTAACATCATGTGTAGTCCTGATTGTGGTTGTGATGGCTATTACAGTGGGTAAACTGAAGGTGCGTATGTTTGTTATGGTAGTAGTAGTACATGTTTCACAGAATTTGTTAATACGTTTTGTTTTACAGTGGATCCTGAACCTTGATAAAATGACTCGTTCGATTAGAATAATTTATCATTAGATTAAATGTATGTGTTGTTAGAGTGATTGAACCGAGCGAATCAATGTGCTTCAGTTATCCAGCAAATTGATCTGAATACTCGTCTAACTCTATATATAGGAACAAATTTGTTTGGTTAACTGAGGATCTGCTTTGCCTGATTTCCTCTTATGAAATCCCACCTTGGCTTTGAGTGATAAGCATTTATGAATGACTAAATGTTAGGTAGGTTTTGGATAATGCCCTGCAATTTATTATCATGTAAGAGGATCCTTAACATGGTACGTCCATTATGTTATTATAAGGATAAGTATAGTTAGAGCATGAAACCATAGGTTATAATAATTCTTTGTTATCATATAGTAAACAATGTATCTGACATGGACTACTCACATGGTAACTTGTAGGCTCTTCATGTTGTTGAAATAGAGTTGCTGATTTCATCCTTCAGTACCGTATTTAATGTGACTATATAGAAATTCTTTTGAGATAAAAACCAAATTGACCTTATTAGTAGTAGAGCACCCATAAATTAAATATCTTCCTATGCCCCTGATCAGTAGTTATAATTATGAATGAAAAAACTTGAATGGTATTAACAAGAGTTCGTATACACCTTTATTATGAAGTCTTAGTCATGGTACTAGTTTGATAAAATGCTGTGTATATGTAAACTTTGTCCTAATTACCCATTACGTATCTGTACAGTATAAATTATACAAGTAATTCCTTTCTGCAGAGACTTTCTGTGCAAAGAATATTAAGGGAACCTTTTAGTGATCATTGTCAATGGTGGGCACCAGTTGACTTAATCAGAAGAACATTGTTCATCATTTTTATAGTAATAGACCCAGGAAACTTGGTAAGTAATATCTGAATACCAGTAGTAAGTATTTATACATGTACACAGGTTCCAGTTCTGTTACTGACAATGACTTGTGTGGCAGTATATGCATATTATCAACCATATCAGAAACAGTACATCAATGTACTGGAGATTGTTATACTAGTAGATCAGTTACTACTACTAATGATGGCTCCTACTAGTCAGTTTAAGGTCAGCACATGATCATGAGAGTATGTTGATATTGGTATACTTACAGGACGTGGTGTATGGTGCTGATCACTCCTTCAGTATTGACCAGTGTGGACATGTGGACACAATCAGTACACATGTTGCTATACTAACACCATTTTACTATTTCCCTGTGGTGATGTTGTGTGTGGTAGTTGTTGTGAAGATTATCGCCAAGATTAAAGCATCATACACAACCAGGTTAGTTGTATGGTACATTTACATTATATCACATACACCACATGTTACAGGGTAAAAGGCAAGTATCATGCAATGTTGAGTGTTACAGAAGGATCAGATACTATTGCTACAGCCAAAGTGGTACCAACATCATATTATATAGAATTTACTAAAGATAGTGATGAAGTTAACTTGATTAAACACACATACAAATAAATGACAATTTCATACACACATTTGCAGTTACATTGTAAATATTATATAATATTATGATGTGGGTAGTTCAAGTTATTGTGTATTTTATGTATAGCTCAGCATTTATTTTCAGATTCAGTATACATAATAGGAATTCCAGCCTGGTTTTTAAATTTTGGAAGAATGGACTTTTTTATATGCTCAATAGATAGAGTATTGATTGCCAATCTCAGAAATATATAGTTTGTTGGGTTGGAATTAGCTACTTTAGTATGCAGAGTGCTTTAAAACTGAAAATAGGTACATTTTTTCTCCAGTGCTTCCCATAATGGGAAAAATGGCGCAATTGAATTAGGAAGTCATTTAGCAATTTGGACTGTCTTGAAGCTGCAGTCGCTTCTCAGCTGCAAGTTTGTACATGTAGTGAGAGTAACTTTAGAGTTTATTGGATCTCAGCGATCTTTGTATGCTTTGTTGTGAACAAATATGTTTCACCTACTGCACACTTCTCACTCAATACAATGGCATATACCCATAAGCTAGTGGCTATCTCAAGTAAGTAAAAACATCAAGTTAACAACTTATAAAGGTAAACAACTAAAGTGGAGGTGTCACAATCATGACACAATACCTAAGGTGGAGTTGTGGTTTAATTACGGCATTGTTATGCTGACTTTGAAGTGGTTGGCCATTTGTCAGGCAAATATATCACACATGGCCGACCATAACGGAACCTGCCTGACAAAATGTCAGAAGGAAGTTGTAGAGTTTTTATAGTGAAGCATTGGCAATAATAGCAAATGCAATTAGACAATAATGGTTGTATTATTATAAGTTGAGTCACTCTATTCTATCAATGTATCGTAAGGATTTCCCTATTATGAAGAATTGTGTAAAATAGTAGCATATCAATGTCAGGTAATGCTTTAGGTTGCCTGACATTTTCACTGGGATTTGAAAAAATTATAATTTTCTCTGCCTTAATACTGCATTTCATGATCAATCAAGAAAATGTGCTGTTATTTTTACTGTTTCTTGGTTGAGTATTCACACTTTGTGAAAACAAGATTGAGACACTCTAACAGAGCAATCACTCTAATACAGCATTCAGGAAAGACTAGGGAATAATCTTAATTTTGTAATTTTGAGCATAATAGGCTGGATTTATAGGCTATTTTCAAAGCAAAATTAGCTCAAGCCTATAGACTCAACAATGCTAATAGTACCATTTGCTGTTACTGCATGTTACGGGGAAAACTATGCAAGATTAAAAACAAGAGCATGGTGGTTAACATGGTGGGTTTTTAGCTCAGAGTGAATCACTATGCTCAGCTGTCATCAATGTTTGTAATGATGTAACCATGAACATATTATACATTTTGGTATCCTCAGAAGCAAAGCATACAAGCAAAAGTCTATATATATTGCTGTCCTTACATGGGACTGATATAAAGCATTCTCTAGATGTTTACATCTGTATTGGCAATTGTTTTGCATAAGTCAGAAAAAGTTTGTTCATCTGGGTACTGATTTTCTGTTTCTGGAAATTGTAGACAATATCTCGCACTCTCGCTCTGATAACTCATCTACAGTACAGTAGATGTTGCAGCAACTTATACTGTTGACAGTTCTGGTTGTTGCAAATTATTAAGTAAATATCATGGCAGAATTGCAGGTAGCGGAGGTCTTTGATGGCAGGGTGGAAGTTAGATAGTATTGCATTCCACCTGTGAGCAGCAGTAAACCTAAGTGCGCAACCTCTGGGAATTAGCAAATAAGTCATTCATCCTGGTATCATATTGGGAATGGCAGTGACCAAACCAAATCGGAGGTGACAAAAGAATACATTTGACTTGGTGGTATTGGCGAAACATTAGACAAGAAGACTGGAATTGGATGAGTTTATTAAATGGTAACCAGTTGAGTTATGGATAATACTGAGATACATGGTCAAACTTATAGATAGTTGCGTGGTCATCCGCACTGCCTGATTTTGTACATGTATATGTTCCAAATGATGCAAGGACTGCTGACAAAGTGGAGGACCCGGCCCCATGCAGGAGAGCATAGTGCAAGTGAGATAGGACTAGCATATCTAACATATCTAACAGTAACTTTAGCAAGTCAGCTGCAGTCAAAAACAATACCCAGATAGCTACTTTTGCTTTTGCACTGATTTCAGGTTAGAAGAGAAAGAAACCATCAATATTGACGAATAACAAAGTTATGCTACAAGTAAATAAATAGCTAACTAGTGTGTGAGTCCTCGGACACACATGACCATGGATAAGGCAATAAAATGACCCATGAGTGGGTGTGACAAGGGAAAAAACAAAAACTTGAGTATTAAAAAAAAGTGGTCAGCTTTCAAGATTCCCCTGACCATTCTGGGAAATCTCTTGCCAAAAATATTCTTCTTGAAGAAGAGAATATGTCTGCAGGAAGATTTAGCAATCTTGATCACAAAAGTTAACACAGTAATTTTGAAATGAAGGCAAGTAGTGACCTGAAACACTTAGTTCAATTGTATCATAAAAACAAGAAAGTCCTAGACAATTGAATTTTGACTGAAGCTCCTGGTACTTTCTTTTTCCTTTTTTTCTATCCCTAGCAGAGTTGAGATGCTCTATTGAGTCTAAGGGACATGTTAATTCTAACAAGCTAGGCTATTGAGTTGTTTCCTTCATTGTAAAGAACAATGTCTGGTCGGTATTGGATGTGTGCGATTATCTAGATACATTCGATTATCAAGATATCATAAGACTTATTGAGATAAGGATGATATAGGTTTATTAATCTAGATAATAGTAAACTTCCATAAATTATTTGTATACCTGATGGTGTAGGCACCTCCTGGGGGCTCAAACTCTATTATCACTTGGGAACAGTGTCAAGACTAACATTTTTCACTTTTTTAAAGTCTTCAAAATTGCAATTTGCTCACTTTACTGGTTACAATATTGACAGTTTACTAAAATAAATAATTGTTTCAGTTATCAAGATATATTTAATAGATAATCAAGATACGTTCAAAGGAAATATCGAGATATGTCTAAAATAGTCATCACACACCTCTAGTCGGTATGGAGTAGTAAGTAGAGAAGGAGGGATTGTTGTTTGTGGAGAGTCACTTGCATGCATACCAGGTAATTAAGTCAGCATAAATTGAAATTGTGCTTAGTTCCTGAAAAGAAATTAGTAAGTTCAGTAGTCAAACAGTGTAAAACTTTGTTATGGTGATATGTGAAACAGCTAGTCCTGTCCAGGCACTGGGATATCCACCCAAAACATATGAGCAGTGGTATATAGGCTGAGGCAATCACATAGTGTGTACTTTGCACCACATGCAAATTGTATGTGCCGACATTTTAAATTGACTGCTGTGGGTAAGTGTGGGAAGGGTGTCAGAGGCAGCATGGTGAATAAACGAGAATTGACCTGGGTTGCATCCAAACAACAATCTTTTCCAGGTATTCAAGAGTCACAGAATTTTTCAATTTACCTTGGACTGATAGTGTATTCAAATGGTTATCATAATATGAGCGTTCATCAGCTGCAGCTAATTTCTTTGCCGGCGACAAGCCATCGGAAGGGATGTTACTTGTAAACATGCTTTAGATAAAATGGAATTATCAGCATCTTGTGTTTGCAAATGAGTATTCCCCAAACGCAAACCCAGTTCCTGAAGTCGGTTATCACTGAGGCACTAATACAGGATAGGAGGCTCAATTTTGCCTGTCTTGACACTTGCAGGAAATGCTCATTTATTGAGATGCTAGGAAGCTCTGAAGACTTTTAAAGGCCAACTTTGAACAACATGACGTTAGATTTTGCCAAGTTTAGTCTCGTTTTACTGTTACTAATCCAGTAATGTATATCAGTTGCAACTGTGCATTCATGGTAGCCGCTGCAAGGGAAAGAGTAGCTCTGCTACAAATCAATGTTGTATCGTCAGCGTACTGCACTAACAGGCCATCAGTAATCTGTAAAAGTAGATATATCAGGAAATATATGTCATAAGATATGACATTTTGAATTTTGTGGTTTTCCCATTCATATCTATGTAAGGGGGCTACAGTCATAGGCGATTCTAAGGGGGGGCCAGGGGGCGCCATGACCCCCCTGCTGAAAAATAACTTTTTTTAAATCTTGGGGAAAAGTTGCAGTATAGATTGGCTTTGTTATTTTTAGCATTTTTTTCATCAATTTTAGGCTGTTTTCAAGCCTTCAAATTGCAAAAATCCTGCAGCTTCTTGGGGGTTGCACCCCCAGACCCCCCTGAAATTCTACTTTATATTACAGCCATTCAACAATAATCATACCGTTCCCTACTTTGCCTCCCCCTGCATGTAGGTCAGGTCTAGAATCGCCACTGGCTACAGTTGCCCCTTCTGGGCAATCACATAAATGAGGTATTTTAACATAATGGAGAAACCAAAATTCCATATCAATTTTGCATAATTTGTAGGTGTGAATGTCAACAATAATCTCTCCAAGTTTTAATAGATAATGTGTATTGATCTTAAGATATGATACTGTATTCCATGATTTGTGCGATTACCGAGAAGGGGCAACTGGTGTCATTCTCATAGAGAATATACATATATGGGAAAATTAGGCCACTCCATGTTTCCCATTTCCCGCCCGCATGCAGATTCTCTTCCTGCATGGTCATTCATTATTGCTGTCAACTGAACGATTTGTTCCTTATTTGTCGTGTGATTGCATAGTAGTAACTAGTTTAGCATTCAGAAAGCCCATTTAGCTAGCTTTTCACTGTTCAGGTTCTTAGTTTAAATATTTCTGCTGTATTATATTCTTACCTGGCATGTAGCTAAGTTAGTTATAAATTTCGAAAATAAGTGGAAATATCTAGCTAGCTATAATGAATAATGGATAATGAACCGCCCCGCGCCCACATATATTTTTGAGGTCAATGAAATGTGAAATAAGAAATTTTCTTGGAGTGGCCTTACAACTTCAATGTCATGATATCCCATGATTCAAATGCACCATCCGATCCAGTAAAACTTGGAGAGGTTACTTTAGACATTGACACCTACAAATAATGTAAAAATTAGGTTGCGAGGCAACAGTTAATTTTTTCATACTTGGAAATTTGTTTATTCTTTTCCCGCCCCCACACAATAGAAAGGAAAGGGTCTGGCTACGCGAGGCTACTGTGCATTGCGGTGGAGCGTGGGGGCACGTGCTCCCCCTCCTCCACCCCCAGATACTCTAATAGAGCAGTCAGTAAAATACTCTAATAGAACAGTCACTGACTCACCACACGCATTATTGATCCTCCATAGTTGCTGAGTATGTGAAAACTAGCATCTGCAACACTATCCCATGCATGGGAACATTTAGCCTGCTAAATCAGCTAATAAAATTTTGTAAATGAAATGCACATGTTCTTGTGTATGCCATTCTTTAGGCTAATATATAGTTAGGTAGTTGAACTACTCATGACTGTCACTCATCCATAGTCCACTTAGAAAGCAGTAGCTATGATTAAGATATTTGTGTGCATACAGCACTCCATACATTAAAATTTTAAATCCTGAAACATATGACATAGCTTTATAGCTTCTGGGGGATTGTGCCCCCCAGACCCCCTTCTCCATGATCCATATACCTACTACCCTGCCCCTCCTTTCCAAACCCTGGATTCGCCCCTGCATTGTGCATATTATACTCCTTAGTATGGTAGGACCGCAGCACATTTGCTGGTAGCCATAGGCGGCGGAAAGGGGGGGGCTAGGAGGCTAAAGCCCCCCCCTCGGTCTGCTGAGGGGGGGCTTAGCCCCCCCTCAGAATGATATCACACCGAAATTATCTTTCTTGGAGTGGGGCTGAAAACCGTGATAAAGATCGAGATACTCTAATAGAGTAGTCACTCTAATAAAGTAGTCAGTGTGTAGCGAGCTATGTAAGGATTTTTATGTAGTTTATCAGCTAGAAATGGTAGCTGGTGAGGTGGAAAGCTCTTGTCAGTTGGTTGTGACCTTTTTTTTTTTTTTTTTTTTTTTTTTGGTCTCACTTTACCAAACTATAGAAATAAGTCTGGGTCAGCGGAGCCCCCCCTCATATCAACTACTTCCTCCGCCGCTGCTGGTAGCTAGCTAAGCAGTGTTGCCAAGTTAGTTCATAGATTGATAAACGTTTTGTCTTGTTTGTGAACCCGAAATAATCTGTAAACTTTTTGACATGAACATTTGGAGCAAATCATCTGGCAACACTTCTGGTGATCACGTGATCCGCTTTACGTCATGTTCACGTGTGATTCTGAGACTGTTTTTGTGGTGGATGTAGTGAAAAACTCTACTGATAAGTATATGTTGTCAGATTGTAAGTCATTAGTGTGGCACTGCAGTATGACCTGTACTTTGCTCTATAGGAAATAATCGTGGTGCCGATTATTGTCTGATTGCCGGGTTGCACATACAAACGTCGATTTGAAATCAAGGACTCGTCTGGGTTCTCCTGGTCGACGGCCGAAAGTTGATGAAAAAGCCACCTCTGTGTGTGCAGTCTCTTGAAAGGTAACTAGTTCAAATACTGTTGGTTTTTTTTAATTTTTATAGGAAGTGGTTACTAAACCGAAAGGTTTTTTTTTCGCGTTTAGTAGTTTCCTCGACCATTCGACTTTAGGGGACACGAAAGTAGCCTTAGGGTTAAGGTCGGGTTCGGCTTTGGTTTCTTCTTCACCTTTTGGTTACGTTCTTCTTACTATATACAGTGACACTACTACATGAGTAACATTTGTAAGGTAGAAAAGTAGGGGTAGTGGGTAGCTAGCAGCAGTAGCACAGTGGTTAGCACACTGCCTACAGTTCCAGTAGTCCAGGGTCTGATCCCCGGCTGAGTTTTGCGGTTTATTATTTTCATTTAGTGGCCCTTTTTTGTCTAAGTTTTTTTGTCTAAGTTTTACTGTCGGTTCAATATCGAGTCTGGCTTATTGAACCGACTTTCGGTTTAGTATCCACTACTGTTTTTTAATGCACCTATCAATGTAATCCCTGACTACCAGTGGGGATTTGCATCATAGAAAATTGTTATTCCCCACCTACTGGGGAAGTATTGGCGATACAAACCCCGACCAAGTCTCGACTAGCAAACCAGGCCCTGTTTTTTTTTTTCAGTATCAAGCGATCAAGCTGCTTTAAAAATCTTGATCCTGGTTGCAGATGGTTCTACAGAACTATTGGTAGTGACTATCCATTTGTGAACAAACGTATCAACAAACTTTCTGTGCTTTGTTTGCAGTATGGTATTACTGTGTACTGCTGAGTGCACAACCATTAATTTTAATGCATGTATAGTTTTAAAATTAAACTGCTATCTTTTAACTCTATAAACCCGTTTTAAAAGGGCTGTCTAGTCAGAATAGCTTAACTCTATTAGCCTAAAGCCATATACCAACAGAAAGTTTATTCATTGGGCTAATTGAGGAAGTCTCTATAACAACAGAGGCTTACTTCTAAGGTTACAGTATAGAGGAAACTTAGCTAATTCAGCCTAATTGAAAGCCATACAAAAGAAGCCATATGGTTACCACAAAAATTATTTTGTTGCATCAAGATAATAATAATAAGTATTATTATTACTAGGCGTGTGCGTGATACTAAGACAATTGTTATGTGTTATTGTGTGAATCGGGCAGTGGAGCAGGCCAAAGAGTGAGGGGGCCAGGCTGGCTGTAAGTTGAAGACCAAAAAAAAAAAAAAAGGAAGGTCACAGCCTGCTGACAATAGCTGCTCTCCACCAATTTTATAACTACACATGCATAGCTAAGTAACTTGCTACACTGCTTCTTTGAATATTGTGACTGCTCTATTAGAGTATCCAGATCCTGACTGTTCTATTACACCCCGTTCACACTACCCTCTAACCTGGGTAGAGCATGGCACGGCTCGAAACAAGTTGCAGTGTGAATCAATCGAACCGTAGTCCAGCATGACACGACAAGGAAAGGTGGGCTGACACGGGTTGGCCTGAGATAGCGTACAGTATGAACGTATTCCGAGCTGGCCAACTCAGGTTAACAATTAGGGTTGGCAATGAAAAAATCAATGTCTATAGTTTCTCCTCCAACTCTGGGTGATCAATCCTATCCAACTCTACATCAAAACCGTAGGGTAATGATACAGTGATTTCCATTGCTGTTTCTGTAGCGCGCATTTTAATTTTCCACGATTTTTCAGGATTTTTAATAAAAATGGGCAGCAGCATCAGCGATGCTGTTTAGCATGCTTCAACGTTACCATGAATGGTACATTACGTGGTGATCATTATATTATTGAAATCAGATGAGTATTCTTGGGGAAATGGATGCTGCAAGTTTCTAAATTATAGCGTGAGCGAGAGCATCTGTTCAGCTTGTGTTGGCACATGAACACTATAAAGCTCTACTTAATAAAGTCCAAAAAGGTGCCTGGGAGTTTGTAAACCAACCTTGGACTTAGTTACGTGAGTTTCAGTGGGTTGGTTTTTTATTGCAGATCAGCCAAGCTCCATTTTAGTGAAAATTGAAGTACAGCGAATTACCTTTTAAACAAGTGTATTTTGTAGAGCACCTCACTCAATAACCCATAAAAGCACTGGACAACATTCTAGATGTTCCTACCAATTTTATGAATATAAGCTAACATCAGTCAAAATTTACAACATAGCTATATCCCAAACGAAGGGCATTTGGTCTCCACCGAACCCACCATTTAAAACTAGACCATTGGTAGGTTCCATCCCCTGAGTTACAAGTTAATCCACAGGGGTCATTGCCAACCCTATAACAATATTACTTGCTTCTGTTGGCTACACAGCGAGTATATTCTATGCTCTGAAGCCATTTATCAAAGTGGCTATGATGTACCATAGTTCTGGTTGAGGTTCTGGTAGAGGTTCTGGTAGACTTTGTGATGGTTACGCTTGAACGATGCGTTAATATTCCTGGTGAAAGGAGCACCCAATAGCTTAAACATGGCATCTATAACATTGTACAACTTATTTCAGCTAGTTCTACACTTCCTCGCTACAATTCTAGTGCCTTTTTATTAAGTATTTAAATAATCAAAAGCTTGTGCGCTTGTATTAACTAATTATTATTCAGCACTCGCACTATCAAGCTTGTGTCAGATGCAGTAGTGTGAACAAGTGCCAATCCAAGTTCAATAACTCAAGTTGAAAACACTCTGGCTAACTCAGGATAGTGTGAACGGGGTGTTAGAGTATCTCGATCTTTTCTTGCAAACAGTGTTCCATAAAAGTGGGAGGGCCATGGCCCCCCTGGCCCCCCAGTCTCCACCGCCTATTGTGTGAATACACTTAAATTTAAACATTACTAATCATCAAGGAGTAATCACATCATTACATACCAACAAAGACGGGATTACACATAGCTACTGATGTGCACGCATAATTTCTTCAATTGTGTATGGCACTAACATCTAGTTATAATGTTGGTGGCCTTGTACACTGGAATTTCTGCACATCTGTGCAGTACTCATGCAGATGGTTTATCAAGATGCATGTGTACAGTTACAGGCTCCACACATGCAGAGATCAGGTACCCAGAGATCTACACAGTTCTCATGAAGGTTGCGTATCAAGATGTGTCCCATTACAACCATGCACATACATAAAAGAACTGATTAGTTTTGAGCGGCACAAATATCACAATTGGGATGTACTCTACTTCAATTCATTTGGATGATGTTGCATGAACTAACATAAAGTGTCTGAGTGTGGTATGAGTATCAGTTTACCAATAGTTGGTACCTCACCACAATGAGCTATATTCTAATTCAACTTGCGTTTGTCACATACAGTAGTGAGTAACTGAATTGGAGTTCCATTTCTACATCCTAGTCAGGGTATTGTTGTGATGTTTACTTATTGCATGACAAAGTGTGTATGCAGTACAGTATTGAGTATGGGTATTCAAGTTAATCGGCTGTACTGAGCAAGAAGGTCAACACCACCATGTGTATTTGGATAGAGAAGAGTTGTATTTTAGTTACTTTCAGAATCAAGGTGCACAGCCAAGGTGAATCCTTCATACGAAGAGTGGTTACTCAATTAGAGGTTGTGTGTGTTCTATTAGGGTAGATATCGCGATGTATGTTCTATTAGGGTAGTTCAGTGAAGATAAAGTAATAGAGTTTCTAAAAGTTTCAGCTGTCCCCGTGGAGTTACCAAGGAGTGAAAATGTGTCTGTGTCTCCCTACACATTGAAGACTACAATAGCAACTTCATGATATTGTCCACGATTCGTCGTCTGATAAGGTAGATGTATGTTCTATTAGAGTAGTTGAACATAATCTTCCGTTCTTCCTCTCTCATAATGGTGAATCTTCCTTTTGTAGTCTGTTAGGTAGCCTGATTGGAGTAATCATAGCTCGTTAACTTGCCACACCCACTATGAAACTCTCTTTTGTTTTTGACTATTTCCTTCTCCCTTGCAGTGGTGTTGCTGGTAATCCTCCGTTTTAGGTCTGTCTGTAGTCCCTGACCTGCTTGTATTCGTGTTGCAGTAGCTAATACTTCATCTTGCACACAGTGGTGTAGGCCTCAGGACGTCTATCCTTGTAGTGGACAGCGCAGCAGGGTGTAGAGTGTGTATTCCCGGCGAGTCTTCCTTCTGTGGTCTGTCAAGTAGCCTGATCATCGTTCGTAGACTTGTCACATCCACTATGAAATTCTCCTTTTATACTGGTGGGTGTGATAGAATAAAAAATAAATTTGCCAGATGATAATGTACACACCATATCACATGATCAAATTCACTGATGTGATTGGTTAAATCATAAAAAAGTGATTGATCCTATTTTATTGTAAGCTTTTCTATATGACATCATCTGATTTCTATTGGCAACGCGTGTATACTGGAACGCTGTATACGCATATTGTAAACTTGTAATGACCATTGACAGTGATAAGTATCTTGCAACCAAGGTTAACATGTAATGATAGACATGGAAACCACCTTATGAGACATTGATTTGGACAGGTAGTTGGTCTAGCAAGTTTGAAGCTAATCGGGAAAAAAACCAGGGAGTTTTTGTTTAAAAATTTTATGGCTTCAGTTTCTCGTTCTGTCATCCACAGGGGGAGAGAAATGTCTAGTGTAGGCTGGGATGGGGAAGGCTGGTAACACGATAAGGGTCTCCAGAAAGTTTTGGACACATTCGTGTCTTCCTCGGGTAGTTACGGTGGTTTAAAGAATATTTCCCCTAGTTTAGCAATTCGCCACCAATTCCGGATTAAAAGATTCGCCTCAAATTTTGGATTTGAATGGTACTGATCCGATTGGAATCCAACCAAGAACGAAGGGGCAGTGCCGGAAAAGAGTTAGAGAATTATTATTATATAGATAATTGCAGAACCTCGCAAGCGAGTATAAGTGCAATATGGGATACAAAAATTTAAACAAAATTACAATCATTGAGTTATTGAGTCAGTAAACACATTTAGAAAGTAGCATGAATAATTCTCTTTGATGTTGACACAGTTAATGAAGTTATTCATACCACTTAGAGACCTGAAGTGAGGGCTCTAAGTTTCATTTAGGGACCTGCTGTCACGTGAGACTGTTATGGTAAAATTCCAAAAGGTTTTCTATGTCACTAATCAGGGGTGGATCCAGAGATTTTAAAGGGGGGGAGGGGCATAATCAGTGATCCTATGTTAGATAGACAATGCAGTGCTACAAATGACATTGTGAAGTCCAGGACTATTATGAGATCCTGAGAAATTGGACTGAAAAACTATAATTATTTGATAGTAACATAAGTATTGTGTGAAGCACAAACAGCATGCAAAGCATGCTAAGGATAGGGGGGTCTGGGGGCAGTAAAATGTTTGAAATTGGATGCTCTGAGATTGCATTTTATGGCATTTGAGCACTGATAGTGGGAATAAAACTACATGGCTGAACATGTAAATTGCTGAGGGTATAGGGGCTGTTTCTTGAAATTGATCATTTTAATTGATCAATTTTAATGATCATTTTTTGATGAATTGCACATGTAGAACACAAAATACCCAAATAAATAAAAGCAACAATACTTGATTTTAGCAATAGTAACAAAGTACACATGTGAAAATAATATAGTTACTCTGATTCTAACATATTAGCTTTCATTCGTCTAGGTCTATAACTTTCAAATTTGTCTATGATGTCTTCATTGTTTAGTTTCAAATCAGAATGTACATGTAACATAGAAAGACCATTCAGTCTCTCTTGAACCATTGTTGTTCTTAGCATAGGTTTAACTAACCTTAATTTGCTTATTGATTGCTCACACTCACATGTTGTTACTGGTTGTGTAGCAGAAATTCTTAGTATTAAATTTATATTTGGAAAGAAGTCTGGATTGGCTTGTTTAATGCTTTAACAATTGTATTACACCCTTCAGATAATTTCTTATCATTTGTCCACTTTAAACTTGAACAATGTAGTTCAGTGCTTAATGTAAAAATGTTTGGTAGGTCATCACCATAGACAGCTAAAAAGTCTTTTATATCATTACTAGTTAAACAACTTTTGCTTGCATAGACATTAGGTGGTATGAGCTTCAGTACTCTGAACTTTTTTAGGCTGTATTTGTTAAAACGGTTGTTCGTTTCTGAAATTAGATGATCCAGAAATGGAATAGTCACTGCACGTTTATAATATTCACTAGGTGAACTAGCTGGAACATTCACTCGATGTTTTTGATGACAAGTTTTTCTTGGAACTGATGGTTCCACATTAACTTTTGAAGCAAGTCCCTTAGCTTCATGAAACCAATCTAACTTTGACCTCACAGCACTTAACTGCTTCAAAATTGTTTCAATATTGTCATGTGCATGGACAATATTCTGCCACTTTCCTTGCAGCTTAACACTGAGTCCTTTGATGTATGCCAAAAAGATTATTTGAAACAATTAGAGTGACTATAAACTTGAAATCTGTTAATGCTCTCAAATGAGATGAGGCATCAGCAACAGTTTCTGTGTTCCATGATTGCCTTGATGATGGATCAACAATTTCTTCTAGACACTGAACAGTTGACTTAAATAGCTCTGAAAATGCTTCAAAGGCATCATGTATCTCAACCCAGCGTGTCTTGCATAGTTCTTTCAATTTCTTTCGCTTAGAAGATTGTGAGTCTCTTTTATGTAGGTCCTCAATGAACTTATCTAGAACTATCTGTCATTTTGGTGAATTATTAAAAAACCTTGCTATTCCACTTGCTACATTCAACATATTCCTTATATCTGGTACAGAAGCCAATGCAAAGATTTAACACATGTGTGTATAACATGCTTTTGGATACAGCTGAGAAATTCTTGCAGCAACTCCTTTGGTTGTGCCAGCCATTGCCCCAGCACCATCATATGCTTGGCCACATAGATCATGTTTCTCTAATTTCTAGTCATCAATAGTTTCTAAAATTGTACCAGCTAATGTTTCCCCTGTAACACCATGTTTACATTCCACAAAACCCATAAACTCTTCTCGTAAATTCATTTTATCATTGACAAATCGTAATACAATTGATAACTGTTCACTGTTTTATGAATCAGTTGCTTCATCAGCAATTATTGAGTAAAACCTAGCCTTTTGCACTTCTTCTAAAATCACATCTTTTATGTGTTCCCCACAAGCCTTAATGAATTGTTTTTGATATATACGTTGCACGAGAAGATGAAGATTTTAAATGCTCTTCAAGGATAACATCCCCAGCTTCACACCTAAAATTTAAAAGAGCTCTAAAATTACCTTTGTATGAAGCAGTAGTCCCTGCGTCATCCCGGCGGCCTCTAAATAGTATGTTTTGTTGACCACATAATATAACAATAATAAGAATGGACTCCAATTTTGATCTGTTTTCCTTGATTTGTTTAGAAGACACGTTATCACACAGTTGCTCAATTGGGTTAGACTGACCCTCCATATATTGCTTAGAATACCCAACATCTGTAACAGCTTGAACATGAGTTAGTTTTTCTTTTCCATCCTTACCAAAAAAAGTGACTATTTAGAAATTCAGTTGCTTTACGCACACTAGTAAGTAGTCGAGAAACAAGGATACCAAGACCAGATTGAGAAGCTAAGCAGTCAGGTTTAGCAAATAGTACGCAATACTTCACCATTATCACTAGGAGGATACACTAGACCTGGATACTTCTCAAGCCAATGGTACTTGAAGAATCGATTCTTGCCACTGCTATCTTTAATTCAAGGAAATTGATAAAACTGATTAGGATGGAATGGTTTTGTTAATAAATTGTACTTCTCTTGATTACTTAGACTGCTTGCAACTGTCACCACTCAACCAATGTCTCCTTGTGAAGGAAGTGTAGCAGTTCTAGTACTGGACATGCATGTCTTATTAATGAAATCGGCATTACTACAGTATCCTCAATAGAATCTTCAAAATCATAGCCATCACCTCTATCATCATCAATATCTTTGATAGAATTGTCATCACCTCTATCAGCATTGCTATCTTCAATAGAATCCTCTAAATTATTGTCATCACCTTGACTATCACTAACTAAATTCTTGGGGTTAGTCCTTGGCCTACTGCACACAATTAACAATAAATTAGCTAACAACCTTTGCAGCATAACTATTACCTTTGGTAGTAGTCCAGCAATCTCCTTTGCTTGGGGTCTGGTGGTACAGTTGCCATTAAACCAAGTTGTCACGTGTTAACAACTTAAAACTCATGTGGGTGCACATTAATTAGAGTAACATGATTGCATTATCAGGCTACACCTTTACCACTGTCTGATCAGAGGATGGAATCAAAGTGTCTTGTACAAGGTGTGATTTTTTTCTGGGATAGTGGTTTAGTAACTAACTCAAGATTAGTAGCTAGAACCTGATGTACCCCCCCCCCCCCCCTGGATCCGCCACTGCTGATTTAATTAGTGGTTGTATGGTGAGATTTGGGATTTTACCTTCATCAGCCATACCAGCACTTGACCAAGCTAGCTGTCGAACCGAGTGAGCCAGCTGCTTGATGCATATCAAGACTCACAGTAGTGAGTCACGTGGCCAGTAAAGCAGAAACGTGCGCCGCAGACAATAAATGAAGTTACCACTACACATAAGGATTTTACAGGAAGGAACGTTGTCAAATTCGGCCTTCCTATAACTCACCTGTCACTTATGCTATCCCTCTGAAACTCTAGAATTGAACTCATTGTGTCACTAGTAACTACCACACAAGCAGTGAAGCAAATCCATGCTGACTGTTTCGAGATCGATATTGCCGACATCAAAGGGTAGGTTTGGTTGTTTTTTTATAAATTTTTTTTTATCGCATGCGGTTAGACACAACCGCAGGTGTATGCCTTGCGTTCCTTTGTGCGTTTCAAACATTGATTGCCCTGCTATTGCTTCAGTACTCTCTCAATCACCTCAAGATTCACATCATTGATTTCACCATACATCACTACCCTACAGTCGTAATTTCAGCACCAAACAAAGTTTCAATCGTCCTCAGTCGACCTAGAGGCCAAATACAAAACCCATATTGTTGTTTTCCGCAATACTTGCTTGGCATGTAGGGCAATGTGTCTTTAAACTGTTGTAATAGTTTTGTTGAGATTGAAACATACATTTTCAAGAATGTCTAGTTTGAAATTTGAATTTAGTTGCCCCCACGTAATTTGCTCTCTGTAAGAATTTAACTCGGAATTTGAAGAACGACACAGAGCACAACTGCGGTCACTGGTTATTGATGAACTGGGCCGTGTGTAGTTAATCAGTGCATGTAGCCATAAAGAAGTGTGCTGCGTGCCATCATTAATGTTCGATTTGAAATTTGAATTTAGTCACCCCCCTCATGTAATTTGCTCTCTAAGGGCGCAGCTTCAAGAATGACACAGAGCACAATTACAGTTACCAGTTGTTGACACAAGCTGTGAGTAATTAGCACATGTAGCTAGCCTAAAAGGAGGTATGCAAAACCACCTGATAATTTACAATTGTCACCATGCATTTTACAGCACCCCCACACAAAATTACACTCGTAATTACAACATACAGAGGACACATGAATGCCAAACAGTTTTCACAACATTAATGTAAGAATTGTACAATAATGACTGTGATATAACTGCTATGAAAAATCTTCTCCAGTGGCCTGCCATGGTAGCAAGTCTCACACGACAGCATGTATATTCATCCAAACACAATGGGAGTAACGAGTAAGTGCAATGACAACAAGTTGGTATGACTCCATTTGTAGAATCCAGATGAGTGGGTGTGGCTCCAGTATGTCTAAACAGTTAACAAAAATCTGTACTAGAGTTGCAATATAATAGTATAGTATTTAAATACAACAATACATAGTCTCCATTGCATCACTATCAAATGACACTAAGTGGAGGATATTGTTGCACCTCTAGTATGTACATTCCATCACCATCAGTACAATCAAGGAAACCTGTATAATGGCCACCAGTACAGAAAGACAACCTCTCTTGAAAAGCCAATTCCAAATTGAGAATTTATACACTGCTACCTGCTTATTGAGCGAAGGTGGTAATAAACAAGTTTCACTGTAATTTATACACGTGATCTGATCCTGTATATTCTGTCAGTGGATGAGATCCACTTGGCCAGGACAAAATGTGACCCAAATGTCCTGGATGATCCATACTCAACCCACTTACGACCCATTGGCACAATGGAACTGAGTATTTATAGAGAATACAATTATATTTATTTCTAAGATGTGTGGACACATTACAACATGTGCATACAAGGCATGCTACGTACCATTATACATGTAGAATTTCAAATCACCACATTATGCATGGACCAGTCAACAATACTTCATAGTGCAACCTGAAGAAGTTAGGAAAAATAAAAATACACATGAGTACAGTGAAACCTCATTAATAGGGCCAGCTCTGGGACCAAAAAATTTGGCCTTAATAACAAGGTGGCCTTATTAATGAGGTCATAAAGTACTGCTTAGCTATGTTTGGGACCTACTAGAGGTGGCCAATATAACAAAGTGGTCTTATTAAAGAGGTGGCCACTAAGTGAGGTTTCATTGTACCTTTTGTTAACAATGGTGAATAATATTAATGGTTAACAATATACGCTGAAACCTTACTCAGGTCGCTTTATGGTCAACCTTGTGGCAGATTGCTCTGTACACAAAATGACACATTCAGGGATTGTATTTAGATGGATGATAAAGTAACACATTGTGACTTAAATACTCATGATGTATCACTGCTAGGCAGTATCTGATATGGCTAGCTACCATATATATATGGCACTGCCGAAGCACAACGTCGCACTCACTCACATGTACAATTTTGCTCAAGATTTTAAACTTTGATAGTGGCAACTGTTTCACTCACAAGACTGTGTGGCAGCTGTTTCCCTCATGAGAATTGCAGCCAAAACAATTGCCATGCTCCTTAATTAGTGATTTTTAAAATCTCAAGCAAACTTGCATGTGTGAGTGAGTGCGCCGTTGTAATTGAGTAGTACTGTACCTGAGTAAACCACATGAGTAGGTGCAGTAAGATGGTTACTTCTGGGCCAAATTTTCTTATAATAAGCAGGTACCTGCCTTAGCAAGGCACTGATTTAACCATATAAATGTCTCACAGGAGAATTTAAAAGTTGGTCTTCTTAGAGAGGCAGCTTTCTGTACAAGTGGCCACCAAGACAGATCCACTGTGGATGAAAGCCAGGCATTAGATATTTGGTATTTCATGTGTTGAAGGCATTCCAGGGCTTCTGGTTGTCTGAAATCTCACCACAGTTTACTCAGGCAGTGTTGTGGTCACCACTAAACCACTGGAATGCTGTGTTATGTTTGTCTTATGCTTGGCTACTATGTATATAGTAGGACTGAAGCAGATACTTTGAAAAATATATATCCTATGGATAATGACTTCATCACTTTCTTCATCAGGAGCTTATAAGGACCAAAAGTTACACTTTGGGCTGACAGCCAACTGCCTATGTCTGAAGTAGTGCCTTTGGTACTCTAACAGATTGGTTGTCCCCTTGCTGCCAGCACTCACTGTCCCATATGCTGTCACACACTAAATCCATCTCCGCAGCCACCACCCAATAAGTTAGGTCAGAAAATTTTGTCCCTACCTGAATAATGACCAGTTTTCACTGTACTATATTAGTGATTAGTGATCATGAAGGATTATTTGGTAAGATACTAAGATATACATATGCTACAACCTCCAAATATAGCAGTACAATTTTCACCCTGGTCCAAAGTCGCTAATCGCCTTTTACAATTAAGTTTTACAACACAAATACATGTATCATACACTACGATAGTAGTGTATCGTAGTGTATAGTAGGGACCACAAAGCAGTAGGCATGGCCCACGAAATAACATCACCCAAAAAACAGCCTCAATTTCCCAGACGATGATGAGGCAGTATTGTTTAGGTAAAACTAAGTCCAAGCAAGCTTTCAGATCGACCTGAAACACTTTCAACAAGTTGCTACGGAATTTAAAATTTTTTTATTCAACGAAATTTTCTACTGACTGCCTGACTGACTGACTGACCGACTGACTGACTGACCAACTGCCTGATGCCTTCAGACAAGCGTAACTTGATAACAGCTAAGGCTACGGGCTTGATTTTTTCACTGTTTGATGTCGCTTCAGCCCGCCTTATGGCATACCACAGTACGTACAATGCATTCTTCATGGACTTACCAGTGTCCTCCTTTGTGTCTCATTCATCTTTGCTGACAGCAAAAAGTGTTGATTTGGTGGTAGCCTGTGATGGCTTCCCTTCGTAATAAAAATCGTCCGTATTTTTCATAGTGGCTACTTTGATTGCAGAGGTATTTTTTTGATTTTGTACTGCTGTGTAACGGGTTGACAATGCCAACAACTAAGCGTAATGGATACTTCACTTTTCAGATGATATAGCTGGGGCACGCGGCACCATTTCAAATACAATATGCATCACCAATCATAATAATATTATTTACAAAAAAAGTAAACAAACAAGTATTTCAAAAAATTGGAATTTATAACTAGAGTAGGGACCATAGCACATTGATAAAAAGTACTGAAACAAGCTGGAGTAGTGCATGATATTAAATCACAGTAAAACAATAAGGAGTGTTATATCCCTACTGTGCTCCAAGATACCGTAATGGAAATGCACAGTAGGGATATAACACTTCTTATTGCTTTACTGTGATTTAACATCGTGCACTATTCCAGCTTGTTTCAGTGCTTTTTATTGATGTGCTATGATCCCTACTCTAGTTATAAATTCCAAAATTTTGAAATACTTGTTTGTATTTCATATCCCTACTGTGCATTTCCATTACGGTATCTTGGAGCACAGTAGGGATATAACACTCCTTATTGTTTCACTGTGATTTAATATCATGCACTACTCCAGCTTGTTTCAGTACTTTTTATCGATGTGCTATGGTCCCTACTCTAGTTATAAATTCCAATTTTTTGAAATACTTGTAGTTAAACTCACCAATTGTCTCTCAGTGGCACTAAATCCCTTCAACACAAAAACACAACCTTCAGGCAATGAGACAACAGCCTTAAGACCTTAAGAGTCTTGCTGGCAAAGATTACAGCCTATTCTGGTGCGCTTATTTATTAGTAGTATAAATTTTAAAGGTGTTTATTTACAACACTCAACAGGACATAATTACATGCTCCTGTATCTCTGTACATACTTGCCATTTCTCTACTATTCTCATTTGATTTCACAAGAACTTGTACTGATATGGGCAGGGGTGTGGCTTCTCCGCTTGAATTAGTCTTTGATCGAGATACTCTAATAGAGCAGTCAATCACTCTAATAGAACAGTCACGTTTGTACAAGTGCTGTATTTTTATATTGTAATGTCTGTAAGTAGCTAGTAATTTAAACTATTACAATCCAATGCTAGGCAGAAGTTGTAACTATGCTGTAATATTGATTGCTGTATTACAGTTGTTTTGTGACTGCTCTATTAGAGTATCTTGATCGTTTTAATACAGTACAAGATGAAAGACAAAGTGTTACTAAGGGTTTACTAGTTAAAATGGGTGTTAGTTGACTGCAGTTACATACCACTAAAATTACAGTTGTATTTTAATATATTCTGTTACTGTAATCTGGGGTTTCTGTCAAAACCAAGGAAACTTACCTACTGTTATGAACAGTGTATGCTTATTCTAACTAAAAGTATTGAAATCCCATCCAAAAACAGCTTGTAGCTGTAAAAAAGTGAGCGTCCAAGTAAAGCAGAGTTAACTGCGACAAAAAGTAATGATATCATAATGCGGCCATGTGTGAGTTATAAAATCAATATTAGCTAATCAGATAATACAATATTATTGTTAAAGTGTTAATGAGAACATTGTGTTGTTGCTAGTTTTTAATTGTGTGAGCGGAAAGGCGGCCAAACTCAAACTGTTTATTGCTATCAGAGAATCTATACACATTGCTTTATTGAGAATCAAATTTTTGTGGCATTTATGAAGATGCTCTCACACTTAAAAATAACAACATCACATAGTTCTCATTAACACTTTAACAATAATATTGTATTATCTGATTAGCTAATATTAATTTTACAACTCGCACATGGCTGCATTATGATATCATAACTTTTTGTCGCAGTTAACTCTGCTTTACTTGGACGCTCACTTTTTTTACAGCTGCAAGCTGTTTTTGGATGGGATTACAGCTACCCCAACAATGTTCCATATTCACAACTAGCTAGCCATCAATAAAAGGTGTTGCCTAGAGTTTAGCTGCAAGTACATTTTGTGTTTGTCTGCTTGTCAGCACTGTTGCCATTAAACCATCAGCACACTTCAGCTGTGCTGCTATTGTACCTGTTTGTAATATTTGTCACTGTGTGGCCTGTTATAAAGCTTGTTGTTTCGTAGCCAGCTGTTATAAAGTTTTTCGCTTTGTGGACAGCTGTTATAAAGCTTGTCACTTCGTGGGCTAGTTGTAATAAAGCTTGTCGCTTCGTGGCCAGTTGTAATAAAGCTTGTCACTTCGTGGCCAGCTGTTATAAAGCTTGTCACTTTGCGGGCTAGTTGTAATAAAGCTTGTTGCTTTGTGGCCAGTTGTAATAAAGTTGGTCGCTTTGTGGCCAGTTGTAATAAAGCTGGTCGCTTCGTGGCCAGTTGTAATAAAGCTTGTCGCTTTGTGGCCAGTTTTTATAAAGCTTGTCGCTTCGTGGCCAGTTGTAATAAAGCTTGTCGCTTCGTGGCCAGTTGTTATAAAGCTTGTCATTTCCGGTGGCCAGTTGTAATAAGGCTTGTCACTTTGTGGCCAGTTGTTATAAAGCTTCTCGCGCTTTGTGGCCAACTTGTCGCTTCTTAACAAGCCTTGGAACTAAATAACAGCTGCTAAAACAACACTAAACTGGCCACTGAGCTGGCGCCGCTGAAAATGACCTTACCTAGCGTGACTCTGTGCTTCTTTTGTCAGTGCTGGTAATGAGCTGCTTTCTAAATAGGTTAGATACTCACTGTCGTTTTGTAGTAGGTTGAACCCCTTGTGCTTGGTTTGGCACCTCGGCAGGCATTAATTAGTGACCTCAGCTGCACCTCAGTCGCTAATTAATGCCATGTCTCGGTGACCAAACCATGCCCTTGGGTTGTCAACCCTACTAAAAAACCTCCAGCGGGTATCTAACATACACTAATTGTAGTAGCGTTGACAGTTTCAGTTTGTTCCATAAGGTTATAGTAGATGAAAGTAACTAAACTTGCATGAATCTATCCTTGAAACTGGTACTATCAGTTAGTAGCCATGACCTCTGGTAATTCCATGGTTAAACGTAATATAATCAGGTAGTTTTAGATATACGATTCGGTAAATAATCTTGTACATCAATTTGTAGCCTACTGCGATGGTTTAGTCTGCTTCACTAAGTTTATTTTTCATCTCGGTTGTGGGCAGTAATCCTTCATTGCAAATCTTGCAGCTCTTCATTGAACCAATTCCAGTTTATCAATATTACACTTCGTATGAGCAGACACCATATTCTAGAATTGGATGTATGTAGGCCAGGTAGGCATCAGATTTTATTTCACGTTTGCATGAGTACAAGTTTCTCTTTTTAAAAAAAAACTAAGGTGCTGTTTCCCTTTTTGCATACTGAGTCAATTTGTTTGTTGAAGTTTAGCTTGGAGTTGATAATAATCCCTAGATACCTGGTTTCATTTACATGTTGAAGTGGGTGGTCATATAACATATGGTCCACAATTTTCAGTTTTTTGCAAGCGTACAAAGAGTACTCTTTTTTTCTGACCCCCTCCCCCAGCCAAAGTGTACTGTATAAATGTTGACACATGAATGTATTTTATAGCAGAACAAACACCCATATACTTTAATATTGCAAAATTCATGTATGGTGTTTGTTTTGTCTTTTAGGCATCTTATCATTTAGATACTTTTGAAGCTGATACCCTGAAGGAAATGTTCCTACACACAGCAGACATTAGGATGCACATTTGTACATACGTACACATCATAGAAACAACTTGTTCTTGGCTATCTTCGATGTGTTCATACAAAATCATATCACTGGCAGTAGCAACAACAGTACTAGTCTTTAGGGTATTTTCACCATAGTCCAAGGTGGACTGGAGTTAGGAGATGTGGGTACACTCTGCAGAGACAGGTTTTCTCTATGGGAAACCCACAACTACCACAACTACTGTATGTAGTGTGAACAAAATACCCACATAATCCAGCCTCCCATACCCAATAGTATTCTTAAACCCCACAACAACACCTTCTGCAGGTACAAAATAAAAGCAACAACCAGTGTAGCTAGATGCTATTCCATTGTAATCGTTTATCAGTGTTAATTGCTAGACTAAGACTAAAGAGAAGTAAGTAAGTACTGTTATAAAAGTATATATAAAGCCTGTACTATGTTTTATCACACTGATAACTGTTCTTACCTGTAGTTTGAAACATGATTCAATGAAGTTTATCTTTGCCTTTAGCTTATAAAGCCTCATTTCATTGGTAGGTAGCTAGCTAGCTAACCCTGGCACTGTTTTCCAGAGTTTGCCAAAGCCCACGTGTTGGCTTGGGATTTCCAGCATGAGCTCGCTTAGTCCACTGTTTAATTGGACACTGAATTGCATGAAGTAGCAGTAGGGCTTACTAGAGCCTTGTCACTGCATTCAGATTTCTTGCCAACTCACATGATCAGCATTTTTTAAAAGCGTACATGTGATTTTACCTCTCCCCCCTAGCGTACAGTTTGTATGATCGTGAAATGGCTGAAAATTGTGGACCACCCCTTATTACTAAATTGTCATACGCTTTCTGTGCATTTTTAAAAATATTGCTACTATAGAGGCTTATGTACCTATAAGGGTTAGCATATACGTAGAACTAGGGTACACCAATGCACTGTTAGTTGGAATAAAATATAATAGTTATAATATTATAAATTGTGTTCTACATGCATGTACATACTGTATGTACGTGGATCTATGCATTTGTAGGTTATGGATCTTTTAACTTGGAAAGAGATCAGAGCATCCAAAGAGAGTATGTCAAATTTGTAGATGTTACAATTATGGTATTGCAGTGAGTAATTTTTGTTATTTCTTGTCTGCCATTTTATTATTTATTTTTGACCTTTATACACTGTGACATCTTGTGACTCGGTCTACCCTAGCAAATAGTTTTATTTCAGGGGGTAGGACAAGCCCTGATATACATTTTGCAATGCACTTAAAAGTGATGCTTGAAAATATTTCACATGAGCCAATGGTAACTATGCAGAATATCATTGAAGAGGTATGACAGATATATGAGGGTGTTTGTACTTTATGATGATGTGAATTTTCTGATTTTGTTTAAGTTAGTGGGTGAGACAAGAAGGCTTAATAAACACTTATGCACCAGTAAGCTTTATGTGATTTCTTTATACAATTTCTTTATGCTAGTATGAATTAGCAAGTTTCTAAAGATGCTGCAAACATACACTTTTCAAATAGCCACTTAAATAGGTGGTGAGAAGTCGATGTGTTTAAATTTCAGTTGAGTACATACACTGCATGTTGCTAGAGGATCAAGCCACCACTGGTTGAAATTCAACTGTCAAGATTCTGTGGTCTAGTACTAGTTGGATAGTAAATTCAATAATATAAGGACCCTGTAGATTATTCAATATATCATATCCCTTTAAGTTGAAAATCATTATTGTATTTCTATACATATACTGTAAATATACCCAGAGTGGAGGGTGACGAGTTACATTTGTAACGCCTTACATAATAATATTACTTACGTTGTAATGAAGTAATGTAACGCCGTAAGTAACGAGTAATATGTAACGGATATTACATCCGGAAATTGTAACACATTACTTCTTTTTAATGCGAGTTGTATCCAGCATGTGATTGGCTGCATTTTGGGTCTTGACAGCACTGAAAACGGCTGTACAGGGAAGAACAAAGAGTGATAGTGCCCTTGAGACCAAGATACTACAGCAAAATATGTTTTTTGAGGCTGAACTACACCAGAGAAACGCGTGTCTCACTCATGTCATTTGTAGTTGTAGGCTGGGCAAATACATTTAGAAGATCGGGCTTAATTTAAGGCTTGTAGCGAACAAATGTAATATGTAATAATATTACTACATGTAGTTACAGCCCTCAGAGTCATACACTACAATAGTAGTGTATAGAAGGGACCACAAAGGAGTAGGCATGGCCCACAAAATACCATCACCTAAAAACAGCCTCAACTTTCCCAGACGATGATGAGGCAGTGTTTGTTAAGTAAAAGTAAGCCTGAACAAGCTTTCAGATCGACCCGAAATGATTTCAACAAGCTGCTACAGAATTTTTAAAAAAAATTATTCAACAGAATTTTCTGACTGCCTGACTGACTGATGCCTTCAGACAACCATAACTCGATAACGGCTAAGGCGACAGGCTTGATTTTTTCACTGTTTGACGGCACTTTGGCCTGAGAGGTGCCTTTTGGCATACCACAGTATGTACAATGCAGTCTTCGTGGACTTACCAGTGTCCTCTTTTGTGTCCCATTCAACTTTGCTGACAGCGAAAAGTGTTGATTTGGTGATGGCACGCGATGGCTTCCCTTCGTAATGGGAATCGTCCATATTTGTCATAATGGCTATTTTGATAGCAGAGATGCTTTTCAAGCAGTTCTTGATTTGCACTGCTGTGTAACAGGTTGAACATAGCTGACAACGAAGCGTAATGGTTACTTCACTTTTCAGATGATATAGCTGGGACGTGTGGCGCCATTTCAAATGCAGTATGCGTGGGTTCACCAATCATAGTAATCAAGACTCACGGTAGTGAGTTGCGCGACCAGTAAAGCAGAAACGCGCGCCGCAGACAATAAATGACGCGACCACTATGTGAGAATTTTACAGGAACGAACGTTGTCAAATTCGGCCGTCCTGTAACTCACCCGCCACTTATGCTATCCCTCTGAAACTCTAGAGTTGAACTCATCGTGTAACTAGTAACTACCACACAAGCAGTGAAGCAAATCCATGCCGACTGTTTCGTGACCGAGATTGCCGACATCAAAGGGGAAGTTTCATTTTATTTTTTTTAAAATTTTATTATCGCATGCGGTTAGACGCAACCGCAGGTGTATGCCTTGCGTTCCTTTGTGCATTCCAAACATTGATTGCCCTGCTATCGCTTCAGTATTCACTCAATCGCCTCAAGATTCACATCATCGATTTCACCATACATGATTATCCTACAGTCGTAATTTCAGCACCTAACAAAGTTTCAGTCGTCCTCAGTCGACCTAGAGGCCAAATACAAAACCCAGATTGTTGTTTTCCGCAATACTTGCTTGGCATGTAGGGCAATGTGTCTTTAAACTGTTCTAAAAGTTTCGTTTAGATTGAAACATGTTTTCGAGAATGGCTAGTTTGAAATTTGAATTTAGTTGTCCCCACGTAATTTGCTCTCTAAGAATTTTACTCAGAATTTAAAGAATGACGCAGAACACAACTGCGGTCAGTGGGTATTGATGAACTGGCGCTCTATGTAGTTGATCAGTGCATAAAGCCACAAAGAAGTGTGCTGCCATAGATTATAGTCCACAGATATAATCTATGGTGCTACATACCATCGTTCGTTTTTAACAAATTTAGTCGCCCCCACCGTGACGTAATTTGTCCCTCTAAGGGCGCGGCTTAAAGAATGACACAATACAACTGCGGTTACCAGATTTTGACACAAGCTGTGAGTAATTAGCACATGTAGCTAGCCAATTGTCACCATGCATTATTACATTTTATAGCACCCCCACACAAAAATTATACATGTAATTACAACATACAGAGGACACATGAATGCCAAAAACTTTTCACAACAATAATGTAAGAATTGTACAATAATGACTGTAATATAACAGCTATGAAATGTTTTCCAGTGGCCTGCCATGGTAGCAAGTCTCACATGACGGCATGTATATTCATCCAATCCAAGCACAATGGGAGTAACATGCAAGTATGATGACAAGTTGGTATGACTCCATTTGTAGAATCCAGATGAGTGGGTGTGGCTCCAGTATGTCTAAACAGTTAACAAACATTCCTGTTATAAATACGTGCTAGAGTTGCAATATAATAGCATAGTATTTAAATGCAACAATACATAGTCTCCATTGCATCACTTTCAAACAACACTAAGTGGAGGATATTGTTGCATCTCTAGTATGTACACTCTATCAGTACAACCTGTCTTAATGGCCACCAGTATAGAAAGACAACCTCTCTTGAAAAGCCAATTCCAATTGAGAATTTATACACTGTTACCTGCTTATTGAGTGAAGGTGGCAATAAACAAGTTCCACCGTAATTTATACACATGATCTGATCTGTATATTCTGTCAGTGGATGAGATCCACTTGGCCAGGACAAAATGTGACCCAAATGTCCTGGATGATCCATACTCAACCCACTTATGACCCAGTGGCACAATGGAACTGAGTATAGAGAATACATTTATATTTATTTCTAAGATGTGTGGATGTGTGGACACATTACAACACATTACATGTACATACAAGACATGCTACGTACTGTTTTAGCATTTCAAGTCACCACATTATGTACGGACCAGTCAACAATGCTTCATAGTGCCCATCAGTAAACCCGAAGAAAAGTTCCGAAAAATAAAAATTCACATAAGTACAATGAAACCTCATTAATATGGCCAGCTGTGGAACCAAAAATTTGGCCTGAATAACAAGGTGGCCTTATGAATGAGGTCATAAAGTACTGCTTAGCTATATTTGGGATCTACTAGAGGTGGCCAATATAATGAGGTGGTCTTATTAAAGAGGTGGCCGCTAAGTGAGGTTTCACTGTACATACAGTTCACAATGGTGAACAATATTAATGGTTAACAATATACACTGAAACCTGCAGGCCACTTGTGGATGATTGCTCTCTACACAAAATGACACATTCAGAGATGGATGATACAGTAACACATTGTGACTTCAATACTCGTGATGTGTCACTGCTAGGCAGCAACCATATACACGGCACTGCCAATGCACAACATCGCACTTGCTTGTACACACAATTTTGCTCAAGATTTTACAAATTGATAATTAAGGGGTGTGGAAACTAGCTGCTCGCTCGAAAGACTGTGTGGCAGCTGTTTCCCTTCTGTACAAGTGGCCACCAAGACAGGTCCACTGTGGATGAAAGCCAGGCATTAGATATTTGGTATTTCATGTGTTGAAGGCATTCCAGGGCTTCCGGTAGTCTCAAATCTCACCACAGTTTAACTCAGGCAGTGTTGTGGTCACCACTAAACCACTGGAATGCTGTGTTATGTGAAAAATATATCCTATGGATAATGACTTCATCACTTTCTTCATCAGGAGCTTATAAGGACCAATAGTGAAACTTTTTACACTTTGGGCTGACAGCCAACTGCCTAAGTCTGAAACAGTGCCTTTGGTGCTCTAACAGATTGGCTGCCCCCTTGCTGCCAGCACTCACTGTCTCATACATTGTCACACACTAAATCCATCTCTATATCCAGTTAGAACAGTATGCTTCTTACCTTTTTTAAGGCGCAAAATGCAGCCACCTCTTTAAAAAGCCAGGTCAGAAAATTTTTGTCCCTACAGCCTGAATAATGACCAGCTTTCACTGTACTATTAGTGATTAGTGATCATGGAGGATTATTTATTAAGATACTAAGATATACAAACGCTACAACCTCTAAATATAGCAGTACATTTTTTACCCTGGTCCAATGTCTAATAATCGTGAGAGACTCTACTGTGACAAATACATGTTTATTATAATATGTGCTTATCGCCTTTTTACAATTAACTTTTACAACACAAATACATGTATAATTAAACTCACCAATTGTGACTAAATCCCTTCAACACGAAAAGACAAGTAATGAGACAACCTTGGAGACAACAGCCTCACAAGCCTATTCTGGTGCGCTTATTTAGTAGTAATATAAATTTTAAAGGTGTTTATTTACAACAGAACATAATTACGCGCCCCTCTATTGTCTCTGTACATACTTGCCTTTTCTTTACTATTCTCATTTCATTTCACAAGATCTCTTGGCAGGGGCGTAGCTTCTTCACTTGAATTAGTCAATGCTTGAAGTAGATCGAGATACTCTAATAGAACAGTCACATTTCTACAAATGCCATATTTTTATATTGTAAAGTCTGTAAGTAGCTAGTAATTTAAACTATACAATCCAATGCTAAGCAGAAGTTTTAACTATGCTAAATATTGATTGCAGTGTTACAGCTATTTTGTGACTGCTCTAATAGAGTATTTTGATCGTTTTAATGCAGTACAAGATGAAAGGCAAAGTGTTATTAAGGGTTTTCTAGTTAAAATGGGTGTTAGTTGACTGCAGTTGCATTCCACTAACATGGCCGCCCAGAGAAATTAGGGGGCCCAGGGAAAAGAGTTAAAGAGGGGCCCAGGGGCAAGGAAGGGTCTAGATCCTGACTGCTCTATTAGAGTATATCGATCTTTCTTTAAACAGGCAATATGATCGATCTTTCTTTAAACCGTCTTTCCTGTATACGGCAATGCTATGAACAAAGGAAAGGTGGCTAAACTCAAACTATTTATTGCTATCAGAGAATCTATACACATTGCTTTATTGAGAATTAAATTTGTGTGGCATTTATGAAGATGCTCACACACTTATAAACTAGCAGCACATAGTTCTCATTAACACTTTAACAATAACATTGTATTATCTGATTAGCTAATATGAATTTTACAACTTGCACACCTCGTACATGGCCGCATTATGATATCATTATTTTTTGTCACAGTTAACTCTGCTTTACTTGGACGCACACTTTTTTACAGCTATAAGCTGTTTTTGGATGGGTATTATACAAAAAAAGTTAACAAACAAGTATTTCAAGAAATTTGGAATTTTCAACTAGATTAGGGACCATAGCACATCGATAAAAGTACTGAAACAAGCTGGAGTAGTGCATGATATTAAATCACAATAAAACAATAAGAAGTGTTATATCCCTACTGTGCTCCAAGATAACCATAATGGAGATGCACAGTAAGGATATAACACTTTACTGTGATTTAATATCATGCACTACTCCAACTTGTTTCAGTACTTTTTATCGATGTGCTATGGTCCCTACTCTATAGTTGAAAATTCCAAATTTTTTGAAATACTTGTATATATATATAACTCACTATTTTACTGTGAGGAATATGTACGTAACTGTAACACGTACGTTACATTGTATAGTAATATGCAATGAGTTACATTTTCAGAGTAATGACCCCAACTCAGAATTAGATCAAAGGAAAACCACAAGGCTTTAATCCATGTATTTCCCTGACTACAGGGTGACCTGGCATCAGTTTCCTTTGATTCTTTGTATTGAATATTGAGCTGCTTAATGTTTTGCATTGTGGGTTTGAGTTTAGCATTTTGGTTTAGTTAGGCTACAGACACGCACACGTGAGGGCTTACATTTTGTATTGAAAATTTAACCAAATGCTCACCAAAGTTTTCACAAATACCATGTGAGAGTGCACTTCAAGTTTAGTCTATCTAATCCAAAACAGCCAAGCTGTAAAAAAAGAGTGCGGAACTCAAAAAGGCTATAGTGAAAAAAGATGTGAAATCCAAGGTGGCGGCCAAGAAATGGCTGTGATGGTAGGTTAATGGCAAAAAATTTAATTACGACAATTCAGGTGAATTTGTGTTGCCTCCTCCACTAGGATTCGGCACCAAATTCACCTGAATTGTCGTAATCAAAATTTTTGCCATTAACCTACCATCACAGCCATTTCTTGGCCGCCACCTTGGACTACACATCTTTTTTCACTATAGCCTTTTTGAGGGCCACACTCTTTTTTTACAGCTTGGCTGTTTTGGATTAGATTTTACTTCTTTTTGTATTTGTATACCCTAAAGCCGGCCTATGGCTGGCTTTAGGGCTTCCTTCTAACTTGTTTTTTTTCTGCAGGAATTGTGGAACAAAGGAAGAAATGTTGTGTACAGTTTTTTGTCTGATTAAAAACATTTGTATATTTAACAATAAAAGATAATCATACTGTAGGTAACAAGGTGACTTCTTATACATAACTGAACTGTAGCTGAAACTCCCATTGTTTGTAGCTGAACTCTTTTCAGAGTGACTTGTTTCTAGCTGAACTCTCTCTACATGGTGATTTGTTTCCAACACATATTTCTACAGGGTGATTTGTTTGTAGCTGATCCCTATAAGATAACTTGTATCTAGCTGATATCTCTACAGGGTGATTTGTTTGTAGTTGAACTTTCTACAGGATAGTTTCTTTGTAGCTGAACTCTCTGCAAGGTAATTTCTTGTAGCTGATCTCTCTACAATGTAACTTCTTGTAGCTGATCTCTCTACTGGGTGACTCGTGTCTAGTTGTACACTCTACAAGGTGATTTGTTTGTAGCTGAATAACTCTACAGGGTGATCTTTTGTAGCCAAACTCTCTGCAGGGTGATTTGTTTGTAGCTGAACTCTCTACAAGATGGTATCTTTGTAGCTGATGTCGCTCTAGGTGACTTCTTTCTAGCTGATCTCTGTACAGGATGGTCCTCTTTGTAGCTGAACTCTCTACAGGGTGATTTTTTTCTAGCTGAACTCTCTCTAGGGTGATCACTTCACAGCTGAACCCTCTACAAGGTGGCTTCTTCTATCTGATCTCTCTACAGTGTGATTTGTTTGTAGCTGAACTCTCTACACGGTGACGTTTTCTAGCTGAGCTCTCTCTTATTTCTAGCTGATCTCTCTACAGAGTAACTTGTTAGTCTAGCTGAAGTCTTTACATGGTGGATTTTGGTTGTTAAACTTGCTGAATGAAGACTTGTTTGTAGCAGAACTTCTACAGAGTAAATTGTTTGTAGCTGAACTCTCTACAGGGTGCATGACTTGTTTATAGCTGAACTCTCTTCAGTGTGACTTGTAATGTTCTGAATCACTACAACAGTATATTTGTAGCTGAACTCTCTATAGGGCGACTTTCTTGTTGTTGAACTGTCTATAAGATTAACTGTTTGCAGCTGAACTCCCTACAGAATAACTTGTAATGTAATAGAATTCTATAATGGAGTAAATAAATTAGCTGAATGCTCTATTAGGGTGACTGTTCTATTAGAGTATCTCGATCTCACATTTGCCACACGGAGTTGGCTTTCGAATCATAACTCAGTGGTTTGTAATCCGATTCTTCTGTACTACTGCAAGGACTTTCTATGAAGATTATTCCAGCTATACACCGATTTTCAGCTCATTGCTCTAAGCAGTTTGCCTAGTAGGCGTAAAAACTAATACTTTTCTTATTCATAAAAATCGATCGCGTAATTGTGACACAGGTTGGATTTTGTGTCGTATCTCCATGGTCTTTATCTCGATTCCTCTCAAACCACCAAAAGGCACTCCTACGATGGTTACTCCATCTACATAGCAATTTTCAACTCATTCCATGAAGCGGTTTACCCTGTAGGTGTGACAACAAATCGATCTTGTTTTACGCAAATAATTGGTCATAATTCCAAAAAATTCATCGGATTTGCACCAAATTTGATGCTAGGATTCGCCTTGGGACTCCCTTTCTGTGTGCCAAATGTCAAGGCGATCGGAGCACGCGTTTGCGTTTTATAGCAATTTTTGCAAGTGTGCGAAAACACGAAGAAGAAAAAAAAACGGAAAAAAGTGAAACTTTGGCAGCTTGTATCTTGGAAATGGCTGAAGCGATTTCCTTCAAATTTAGTGTGTAGACTCCCCTGGCTGGCGGGCAACGCTGTAGTAAATTTGGTTCCAATCGGATAATGGATCACCGAGATACAAAGGTGTGAAAATGACGTTTTCTTTCTTCCTGTCAATATACCCATGGTGTGGTGTGCCAGCTTCTTGGGCCGCACGACACACTATCGTGTATCTTGATTTAGCTGGTTTTCCCCCATTCAATCCCACTCCTCCAGGCACGTAAATCGCTCTTGAAATCTTTGGGGATCATGTGTGTAAGCGTTTGAAGGTGGAATCGATGTGTAATACAATAGGGACATCTTATGTACGTGCACAATAATTGTCGAAGTAAGCAATGTGCATACTAATATAGCCTTCCCGGGTATTAAAAAAGAAAAGAGGATGCTGCTAGCTTGACCTCACAGAGAATTAGAAAGATAATTAGAAACTCGCACGCTCGCCTTGCAATAAGAATTAGCCGTTCATCTTAAGTAATGTGGTGTGGATATTGTTAAATGTTTCTTCTATCAGGTAATTACTCCTTGCGACTCCTTGTTGCATATTAAAAATATGAAATTAACAGTAATAAATTTCAGAAGCACTTATATCATGTCCAACCTCCTCTGGTTAGGTTAAGCGGTCTCTTGAAAGAAAAAATAATTGAATGAGTCAGCATTGCATAGTGTTCCGTTGCTAAACATCACTTAACAATCGTTGTTGCAATGTGGGATTGTTTTTCTACACAGCACATTTCAACTATGACAAGATGGCTCAGACATTCTCAACCTATACTCTTAAGTACTTATTTTAGCACCTTAGGAATCCTCAAAGTAGTTATTTGGTTTAACCCTTTAACCCACATAATCCAGAAAACTGGATTTACACTTAATAAATATGCATGCTTTGCACAAAGCTCTGTAACTTTCGAAGCGTCCATCCTACGGCTATGCAATTTATGTCATTCTACTTGTAATGTAGCAAGGATCAAAATGATACCTAGGGTTTTACCCTAACGCTAAATGGTGAAGCCAAAACTAGCCGTGAAAATAACTTTTCGGTAAGGAAACATGCAAACCCTTTACATACCTTTATAAAATGGTCGATAACTCAATGGTAGCTGATCCTATCGCTTTGCAACAACTTTCATTCAACTCTTCGTGAAATTCTGCATCAGGCCATATATGGCTCACATGAGTAAACCCACAGTCGAAATTAAACACGGGGAAAGAGTTTAGAAACACGGAGACGTGACTCATCGCTGTTCACCACTTCATGACACGTAAGCCACTGTAGTTACAGTGTTCATTTAACCTTCTCTAAGTAGCCCAGTAAACACACTTTTAATCTATGTGTATTTGTAGGGTGTAAGAATTAAGTTACCCCACCTAGCGTCGCCATGCATGCCCATATTGTGTAAACGCGCATTTCCGAAAAGTTTTCTGCAGGTTTAAGGGTTAAAATGGTATCACTACAACCAATAAAACCACAATCAATTCTTTTTTGTACCTTCAACTTAAACCCACAATCGATGTGTACAAAAAGGTAATATGGTGAATGCAGATTTGTCTTCCTTCATCTCTTAGGTGAGTGGTATATAATTCTTATGCCATGGCCACTTGGGATTTGCCAGGTAGGTTAAAACAATGGACCAATGACCTGGGACCAGGGGACCCACAAGGATCCAACTCTTCAATTTTATACACCTAGCAATATTCTATACTTGTACTACAGTGTAGGTACCTCTACAAGTAGTCTTGCATGGCCAATCCACTTTTCCCCCATCATGGTGTCTTGCAAGATGTTTATACCAATTAGAAATTATAAGCGTCTCTTAAAACGTGTCTGAAGCTGACTGCATTTTAGATAGGCCTCTACCTGCTGCTCAATGAGCATACTAGTCTATTTTACTGCCTAGCTACTAGAGTAGTTTAGAAGCCTTGTGAAAAATTAGGGCTGAGCAATGTTATTGTTTTAGCAATATATCGCGATATTTGAAAGAATTAATATCGTGATATTTAGTTATTAGCTATCGTGATATCATGCCTGTACATTATTGTCATTGAAAAATTAATTTGTTATGCAGTATTTGGCTAAGAATCCTTGTAAGTGATAACCTGGTTACCCCTGCAGAGAGGTGTGAACACCATAACATAACCTCAAAGTATGCATAACAATAACTGTTACTGTAAACAAGGATGATAGTGGCTAGTTTGCTATCACTGATAAGGCCTTTCTACAGGAATGCTGAGCAATGCACTATGTAGCACCAGCTATGATTGACTTATTTGTAAGTATCATGAACTATTCAGTATCGTGAATAGTGGCTTTAGTATCAATTGTGATACTAAAATGGCAGCATCACTCAGCCATAATATGTATGAAATCTGGTTGTCGAGCTGCTGGAACTTGCTTAGTTCGGCTTAGCTAGTATTCGCTATTTCCCTGGAATATTAATTTTGTTTGCACAACATTTCTAAACTTTAGTAGCTAGATGACATAATAGACTAGTATGCTCATTGTGCAGCAGATGAGTAGCCTGTAAATGCAGTCAGCTTTGGATACTTTCTCAAAGATTTCTAATTGGTGTAAACATCGTGCTATACCATGACAGGGAAAAACTGGATTGGCAATGCAAAGCTACTTGCAGAGGTACCTAGTATAAGTATAGAATATTGTGAAGTGTATAAAATTCCAAGTAGAATTGGATTTCTGCAGTCCCGGGTCCTTGGTCCCTGGGTCCACTGTTTTTATCTACCCGGATTTGCCTGATGTATATGCCCACGCTCTTGGGTCTGTGTCCCTCAGGCTTGGGCATATATATTGAGCAAATTCCTCATGGCCATGGTGTAACTGTTAAATAAATAAACTTTTGTAAACAATATACTCAAGAAAATGCAACATATATAACATATGAACACCTTTGCTGCAAGCCATTAACTTGCATTTGATATCAGTTGTATCATGTACCTTTACGATTTGCCTGATGTGTACATCCATGCACTTGGGCTTGCTGCGGCCCTTGTATACAGGGTGTACATATGGGAGGCCTCATAAAAAAACTTTACATTTTTGGACCGTAGTACTATTTGTATCACGATGCATATATTACGGAAGTTAAATCACAATTAATTATGAATCCTGTCACAAGCTGTTACGCGTACTTTGCATAACGTTTATGCAAATATATGATCCACATATACATACATACTATGTATGTGGCTTTATGCTCGTTATGTTGTTTGTTTCCTTGCAGGAATGATCATGGATCAATTAAGCTGGAAAGGCGTGCACCTCACTATAAAAATAATAATGTATGCAACGTAGCTGTGGTACATACTACTCAAATGCAACGTCATCTTGCATGAATGCAATTGATTAAATAACTTGCTAATTAAAGGGCATGGCATCCATTTTGCTCACAACTATTCATCCTGTTTCTTTGGAATGAATACTCGAGAGAGATACGGGTGCCATGCCTATTAATTAGCAACTATCTACAATAATAATAATCATCATAATAACAAACAATGTTATTTACCTTGATCTTATAACGAATCCTGTGATGTTAACTCGGTAGAGAACAATGGCAAAGGACTGGCAAAAAATAAATGGCTTGTGCAGCTGAGCTGGCTGCTGACACAATGATGAAATGGCCTTGATGATGAGATAAGGGTGAAGGTGTCTGACGATCAACATATTTTGCAGTAATGAAGAATTGACTGTTCTTGACTGTGAAATCAATGATTATGAGTTTTGCAGTTAGACTAAGCAAAGATGGTAAATTCTGCTGCTGAGCTCAGCAACAACTTGCAAGGTGAAACTTCAATAACACACCGCTACTATAGAGTGGACGATAAACTCTTTATGTGCAAACCATAATTCCATCACATATCACTTTTATATTACTACACGTTACGCATTACTTAGTTAATGCTATTTAACTGCGTGTTACGGGTCCTATCACGATATGAATGCAATTTATGAGGCCTACCGTATCAGGCAAATTACTCTGGCAGTGTTATGATAAGAATTTTCTGTTGTCCTGCCACAATATCCAGAATTGGCCGGATAGATGCCTAAATTGACTGGACGTGTGGAAGATTACGAGTAGTGAACCTAGAGACCATGCAAGGGTCCAGGACTGGAAACCCTTCCCTTTTCAGGATTTTACTGATTTGTGTACTTCATGTTTATTGTACATTCTTTATCTAGCTAGCTCTGTAGGTTACAATTGAATGGCAGACCGTTTTTCTGTCACAGTGCATACAGCTGTAGCTACCAATAAGAGCTTATAATTAGTGCTGAGTGATAGTAGAAAATTCACTATCACGATAGATATTGAAGTATTATTCACGATACGATAATATCACGATAATTACTGATCTTCAGTCAAGTTCCAAGTATTCAATGCATGCTAAGAATAATTAACACCATCATAGATTCAATTATGTAATTAATTGTGTGGGCAGCCGATATTTCTGCTTTTTTTGTTACAGCCTTGCAGCCAAACGTTTCCATGATATAGCAAGCCAAGTAGTTATAAAACAGCTAAGCCAGCTTCTCCAGCAGCATTTTTAGTGGAGTTCTAGACACTTTGCGAAACGATTGACTAGTTGCATGGGCGGCCGATAAATATACACAGCTTGTTATAGCCTTGCAACCAAACATTTCGCGATTAAGCAAGCCTAAAGAGTTACAAAACAGTTAAATAAACTTGGTAATAATGTTTCTAGTAATGTTACAGCAATATCGCGATAGTAAGCTGTAATTATCATATCACGATGATGATTTTTTGATCGCGAATATCGAACTATCGATATTATTGCTCAGCACTACTTATAATTGTCTACTACCAAAACTTCTGTACATACTAATCCATCAAATATTACGGGTTTTCAGGATAGGGAGTAGTTACAATAATGGTGGTCCTTAAAGGGATTTACGAATTACCTGTTTTTAACGGTCATAGCTAGCCACTAAAATGCTGCTGACCACCCTATACAATTGTTCTCTATAACAGCCGCCTGTATATAAAGGCCAGAAATATCTGGCCCCAAAGTGATCACATACACAGGTCCCATTGTATACATGTGCAGTATGAGAAAATAACTATCTTAGTTGCTTTGCACACATGTTCATTGATTATGTACTAAATGTGTAAAATGCTTTAAATGGCAGCATACAATTACTGCACTGGACAGGTGCACTGAACTGATGTGTGATTTGTATTACTTTTTATAGAAATAGATATAGGTTTATTGTATTACTGTATATTTGTGTAACATTTTTTGTTCACTACTCTAGTGCTGGATGCTGTGCCACAGCTGAAGGATTTATACAACTTGGTCACACCCAACTATGCTGCACACTGGAAGACTATTGGTACCTTATTAGATATTCCAGCAGGATTCCTTGATGGAATAGAGGGAGCCTTTCCTATAAATCCTTTTTGGTGCTGTAATAACATGTTGAAGGAATGGCTTGATACTGATACTAGTGCCAGTTGGAGAAAAATAATCTTAGCAATAGATTCTCCTGCTGTGGTATCCACTAGTGGTACTATTATAGCTCCTGTCACAACAGTCCATCCAGTTGTTCCTGTGGAAGCTGACACAGGTAATTGACATGCACAAGTGTACGCTTAGTTATACTAAGCTGTGTGTATTGCTGATATGAATTCTATCTTTATTTAATTGCATATAACAGGATACTTAAATGTAATGGTGATTCATTGCCTGAAAATTTATGGAAACTTGTTTGATATTTTGTCTGTATTTAAAGTACTGGTGGACTGGACTACTAGACTCATGTTTAGGGTGGCGAGTGCAATATAGAAATATTGTATACACGTATCTTTGTAATTTTCCATTTAACGAAACCACCCAGACTTCAAAATATGCACTCTTTAAAATTTAAAACCTTTGAAATTACATTCTGCAAAATTTTCTGTTTGAAAATAAGCTGCTATACAATACTGTAAAATGTAATTTATTGCAATGCAATAAATTGAAGTTAACATGCCTTGGTGTGGGTGTAGAATGGATACAGTGCAAATCTACGTACCATACATACCATAGTAAATGAAGCCAGCATCCTTTAGTGATAAACTAGCCTTTCGAGTAAAGTAATTAAATTCTGCAACACAGAATCTTTGAGTTGACTGTAAGGTCCATTAGAGAGGCATTGTATATTAGCAGTGCTAGCACCACAAACTGAAGTGAACACTTGTTTCAGGTAAAAGTTGAACCAATCTTGTAGATACATGAAACGTAATGACATCATAATGATTCATTGTAATAAACTGGTTTGACAGGTTTGAGATCACGAGATCGTGCCATAGTGCATAGTGTGTTGTCGGACAGAAAAACTTTTTTCCTCCCTCCCACCCAAAACCATGCATTAAGTATATGTGCCAGTGCATATGATGTTGTATGCGCTTTGCACGGTTGTCCACATAATGTATGTATAAGTAAAATAAAAATTGAACCTTTGTATGCATAACTTAGTTACATTGTTTGCTTTGTTGTTGTGCATCCAATTACTGATATTGAACTTAGATACACATATATAGTTAAACGGCAACTGAGGACCAAGGGCAGGTGGATCAGGTGCTAATTATCTGTGCATGGCCAAACCAAACCAATTACGCTAAATTTAACTTATATGATTATTCATTGGTTGCTGCTATCACGTTGTGTTGCTATGCATATATGGTGTGTTGCTGCAATCTTGTACTAATTGGAACGCATATTTGCTACGTGGTCAACTGTAAATCCAGTTATGCCATATCCACAATGCTTGTCTGCGTGGCTTGTGCAAAAGTTATTACACCCTACTCCAACAATTTCCTCAGTTGCCCTTTCCCCAAAGTACTTATGTATAGATATCTGTATGAATGTTATTTTGTGTTTTGTGCTGTTATGTATATCTAATCCAAAACAGCCAAGCTGTAAAAACAGTGTGCGGCCCTCAGAAAGGCTATGGTGAAAAAAGATGTGAAATCCAAGGTGGCGGCCAAGAAATGGCTGTGATGGTAGGTTAATGGTAAAAATTTTAATAATGACAATTCAGGTAAATTTTGTGAAGCGGCACAAAAATTCACCTGAATTGTCGTTATTAAAATTTTTACCATTAACCTACCATCACAGCCATTTCTTGGCTGCCACCTTGGATTTCACATCTTTTTTCACCATAGCCTTTCTGAGGGCCGCACACTGTTTTTACAGCTTGGCTGTTTTGGATTAGATTTCATTTCTTTTTGTATTTGTATACCCCAAAGCCGGCCTATGGCCAGCTTTGGGACTTTTTTAACCTATGTTTTTTTTCTTTACTACAGGAAGAAGAAAAGATGAAGTAGATGTACTTTAAATATTTTATCAGTAAATGTACAAATTATATATATAATACATATGGGACCGGATTTGCGAAAAGGGGCCTTCCATACACATCCAATTTGCCAACTTTGACAATTGATAACTTCAGAATGGAAAGAGCTATTGCCTTGAAATTTGGGCAGTGGTGATTTCTTTGCAGCTGAACTCTCCACATGATGATTTCTTTGTAGCTGAACTCTCTACAAGATAATTTCTTCTAGCTGATCTCTCTACAGGGAGATTTGTTTGTAGCTGAACTATCTACAAGGTAACTTCTTCTAGCTGATCTCTCTACAGGGTGATTTGTTTGTAGCTGAATTCTGTACAGGTGATTTGTTTGCAGCTGAGCTCTTTACAAAATGGTTTCTTTGTAGCTGAACTCTCTACAAAGTAACTTCTTCTAACTGATCTTTCTACAGCGTGATTTGTTTGTAGCTGAACTATCTACAATGTAATTTCTTCTAGCTGATCTCTCTACAGGGTGATTTGTTTGTAGCTGAATTCTGTACAGGTGATTTGTTTGCAGCTGAGCTCTTTACAGAATGGTTTCTTTGTAGCTGAACTCTCTACAAAGTAACTTCTTCTAACTGATCTTTCTACAGCGTGATTTGTTTGTAGCTGAACTATCTACAATGTAATTTCTTCTAGCTGATCTCTCTACAGGGTGATTTGTTTGTAGCTGAATTCTGTACAGGTGATTTGTTTGCAGCTGAGCTCTTTACAGAATGGTTTCTTTGTAGCTGAACTCTCTACAAAGTAACTTCTTCTAACTGATCTTTCTACAGCGTGATTTGTTTGTAGCTGAACTATCTACAAGGTAATTTCTTCTAGCTGATCTCTCTACAGGGTGATTTGTTTGTAGCTGAATTCTGTACAGGTGATTTGTTTGCAGCTGAGCACTTTACAGAATGGTTTCTTTGTAGCTGAACTCTCTAAAAGGTAACTTCTTCTAACTGATCTCTCTATACAGGGCAATTTGTTTGTGGCAGAATTTTCTACAGGGTGATTTCTTTGCAGCTGAACTCTCTACATGGTGGTTTCTTTGTAGCTGAACTCTCTACAAGGTAACTTCTTCTAGCTGATCTCTCTACAGGGTGATTTGTTTGTAGCTGAACGATCTACAAGGTAACTTCTTCTAGCTGATCTCTCTACAGGGTGGTTTCTTTGTAGCTGAACTCTCTACAAGGTAACTTTTCTAGCTGATGTCTCTACAAGGTGGCTAGTTTGTAGCTGAACTCTCTACATGGTGGTTTCTTTGTAACTGAACTTTCTACAAGGTGACTTCTTCTAGCTGATTTTTCAATAGGGTGATTTGTTTGTAGCTTCACTCTCTACAAGGTAACTTCTTCTAGCTGATCTCTCTACAGGGAGATTTGTTTGTAGCTGAACTCTCTACAGGTGATTTGTTTGAAGCTGAACTTTCTAAATGATGGTTTCTTTGTAGCTGAACTCTCTACAAGTTAACTTCTTCTAGCTGATCTCTCTACAGGGTGATTTGTTTGTAGCTGAATTCTGTACAGGTGATTTGTTTGCAGCTGAGCTCTTTACAGAATGGTTTCTTTGTAGCTGAACTCTCTACAAGGTAACTTTTCTAGCTGATGTCTCTACAAGGTGGCTAGTTTGTAGCTGAACTCTCTACATGGTGGTTTCTTTGTAACTGAACTTTCTACAAGGTGACTTCTTCTAGCTGATTTTTCAATAGGGTGATTTGTTTGTAGCTTCACTCTCTACAAGGTAACTTCTTCTAGCTGATCTCTCTACAGGGAGATTTGTTTGTAGCTGAACTCTCTACAGGTGATTTGTTTGAAGCTGAACTTTCTAAATGATAGTTTCTTTGTAGCTGAACTCTCTACAAGTTAACTTCTTCTAGCTGATCTCTCATACAGGGTGATTTGTTTGCAGCTGAGCTCTTTACAGAATGGTTTCTTTGTAACTGAACTTTCTACAAGGTGACTTCTACAAGCTGATTTTTCAATAGGGTGATTTGTTTGTAGCTTCACTCTCTACAAGGTAATTTCTTCTAGCTGATCTCTCTACAGGGTGATTTGTTTGTAGCTGAATTCTGTACAGGTGATTTGTTTGCAGCTGAGCTCTTTACAGAATGGTTTCTTTGTAGCTGAACTCTCTAAAAGGTAACTTCTTCTAACTGATCTCTCTATACAGGGCAATTTGTTTGTGGCAGAATTTTCTACAGGGTGATTTCTTTGCAGCTGAACTCTCTACATGGTGGTTTCTTTGTAGCTGAACTCTCTACAAGGTAACTTCTTCTAGCTGATCTCTCTACAGGGTGATTTGTTTGTAGCTGAACGATCTACAAGGTAACTTCTTCTAGCTGATCTCTCTACAGGGTGGTTTCTTTGTAGCTGAACTCTCTAAAAGGTAACTTCATCTAACTGATCTTTCTACAGGGCAATTTGTTTGTGGCTGTATTTTCTACAGGGTGATTTGTTTGCAGCTGAACTCTCTACATGGTGGTTTCTTTGTAGCTGAACTCTCTACAAAGTAATTTCTTCTAGTTGATCTCTCTACAGGGTGATTTGTTTGTAGCTGAATTCTGTACAGGTGATTTGTTTGCAGCTGAGCTGTTTACAGAATGGTTTCTTTGTAGCTGAACTCTCTACAAGGTAACTTCTTCTAACTGATCTTTCTACAGGGCAATTTGTTCGTGGCAGAATTTTATACAGGGTGATTTCTTTGCAGCTGAACTCTCTACATGGTGGTTTCTTTGTAGCTGAACTCTCTACAAGGTAACTTCTTCTAGCTGATCTCTATACAGGGTGATTTGTTTGTAGCTGAACTCTCTACAAGTTAACTTCTTCTAGCTGATCTCTCTACATGGTGATTTGTTTGTAGCTGAATTCTATATAGGTGATTTGTTTGCAGCTGAGCTCTTTAAATAATGGTTTCTTTGTAGCTGAACTCTCTCAAGGTAACTTCTTCTAGCTGATGTCTTTACAGGGTCACTAGTTTGTAGCTGAATTCTCTACATGGTGGTTTCTTTGTAACTGAACTCTCTACAAGGTAACTTTTTCTAGCTCATCTTTCTACAGGGTGATTTATTTGTAGCTGAATTCTTTACAGGTGATTTGTTTGCAGCTGAGCTCTTTAAAGAATGGTTTCTTTGTAGCTGAACTATCTACAAGGTAACTTCTTCTAGCTGAAGTCTCTACAAGGTCACTGGTTTGTAGCTGAGCTCTCTACATGGTGGTTTTTTTGTAACTGAACTCTCTACAAGGTGACCTCTTCTAGCTGATCTTTCTACAGGGTGATTTGTTTGAAGCTGAACTCTCTACAAGGTAACTTCTTCTAGCTGATCTCTCTACAGGGAGATTTGTTTGTAGCTGAACTCTCTACATGATGGTTTCTTTGTAGCTGAACTCTCTACAAGATAACTTCTAGCTAATCTCTCTACAGGGAGATTTGTTTGTAGCTGATCTTTCTACAGGGTGATTTGTTTGAAGCTGAACTCTCTACAAGGTAACTTCTTCTAGCTGATCTCTCTACAGGGAGATTTGTTTGTAGCTGAACTCTCTACATGATGGTTTCTTTGTAGCTGAACTATCAACAAGGTAACTTCTTCTAGCTGATCTCTCTACAGGGTGATTTGTTTGTAGCTGAGCTCTTTACAGAATGGTTTCTATGTAGCTGAACTCTTTACAAGGTAACTTCTTCTAGCTGATGTCTCTACAGGGTCACTAGTTTGTAAATGAATTCTCTACATGGTGGTTTCTTTGTAACTGAACTCTCTACGAGGTAACTTCTTCTAGCTGATCTTTCTATAGGGTGACTTGTTTGTAAACGAATTCTCTACATGGTGGTTTCTTTGTATCTGAACTCTCTACATTGTGGTTTCTTTGTAGCTGAACTCTACAAGGTGATTTCTTCTAGCTGAATTATCTCTTTCTATAGTTGCATGAATTCCCTACAAGGTAACTTCTTCTAGCTGATCTCTCTACAGGGTGAATTGTTTGTGGCTGATCTCTCTACAGGGTGGCTTGTTTGTAGCTGATCTCTATACAGGTTACTTGTTTCTAGCTGATCTCTTGAATTCTCTTCGGGTGACTGCTCTATTAGGATGACTGCTCTATTAGGATGACTGCTCTATTAGAGTATCTCGATCTCACACTTGCTACACTAAGTTGGATTTCGTGTTATAACTCCGTGGTTTTAAGTCTGATTCTTCTACACCATTGAAGAGCCTTTCTAAGATGATAACTCCATCTGTACAGCGATTTTCAAAGCATTACCCCAAGCGGTTTACCTGGTAGGCGTGGCAAGCAGTCGTTTTTTATTAGCTAATCTCGATTGCGTAATTGTTACACACTGTTGGTTTTTTCGTTGTATCTTCCTGGTTTTTAGCTCGATTTCTTTCAAACCACAAAAGGTTTGAGGTTCAATAGTTAACCTATTCACCCACCGATTTTCAGCTTCTTCCCATACGCGGTTTACCCTGTAGGCGTGACAACATATTGGTGTTAATTTTCGTGAATAATCGCTCATAACTCTTTGCCTGTTTATCGTATTCCAGCCAAAGTTGGTACCGAGATGCGCCTTTATATCCCCCTTCTGTGTGCCAAATTTCAAGGCAATCGGATATGGCGTGCGAGTTTTATAGCAGTTTTTGTAAGTGTGCGACAAGAAAAAGAAAAATAAGAAGAAGAAGAAGAAGAAAAAAAAAACGAAGAAACTGAGCCAATTTTTGAAGTCGCATATCTCGGGAACGCGCGAAGCGATTTCGCTCAAATTTGGAATGTGGAGTGCTGCAGTTGGGGGGCATGTCCACAGCAAAAATCGTCTTGTTTCATCAAGGAAGCACAGAGCTACGGAGGTGCGAAAATTGCGTTTTCTTTCTTCCTGTCAATATACTCACGGGTGTTACGCGCCGGCTTCTTGGGCCGCACGACACACTACCGTGTGTCTTGATTTATGGAAATGTTATGTGGTAGATGTTTGCATGAGTATTTGTTTGTTTGGTGTTGTTGTGTACACTTTATGGCTTTGTCGAAAATGTTATTGTGGTTAGAACTAGGAAAAAGTAGGCAATAGAGCTAGGTGCGGTGGAAGGGTGGTGTGTATAGCTAGGAAAACATATAGTCGTGTCTATTTTGTATTCACACATACTAAATACATGGTAAGTGGTGATTGCACCCCGGGGGTGTGCACTGCTCGAATATGCCGAGTCCACACTGCCCTGGGGTGTTTCCACACCAATCAGCATGTTAACATAGGTGTTTAACTGTTTTCTATACATGTAGAGGTATAAGAATTACTTTTCTACCTGTAATCTAATCATCTGAGCTAAAACCTTGTGGTTTAGTGTGACTGTACATCAAAATAATAGAACACTAGTGGTGTACTGATATATCAATACATATCGTATCGGTAGCTGATATGAAGATTTTGTCAATATCAGTTGGTCCCAATATACTTACCAAAAACCGATGCGATATCATATAGTATGATAGTTACTGTATAGTAGGGACCACAAAGGAGTAGGCATGACCCACAAAATAATATCCTCCAAAAAAACAGCCTCAATTTCCCTTGATGACGATGAGGCAGTATTGGTGAGGTAAAACTAAACCCAAACAAGCTTTCAGATCAACCCGAAACGCTTTCAACAAGTTGCTATGGGATTTTTTAAAATTTATTATTTAACGGAATTTTCTAGTGACTGACTGACTGAGTAAGATGCTTTCAGGCAAGAGTAACTTGATAACAGCTAAGGCTATGGTCTTGATTTTTTCACTGTTTGACGTGGCTTCGGCCCAACAGGTGCCTTTTGGCATACTGCAGTACATACAATGCATTCTTCATGGACTTACCAGTGTCCTCCTTTGTGCCCCATTCATCTTTGCTGACAGCAAAAAGTGTCAATTTGGCGATAGCACGTGATGGCTTCCCTTCATAACGGAAATCGTTCGTATTATAGTGACTATTTTGATATCAGAGGTGCTTTTCAAACAGTTCTTGATTCGTACTGCTGTGTAACGGGATGAACATAGCCAACAACGAAGCCTAATGGATACTTCGCTTTTCAGATAATAATTGATATAACCGGGGCGCGTGGCACCATTCCGGTATGCGTGGATTGCAGAGGTACTTTTCAAATAGTTCTTGACTCGAAATGCTGCGTAACAGGCTGACAACGAAGCGTGATGGATACTTCTACTTTCAGACAATAATTGGGGCACACGGTGTCATTTCAGATGTGGTATGCGTGGGTTCACCAGTCGTAATAATTATTTACAAAAAAAGTTAACATAAGTACACAGGAATTTTCAACTAGAGTAGGGACCATAGCACATCAATAAAAAGTACTGAAACAAGCTGGAGTAGTGCACGATACTAAATCACAGCAATACAATAAGAAGTGTCATATCCCTACTGTGCTCAAGATACCATAATGGAAATGCACAGTAGGGATATAACACTTTACTGTGATTTAATATCATGCACTACTCCAGCTTGTTTCAGTACTTTTTATTGATGTACTATGGTCCCTACTCTAGTTGAAAATTCCAAATTTTTCTGTGTACTTGTAGTGATATAAAACCAAATTGCTTTTGCCATGGTTGAGCTATATTCATTATACTCTCTGTCATAAGGCTGGGGAAACAGTAATTTTCTACTTGAAACAAAGCACTACGCTATGAGAAGCCGTAGAAATATAAACGGCTAACATTCTGTGTTCCAATACTAACCAACCATACAACAAAGCTTATTTTGGTTAGGCAATATGTGAGATCTGTAGTCCATACCAAAATTCAGTATTTCATAGTGGCAAGCTATAAAAATCAGCCATGGATTGAATGAACTAGAAACACAACTTGAAACAACCAGCCATCTTTACAAGCTTTTAAAATACGGGGTAATGCGGATCAATCTTATGCATTAAATATTTGTGGGTGCCTTACTGTCTGGGCTGTTAGTTGAGCCACACAACCACAGGCAACCAAGCATTGCCAGTAATTGATAGCACTTTGGACTATACCTTTCTAGGGTATAAATAGCAAGATATTAAAATAAAAGTTCTCTATTTAGTTTCCTCCAAGCCAAATGGCTACACTTTATTATATAGGTACATCAGATTGGTAGCGATGTTTTAGACTTAGTATATCAGATTATATCGGATCGGTTAAAAATTTCTCTATTGGTACACCTCTATAGAATACCGTATATTAGGAATGATTCATGGAAGAAATGTTTGCGAATGCTCTATCTTTTCCAGGAAACACTTGCAATTTATTGTTTAAAGTAATTTAGAAATCACTATAACTAGTCAGAAATCAGAGCTTATCATAGGAGAGGGTAATTTTTGCATCATGCTAAATTGCTGTATGCGCACAACACTACACAGTCATGTGCAGCTCTGTGTGGTTTGAACAGAGATATAAACATCAGTAAAAGACACTGTAAGGAAACCGGTACTATTCAAGCGAAATTAACAAATAGCTACTTTAGCCAATTTACTTCCTATACCATCTGTTCACTATCGTGAATTACCTGCTTCTCTGCCACAAATCAACCATCCATGTAACATTTACAGTCAACATGTCACAATAACAATTGGTGATCAAATGTGCATGTTTGTATTGCAGTGTATGTTACTGTTTGTGTACAAATACATTACGTATATATACGTAAAAGCAAAGCCTCCAGAAATGTAGGAAATGCTGCTATCCTAAGTAGTTGGAGAGCACAGACCTGGAAATACCAGAAGTTAATCTAGGATTGGAAAGGAGAGGTGCAGCAGAGGTTTGGGAGGGTTGGGGGAGGCTGTGGCCACGGAACCATAGATGTTATATTTTAACATTGGTATGTATATAGTTGTTTTTGTGTACAAATGTGACCGGATCTGAAAGAACCATGTTAGCACATTTTAATGCCATTTTATTACATATTCTTGATTTAGATAACCAAATGATTGGTTAAGTTATTCACATGGACACTGAAAAGTGAATTCAACCTGGGTTGAGTAACCCACCAGTTTCTGTTCACAAGCAATCACCAGACGATAGTATTCATTGAGTGATAATTGTCTTCTAAGCACTTTATGTATTCAACAAAAGCCACAACTTGCTTTTACTTTGCAGACCAGAGTTCAACTTGGGTTGAACCCTACTGCTTTCTATAGGGTTGAAGTCACTTGTGTCATATGACTTCAAGGTTCAACCTGGGTTAAGAAGCTCATTTAAATGAATACGTTAACCTGGGTTGAATGTCTGGTTTAAAATGACGAGTATTAGTTGTAACACACGCATGAGTGCATACTGTATCAGGCAAAAGTCTGAATGCTCCGTGTTACAGCTATTACAGATTGTAACTCTTCCCATCTGTATCAGGCTGATAGCCTGCACAGGGCGATCAATCACCCAAACCAGCGTTGAAACCGGGTCGGGTCAACCGGGTCACATTTTCTCCTGGTCATCCGGGTCCAACCCGGTTTACAAATTATCCGGGTCTGACCCAGATTGGATCACGTGAGAAACGAAATTAATCATTTGATGACATGGAACCTATAAATGCTAGTCGCGTAGCTCTTTCGTGAGCCACGCCCACTTATCATGTGCTCAGCCACGTCCATTTATTAGAAAGTGCAGTCTGTAGCACGAAACTGTGTCCGTTGCTGTCTGCAAGCTTACGTGGAGCCACGCCTACTAATTGATTATTGTATGAGTTGTATATAGTCTAGGTCTAGTCTTGCAGCAGTATAAGTACTTTTGTGAGCCACACCCATTTTAATATATCGGGAAATTGCAATACTAAGTATGCACGAAGCCACACCCAATTGCTGTCTGTAAACTCACAGTGGCTACGTGGAACCAAACCCATTGACTGATTTTAAATTATAAACTTACCGGCTTATAGTTATCACATAACTACTCGTTTACTCAACACGAATCGAACACTCAAAACGTTCGCTTGAGACTACTCGAAACATAGCTCTTATCACACGCCTCAGCTTTATTTAATCCGGGTCAAACCCGGGCCTGACCCGGATTGCTATCCGGGTCATCTGGGTCAGCAGTAGTGACCCGGTTTCAATGCTGACCCAAACCCAAATGAGTGCACTCACTGGATATATTCAGAGGAGGTTGGAAGTGATTAAACGCCTTTAGAATTAATTATGCAGAGATCGATTTTCAGGGATGAATGAATGAGTGTGGCATCATTGTTTTGTTCACGAGAATATACGTACATACGTGCATACATACCTAGAAGATATCTGTCAAATAAAGTTATATAATTTTCGCCTCGAAATCTAATCTATTTCGCACACTTCGCAAAATCCGCCATAAAACACGAATGCGTGCTCGGATCGGGCTGAAATTTGGCACACATAAAGGGCTCATTAAGGCGGATCTCTGTACCAACATTGGTAGGAATCCGATGAACATTCACGGAGTTATGACAGATTATTTGCGTAAAATAAGGTCGAAGGTCTGTCACGCCTACAGAGTAAACTCCTTTGAGGAATCAGTTGAAAATTGCTATGTAGATGGAGCAACCATCGTAGGAGTGCCTTTTTGTGGTTTGAAAGGAATCGGGATAAAGACCACGGAGATATGACACAAAACCCGACCTGTGTCAAAATTACGCGATCGATTTTTATGAATAAAAAACTATTAGTTTTCGTGTCTATCAGGCAAACCGCTTAGAGCAATGAGCTGAAAATCAGTATGTAGCTGGAATAATCATCATAGAAAGTCCTTGCAGTAGTACAGAATAATCGAATTACAAACCACTGAGTTATGATTCGAAAGGCAACTACATGTAGCAAATGCGAGATAGAGATACTCTAATAGAACAGTCATCCTAATAAAGCATTCAGCTGCATTTATAATTTACTCAATTATATTACATTGCAAGTTATTCTGTAGGGAATTCAGCTACAAACAAGTCACCCTGTAGTCACATCAGCCAGAAGAAGGTACCTAATAGATAGTTCAGCTACAAAGAAACCATCATGTAGAGAGTTCAGCTCAAACAAATTGCCCTGTAGAGAGATCAGCTAGAAGAAGTTATCTTGTAGAGAGTTCAGTTACAAAGAAACAATCATGCAAAGAGTTCAGCTGCAAACAAATCACCCAGTACAAAGTTCAGCTATGAACAGATCACACTGTAGAGAGTTCAGTTAGAAACAATTCATCTTGTAGAGAGATCAGCTAGAAACAAGTCACCCTGTAGAGAATTCAGCTACAAACAAATCACCCTGTAGAAAGATCAGCTAGAAGAAGTTACCTTGTAGAGAGTTCAGCTACAAACAAATCACCCTGTGGAGAGTTCAGCTAGGAACAAGTCACCCTTTACAGAGATCAGCTAGAAACAAGTCACCCTGTAGGGAATTCAGCTACAAACAAATCACCCTGTAGAAAGATCAGCTAGAAGAAGTTACCTTGTAGAGAGTTCAGCTACAAACAAATCACCCTGTAGAGAGTTCAGCTAGAAACAAGTCACCCAGTAGAGATCAGCTAGAAACAAGTCACCCTGTAGAGAGTTCAGCTAGAAGAAGTTACATTGTAGATAGTTAAGCTTATAAGAAACTATACCATGTAGAGAGTTCAGCTGCAAACAAATTGCCCTGTAGAAAAGTAAGCTACAAACAAACCACCCTGTAGAGAGTTCAGCTACAAACAAGTCATCCGATAGAGAGATCAGCTAGAAGGATAACCTTGTAGAGAGGTCAGCTACAAAGAAATCACCCTTCTTCATCTTTTCTTCTTCCTGTGGTAAAGAAAAAATGATAGGTTAAAAAAAGCCCTAAAGTCGGCCATAGGCCGGCTTTGGGGTATACAAATACAAAAAGAAGTGAAATCTAATCCAAAGCTGTAAAAAAAAGTTCGGCCCTCAGACAGGCTATGGTGAAAAAAGATGTGAAATCCAAGGTGGCGGCCAAGAAATGGTTGTGATGGTAGGTTATTGGTAAAAAATTTAATGACAATTCAGGTGAATTTTGTGCCAAGACCAAGCGGCACCAAATTCACCTGAATTGTCATTATTAAAATATTTACATAAAACACGAATGCGTACTCGGATAGGGCTGAAATTTGGCACACTTAAAAAGCTCATTAAGGCGGATCTCAGTACCAACTTTGGTAGGAATCCGATGAACATACACGGAGTTATGACCGATTATTTGCGTAAAATAAGGTCGAAGGTCTGTCACGCCTACAGGGTAAACCCCTTGGAGGAATGCGTTGAAAATTTATATGTAGATGGAGTAACCATCGTAGGAGTGCCTTTTTGTGGTTTGAAAGGAATTGAGATAAAGACCATGGAGATATGACACAAAACCCAACCTGTGTCAAAATTACGCGATCGATTTTTATGAATAAAAAAAACTATTAGTTTTCACATCTACCAGACAAATCGCTTAGAGCAGTGAGCTGAAAATCAGTGTGTAGCTGGAATAATCATCATAGAAAGTCCTTGCAGTAGTACAGAAGAATCGGATTACAAACCACTGAGTCATGATTCGAAAGGCAACTACGAGTAGCAAATGCGAGATCGAGATACTCTAATAGAACAGTCACCCTAATAGAGCATTCAGCTACGTTTATAACTTACTCCATTACAGAATTATATTACATTGGAGGATATTCTGTACAGAATTCAGCTACAAACAGTTAATCTGATAGACAATTCAGCTACATGGCAGTCACCCTGTAGAGAGTTCATCTAGAAACAAGTCACATTGTATCAGCTAGAAGAAGTCACCTTGTAGAGAGTTCAGCTACAAAGAAATCACCATGTAGAGAGTTCAGCTGCAAACAAATCACCTGTAGAGAGTTCAGCTAGAAACAAGTCACCCTGTAGAGAGATCAGCTAGAAACAAGTCACCCTGTAGAGAGTTCAGCTAGAAGAAGTCACATTGTAGAGAGTTCAGCTACAAAGAAACTTCCATGTAGAGAGTTCAGCTGCAAACACACACCCTGTAGAGAACTCAGCTACAAACAAATCGCCCTGTGGATAGATCAGCTAGAAGAAGTTACCTTGTAGGGAGTTCAGCTACAAACAAATCACCTTGTAAAGAGTTCAGCTACAAAGAAATCATCATGTAGAGAGTTCAGCTGCAAACAAATCATCCTGTAGAGAGTTCAGCTATGAAAAGATCACCCTGTAGAGAGTTCAGCTAGAAGAAGTCACCTTTTAAAGAGTTCAGCTACAAAGCAATCACCATGTAGAGAGTTCAGCTGCAAAAAAATCAATCACCCTGTAGAAAGATCAGCTAGAAGAAGTTACCTTGTAGAGAGTTCAGCTACAAAGAAACCACCATGTAGAGAGTTCAGCTGCAAACAAATCACCCAGTAGAAAGTTCAGCTATGAACAGATCACCCTGTTGAGAGTTCAGTTAGAAACAAGTCATCCTTTAGAGAGATCACCTAGAAGTATCACCTTGTAGAGAGTTCAGCTACAAACAAATCACCCTGTAGAGAGATCAGCTAGAAGAAGTCACCTTTTAGAGAGTTCAGCTATAAAGAAACCACCATGTAGAGAATTCAGCTGCAAACACATCACCCTGTAGAGAATTCAGCTACAAACAAATCGTCCTGTAGAGAGACCAGCTAGAAACAAGTCACCCTGTAGACAGATCAGCTAGAAGAAGTTACCTTGTAGAGAGTTCAGCTGCAAACAAATCACCCTGTAGAGAATTCAACTACAAACAGATAACCCTGCAGAGAGTTCAGCTAGAGTCAAGTCACCCTGTAGAGAGAATCCTGTAAAGAGTTCATATACGTACAAGCAGATCACCCTGTAGAGAGTTCAGCTACATTTCAAGTCACCCAGTAGAGAGATCAGCTGCAAATTATCCTGTGAGGATTAATTGACATGTAATAAATACATGCAAGAGTTCATAATATAATGAACTCTTGATATATGCATTATATATATATATAATTTGTACATTTACTGATAAAATCAGAATGAGAAGTATTTATAAAATCTGCTTCATCTTTTTCTTTTTCCTGTGGTAAAGAAACATATATAGGTTAAAAAGCCCCAAAGCTGGCCATAGGCCGGCTTTGGGGTATACAAATCAGGGGCGTAGCCAGGATTTTTTGAAAGGGGGTTCCAGCACTAGCATTGAGTTACTAGAAGCAGGGGTCTGGGGGCACAGCCCCCAGCCGCTGAGAGACTTTCAATATTTTAATAAATCAAAACTCAGCAAATTACTCTATTTTATGCAAAAAGTACATTAATTATGATACATTAAGTGCCCCAGGGATGAAGGTAGTACTAGATAAATTCACCTAGTGGAAACAGACAGCATAACACATAGAGACACATATAGTAATCTGTAAGTGATGGTTATATCTCACTGTGGTATAGGAGCCATGAATCCACTGATACAAATGACAATCAAAACAATATAGCTAACTATACAAATATGCATAGCATGAATTAATTTTGCATAACAAAAGTGATAAATTACTGGAGCTCTATATCTTTAAACACTGCACACCAAAGCTATAGCAGTATAAGGTCATGCTAAGTTTTGCATTTAATGTTGGAATGTCTGAAAAACTTCATGTGGACATGGATATTTACATGCATGTTCTATTAGAGTATATCTGACTGCTCTATTAGAGTATATACCTGACTGCTCTATTAGAGTATATCGATCTTTTTAACAAGTTTTGAAGAGGGCTCATGTTACCTCTGTAAATCCTTCCCTGAGAGATGAATGTAAGTTTTATCAACTCACTCATTTTGTCCTGCCACACTAAATGGTGTGTTAGGATCCTGCTTACAGAAGGCTAAATTTTATAGGGGGGGGTTCCTGAACCCCCCGGAACCCCCCTCCCTACGCCCCTGCAAATACAAAAAGAAGTGAAATCTAATCAAAAACAGCCAAGCTGTAAAAAAAGGAGTGCGGCCCTTGAAAAGGCTATGGTGAAAAAAGATGTGAAATCCAAGGTGGCAGCCAAGAAATGGCTGTGATGGTAGGTTAATGGTAAAAAATTTAATAACGACAATTCAGGTGAATTTTGTGCCAATTGACCAAGCGGCACCAAATTCACCTGAATTGTCGTTATTAAATTTTTTACCATTAACCTACCATCACAGCCATTTCTTGGCCGCCACCTTGGATTTCACATCTTTTTTGACCATAGCCTTTTCAAGGGCCGCACTCCTTTTTTTACAGCTAGGCTGTTTTTGATTAGATATATATAACTGCTATGAAAATCTTCTACAGTGGCCCGCCATGGTCTATACACATTGCTTTATTGAGAATCAAATTTGTGTGGCATTTATGAAGATGCTTACACACTTAAAACTAGCAGCATCACATAGTTCTCATTAACACTTTAACAATAATATTGTATTATCTGATTAGCTAATATTTATTTTACTACTTGCACACCTCGCACATTGCCGCATTATGATATCATTACTTTTTGTCGCAGTTAACTCTGCTTCACTTGGACACGCACTTTTTTTACAGCTATAAGCTGTTTTTGGATGGGACTCATTATTAGCACACCTCTAGCTTTTTTTCTCTTGTATAGCTGTGTCTCATGTTGGAGCTTTGTGTCCATCCACATGTGCTTATCAACCATGATTAAGTACAAGAAACAGTTATTCGCTTAACAGGTAATATATACGTTTAATATATATATAGCACTTTCACACCTCGCTTCAAAGGGAAGTGAAGGTGTATAAGTGGTTTAATAACACTGCTATCAGTGCTCAGGAATGAATTAATGCAAAATGGAGGTAGTATATACAAGTTATATCCTTTCTAGGAGTGATATAACTTGCATTTACTACCTCCTATTCTCATTAATGAATTCCAAGCATTCTCAGAAATCATCTGATTTCTTTGATGAAACTGTGTGATCTCTGCTTTAATATAGTGACACTTCACAGGATCGATAGTAGGTTTTAGTTTTGTAAAGTGAGCCAAAGCATAGATAAGTTGTGAGAAGATAGTTCATTGTTTTTCTGAATGAAGAGGGTCACAGGTTAGTTTATATTGCTGTTATGATTGTATTCTAGTCAGGTGGCCATGTCCAGATACTGGATGTAGTGCTTAATTGATTTGGCTATTAGTGTTAACATATTCACTGCTTTAGTTTATTCATGGCTAGTAAAGTAAGTACTTTATAGTGCACTTAAGCTTCATTATGAGCAGTTCAGCTCACATTTGGGCTTTCTGTGTTTAATTGCATACCCACAATCAAAGCGAGCTGCACGCTCATGTCGATACACTTACGTTCGACCTCTCAGCAGCACATTGTCTTTGCTCTTATGATGTTATCCACAATCGAAATTTACATGGTCCCATATACACTCGCAAAGCATTCCTGCAGTTTCCCACACTTGCAGGTGAGTCACCCAAGTGGAATATATTAGTTGTAACATGGGCACTTGTGATTTGCCTGAAATATGTGTACTTGTACTCGGGCTGCACCCTCATGCTCATGCGTATACAGGCTGCGCCCTTGTGCTCGTGCATATGTTTCAGGCAAATCATTTGTGCCCATGTTACTGCTACTACATGTGCGCTTAACAACCAGACTCTACAGTGTGTCCCTATTGAACGTAGAAATAACTTGTCCTGTAGTAATGTTATCATATAGTACAGTAGTAATGTATATTAGGGATCTTGAAGAACTGGGCTTTTTCAGCCAAAAGTATCACCCTAAAATCAGCCTCAAATGTCCTTCATGACAACTTGGCAGTATAGGCACAGCCAAGTCCAAAAATGTCTTCAGATCAACCCCAAACCCTTCCAAAAAGTTTCTATGAAATTTTAAAATTTTCTATTTTATTCTGATTAACTTATGCCTTCAGCCAAGCATAACTCGACAATGGATATAGCTACAAGCTAGATTTCTTCACTGTTCGACGTCGCTTTGTCCTGAAATGTACCTTTTTGGCTACCGCAGTACATACAATGCATGCATCATGGACTTGCCTTTGTCCTTTTGTTCCAGTTCTTTTTGCTGACAATGCAAGGTGTCAATTCTCTATAGTGCAATGTGGCTTCCCTGTGACTGTGTTGGTATCTTGCCCATATTTTCTGTAGCTACTGGATTGATTGCAGAGACTCTTCTTGTACTGTTCTTTGTTTGTAACACTGTGACTGTGTAATGGACTGAAATAGGTGAAAACAAAGCTAATTGACCACCTTTTAATCTCGAGTAGTTGAGGCTCGCGAATCGTCCACACTTTTCGTGGTGATTGGTTTTATTGCAGAGGTGCTTTTCCTACTGTTTTTCATTTATAGCACTGTATAACAGGGTGAACATAGATGATAGCGAAGCGTAGTGCTACTTCACTTCCAAGTTAGTAACTGATACCTGGGGCACGTGTTCAGACGAAAGCATTAACTCTGGTGCCTTCCTTTCTTTTAATGTGGTGTGTGGGGTTTTACCAGTCATACTGATGAAAAAAGTATTAGGAATTTTAAGTTCAATTATGGATCATAGAAATAAACAAGGGAGGTCTGCAGATATACTAGTGAATATTTAATCCCTAATACAGTCATGGGTATAGGGTGGCTGAAGTAGGGATTAACAATGTCCAAGTAATCTACAGGTATAAGCAACCTCCCTACTTTTTATTTCTATGATCCCTAATCAAGCTTAAAATTCCTATATTATTTTGTGCAATTATAACTCTAAGCTGTATATGTTGAATGTAAATATACAAGTATCAACATTTCATGTTTTGATTTCATAAAGATCCATTAGAACCACTCTTCAGACATTCAAGAGAAAGGTACATCCAAACCAGATATATTTCACCAGATGATACAGAGGATATATGGCAGCTGCTATATCCTGAGCACTTTGTGAATGTGCTTCTAATACATCACCTTAAACGACGAAGTGAAAATGAAATATTAAAAGTTGCTGATGCTATGATGGGAGGCTTATCAGAATACAGTGATAGATCATCAGTTAGGTTTGCATCCACTTTTAAAAGGTTTTCACATTTACAGTATAATGAGTTGATTTATAAAACATCAAAAAGTGCTAAAATTTCAGACATATTTGAACCAATCCAAAAAGAAGATGGAACATTTGTTGAGCCAAAAATGATACTAATTGATGGAGCACCTGGTATGGGAAAAACAACATTATGCAAAGAAATTGCTTATCGTTGGGCTAAAGGATTGCTGCTCAATAAAAACTCACTGGTTTTCTTAATATTTTTACGTGATCCTGCTGTGCAAAAAATTTATGAATTCAAAGATTTAATAAATTATTTTTATAATTTTGAAAAATCAATGATAAATGTATCAGAGCAGTATGCTGAAATGCTTTTTACAACTGGAAATATTGACACCACAATAATATTGGACGGATATGATGAATTTTCTGATGACAAGGGTAATTTGTTGGTTACCAACATAATTAAACGTAAAACCCTAATGCATTGCAAAGTGGTTGTCACATCTCGTCCTATTGCATCTGAAAATCTTCAGAAAATATCAGATGTTAGAGTAGAAGTGTTAGGTTTTACTGAAGAGAGTAAAAAGTCTTTCATTGAGCAAGAATTACGAGATAATCCTGATAAGGTAATAGCATTAAAAACTTTTATTCATACTCATAGCAACATCAATGCTTCTTGCTATATTCCTATTATGATGACAATTCTGGTATGCACCTTTAAAGAATATGATGAGTTACCAAATGATGAAAGTGAATTGTATGAAAAGTTTGTTAGCTTAACTATTTCTCGTTTTTTGCAAAAGCTAGAGGCTAGTCCACCCACAACGGTATTGTCTTTACAAAATTTACCTCAAAGGTATAAAGAGTATTTATCAAATCTTTCCAAGTTTGCTTTTGTTACTATTAAAACTAAAAATATAGTATTTACTGCAGAAGATGTTGAAGCTGTGTGTTCTAATTTTGCTATATCATTTAATAATTTTCATGGATTAGGATTGTTAAACTTTTCCAAGTTTACTGACTATGGTAAACAAACAATTGACAAACGTGTTTCTTATAATTTTGTGCACTTGTCAATTCAAGAATACCTGGCAGCTTATTACATCAGTTCACTTGAACCTTGTCATCAGTTTCAGTTGCTTAAAAGTATTTTTTTTGCTGATAGCTATATGAACACATGGATTATGTTTATAAAGATGAACAAATCTTTTACAATCGAATTTCAACACATGTTGTGTTACAGTCATGTATCAGGAGCTACCAGTGAAGATAAACACAACATGTGGACAAAGATGAACAGCTTAAATTTATTTAAAAGTTTCTCTACATTTAGAAATCTCAATACTGATAATGCTGTTGGTAAGTACCAAATAATGTTGTACAAAGAGAATAAACAAAATTTCCTAGAGAAAAATGCTTTGATCAGTAAGTTAAACTATGACACGTATTGGTTGTTTTATAACCTATATGTAACAAGTGATTACATCAAAGTATACTTGTCATTGTGTAATACCAGAAGTGATGACAGTCTGTTTGTTGAAGGCTATTTGGTTGATAAGAACACAAAAGAAACAACATATCACAATATTGTAGCAGAACTTGCACACAATCATAAACTGGCAGTATTGTTGGAAAGCAGAGGAACACTCTTGGGATATAGAGCTACCTCACAACAAATATGTGATGGTCTGATCATGAATGATTCTTTATCAGCTATAATTTTGAGGGATTGTCATATCACAACCAATACTGCTAGTGTGTTAGGTGAGCATTTAATAAAAAACAATATGCTGAAGATTTTAAGTATTGAAGGATGGAAAGTAAATGATTCAGAATCGTCAACTTGCTTCATAAAATGTTTAAGACACACAAATAAACTTACGAACTTGGCGCTGCAGAACATTGAATTATCACAAATGGCATATGATTTGGCAGATGTCATAAAAAACAATACCAGTCTTGAAGAACTCTATTTGTGTGACAATAATATGCAGTCATCTGCAGTTGTAGTTTTACAAGCTTTGAAAGAAAATTCAAATCTTAAAACATTGGACTTAAGTAGCAATAACATGTCTGGAAAAATCGCAGATAGTTTGGCAGATGTCATCAAAAACAATACTTGCCTAGAAGAACTCATTCTGTATAACAATAATTTACAATTATCTGCAATTGTAATTTTTCAAGCTTTAACAGGAAATCCAAATCTTAAAGTGTTGAACTTTAATAGCAATAACATGTCGGGAAAAGTGGTGGATGATTTGGCAGATACCATCAAAAACAGCTCTTGTCTAGAAGAACTCTACTTGGCGAATAATAATTTGCAATCATCTGTAGCAGTAATTTTAGAAGCATTAAAAAAATCAAGTATTAAAGCAATAAACATACGTGATAACAACATACCAGGAAATGTGATGAATGACTTTGGCCATCATATTAGAAACCTCAAGTTAACTCATCTTTACATTGCAGGAAATGATCTACTGTTTGCATTTACTACATTATTCGAAGTGCTTTGGAAAAATTGTTTAGTAGTCTTGTACATTAGTGATACTAATCTTGCTACAACAGCAGTAGATCATTTGGTGTTTGTGATTAAGTGTAATTTTGCACTTGAAAGGCTGTGGCTTGGTGATAATATGTTACAAAGAGGTTTGAGAGATGTTGCTAAGGCTTGTTGTAGTTTACCCAATGTGAAGGCAATGGATTTTTCCCATAACAGCTATAGTGTAGAAGAGGTATTTGATTTGGTATCGATTATAACCAGCATCACTTCCATTGAGGCACTAATGCTTGGTGGGGTTGTTTTAGACAAGACACAGTACATGCATGTTAGAATTTTTCAGATTCTGAACAAATTGAGCAATTCATCAAGCGTAGGCAATGGTAGTATGTTTGAAATATTTTGTTTGGAGATGCAGAATTATTTATGTTCTGATTTAAACAAGTTTTGTTATGACATTTATAATAATTCAATTGTAGCACCTTTGAGAATCTTAAAGTATTTTAGTGTGATTAATCAATGTATAACTCACACTAATGCTTCATCATTTATTGCAAAATCATCATATAAACGATTATCACAAATTGATTCAACAGCAGTTATTTTCACATTGACTGATACTATCAAAAGACTAGTAGCTCTAGATTTGGAATATAGTAATATTGGAGAAGAAGCAGCATCCAAACTAGCAGCAGCTTTACACCACAATGATGTACTGATGCAGTTGTGGCTAAAGGGTAATGTACTGTGTGATAAAGGAGCTGAACTGATCTTGACTTCATTACAAACTCTTTCAACACTGATAGTACTTGATCTGAGCTTCAACAATATCACTAGTAGATCATGTGATGGTATAGCAGCTGTGATTAATAGTAATCACCTACTAGAACAACTGTGGCTAGATGGGAATAGTTTACTATCCTCTGGAATTGTAACAATTGCTGAACCTTTGAAATGTCATTCTAGATTAATATTACTGAGTTTGTCTAGTAATGGAATTACTGATGATGCTGCTGAAGAAATAGCTGAAATTATTATTAATAATGTTTTGCTAGAAGGTTTATCGTTGAGTATCAATCGGTTACAATCCACAGGAATTTGTAAGATTGCTAAAGCACTTAGTAAACTGGAAATGCTAAGAAAACTTGACTTGTTTAATAACCTTATCACTAAAGACGCTGCAGATGATTTAGCAGTTGTAATTAACAGTTCTACAAACCTTCAGGAACTGCACCTTGGTAATAACATGTTAGAAACTACTGGAGTAATTAAAATTCTTGATGCAGCAAAAAATATCTGTTCTCTGAGAGTACTAACACTTAGTAATAACAATGTGACCAAAGAAGCTGCAAGTGGTATTTGTGATGTTGTAGCCACAAATTATTCTCTAGGTATTCTTTTAGTTGGTGGAAATGACCTTCAAACTGATGGAGTGGTACAAATTGCTGAAGCAGCCAGTAATAATAAGAGTTTTCAATTGTTGGTTGTTTGTGATAACGACGTTGATGAGCAGAAGAAGGAAGACATCAAAATGATGTTCTCCAATAGACCTGATTTGAAATTGTATATTTAGTAGAGTTGAGTTGAATAGTCTTAATGCAGCAATTTTTATTTATTCTTCCTTTCATACATACACATGCAGTAAAACATTTTACAGATCTATACACATTGTAAATAAGGTCAAGTTAATTTATTTTATGCACAAAGCACACACGTCTCATACAATTATATGTTGATTGATTTTTTAGCATTGTGTGTACACTAAATGCTTGTGTTGAATTGTAGAATTAACAATAAACAGCCAAGCTGTGAAAAATGAAATTCTCGACATATTTAAGTTCAGTTCATAATTGGATTTTGCACATACATACTGGCAATGACCATTTTTTCTTGCCAAATTTTTTTGCTGTGCAGTAGTTAGATTTGAATATGATAAATAGTTATGGAGTTCTTAATACTTAGCTATAGTTGTAGTCATAAAAATATTACCAATATGTTTTCATCTAAAGGAACTACCCTGATAAAGTCTGGCTACAGTCCTGAAGTGGTGGAACGTGATCCATCTATTTGATCATGATGTGACTCACGTGAGTGTGAGCAAGGGCAATTTAAAGTATTGTTGAAAACTTTAATGAATTGAGTCACTGGCCCATGGCATCCAGTCTACAGTGCCTTGTAAATAGTACAGTTTTAATTGCCAAATTATATTTGTCATTTGCCAAACTAACACAGGGCTTGTTAGTATAACTCATAACCAGCTTATCATAGCTGGTGGCCCTCAACACATCTTTGGACAATTTAGCTATTGCGTGCAATACAAAACAATTACATTCAATGTACACACTGTATTGTGTTCTCAGATGCTTCACTACAGTTATCTCTATTTTTACTTTGTCAAAAGGATTGCCTATAGTCTTAGAATTTAAAGTTGAGTTTAGGTAACAACAGAAGAAATGGTAGATGATTTAGCAGTTGTCATCAGATTAAATGTTTCTCTATAGAAGAGCTTCATTGTTCATTAATAATTTATGCTAATCTGAAGTTTCAATATTAATTTTGCAAGTTTTGAATCTTAGAAAAATAGATTTATGAAACAATAATATACCCAGCAAGGTGATGGATGAGTTGACAGGTGTTACAATAACCAATGTATAATCACTTCCCACTCCTCTTTCCTTTCCACCACCCATGGTGTAAACTAAAGTTAAAATGTTGCTATATACTGACAATGCATCCCTTTTTTTGTTTTCTTTGTAATTTATTTGCCTTGATAGTTGATATTAGCTAGGTATTTGTGTGCATATGTTTAGTTTTGTACTTGTTATGGTGCATTTTTCTGTGGTTGTGTGCTTCTCTGGAAGGAAAGGAAACTATTGTTTATGAATCAAAATTAAATGAAGTGTCTAGAATCCTGTATAATTATGGGAAGGATGGACATATTGTTGATAGGGTCTAGCTGTGAAATAATAATATTTGTGAGCTTTATGAAATACTAAGCTAGTATAAATTACATTCATTATAAGCACTGCCTCTTTTAGCATTGCACAATGTGCACCTAATATTTGGCCCTGATTTATTGAATTTTCAACATGTATACAATATATAATATAGCTATTTGTACTACAATATTGTTTGGCTCAAGCATGGCATGTGTCTCAACATGCATTTTCATACAAGCCACTGAATGTTATTATTGATCAACCTCTGGCCTTAGCATACTGAAATTCAGAAGCAGGGGCAGAGAACAGTACTGAAAGTGCATGTGGGAGGGAAAGTCCTGATCAGCTTTTTATGTGGCCTGTATCGATACTGGGGACATGCCCCCCACAGGAAAATTTTGAAATCTGAATGCTTTAGGATTGAATCTGAGAGCATTTTCAGTAGTACTTGTGTACTTGAATAGGATACTCCTATAATTTTAAGGCAATGACTATCATCTAGATCGGAGAGTTAATGATAGTAGTATCTATCACCCAATAGGCCTATATAAAATGAGCGCTTAGATCATCTAGAGTATTTCTGTATTCCTTTGTGGTTTCGAATAGTGTTAATGACTGCATTAAACATGTTTTGTATGGCCTTATAGAATCGATAGTTGGCAGTGGCAGCAATACTATGATGGCAACTCCAGTGTGAAATTTAAGCTATGGAAGAATCGGAGAAGTATCGTCTTCACTATGGCTCCTTTGAGAATTGACATGCCCAAAATCTAGTGGAAAAGACTCCAGTAGTACAGGAAGACACAAAGATTCATTTTCAGTAAGACAGCCACTTCAAGAATTAACACCCCCTACGTTTGGAGAAGGCTTCAAGCAGTACTGAAGTAGACATGCTTGTATTTGGATCAGATCACAGGATTCAGGCTGTATCGATATCGAGTATCAGCAGTGTGCCGCATTCTGCATCTCCTTTCCTGCAATCAACAAGTCTGGCAAGAAGCCAGATCATTCTACGTATACATGCTCATTTTATACAGGCCTATTGAACATTAGATACTCTCCCTACTATTATTAACTCTTGCTATCATTGAGACCCTGTACAAGTATATCAGTAAATATACCACTTTGACACCTCAGATCAAAGGAAACCACAAGGCTATAAATAATATTATTGCCCTGACCACAACTGCCTTTGATGCTGAAGCAGTTACTTACAAAGCATAAGTTCCCTTCAATTCTTTATATTGAACTGCTTAAAGTTTTGCATTGTGGGTTTGAGTTTAGCATGTTGGCTTGCTTGGGCTAAGCATTCTCTTGAAGGGAAAACTAAGCATCACTATCATTGTTGCTATGTGGAGATCGCTTTTTTTTATGTAGCACATTTCAACCATATTATGATACCAAAAAAAAAAAAAAAGAAAAGGTCACAGCCAGCTGACAATAGCTGCCCACCTCACCAACCACGTATTTATAGCTGATAAAGTACATAAAAATCCTTAAATAGCTCACTACACACTGTTCTAATACTGTGACTGCTTTATTAGAGTGACTGCTCTATTAGAGTATTTCGATCTTATAATACTAAAAATTTTTGGAGGGGGGTCAAGAGCCCCCTTTGACCCCCCCTGTATCCGCCCCTGGTTAGAACTGGTATCGCTACAACAGGTAAAACCCACAATCTTTTCTTTTTTGTGCCCACAATTTAAACCCACGATTGATGTTTTACAAATCTCTGCATAAAAGTAATGTGGTGAATGCAGGTTTGTCTTCCTTCACCTATTAGGTGAGCAGGCCATAAATATATCTGTTAATAGAGACAGACCAAGTATAGTGTGTTGTGTGGCCAAGAAATAATTAAGTCTGCATGCCACACCCTGAGTATATTGACAGGAAGAAAGAAAACAGCTTTTTGATTCATGCATGGCTCCATGGCCCTTCTCCAAAGCACACCATGTTTGTATTATAGCTATCCGTCAGGTAGGGCAGGCCACACAGCAAATTTGATTAAATTTGCAACAGCCATTTGCGAGATATTTGCGTTCAAACTTTCATTTTAATTTCTTAGGCTATTTCTTCTTATGCCATATAGGGGCTATGGGTTTATTTTTGCACACTTTGCAAAAATTGCTATTAAATGTAAATGTGCGATTTGGTTGTCTTGATCATTGGCACAAATGAAGAGCATATAAAGGTGAAGTCACGTACTAAGTTTGCTGTGAATACAATGAATACTCAAGGAGTTATAAGCATTTATTCATGTAAAAAAAGAGAGCAAAGTTCTGTCATGGCTACTGGGTAAACCAAGTATGGGAATAACTTGAAAATATAGACTAATCATCATAGCAGTGCCTTTTGATAGTTTGAATAGCAACAGAATTATGTAAAGCTATAAAGCAAAAATCAAACAAGTGTATATAAATTATGGGATCGAGATACTCTAATAGAGCAGTCACCACGGGGTAAAAAAGGTGCACAAAACATGTCGAAAAAACTTACCAGAGTTCGAATCAAGGACCTCCATACAAAACACCTGCATCCTTAACCACTGTACCACTGCTATCTTGGCTGATCACCTCACTTAATTTCTGCTTTAATAAATGCAAATTCTAGTTTAAATCTGCAGTTATGAATAAACTTTTGTAATTTCATAAATCTACTAATAGAAGTACTAGATTGTTCTAGAACATTCTAAGTATGTTCTATTAGAAGTCCTCAAAAAATGTGCACTCTATTAGAGTATTACAATAATACCACATATTGAAGTAGATCATGCAATACAACGAATTTATAAGTCTGTCTTAAATAATCATCATTGTATCTGTATAGAAAAGAAGAAATGTGAGTAAAAACCTACCCCAAAGTCAGCTATAGGCTGGTTTTGGGGCCTTATAAAGTACAAAAAGAAGTGAAATCCACACAAAAACAGTCAAGTGAAAAAATGATGTGGCCTTAAAAAGCCTGCATGAAAAAAGTTGTGAAATCAAAGGTGGCGGCCAAGAAATGGCTGCAATGATAATAAATTTTAATAATGGCTGTGGTGGTTGAATAAACTGTATGACAGAACCAATTACAGTAGTATTTATCTGTTTCGCTGAATACACTGCACTAATAGAGTATCTCGATCTTGTGCAATCCCAGTGCTAATTCATGTAGTGTATTCCATCTTTAGCACAAATCCTACTAAATCAAGGCAAAGTATATTATAAGTTGGCTGATGAGTGAAAAGAGATACAAAAGCAGTGTTGCCAGATGATTGCTCCAAATGTTCATGTGGAAAAAATAAATTTGTTCATAAAAAGTTCATAAATCCAATGGTCACTCTCCGAAAACAGCATGTACCAAGCCCACACATTATAAATAGGTGGATCTCTGGGGTAGTAGAGGGCTGAAGAGAGAGAGAAAAAAAACACCTGAGGTTGCCAAAAGTTCATAGATTATTTCACTGGTTCACAAACAAGACAAAAATGTCATAAATCTATGAACTTTTTATTCACAACATGGCGACACTGGAAAGTGTGGTACTTTATAATTAGCTACTGGACATAGGAAAAAGTGAGGCCCCTCCACTCGTAAAGTGTGGGGGGAGGGCTCTGCCCCACCCCAGTTTAGAAGTATCTAACAAGCAACTTACGTGTATTAATTAAGTTATGTTCAAATTTCATATAAATTGTCACAGACTCAAAGGAATCATAAATTAAATATGATCAAGAAATGATTAGATTGTGGGTTGCATCTCCAAACGTTTAAATTGATGGAACCTTACCAGGAATCTCCTGATATGACCCCATAATGGTTTTGCAGATGTAGGTAGGTTAGTCTTGATTGTCGGGCAAAAGTAACTGTCACAACAGCAGTTTCACAAAACTTATAATTGTTTTAAACTATTCAAGAAGTAGATGGATTAAAGTACAGAATGTAATGCAATCCATGCATGGAACAGGTGTTTGTTAGCAAGATACTGTTTCTACCTCACAGATTAGGGTTAAAAGAAATTGATTCATTAATAATTATGTATATAAATGCTTGGTAGCTATATCGAGTTACAGATAAAAAGATCATGGTTAGAATCAGTCTTAAAAGTGAAATAACATTGGTCTAACTAAAAACTGCTTAAAAATACTCTCAAATTCAATTTTTAGAGAGCCTAATTTTCCTGGGGATATGCCCCAGTTCCCCTAGTTTGGCATGCTTCACATGCTAATGTGCTGTATATCTTTTTTCCACATAATTTAACTGCAGACACTTAATAAATCTTATCAGCTACTTGATCTCTGCATTCACAATACCTCTTGGCATCACAAAATATTTGGCTATAGCTACCAATGTCTCTGTGCAGCTTAGCCCCCTTTGGAAAAATCCTAGATCCACCCCTGATTCAGTCAATAATTAACCAAACATTCCATTGTCTGAATGTTAGAAACAAGTGTTCTAATTTAGACTAATTACATACTTTGGTTAAAGTGTGCTTTCTAATAGAGCAATAAACAGGGCTCTGTATATGAATGGGGTTCATCTTTCCAAACTTTTAGATTATCTGAATGCACTCAGAGCCCAATGAGTGAGGGACTACTCTGCATTATAATAGCTATAGTATGATAATCACATAGTGGATTAGAATTGATCATTGTCATAGTTAGAGTATATAGTATAATAATCACATAGTGGATTAGAATTGATCGTTGTCATAGTTAGAGTATATAGTATGATAATCACATAGTGGATTAGAATTGATCATTGTCATAGTTAGAGTATATAGTATGATAATCACATAGTGGATTAGAATTGATCATTGTCATAGTTAGAGTATATAGTATGATAATCACATAGTGGATTAGAATTGATCGTTGTCATGGTTAGAGTATAATATATAGTTAGTAAACAGACACATTTTAATAAGGTGGTAGGTTGGACCCCATCTATGTCTTAGCAAATTCTCATCTGTGTCTTACACAAAATGATTCAAGTACAATACCATCACAACCAATAGTGGGACCGACAATCACCATATTAGTGCATGATGTTGTGAGATTGTAAGTTGGTAGATTGAAACAACAAAAATATCAATTAAAATCCTCTCAAGCATTAAAGAATTGTTCACATATACGCTAGACACGAGCTATATGAATATATACATTCCATTCCACTAGAAACATGTCCACACAAGTGTCCAGATATATATTGACTAGGCTTATGCCTATTATGGTGGCATAATTTGATAATTATAGCCATTTATAGGTCACTGATACTGTGAGCAAAATTGTAAGCTTCCAAGCATAATATTGTAGAATTTTTGGGCAACCACAAGAATAATTGGTGGAATTAAGGGCGTATCTCTTCCTAGAAGAAATGGTTGAGTAACTAAGAATAATTAATAGTATACTGAGAATGATTGACTGCTAAAATTATCATGAGCCTGGGCTGACAGAACCCACTAAAAGATCATAATAGAATGCTCAAATACTCTAATAGAGCAGTCAGATCATTCCATGTTAAAATCTGTTGCCATCATCAAGTAATTCTGAAACTTATTCCAATGTATCTTCTTCAAGTCTCTGAACACATTATATAACATCATTAAAGTACAGTATAGCCTGAAGCTATAGTTATAGACTACCACTGAGCTAAATTTAAAAGTGCTTGTAGTGACATTCAGTCAAAACCAGAGAATCCCACCATTGCATGTATTTATTCATTCATGCATGCTGTAGCTAGTCATTTTAGTTTTCAAGAAGTTAACATAAATTTTGCCAAAATTAATTTATAGCTAGAAATGAAGCATACTAGTTCTCTATAGCTAGGTGTAACTACAGCAGTTAGCCAAAACAGGGTTAGACTATCTCACAGTCTATCTGCAGTAAAACATTATTATTAAACTTTTAGTATTTATATCCATATGCTATCATTGTTGTATATGCATGGACAATTTATCACAGCAAAAAATTATCTATCTATATACCACTGTATTAAGCCTCAGCAGCACTTTACTTTTCATCTCCCACTGACAATAATTGAGATACTCTAATAAAGCAGTCAATTAACTACTCTAATAAAACAGTCAAATAGTCACAACTTTAGGCTTACAGTGAGTTTGTTTATTTCAGAGTTGGATTTACTGTATTTGCAAAAGTAGCCAATCCAACCTCAAAGCTTTCTGGAAGTATATATGTGTCCTCAGACACCACATTGTTGCAGTATTAATTTTCAGAAACCCCCTTTTAAGAATCCTAGATCTGCCACTGAAATGAACATTATTATGCTTGAAAAGAATGGGCTTCATATAAGAATAAGAAGGAGAAAGTTTTGGGAAGTGTTGGAAGGAATATTAGGATGATGATATAGCTACGCAAAAAAACTATCAAAAATTCCCTCAGATTTAATCTCAAATGGTTTATTATGTAACTCAAGTTAAAAATTGCATACAAACCTTTAAAATGCTCTCAAATTGAGTCTCATGCAAATGACGTAATTTTAAAACAATTCTCCGGATGCATACACAACTATCACATAGTGATGGCTATTTAATATCCAACAGCCCAAGTATATATACTCAATATCTTAATCAAGGTTGTTTTCAATATAGTATACACTCAACTCTCAAAATTGTCCTTAAATTCAATCTCAAAAGTGTATAACTTTAAAAATTGCGTAAGCTAGTTTATGTAACATGGACAATCAGCAGTGATATCCTCGGATTTAATCTCAGAAAGCTCCAATGCCAATCACAAAAATTAACACCAGCCTTGAGCCCTTGACTAACTAGTTTGGCAACTATTTCAACTGTTTTGTTTCATATGGTTGTGAACTTTGAAAAGTAGACTTTCTTTTGCATGTTCATCCCCTGATTCCCCCCCCCCCCCCCCCCCAAAGGAGAAATCCTAGAATAAACACTACAATCACACCATGACTTAAATAATGTTGTATCACTTGTGGTTATGACACACTATAGTACCATAATATTGGAGATCTATATTACCATCATAGCTCAATGAATGTTCAGCCACCACAGAGATACTATAATATTATGCATGTGTGTTATGTTGTTAAGCTATTGAGTCCACTGAGTGTCTTCTGTGTACCACTCATAGTATCCATAGGCCTACATAAATGTTTCCTTTTCTAGTCCCAAGTGCTCTTACTAATTAATATTCATGATAAGTCAGTGTCACATGGAGCTATAGCCCTGTGTCATTTAATGGTGCATAGCTATAGCTATAAATACCTACCATGCAGAGATTTGGCTCAGTGGAGATGTAAGGGGCAAGTGGGAAGATTAACACGTAGGTGGAATTATAATAACCCTGCATAATTTTTTAGTAGTTTTTCAAAAGAATTTACTTCATGATCATTCACATAACTGCCGGTGTGTATCAAGTAACATCATGCAGCATGCATACACACTAGTTGTATCACCGTTCTTTCCACATATATAAATGTCCATGTTAGCACCCCCTTCTGAAATCCTATAGATCCGCCCCTGCATATAGATAGTATTTAAAATTGTACTGTCATCACTGCATGTGTCTTACTATCTTACACATGGCTACATGCATGTACACCAAAAATACCCTATTAGCTAGTTACCTGTTAAAAAATTAAGTCAATAATTCTCAGAACTTCTTTTAACAAAGTAGTCGTTTTTGTTTATGCACTTGTCAATTTCATACCCCACCCCGGGAGGGTGGAGGAATACAGGGGATTTGACAAATCATGGTGTCAAATTCCCCACTACTGGGGCAAAATTGCATGGCTGTCAAATCCCCACTATGTCCCTACCCCCTAGTAGGGGATTTGAGAACACCTCAAGGTTGACTAAGCGCATACTTCATGTGTGTGACTAGTCACTAGTAATAAATCTGGTATACACCTTGTAGCTAGTAAAATTATAGTGAGTGTGATTTTGTTGTTTAGAAATGCAACTACCGAAAATCGGTCAGTAAGGTTCTTCTTCTTGGCTTGCTGCTCTTCCTCTAGAGCAGTATGGCTTTGCACTTCATAAGGGTGAGTTCATTGATGCCATTTGTTTAAGGTATGGCTACATGCCATCACAACTACCATCTCACTGTGTGTGTGGCAAGGATTTTAGCCTATCCCACGCCCTTAGCTGCCCACATGGTGCCTTTCCAATTATTCGGCATAACGAAATTAGGAATCTGACAGCTAGTTTGATGTCTGAAGTCTGCCATAATGTCCAGATTGAACCACAGCTGCACCCTTTGTCTGGTGAGACCCGTTACATTATCGGTCTGCCATTCAGATGATAACGCGAGGGTAGATATTAGGGCTTCCGGCTTCTGGAGGTGCCTACACCATCATACCTTCTTTGATGTGAGAGTTTTTAACTGCTTTGCAGCTTCTAATCGTTCCTCTACGCTATCTACTGCTTTTCGAAAACATGAACTAGAGAAGCGTCGTGCTTATGAGGAACGGATTCGGGAGGTGGGGTCTATTCTACGGAACGGAACGGAACGGAACGGAACGGAATCATGGACTAAACTACGGAACGGAACGCTTTCTCAAAATGAAGCCTGCAGTTTACCATTGCTGAAACTTCCCTTACAAGTTATCGATGGACCTCCAGCCGGTGATTAAACAAAGCCCCAAGAAAGATAGAAACAATTAAAGAACTGATTGTGGGTTTTAGTCGGTTGTCATTAGTAACGAAGTACTTATTGTGGGATTAGCTGTCTCAGTGATGTTTATCTAAGAATTTATCAAGAAGAAGAGTTAATGGATCAATTATTTTCATTGAAGCTTGCACTTGTTTATGTGACTATAGACTACAGTCTGGGGCCAGCATTTCAATCATAAATCAGTACACTGAATGTTGTATGCTACAAAGGAAACAAGCAGGAAGGCAATGGTGATAAGGAAGAGCCCGCTGAAGGAACTCAGTCAAAATATAAGGAATTTTGTGCAGTGTGTGAAGTGCAAACATTCTGGCGGACTGAGTGCCACAGCAAGGCGGCTATTTTTTGTGAAAATCAATAAAGTTCATGGATTCATTAACACTGCAGTGGACTAAAACCAGTAGTGAGTTGAAATTTTTCTGTTGTATGATAAAGAGCTTGCCAAGTCTTCAACTGTTAGCCTTGAATCAATACTTGAGACCACCGACAAAATCAACCAGATCTCCTAAACCTTTCATGCATCCATGCTCATAGCCACCAGACCTTGATTTGGACCAAGATCCTAGGGATTTCTAGAGTGTAACATTTCATATGCTTCTTTCCATACAATGAAACTAGCATGTACTGTAATTTGCTGCAACAATGTGGCTTGTGTGGGCTCCCTGGGAGTCTACCTTGAAATATCAACTACAGCAGATCAAATGCAGAACGTGCTTCGTAGCAAGAACCTGTGATCCCACTGGACCAGCTGCATGGACTAAGAATCCTCACTCGAAAATGGTGGTGAAAAATGTTAAGATTATCCCAACATTTGAAGTTATTTGATGTGCATACATCCACTTAGCAACATATTCAAGACAAGAAATTACCACCTTTTAATCTCCAACCTTCACCGTCATCCAAGACCCAGCTCATACCAGTCCACCTTTATTCCATCAGTGATTTTGTGAAATTATATATCTAACCTAGCCAAAGACTTCGCCACTCTAATTCACATCATTTCTTTATAATCACCATATTGTATAATTGCCACTATGTGTATATCTTCATTTGTAAAGTACAAAATAGCTAGGTATGTAAATAGTAAGGCAGGATTCTATTGACTGAACAAACTTAAAAATTTAGAAGACAATAATTTACTTTAAATTGGATATTTAATATTCTGTGGTGATGGGCTGGCTTCGTTGTAGTTTGGGGTTTTCCTTGCTCCGTTCTTCAGTTATATGCATCCGGGGAGTCACGCTCAAGATCCAAGTGTCCATGTGTGCCTCCAGCAGTTGATCTTGCTGTTGCTGAGGGGCACCTGCCTGCCCATTGAACCTTGGGCATGCTGTAGGTTCTGTGTAGGTTCTTTTCTGTAGGTTATAATTAATTTTTCAAATATTTTCTTAGCATTCTATAGAGATGTGTGGGAGGAAGGGAGTGCCACTAGGGCCGGAGGAAAAAAAAAAATTGGTCAGTGAACTGGACAACTGTCAATTGCACCAGGGGTGGGGACAAGAAGCAATGTCAAATCCCCACCTGGGGTGTGGGGACGCCCGGGGGTGGGGCATGAAATTGACAAGTGCATTACTACGCTCAGAGAGTCAAGGCATGTGAGCCAGTCTTGCAGCCGTGACCCCCTCGGTTTCCCCGTATAGCCTGTATCAAGGGGTAGCTCACAAGCTTTAAAAATCCAAAAATTGTGTAGGTATTTAAGGTACACACGGAAGATTACGTAATTGTGACTATTCATAACGTGAGATTGGAAAAAGCTGTTGACTTGAAATTTGGTCAGTAGTGAGTTCCAACATAGGTTAGTGGATGGAGGAAATTTCAGTTGTTTATTTTTATTGAACACTAAGTTATGGTCTTCCAGTTCATAGAATTGGATGTGTGTGGAAGACCCCTTTTCGCAAATCCGGTCACAATTATGCTGCAAATTACAACATTTATAATTATATTCTGTATTTACTAATTAACCGAGTGCGGATACACGGTTGACATGGTGAAGAGAGAAGCGAGTTATACGAGGAGTTATATATCATTGTTTTGCTGTTTATACGGATTCGTCTGTGTCGAAGTCTGTGCTAGTAATGTAGGCAACATTACGATCACTAACCAATCCGAACTGGACCAGTTTCTGGACAATGCGACGTCGTCACGGCGAGACAACTTGAGATGCATCCATCTGTCACTGGAAGCTGGTAACAGCTACAAACTGGACATTGTGAAGTTTATGCAACTTAATTTGGAACACAACGCCAGTCTAACAGTAGTAGGTGAAGGTGGAGGAGTTGATATTAATTGTACAACTAGTTTGTCTGATCTGGAAGAGTTGAGGAAGCTGAACCTATCACTATCGCGTGCTTCACTGGTTCTACTAGATGGACTAGTGTTCACATCATGTCCAGTACCCATAGTGATAGAGGAGGTGTTGACTGTCGTCATTAATAACTGCCACTTTCTGTGAGTTACAGTTACTGAGTTGATCTTGTACCAACAAAATCATGACTGCAATGGCTATTTTACTGTCAAGCTACAAGGGGTAGTCAATATCAATAGTCTTGTAGAACTATCAATATCTCTTTGATCAACTAAAATATAGTTTGCATGATTTTACCTGAAACAGGCCTTGATTGCTTTTATTAAAGCGTCGTGCATTGTTATTTTGCTGACAAGTTAGTTTCCTAAAGCACTTGATCGCTTTGTTTGAGGTCTAGTTTATCGCTTAATTCAGTACGAATTAACCACTTGATCAGGTTGCAGATGGTTACAGGACTATTAGCAATGACTAGCTACCCCTTGAGCTAGTAGATGTGCTTTGTTAGTTTAGCTTCAGTATTCAGTGTGTCTCTTATGACATCTTGCATGGAAATAAAGCAAGGTGATAGCTGGGGGTAGTAAAATAGTCCAGTGCCTAAGCCACAAAACTGTTCACTTTTGATAGAAGCACCAAATTTCTTATGGGGTTTCTAGCATGTGTACTAAGTGATTTTAGAAGGGGAAGCATATAAAAAGTCCTTTGGAACTCTATTTTTTGGATAGAGATATTTGTTACATGGAAAACAATCAATATCCTATTAGTTTAAAGGCTGAGTCTAATATTAGACCAGTACAAAGCCTGCAGCTGCAACACGATAACCCATTAAAATGCTATACTGTATGAAAAAAAATTGTTATCTCAGCCTGGCAGTAAACAAATGACTGAAAATGCTTTGGATTTTATTAAAGTTTTGTATTTCCAATGTATGCAGTTCTGTAGTATCATGTACAAGGACCATCCTGATGTGTATCATTTCTTTATCAAAAGTGCATAACTAAATTAAAGTTATCAAATGATGGAAGTTTTAATTGGTTATAGGTGGACATAAATTTTTGAAATCCCTCTGTATATGCATAAATCAAGCAATTATCTTAGCAGTGTACTGAATTAGCATTGTAGAGATCCCTTGATCCCTCCCCTCCCCTGCTCAAAATCCCTCAATCATATCAATACCTTGTACATTGTTTCATAAAACTTCATTATTCGATAACTTTAATTTTGTTATACACTTTTGATAAAGAAATGATACACATTAGGATGTTCCTTGTACATGATACTACAGAACTGCGTGCATTGGAAATACAAAACTTTAATAAAATCTGTTGAAAGTAGCATTTTCAGTCATTTGTTTACTGCCAGGCTGAGAAAACAATTTGTTTCATGTTGCAGTGCAGGATTTGTACTGGTCTATTACTAGATCCAGCCTATAAACTAATACGATATTGAATTATTGATTGTTTTCCATGTAAACAAATAGTTTTATTGACAAGGTCCAAAAAAATAGGGTTCCAAAGGACGTTTTACATGCCTCTCCTTCTAAAAACACTTAGTACACGTGCTAGAAACCCCATCAAAAATTTGGTGCTTCTATCAAAAAGTGAACGATTATCTCAACTAGAGGGTCTTAGGCACTGCACTAAAAGTACTTTTGTGATGACTATGAGTATCAGATTTGTAACTGAGAGCTTTTTCAAGTCCCACCATCAAATTAATTATGTTTGATCTTAAAGTTATGTTCTATATATAGTAGTAGGCTAAAAGTCTTATTATGGTGGTTTTGTGATCTTATGTCTTGTGTATTGGTAATTCCCATGTGGCCCAGTGCTTCCTGTAGCAATTATGCATTAAGTGTAATTTTATTATTTAAATGTGTTGGTAATTATTTATCATGTTGAGGTTTACTTTTATTTCATCATGACTTCTATCATTAACCACTACCAAGTGGAATATTTGCAAACCCCTATACATGTGCCTAAAAAGCTTTTTAGAAAGCAGACTTGGTCATATAACAACATTCAGAAGACTTATTATCAAATCCCTGGACTTAATGGTGTTACATGTATCCAGCTGGATAAAGTTTGGAAACATTCAAAAATTGCGATTTTGGTAAATGGTTCATTTTCATATAAAGCAGTTTCACACACGTGAAATAATTACGTATTGCGCCATGTCGGTGAGCCAGCTGCACTGAACATGTTCTTTTGTAAAGTTGTTTTGCAGTGTAGTAAGTATTATATAGTAGCTGTAAAACACACTTTTGGATTCTATAGTCACAACCACGACGTGTCATATACTACAGGTTTCCTGTTGCCATAGCAAGTAGATATGGATGGGCAAAGTACAAGCTGAGAAAGAAAAGGCGGGGGGCTGGCTTGTAGCCACCATTCAAAGGAAACATGCCAGCAATGAAGCAACTGACAATTTTAGGATTTGTTCAAGGCATTTCCTCAGCGGTAAACCACAGAACTGTATGATGTGACAAACCCCTACTGGCTACCAACATTCTATCTTGGCCGCTGTGAAGAAGGAGCTGGTGATGAAGCAGTTTGCGAAGCTATAGAGAATGTTACAAGATACATGAAGGCCAAGCAAAGAGAGAAGGAAAACGTAAAGTGCAGGCATTAGCCTAGGATTTGCAGTTGTTGCAACAAGTACCATCTATTGTTGAACAGAGGTTGTTATAGAAGAGAGCAATGCAGTAGGATTAGAAGAGATAGAGACTTGCAAGCAGTGTATCAAAACTGGGACACAACAATGATGTCATACAGAGTATGTGGCAAGTGCTGCCAAGATCCAAGCTAGTCTTGAAGAAAAGCTGCGCCACAGCGAGCTTACTGTGCTAATCTTAACAGAACAATTGCAAGTAAGTACAGTTCCATTCTGCGAAGAAAGTTTTAAAAGCGACGAAGTTACTAAATTTTATACCAGTTTGCCAAACGTCAATATTGTAAAGTTTGTTTTTACACATTGCTCAAATGGGATTGAAATACAAGATTATCACTTTTCCAGGAATTCATTTGTAGTTTAATCAAGCTGAGAACTAATGTGGTAATTGATGACTTAAGTTATCGCTGACTTAAGTTATCTCTTCAATGTTTCAATGCCACTGTCTCCAGGATTTTTCTAAAATGGATAAAACAGTTGGACATGAAGTTAAAAGGTTTAATAATCTGGCCAGATGGAGAGGCATTACAAAAGTCTATGCCTAGCTGGATGTTTTCGAGGGTCATTTGGGATGAACGTTGTAGTCATAATAGACTGTTTTGAATTGTTCATTGAAAGGTCATCAAATTTGAACACCTGGTCTAGTTATAAGCACCATAACATTGCAAAGGTTTTACTAGGAATCACACTACAATATAATTTGTTTCAGAATGTTGGGGAAGCCGTGTGAGTGATGTATAGCTCACTGAACGCTGTGGTATCTTCAATAATCTTCTCCCAGGTGATGTTGTGTTGGCAGATCGTGGGTTTACCATAGCTGAATCAGTTGTGCTATGCACTAAACATTGCGTGTGACTCTGCGGTACCTTTTGACTAAATATAGTTATTGTACTACTAAAAATGTTTCATGTACAGCAGCAGCAGCAGATCAGCAAATTATACACTGTATATAATGTACATAATAATATTTATCATTGTACTCTGTCAGTCTGTGCAGTCAGGGCAATACCAATTTCCCTTAGGGACAATTTTTAACTTTAAGCATTTCATATGGAGCCATTGGATATAAGTTGTCACATCCTATCATCCTGCCCTTCTCTGGGCTATGACAATAACAGTAAACATCACTGCTGGTAGCAGATAGCTCAGCATGTTGACTTTTGTCTCCCATGATTCTAGGTTGTGTATACCAGTGTCCAATCAGCTCTGGAAGTAGGTAGGCATTAAAAAGTTCTTAGATTTCTTAACACAGTCATCCTTGATTTTTGTGTATCCATTTGATGTATCCACTTTTGTCCCCAAACGTACATACACAAAAGTCACAGAAGTCAACATCACACTTGAGTCTGTACCTTGTAATAGTACGCATGTCCATGGTCAAGAAGCAGAGACCCATCATGCTGCTTTTGCAAGCAGAACTTGACATCTTTAATGGCTGCAGATTCAATGGCATCATCAGTGACAGTATGGACATTTCACCTCGAGGACACCTGTACCATAAAAATTGATAGGAAATAATGCTATCTGGAGAGGCGCCAATAATGGATTAATGCATAACCCACTATCCTTGATCTCTAGGTTATGGTGGTTTTCCAACTCTTTTCTTCATGTACAGCTCCTTGGCAGTCTTGTGCTTGCATCCCCAACTAGTTTGCTTGCTAATAAAGAAAATGTTTCTGGGTAGCATATGCACTTAGTCAGACTCTTGGACTCATTAGAGTATGGCAAAGTGCCTGCACATGAGATGCTGTTACTCTCCCTGCTCTATATTGGAACCACATCAGGATTTCTCCTTTGGGGGGGAATCAGGAATTCAGGGGTTGACCAGGTGAAAGTCTGTTATATAGTTGTCCAAGTTCACAACTATATAAAGCAGTTGAAATAGTTGCCAATCTGGTTAGGCATTTAAGGCTCATGAGTGTTGATTTTTGTGAAGCCAGTGGTAGAGCTTGATGCATGAGTGCATGGTAGTGATAACGTAATGATGTAGATGTCTTCCAAGAAATAATTTAAAACTTAGGGTGTTTGAAATTAAATACTAGGGTATTCTCATGGTTATGGCAAAACAAGACTTTAATATCACGCTTTCTGATATTATATTTGGGGGTAATTAAGATGGCTGTGCATGCCATTTCGAAAGTAGAGATTTTACAAAATTATATACACTTTTTGAGATGGAATTTAAGGACAATGTTGAGAGTTAAGCATGCTTTTTTTTCAATACTTGGGCTCTCAGATATTGAATAGCCATCACTATCAAGACTCACGGTAGTTAGTCGCGCGGCCAAGAAACTACAAAGTGTAATATATACTGAGAGCACTTTCAGGTTTATGTTTGCAATTTTTAACCTGGAAAAATTTTACATATTAACCACTCTCAGATTGAATCTCAGAGCATTTTTGATAAGTTTAGTATGTCATTGCTAAACCTAAGTATAGTGTAGTAGTCACTCACAATTTTAGGGGGTGAGTCTGAGATTTTAGGGGGGGAAAGTTCCCCCCCTAACAGCCCTAGAATAAACACTGCTTTGATCCTGACTGTGCCTTGGTGGCAGCTTTGGTAGATTTTGCCATTGGTGCCTTAATTGGGGCGAGCCTGAGCGAGCCCCACACTAGCGAGTCAACGGTGTAATGGACCCGTTTACAAAAAATTACGATAAGAAACGGAGTCAATGTGTAATGGACCCGTAATACGACAATAAATTACGATATAAAGCAGATACCTTACACTTGCTCCAGCGTAATGATTCATATCACGATAAATCAACGGCGTAGATTACTGCCTTCCCATATTTGGCGATGTGTAATGGACCACATCACGAGAATTACCGGCCTAGATTACTGCTTTCCCATATTTGGCGATGTGTAATGGACCATATAACGGGATTTACCGGCGTAGATTACTGCTTTCCCATATTTGGTGATGTGTAATGGACCATATCACGGGATTTACCGGCCTAGATTACTGCTTTCCCATATTTGGCGATGTGTAATGGACCATATCACGGGATTTACCGGCCTAGATTACTGCTTTCCCATATTTGGCGATGTGTAATGGACCATATCACGGCATTTACCGGCGTAGATTACTGCCCTCGTTACTGCCCTCGTTACTGCCCAGCCATGTGCAATGGATGCAGATGAACGCCTTCGACGCAGGAGAGAGCAGTACAGTTTCAGAAGAGATAGAGAAACCCCTGAAGATGAACTATTCATACAACTCGTAGGGTCTATAGTAGTTTGCACTGCCATCAATACTTCAAAGTCATCAGGCTCGCCCCACGATGCTGTTTGCATCTGTCTAGTATTTATAGAAATTGTTTGGCAGACATCCAATAACTCATCATAGGGTAATGCACCATATTCTGGTTGGTATAGGGAATTTAGTGGCTTAGGAAAGCCAACAACAGTTTATTTTGGAACAAAGTTATCAGAATATGGGGATAACCAGGGATAAAACAGCTGGATTTGTACCTTGTTTACTGATGTCCTTGAAGAACAAGTCTAGATCTAGTTCTTCACTGGTTGATTCTACTACTTTACCAACAGCAGTACGGACTGCACTCTCATTGGAGACAGATTTGGGGTTATTAATGGCACCATCCAACTTTCACTTCAAGCCTCTAACAGAAGTGAAGTCGATGTTTTTGATGGGCAGATACTGAGCTGATTTTAAGTAGGAAGGTGTAATCCAGCTGTACTCACTCTCTATAATAGTCTTCATGCCTTGAAGACGAGCAACAGCTTCCAAGTAGAAGAGAATTAACAGCAGCAATGTGAGTACAAGTCTCACCAAATCCAGCCATGCAAGTACAGTGGGCACATACAATTACTCAATCACCGCCCAGCAACTATAAGGGGTATCATTTAACTTCTGTGAATGATATACCTAAGTGATACAGTACTGTATATATAAAAATATTACTAAAAGTATTCTTGTGGTACTGTATATAGAATGATTAACTCTACCAGTACACAAGGTACTTTCCAAGAAACAGACATCCTTAATCCACCCACTAACCAACTGGTTGTAAGCTTCTAGCCCTTTACTTACCTTAAACTGGCTTGAAGTAACAAAGCTGGTGTGCAACACAAGGTAAGAAACCAAATCACATGCATCTACAGGAGGGACTTCTTCTTTGATTTCACTAATTTTACCAGCAACAAATGGGCATTATCGATAGCACATATACACATACGATAATTATGGATAACCCTAGAGATATCTACTGGCTTCCACATGCAGCAAAGGAGTGATACACACAGAAGATAGCTGATGTCTGTCCTGGCAATTTGTACTTGTATTGTTACACTACAAACAACAAGCACACCTACAAATGCTTCAACACTATACAAGCACTAAACACTTTTACAAAGCCACAAAGAAGCACTAGAAATGCTCATAACAAGCTTCAAACACAACACAGCTGCCTTTTCATGTTCACCAGCCTGGTGATGATTGGTGCATTACATAATTATCTCACTTGTGTGAAACTGCTCTATTGTTAGTCTTATTGTTTCACAGGCCTATAGCAAAGCTTATGTACTTGGTATATTGCCATCCTTACTGAGTCTTTTGTATGTCCACGACCCATTTACAGTGTATCAACCCATATTCTGTAGATGATAATTCACTTGATAAGTTCATTAATCTAGTGGTTCTGTATATTAAGCCTTACAATAAAATTTTTTAAAGGCATGAACCAGTGTTTGTTTAGACCATAATTATGTACAGTAGTGTTAATTGACTTAGTTCAATGCTGTTGCAGTACTTTTGGCAGTAGGATCTAGTTCGCAAAGCACTCACATCTATACAGTATAAACATGTGGTAGCAATCCGGGTCAGACCCGGATGTGACCCGGATTAATTAAAGCCGAGACGTGTTTTGGCTAGTCTCGAGCGAGCGAACAAGTCTACATTTTGAGCGTTCGATTCGTGTTGAGTAAATATTGCAACTTCAGCCTAGCTGTAGGTTGAAGACCAAAAAAAAAGGTCTTCACCTACTGACAATAGCTACCCCTCACCATAGATACCCTCAGTTTCGTGCTACATACTGCACTTACTAACAAATGGGCGTGGCTGAGCATATGTTGGTAATGCGATAAGTGGGCGTGGCTCACGAAAGAGCTACGCGATAGCGTTTATAAGTTCCACGTCGTCAAACGAACAATTTCGTTTCTCACGTGATCCAATCCGGGTCAGACCCGGATAAATTGTAAACCGGGTCAGACCCGGATGACCCGGAGAAAATGTGACCCGGATGACCCGGATGACCCGGATGACCCGGATGACCCGACCCGGTTTCAACGCTGGTATACATAACCTCCCCAACAATCCCTTCCTATTTTTATCTAGTACTATAGCTCAGATACTGTCATATTATTTTGTAACTGTATTGACAACTATTTGTTATATACATGTATTATTGTAATATTCTACACATTTTGTTGAGAACTTCTAATAGAAAACACGCAAATTTTTTCAGAATTTTCATTGGTAGATATCTAGAGTAAAATGGAAATTAAGTGAGGTGAACAGTTGTGATAGCAGTGGTTTTGTGGTTAAGGTTGTGGATGTTCGTTGTGGACATTGTGGAGGTCCCTGCTTCAAACCCTAAGTTTTTTCTGACATTTTTCATGCCCTGTGGTGACTGTTCTATTAGAGTATCTCCACCCTGCGATTTTACACTTGTTTGGTTTGCTTTGTAAATTTGTAGCTTTCAAACCATCAGACACTACTGCTATGATGGTTAGTCTTTGTACATACCAATTGTCAAGTTATTCCTACAAGTGATTTACCATGTAGCTATGACAAAAGTTTCATCTATCCAAATTTCAAGGCAATCAAATTACGTATTTGAATTTTATAACAATTTTTGTAAAGTGTGTGAAAAGAAAAACCTTGGCCCCTGTAGACTCCTTAAGAAGAAAACAATGAAGAAAAATCAAAATTATGGCTGGAGCGAATTCAATCAAATTTGCTGTGTGGTCTACCCTACCTGGTGGACAGCGCTATAATGCAAAAATAGTGTGTTTTGGAAAAATGACTATAGGTCTATGTAAGCATGAAAATTGTGTTTTCTTCTTTCATTCAATATACGTGCACATAGTGTGGAACATACGCCAGCTTTCGCCAGCTTTCGTGCTACACGACATACTCACGACACACCACCGTGTGTTTTGATGTAGATAAGTAATTAAATTGCAGATTAATTGCAACATGTATTTGTAACTCAATATTGATAAGTTACTACTAACTAGGTCCTGGTTTTTTGCATGTAGTGCAACAATGAACTCTTGAATTTCACTTTATGACTATTTTAGTACCTCTGTATTCTTGTTGTAGTTGATGTGACTGGATCTAAATAGTATCCATGTGTATTTTTTGATGTGAATACTACTGTATGTATATACTGTATGTAATGTATAGAACTTGACAAGAATGTAACCTATATGTATGTATGTTATGTGTGGAAATTGCTACTGTTGTACATAGGTACATAAGTCATGTAATATCTCATCATGTTACAACATCCATTTTATTATTTGAATGTTTCAGACATCATGAACATGGTGCTGTCAGTATTTACAATTCGCAAGATGTGACAGTGAAGAATTGTACATTTCACAACAACACATCAGACAGTTACTTCACTAGAAGACCATACCAAGGGAGTGCTGGTGGATTGTCTATTGGTTATCATTTTCCAAATTCCAAACTACGATTAAACGACATCATTATTGTCATCACTGATTGTACATTCAGTGACAACTTTGCAGCTCCACCTACTGCCCTGAGGCTAACTTCAACTCAAATATTAATTGGTAGAATATTTAGCGGTCGAGGTGCAGCAATGTCGATATTGGTAAATGTAAACACTACCTTAAGCTTTGTTTTAAACAATAGTTTACTTGTCAACAATTCTGCATATAATTTTGGTGGTGGCATATACTGCCTGTCTGCAGGAGGTAGAAACAATCAAACATTTTTGTGGAGTAACAATATTTTTATTGGGAACAGAGCATCTATTGCAGGTGCCTTATCCTTCATTAGTCTGTTAAATCTTCCTGTACAGTTCATCCTCTATGATAGGGTGTACAATTGTACGTTTACTGATAATGTAGCTCATTCTGAAGTAGCTGGTGCTGCTACTATCTATCCATTGTATGGACTACCAAATACTCTCGTTGTGTTTGAGGATTGTAAATTTTATAATAATTCTGCACTGATCTATGGTGGTGCTGTTGATATCACTTCTTATAACTTCTTTGCTTATCGAATATTGTTCCCTGTTCAGTTTATTAACTGGTAAGTGTGATTTCATGTATACAATATGGTGGTTAACTATTATTTTGTATGTGATATATTTTAGTGTGTTTGATGGTAATATTGCTGCTGATGGTGCAGCTATTAATATTGCTTTCTGCTCAACTAAATTTAACAATGTCACATTTCTTAACAACAGGGAATCTGCTGTTCGAGTAAGTTATTATGAACTGATACGCATACCTTTACTGTATGTAATTGAAATGTGGTTGTTTTGAATATCCAACCTAAGGCTGTCTAAAGTTAGAGCATCAACTGGTCTGATGCTACTGAGGTACAGTATTGATGCTGTTGCATATCAAGTGTTGTGTGGCTGAAAGCCAGCACTCCACACCGTGAGTATATTGACAGGAAGAAAGTAAACAGCTTTTTCACATGTGCATAGCTCCATGGCCCCTTTTCCAAATCACACCATTTTTGCATTATAACTGTCCCCCAGGTACTGTAGGGTAGATCACAGAGCAAAAATTAATTAAATTTGCAATAGCCATTTGCGAGATGTGGGCATTCAAAACTCTCATTTTAATTTCTTTGTTTTTTTCTTCTTATGCCATAGGGGGGCTACAGGGGCTTCACTTTATTCTCACACACTTTGCAAAATATGCTATAAAATGCAAACATGTAACTTGATTGCCTCGATCTTTTACACAAATAAAAAGTGTATAAAGGTGGATTCACTTTCTAAGTTTGTTGTGAATCTGATAAATATCCGAGGAGTTATGAGCATTTATTCATATTTAAAAAATCAAACTTCTGCCAAGGCTACAGGGTAAACCTGGGCATGGCAATAACTTGAAATTTGGTGTGTACATAGGCTGATCATTGTAGCAGTGCCTTTTGATAGTTTGAATAGCAGTAGAGTTACAGCTACAAAATTATAAAGCAAAAACCAAACAAGTGTTGTGGGATCAAGATACTCCAACAGAGCAGTCACCATGGAGTGAAAAAGATGCCCAAAATAATGTAAAAAAAAACTTATTCGAGTTTGAACTAGGGACCTCCATACCTAACACCAACACCCTTAACCACTGAACCACTAGCAAATATCTTGGCTGATTACCTCACTAATTTCTGCTTTATAAATGAAAATTCTAGCTTAAATCTGCTTATCATACAGTACAATAGTACTGTATAGTAGGTACCACAAAGGAGTAGGCATGGCCCACGAAATAACCTCACCCAAAACCAGCCTAAATTTTCCCTGATGACGATGAGGCAGTATTAGTTAGGTAAAACTAAACCCAAACAAGCTTTCAGATTGACCCGAAACGTTTTCAACAAGTTGCTATGGAATTTTTTTTTAAATTATTTAACGGAATTTTCTACTGACTGACTGAGTAAGTAAGTAAGTAACTGACTGATGCCTTCAGACAAGCATAACTCGATAATGGCTAAGGCTATGGTCTTAATTTTTTCACTGCTTGACGTCACTGTGGCCAGAGATGTGACTTTTGGCATACCACAGTATGTACAATGCATTCTTCAAGGACTTACCAGTGTCCTCCTTCGTGTCCATTCATCTTTGCTGACAGCGAAAAGTGTTGATTTGGTGGTAGCATGTGATGGCTTCCCTTCATAACGGAAATCGTCCGTATTTTTCATAGTGGCTATTTTGATTGCAGAGGTGCTTTTCGAACAGTTCTTGATAATTGATATAACTGGGATGCGCAGCACTACATGTATTTCTTTCTTTTGGTATGCATGGATTGCAGAGGTGCTTTTCGAACAGTTCTTGATCTGAAATGCTGTGTAATGGGTTGATCATAGCTGACAATGAAGTGTAATGGATACTTCACTTTTCAGACGATAATTGATATAGCTGGGGCACGAGGTGTCATATCAGATGCGGTATGCATGGGTTAACCAGTCATAATAATTATTTACAAACAAGTTAACAAACAAGTACACAGAAAATTTGGAATTTTCAACTAGAGTAGCGACCATAGCACATCAAAAAAAAAGTACTGAAACAAGCTGCATGAGTAGTGCACGATATTAAATCACAGTTAAACAATAAGAAGTGTTATATCCTACTGTGCTCAAGATACCACAATGGAAATGCACAGTAGGGATATAACACTTCTTACTGTTTTACTGTGATTTAATATCGTGTAGTTTGTTTCAGTACTTTTTATTGATGTGCTATGGTCCCTACTCTAGTCAAATTTTCTGTGTACTTGTAGTGTTAAATTTATTAGCATTTGCAGCCATTTCTTGGCTGCCACCTTTGATTTTACAACTTGTTTCACCCAGGCTTTTTAGGCCACACTATTTTTTGACAGCTTAGCTGTTTTTGTGTGGATACCATACAACAACAAATGTGACCGAATTTTGGAAAATCACCTATACTGTCACACATGAAATAGTTAGAATTTTAATGTTTAGGGTGATGCTGTTTAGTGCAGGGGCCAGTTTTAAAAATATTTTAAACACTTACTTGTAATTCAAGGAATTGAGAATTGGTTAAAATCATTAACAAGTGGATTTACACCAAGAAGCTTATTACTTAAATTTTACATATTTTATGTGTCAAGTGCATCCATATGGGTGATTTTCCAAGATTCGATCACACATGCTGGCAAATTAAGAGCTAGCTTTGACAAAGTATCACCAAGTTGTCAAATTAAAATTTCGCCAATGTTATTATTCAGTACTTGTGATACTGCAGTCCAATTTTTGATAACACATCGATTTTGACAAGCGATAGCTTTCATTGGTATCTTTTATGTCTCTTGTTTCTAGCTCAGTGTATTCCCTTCATTGAATAACTAGTTCCTTCACTCCTGATGCAAGACATTGAAACTGGGTCACTACTCACTACTGCTCCCAATGACATTGGGTCTGACCTGGATTTGACCCGGATTATAAGTAGGGCTAGTAAATTTTGGGGCACTCTAGTGAGTTGAGTAAATGGGTAGCTGAAATGATCAGTTAGTGGGTATGAATTTAAAGACAGATGTAGGAGAGTGTGGCTTCAAACTTGAACACACCATACTGATAAACTGGCATGGTTCCAGTGGGTGTGGCTCACAATAAAAGCTGGCTGCTGCAAGACACTACACTACAACTCATACTCAATTAGTGTGCATAAGCTTGCAGACAACAGGCATGGATTTGTACTGACTGCATATGCACCCATTGATAAATGGGTTAGGCTCTACATTTGACTACAGGCAGCATAGCACATACTCACATAAGAAACTGGGCTGCAGCAGGACTACAGTAGGTCAATACACTTCTATATCATCAAACTAATTGATCCATTTCATTCATGATCCAATCCCCTAATATTCTTAGGTCAGACCTAGATGATCTGATCTAGTGTCAACTGTGATAGTGACCAGGCACAGGGTAGCCAACCTACTAATGCATGCAGTGACTGATCATGACACAAAGCAAACACTTCAGCACAAGAAGAATGCATGGTGCAGCACATGTTGTCCTTCTGTCAGCTTAAATTTGTTACAACACATACAACTTCACATACAACAGTTTAACACCAGTGATCATCAGTAAATAAAATTATGAGTAATTTGCCAAACTGAAATGTTGCCAACTGCAAATTTTTAGCAAATTACCAAATAGTCATCATATGGTATTCTCTTAAAATGTAATGTGCATACACATACAGGATGTGCAGTTTGTGATAAATTTTTAATGCTCCTCAGGCAATTGCTGGTGATATAACATTACAAGGAAATGTTACATTTCACAACAACACTGTTGATGGGTCATTTGGTGGTGCATTGTACCTGCTCTCATCCAGTCAGGTGGTCCTTCAGGATAACACACATGTCACATTTGCCAATAATAAGGGAAGGTACGTATTTATTAGCACTTGCTTTGTTGCTTAACTCTAGTGGGCATGTCATCATTGAAGTATCAAAAACTTTAGTGAACGCTACCAAATTTTTTACAAACATTTTTTGTATAGTCCTTGAAATATACATACATACAGACTACAGTAGTAAACTATGTATGTATGTTTGTGAGGTAGCAATAGGAGCAGTAAAACAATTGCATGCAGTGTTGACCTGTTAATTAGAAAGTCCAGATTCTATACTGTACAGTATATTAATGCTCTTGCATTAATGACAGCTAGCTGAAGGCTTTGTTGTAATTTGAGTACAAGTGTACTTGGGTGTATTGCACTTTACAGTTGTTCATTAGCATGTCATGGTCTGGTGCACTGTGTGCATGTATGGTATAACTAGTAAGTATGGTACAAAGTTTTCAGTGTGCGTACTCGCTCTTTCAGATTGGGGGCATCAATAGTTTCTGAAATCAGAAATGCCCTGCCATTGTTTCGAAGGAGCTACCACAACCCATTATGTTTCCTTCAATATTACAACACAACTATACCATTTAGTAAAATAGACAGTGATAAGGTTAGTTGAGGTGTTACATGTGTTTACACTACTAGTCCACACATGTACAGGTCTCCATGATATTTACTGATAATAATGCCATCGTTGGATCAGCAATATTTGCTAATGAGTTGGACTTCTGTTCATGGTTCTCATATTCTGAACCATTCTTTTATTTTGATGCTAGCAATATACTTCGCTCACCATTTATAACTTACAAGTGAGTGTTTGTGTGTGTGTGTGTGTGCGTGTGTGTGTGTGTGTGTGTGTGTGTGTGTGTGTGTGCACGCACGGGCATAGCCAAGTTGTGAGAGAGCATCAGCCTAGTAATTGCATCATTGGAGGTTCATTGCTACAGTGTATGCTCTGTGATTCCCAGTTACTGTTGTTTCCTTGAGCAAAGAACTTTATTCACAATACTTTACACAGGAGCTTATAAATGCTGAAGGCATGATTGGTGATGCTTTAACGTTATTAGTGGTGTTCCATATAAGGTAATTTTGAATTCAGTCACTGTTACATACAGCCTCACGGAAGTTTCATGCTCCTTTGTGCCTTCATAAGCTCCTGCTTCATGCAATGTACCCAGAGCATAATGGGGAACTTGGTTGTAGAGCTGGGGTGATGGTGAATTTTGTAATGTCCAAATGGTAGTAAGAATATGTTCATGATAGACGATAGTACAACAATAGTGAAAGTTTAACTAGAGCATACGTTCTTACTACCTTCAAAGAGAGGAGGGATGCATTTATGGATAAAAATTATAAACCTTTTGGGGTGATAAATTATTTAAAGTGTTTTGTGTTTATATGTAGTCATGTCATGCATATTTTACAACCCAGCAGTAAATTTTCAAATGATCGATAGCAATACTGTCCCAATATTCCGATAATCCCCCAGCACCTTCTCTGGTGGTCTGCCGTCAACTGGGGAAGCAACTGTCCTTGGAGTCGTGGAACTTTTAGATTCGTGGCCTCTATAATAGTTAGACGTCAAGAACCAGGGTTCTACGGGATTTAGAAAACTTGAAGGCCCTGGGCTGTAGCGCCTGAGCGCAGCGAGGGCACTACTAAGGGCCTGAGGGTTTTCTAAATCCCGTAGAACCCAGTGGTTCTTGACGTATAACTTATTTAGACTACAACTCGTTATTGTACCTTGAGTTGACAGCTGCTTGTAAATAGGAAATGTATGGCTAATTACTAGAAACAAGCCCTCTACACCTCCCGACATGGCGGGACCTCAGTGTGGCTGTTGCTACCCGTTTAAACGCCCATGCGTTGCCAATGTTACAGGCGCGTGCTATGTATCGAAGTACTGGACTCAGCGAGTGGACTACAACTCATTGTTGCTGTTGTTGTGCCTCGACAGCTGCTTGTAAGCAAGTAATGTAGTGTTGATTAGTACAAACAAGCCCATTACACCTCCCTCTAATTCAGTACGGCTGTTACTAGCCATTTAAATGCCCATGCGTTGCCAATGTTACAGGTGCGTAACTATCGTGTTTCATATCGCCTCAGAGCGTGGTCTCTATTGGACATGACCGTGGCTCTACGAGATTTAGAGACCACGTTTTCAGCCAATCAAATTTCAGTATCAAACTTGTTGTAGTCTAAATATATGTATGATACTTGGACAGCCCTCCTGTAGTTTACTAGTCTTGTTCCAGGAGGATTTCAACCCTGCTTTTAAACCATTCTTTTGTTTGATGCTAACAACACACTCTGTTTATCATTTATAACTTACAAGTGTGTGTTGTGTTATGGTCATGCATGTGTGTGAGCCTACTACATATAATGACTATGCTTTTGTGTCATGCAGTGAGGACAGAAACTCTACTAGCAAAAATAAAATGGTTCCATCTGGGCCAGTGATAACTCCAGCTGTAAATTTCATTATTCTTAATGACACTGTAAGTTTATATATGATAGTGTAATGTAATCTACCACTAGTACATGTATAGATCAAGGCTTATCCTGGAGAACCTGTCAATCTTGTAATAGTACCACATGATGAGCAGAATTTTATTGGCTCCGATATGTTTGAGATACAAGGGGCTGCAGTTGACTCTGTAAGTGGTAGGCATGTCATCATCATATGTTGACTGTGGTGAGAGATGTGCTGATTTTGCTGGCAAATTCTTGGAAAAATACATTGGTAAAAACAAAGAGCAAAATGCTGGGAAAATAGGTGGAAAATTGGAAAATGGGTACCAAGGAATGACAACTTAGCACATTTTGTATGAAAAGGATCGAGATGCTCTAATAGAACAGTCACGCATAATATTAGGACAACAGGAATAGCGACTAAAGATCGAGATACTCTAATAGAGCTGTCACTATGTACAAAATATTCTAATAGAGCAGTCTCGCATGCTTGTAAACTTGAGATACTGAATTTAATTTTTATTGATGCTCAACCAAACAGAGAAATTTCAAGCAAAATATTGAGCACAATAGGTAAGAAAAAATGAATTGCTGGAAAGAAAAATAGGTGCAAAAAAGCAAAATAAGCTCATCCCTATCTACTGTGATCTGATCTTTGTGTGTGTTTGTGTGTGTGTGCACGCTCAGCTGTTGTAAATTCGTGCCAATATGATTTTGTATTAATAGAAGATGTATTTTATGTACGTACTACATGTTTGCTATTTTCTAGGATGTTTCCTTTTCATTCAGCCCTACAGTTAGATCACTACAACCAGCAGATTTAAATTACCTTCTCACATATAGTATTGTATTCCAAAATCCAATCACCAGTTCTGTCTTGATAGATTCACATCGTATCAATGTTTCAGCCTTTGGATCACAAGCATCGGTATGTGTCAGCTTCTACACATCATATCCATTTGTGTTGAAATGTGTAGTTGTTAATTCTGTACTTATCAACTTGTACAGTACATGGAATGACTGTGGACATGTGTGTGATTGTGTATGTGTATGTGCACATGTGTGCATTAATAGTACAGTACACATGAACATAATGAGGATGTAAAGTGAACACACTCATATTCATATTCGTACTTGGGTTAGTGATGTATTATAATATGAGCACTTATGCAGTGAAAAGTTTAAATTACATTCACATGTATGTACGTACATGTATGTATACATCTAGGGTCAAATACACCAGTTTAACTTGACAATTGCTCCATGTCCTCCTGGCCATGCCCTACACCCTACTGGTGTGAAGGATGAGTACTCATGTAGGTGTAATGAAGATCGTGAGCAAAACATTATTAGTTGCTTTCCTCATGAAAGAAAAGTGGTACTAAAGGTACAGGCTGACTATTAGAGTAATCAAATGATGTTCCATTGTAGGATGGGTACTGGGCACATGCAGTAGATACTGTGTCTGTCAATGGAGAGGAGTTGATATACTACTGGTGTCCTCCTGGTTATTGTCAGTGTGTTCATTTGAATAATGACAATGATGAGTGTAGTTATGTGTACTATGATGATGATGAAGATCGTCAGTGTGTTTGTGATAGAAAAGGTACTGGATAGGATAATGTCTGTATATACATTCTGTAGAGTCGGGTTGTTAAGCACATATGTCTATTAAATGCATATTGTTTGTTAAGTGCATACACTTTTCTTAATGATGACTGATAAGCGCACATGGCCCAATATGAGGTTCAGCACACAACAAAGTTACACACGGGAGAAAAGCTAGATGTACTGGAAAATTAATGTCTCCTTAACCCTTAAACGCGCAAAGGCCATTATAGTGGCCCTCACGCATGGCAGTAAACAAAACGCTGTAACTTCCGAACCATTGTCCCTATGGCTACGCAACTGCCATCATTTAATTCGTGATGTAATAGCGAATGAAATGATATGTAGGGTTTTACCCTACACTGAAACACAGGGCCAAATCTCGCCATGAAACTAACTTTTTACGAAATGAACATGTAAATCTGTTTACATACCTTTGGAAAAAGACTCGTATCTCCTTCCCAGTTCATTCTATTGTTCTGCAATAAACGCCGATCGATTCGCCATTCAATTATGCTTCAGGCCATATATGGGTCACGTGACTCAGCCAATTACAAATATGGCTGCCACCGGAAGGAATACGAAATCGCGAAAAATCAAGACGCTGTTCTTCATCGCTTCATAACAAGTGAGCGCCTGTTGTTACAGTGGTTATTTAAAACTTCCCCTGATAGCCTATTGAATAAACTTTCTGTTTATATAAGGTGTTAGGCTAATTCAGTTTAGCAAACTCTCACCACTTTCAATATAAAACCAATTTTGGTAAACACGCATTTCTCAAAACCTGAGTGCGCGTTTAAGGGTTAAGCACTTACGTCTCCCTTTACATATACAGCAAATCAACCTTCTGGATTGCAATATTCTTGTCCATCACGAAGGATTCACCTAGAAATGGAGTCAAATATTCTTATACACTGGCAGACCACAAACTACAACGTAGTGATTCTGTGTTAAACACTAGGCCTGCGCCTATTATGCTGGCATAATCTTGAGGATAATAGGTTACCAATTTTGTGAGAATAATTCTGGAATGATAGGATGGTTACAGGCATAATTTAGAATTATCGGACGTCCACAGGAATAATCGGTGGAATTAGAGGGCGTGTCTCTTCTTGATTATCCAGAAGAAAGAGTTAAAATACTACAAATGATATAAACTAATAAAACTGACAGGAGTGCTGGCTGAAAGGAGCTGAAAAGCCTCTAAAAGATCGATATACTCTAATAGAACGCTCAAATACTCTAATAGAGCAGTCAGATTGTTTCATTTTAACAATCTGCAGCCGGCATCAAGGTTTTAACTGCATGATTATCTGCAATTCTGAAACTTGTACATCTTATTCAGTGTATGTAGTCCAGTATATCTTCTTCAATTCTTAGAGCATTATTATCTACCTAACTTAGTAGCTATGCAGTAGTTACAGCATATTATTATAATACACTAATAATTAAATTATTACTGTAGATAGCTATTCTAAGTCTGCTGTAACTATTATATAATGTGTAAGGTGGAATGCTTCATACAGTATATGGCTATTAATAATTCGGACAAAACTACTTATAGCAGCATCTTGAAAACTAAGCAACTAGCCACATATATATATACTGAATGAGAATAATTATGGAATATTAGGCTGGATACAAGAATAACAAAAAGAATAAAAGGAGAATTGTTTGGGAAATTCTGGAAAGAATAATAGGTAAAATTTTGAGCATAAACACACAATAATTATTAAGTAGGCGCATGCGCCTAACAGATAGTATGACTTTTACAAACGTCAAAAATTATAAGTACATGCACTTAACAACCCGACTCTATGGTAATGCATATGTATGATGTGCTAATGTTTTGTGTAATAGATAAGGTCTATATGGGACTTGAGGTACTTACACCTTTATGTGTGAGACATAGTTTTCTATGGGTACTAGTTCTGAGGATTTGCTACCCTTGCATATTGCTTATAATTCACAGGTTACTTGTGTGGTAAATGTCGTGATAACAAAGGAGTGAGTGGTCTACTCAATGAATGTTTGGAGTGTGGATATGAGAATACAATACTAATTGTTGGATTAGGTTAGTACAGACGGTTTTATATGTATGTACACGAGGACATATCACATGTATATTTGTACTACATTGTTTAATTAATGGGAAAGGGAATTAATCTAACACACATTCATGAACATGTCATGTACTGTTACTATTTTTACTACAGTTGCTGCAAACATCGTAGTGATATCATTAATCCTGCTATCATCAGCTACACTAGTTCCATGGTCCTATCCATTCTTGTACTATATACAGGTTAGATCAGAAATACTGTCAGTGTTATGATAATGTAATGAAGCTGTTTGCATAGTTCATGTTCAGGCTACCGTAAATCAGGAAAATTTCAGAGTAGAAAATCTAGCCTATTAAAATTTTGACAGAACATATTTTCGTCACTGGCACAATCGATGAAAATTTTTGAAGTAATAACTATTTGTACGCAAAAATTATTAGTATAGGTAAAGATATGTCATTTTAATTTTCATTGATATAGCCAGCAACAAAAAATTATTTGACACAAATTTTTCCTGATTTACGGTATATATATGTCCATGCACATACATACATAATAGCTCATCCTATTGAATAACTGGGTAGCTATTTTTTAACAAAGTAAATTTAATGAAGTCTGTTGTTGTATAACTGCTATGCTGTATGAAATGTGAAACAAATAACAAAATAATTGACAGGGCTGTTTGTTATTATATGTATTATTACTTACAGTAGCTCTTGTTTGTTTAGCAAACGATATTATTTTAACATACATTAATGTGTAACATACAAAACTGTAAGTACTGTACACACACACACACACACACACACACACACACACACACACACACACACACACACACACACACACACACACACACACACACACACACACACACACACACACACACACACACACACACACACACACACACACACATGTACTACCACTTATTAATTCACAGGTCACACCTTATGTTGCACAATACTTCCCAGTAACATTCAGTGCTGTTCAGCCTTATGTAAGTGATTATCTTAATATATAGTTTCTGTGCATACATACAACGTACTACCATATAGTATGTTTTAATTAGTGAATTAACAGCTATTTATCGTACAATACAGTAGTACTGTATAGTGGGGATCATGAAATTAAATTAAGTGAGAAATAAATTAAATGAGATGAGCAACTGACAGCAGTGGCAGGCTTGGGCATATAGGTTCCTCGATCTAAACAACTATTTTTTTTATGTTTTTGTGGATTTTTTTTTAACTTTGCGATGACTATCCTATTAAAATAACTTGTGGCTTTTGCTTTATATATCCTTAGCTAATACTCTTAGTACTTTCAAATCAGAAAATGTCTGTGCTAGCGTATCTGCATACTGATTCTTAAGTTGTTTCTGTCACTGCCCTGTAGGAGTGTCAAAAAATTGCATTTGCAATTTGGAAAATTTCTTGTAACTTTGCTTACCTGTACACAAATTGTGCTATAATATGCTCTTTACACCCTCCTAATTTGAAAAGAATTCAATAAGGCTTGTGTGGGTTGTGACTAATTTTTGTAAGTGCTGTGAAAGTAAAGTTAACAGCAGAAGAAAAATGCAAAGAAAAAACAAACTTTGAAGGTGCGTATTTCAATATCCACTGGATACAATGGTGTAAAAATTTGGTTTCTGTAAAATATACACTTGTCTACCATGCCCGAACACATTAGCTTTACTTGGCTGCATGGCATACTATCGCGTGTCCTGATATGTATATGTGTGTATGTATATATTCATGTTTAGTGTAACTGAATTTTTAATACCCTTATAGCTACACTACATCAGCAGTGCTATCAGTCTATACTTTCCATATGATTTTTGTCTATACCCTGGAATGACTGCACTAGTATCCTACACTATCAGATATATACCATTTGTGTTGGGAGTGACAATGTCTACATTGTTCTATACTATCCATAGGTTTGTATTATTGTATGTGATTAACTGGCCATCGTAGTATGTATTGTGTGAGTATGATCCCCCATGTGTGTATGCATACAATTGTAGCATAACAATTTATCAATCAACAAAAATCGTCTACTCATATGTGTACTGATACTTGTATGGTTGTGATGGCTATACATTACATTCCTGCTTCTCCAGTCAAGTCATCGTTTCTCATGTTGTAGGAAATTTAACATCACAATGAATGTTCGATTATCATGGAGTGGACTATGGCTACTGATAATGTTACTATACACTGATGTTGTTAATACTTCAGTGTCTGTACTGAATTGTCCTATATTGAAGGATGATGATGGAGAATTAGTATCAGTAAGGAGCATATACCAAAAATTAATTTTTTATGAAGAAATATGAATTCTTTCACATTGCAGGCCTTACCTTTTTCTTAATCGAATTTCAAAGCACTGAGAGCTATCTAATAGAACAGTCATGTATGTGTTCCTCAAAATTTTCTGACTAAGCTCTATGTGTGTAGATATACTGAAATATTTCACTTGTAGACACATGTTAACACTGATGTAAGGATCTGAAGCCAGCTAGAATTATTAAAACTCTAAAGTTTTTCTTTCACTAAACAAAATTTCGTCGGTACAAATTGTATAAAACTACCCAAAACGTTTCTGAGCAAATTACTGTAATTACTGTAGAACTAATAGCTGTGTAAGATTTACATTCAAAATTTGTACCAGGGTTTTGCCCACACTGGTCAATAGTGGCAAAAATGGCTACCACTACTTGAAAATGATCAGTACCCATAACTTTGGATGGACCAACACAATTCATATAAAAATGTCAATATCTGACGTGTTTGTACTTTGAAATACTTGAAATATTTTTCCTTCAATCAATAATCAGAATTTCCTGTACTGCTTTCAACGTAAAGTGTCTTTGCTACACAAGTATAGGTGTGGACAGACATGGAAACAAACATACATGCACAGTATGTATGTTGCAGATTGTCAAACTTTTGTTTGTGCAGTGTAAATTTGCATGAGCAAAGATCTCTTGGACAGTCCTTATACATATATATATATACTACCAGGCTACTGAAGAGCCATGCACAAACCAGAATGCAGATCCTGCTTTCCCAAAATTAACATTTTATGCACATTATTTGGAAAGCAATAAACCAGGTGTGCGCATAGTTTTGAAAAATTAAAACAACGATAATTGATAGCATACATATATGGAATCTGCATTTTGACATTATGGCATGTGCATGGCTTCTTACAGTAACCTGTGTGTCTTTACGTATTAACTTTTCCGAAAGATCTTTGCCTCCTGCTAATTTATAAACAATAGTTAGACAATCTGCAGCATCAAAGATACTGTATATTTAGCGGTCAAAAATACCTGGTATCATGTACGTATGTATTCAAGATACACAATAGTGTGTTGTGCGGCCCAAGAAGCCGGTGTACCACACTGTGGGTACATTGACAGGAAGAAAGCAAATGCATACTTCACAGATGTAGCTCTGTGATTGATTGGAATCAATTTTGCTGTATAGTTGCCGACTAGGTAGGGGAATCCACATACAGGTACTAAATTTAAAGGAAATTACCCCAGCCTACATACAAATGGCCAAGGTTTAGATTTTTTCTTCATTTCGCACACATTTATTTGTAGGTGTACTTTCTGCAAGAACCCTGAACTCCTTATTGGGTAATATCAGTATGAGTAGTTGAACTCTATCTTGTTAGTTGTTTGTAGCTGAATTTTCTACATGGTCAGTTGGCGGAACTCTCTACAGGATGATTTGCTACTTCTAATATAGGGTCCACAACATGAAAAATCGATATCCTCCAATCAACGTACTAGTACTACCCAGTCATGTGTTAGTAACCTTAAATAACACCAGTGTGGCAGCCAGGCTTGTCACTTTCTTCTGGTAGAAAATATCTTAAAAAATCACATGATTTTACACTGCAGTGGTTCATAGGGTTCTTCATATGCCATCATATTCACTCTCAACATTGTTCAAGTAGTCTATCATCAATTCAAAGTATCAGTGGTTTGATTGTATTGGTCAGTTTCTGGTGGCAGCATGATCTGTGCAGCTTTTTGACAACAAACAGTATCCTTCTTCCTCTGGAGCACAGGACAAGCAGAGCAACAACTGCACGTTGGGTCAACAAAGACCACTACTAGGTAAAGTACCTGCATGCGAAGTATGGTTAAACTTGAAGGTTGGTAACCATCTGGCTGAGCCATCTATGTGCTGAAATTTGACCAAAACATTGTAATTTTTGCAAACAAATACCAGAATGGTTGATGAATAATAACAATCTCCAACAACAAGGATACAATCACCTAACAATACGGCTATCTCACCTAGTAAATGCATAGAACAATCCAATGCATGAAATAGGCACTCAACTTAAAATTGCAGATAATACAACCATAATTTATTCCAATGTCCTTAAATCACTAATCAAATGACAATAAGTTTGTTTGCAGCAGTCTCCACATCTTGATTAACCCAGCAGTCTAAGACTTTCCGTATAATGCCATCACAGATATGACTCACCTGCGCTGGCCCAGACTATGCCTGGGTGACAAAAAGAGCATACTACAAGGTGTCTTCTCAGAAAAGAAAAAGATTTCGTGGATATTTGTTTCGATTTGAATTTCAATCATGTGAGTGTCCATTTCAAGCATTGGATAACTCTATGCATTTACTGGGCGAGATATTCGTATTGTTAGGTGTTTATAAGGTTCGTATTGTTGCTGTTGGAGACTGGTTCACTGATTTATCAACCATTCTGGTATTTGTTTGCAAAAATAGTGTCATTTTGGCTGAGTTTCAGCATATACATACATAGATGGCTCAACCAGATAGCTAATGAGCTTCAATTTTAACCATACTCCGCATGCAGGTGCTTTTTACTTGCTGACCCATGGCACAGTGACTACTCTGTATGTCCTGTGCTCCAGATTTGTTAGTCACCAAAAAGCCACACAGATTGTGCTGCCATCAGAAACTGACCAATAAAATCAAACTACCAGATAGTGATGTACAGGATATCACAATACTCTAGTTATATCATGATACTATCTCGTATCGAGATATTGATTGTGCAACCACGTAAATGTGAAGGTCTGGTTTTGTGCAATTTAATAGTGTAGCTTGGTTGTTTACCACTTTCTTAGACTATTTTAAACTTGTTATGTATAACAGTACTGTGGAGTAATAGCTGGTATTAAACTATGAAAATTTATCGATCACCCAAGCACTTAATATGAAGTTTGCAGTATAACAGTGTAGCTGAATTGCTTATCACTGTCCTGAACTTTTTGAAACCTGTTATATAACGGTGCAAGCTATGAAAATTTATACTTTTAGAAAAATGTACCATATCGTGTTCGTATCATATTGGTGACTACACAGCTGTTAGATACATAATCACTCTTTCAGGCGTATCTCTCATCACTACTTTGAGTTGATGATAGACTACTTAAACAATGCTGAGGGTGAATATCATGGCATACGAAGAACCCTACGAACCACTGCAGCAAAAAAATTTATCATGAGATTTTAAGACATTTCTATAGTTTTCTACCACAAGAAAGTGACAAACTTTACTGCCATGCTGGTGTTATTTAAGCTACACTTAGCCTAACACATGACAATAGTTAGGTAGGAAAATGTTTTTTTTGTTGTTTTTTTTTGTTGGTTTTTTTTTGCATTGCGGGCCCTATCTAATAGGGTGACTGCACTATTAGAGTATCTCGCTCAAGCATTTGCTACACATACGTAGTTGGTTTTCACAGTACAAGTCAGTTTTTTATGTGAATTCTTGTAAACCACTAAAAGGTTATTCTACAATGAATAATCTACCTATATTATACACTGATTTTCAACTCATTCCTATAAGCGGTTTGCCTAGTACATATGGGTGGCAACTAAAATGGTATTTCATTAACACAACTCAATCGTGTGATTGTTGCACACTATTGGTTTTGCACTGTATCTTCATGGCCTTAATCTTGATTTCTTTCAAACCACCAAAATGCACTCCTGTGACAGTTACTCTAACTACAGACCAATTTTCAACTGATTTCTCAAAGCAGTTTACCCTGTAGACGTGACCGAAATTTGTTATTATTTTATGCAAATTAGTAGGCCATAACTCAGTGAACGTTGATTGGATTCCCATGGTGCTGAATGCTATAATAGGGTGAATGTACTATTATAGAGTATCTCGATCATGCACTTGCTACACTTAGTTCAATTTTGTATTATACCTCAGTGGCTTTTACTCCAATTCTTCTATACTACTGCAAGGATTTTCTATGATGATTATTCCATCTGCATACTGGTTTTCAGCTCACTCTTCTAAGCAGTTTAGCTGGTAGGCATGAAAACTAATAGTTTTTATTAACAAAACTCAATCTCATAATTGTGACACAGGTTGGGTTTTGTGTTGTATCTCCATGGTCTTTATCTCGATTCCTTTCAAACCACATAAAGGCACTACTACGATGGTTTCTCCATCCACATAGCAATTTTCAATTCGTTCCTTCAAGAGGTGCACGACAGAAGTTTGATCTTATTTTATGCAAATAATCAGTCACAACTCTGTGAATGTTCATTGGATTCCCACCAAACTTTGTACTGAGATTCACTTAAACAAGCCCTTTAAGTCGCCAAATTTCAGCCTGATTGGAGTACACGTTTGTGTTTTGTGGTGGATTTTGCAAAGTGTGTGAAATGAAGAAGAAAAAAACAAAGAAATTAAAATGAAACTTTAGCTGCTCGTATCTTGAAAATGATTGGGGAAAGTTTCTTCAAGTTTACTATGTAGACTCCCCTACCTGGTGGGCATGTCTGCAGCAAATTTGGTTCCAATCAGATAAGGGATCACGGAGCCACATATGTGTGAAAATCATGTTCCTGTCAATATACTAACTCACAGTGTGGTACGCCGGCTTCTTTTCCACATGGCACACTACCATGTGTCTTGATTTTCATCATGTAAGAAATCTCTAGGATGTTTTTAAAGGTGGCATTTTAGGCGACGTGTGTCATTTTAGGACGAACCTTACTTAAACAGTACTACCATACTGTTTGATATTATATGTATGTACATAATAATGTACTCTATTTTAATACTATAGAGGTGGTTTGTGGATGGTACAGTGAAGTGTTTCACAGGAGGACATGTTGCCTTAACATTGTTTGCAGTCTTAGTACTAACAGCATGTGTAGTCCTGATTTTGATTGTGATGGCTATTACAGTGGGTAAACTGAAGGTGTGTATGTTTGTATGGTAGTAGATGTTTTACAGAATCCATCAGTGAATTTTGTTTTACAGTGGATCCTTGTTTATCTGAACCTTGATTATCCACCCAAAGTGACTATTCAGTTAGAGAATTGTCTGTCATTGTGTGTTCTATTAGAGTAATTGAACAGTACTCAGTATCTTAATCAATTGGCTCAATAAATTCAAATATCTGAATACTTGTCTAATGCTAGGAATGAAGGTGATGGGATAACTGAGATTTACTTACTCTTATGAAAGTTCACCTTGGCTTTGTAATGATTATTGAAAGACCGAATGTGAAGTTTTAAATACTGAAGGTTTGGGTTATGCCCCTCATTGTCTTATGATTAAATTGTATGTGTAGTAAGTATTAACATGGTACATCCATTATGTCACTATAAAATAAGTGTAGTTAGAGCATGAAACCATAGGTTATAATAATTCTTTGTTATATAGTAAACTATGTATCTGACATGGACTACTCACTTAGTATAATACAGTATATTAAAAATTATTAATTTAAAAATGAAGTAGGGATCCAAGTGATAAAAAGTAGTGAAACAAGAGATAAATGATGATATTACAGTATAGCTCGGTGGGAAATCCCTACTTATATTCAATGCCAATGTAGGGATTTTCCCACCAAGCTATGCTGTAATACCATCATTCATCTCTTTTTTCACTACTTTTTTCACTTAGATCCCTACTTCATTATTTTTAAATTAATAAATTGTTAATATACTAGTTTGTTTGGCTTTTTTTGTTATAGCATACAGCTATACATGTGTACCTGTTCTATTAGGGTGACTGCTGTATTAGAGTATCTCGAGTCAGTGAGGGTGTGTGCCACTATTTCATATTTTCGTTGTGCTAGCATTATGAAATACAGCTAGGCCAATAGTAATAATGGGGTGTGTCATCATGATAGATTATTAAAAGATCTGGTCTCGATGCTCTATCATTATTAATCAACCAAGATTGTGGTAGCTAATTAATAGGCATGGCATTGAACCTATCATGAAGTTACAGGTATCTACCGGGCATAAGCACTTAAATAAGTTTGCAGCATCTAAATGTAGTACTCAAGGAAAGTGTTGATAGGGAAAATTAATGCCTTGATATGGTTTCATTGCAACACCAAGAAGACGAACCCCAAAAGGCACATCCCACTAGTGAGTTTGTTATTATAGCGCAAAATGGTGGCTGTGGGTTGCTTCGTTTTACTTCTAGGCTTGTGACTGTGGTCAGGCAGGCAGGCAGTCTGAAACCCGAGTTTTACATTCAAAAAAAATTCTATATCCAGCCGCCTATTAGTTTTTAATGCAGTATTTGATGTTAGATGAACTAATATTGTTCTGTAAAAGTGATTGTCATTGTATAAGATGTCTCCAGGGTGATTTTTGAAGTTGGCATTTTAGGTGGGGTGCTTCATTTTTGGGAGGATCCCTACTTAAACGGTACTACTATACCATTTGATATGTAACCTGTAGGCTCTTTAACCTTTATTTGGATGTTGAGAAGTTTGGAAGAACAACACATTTTAAAATTGAGACAAACTATTTATTCTCCTTTGTGTACATTAATCAAAGTTAGTATTTAGGTGTTGTGGCTTTTACATGTATGAGAAAATAATATAGAGAAACTCTAAAAGGTTTAAGCTTGGTAGCCATCAGATAATTATGTTTGGTTGAAGTCTATGATCAATGATTATATGAAAGGGAACTTGAATGGTATTAGCAATGATTTTATATGCAAAATTTGTCCTACACACATACACAATTAACTTACAATTTTCTTTTTTATCGATTTACAGAGACTTTCCATGCAAAGAATATTACGAGAACCTTTTAATGATTATTGTCAGTGGTGGGCACCAGTTGAGTTGATCAGAAGAACATTTTTCATAATTTTTATAGTAATAGACCCGGGAAACTTGGTAAGTAGTAAATTTTTGTATCCACAGTAGTAAGTATTTATACACATGTGCACAGGTTCCAGTTCTGATATTGACAATGACTTGTGTGGCAGTATATGCATATTATCAACCATATCAGAAACAGTATATCAATGTACTGGAGATTGTTATACTAGTAGATCAGTTACTACTACTGATGATGGCTCCTACTAGTCAGTTTAAGGTCAGCACATGATCATGAGAACATGTTGATATTGGTATACTTACAGGACGTGGTGTATGGTGCTGATCACTCCTTCAGTATTGACCAGTGTGGACATGTGGACACAATCAGTACACATGTTGCTATACTAACGCCATTTTACTATTTCCCTGTGGTGGTGTTGTGTGTGGTGGTTGTGGTGAAGATTGCTACCAAGATTAAAGCATCATACACAACCAGGTTAGTTGTATGGTACAATTACACTGTTTCACATACACCACATGTTACAGGGTAAAAGGCAAGTATCATGCAATGTTGAGTGTTACAGAAGGATCAGATACTACTGCTACAGCCAATGTGGTACCAACGTCATATTATATAGAATTTACTAAAGATAGTGATGATGTGAACTTGGTTAAACATACATACAAATAAAAACCTTTATGTACATGCATGTGCAGTCAGTTACATTGTAAATAAAACATGCATTTAAAAAAGCAAATCCGGTCTACTGTATTTTATGTATAATGCACCATTCAATTAGCAGTGTTGGGAGTAACGTTTTACGTAAGTAACACGCTACGTAATATTATTACTTTTGTGGTAACAAAGTAATATAACGAAATACGCTATAAAAACAGGTAATATAACTCAAGTTACTTCACTTACAAATGTAGCGCGTTACCTAAGTAATATAGTTACTGTAACAAGTCTAATATTACGTAATATTATTACTACAAGTAACGAAGTTACTTATCTCGTTGGTTAGCCTCTGAGTAACGCCTAGCCACAACGAAGCCTATTGAATGAAGCTTATTCACCAGCTTCTTACTTATAGCCAAGATTTGCACATTGTCCAACAACGCAATCATGTCACGTGATAAAGTGGTAGTTTCACACGTGAAAGTTTAAGGCTGTGGACACAGTAATATAATATGTATAGTTACTTTATTTTATGGGTAATATGTAACTGTAACTAAATAGTTCAGCTGCAAGTAATATGTAACTACCGTAGATTCCCTAAAAATTCGGCAGAAATAAATTAATTCCGTTCGTGTCTGGCCGAACAATTAGGAAAAATGTACCAACCCAGTGCTATTGTCGAATTTTTAGGGATCTATCCCTAACGAGGGGTCCGACACTTCGGAAAAAGCGTACGAGATTTCCAGATTTCTGCTGTGATTTCTGATTTCCAGGTTGATTCCTGCTGAATCCCGCCCACGTAAGCTTTAGTTTACGGAAAGCGTCTCCACTTTACAGAAAAACACGGAAGTTAGAGGCTTGATTTCTGATTTCTGCTGCAGGAGCGTACGAGATTTCACAAAGTGTCGGACCCCTCGATCCCTAATACAGTCTGCACGCTTCATGGCTATGTTATTTGCGATCCGTTTACTGCTAACTTTATGAATTTCTTTCTACAGGCCAACAGGAACGCCTTGAGGCGGAGCTGACGATACCACAACACTCACTTGGCCGCAGCGCTATATACTATGATTGCCTACATTATCCAGGAGGGATGGTCAATGTCAATACTACGAGCAATACTACATCGCTTTTGAATGCAATCACCCAGACACAATATTAAGGATTTCAACAAGTAATAAAAAATAGAAACCACAATCAATAATATTATTAAACTATCTCATGATAAATCTCGCTATCAGATGCTGCATAAAGTGTTCCATGGCTTATCAAAGCGTTATCTGTGAGGGCATCGTGTTAAAAGGAGATGTGGGGCCAGGAGAGCTGTGAAAAGAAACAAAGATCATTTTGCGGTAGCCGTGATGTCACACGATGATAACGTTGAGTACGTTCCCTGAACAATTTCACACTTGGTACTTCATCCAGCATCGAGGTAGCATATTGTGTAAGGTCACAGGGAATCCTCAGTACTCAAGAGACCTTCGTCAACTAGTACTCTAAGCGAGACTCTAAGTGCCGAAAAATTAGCATGCTTATAATTAGAAACTATCCTGTGCTTGCCGAAATTTAGAGCACATTGCATTCAAAGCACTGGGAGTGCCAAATATTTAGAGATGCCGAATTTTAGGGAATCTACGGTAGTTACTTTTACAAAGTAACTTATCCAACACTGTCAATTAGTAAGCATTAATATTGGCAACTTGTTCCATATATAACGTTGTCGGCACCAGTGTTGGGTGGTGCTGGGCGGTATTGAAAAATAGCAAACGGTATACCTTCCATAAAAAGTATCACGGCATTACTAAATATCGCGGTATAAATGTAAAAGCCATTGGTATTAAAGTAACTGTCTTACTTCAACAAAAGCACCAAATACCCATGGTAGCTCAGCAAACCTCAGGTACAAATTACCACAAACAAACTTGTTTACATAGTTTGGTTAGCTGACTACATCAACACCTGCCTACAAACATTGTCACATGTCTGGTTACCTTCTAAATATGGGATGAAACAAGCCCACAGGGAGGCCATAGTGCCCAGACGGTATGGCGGTATTAAAAAAAAAAACCAAGCAGTATCAAAACCGGTATGACTTAAATATCACAGATTATTAACAATACCAGTATATCGCCCAGCTCTAGTGTTGGGTCAGAAAAGTAACTAGTTACTAGTTACTCTTATCCCATATAACTTAGTTTAATGTTGTTCGCTCACCTTACTGTATTGAGCTAATCCATGCTGAGGACCTCCGATGAATGATGTTCACCCCAATCCCAGATTGTGGTTATACTGGTAAGTGCACAGGGTCCTGCCACCCATCTTATCACAATATTAGGCCTCATATTTATCACAGATTACCAATCTTTTAGCCTTTACGGGGATAAACTTGGGTGAATGGCCATAGAAAGGTTCCATTGAGGAACCTTTCCATCCAAGAAAGAGATTTATATAAACAGAGAGCATAACTGGAACACCGGCTACAAAATAAATATTAAGCAATGTCACATTATTACCCTCGTACCTCTAGGCATGCATGCATGCAATGACCCACAAGACCTATGCCACCAATAGCAGTAACATGAGCATACAAATTGTGTAAATTCTCCACATGTATATTGAGCTTAATCAATGCATAGGTCTGAACACATCCCCAAACACAGAGTGAACACCTCCTTAAACACAAAGCCTTGTAGATATAGGATTCGGGTTAGGATCAAACCAAGAGTACATAATATTTATATGGGGGATAAATATTATGTACTCTTGATCAAACAATCCAACCTTTCCGTCTTGGTGTTAATTTATATTTGGGAAAAACTGGTGCTCCTGTTTACCCTGTTAAAGGTATTTTTGCGTATTTGGCAATCCATGATGGCACCCCAGGCCCTTTTTTCGAAGTTGGTAATGGCCGATATTTAACTTGATCCATCTTCTCCTCATTCCATGATACCCTGCTGGTGGATTTGCATCTTGATAAGGAACAATTTAATACTCATAGCTTTCATATCAGGGCTGCAAATTCAGCAAAAGCTGCCAATATATCTGATATGCATATTCAGATGATGGGTCACTGGAAAAGCAATGCTTATAAGCTGTACCAAGGGTATTATATTATGTACTCTTGTCTGTACATACAACTTGAGAATTGGCTATCTTACCAAAGGATTTAGTTACAGGCTTTCAGTGACTATATCCTCATTTGATTGTGTACTTATTTAATATAACATAGTTATGATTTCATCAGTATTATTCATGTTCTTACAATATACGCATGTACCAGTATTTGTTTTTTCTTTTAGACTTGTCCTTGTATATAGGTTGTATATAGGTTTATTACTTGTCGAATAACTAACTTCAATTGTGTGTTGTTGCATACATGCATATCTTCATATATACTTTCCTCATCTCTGTGATGTAGCTACGTATGCAGTATTATATTCAGTATTACACGTTCAATTATTACCTGTACTTTCTATAATAGCTCTCATAATAAAAAGGATATCTATAGTATATGTCTACATTTCACACATGCAATATGCTACCAAATGTACACCATACAGTATATACCACTCTAGCTTAACATTAAATTGCACATCCTACAAGCAAAAAAGAAATTTTAAAAGCTTGCAAAATTAATTAAAATATAATTATATAGTAATGCATTTGTACCATTAAACTTTGACAGTCAGCTTGTGTGATGAATTTTTGTTTAGCAGTATGCTAGAAGGACCTATACACATTATTACAATTATTGTATTATTAAATGTACTAAAGTTACAGTTTAGTATGAAGGTAATAGCTAATGAATCAAAAGTATGTGTTATGCAATTTAGCAAGGTGGCCAATTTATACCAATATTTATTTTTGAAATGCCCTGCAACTATATAGAATTATTATTGTAATGGATTGAAACTCCAGCAGCATAATTATTCTTATTAGCTATTATCAATTTTCAAGTTATTCCAATCAATAATTGTTCATGGCAGAAAAGAATACTTGTTTATAAATCAATTCTGGATTGCAACTGCAAATTTGAGGGGATTATTGGCACAAGTATATGATACAGGAGTTGGCTAATCATGAGGTAAACAACAATTTGGTATATAGCACCAGTAAGTTTCTCACAATCTTGAATAATAAGGTAAGTCTAGCATTCCTTCTCCTACTTTTTAAACTTAGCCATTGAAGGTGAATGAGCATATCTGTAACACTGTGTAGTTCACTGGATCTGTTCTATGGTTTATTAAGAACAAATCTTGCAGCTCGGTGTTGGATCATTTCTAATTTGCTGACTGTTGTTGTTTGGTGATAAGGATCCCAGATAGCTGAGCAGTATTCCATAGAAGGTAACAGTAATTGTTTGTATAAGTGTTCTTTGGTTTGTATTGGGGCATTATATAAATTCCTTTTCAGAAATCCAAGAAAACAGTTAGCCTTTCCACAAATATAGTTAACATGAGGTTTCCATGATAGTGTGTGATAAAGAGTACTTAATATTTATATATAAATATTATGTACTCTTGGTATGATGAAGGCGGATACCAAGATAGGTGTGTTCTGATACAATATTCAATGGAATATTAGACATTTTATATGTGAAAGTGCTTTTATAGTGGTGAGTTGTAAAAATATTGCATTTGGGAATGTTAAATTCCACCAGCCAGTTGCTAGCCAATTGTGTTAGGGAATCTAAATCATTTTGCAGTATTCTGTGATCGTTGCGGTTAGCTATAGTTTTGCAGAGTAGAATGTCATCAGCAAATAATCTAATTTCACTCTTGCATGATGTTTGTTACAATATCGTTAATGTAAATTAAGAACAACACAGGACCAAGTATGGAATTTTGTGGAATACCGAATGTAACTTGACATGTAGAAGATCTATAGAACCTTCTACTACAACCTGTTGGGTACGACCACAGAGGAAGGTCTCTAGCCATTGTAAGATAATTTCTCTTATAATGTAGTAATTCAATTTGTAGAGAAGTCTAGAATGAGCTACTCTGTCGAATGCTTTTAGGAAAGTCTAATATAGCAGCATCAACTTGCAGTGCCTGTCAATATCTTTTGCAAATAATAGTAGGAGAGTAATTTTGTGATTATTGATTTTTTCATTGTGGATCCTAACTATAATACTATAGCTGCTGCTACTATACTGTTACTGCACTGCAGTTACTCCTTACTGCCTCTGCTTCTACTAATTAGCTATGTTGTAATATACTGCATACTATTTACTACTGTAGCTATACTGCTACTGTTAATACTGCTCGCTGCTATTGCTACTGCTCTATTATACTAGCTACATGCTTGCTGCTACTGCAGCTGCTATATACTGCTGCTATACTGCTTGCTACCACTGGACTAAGAGTTTTCTTTATATTATCATTGAATATCTATATAGATCAGGGTAGCTGAAATCGAAAGCCATTGACATTTACTTATAGATGTCTCATGTATACAGGTAGCTTTCATATCATATGCATAATTTTATTAACATTGTACATTTACCTGATGCAATTTTTACATTCTACCTTACAGTGGCCAGCACTGAAGACCTGACAGCAACTATCACTGCAGCCTTTGAGTTACCTAACCTAGTAAAAATTATAATATAGACATTGACATACTTATAATACAGGTTACACAGCCAATAAGGCGAAACACAAAATGGACTACTTTTGTATTTGAGAGATTTTATATCTGAGAGATCTCAGACTTTTGTTTTAGAGATTTTCCAGTCAGTTATGTACAGCCAAAGTAACTTTACAGTACAGGTACAAATCCATTGCAAGATATCTGGATAAGATACATGTGCTGAGTAGTGCAGAGCATGCAGGAGATGAAAGTTTATAAGCCATCCATACTATTATGAATGAGTATGTCAGCATAATGTGAGTGTTGGATTTTGTTTACAAGTTGTTCTTGTTTTCTCTTCACAGGTGAAATGTGACAGATGTAAGGCATGGGCACACATGCATGCATGCTATTTGGCAATGGCCGAAGCCAAATTAACTATTAATAATAAATTCTATACTATAGAATGCCATCAAATTATATACAGAAAACATTAGACACTTTACAGTGTAGTATTATTATATGCACTGAATACTAGCTAACTTAATTTTTATTATTGTGTATTTTTTCTCCATTTTCATTCTCATACATATTTGTCTTCACTTACTAGCTAATGAAGCATTTTTTTTCTGGCATGACTGTAAGACAGCATGCACATGCAGATGGTTCTGGCTAAATTCAACATGTTCTTTGGCTGAATAGTTCATTAGCACTAGAGGGTTTAGCTGCAGAGAAACAGAAATAGCTATTTAAGGCAAAACAGCAGGGGTATAGTTGATAGTAGCAGCTAGTAGTAGCAGCAAGTAGTAGCTGGTAATAGCAGCAAGTATAGTAGCTATATAGTGGTAGCAGCACGTATAGTATAGCTGGTAATATGACAGCAAGTAGTAGCTGGTAGTAACAGTAACTATAGCAGTAGCAGCAATAAACAAGCCGTAAATAGCTAGAGCAGCAAAAAGAGCTCAGATCCTGCATGCAGTAGCTGTGCAGCTAGTAGACAAGTAATACTAATAGTAGTGGTACTGAGCAGGAGAAGGAGCAGCAGTGGCTAGTATATATAGCAGTACTAGAAGCAGCATGCAATAGCAGAAACCGCAGTATACATGCACTTTGCAGGGAAACACGCATCCCTAAGGATATGTGTGCCTTACCTGGGGAACATAGCTAATACCCGGGGAAACATATATCACTGTGACTTGTAGATTATTAGTCAGTTAGTGATACATGTGCGGGGAACACGGATCACTAGTGATTTTATTTTGGTGATTAGCAAAACCCATCAAGGGTACAACGCTAATGTACAAAAATCATGAGCAGTTAACTAACATGAGATAAATAACCTTTAAAGGGATCTAAATCACAATTACTTAAGTCCTCAATGTTCAAGTTGTTCCAGTCTGGGATTGTCCTTGGCAAAAATGAATAAAGGTATTGGTTTGTTCTGGCAAACAGTTGTATAATCTTTTGATTGTGGTTTGCCCTGGTAGTTGTTAAGGGGGATGGCGCTGGCAAATACGTATACTGGGTGGGAATGAGTATCATCTTGTTTACAAACTTATAATAAATAACAGAATTAAACGCGAGTGTCTTCTAAATTTTAGAAGCCTATAATCTTGTTTTAGCCTGACACCACTTAAAATAAGAAGTTATGTTTGCACTCAAGAACGTATTCACTATTAATAAGCATGCTATCTCTCATAATGAGAAAGTATTTTTTACTGTGTAGTATGCTTTGCTTACCGTAAGTTAAAGCACTTAATTTAAGCTTTAAAAATATGATTAACATAAGATGATAAGTATAAAAATACCTTATGATTAATATACGTTAGACTTGTTTGTAGAAAAGTTGCAGCAGGAATCATTTTTACAGTAATGCACCATGTGACATGTAATAATTATAGATCATTGGCCTACTTGGACGCTGATAACCTATGTTCCTTTCTCACCGATTAAAATGTTGGTCCTGGTTTATTTGAAATAATATTAGAGGCGCTTAAAGTGATAATAAGCTACGTACACCTCACATGTAATTCGTGTTAGAAAATAATTAAAGAACTGTGCAGCTGCAGAGAGTTAACTTATGTCTCAGTCTCACTACCAGAAAACTCTGTCAGAATTAAATGTACCCACAAGTAGCTACACCCTCCTCCGCCACTGCTTTAGTTACCAATAGTGGCCCCCCTATAGTTTTTTGCTTTGCTACGCCCCTGAATGGTTACAAAAAACACACAGGTACATCCCCACTTCGAACGAGACACAACAGCATGAAACTACATCAATTCTTACAAAACTGAAACTAAGTTGTATTACATCAAGGTGCATGTGATTTGGTGTAATTACAACTAACAATGTGCATGCATTATTACAAGTCATTAGCTACATCTCCTCCTCCTCCTTTAATTGATGGAGCAATTATAATTAAATAGTAAATAATTCTGATACCTTTTATAGATTTGATACAGTTATATCTTGGGTTATAATGTGGCAGAAGGGAGGGAACAGTCTCTGTTATTGGGTCTTCCCCAGATGATCCAAATGGCTCAGTGATAGTGGCTTCTTGATGTTGTCTTAAAATGGTTTTGATGTCTCCTCCATATCATGTCCCCATCTAACAAGCAAACTTTAAATGACAATGGGGCACTCATGATTGGGTGTAATTACAATTAATAATAATAACAATGTACGTACATTATTGTACAAGTCACTATACTCAGGGTTTCTGATAAAGCATGTAGTGATCACCACAGGAGCATTGACAAATTGCAATATTATCAATGTCAGCCAGTTTACCCTGTGCAATCAGCCAAAATGTTTTTAATGGACTTACAATGAACTATACATACTCAGCAGTCAGTGATAATTATATTCAAGCTACATGATGGTGACAGACATCACTGGCCAGGAATTACATACGTTTATGTTATATAGCATGTAGCTAACTATCATGTTTGAACTCAAATGGCTTGTTTGCGACAGACAGAGAGTCCATGCATATTCTAAATTTTGTAGACGTGCATGCATACACGAGAATCTTGATGACTGTGGCATATAAATTATTAGCATTACTTATCCGTTGCTTTGTGCCTTGGCCGGTTAACAACTTGGATCTGTACTTTATGACCAGCTGTGGGAATTTATTGATCATACAGCACTATATAGTTTCAATATTTCCTATAGTAAAGGAAACTTCTACAAGAAGAGGGCATTTAAAGTCTGGCAGCAAAACATTCTACATTCCAAGACAACCAGATATCAGTGATCTGATAAAAAGTGGTACCCTCGGGCTTCGGTGGTAGCTACTTTGGCAACAAAGATGCTTCGAACAGATATTTTCCTTGGTCAGTATTGCTTACAAATTCAGGCTGTGCTTCAAATCATTATCTATACACATGCTTGATTATTTGGTTGTATGAAAAGCTTTTAAGCTGCTACATGTACAGACTGATATATTGTTGAGTGGCCACTATTTGCAATCATTTGATTTGTTCTATCACCTGAACAGCATGCTCGACACCATATTAGCTAAACGTTTGCTGTGCTGCCAGGTAGCTAAAAGCAGGGCCGCCCACAGGGGGGGGGGGGGGGGGGGGGGGAAACTGGGGCATTTTTCCCCGGGCCCCAGCCTGAAAGGGGCCCCAGGAGGCCCCATGAAGGGCACCCTGAATACCTGTTTAAAAGATCGATATACTCTAATAGAGCAGTCAATATTCTAATAGAGCAGTCACAGTATTCTTCAGAGGAGCAGTGTAGCAAGCTTATAGATAAGGAGATGTGGTTGGTGATGGGTAGTTATTGTCATTGTCAGCAGGTTGTGACCTTTTTTTTTTTTGGTCTTCAACTTACAACTTGGGTGAAGGGCCCCACTTTAACTCTTTGCCCTGGGCCCCTTAATTTCTCTGGGCGGCCCTGGCTAAAAGCATTAGCTAGCAAGATTGCTAAGATGGTCGTCGTCTCTGATATGAATGAGCAAGCTTTACCCGTGAATAGTTATTATCGAGGTTGCTGTAAACTACAGTTACTGTATAGTTAAAATGGCTTTGCAGGGCTATAGCTAGTTAGATACGCGTACGCCCAGTACGCTGGAGAGTGACCAGACCAATGCGAAGCTACAATCATCGGGCACGACAGAGCTGGCAAAATGCTCGTGGGCTGGCACACAGACTATTTCTAGTCTGGTCCGTAAAATAAACTTGAAAGTATTAAACACTTGGCTTGCTAAACAGGAACTTCCGGTCGGACGGTCCGGTCCAGTCCGTAAAATATACATTCCCGATCAGTTATGACGCGTGACCAACCTCCTCCGAGGGTCCGCCACGATTCGGAATCACGTCGAAGACCTCAGGAATCACTGGAATCAATCAAGGAATCATGGAATTATGGGAATCTGAAGCGGAATCAACTTTGTAATTAGAAATTTTTTTTTTTTAGTTTTTTTTTTTTTGAATTATGCTAGAATTAGTTACAACTACACATACAACTACACAGCCAAACTACTACTGCTACTACTAGTACTGCTACTATATACTACTACTAGGAATACAATCAATCAAGGAAAAAGGGGATTGTTATCATCATCATTGTCCTGAACAGCCCAATATCTTAAAATCATTTTAGCATTGCTTTGCCACAGTGCAACAGAAATATTTTGAAATGTCTATACCGTATGCGTATGGTACGGAAAATCGTACCGTACGCGTACGGTACAAAATACGCATATGGTATAGAACAGGCCCACTTCTGAGTAGAAATTTTTACATTTTGTGAATTTACTGTTTTACGGAAGTCACATTGTGCAGGCATATAATAGTTATACGGGCACAATGTGGAGTCTATGAAATTTATAAACCCGAAGGCCCGGGCTGTAGCGCACGAGCGAAGCGAGGGCGCTACTAAGGGCCTGAGGGTTTATAAATTTCATAGACTCCACATTGTGCCCGTATAACTGCTTTAGACTCTATTTCACATTACACTCAGATCACTTACCTCATCCATGGCTGTTTCTGCTGTAGGCTCGGCAAAAGCGGCTGGTTTTCCAGGGGCGGATCCAGAGTTTCGAAAGAGGGGGGGCACCTTTCTGAAAAACAGTTGAAGACCAAAAAACTTGCTGAAAACCAGTTGAAGACCAAAAAAAAAAAAAAAAAAAAAAAAGGGTCACAACAATAATAGCTAGTTATCCTTACCAACTATATCACGTCTGTTATGTAAAATAAAATCCTATTTGTAGCTTCATAGGTAAGCTACACTGCCTCATGAACATTGTGACTGCTTTATTAGAGTACTTGACTGCTCTATTAGAGTATCTCGATCTTGTATGCAATTTCTTGAAGGGGGGGGGGGGGGGGGCATTTGCCCCAAATGCCCCATCCTGGATCCGCCACTGTTTTCTTACGATAATACTAGCGCCATGGCAACTATGCGTCCTCACGTGACTAAATAATCGCGCTCGTTAAATCACTGCACGTGAACAACGCATAGCGATTGGACAAATCCTATTTTGAGCATATGTCATATTGTGCTTAAAGGCGTGGAGTATATTAGAAAGCAAGGTGGAGTATATGAGATTTATTACCCACCCAAAACAGCCTAAATAGAGTCTAAAGATTATATATTCCCCACCTAGAGAATATGTAATCCATGGCTTGCCATTTTCTAATCCTTTTAGTGTGCACATGCAGTACTAGTTTCAGTAGTAGGTGTTCTAGAAGCAGTTCCGTTGGGAGCTATAACATATACCATTATTCTATTGTAATCCAATACCAGAGACAATTATAATTTTTTTCAAATCCCAGTGAAAAGGTCAGACAACCTAAAGCGTTACCTGACATTGATATACTACTGTTTTATGCAATTTGTCATAATAGGGAAATCCTTATGATACATTGATAGAATAGAGTGACTCATCCTATACAATCACTGTTGTCAAATTGCATTTGCTATTATTGACAATGCTTCACTATAAAAATTCTATAACTTTCTTCTATTTTGGTCTGACATTTTGTCAGGCAGGTTCCATTATGGTCAGCCATGCATGATATTTGCCTGATAAATGGCCTATGTCAGGCAGTAATAATTGACTCTGCAATACTATAGTGCTGCTGTGGTGAAGCTTTATGTTTAGGCCAAGAGTTGTAAGACCACTTCAATATAGTGACCTTGTCAAGTATATAGGTCCCAAACACAACTGAGATGTACTTTATGACCTCATTTATAACACCACCTCAATATACAGTAGTGACCGTGTCAAGTATATAGGTCCCAATTGGTGTCTAACTTGGTCCGTTGTTGGGACATGAAAACTCATGTACTGTATTAATGACCACTCCTATGATATGCTTATTGTGGCAGCTAATAGTGCTATTTGGGAAGGCTATGATAAAAGAATTTTTTGTGGGTGTTTTCAACTATACTATAAGCTAGCAAAGCCATTGTCTAGCAAATCGTTTTGTGCCGCATATCGATACTGTTGCAACTGCTATGACAAATTGCATGGTACAAAATAAAGGTGATATGTGGGAACCGTTTGTGAGGTCATGTGATGTTGTCACAGGTATTGACTGTGGTATTTCATAATGAGAAGAATTGTACAGCACTATCACCAGATGACAACTTCAGGGACACTGGTATGATAAATTGTGTCATTTTTTTCACACAATCATTTGTGCCACTCCGTTGTTAGGCAAGGTTAACATTACAGTGGACACCTCAACTAGTCCAACACGAAATGTAGCTACCCTGATTTATGTGACATGTTGCCATAGTGATAGCTGTTGCAACACAAGATTTGCATGACAACAGCATACTATACTGTATCACATTTTCGCCATCGTAACAGGCCTACCAAATAAGCATAATTGAAACCTTACTACAGAGCTCAGTGGGAGTGGTAGCACGGACCATAAAGGTGGGTGTGGTGATGTGTTGTTACCATCTTGGTGTGTGTTGTGAGAGCCATGTACTTCTCCAGCCTCAGAATGGCTGTGTTGCCAAGGGGATAAGGGAAGCATTTATTGACTATAACAAAGTGTCCACCCACATGATCAAAGCTGCTGCAGGATAGGTGAGCACCAACCACATTCACACAACTATTATTGTTGCCATGGTTACACAAAGGAGCATCATCACACAAACTACAGAGTTCTACTTCATCAGTGAAGAAAACTAATGACACCATGGCAACTGGTGGCATGTACAAGTGAGCAGATACTACAGTATGTAACCAGTCATGTCCATTTAACTGTCTGTCTTTCCGTCCATCACAGGACAAACCTATACTGAGTCTACTGACATTCAAGAAACACCTCAAATCATTATTTAACACAATATTTAAATTTGAGTCAGTGTACAATACATAATATTATATTGTAAGAAATGTCATCCTTGTAAGTAAAACAAAACATGCAACACAAACACATGGATTACTTGTGCATATCATCATTGGGATTAAATAATCTGTCCTGTACAAGATACATAAAAGTTCACTATCCGTCATCATCCTTATAAACATACTGTATCATGTATCAGTCACCTTAAGTTCATTAATCCACCAGTCTGTAACAGAATTTCATAGCTGGGAACTTCAATTCTCTGTTGGAAACAAGTGATAGTAAATAGAAAGTTTGGCTTAGATAGCAAGGAGGGTGCACCATTAATCATTATTATCAAGCCGATTAACAAACCAATCTGATATGGTAGTATATACATATATAGGCCCTTTCTCTAACAATCTGTCCTTCGGATTCGTTATAAAGTGACTGTGTGGTAGTTTAATCACATAAATGGGAATGCCACTTCGAGTAAACTGTAAATTTTGAATGGGGAAATTTGCATGGAGAACTGCCAATCTGTGAAATTAAATTTTGTGAACCCCTTCTCCCCCCCCCATAAAACCCTGCTCTACAGCAATGGCATGCACACATTAGCAGTGACAACTAGGTGTCATGAGAACAGGTACAGCTATGTCATACTAGATATGCATATGTAAAAGCCACATACATGTTGTATGTTATCACACTTAATGAACATTGTCAAAATATAATGACCGCCACACAGTTGCATTACAAGAACATACCCCACAGTCAGACGATGTACTTTTTGCAAATAAGCAAAAATACACAACAGCAATCTTTTTGTACTGGAACCAGTACTTTCTAATGATGCCTATAGAGGTATTGATGACGGTGTGTTAATACAAATACCCTTACTTTCCACTTGAGGATCTTATCTGGTGAGTGTTCTCATAGATAGTATATGTATATAACTAAGACTTGTGAAGTGTGTTTCCTGAATAGTAGTCAAGATTAGTCCTGTGATGACAGACAGATAAATGGACAAGACTGGTTACATACTGTAGCATCTGCTCACTTGTACATGCCACTGGGTTGCCATGGCGTCATTAGTTTTCTTCACTGATGAAGTAGGAACACTTTAAGACGGTAACATCACAATTGTAGTTTGTGTGGTGATGCTCCTTTGTGTAACCATGGCAACAATAATAGTTGTGTGAATGTGGTTGGTGCTCACCTATCCTGCAGCAGCTTTGATCATGTGGGTGGACACTTTGTTATAGTCAATAAATGCTTCCTTTATCCCCTTGGCAACACAGCCATTCTGAGGCTGGAGAAGTACATGGCTCTCACAACACACACCAAGATGGTAACAACACACACCAAGATGGTAACAACACATCACCACACCCACCTTTATGGTCCGTGCTACCACTCCCACTGAGCTCTGTAGTAAAGTTTCAATTATGCTTATTTGGTAGGCCTGTTACGATGGCGGAAATGTGATACAGTAGTATGCTGTTGTCATGCAAACCTTGTGTTGCAACAGCTATCACTATGGCAACATGTCACATAAATCAGGGTAGCTACATTTCGTGTTGGACTAGTTGAGGTGTCCACAGTAATGTTAACCTTGCCTAACAACGGAGTGGCACAAATGATTGTGTGAAAAACGACACAACTATAATACCAGATCCCTGAAGTTATCATCTGGTGATAGTGCCGTACAATTCATCTCATTATGAAATACCACAGTCAATACCTGTGACAACATCACATGACCTCACAAGATAATACACAAGTAATTAACGGTTCCCACATATCACCTTTATTTTGTACCATGCGATTTGTCATAACAGTTGCAATAGTATCAATATGCGGCACAAAACGATTTGCTAGACAATGGCTTTGTTAGCTTATAGTATAGTTGAAAACACCCACAAAAAATTCTTTTATCATAGCCTTCCCAAATAGCACTATTAGCTGCCACAATAAGCATATCATAGGAGTGGTCATTAATACAGTACATGAGTTTTCATGTCCCAACAACGGACCAAGTTAGACACCAATTGGGACCTATATACTTGACACGGTCACTACTGTATATTGAGGTGGTGTTATAAATGAGGTCATGAAGTACATCTCAGTTGTGTTTGGGACCTATATACTTGACAAGGTCACTATATTGAAGTGGTCTTACAACTCTTGGCCTAAACATAAAGCTTCACCACAGCAGCACTATAGTATTGGATTACAATAGAATAATGGTATATGTTATAGCTCCCAACGGAACTGCTTCTAGAACACCTACTACTGAAACTAGTACTGCATGTGCACACTAAAAGGATTAGAAAATGACAAGCCATGGATTATATATTCCCTAGGTGGGGAATATATAATCTATGCCTGCACAATGTGACCTCCGTACAACAAACAAAAACGATAAATTCACAAAACGTAAAAATTTTCTAACTCAGAAGTGGGCCCACAAAAATGAGTACTTCCCTGCCAATTCACCTGAGTAAATGATGCAAACTTAGCTGTGCTTTTTGTGGGGTCACGAAGCTGTGCTAAACTGGACACTGAATCAGCGGCGGAGCAAGTAGTTGATATGAGGGGGGGGGGGGGCTGGGCTGACCCATGCAGAGACTTATTTCTATAGTTTGGTAAGGTGAGACCAAAAAAACAAACAAAAAAAAAAAAAAGGTCACAACCAACTGACAAGAGCTTTCCACCTCATCAGCTACCATTTCTAGCTGATCAACTACATAAAAATCCTTACATAGCTCGCCACACACTGAATACTTTATTAGAGTGACTGCTCTATTAGAGTATCTCGATCTTTATCACGGTTTTCAGCCCCATTCCAAGAAAGATAATTTCGGTGTGATATCATTCTGAGGGGGGGCTTCAGCCCCCTTTCCGCCGCCTATGCACTGAATGACTGACATACTGGCATATCAAATGAAGATAGCTACTCATGTAGTCTCAGGAAATCCAACTAACCAACAATTGCAGTTTACACTATCATACCATATAGATATATTTAGTGTTCACTATTTCATGTTCTTATAGCCTTCATTTCCTCCACTAGCTCCCAGCAAGTTCAGCCCATGGCGAATCTGTTTCAGTCATCTCGTGTGTTTGTGAGATGGCAAAGGAAATCTTCACCTACTGTAGTAAGACTAGCTGCCTGTATAATTCGCTCCTTGACTTCGTCACATCACTTGAGAAGAAGAACCCCGAGGAACCCAGCTGGGTTGATTCGAGGGTTTTGTCCCCGAGATTCACCAACCCCCTGAGTAATGTGCCTTTACGCAAAACAAACAAAAACGGTAAGTTCACCAAACGAGAGAAATTTTCTAAGTCAGAAGTGGGCCCAAAAAAAATTGGCCCGGCACGGGAGGACTTTCGGCGAATGTGATTATGTGAAGGGGCGATTTAGTTTCTTCGGACGCTCCTAATACAGCTAGCTAGCTACTCATACTTATTTCTTAGCTATTTGATACTGAGTCATCGACAAGAGCAGACAACTCCTATATATACTAGCTAGTAGTCAAATCGAGGTGAGGTGATCATGAATGCTATTGCTTTTTTTTGTGGTGTTGGGGTTTATAGTTAAGCATGCATATCTGAGTGAAGAAGTTTGCTCAGTACAAAAAACGGGCATTATAACGATTACTAGTACGTCGGGAAGTGGTTACTGACGGAACCGAAAGGCCTTTATTTTCGCGTCTAGTAGTTGCCCTGAGCATTCGATTTTAGGGGCCTCGAAAAGTAGTGTTAGGTTAGGGGCTTTGCTCAGTTTCTTCTTCGCCTTTAGGTTACGTTCTTCTATACATGACACTATACTACTTGAGTAACATTTATAAGATAGAAAAGTAGGGGAAGTGGGTAGTTAGTAGTGGTAGCACAGTGGTTAGCGTGCTTACCTAAAACTCTAGTAGTCCAGGGTTTGAACCCTAGTTGAATTTTGTGTTTTTTCTTGCTTGGCTAGGCCACATAAAGTTAATTATTAGTTTCTCATCCCCGCCCACATCACTGTTTTTCTTGTCTCATCAAGGATTTTTTGCACTACTGGTGGCTGAGTGCATGCAGCCATCCAGCTCCTTTAAAAATTACATGGTGCCTTGCTAGAGCAGTCTAAGAAAACTGCATTTTAGCTAGCTAATTCAGCAATCTAGTTAGTAAAAAAATAAAATAAAAATCTGCCCTCCCGCACTGACATTTTGAATACAGGAGGATGAGAAACTAATAATTAAGTGAGTAATGAAACAAAGTGATCTTCTTTATGGCTCCTTACAGCCAAGAAGTGATGCTGAGTATTAGTAATCACAGAGAGTTCTAATAGCACATGGAATCTGTGGAAACTAGTACAAGATCAGGTGGCAAATCCTTTTTAAAGTTGTGAACAAGAACCTGCAAAATGCATATGGAGTCATGACGCCAAGTGCATCTCCCTTGATCAAGTGGAATGCAATGGAACCACCAGTTAAAATATGGTTGGTTGTAGGTTGAGTAGAGTGACAAAGGGTATAGCGATTATATTCCAGAGAGCCAGATTCAATGGTGTTGGTAAGGTGTCACAACCGGCTCGCAATAAGAAAGAAAGGTGCTTTTCAGGTAAACCATGCATCATTTTTTCCACAGGGGATGTTCTTGTTCGGTTAAGACTATGTAGAATTAGCTAGCTGAAATGCTCTTATATGCTCAAAGGCTTGTCATATTAAATAAGATAATAGATCGGCAAAAGACACTTCTACATAACTTTCCTCCTTGCTATCCAAGTTCAGTTTAAATTAGGGTAAAATGTGTGGAATGTTTAAAGAAAAGAGCATATTTAAAGACTGCATAAATGATTAGAGGTACTCTTTTTTCCCTGCCACTATCAAAATATGGAACAGCCTCCCAGCTACTGCAATTGAAGCAACCAATGTAGATGACTTTCAGAAAAGGATTGTAGACTATTTATGTATTAATCCAGCTATATAGTCTAAAATGTTGTACATTTTGTTTTCTTGCATGTATCTGTGCTTTATACTCCCTAATGGAGGTCTGCACAGTATTAATAATAAATAAATAAATAAATACTTTACTGATGGAGTTGACACAAAAGCCATTGGGCAACTTTTCCTTGTGCACCTGATTGTTGCTATAGAGCTACAGCACATTGTTTCAGTGTTGTGTGCTCATTACATTTAATAATGGCTTGATCCATCAAATTGAAATATGTTATATAAGAAAGTAGTAAGGCTCTTGCCTCCCCATGGTCTTGCTTGAGCAGGTTGTTGCCTACCATGCCCTTGCATTCATGAGCATAAAATTAAGAACAACTTAATCTTAATTTTGAGGATAAAAATCAGGAATCACTTGTACTAACAGCCTATAATGATGTAATGAATAATAAGTAGCAATTCACAAAAGAAATTTTCACAGATGAAACTTTAAATACAAAAAAATAGAATGCTTTCAAAATAACTCACTATAGCTATATGACATAGGGAAATTCTTGAAGTAGATTTCATATCCTTAACAGCCTTCACTTCGTGAACAAAATGGCAGATTCTGTCATGGTGTCCTGGGGAAATTCAAAAGATGAGGAGGGAAGTGATGGGTCATGAACATAATTCTGGGTTGCCCCTAAACTTCCTTTCAATGTATTGCTCAATTTTGCTGATAGAGTTACCAGGATTTTCATTTGTATCCATTTTTGCAATGGTGTCCATGTCATCTTATCCAGCTGCTTGTAAGCACTTCACAATGTATTCAGGGAGTTTCTTCTTCATTAGTGGTGCAGGGTTTTCACTCACAGATTCGGACGAACTATAAATATAACATTATCTGAGAATTGTTATTCTGCATCATGGTATAACCAATCACAATAGGCATTACTAGATCTACAGCCATACTAGACAAAGCCTTGTCAGCTGCTATACCCTGTTATCATGCTTTCTCAAGCTTCTGTGTGCTGTTCTGTAGGAATTCTCAAATGTTTTCACTAGACAAATTCAATTGCCAAACCTTTCATAAAATGGTAGAACCCAAGCTAATAGAAACCTTATAGAAGAGGTAACAATAGTCTAATCATTAATAGATCTTCTCTAATCCAATTGGAGTAATATATTTTACAGATGCTCTGTATAGGGTGTTGTGTTAAACAGGTGTTTTATTGCTACAGTATGTATCATAAATGCAAAATATTACGTACATTATGTAATAGTTATACCACAGATTTTACTGATATATATATACCTGAAGCACGAGGGCCACAAGCCTGAGGGCTAAGGGTGTATATATCAGCAAAACCCAATACAGTCGTGGTATAATAGCATTTTAATGAAAATGCTATTGGAATCCCTGGTGCTGTCACTATTGTCATATCAATTGGCGGCAATTTATTACAGATACTTCAGAGAATGCAGAATCGTGCTGTAAGGCTGTGTTGTGATTTGTGGAAATATGATCATGTGTTTCCATTCTATCAGAAATTGCAATGTTTGCCACTTTCTTACTTCATTCAGTACAAATCACTAAGTTTAATGTACCATCAATATGTCAGTATAATGTATACTACTTAAACCACCCATTGTTTTTGGCAGAACCTGTACAAGAACACCTATATATTTTGCAAATATCCCTAACTTTTGTTTAAGTATCAATCAGCGTTTCTATTAAATGGTGGAGTGCACTGCCACCTACTGGTGACAACCAGATTGATTCTCTTTTTAATAAATATGTGGATGCTCTTAGACAATACTGTGACTCGCTTTACTGATTGTATATGTGTGTAGCCTTTATGTTTTTTGTCCTATTTTGTGATTGTGTAGTCTTTTTGTTTTTGTTTTGCAATTGTCTTGATACGTCTTTGGTTGTTTCCGTATTACTTTGGTGTTTACTTATGTGTATGTGATATGTTCTTCTGGGCAAGGAAGAACAGCTGTAACCGATTACCTGGAGGTAAATCAAATCACTCTAGGCACACTCACCTGGCAGGTGAAAGAGCTAAAAAGCACTCACCCTATTTCTTTATACATCAGTATCTGATGGTTGATAGTGGTTTTAATAACATGGGCTGATATATATCCATTAGAACATTGTTCATACCATATTTCCTCGTATAAAAGCCTGGGATTTTATTTCCTTTCACAGCATTTTTGACCCAGCCTGTAAACAAATAGGGCCTTTATTTGAAATCGGGCCTTTATTTTAGATTGGCCTGACTGACATCCGGCAAATTAGCGTATCTGAAAACGTTCGCGATCAGGACCGTAACGAACTGGAACTATCCCGGATTGCCGTGATGTCGATGGATTCCCCTCAGCTCGAGCACACACAACACATGCCAGAGTATTCTCACGTGATTAAACATTACATAATACATTCTAAATAGTACACACTAATTCTAAATAATAAGAGCTATATAACCTGTTCTCTACATTTTCTCCGGGGGGCGGCGTAGTGTATTAGTCCACTCTGAAATTGTCTTCATAGCTCTAGTAGCAGCTGCTCTCTTAGGTCTTGGTAGTACTGGACCATCACTTTGAACATCAGTATTATATTGTTGTTGCATACTTACTGGGGTTGAACTATCCTCTGTACTCTCTCCAGTCAAATTGTTATTTGGAGTGCTGACAACTTCCAACGGATATAGTCTGGTGATGGGTCTATTAGTCTTGTAGTTAGCAGTTGAAATGTGGGCTGAGCGAACTAATCCATCATTTCCCTTGACTAGATCATCCACTATAGCCAACTTCCAGTGGAGTCTTGGGGTGTCATCATGGACCAACACAACATCACCCTTCTTGATGCACTGTTTGTTGTTTCCTGAAGCTTTGTGAAATTCTCTAAGGGCAGTTAAATATTCCCTTTTCCAACGAAGCCAGAACTGTTGAATAAGTCTTGAGTGCTTGTTTACAGCCTTTCTCATGTCTTTGTCAGTCAAGTAGGATGGATCAGTGATCTCCTCCTGGTCATCAATAGGGTGTGGAGCAGACACTATTCTTCTGCCGTACATGAGGTGAGCCGGGGTAAGAGGTTCAGGGTCAGAAATATCGGTAGACACATAAGTAAGTGGTCGATCATTAAGCATGCTCTCAATCTCAACAACAACCGTCTCTAAAACTTGCAGTGATACAAACGTTCTTCCTAGGGTTTTCTTTACTGCCTGCTTTGTGAGGCCTATAAGGCACTCCCAAAACCCCCCATACCATGGGGCCCGTTTAGGTATAAAACTCCATGTGACATGTTGACGCCCCAAAGCTTCCTTCAGATCATCAGATTCAAACAGTTCCTTAATTTCCTCCGCAGCAGCAAGATAAGTAGAGACATTGTCAGATAGCATCTGTGTTGGGAGTGACTTTTGGCTTGAGAATCTATGAAAAGCAAGTAAAAAACTATCCACAGTTAAGTCATGTACAATTTCTAAATGAACTGCCCTAGTACAGGCGCAGGTAAACAATTAAGCATATGTAAACCTTCCTCTCTCCTGTTGTGTCTCTTACATACAGTGCCCCAGTGAAGTCAACTCCTGTGACTTTAAATGGCTGAGATACTTCTACACGCATTCTTGGTAACGGTGGAGGATCTGGAGCTTGGTAAGGTTTACCCATGAGTCTATTGCATGTCACACACTGGCGTAGCTGCTTCTTGACACGTTGTCGAATAGTCGGAATCCAGAAGACTTGTCTCAACGCGGTTACGGTGGCACTGACTCCAGCATGGTGAAGCTTCTTGTGTGTTTGTTGTATAAACATGTCAGTCAGTAAGTGTTTGGGGGGTAGTAGAATTGGAAATTTGGCAGCATCTGCTACAGGGGAATTGTGTATTCTGCCACCACATCGTATGAGGTTACTCTTGTCAAGGAACAATCTCAGCTGCTTAACCAGCGTAGGGCAATGGTGCTTGCTCCTCTTCATCAAATAGGAGAGTTCCTCCTTGAAACATGAGTGTTGGCTACTTGAGATCCAGAGCTTCTTAGCTGCCTGCAATTCAGAAGCACTCAAGGGTCCACTTAGTCTAGTGTGTTGTCGAGACAAATTGTGAGTAAACCTCAAAACATATGCAGTTACAGCTAACAACTTGTAGATGTTACTATGGCGTGTGATGGTGACAACATTTGAAATACCTGTAGTAATGCTGGCGTCATCTTCTGGTGTAGTCACTTCTACCTCCTCCTCAGCTTCTGCTATGTTGATGTGTAGAATACCTGTTGGCAACCACTTGGGCCATTCAGATTCTGATGGTAACCAGCAGGGACCTTGAAGCCACAACTGTGAAGAAAATAACTGCTGGGCTGATATGCCTCTTGTAAGTAGGTCAGCTGGGTTGTCTGATGTTGGAGTAAATGACCACATCTTAGGTGGGAAGGAGTTGACAATTTCAGTGACACGGTGATTGATAAATGGCTTTGAACTGGTCTGTTTGTAAATCCAATACAGCACAATTTGGCTATCAGTCCATAAGTGAGTATTGGTAGATAAATTGTAACTATGTAGTGAAGACTTGACAAAGTTAGCTAGTCGAGAAGCCATTACTGCAGCCATTAACTCTAGTTTGGGTAGTGTAGAATGGGATTACTGCATAGAAAACAGTGGTAAAGTGTGTTGAATATATAAACAATTGTAGTCAAGGCTTAAAATGATTGGAAAAATAGTATCATACATATCTGCATGTACTCAAGACTACTTACATGATTACTTGTAGTACCATCATCCCTCAGGAGGCTCTAAACTCAAGCAGCAGCAACAAGGGAAACAATTAATTCCATTGACAGTAGACTCAAGTAATAGCCTGGGCCTGTATTTGAGACCAGGTGTTTATTTTCCAAAGGTGCTGGAAACCCCCTGGCTTATAAATGAGACAGGCATTTAATTGAATGCAGCTTTTATATGAGTAAATGCAGTATGTAAATATGTGACCGAATTTAGGAAAATCACCCATATGGGCGCATTTGACACCTAAAACATTTAATGATCACATCACAAACTTTATAGTACAAATCTACTTGTTAATGGTTGTAAGCCGTTCTCAGTCAGTACCTCAAATTACAAGAAACTTCTTGAAATATTTTTAAAACTGTGCCCTGCTCTTATTAGCAACCCACTAAACATGAAAATTCTAATTATTTCATGTGCACCCATATGGGTGATTTTCCAAAATTCAGTCACATATGCTTTACACATATCACCAGAAAATTGCGATTGTGGTAATGTGGGATCCGGTATTTTGGTGTAAACGTTTTGTACTAAATTAAGCCTACTAACTTTGCTATTGTGACAGCAAGTAAGTTAATATATTAAGTAAAATAGTTAGGACTGTAAGATACTCACCTATTTAAATCAAGTTGTCTTCTTTGCGTTGTCCCATAGTCTGTTCAATGACTGAGCGTATTAAGTAGAAATACACATTGCCTATTATATTGATCATTGTTCGCTTAGTAACTGTCTACTAATAATAACTTAGCAAATATACTGAGCCTAACCTAACTTGTAAACCCAAACCCGTGACACTTTGTGTCACTCAATATAACAAGTCAAAACGTGCCATATCTTTGAACTGGTTGGGCATCAATCAAAGCCATGAACAAACCGTGTTTCCATGATATTGCCCAGGCAATATGCAAGTTAAACCCTGAGTGTCACCTTTGAACACCCATGCTAAAGTGGTATTATACAGGTGTACATAGCCATTATGAGTATGACAACAAAATTTAATATCCTGGTTACTAAAGCTTCATAAATATTGCACACCTGGATAGCTATGTAGATAAGCTGTAATTAATTTTATTGCTCAGTACTAATGTTATCATAGTTATTATTTGTCATTAACATACAGGATAGAGTTATAGTCATGGATCTTTTAACATGGAGTGATATCAGAGAGTCTGATCGAAGTATGTGTATTGTTTTGCAGCATGTGTAGTGTCATGTATGCATAGATGTACTGATCCAGCAAATGTTAGCTATTTAAATCTTACTGATATTATTTGGCACTTATGATCAGGCCCTTCAATAGTTGAGAGGAATCAGATTTAAAGCCACAGAGTTATAACACAAAATCCAACTTTGTATAGCAAGTGCAAGATCAAGATAGTCTAATAGAGTAGTAACCCTAAAAGAGCAGCCACCCTGAAGAGATTAGTTAGAAACAAGTAACCCATTAACTACATTTCAGGTCGCCCTGTAGAAAGTTCAGCTACAAAGAAACCATCCTGTAGAGAGTTCAACTACAAACAAGTTACTCTGTAGAGAGATCAGCCAGAAACCAGTAACCTGTAGAGAGTTCAGCTGCAAAAACAATCCACCCAGTAGAGAGGATCAGCCAGACAAAGTATCCTGTAGAGAGATCAGCTAGAAACAAGTCACCCAGTACAAACAAGTTATCCTGTGGTAAAAAAAAAAGATCAGCTAAAACAACCCCAAAGCTGGCTTAGGGGTATGCAAATAAATACAAAAAAAGTGATATCTAATCCAAAACAGCCCTGTAAAAAGAGTGTGCCCCCCCCAAAAAGCCATGGTGAAAAAAGACTTTTTGGCACTAATTTCACTCGAATTGTCATTACTAAAATTTTTACCATTAACCTACCATCACAGCCATTTCTTGGCTGCCACCTTGGATTTCATTTTTTTTCACCATGGCTTTTTTGGAGGCCACACTCTTTTTTTTACAGTTTGGCTGTTTTGGATTAGATGTGCCTTTCACTGTATAATCTCTTTATGCCATACATATTTGCTGACTGCACATGTAGTTTTAGATTCTCCACCAAGGCTGAAGGATCTATTCAACATTGTCACACCTGATTATGCAGCACAGTGGAAGGTTATTGGTACCTTATTAGATATCTCTACTGGACACCTTAATGGAATTGAGAGGAGTTTTCCTGCTAATGCATTCTGGTGCTGTAATAGAATGTTGGAAATTTGGCTAGAGATTGATACCAGTGCTAGTTGGAAGAAACTAATTCAAGTAATAGATTCTCCTGCAGTGATGGCTGCTGGTGTTTTCAGTTCTACTACTGCTACAAATATAGTTCATCTGGTTATTCCTATAGCAGCTGATGCTGGTAATATTATATAATATAATTATGTAAATTCATGTACGGTGTATGTTGCTTGTTACAGTACTATTTGAAATACTTATGTAGTTGTACACATGCACAAGTGACATAATTAAAAGAGTCCCCAAGGACAAGGTCCGCAAGGGGAATATGGATTGTATGAGGAGGTGGAGGATGCAAGGTACAGTGCTAACTAGTGGTGGTACCACTAGTTAGTACTGTACCTTGTATCCTGAACCTCCGAAATACAATTTGCAATACAGAAGCCTTACGAGCATAAATATTTTGTCATATAAGATTAAAATTAGCAATCAAAATATTTTCTAAACTTAATTGCTTTTGTGCAAATATGCTATTTCATTCAAAAAATTAATAAATTTGGCACTGAATTAATAAATTTGACCCTGAATTATCAAACTATTTCATTCTTTTGCTATATTATATTATGCAAGTTTCTTGTCAAGAAATGACTGTATTTTTGTAAGCTACTTTTCTTAACTTGGCCTGGTGATCGACAGGTCTCAGGTTTGATGCCCAGGCAGGGACTTACTACTACCATTGTTTCCTTGAGCAAGAAATGTTACCCCTATTGCTCCAGCCACCCAATTGTTAAACCAGGAAGATATTGTATATGTACAATCTCCTCAAAAAACACCTTGGCTGTACAAAAAGGCAAGCCCAAGAAAGTACAAGTTACTGAATATAATAAGCAACCCAAAGATGTGATATCACTATAAGCAAGAGTAAATTATTTACTCTTGCTATAAGTAAGGTCAAGAAATGTTGTCAGACTGCAAACAAGTTTTATTATCACTAGCTAAGGGTTTTATTTACCTAATTATATTTGTAAGGCATATAATTCATAGTGGATTATACTCAGCCGCAAATGCAAGATGTGCAGTCTGTAGTATAACCAGGTACTGATACGTGGAAGTGTAATTGGTTTGAGTGGCCGCCTTTTGGTTGTAGTGTATTATGAACATCGATATTACAAAAAGGCAGCCACTCAAACCAATTGCACTTCCATGTATCAGTACCTGGTTATACTACAGACTGCACATCTTGCATTTGCGGCTGAGTATAATCCACTATGAATTATATGCCTTACAAATATAATTAGGTAAATAAAACCCTTAGCTAGTGATAATAAAACTTGTTTGCAGTCTGACAACATTTCTTGACCTCACCTATTGTGATGTCACATATTTAGGTCACTTATTATGTCCAGTAACTTGTACTTTCTAGGGCTCACCTTTTTTCATAGCCAAGGTGTTTTTTTGAGGAGATATCATTCCTTTTTAAAAGAAAACGCTAATGTCCACCCACCATAAAACAAAGTGTTTCAGATTTGGTAGTGAGGTCTGGGGGCATGGACCTGCTGACAGAATATGCACATCTATGATTTTTATAAACTATTTTCAGCTTGGTTCCCTTTATGGCAATCAATAATATAGTCATCCAATGAATACACTTCCAGTTGAAAGGATTATTCAAATTAATTATCACAGCTGTAAGTATAAGTATTTTGTTCTATTAAAGTGGTTTTAACTGCTCTATTAGAGTAAATCTGACTGCTCCATTAGAGTACGTATAAAGATTTTCAATACATATTATACCCTTGTTCTCCCTTAATCCACTTGTGAGGAAAGAGGAATCAATGTAAGTTTCCTATTGCTATACTGCTCTGCTCTGTTCCCATTATGTTCTGTGTGTTTATGCTGTCATATACTGGTGTTCCTGCCAACCTACAAGTTCAGTAAAATTTCAGGAGTTTCTCAAACCAGGTACTGTGGTTACTTGGCATGGCTACTGCAGGTGCTTACAAGGACAGTGTTTATACCACAATCAGCTACTTAGTGCCAACTATTCAGTATATGAAAAATGTGGTTATAATAAAAATGTATATGTTGACTGTTTAGTACATCTCATAATTTCACCAAATAAGAGTACTGGACATGGCTTTGAGGGTAAAGGTATAGTTTCCTTACACATGATGTAATGCTCTTTCTGTAGTGAAAAATGTGAATAATAGTGCTGGGTAGTCTACTTCAGTTTCCTAGCCCAAGGATAAGCAGCTAACTGCACTTATGTTTGTAAGTGGATCAGTACTGCTGACTCGAGAGTAGACCAACTCGCCCAAATACTTTATCTGGATGGGACACTATGGAGTGTGTCAAAAGCTAGATTTCACAAGTCTCAAACTTTCTTATAGTTAGCTCTGAATTTATATGTAACATAGATATTTCAAATTAGGCCAAAATTTACAGTGTTTAGTCAGCATAATAACGTGAATAGTGAAGTTATGTTTTGTGATTCTACAGGATGTCTTCATTGTGATCTATGTGGATCAAGGACACCTTGCAACATGGACATTTGTATCATAATACATGACGGAAGCACACAGAAAACACACAAGAAAATGTGTGTCCATCTTTTTGAAACCTTTTAAACATGATCATATATGTACAAGTGACAGGTGTAGGTAATCAACAGTTACACAACAACTTAAATTCACGGGCTAAGAAAAATGGCTCTTTGATATTGACATGCCCTATTCTTTCACAGAAAGGTAGTCTTGTCCCCAGACCACAAGGGTCTGGTGACATGCAATACAAACCCTTGCCAGTGATGTATACAGTACGACCGTGAAATACATCAGTTGTCAGAGAATGCCTCAACAGCGAAATTTAAAACTTTGCATTTCAAAAAGGTGACCTTTCTATATATAATGGTGCTAAGCCCATGTTCCACTGATGTATGACTACTAATTTAACAAAATTTAAAATGGTCATTATTATTATTTTTATTATTATTAGCACTTTACAGTGACCAGCACTGAAGGTCTGACAGCAACATGTGCTGCAGCCTTAGGATTACCTAACCTAATTTCAGGGACTTAGACCTAATGACTTGACTTACTGACTGATAAGGTGTAACAGAAAAGGGCCAAAGTAAGGAAAAAAATCCCTCCAACCCCAGGATTTGAACTGCAGGTCACCCAATGTCTAGTCGGGGCCACACTCAGTCTTCCTCCAGGAGGGATGGACTTTCTTCCTTAAACCTAAAGTATTTATTATTATTATTGTCAACAGTTTGCTATCATTCCACAAGCTTTGTCTTTAGCCACGAGTGTCACAATATGTAACTTGCATGTGGGTATACCAAACTGTACACATTTTGGTATGATTCCAGTTATGTACATAATTAGCATTTTTTTCACTGTAAAATAATATTCACATGCAAAACTTGTACAAAAATTTCTTACACAAAATTTTTACATAAGACCGAACTACTCCAATGAAGCAGTCATTCACGTACATCATACGAAAATATTTTTACAGAAAAAATTTTATCACGAAAATATTTTGCACGGAAATAAAGCGAATTACGGTATGTTGCAAACAGTGAGTATTACAGGTCTGTAAAAACCTCTCATAATGATATCATGTAAATTCCTGTGTTGGAGACTCTTATACTGACATGATTAGTAATAAAATGTTATCAAGATTAATAAAGATGTTATAAAGGAGTACTGACCAGGCATGGTTACTATTAAATGGTACAGTAGTACTGTTTAAGTAGGGATCCCCTCGAAAAATTTCACATGCTGCCCAAAATTCCACCTTCAAAAATCATCCTAGAGACATTTTATGCAACGAAAGTCACCTTTACGGAATAATATAATACATAATATATAACAAAACACTTACAAGTGGCCAGATATATATATATTTTTTATAAATCGCCAAATTTTAGTCTCATTGACTGCCTGACTGCCTCACTGACCACAGTGGTAAGGCTAGAGGCCAAATGAAGCAGCGCACAGCCACCATTTTATGCTACAATAACAAACTTACCAGTGGGATGTGCCTTTTTGGGGTTCCGACGAGTGTTGTCCCTCTGCACCTTGTCTTTTTTTTTTATCTTCAATCAGGCTGCTTGTCTTCTTCATCCAACGAAACCATATCGAGGCATTAATTTTCCGTATCAACACTTTCTTTCAGCAGCATATTTAGGCGCAACAGAATTATTTCAGAGCTGGATTTCAGAAGTGCTTCAGTCCCGGTGCTACTGTATAAGAGGTACACTTGTTAGATATTTGCAACTTCATATTTGGGATCTGGTTCATGATAAGTTTACAACCATAACCACCAAATAAAGATCCAGGTGGACTAACAACGAAAGAGTACAGAAACTCCACTTCTTAACAATCTAGCTATTTACTTAACAATAAACAAGATCACCTCACTCCTAGCTAGCTGCACACCCCTAGGCTGTCTTGAGATATACTCTAATACAATAGTCATGTATGATAGAACAGTTACAAATTACATTTCTGGTAAACATAGCTATTCTATAAGAAAAAGAAGCAAGCACAATATAAAATTAGTATATTACATTATTGTTGTTCTAAAGGAGACAGATTCCCCTCAGCAACAGCAAGGTTGATACTTGGAGGCACACAGGGACGCTTGGATCTAGAATGCAATCTCTTGATACACATTGCCAAGAGTCCATAAATATATACATATATATATATATATATTTAGGAGAGTACTGCCCCTTCAAAATGCACTGAGTAATAATGTTATGCAATAGTCGTCATCACCAAAGGTGTTAACTTGCTTCAAGAACTATAAAGACCTTGAAGTGCTTGCAGGTCTTCGCTTTGGTATATCAACCCCTATCAACAAGTCTTTTGTGGCAAAGCCATGTGTTGGAATTTACTGAAATTATACTAAAATATTCGGATATGTTACACAATGTTGCACAATTATTACGCAGTGCGTTTTGAAGGGGCAATAGAGGTGTTGGATACTCTCCTAAATATATAATGAACTCTTGACATTTCTGAAGAGTGCAGCAAGAAGAACCCCAAACTACAGTGAAGCCTGCCCATAACCACAAAATATGGGAACTCTACTTCTCACTGAGCAAATTGGCAAGATGTGTATAAGTGATGGTATCTGCCTTTCCCATACCTACAGATGTGGAAAATACAAGTGGAATAATCAGATTTTTCTCCTTTTCCCACCTTTTTCAAACACATTTTCTGTAACAACTTTAAATAGGCTGTAGGACCAGGTGCCCTACAGACCTTCAGCGCTTGTGCTGTAAAGTCTTAATAATAAGTTACATTGTAGCTAGCTGTGCCACAACAAAAAAAAACTAGATATTTATTAATTTAAAAATGACGTAGGGATCTATACAATAAAAAGTAGTAAAACAAGAGATGAATGATGGTGTTACAGCATAGCTCAGTGGGAAAGCCCCTACTTTGGCACATTAGCTATTATTATTAATGCCAAAGTAGGGACTTCCCACTGAGCTATGCTGTAACACCATCATTCATCTCTTGTTTCACTACTTTTTATTGCATAGATCCCTACTTCATTTTTAAATTACATTTTTTTAAATGCTAGTGTATAAAACTATTGCCATTCTACGTATGAGGAAAACTTGCTGAGAATTTTGTAACCAGCATAAACAAGTACTTTCACATTGTGTTGCACAGATCTCAGATGGCCTAGCTATAATTATGTTCTTAGATCACACAGACAATTGATTGTTTGAAATATAACCGTAACCCCTCATTATCAGAACTCATTAGGTTCTGAGTATGCTCAGATAATCAAAAAGTTTGACCCATTCATTTATATACAGAGCCCAGTTCAATTACTCTAATAGAACCCACAGTTTAGGAAAAATATTCTAATAGAATGGTCACCTCCTTATTTCAGACAATAATCAATAGCTGGATAATTGAGGAACCACTACCACAAAACAGTGATGTCACAACAAGAGGTTTTCACAGTGTGGAACAACTTGTGACCATTCACATGGTGCATCACACAACTAGTTAGTCCGGTGCCGCCGACCCTATTTAGACGCTTATACAAGCACCCCAAAAATAGAGTCTGGTCTGTCTAGCATTCAGGACTTGTGTTTAGGAATGCGTAATTACACTGCGGCTCACGTTAACAAGCATATTGAACAGCAAAGAATTCAATCACAACAGTGATGTTTTAAGGGTTTCAATCAGTTAATTTCTATGGCCGGTTGATGTTTAGGCTGTGGAGACGATATTTCTACTTTTCGAGGGAAGGCGTCTATTACACACGAAGGATAAATGGAAAATCGTCCCTGGGTTTATTCACCTTGACACAAAAAGAACTCACGCAACTTTCGTTTTGTGACTTTCGCCCCAGTATTTACTCACGTTGTGTGGCCAAAATGCATTTAATTGGAAATACTGCAATTTGATTGGACACACCAGTTTTCGGTAATGGTGGCACAAGTCCTTGATTCTAGACAGACCAGACCCTATTTTTGGGGCACTTGTATAAGCACCTAAATAGGGTCGGCGGCGCCAGACTAACAACTAGTGTCAGTCATCGATGGAGAGTTCTAACTCATCAGTTGTACTGTCATCTGTCATTTGCCATTAGTGACTCCGGCACAGCAATATATTCATAATACGCACCCTTGCTAATATGAGGTCACAAGTGATACACTGGTGGACCCAGTGGACTAACCCCTCACCATACACTACACATGTATCCTACTTAGCTGAGGAAAATGAAATTAAGTTTATATACTGAAACCTGTCTGCCTTAGTGGCCACTTTCAATAGAAACACCCCATCTATAAAAGATGAACGTGAGGCTGTCACTTCTTACGAATGTGTTTTTAGCACATCCTGTTCCAGTAGCTACCCATATAAGGTTATTAGTTTTTTGATATAAGTTGTTTTTGAGTGCTATAAAAAGAGACTATTCTGTGTGTTGTGCAGAATGACTAGAGTTAGATTGTAAAGTCTAGCCCTGACCCTGATCTACACTGTCAGGCAGGCCTGCTCTTTCTCGACATAGTAGCTGTCCTCTCCTATAGGGTTTATACTCTACAGCCTCAATTAAAAAACTGCACCTTTTGACAATATTGATAATAATTAATTAAATACCTGGAATATTTATCCTTATCATGAAGGTAAAAAATGAATGACCATCACTGTCGCCTCATATCACGCTTAACATGACCATCTTAGGCCCACCATAGATACTAGACTTATAATAGGGATTGGCAACGCACTACAAAATTATTATTTTCGTAAATTAATGCGCGTTTCGCTGTTTCGCTGGTGAAGTAAAAGATGGTGGAGCCTTTGAATGACAGGTACTCGAGCAGACGTGCAGTGCACGTATTCTTCGTGCGTTAAAGCTGAAGCTATGGCTATATGAAGTACATCGGATGGGTAAGTTTCTTATTTGTGTGTTTTAGCGCGCTGTCATTTTGTTGTTTACTGTGGAGTTCAACGCTATTTACCGTTGTGTAGTTTTCTTGAAGTGACACAACGTTCCTAAACGGTGTTAACATTTCCCACCCTTTTATTTTGACCTTGGAAGTGTTAATGGATCAAATTTTCTAACAATAGGGGCGTTGTTTGAGGGAGAATGCTTATTTACAGGGCATTCCAGAGCGATATTTGTACAAGTTTGTGTAGTTTTACTGAGCTTCGTGAACTACTTTCTGAAGAGTTTCCAAGGTTCAGTACAAATGTTAACTTTGGAGAATGTCACTCCATATCTAGTTTATGAATCCTTCCTGTTACTTTCGTGTAGGCAGAGTTTAAAATGAGCAACAGAAAATTTCACATGTATAGTCTTGGCATCAGAACTTTGATGAAAGGAGAGAAATTCAAGGTTGGAAGACCACCTAAGAACCAGAGGAAAGAATATTACAGATAATGATCTAGTGTGTGCTCTTTAGCAATGGTCGCAAACTGGGTTTTTGGAATTACGTTGATGCTATTGCTGAAAGTTTTGCTTTAATATGTGTGTGCCTGGCTGCTATACTATTACCAAAAGCTTTGCTTTAGTGTGTGCGTGTGTGTGTGTGACTTTGTAGTACAAAAGTGTGTTTTTGTGTTTGCCTTTTGTGTGTGTGCTGCATTACCAACACAAAGGTGTGGTAATGAGAAAACAATGGGTGAAATGTTTTTCGAACTTGTTTCAAATAAATTACCCTCTTCATGAATATAATTGTGCACATAATAATACGACTTAACTTAATATGACGTTTACCAACTACCTCAGTAAACAATCTGCATATTGCACAAAGGTATCTAATCTCCTTTGGTATTAGTCTTATGTGCCAGACATTTTGTTTGGGGACTGCAAGTAAATTACCTGGTCACTGTTCTCCATATTCCATGATCACCACTGGAGTGTTGACAGGGCTAACTCTACACATTGTATAGTTCACATTATTATGGTTGAATGTGGATTACAGCCTTTTTTTTTGCTGAACTTTGAAAGTACTATGGGCTTAGGTTCTTGACTTCCCCAATACAGTTGAATCTGGTTCACTGTGTATATGTAAATTTATCTTTAGTGCAAAAAATATGATGATGTAATTTATTGTATTTTGGGAAAATTTGTGCAACAGAAACCAGGAGTCTTTCCTGCTGCCCACATAAAATATCTGGCAGGAGAAATTACTCTGGTGTAATGAATTATTTGTGGTGTGTTTATGTAGTAGTCTTAATTTGATTTTTGATTTATGATTTATTGTAATGCTAGGTAAGCTGTTAGCATCTGAGTGAGCAGTTGCAGAACCAACAGACCTGCTGGCAGACTAGATGGAGTCAGAAGTATAACACAAGACAAGCTGCAACAGGCCCATGCAAGAGTAGAGCAAGAATCAACCTCCTAGTCGGATTTGCAATGTTTACATCATGTAGTTTCATATGACATGTAAATAATAGCCTGGCAAGGTGTTGTTATTTGTAACTTGAGTTGTATGGCACACGAATCAAAGTTGTATAGGGTGTATGAACTGTGCTATGTTTGATCCTGTGTGACAGTACTGCCTCATGGATATGGGATGTCCCTCATTGTTGAGATCAAGGATGATGCTTCAAATTCAGTTTATGGTCTGGTGTACATAATAGGTCTTACTCCTACTAGAGTTCAGGAGCTGTAAAAGGAGGGGCACACCCAGTCCGCTACAGTATCTCATTTGAACTTGAGTGGTCTAAACTGATGGAGTGTAATCATCAATGCTGACTTCAAAGGTTCAGATACACTCTAATCAAGCAGTCGATAACTCTAATAGAACAGTCAGTGCTTGAAGTGTGAATAATTTGTGGTTCTGTACAGGTAAGCCAGAGAGATGTGAGGATGTCCTATAGTTAAATTCATGCTTTAGCAGATTAGCTACAACTTCTCAGCATACAGTTTTGTCCAGATACAATGTGGGTGAGGGAAAATTGTTCCGCCATTAGAAAGACGGCAAGAGAAAGTTATTAATCTCAGCTGCTTAACTCTCATCTCTTAGTCTAGTCTTCTCACTGTCGCAATGGAGATAAAGACGAAGGCACCTTCGCTGCACTGTACTGGTCACTGTAAAGTGTTAGTAATAAAAAAGTAATAATAGTGTTTTTATGTAACACATACATACTGTAACTTTTTGTTCACAACTAGTAATTGTAGCATACGTACACTTATTGATTGTAACATACACTTCACTATTGTTGATTTTACATCCTAGGCACACCAGCTGTGCTGTCTGCCTAGTAATTAATAATAAAGGCAGGTTTCACTTCCGTACTGAAATTCCATCACGCATGCTAGCAAGAATCCCTAATGGAGCTACGTACCTTTAAAGACTAAATCTTCATGGAAACACATGAAACAGTCTCAGTAGCATAGCGGCACTATGATAGCGGTTAGCTCGCGGTACGTGAGCTGGTAGTGACTTGAAAATTCCTAACAGTATTACGGGAAAGCGAAACGCGGATTATTTCCGTTTACGCCTCCGTTGCCAATCCCTATTATAAGTCTAGTATCTATGGGCCCACATCCTTTACAACTTTTATACCTCAGTTATGTTCAGGTTAATTTCCCGGGTCAACATCAGTACCAAAACCTAATCCTAAATATTATAGATTACATACCCACCAATGAAGGATCATCTAACTTTGTCTTCATTGTCTCAAAAGCTCTCTTAGCCCCACATCCTAAGTACTTCACAAGTTAAGGGATTTCTATTTAGAAATAAATGCGCTGCTTAGTTACAATATTTCTCTCGTTTCATACAATGACGTCAATATTATCAATTGTATTTGGAAATAACCAAAATTTTTATAATTTCTCACAGCAAATAACTTTTAACAAGAATTGTTGTGCTTAAACTACAATGCTAAAGCCAGTGATAGCCAGAGTTTTGAGGAAATGTAACGATGTAGTTAGGAGTAAGTATCAGCAAAAGGACACGATTCGGTGTCAAAGATAAAAGGAAATTCATGTAGGTGAACAATGTCAGGATATGCAAAGCTGCTTCACTAATTCTCTTCAACTTTGGTGAGCTATTTAACAATGGAATGAATGTTGTATGTCCGCAATGTGAAGCAAAAGTCGCGAAGACGTGGAAGATTATTATTAGTATTGTTAATTAGCAAAGTCCACTAGGGGCAACGCGCTAATGAGCATTACAATCACATAATATATTACTTACAGCATTCTTAAATGTTTCAACATCAATTGTGTCAATGTCAAAGAATTTGTAGGGAGTTCCATTGAATAATTGTTCGGGGAGAAAAGTGAGTATATGTACACATCAACTCTTGTTTGCAATTGATTTAGATATGGTGAATAGGAATGACATCATCGTTCCCTCAAGTAAAAGACTCCCAGTAGTGGTTCACATGTTTTTTTGTTCACTTTGTACTTTCTTGGCCTCGTGACTCACTACCATGAGTCTTGATTCAGGGCACAGCTGAAGAACAGCCTATTTGGCTGATGCTGCCATCCCTGCAATAACTAAAAACTAAAAAACCATGCAAAAATTTGACCATATGTGAAGGTGTGATGGAGTGCTATATGCTACACAGCAACTACAGTTTAGGCTTGAACCTGTACATGTGTATAATGATTTTAGGATTGCCATTATGCTATTGAACAATGCTGCGAAATATTTCCTATATTAAGTTATGCTGTTACAATTACATTTCTGACTGCTCTATTACAACATTTCATACCTAACTGTCTCCTCTATTGGATCTTCCATTATACAAGTGCAAGTGACAAGGCTAGTAAGCAGCAGGTACCTTTAGAGGAGCTATAACCATTGCTTTGGAATGGAAAATAGCTAGCAACACTTACACAGATGAGTTTCATGCAGAATAACTATAGTTTTAAGTAGCTATTAATGACTACATGCAAGCTTTGCATGGCTATCTCAATGTCAATAGGTCTATATTTACTGGATAGCTCTTATGGCTTATCCCACAGATTGCTTAAAGCAACTAAAATTCTATCTCACACTTCATGTACGTACAATAGCTTGAGCTATTACAAAGATTGCTTCATGTGATTAGGAAAGCCTACAAAGGCAAATTATGCTAAATGTGACATTCATTCTAGCATGCATGCATTTCCTATCTATTTGCGGTTGCATAACTGGGAAAAGGTTGCATATCCGTGTGTAAAGATAACTTTGTTTTGCCCAATTATGTAACCGGTTGACCTCCAGATGTCACATCTGGTGCAACCAGTTGCATATTCATGCGTAACATATATATTCAATTGGATTTTTGCAGATCCAGTCACAATTTATTATTGATCCATGAACTACATACCAATGAGCCGATATAATTAATTGTCTAATAATTATTATTTTATCACTGCAAAATAAACTAATTTATTAAGTGAATAATTGACAAATGTTGCTAATGGTTTTTGCATTTATTATTTTTTGCAGTGTAAATAATAGTAAATTTACATTAGAGTTTTATCCTATGCACAAAACCCCAGGAAACACATATTGTATATAGACAAGTTAGGGCTCTTAGATAAACCTGGTCAGTTCTTAGTGTGTGTAGTAGCTGCAACCTGAGTGATAAGGCAGGTACTGGTGTTGGTGGCTATATAATAGTTTACCTATACCACATTACATGGTATATAACAATGTAGAGGGTAGATGTAACAATGCATGTGTACAATGACTATAATTTCAACATATCAATTCCAGGTGCTGGTCTGATTACATCACTCTCCAAACGCATAAAAGAAAGGTACATTCAAACCAGATATCTTACACCAGATGATACAGAAGATATATGGCAGCTGTTATATCCCAAGCATTTTGTGAATATGTTATTGGTACATCATCTTAAACAAAGAAGCAAAAAAGAAATATCAAAGGTTGCTTGTATGATGTTGGATGGTTTATCAAATTACGGTGATGGATCACGTAATACGAATTCTCTTAAGAAAATGCTTGATTCAACAGACAATGAACTGTTTTATAAAACATTTGAAACTCATAAAGTATCTGATATATTTGATCCAATTCAAAAGGAAGATGGAACAATTGTTGATCCAAACTTGATTCTAATTGACGGAGCACCTGGTATGGGAAAGACAACACTTTGTAAACAAATTGCTTATGGTTGGGCTATGGAATCTCCATTGAATAACTCTTTGGATTTTTTGTTGTTTTTACGTGATCCTGCTGTGCAAAACATATACAGTTTGAAAGACCTAATACACTACTTTTATGATTTTGAGAAATCAGCTTCTCTGTTGGCTGAGCAATGTACAGAAATGCTTTTGAAAAGAAGTGATATTGACATCACAATAATATTAGATGGATATGATGAGTTTTGTGATAATAAGGGAAATTTGTTGGTTACAAAAATAGGCAAACGTGAATGTTTGCTACACTGCAAAGTCGTAATCACATCTCGTCCTATTGCATCTGAAAAACTACAAGCAATATCAGATGTTAAAGTAGAAGTATTAGGTTTTACTACAGAGAGTAAGCTAACCTTCATCAAACAAGAGTTGAAAAGCTATCCTGGTAAAATAGAAGCGTTGTTATCATTTCTTAATAGACATGATGCTATCAATAGTGCCTGTTATATACCCATCATGCTGACAATTTTGGTGCGTACATTTAAAGCATATGATGAGTTACCAAATGATGAAAGTGACTTATATGAAAAATTTGTTAGCTTAACTATTTCTCGTTTCCTGCAAAAGTTAGAAACTAACCCACCTGCAGCAGTGTTGTCTTTACAAGATCTACCACAAATGTATAAAGATTATCTATCAAACCTCTGCAGATTTGCTTTTGATGCAATTGAAACTAAAAGAATAGTTTTTACTGAAAAGGATGGACAAGATATGTGCTCCAAGTTTGTTATATCTTTTAACAGTTTTCATGGATTAGGTTTGCTAAATTTCACCAAGCTCACAGACTACAGCAAAAGCAAGATTAATCAACAAGTATCCTACAGTTTTGTGCACTTGTCGATTCAGGAATACTTGGCAGCTTATTATGTAAAGTCACTCAAAACTTGTGATCAGTTTCAGTTGCTCAAAAATAACTTTTTTACTGATAGTTATATGAACACATGGATCATGTTTATGAAGATGAACAAATCCATCACATTTGAGTTTCAACACATGTTGTGCTATAGTCATGTATCAGGAGCTTCCAGTGAAGACATACGCAAATTGCATACAACAGTAATGAACATGAATTTGTTTAAAGATAAAGACTATTTCCAAATCAGAAGTGTTAACCTTGATACAATTAATGGTAAGTTTAAAGTAATACTTTACAAAGATAATAAACATTATTTTCATCAACACAAAACTACAGTCAGTAATTATGATACATTTTGGTTGTTTTACCAATATGATAACTTATATGTAAGAAGTGATTGTATCAAATTATACATATCACTGTGTAGTGTAAATAACAGTGACAGTTTGCTGATAGAAGTCTATTTGGTTGATAAAAACACAGAAGAGACAACATATCACAATATTGTAGCAGAACTTGAACACAATTACAAATTGGCAGTATTGTTGATAGAGCTATCTCACAACAGATATGTGATGGTCTGACCATGAATGATTCTTTGTCCACAATATTGTTGAGGAATTGTCATATAACAGCTGAGGTTGGAAAAGCTTTATCACAACACTTAGTGAAGAACAAAGCGCTGAATTTTGTTAGTGTAAAGAAATGGAAAATATCAGATTTTCAAGCTTCAATATGTTTTATAAATGCTTTGAAAATGTGCAACACATTGGTATTTCTTCAGTTAAACAATACTCAATTATCAGATGGTGCGACAAATAATTTAGCCGACGTAATCAAAGGTAATCCCTGTCTAGAACAACTCCATTTATATAATAATAATTTAAAGTCATCTGCAGCAGTAATTTTGCAAGCTTTAAAAGGAATTTCAAATCTTAAAAAGTTAGATTTAGGTAGCAATGACCTGTCAAGTAAAGTTGTGGATGACTTAGCAGGCGTCATCAAAAGCAATGCTTGTCTAGAGGAACTCCATTTGTTCAACACCAATTTACAGTCATCTGTGGTTGTAATTTTACAAGCTCTAAAAGAAAATTTAAATCTTAAAAAGTTAAATGTAGGTGGCAATGACATATCAGGCAAAGTGGCAGATGATTTGGCAGATGTCATCAAAAACAATATTTATCTGGAAGAACTTCATCTGTTTGATAGTAATTTAGGGTCATCTACAATTGTAATTTTAAAAGCATTAAAATGCATTTCAAATCTCACAAAGTTAGACTTAGGTGGAAATAATCTGTCCAGTGAAGTTGTAGTTGATTTAGCAGATGTCATCAGATTCAATGTTTCTCTAGAAGAGCTTCATCTGTTTAATAATAATTTACAGACTTCTGCAGTTGTAATTTTACAAGCTTTAAAAGGATTGCCAAATCTTAGAAGGTTGGACTTAGCTAACAATAATCTGTCAGAAAAAGTGGTAGATGATTTAGCAGATGTTATCAGATTCAATGCTTCCCTAGAAGAGCTTCATCTGTTTAATAATAATTTACAGACGTCTGCAGTTGTAATTTTGCGAGCTGCGAAAGGAGTTTTGAACCTTAGAAAATTAGATGTAAGAAGCAATAATATACCCAACAAAGTGATGGATGATTTGGCAGGTGTCGCAATAAATGATGTTTAACTGCTTCCCCCTTCCCCTAGTGCTCCTTTTTCCTTTCCAGCCCCGTTTAATCAACTTTGTAATTTTTGTTGAGTTTTGTACTTGCTATGATGTTGTTGTGTGCTTCTTTGAAAATAAAGAGACGATTGTGTACAAATCAATGAAGTGTCTAGAAATTGTATAACACTGTGAAAAAAGAGGGATATAAGATGGTATTTCCTGTGGCTTATTGAATACAAAAAAGCTTGATATAACCTGTATTATACTAACAATCTCATGTAAGGCTTTAGTTAATGTGTTAAACATACTGAAACATATATGTGATGATATAGTGTGCAGTGGCGTAGCTACCATTGAGGCAACCGAGGCAGCTGCCTTGGTAAAAAATGTTCAACAATTCAGGCTGAGCAGGCCTGAGTTTTGGCACCCTGAATTTTTTACTACTATACAGCATTACCAAGAGTTAATAATAGTGGAGGGAGAGTGTCTAACACTGCATAGGCCTGTAAAAAATGATCCTGAGAAATTCAAAGGGATTCTTTCTGTAAAACTCTGTAATTTGTAGTATTCTCCATAGGTGAAGATTGTTTCAATCATCACATTTCTTTGTTCTCTCAGTGTGCAATCATCACATTACCTTGTTCTGCCTGTGTGAACATTTTACACATCTGAAGGAATCCCTTTGAATTTCTCAGGATCATTTTTTACAGGCCTATGCAGTGTTAGACACTCTCCCTCCACTATTATTAACTCTTGCCATTACTGTACCACACATAATAGAATCTATGGCTGTAGTAAGTAGGGCCGGAGCCCACAGTGATACAGTCCGGCATTGGCTGGACAACTTTTCAGCTACTTGAATTTGTATGAAAAGATCGAGATACTCTAATAGAGCAGTAATCGTAATATACTCTAATAGAGCATTCAGTGCAGATTATAGCCACTGCTTGCTTATAATGTTAATAGACTTTTCAAACTGTGTTCCAGTGAGACAAGCATGGCATTGCATTGAGCTAAATGATCATGCATATCATGCATTAGCAGTTACAATAAAAAATAGCCTCCACGTGCCATTTCAAACTAATTCAAAGCATAAATTTTCAAAATTTTCCTTGAGGGAGCATGCCCCCATACTCCCAAGCAGGCCCTCTCAATTTTGCCTCGGTAAAATTTTTTCCTGGCTACGCCACTGGTGTGGGCATTATATTCGATATAAGCTATTTCAGGTAATGTGGTAAATAAACTGAAACCATATATGTAATAGTATAGTATGTATTATACTAAAGTATAACATGAGTATAATACAGGGTTTATATTAAAGCTTATTTGTATTCAATAAGCCACTGGAAATACCATCTTATATCCCACCTTTTTCACAGTGTAATGTTAATAATAAAGTATTAGCTACAGTGGTGGATCTAGGATTTTTAAAAGGGGGTTTCTGAAAATTGGTATAGCTAAATAAGGCATCTGATGACAATTCTCCGGAAAATTTTGAGATTTTAGAAGCTCTGAGATCAGATTTTAGGCTTATTATTTGTTAGTAATTACTGGAACAAGTCTCTTTACCGTGACTTGTTTCCAGCTGAACTTTCTACAGGGCGACTTGTTTCTAGCTACACTCTCTACTGGGGGAGTTGAAATGTAGTTGAACTCCCTACTGGGTGACTTGATCAAGCTGATCTTTCTACAGGGTGATTTGTTTTTGGCTGATCTCTCTACAGGGTGATTTGTTTCTAGCTGATCACCTAGAAACAAATCAAACTGTAGAGAGATCAGCTAGAAAAAATCACTCTGTAGAGAGATCAGCTGAAAACACCCTGTAGAGAGATTAGCATGATCAAGTCACCCTGTAAGAGCCCAACTATTTTTCAAGTCACCCCGCGGAGAGTGCAACTGCAAACAAATCTCTCAGTAGAAAGATCAGTTAGAAACAAATCACCTTGTACAGTATATATTCAGTAAGAAAAATTCCCCTGTAGAGAGATCAGTTAGGCAAGTTACCCTGCAAAGAGTTCAACTATTGTTCAAGTCACCCTATAGAGAACTCAATAGAAAGAAGCAGCCCGATTATAATACACAGGTGTGGTAATTACATTGTATGTAGTAATCTAAATCATTACAAAAGTATAATCAAGAGTTGTGGCTTTAGTTACAAAAAGTGTAGTGTTACAAATTTTGATTACAAGGAGAAATGGAAACTAAAGAGTCAATCTTGTGGGCTCTTTGTAGCTACTTTGAACACATTCTTACATACAATTTATCTCTAATAAACTTAAATGGTAAAGTTTAAAAAAACACAGCACTTTTTAGTCAGTGTCCAGTTTTATCCTTAACATTGAGCACTTATTAGACTCACTGTAGCCATTACAGTCTAAAATTACCTCCACTGTAAAATTCTCAAAATTATTCCTGGTGGAGTATCCCCTCAGACCCGCATGTGCATTAACTACGCTTTCTCACTTTCACTTTTACTCTGATGCCTCTTACACATATATAGCAGTTATTGAAGGATCATTAATACATGCACTTGTCAGAAAGTGAATGTGCAGCTATGTAGCTATACATTGCTAATGCAGCGCTAGCCTGATGTATTGTTTAAAAAAAAATTAAGCATCCTGTAATTTGAAGTTAAACATATTGCTATTCACTAAAGGTCAAGTTGATGTTAGCATTCTTGGATCCAGAGCTGGCATAATGTATGTGTAACAAGGAATAGTACACCATAGCACAATCAACTAATGAGTGTTCAGTGACTTCGAATTCACAGATCAACATACTGTTAGTTCACACAAAAAAATGAGGCAGTTAGAAAAGGCTGGAAAATTTTAAAATTGACAAAGACAATATAGGTAGCTAGCTAGAAAAATTGACAAAATGAAATTCATGGTGAGAACTATGGCATCACTATTGCAAGGTTCCTCATCTACAACAAATTCCAGTGAATAATCAGCATCTTATTCCTCTTCTTCACCATTGGAAAATATCAGCTAGCTCTTCCAGCACATCGCTGTCTAGTGAATCAAAGAATGTTTCTGCTGATCTCTTAGATGATTGCTTGCTATTATAGTACTAATGAACTCATATTTTGTATGAATGTAGTTGTGCTTATGATTTTCCTACTTTGCTGAAAGTATTTATGTGAACTTTAGACTACTGTAATGTGTAATGAACCTTTCAGTATACAGCAGAAAATCAAGGAGGTGAAATTTCTCCAAAGCATAGAGCACAAGTGAAAATGGTTTGTAATCACAAATGAGTCACTGTAATGTTTGTGTCATGTACTTCGTACTTTCTTGGCTATGCTATAACTCCTCCTTGTGTGATTTGTGATGTATCAGAGTATTGTTTACCCAAAATTTTAGTTTTTGAAAATCATTTGCTACTCATGAACAACAATAGAATAACAATCACATGCATTTATAGATAAACACCTGATTATAAGTATAAATTTCAATTATACAGTTACTGCACATTATGTAATTTTAGTCATGTGTTCTGCTACCCATTTTGCTAATGGTTCATACTTTTGTTGCTGCAAAAAAACATACATATAATCTGTAATTATATCCATGTCTCAATTAAACACTATCACAATGAATATTGTACTAGAAATAACCAACTATGAATCAGGGGCGGATACAGGGGGGGGGGTCAAAGGGGGCTCTTGTCCTCCCTCCTCCAAAATTTTTTAGTATACCAAGATCGAGATACTCTAATAGAGCAGTCACTCTAATAAAGCAGTCACTCTAATAAAGCAGTCACAGTAGTAGAACAGTGTGTAGTGAGCTATTAAGGATTTTTATGTACTTTATCAGCTATAAATGTATGGTTGGTGAGGTGGGCAGCTATTGTCAGCTGGCTGTGACCTTTTTTTTGGTCTCACCTTATCAAACCAGAGACAATGTAGTACCTCAGTTCATTTTTGACCCCCCCTTTCTATAAGCCTGGATCCACCCCTGCTATGAATTACTACGTTATTATTTTACATAATAGGTTTTTGGTTTTGCAATAATGCATCAATTAATTAAACAAACTGCATATTATGCACAGGTATCTTCTAAACTGTTTTATAGTTTGACTATTGTGTATTTTCCTGAAAACTCTCTCGACAAAGTCTCAAAGCTGCTCTTCATTTTTGTTTGCATACGCCGGTAGGGCATAAGCCTCCTTTCAACTCGAAGGGATAGGCTATTCCTGGTTTAGTCTAGAGGCCTGCGCCAATATTTTTCAGTTGTTAAATGCCCGTAAAACCCGAAGGGAAGGTAATTCACAAAGTCTGAGAAGAGTTGCTATACCCGTATTTCAGACCACCAAAAAAAAACCACCTTAGAGCAAAGTTTACCTGTGCAGAAGTTTAATACAACTTTATTTCACTTTAACTTCTTACATGCCGTGCAAGCTGCTGATTACGGACAAACATAGGTAGTTGGGTACACACACACACACACACACACACACACACACACACACACACACACACACACACACACACACACACACACACACACACACACACACACACACACACACACACACACACACACACACACACACACACACACACACACACAAGTTTTACAAAAACAATTTCAGTAAACCAAGCATGCACTCAGTGGGCACGTGCCTGGTTTAAAAATGAAGGCCTTCATGTTCTCTACTAGATTAACAAATGATAATGAATTAGCAGCCCTTAATTTGGAAACATTTTCGGTAAACATAATAATGCACATGTGACTATTCTTCAGATACTGTATAATTACCTCTTCTTGAGTTGGTACTGGCTGACCATACTTATTCTTCAGTAGGTCAACCACATTTGATTTGCCAAACATAGACGCTAAATTCGCAACCGTTACATTACCCTGTGAAATTCAACTCCATCATATATTATGCTTTCTATACATAAATAAGTGTACCTTTCCCTCAGATGGACTCATTCCATGCTGTTCAATAAACACATCAATCATTTCAGTGTTGTCCATTAAGATAGCAAGACAGTAAAGATCAAACCAGTCCTATAATAAACACAAAGTATATGTCCATGTTGTTCTACACATAATAGCATACACTCTAGCAGTGTGTCGCCATACTGACAAGGGAAGTAATATGATAGACAAGTGCATTAGTAAGTAACCAAATAAATGGGATTACATTTAAATCTTGAATAGTTCTATTATACTGTATATGATAGAATCAGCAAAAGCATGTAAACCCGAAAGCTTTGGGACTACACGTACTACTCCAATCCAGCTTGTTTTAGTACTTTTCATTGCATACTACATTGTCCCTACTCTTCATAATTTTTTTTATACTGGATTTACATATATATAATATATATACATTCAAAGAAGATATGCAAACAATTTAATAAAAAAAATTGACAGACTGCTTTATTAGAGTGTTTGAAAATTTATATATAACAAAGATAGTTTAACTGAGAGCTGATTAATGTATACAGACATCTTTACCTGTTGATCAGTTGCATATCTAACCATACAACTGCATATTTTATTCATATGGTAATATGTGACAGAAAGCCTGTTACATTGATTTTCTTTAGCATGACTTATTATTGAAAGGAGTTCATTGGCTCATACAGTACACATAACAGTTGTTTTTCTTCAAGCTATTACTCTTCACTGTAAAAAGTTAAATTCAAACCTGGTTGATTGCTTTACTAGAGAGTTTCAAAATATTGTTATTGTATACCAGAAACAATTGTACTTATAAAGAATCAGCTGCTCTATAATATTTGTAGAGGTCAAGTAGTTGCTTATTCAGGTAATGAAATCCTTACAAGTGTAAAGTACCATATAGCCTAAATATTTCAAGGGGCAAATATTTCAAGGTTGAGCAATGTTGCTAAAAATAATTTTTTTGTGGATTTGCAAACACTCCCAAAATGTATTAGATTATATGGAGGTCTAAATATTTTAAGGCTAAAATTTTCACTGACAACCCCCAAAACCACGAAATCAGCAAAAAATTTTCCCCTCGAAACATTAGGCTATACAGTATATTATACCACTCCAATGACACAGGTATGACATATTTGGTCTCTTTAACGTTATTCATTATCAAAGTAAATTCATTCACTTGCGCTACTTGTTTGCAGAAGGCATGGCCATGAATTTGTAGTCGTATACTGTATGTGATATGATGCAAGGGAAAATTGGCATGGAAATATATTTAACACTTCATTGGCTAGTCAAAAAGTATCTCATCAAAAGTTATTCTGCAAACGGTTAAAGATGTGTAGCTTTAGCTAATTCTCTATGCTTGTCTGAATGGATCAATCAGTCAGGGTAGTAGGAGACTTGCCAAAAGTATTTTGAAGCATACATGGATTAAACCCACATTCTAACCACATTCCTGCTTGTTTGCTAACAGTTTAGCCTAATTCTATCCAGTTGTTTGCAAGTCTTTCTGCATCATGGCCTTCAATGGATATATAAGACAAAATGACAGCACATAGAACTGAGTTTGAGTCTAGGAAATTATGAATAATATATTTTGAACAATAATTCTGGTGAATTAATTGGTGTTTAGATGGTCAGAGAGACAGACAGCTTGTCAGCATTACATCAATTGATAACACAGAGACGGTGTAACTGCATGAATAAGAACTAGAACTATTTTCCATGGTGGCATTTATTCAGCCAGGAGTCCCATGACTGATCAAAGCACTTTAATGTTTGGAAAAATGTACTTTGTTTTGTGTATCTTGCCACACCTATGCACAAGTAACAATGTTATCATATAGTACGATAGTACAGCATGATACAGATCATGGACATTTGTACTACCAGCCTCAGAATAACTTCATGACATTTTAGCAGTATTGATTAGGTAGAATCAAGCCCAAAAGAGCCTTCAGAGTAGCCAAAAAAACTTCTGAAAAGTTGACACAAAATTAAATAATATATCAAGACACACGGTAGTGTGTCGTGCGGCCCAAGAAGCCGGCGCGCAACACCCGTGAGTATATTGACAGGAAGAACAAAAACGCACTTTTTGCACCTCCGTAGCTCTGTGCTGCCTTAATGAAACAAGACGATTTTTGCTGTGGACATGCCATCCAACTTCAGCACTTCACATTCCAAATTTGAGCGAAGTTGCTTCAAGCGTTCCCAAGATATGCGACTTCAAAAATTGGCTTAGTTTCTTCGGGTTTTTTTCTTCTTATTTTCTTCCTCTTTTCGCACACTTACAAAAACTGCTATAAAACGCGAACGCCATATACGATCTCCTTGAAATGTGGCACACAGAAGGGGTATAAAGGCGCATTTCTGTACCAACTTTGGCTGGAATACGATAAACAGGCAAAGAGTTATGAGCGGTTATGAGCGATTATTCACGAAAAATAACACCAATATGTTGTCACGCCTACAGGGTAAACCGCGTAAGGGAAGAAGCTGAAAATCGGTGGGTGAATAGGTTAACTATTGAACCTAATACCTTTTGTGGCTTGAAAGAAATTGAACTAAAAACCAGGAAGATACAACGAAAAAACCAACAGTGTGTAACAATTATGCAATCAAGATTAGCAAATAAAAAACTACTGCTTGCCACGCCTACCAGATAAACCGCTTGGGGTAATGCTGTAAAAATTGCTGTACAGATGGAGTAATCATCTGAGAAAGGCTCTTCAATGGTGTAAAAGAATCAGACTTAAAGCCACGGAGTTATAACACGAAATCCAACTTGGTGTAGCAAGTGCGAGATACTCTAATAGAGCAGTCATCCTAATAGAACAGTCACCCTGAAGAGAATTCAAGAGATCAGCTAGAAACAAGTAACCTATATAGAGATCAGCTACAAACAAGTCACCCTGTAGAGAGATCAGCCACAAATAATTCGCCCTGTAGAGAGATCAGCTAGAAGAAGTTACCTTGCAGGGAGTTCATGCAACTATAGAAAAAGATAGTTCGGCTAGAAAAATCACCTTGTAGAATTCAGCTACAAAGAAACCACCATGTAGAGAGTTCAGCTACAAACAAATCGCCCTGTAGAGAGATCAATAAAAGACATTACCTTGCAGAGAGTTCAGCTACAAAGAAACCATCATGTAGAGAGATCAGCTAGAAGAAGTCACCTTGTAGAGAGTTCAGCTACAAAGAAACCATTCTGTAAAGAGCTCAGCTGCAAACAAATCACCAGTAGAGAGTTCAGCTACAAACAAATCTCCCTGTAGAGAGATCAGCTAGAAGAAGTCACCTTGTAGAGAGTTCAGCTACAAAGAAACCATCATGTAGAGAGTTCAGCGGCAAACAAATCACCTGTAGAGAGTTCGGCTACAAATAAATCTCCCTGTAGAGAGATCAGCTAGAAGAAGTTTCCTTGCAGAGAGTTCAGCTACAAACAAATCACCCTGTAGAAAGATCAGCTAGAAGAAGTCACCTTGTAGAGAGTTCAGTTACAAAGAAACCATCATGTAGAGATTTCAGCTACAAACTAGTGACCTTGTAGAGACATCAGCTAGAAGAAGTTACTTTGTAGAGAGTTCAGCTACAAAGAAACCATTCTGTAAAGAGCTCAGCTGCAAACAAATCACCTGTACAGAATTCAGCTACAAACAAATCACCCTGTAGAAAGATCAGCTAGAAGAAGTTACCTTGTAGAGAGTTCAGTTACAAAGAAACCACCATGTAGAGAATTCAGCTACAAACTAGTGACCCTGTAGAGACATCAGCTAGAAGAAGTTACCTTGTAGATAGTTCTAATCACCCTGTAGAGAGATCAGCTAGAAGAAGTTACCTTTTAGATCGTTCAGCTACAAACAATTCACCCTGTAGAGAGAGCAGCTAGAAGAAGTCATCTTGTAGAGTGTTCAGTTACAAAAAAACCACCATGGAGAGTTCTGTAATAAATATATGTATTACATATATATTATTTGTACATTTACTGATAAAATCAGAAATATTTAAAGTACATCTGCTTCATCTTTTCTTCTTCCTGTGTTAAAGAAAAAAAGATAGGTTGAAAAAGTCCCAAAGCAGGACATAGGCTGGCTTTGGGGTATACAAATACAAAAAGAAGTGAAATCTAATCCAAAACAGCCAAGCTGTAAAAAAAGAGTGCGGCCCTCAAAAAGGCTATGGTGAAAAAAGATGTGAAACCCAAAGTGGCGGCCAAGAAATGGCTGTGATGGTAGGTTAATGGTAAAAATTTTAATAACGACAATTCGGGTGAATTTTGTGCCGCTTTGGCTGTTTTGGATTAGATTATATTTAGGGGAGACGGATTGACTGGTTGTTTTAAGGGAACATGTTCTATCCAACCAATAGTACTAAGTAATTATCATGGAAAATTGAGGCTGGTCAATACTTTTGTAAGACTTAGGAATCCTACTATCAGTGTTAAGTACTGCTATGATAATGATCATAAATACTTGAACAACATCTATAGAGAGGTGTGAATTTGGTGACTGCAAAACTTGGCTCTACAATGAGTGTCTAATAATATTGTATAAAATTAATATTGTGTAAGACAAGCACTATATGCATACAAACATACCTTGGATGGGTCCATGCCATACTGATTAACTAGTAGATTAAACATTTCAACACTTCTTGATTGGACAGCAAAATACAAAATGGAATGACCGCCCTAACATTGATAATAAATATAATTGTATTAGAAATATATAGAACTGTACCGATATGGGTTTTTGGCATGTATAGTGCAACCGGGCATGTACTTCCAAAAAGTTAAATTTCATGTTTCTGTTTATAATTTGAGACATACACCACACATCTTAATTCTGTTTCTTGCACATGGTTATACTCATGTATCTGTACATATCTGTACACAGGTTACCATGGAAACAACCACAATTATCTCAAAAATAGTATATTTATGGTTTTTGGTTTTTTTTGTATCTAGTTTTATATCCTTTTTTTGAGTTTTTCAATAATTTTCTAGTAGATGAAAGGTCTCATCAAGCCCGACAATTCATAGTACCAGATTTGTAAAAAAATGTTTTAAAAGTAAGCTATGGTGATTTTTGTGATTTTCATAGGGTTTCGAAAAAATGTATCTAGTTTCACATACTTAAAATTTTTAGATATACTCATTATTTTCTGAAAGGAGATAGACATGCCTAAAATTTGTAGCTGAGGTTTTGTAAATTTCTTTTTAGTTTTTGTTTTATGACATCGTAAAGTCAGATTATGGATTTTTCTGTGAAATTTGTTGAAAACCACAATTTATAAAAGTACGCTCTGAGACACTGCAAATATGTATAACCACAAAAAAACAAAAAATTATGAAATACTAATGAGCAAAGCAACACATGAAAGGATAAAAACATTATAGAATGTATCTAGTGGCATATAGAAATAAATGCGTGGGCGAGGAAGTAAAATAAGTTTGGAGGTTTATGCCCGGTTGCATTATACCGATATCCGATATGGATACCACCAAAAGAAGCCGATAACCGATAGTCGATCTGATATTTGCATTACAAATAAAAGTCATAGATAATCTGTGCAAAAGTGTACATTTACCTACTCTACAACAACATGTGGATATACACTCTATGCCTGTGGTGATAGTGGCTTGGGTTCATACTTCCATGAAGCCTTAAACGGATATTTCTGCATTGGTCCGCATTTTATTGGTTTGTGCGAAGGCTGATACAGTAGGTTTCCTTGGTTATCCTGTGACTGTTCTTTTATATTACAAAGGTACTATGTAACTGCTTCATTTGTTAAGACTGGTAAGCTTTCCAGCAACAAACACTAGAATCGTGTGTATTTGTATGGCTTCTTGTATCGTAGTGCTTACTGTACAGTGAACAATAAGCCACTGCCACTAAACAGCCACATGGATAATGTAGAAAACCATTACATAATCCGTTTATGTACAAACTATTGCTGTATAAATATCGGTAGCGATATCGGTTCTCCTACTGTTCTGTACCGATACCGATATTGGTTTAAAATGCTATATCGGTGGCCAATATTTTGGCCGATCCGATTATTGGTACAGCTCTAGTCAAATATATGTAGCTTACTTCAATTATATCTACCAGAACTTTTAAGTCATCAAGTAAGTATCTGACCATCTCAAATCTTGCAGCACTGACAGCATAGTGTAAAGGTTGCAAATTTCCCGGGAAATAATGTGGAAATTAAAGTGTGCATGCAATTTACATGTACGTATACATCTCAAAGATTTAGGTCAATGGCAGTCTGAATTCTTGATATATTTGGTATTCAAGCATGTATACTTTGTCAGCTACGTATGTGTGTGTGTGTGTGTGTGCGTGTGTGTGTGTGTGTGCGTGTGTGCGTGTGGGTGTGTGCGTGTGTGTGTGTGTGTACAACTCCTAGAGCATCTCTTCACAGCATTGGCAGATATAGGCTATATATACCCACTTATAAATTAGCAAGACCATGCACCATACAGGAGAGTTACTGTCTTAAAGCTTAAACTTCATACGTTAAATCTTATATGGACAGTTTTTTTTATAACATTGCTGCTCATGATGCAAACAAAATACATTTTTCACAAACAGTAAAATGCTTTGATCAGCTGGCTGAGCGAATGCTACTATGAAAAATGGTTCTAATTCTTATACATGCATCAACATTTCTCTTTGTTACCAATTGATATGAAGCTGACAAGCTGTCTGTCTTTCTGACCATTAAATTCATCAGACGTTTATAGCATTCATAATTTCCTAGATTTTGTAATCAAACATAGTTCTATATACCATCATTTTGTCCTGTATACCCATTGAAAGCCGTATACAGAGAAGAGCCTTTTGTCCAGCTGCTTGCAAGTTTTAAAAATGTATTATAAAACTTGCAAGCAACTGGACAAAAGACTCAACTCTTATAGGAAGGAAGTGTGGTTAGAACATGGGTTTAAATCCATGCATGCTTAGCTTCCACTTGACCCATCCTTTTCTGTCTACTTTTCTCTACACATTGTTCTTATGTTTCATTGTAGGCATAGACAGGCGAATTTGGAATTTATTACTTTGTCTGCATGCTGCATTACTGATATATAAATATGCACTTATTTCAACGGTTGTCATAAGTAATGGCAGTGCATGGTGGCACAAACCCGAAAGTATTGTACAGGGGAATTGGAATTTAAAGTTTATAAACCATCCATACTAAAATCAGTATAGTACACATTTCCATGAAGCTAACAAAATAAACAAAAGACATATGACATACATAATTATACCAAATGTATTCAGAGTAATGCATTTGTGGAATGCACCTGCATTTGTTAATAAGATGCAAAGAATGAAAAAACAAACAAAAAAAATGGTACCACTGATTGAAGGCTATTCGATCTTAACTAGTGCATAATGAATCCACTTCATTATTCAGGGGCGGATCCAGAGTTTGGAAAGGGGGTGCACTTTGCTGAAAAAGTTGAAGAGCAAAAGGTCACAGCAGTAATGGTTCATCTTTACCAGATGTATATACTATAAAGTATATAAAGATCCTTATTCAGATCCTTATTCCTTATTCATAGTTTCATAGTTAAGCTACGTATACACTGCCTCATGAACACTGTGACTGCTTTATTAGTCTAAGAGTGATTAACTGCTCTATTAGAGTATCTCGATCTTGTATGCAAAATTTTTAAGGGAAAGGAGGGGGGGGGCACGTGCCCCCTGGATCCACCACTGTTATTGGTACACAAAGTGGTGATGATACAGGGGATAATGGCCTAGATTTTATGGCGATAACTTTAAAGATGGCCAAGTTACAGGGAAGCCAAATTTGAACAATATTTCTTCCTGTACAAGACTTACATGTAGTGTAGTTATGTCATTCAGTTTGTGATGTGTACTTTCTATTTCACCTGACTGCTCAACTTCGCCTGACTACTGTGTAGTCTTGATGCACTTACAAATTTGAAGATTCTGAAATTGCATTTGTATTAAATATGTAACCTACACAGGTACTTTTACTTTAGAAGCAGGAATGTGACAAACTGCTAGACATTATGTAGTAGCTAAAGCACTGCCACATGTACAATAAGCATGAGGGTATGGGAACAGACTGGTCCCATACCCTCATGATGGTAGGTTAATGTGTTGCCTCCAAATTCACCTGAATTGTTGTAATTAAATTTTTTGCCATTAGCCTACCATTGCAGCCATTTCTTGGCCGCCACCTTGGATTTCACATCTTTTTTTCACCCTGGCCTTTTGGGAAGCTGCACTCTTTTTTTACAGCTTGGCTGTTTTGGTTTAGATATCACTTCTTTTTGTATTGCAAGCCACAAAACCAGCCATAAACTGGCTATGGTGCTTCCTTTTAACTTGTATTTTCTTTATGGCAGGAATTGTGGAACAAACAAAGCAATTGTGTGTATAGCTTTTTGTCTGATTAAATATTTGTATATTTAACACTGAATGATTATCACATACGTAATAAGGTAACTTCTTACATAACTGAACTATAGCTGAAACTCTCATTGTTTGTAGTTGAACTCTTTTCAGGGTGACTTGTTTCTAGCTGAACTCTCTATATGGTGATTTGTTTCCAGCACATATTTCTACAGGGTGATTTGTTTGTAGCTGATCTCTCTATAGCGTAACTTGTTTCTAGGTGATATCTCTACAAGGTGACTTGTCTGTAGCTGATCTCTCTACAGGGTGACTTGTTTCTAGCTGAACTCTCTACTGGGTGACTTGTTCCTAACTGATCTCTCTACATGGTGATTTGTTTCCAGCACACATTTCTACAGGGTGATTTGTTTGTAGCTGATCTCTATACGGGCTACTTGTTTCTAGCTGATCTCTCTTCAGTGCGACTGCTCTATTACGATGACTGCTCTATTACGATGACTGCTCTATTAGAGTATCTTGATCTCGCACTTGCTACACCAAGTTAGATTTTGTATTGTAACTTTGTGGCTTTAAGTCTGATTTTTCTACACCATTGAAGAGCCTTTCTAAGATGATTACTTCATCTGTACAGTGATTTTCAAAGTGTTACTCCAAGCAGTTTTTCTGGTAAGCGTGGCAAGTAGTCATTTTTATTAGCTAATCTCGATTGCATAATTGTTACACACTGTTGGTCTTTTCGTTGTATCTTCATGGTTTTTAGTTCGATTTCTTTCAAACTACAAAAGGTTTGAGGTTCAATAGTTAACCTATCCACGCACCGATTTTCAACTTCTTCCCATAAGCGGTTTACCTTGTAGCCATGACAACATATTGGTGTTATTTTTCGTGAATAATTGCTAATAACTCCTTCATTGTTTATCGTATTTCAGCCAAACTTGGTACTAAGATGCAACTTTATACCCCCCTTCTGTGTGCCAAATTTCAAGGAAATCAGATATGGCTTTCGCGTTTTATGGCAGTTGTTGTAAGTGTGTGAAAAGAGGAAGAAAAATAAGAAGCAGAAGAAAAAAAACAAAGAAACTAAGCCAATTTTGAAAGTCGCATATCTCAGGAATGCTAGAAGCAATTTGCTGAAATTTGGAATGCGGAGTACTGACGTTGGTAGGCGTGTCCACAGCAAAATCGTTTCATTTCGTAAAGACAGCACGAAGCTATGAATGCGTGAAAATCATGTTTTCTTTCTTGAGGGGTCCGCCACGACCTTAAAATCCTGTACGAGATTCCGATTCCCACGAAATTTCAGGCAAGATTCCAGATTCCAAGAAATATTTAAATTACTGAAATCCAATTAACAAAATTAAAATCCTGTACTCAAACAAAATTAATGACACGCTAGCCCTACAGCAATGCGTGGAAAGGTAACAGCTACCTCGAGCTACCCTCTTGGATAGACGATCAGTGCCTCGGACACTCCACAATGCTGCTCAACTTCGTGTTCAACTCGCACCTAAACTTCATTAGCTACTCATTGTAGACTTCGCTGTACCTGGGATAGGCTCTGGATTCGCCTTGTGGTTCGCTGTTAATCGGAGACACAACTACAGACTCGGCAAAACTCGAGACTCGACTATTCAGCATTTCGACTCTACACTCGTGCTCTGTTGAATCCATAAAAGCTCTTAAACACCTATATAGACACAGTAAGTTTAAAGCGAGGTGAAATTAACAGCTCAAGGCAAGTTATAACAGGCCAACAAGCTTATAGCTGCATCTTGAGCTGCATACCATGAGTTGCACGCTATTAGAATATCCGGAATTATTCGGAAATTCACGGACTTTAATCAACCAAAAGATTCCAGATTCCAAGGCAAGATTCCAGATTTTGTGCGAGATTCCGAGGGATTCCAAATGACTTATACGGGATTCCAGCCCGTGACGGACCCCTCGTTCTTTCTTCTTGTCAATATACTCACAGTGTTTCGTGCTGGCTTCTTGGGCCGCACAACACACTCACAGGAAAAGGCACAGTGAAATTATACATAAAAATTCTACAATAGGTTTTTTGCTCTGTAGAAAAATTGCTGAATTGAATAGATTATGGCTGTAGATTTATGCTAGATTATTCCTGTTATTATAGTTTGTTTAATTTGGCATTAATTTTACAGAGCAACTCAATGTATTGTAGAATTGTGTGTATTATTCTACTGCAACTTTACCTGTGACTACCATGTGTCTTGATTACCAATAAACACAATTATTCTATATTTTCCAATCAACATATAACTGTTCTTTAAAGTACTTTGCATTGGTGAGATCAAAGTGAAAAGAATGTTCTATTTTGCTTAACGCATTCAAGTGTGCTATATTTTCCATTTGCGTCACAATAAAGTACAGTTACAGAAAATAAAGAACAGTTATGCATTGATTGGAAAGTAAATACGAAAAACAAAATCACGTGCGTAACATTTCTAATCACCAAAAGTAGCCAAAGTGATACTATTTGCTTGTATTATTACCACAACTTTACTACATAAGCACTTACTGATTGTCTGATGGCTGAAAACTGACGTGGTTCGAATTCACGAAACGAATGCTCCAAGCAAGACGACAAGAAAGCACTCTAAACCAGTTAAAACACCGCTACGCTTGTACAATATGAAAACAAAAGCACTCGGGCATGGTCTCGAGTCTAATATAGCCCACGCCCTTATGCTTTTATTTCCATATTGCACGCACGGTGGTGCTATAACTAGTATTTATAACGCAAATGGTTGCAGCTGAACTCCCTACAGAATAACTTGTAATGTAATAGAATTCTATAAGGCCAATGAAATTTGATTAGCAGTTTCGCGTCATCGCCCGCATGCTATTGATACACCCGCATGGAATTTCATTGTTGGTATTTCAGATTGAAATACTCTAATAGAGCAGTCACTTTTACTCTAATGGAGCAATGAACTATACTCTAATGGAAAAATCACTTGTTATATGGATTAGTAACGTATTTTAGCTATTTAATGCAGGAATAATCAATGTAGACTCACTTTCAGTTTTTTGGCAGAAATCTTCATGTTTGGGATGTGTGTTGTGCTTTTTGGAAAATAATAAATAATGAATAATAATCGCCCGCCCGCATCAAATTTTCAAAATCTGAGCGAGAAACTGGTAATCAAGTTTCATTGGCCTAATGGAGTAAATAAATTAGCTGAACGCTCTATTAGGGTGACTGTTCTATTAGAGTATCTCGATCTCGCATTTGCTACACGGAGTTGGCTTTCGAATCATAACTCAGTGGTTTGTAATCCAATTCTTCTATACTACTGCAAGGACTTTCAATGAAGATAATTCCAGCAATACACCGATTTTCAGCTCATTGCTCTAAGCGGTTTGCCTAGTAGGCGTGAAAACTAATACTTTTTTATTCATAAAAATCGATCGCGTAATTGTAACACAGGTTGGGTTTTGTGTCATATCTCCGTGGTCTTTATCTCGATTCCTTTCAAACCACCAAAAGGCACTCCTACGATGGTTACTCCATCTACATAGCAATTTTCAACTCATTCCATGAAGCGATTTACCCTGTAGGCGTGACAACAAATCGATCTTGTTTTACGCGAATAATCGGTCATAACTCCTGAATCATTCATCGGATTTCACCAAATTTGATGCTAGGATTCGCCTTTGGACTCCCCTTCTGTGTGCCAAATTTCAAGGTGATCGGAGTACGCGTTTGCGTTTTATAGCAATTTTTGCAAGTGTGCGAAAAGACGAAGAAGAAGAAAAAAAAACGAAGAAAAAAACGAAACTTTGGCCACTCGTATCTCGGAAATGGCATGAGTGATTTCCTTCAAATTTGGAATGTAGACTCCCATAGCTGACGGGCAACTCTGCAGCAAATTTGGTTTCAATCGGATAAGGTATCACCGAGATACAAAGTGTGAAAATGACGTTTTCTTTCTTCCTGTAAATATACTCACGGGTGTGGCGCGCCGGCTTCTTGGGCCGCACGACACACTACCGTGTGTCTTGATACCGTAATTTGCTTTATTTTCATGCAAAAAAATTTCGTTGTAAAAATATTTTCGTATGATTTACGTGAATGACTGTTCTATTAGAGTAGTTGGATCTTTTATAAAAATTTTCGTACAAATTTTTGCATACGAAAATTATTTTACAACGAAAAAAAGCAAATTACAGTAGGAGACTGAGTGCATGACATTATGTACTGTATCTCAAGGAAACACTGTGAAAAAAGAGGGATATAAAATGGTATTTCCATGGCCAGTGGCTTATTGAATACAAAAAAGCTTGGTATAACCTGTATCAAGACACACGGTAGTGTGTCGTGCGGCCCAAGAAGCCGGCGCGCCACACCGTGAGTATATTAACAGGAAGAAAGAAAACGCAATTTTCACACCTATGTAGCTCTGTGATCCCTTATCCGATTGGAACCAAATTTGCTAGAGACGTGCCGCCCAGTTAGGTCCTACATATATTTACTTAAAAACGTAATGAATTCCTTGATATATACGGGGAAACTTTAAGTAAGGTACTCCATATCTATTACGGGATAACGTTAAGTAAGCAACGCCACTTATATTACGGGGAAATTTTAAGTAAGCAACTCCATACCTTATACGGGGAACTTTTAAGTACTTTTCAAAAGATCACGTGATCCATTAACCTTAGTGTAGACGTGCAAGACAAAATGGCGAATAGTCAGCTGTAGCATGGTGCCTTTTGCGGCATCCGGAATAGCTGAGAATTGGTGTCACACTAATTCCTGACATCCAGTTGTGGTAAGCTAGTAATTATACACCTATAATTTGTATCACCTAGTACCCAGGGGTGATTTTTTGAAAGGGGGGCTAAGCTGGACAGGGACATAGGTAATTAGCCAGACATCAGAAGATACCAAACCTTCTCACAAGGCCCTAGTTGTAAGATTCATGTAGTATCCATGGTAAAATTAGCTATTTGGAATCAAGGGCGGATATAGGGGAGGGGGGGTCAAAGGGGGCTCTTGACCCCCCTCCAAAAATTATTAGTATACCAAGATCGAGATACTCTAATAGAACAGTCACTCTAATAAAGCAGTCACAGTATTAGAACAGTGTGTAGTGAGCTATTTAAGGATTTTTATGTACTTTATCAGCTATAAATGCGTGGTTGGTGAGGTGGGCAGCTATTGTCAGCTAGTTGTGACCTCTTTTTTTTGGTCTCACCTTATCAAACCAGAAACAATGTAGTGCCTCAGTTAAATTTTGACCCCCACTTTCCATAAGTCTGGATCTGCCCCTGTTTGGAATAATGACTACAATAGTGTGCAAACCAACCTAGGGGTCTGGGGGCATTCCCCCCAGGAAATGTTTGAAAATTAGGCCCTCTAAAGGTGAATCTGAGATTATTTTAGCAGTTTTTCAGTGGAAAATAATGGAAGTTTATTATTTTATCATTCAAATTTTACCTTTCCGTTAAATCAAGACTGATTGCTATATGCATTGAGTATAGCTATCATGCATTCCTTTTTACTTGTAGCTACCAAGCTTTTAGATATAGCTAGCTATATGCCATAATGCATCAGCTCCTCTTAGCCATGCCTAAATCTGTGAAGCAGAAACATGTATAGCTAAGTAGTAGTGGTGTTGAACGTCACAACTATGATGCATGCTCCTTAGCCTATTTGTTAGCCATAAAACCAATGAAGTGTATTGAAAATGGAATGCAATGAAGGGTACTAGTATCTATTAGCTAGTCCACTGGCAATCCTTAGCAAAGTGCAACTATATTTGCATTTATGGACTTTCTGAATTTATTGTTGTGATAGTCAATTTATTAGATCTGCCAGGTTATGAAGACTGAACTATAGGCTAGTTACAAATGCCAGCACCATAACCCACAGCATGGGGTCATATCAGAAGGTGACTGATACATATTTTATATTTAAAGCAAAGTGGGTGAATATGCTATAGCTGCCTTATGAGACTGCAAATTTCCAAAGACTACAGTTTGCTAAATGGCTGAATTGGTAGCTACATATTATACTGAAGCTGATAAATCTAACCAATTAAACCAACTAACACTTTTTGAATCATATAATTTATTTTAAATATAAAAACCACACTAATCACCTCTTATATATAGCCACACTGCTAATCATTTGAATAAAACAAACCCACAATTACAACTTTTGTAACTGGAGATGCAACCTACAATTGAAACTTGTTTTTGAAGAACTTATAGGAAAAGGAAGCTATATTCTACTGGAACAGAGTTGAACAATAGGTATAGTTACATAGACATTATTTGTGTTGGTAGTGATGTATATAGTTCCTGAAATAATGATACACACAGAAGATATAGGGTTTTATTAGCTAAGTACTAAGGAAGGGGGGCTACAGCCACCTTAGCCCACCCACTCCCTAAATCCGCCCCTGGTACCCACAGTACAGAGGGAATTAGCTATATGGAGATTCACTATTTATAATGGCCTTTGGCATTAGTTTTCTTGGCTTCGTGTTGGTTCTTTGGAATTACTTCAAAGTTGGGAAGGGAAACGGTGGGGCATTTTCCACTTCGATTTGTGAATCCCCACTCATTCCTCACCCTGCCCATACTGTGTTAGGGGGATAGGCATTATGGGAATAAAATTAATGTAGTTGTACATTTGATAATCATAATGGCCAATTCAAACCACGAGAAACCAATTAGTTGTAGCAAGGTATCTCTCAGCTTGTTTAGTCCTGTATACCCTTAAATGCACCTATCAATGTAATGTCCGAATACCACAAGTATGGGCTGAGGGTATGAACCTTATACGCAATGATATTACAACATAAAAATGGTGGCAATAGTGGGGAACTTGCAATTGTACAGAGGGGTATTGGGAGATGTGGTGATAATGCATGCACTGCAGCAAGTGGGAAGGTAAGGCATATACATCTACTTACAAGACAAATTCTGATAGTTAACTTTGTATCCACATCACAACTTTGGTCTGGTTTTGCTTAGTCAGATCACTTGATCATACATGCTACCTTATCTAATGGTTCCATGTCATAAAAGCCACAAGTGAAATTCCTTTTGGCTACTACAGTTGAAAACGTAGTGAAGACCCCACTAACATGGCTATTTTGTCAATTATGATGTCATTGTGGATAGAGGTTTACCGATATGGGTTTTTGCCATTTTCCGATATCCGATACTGATGTCACCTAAAGAAATTAAACCAATAACAGATGGTCGATCTGATATTTGCAAGGCACAGTTTTCAAAAAATGTATATAGCCAGCCATAGATAATACTACACCTATCTATGATCTACTGTAGCTCTTTTATGCTAAATGCAATCTATGGTCTATGTTTGTGGTGTCGCTTCCATTGTGCAACCCAGAAGCACCACAAATAATTACTTTATGCATGCTCCCATCAAGGCTTAAACGGATTACTTTGCATTACTTCACATTTTAATGGCTGGTAGAGAAGACAGATTCTGTCTTCCTTAGTTCTCCTGTGGCTTTTTCATCATCTCTAAAGTACTGGCTTTTACTGCTTAAAGCTTGTCATATTCCATTTTAACGTCTGTCTGGAAAAAATCACATAATTGGTATAATCATTATCTTTAAAGTAAATTGTCCACTGATCAATGTTTTATTGTAGGAAACCAGTTCTCCTGTAAACCACTCTCAGTCATATTTTGCCTTTACTTTTCCTCCTATCTTGGGTTTATTGTTAGGACTGGCACCCTTCTTTTTCTTTCCTGCTTTAAGTCATCTTCATCATTCAAAAAGTGTTGCTCCTTGTCTGGAGGACCATAGATAGCTGCAGTATCTCTTGGCTTCTTTTGCTTTGTAATCGTTTCTTTTTAGCATCCTCTGATCTACCAATAGCATATAACATTAATCATTAAGCCATTAACTAATATATATTAACAGTATTGTAATGTTGCACACACAGAACAGTCAGTATGGGTCCACAGGTGCTGGCAATCTCCCTTGTTTCCTGACCTTTCTCCATGAATCCAAAGCTTATTAATATTTTTCTTTCTACCTGTTTTTGTTATAACAGAATTTAATAACTTGTTTATCAGCACATGTTACATACAAGACTCTAATTACAGTGATAATTGTGTTGCAAATAAGTAAACAAATGTAATCGTATTTCTTGTACTTGTATGGTGTGCTTAGATAAGAATCAGTGTGCTGGTAATCCTGTGCATAGCTCATTTGGCATAGCTAACACAGACATTATTGTCCGAATGTGTGTCCCTCCTATTAATTTGTAAAAGTTTGTTAGCCGTATCATTATCATTACAGCTATGTCCCCGTTACACAGCATTTAAACAACACTTAGTAGAAAAGCCATTCTGTATTCAATCCAGTCATTATGGAGAAATGGACAATTCACTTGGAAACCATAAATGCCACTGTGTGGCCAGAGTTACAGAATCAACACCTTGCACTGTAAGAAATTGGACAAAAAGGAGGACAAATGAAAGCATGTGAATGGCATGATGTGTGTGTGCATTGTATATACTACAGTATGCCAAAAGGCAACGGTCAGTATTTAACAGCGAGCTTGTATCCTTAGCCGTTCTGACTGAAGGCAGTCTGTCATTCCAAAATTCTGTTTTTAAAAATTCTGTATCAATCTATCCGAAACATTTATTGGCTGTTCTGAAGATACTGTTAGGTTTGTTACTACCATAAACAACGAAAGTTTAGCGTGGCTTAAGCAAATTAGACAAACAAAGGAAATTTGCCAAACTTTATTTGCCTATTAGTTATTTTTATACTGTTCAGTACTGGCCATATACAGTATGTTTGCCAACCATTTCCTGCTTTGCATGCTGATTCGCCAAAATTAAGTCACCATCATTTATGGTACCTAACTAGTGCTGCCCATAGTTGCTACATACCTACAATATTTTGCTAGGGTATATTAACACTTGCAAATATTTTACTGACCCTGTTGATAGTGCATTAATAAACATAGAGGCTATTCTTCCAGCCAACTTAACCAGTCTATTTATTTAATTCTTCATATGTTACCACTAATATTTATCAACAGACTTCAGTATTATCAAACACACTAGTATAAATTTTGGTTAGGGTCTGCTCAGTTATTCACTTCAACCCATGCTCGCCTTGAGCTCAGAAAAAATTACCTTCGTACGGACAGTGAAAGTCATCATTTTGCTAAACAGGCAATACTAAAGTTATGGTTAAGGTTGACACAGATTAACATATTGCTATATAAAGACTTTTCATATTTCCAGTAGATTGGATAATGATTGTGTTCTTCATATCCAGTACAGTATCAATGATGGACTTCTGATACGGATAAAAGGAGAGAAGCGAAAACGATTCAACTAAAGTTAAAACTTTACTGGCCTCGGCACCATCCAAAGAATCATTACTGTGATGGGAGCTCTAAGAACTAAGTGTTGGTGCTGGGCAGTCAGGTGCTGGGACTCTCTTCTACAAGCACCTATGCACACAACACAGTATTATTTAATTTTGTATGAAGATTCATGAGGTATAAGACTCACCAGTGAATGTCCAGTTCTTTTGGGGTTACGTTGTAATAATTCTGAGCAACTGCTGCAAAGAGGCCTTCCTTCAGGACTGCAGTCATAGCATAGAAAATCTGCAGCCTCATTACAGCACACTTCATAATCCATGTGGTTGAACCACCAAAGTCACGTGATCAAAATCAAGTGGTTAAGGCCCGCTAAAATCACGTGATACTGGGTAAGGCAGAGAGTGATCATAGAGGGTGTGCGCGATGGTACCACAATTGATTTGGAGCAGCCCAGTAATAAGCTAATAAATACGGTACTGTAGTAGTGAATTCATGGGACGGATTGCGTGACAGTGGGAGGCAGACACGTCACAACTACAGATAACTAAGATCACGTGACGCAATGACTTAAAATTCTCCCGTAAAGATGACGAAGATGATTACTTAAAGTTTCCCCGTAATGAAGACGGAACACATAACTTAAAGTTACTCCGTAAGTATGATGGCGCTGGTTACTTAAAATTTTCCCGTAAAGGGTATGGTAATTTTTGCGTTTTAAGTAAATTTCTGCAAGACCGCCCAGTTAGGGGATTCTACATACCAAATGTGAAGAAAATCGCTCCAGCCATTTCCGAGATACGAGCGAACAAAATTTCGTTTTAATTTCTTCGTTTTTTTCTTCTTCATTTCGCACACTTCGCAAAATCCGCCATAAAACACGAATGCGTGCTCGGATCGGGCTGAAATTTGGCACACTTAAAGGGCTCATTAAGGCGGATCTCTGTACCAACTTTGGTAGGAATCCGATGAACATTCACGGAGTTATCACCGATTATTTGCGTAAAATAAGGTCGAAGGTCTGTCACGCCTACAGGGTAAACGCCTTAGAGGAATCAGTTGAAAATTGATATGTAGATGGAGCAACCATCGTAGGAGTGCCTTTTTGTTGTTTGAAAGGAATCGAAATAAAGACCATGGAGATATGACACAAAACCCAACCTGTGTCAAAATTACGCAATCGATTTTTATGAATAAAAAACTATTAGTTTTTGTGTCTACCAGGCAAACCGCTTAGAGCAATGAGCTGAAAATCAGTATGTAGTTGGAATAATCATCATGGAAAGTTCTTGCAGTAGTACAGAAGAATCGGATTACAAATCACTGAGTTATGATTCGAAAGGCAACTATGTGCAGCAAATGCGAGATCGAGATACTCTAATAGAACAGTCACCCTAATAAAGCATTCAGCTGCATGTATAATTTACTCAGTTATTTTACATTGCAAGTTATTCTGTAGGGAATTCAGCTACAAACAAGTCACCCTGTAGTCAGATCAACTAGAAGAAGGTACCTAATAGAGAGTTCAGCTACAAAGAAGCCATCATGTAGAGAGTTCAGCTGAAATAAATCACCCTGTAGAGAATTCAGCTACAAACAAATTGCCCTGTAGAGAGATCAGCTAGAAGAAGTTACTTTGTAGAGAGTTCAGTTACAAAGAAACAATCATACAAAGAGTTTAGATGCAAACAAATCACCCAGTACTCAGAAAGTTCCGCTATGAACAGATCACACTATAGAGAGTTCAGTTAGAAACAAGTCATCCTGTAGATAGATCAGCTAGAAGAAGTCACTTTGTAGAGAGTTCAGCTACAAAGAAACCACCATGTAAGAGAGTTCAGCTGCAAACAAATCACCTGTAGAGAGTTCAGCTAGGAACAAGTCACCCTGTACAGAGATCAGCTAGAAACAAGTCATCCTGTAGAGAGTTCAGCTAGAAGAAGTTACATTGTAGAGAGTTCAGCTACAAACAAATCACCCTGTAGATAGTTCAGCTAGAAACAAGTCACCCTGTAGAGAGATCAAGTAGAAACAAGTCACCTGTAGAGAGTTCAGCTAGAAGAAGTTACATTGTAGAGAGTTCAGCTACAAGAAACTACCATGTAAAGAGTTCAGCTGCAAACAAATTGCCCTGTAGAGAATTCAGCTACAGACAAATCACCTTGTAGAAAGATCAGCTAAGAAGAAGTTACCTTGTAGAGAGTTCAGCTACAACAAATCACCCTGTAGAGAGTTCAGCTAGAAACAAGTCACCCTGTAGAGAGATCAGCTAGAAACAAGTCACCCTGTAGAGAGTTCAGCTAGAAGAAGTTACATTGTAGAGAGTTCAGCTACAAAGAAACTACCATGTACAGAGTTCAGCCGCAAACAAATTGCCCTGTAGAGAATTCAGCTACAAACAAATCACCCTGTAGAAAGATCAGCTAGAAGAAGTTACCTTGTAGAGAGTTCAGCTACAAACAAATCACCCTGTAGAGAGTTCAGTTAGAAACAAGTCACCCTGTAGAGAGTTCAGCTAGAAGAAATTACGTTGTAGAGAGTTCAGCTACAAAGAAACTACCATGTACAGAGTTCAGCTGCAAACAAATTGCCCTGTAGAGACAAACAAATCATCCTGTAGAAAGATCAGCTAGAAGAAGTTACCTTGTAGAGAGTTCAGCTACAAACAAGTCACCCTGTAGAGAGTTCAGCTAGAAGAAGTTGCATTGTAGAGAGTTCAGCTACAAAGAAACTACCATGTACAGAGTTCAGCTGCAAACAAATTGCCCTGTAGAGAATTCAGCTACAAACAAATCACCCTGTAGAAAGATCAGCTAGAAGAAGTTACCTTGTAGAGAATTCAACTACAAACAAATCACCCTGTAGAGAGTTCAGCTAGAAACAAGTTACACTGTAGAGAGATCAGCTAGAAACAAGTCACCCTGTAGAGAGTTCAGCTAGAAGAAGTCACATTGTAGAGAGTTCAGCTACAAACAAACCACCCTGTAGAGAGTTCAGCTACAAACAAATCACCCTGTAGAGAGATCAGCTAGAAGAAGTTACCCTGTAGAGAGTTCAGCTAGAAGAAGTCACATTGTAGAGAGTTCAGCTACAAACAAATCGCCCTGTAGAGAATTCAGCTACAAACAAATCACCCTGTAGAAAGATCAGTTAGAAGAAGTTACCTTGTAGAGAGTTCAGCTACAAACAAACCACCCTGTAGAGAGTTCAGCTACAAACAAGTCATCCGGTAGAGAGATCAGCTAGAAGGGTCACCTTGCAGAGAGGTCAGCTACAAAGAAATCATCCTGCTTCATCTTTCCTTCTTCCTGTAGTAAAGAAAAAATTACAGGTTAAAAAGCCCTAAAGCCAGCCATAGGCCGGTTTTGGGGTATACAAATACAAAAAGAAGTGAAATCTAATCCAAAACAGCCAAGCTGTAAAAAAGAGTGCAGCCCTGAGAAAGGCTATGGTGAAAAAAGATGTGAAATCCAAGGTGGCGGCCAAGAAATGGCTGTGATGGTAGGTTAATGGTAAAAATTTTAATAACAACAATTCAGGTGAATTTGGTGCCGCTTGGTCTTGGCACAAAATTCACCTGAATTGTCGTTATTAAAATTTTTACCATTAACCTACCATCACAGCCATTTCTTGGCCGCCACCTTGGATTTCACATCTTTTTTCACCATAGCCTTTCTCAGGGCCGCACTCTTTTTTACAGCTTGGCTGTTTTGGATTAGATAACCTGTATCAAGACACACGGTAGTGTGTCGTGCGGCCCAAGAATCCGGCGTGCCACCCGTGAGTAGAGTAACTCACCTAAAATCGGACGGGCTCCAAAATCGGACGCAATTACTCGAGCTACAACAGGAATTTTTGAACAACTCATATGTCTTTAGATAGTTCAAGGCTGTGGGACTTTGGGCACCAAGTATCAGCTTTCTCGGCTCCTTTGTCTGGTGGCAGCAGCCCTGCAAAGTCATTTCCGATTAATACGTATAATCGGAAAAAACAGTCGATTCATGGACACTCACCGTCTACATATCAGACTTGCATTCAATCAACAGTTTTCTACCTTAAAGTAGTAAAGTAACTCATCTACTTTCTAAATATCCCTGGTTTATTAAATCAAATCCTTTTAATCACAAATTACAAATCAAATAAAATGAGATGTCACTGGAGTAATAGTCGCACTATGAATTTAAGTATACGGAAGTAAACGATGTCTGTAAAAGTATACGGTGAACATTTCCCGTATACGTATCTCAAACAACGTATACTTTATCAAGTTTCCGTATACTTAAATTTATGGTGCGAATATTACTCCAGTGACGTCTCATTTTATTTGATTTGTAATTCGTGATTAAAAGGATTTGATTTAATAAACCAGGGATATTTAGAAAGTAGATGAGTTACTCTACTACTTTAAGGTAGAAAACTGTTGATTGAATGCAAGTCTGATATGTAGACGGTGAGTGTCCGTGAATCGACTGTTTTTTCCGATTATACGTATTAATCGGAAATGACTTTGCAGGGCTGCTGCCACCAGACAAAGAAGCCGAGAAAGCTGATACTTGGTGCCCAAAGTCCCACAGCCTTGAACTATCTAAAGATATATGAGTTGTTCGAAAATTCCTCTTGTAGCTCGAGTAATTGCGTCCGATTTTGGAGCCCGTCCGATATTAGGTGAGTTCCTCTATATTAACAGGAAGATAGAAAACGCAATTTGCACACCTATGTAGCTCTGTGATCCCTTATCCGATTGGAATCAAATTTGCTAGAGAGGTGCCGGCCAGCAAGGAGAGTCTACACACCAAATATGAAGAAAATCGCTCCTGCCATTTCCGAGATACGAGTGAACAAAATTTCGTTTTAATTTCTTCGTTTTTATCTTCTTCTATACTTCTTCATTTCGCACACTTCGCAAAATCCTCCATAAAACATGAATGCGTACTCGGACCGGGCTGAAATTTGGCACACTTAAAGGGCTCATTAAGCCGGATCTCTGTACCAACTTTGGTAGGAATCCGATGAACATTCACGGAGTTATGACCGATTATTTGCGTAAAATAAGGTCGAAGGTCTGTCACGCCTACAGGGTAAACTCCTTTGAGGAATCAGTTGAAAATTGCTATGTAGATGGAGCAACCATCGTAGGAGTGTCTTTTTGTGGTTTGAAAGGAATCGGGACAAAGACCACGGAGATATGACACAAAACCCGACCTGTGTCAAAATTACGCGATCGATTTTTATGAACAAAAAAAAACTATTAGTTTTCGTGTCTATCAGGCAAACCGCTTAGAGCAATGAGCTGAAAATCAGTATGTAGCTGGAATAATCATCATAGAAAGTCCTTGCAGTAGTACAGAAGAATCGGGTTACAAACCACTGAGTTATGATTCGAAAGGCAACTACGTGTAGCAAATGCGAGATCGAGATACTCTAATAGAACAGTCACCCTAATAAAGCATTCAGCTGCATTTATAATTTACTCAATTATATTGCATTGCAAGTTATTCTGTAGGGAATGCAGCTACAAGCAAGTCACCCTGTAGTCAGATCAGCCAGAAGAAGGTACCTAATAGAGAGTTCAGCTACAAAGAAACCATCATGTAGAGAGTTCAGCTCAAACAATTTTCCCTGTAGAGAGATCAGCTAGAAGAAGTTACCTTGTAGAGAGTTCAGTTACAAAGAAACAATCATGCAAAGAGTTCAGCTGCAAACAAATCACCCAGTAGAAAGTTCCGCTATGAACAGATCACACTGTAGAGAGTTCAGTTAGAAACAAGTCATCTTGTAGAGAGATCAGCTAGAAGAAGTCACCTTGTAGAGAGTTCAGCTACAAAGAAACCACCATGTAAGAGAGTTCAGCTGTAAAAAAATAACCTGTAGAAAGTTCAGCTAGGAACAAGTCACCCTGTAGAGAATTCAGCTACAAACATATCACCCAGTAGAAAGTTCCGCTATGAATAGATCACACTGTAGAGAGTTCAGTTAGAAACAAGTCATCTTGTAGAGAGATCAGCTAGAAGAAGTCACCTTGTAGAGAGTTCAGCTACAAAGAAACCACCTTGTAAGAGAGTTCAGCTGCAAACAAATCCCCTGTAGAGAATTCAGCTAGAAACAAGTCACCCTGTAGAGAGATCAGCTAGAAACAAGTCACCCTGTAGAGAGTTCAGCTAGAAGAAGTCACATTTTAGAGAGTTCAGCTACAAAGAAACTACCATGTAGAGAGTTCAGCTCCAAACAAATCACCCTGTAGAGAACTTAGCTACGAACAAATCGCCCTGTAGAAAGAGCTAGAAGAAGTTACCTTGTAGGAGTTCAGCTACGAGCAGATCACCCTGTAGAGAGTTCAGCTACAAACAAATCACCCTGTAGAGAACTCAGCTACGAACAAATCGCCCTGTAGAAAGATCAGCTAGAAGAAGTTACCTTGTAGGGAGTTCAGCTGCAAATAAATCACCCTGTAGAGAATTCAGCTACAAACAAATCACCCTGTAGAAAGATCAGCTAGAAGAAGTTACCTTGTAGAGAGTTCAGCTACAAAAAAACCACCATGTAGAGAGTTCAGCTGCACACAAATCACCTGTAGAGAGTTCAGCTAGAAACAAATCGCAGATCAGCTGGAAACAAGTTACCCTGTAGAGAGATCAGGTAGTATAAGTTACCTTGTAGAGAGTTCAGCTACAAAGAAACCACCATGTAGAGAGTTTAGTTGCAAACAAATCACCCAGTAGAAAGTTCAGCTATGAACAGATCACCCTGTTGAGAGTTCAGTTAAAAACAAGTCATCCTGTAGAGAGATCATCTAGAAGTATCACCTTATAGAGAGTTCAGCTACAAACAAATCACCTGTAGAGAGTTTAGCTACAAACAAATCACCCTGTAGAGAGATCAGCTAGAAGAAGTCACCTTGTAGAGAGTTCAGCTATAAAGAAACCACCATGTAGAGAATTCAGCTGCAAACAAACACCCTGTAGAGAACTCAGCTACAAACAAATGGCCCTGTAGAAAGATCAGCTAGAAGAAGTTACCTTGTAGGGATTTCAGCTACAAACAAATCACCATGTAGAGAGTTCAGCTACAAAGAAATCATCATGTAGAGAGTTCAGCTGCAAACAAATAACCTGTAGAGAGTTCAGCTACAAACAAATCGTCCTGTAGAGAGACCAGCTAGAAACAAGTCATCCTGTAGACAGATCAGCTAGAAGAAGTTACCTTGTAGAGAGTTCAGCTGCAAACAAATCACCCTGTAGAGAATTCAACTACAAACAGATAACTCTGCAGAGAGTTCAGCTAGAGTCAAGTCACCCTGTAGAGAGAATCCTGTAAAGAGTTCATCTATGTAAAAGCAGATCACCCTGTAGAGAGTTCAGCTACATTTCAAGTCACCCAGTAGAGAGATCAGCTGCAAATTATCCTGTGGGGATTAATTGACATGTAATAAATATACGCTCTCTTTTTATATTATGAACTCTTGATATATGCATTATATATATAATTTGTACATTTACTGATAAAATCAGAATGAGTTAAAGTATTTATAAAATCTGCTTCATCTTTTTCTTTTTCCTGTGGTAAAGAAAAATACATGGGTTAAAAAGCCCCAAAGCTGGCCATAGGCCGGCTTTGGGGTATACAAATACAAAAAGAAGTGAAATCTAATCCAAAAACAGCCAAGCTGTAAAAAAAGAGTGCGGCCCCCAGAAAGGCTATGGTTAAAAAAGATGTGAAATCCAAGGTGGCGGCCAAGAAATGGCTGTGATGGTAGGTTAATGGTAAAAATTTTAATAACGACAATTCAGGTGAATTTTTGTGCCCCTTGGTCTTGGCACAAAATTCACCTGAATTGTCATTATTAAAATTTTTACCATTAACCTACCATCACAGCCATTTCTTGGCCGCCACCTTGGAAATTCACCTGAATTGTCATTATTAAAATTTTTACCATTAACCTACCATCACAGCCATTTCTTGGCCGCCACCTTGGATTTCACATCTTTTTAAACCATAGCCTTTCTGGGGGCCGCACTCTTTTTTTACAGCTTGGCTGTTTTTGGATTAGATTATACTAACAATCCCACATAAGGCTTTAGTTAATGTGTTAAACATACTGAAACCACATATGTGATAGTATAGTGTGGGCATTGCGGTAATTAAACTGAAACCATACATGCAATAGTATAGTATGCATTATACTAAAGTATTTTATTTTTATTTAATTTATTTAATAATGCTTTACAGCACAAGTGCTGAAGGTCTGTAGGACACCTGGTCCTACAGCCTGCTCAAAGACTTTAGCTACTTAAGGTGTGTTTAAAAAGTTGGAGAAAGGAGAAAAAATCCATGTATAAGATGAGTATAATACAGGATTTATATTAAAGCTTATTTGTATTCAATAAGCCACTGGAAATACCATCTTATATCCCACCCTTTTCACAGTGAAAGAGAAAAGGATTTAAGAATCAATGGCATATAACATAAAAGTACAAGGCTATGACATTGACTTATTAATTGATTATTACTGAGGATGATTATGGTTGATCAGGACTATAACCAATTGGATCACATGACCACCAGATTGCTACTTTGTCACAATACTGCAGATGTACCAAAGAGTATAAAACATAATTGTTTGTTTTTTCATGACAAAGTCACTTATTTTGATTAATTGCCTTTATGAAAATACTATTAAACAATGAAATAAGTATGAAGCCAATTAATTAGTTAATAGAGAACAATAATTGCTTATGAACACAACATGGTAGCACTAGGAAAAGTAAAATTTGTAAGAATATGGTTTGTAAACTGATATACACTACAGAAGCAGATCCATGCAGGGATGTTTCTGAGGTTTCCAGAAATTGATTCTGCATTGATTTGCAAAGGTCACAGCAAAACTCATGTATGGACACTAAATAATACTACTGACTGATACTAACTCCATATTTTATTCAGTATTGCTCCGTCTTGGGGCCATTGTTCAAATTGTGTCAAAATTTGCACACTAATAGTCTACTACTATGACTAGTAATCTAGTTTTGCATCTGGCTAAGCTTTAATTAAAAAAAATTGTTCCAAGACAGAATGATACTGAGTAAAATTCAATAAATACAGAGTTAGTATCAGTCAGTAATTTTTAGTATCCATACATGAGTTTTGCTGTGGGTGTAGGTAAACGCTTCAAATAGAGCAGTAAACTACCCTAATAGAACAGTCACATTTTAAAAATTATTTAGTTTACCTGTATATACCAGTATTGTTAGTAATCTGTGATATTTAAGTCATACCAGTTTTGATACTACCTGTTTTTTTTTTAATACCGCCATACTGTCTGGGCACTATGGTCTCTCTGTGGGCTTGTTTCATCCCATACTTAGAAGGTAACCAGACATGTGACAATGTTTGTAGGCAAGTGTTAATTAGTCAGCTAACCAAACTATGTAAACAAGTTTGTCTGTGGTAATTTGTACCTGAGGCTTGCTGAGTTACCAGGGTATTTGATGTTTTTGTTGAGGTAAATGGCAGTTATTTTAATACCACTGGCTTTTACATTAATACTGTGATATTTAGTAATACCGTGGTATTTTTTATGCAAGGTATACTGTTTGCTATTTTTCAATACCTATCTCAGCATGTCTAAGACCTGATTTTTCCTAGGGGCCTGCCCACAAACCTGCCCAATTGGTTGTCCATGTCTGCTGTATGCTTTAAACTTCACATAGCTCCACCTCTTAACTCATTAACCTGCTGCTGATACATGCCAACAGAAGCAGCTGGAGTTTATATCAATCAATTCCTAACATATTAGCTATAATTTTTTTTGGGCACCAGATTCAATTTCAGAATGCACAATTTTTAAAATATTATTATTTCCTGTGAGAAGCACACCCTCCAGACCCCCCTAGAATTAACTGTGCATGCAACAGAAAAATTTGAAACCAGTCGCCAAAATTCCTGGACCCTCCCTTACTCTAATACATCAAACAAAAACTCTAATATGTACAACATTCAGTTGACATTTGCCTACCAATAATGAGTACTGGGAACTCAGTCTATATATTGTATGTCACTTCTTACTACAATTGCCAAGCATTTGTGATTACTTCTACATATGTCTGAAAGAATGAACAAGTCACTATTGGCCAGTCAATATCTGGTATGGACTTGTATGACTCCATGGCACCATGCCAATATGTGCATACATTAGCACTGTTTATGCAACAAGTTAAGATGTAATTTGTTACTACTTTACAATCCTTACAACTTTAATAATTTCTTATTGTAGGAAGAGATTAGTTTCTATATATGTGAACTGTAACACACAAGAAATTATACAGGCAGTATAAATGCTGTTTGTACAGAAGCTTATAAGTGCCGATTATGAGCTCCTGGTTTGTAATACCAATGCACATGTTAATACAGTGTTTTGATAAATTTTTTTTATTGAGGCTTAACAGCACAAGTGCTGAAGGTCTGTAAGACAGCTGGTCCTACAGCTTGTTTAAAGATGTTATATAAAATATGGTTGAAAAGTTGCAGAAAAAAATCTATGACTGGAACTGGGCACCCTTGATCCTGCAGCCATCGAATTTACGCTCGAATTCTTGCAGGAGTTTTCCAGGTGGTCAGGGCATTTTCTCCTTGTTCATTTTATGTATTTATATCCATAGGAACACTAATATCTGTATGCATATAAAGAGCAAAATTATACAAAAATGAATACATTGTTATAGTTTTGCTTTAGTTGACATAAGCATTTCAAGCTTCATAGCTTTTCCAATATCACCTTTCATCTTCAGTTTGCCAGTCATGTAGGCAGAAACTGCCTTCTCTTTACCAGTAAACAGAGCAATCAAGACATCTTCCTTCATTATCATCTTGACATCACTATCAGTGTCACTGTCTACTTGTTTGATAGAGCCTGTCCCATTCTTCAGGTCCAGCAGCCACAGGGTCCCCTCAATATCAAACAGGTACGTACACTGGGTCTGTTGTACTAGTTCTGCTGTGATGACATCAGAGAGCTTCTTAAAGACATCTTTTAAAGAAATAGTATTATTTCCGATGATTAAGGGTTGTTGTATTGCATCAGCTCTCTTGAAATAACGTCCTTGAGGTGTTTCATACTTCGTACCTTTGTAACATATGTACATAGGTATTTTACGTCACTTCAATACAAAAAAGTTAAGTAATTTTAATGGTTGCATTGACAGTAACAAGAAACAACTATACAACACAACAATACTGTATACTGCTGCGCAGGAACATGGAAGTTTACAAAAAATATGACCAGAGACCACTCTCACAATACCTTTGGTGTCTTGGCAGTATTGGTTAGGTAAAATGACTTCATACACTTCTGATAGGTTGCTATGAAACTTAAAAAACAATTTTATTCAGTAAAAGTTTCTGCTGAATGATTGACTGACTGATGCCTTCAGACCAGTGTAACTCAATAATGGGTAAGGCCAAGATGTCACTTCAGCCCAACAGGTGCCTTTTGGCATACCGCAGTATAATGCACAGACTTACCTTTGTCCTCCTTTGTGTCCTATTTATTTTTGCTGGAAAAACAAGGTGTCAATTTGCTGTAACATGAAATGGCTTCCCTATGTTTGGCTAGCTATCACCATATGCTATCACAATAACAATGGAAATCATCCATATTTTCAGTAGTAGCTGGATTAATTGCAGAGACACTTCTTGTACTGTTCTTTGTTTATAACGCTGTGTAATGGGCTGAACACACGTACCTGAAAACAATGTGTATTTGATGTGGTATGTGTGGGTTCACCAGTTATAATCAGCTATGTTGCAAAAAAAAATTTTTTTTAAATAAAATAAATTTAAAAAATAAATAAAAATAAAAAAAGTTTATAAAATAAAAAAAAAATAAAAAAAATGAGGATCACAGTGATAAAGTAGGGAAACAAGGGAGGTCACCTACACCTGCAGATATACTATAGTGGACATTACCCTACTTCAGTCATGGGTATAGCTATGCTGAAGTCCACTAGTATATCTTCAGGTGTCCTTTTTTGTTTCTATGGTCCCTAATTGAATATAAATTCTTAAGTTTTCCTTGTACTTGTATTCTACAAGACTACGCTACAAACAGACAACAGTCCTACACAGTAAAAATTAAGCAGTGAATACTGTGGCAAATAGTGAACATCACTGCAAATTCTTAGTGAATGTCACTAAAGTGTACAGTGATGTTCACTATTTGCCGCAGTATTCACTACTTATTTTTTACTGTGTATACATAAGTACTGATTGCACTGTATTGCAAGCAAGTTAGCACTAAAGTCACTCTTGTTGCATACATTATGATCGATGATCACCAGTAAATGTTTTTCAACAGTATTGTAGTTGATCAAGTCAATACATATATGTAGTACATGCTACACTCTTCAATTACATTTTAATCCCACACGTTAGTGGTCACTAGCTATAAATAAGAAACGTCAGTAGATGTAGTGAACACTAGAAAATATCAAATAGCACAGCTAGGTGGCGGTTTCAGGCCTTGTGAAGGGTCTGGCTTGGCAAGGATCAGTGGTTTACTGGTGGATAGCCTGATACTGTTGGCCAAACAAATTTTCTGTGTATTTTGCTTTATATCAGCCACTAAGAAGCCAGCACAGCCCTGTAATCTCATGTCTGGACTTCAATCATAGTCTGCCTCCATTTTGAAGTCTATCTCTTGCCCACCCCACCAAAGTCTGCTTATAAGCTCCCGCCAGCACTATTAATGCAGTATGCATGATTTATCAGCAACAAAAAGTTAACAAACAGGTATATAAGGAAAAATTAGAAATTTTAGTAGGGATCGTAGAAATAAAAAGCAAGGAAACAAGTGGCCATCTACACCTGCAGCTATACTATAGTGGACAATTAATCCCTATTTTAGTAATGGTTATAGCAATTCTGAAGTAGGAATTAAATGGTGTACAGTAGATTGCCTCCCTTATTTCCTTGCATTTTATTTCTATGATCCCTACTCAAATATAAAATTTCTTTTCCTAATACTCTTTTATAATTAATTACCAGGAGTAACTGCATAGCAATCCAAATCAGTGACTTCAGCCTTCATCAACACTTCATCATCAATCAAAAACTGTCCTGTCATTTGATCACAAGTGTGTTGGAAGATTACATATGCTGCATCAGCAACAATCTCTGGTTTGCGTGATAACTTCATTCCAACTTCTCCTGCTAATGCCTCTACAGCAGCAGTTGCTATAGCTATACATGTATTGATAATACTTTAAAACTTTATTCTATCAATGATTGTCACCTGTACGAGGCCACAGTGCATTGACTGCTACTCCATCAGATTTGAATTCTTCTGACATCCCCACAACAGATAGAGTTACTCCATATTTGGAAATAGCATATGCTAGGTAAAAAAGAATCCCATTTGAATTAATATAGCACACACAATGTATGAAATATCACACTCCTTAGTATTCATGTACATATACTATAGTTGTGCATTGGCTCACCAAAGTTTTCTGCATACCATAATGGTCTCATGTTAAGAGGTGGGGTGATGTTAAGGATGTGAGGGTTCTTAGCCTTCTTTAAATGTGGTAAACATAACTTGCTCCTATTATGAAAATATACTAGATTACCAATAGTATGTAGACATATAAACATTCATACAAATTTCAAGAATGCCTGTCTATAGAATCAATCACAGCACAATAATGAGGTATTTATTTACTTTTTTATGGGTATCACAATATGCAATGTATATTATACAGTTTGCATAGTTGGATTGACTTACCAGATGCCCTGTTTTGCTAGTGCAGCAGTTAAGTTTGAAAGCAATGGCTTAGTAATTTGAGAGTAATGTGAATAAAGGTTAAAACAGGCTCCACATAACTAACCCAGACTCAACCTGGTTAAGGAAGGCATGATGAGAGAAAAAATCTAAGTTTTGGCACTGTTCTATACTAATGTATATATAACAAAGATTTTGTAAAAGCAAAAAAAAAAAAAAAAGATACGAAGATTCAAGCTATATATTAACCAAATAGTAATGAAGGCAAGCTTTATTGATTGTGTGTTAAATCTGAGCTTGGCTTCAACTGACACAATTTCATAACTATTACAACATTATGAAAGTTTTTCTTGTGAACTCTGAAGAGTGCTGAATAATCCCGTATTGTACACGAGGCAACGCTCATGACAAAATGAAGAGTATGTATCACTACTTCAGCTACAGTTATGCCAGCTTTTGTCACCTTAACAGCAAAAATACCATAAGCATTTCTGAGCTCTTGAGTACAAGGCAGTATTTCACCTCACATCAGCATCAGCCTCTCACACGTGAGTCAAAATTCACCTCAAAGACTCCTCCAGTAGCTTTTATCACTGTATGTTATGCTTTCATGTGTTTCGCACCATGCGTGATGAAACCATAAACCCAATGCATTCAATTTTCATGAAAACAATTTTATAGCATGGTCCATGAATTTATTTTTAAATGAACCCAAAGTTGATTGATTTTACAAAAAATTAAACTACAAAACTTTGGAGCCATACAGCAGCAAAAGATCAAAATACTCTAATTGAGCAATTGATTACTCTTTTAGAATATTCACATTTATATCTCTCAAGAGCTGAAAGTACTCTACAGTGTACTTACGTGAAAATAGTCTAAAATACTGTATACTAACTCGCAATCTGTACATTTTCCTGGGGACATACTCCCAGACTTCCCAGATACCCTCCATAATGTCATATCTGTTGCATATTTCAAGCTCCACCATGTAATTTTCATTGCTAAAATTGCTCCCTAACTTTTAGCCTTCCCTACGTATAACCCAGGTGATATTTAACTACATACATATATACCAATATAGAAAGTATCTATACAGAATAAATAATTCCTTGATACAGCTTCCTTGTACCAGTTGGCATTGGATCACATGTATTGATTATAGCATCTTGCTTGACAGTAACATTGGAAGTGTAAATCTTTATGATGTTTAAAAGTCAATCATTGTTGTTAAGTATATTCTGAAGAAGAATGTGGAAACAGTTTTGAATCAAGACACACGGTAGTGTGTCGTGCGGCCCAAGAAGCCGGCGCGTAACACCCGTGAGTATATTGACAGGAAGAAAGAAAACGCAATTTTCGCACCTCCGTAGCTCTGTGCTTCCTTGATGAAACAAGACGATTTTTGCTGTGGACATGCCCCCCAACTGCAGCACTCTACATTCCAAATTTGAGCGAAATCGCTTCGCGCGTTCCCGAGATATGCGACTTCAAAAATTGGCTGAGTTTCTTCGTTTTTTTTTTCTTCTTCTTCTTCTTATTTTTCTTTTTCTTGTCGCACACTTACAAAAACTGCTATAAAACTCGAACGCGTTATCCGATTGCCTTGAAATTTGGCACACAGAAGGGGGGTATAAAGGCGCATCTTGGTACCAACTTTGGCTGGAATACCATAAACAGACAAAGAGTTATGAGCGATTATGCACGAAAAATAACACCAATATGTTGTCACGCCTACAGGGTAAACCGCGTATGGGAAGAAGCTGAAAATCGGTGGGTGAATAGGTTAACTATTGAACCTCAAACCTTTTGTGGTTTGAAAGAAATCGAGCTAAAAACCAGGAAGATACAGCGAAAAAATCAACAGTGTGTAACAATTACGCAATCGAGATTAGCTAATTTTTAATATTTTTATTTTATTATTATTATTATTATTATGCTTGCCACGCCTACCAGGTAAACCGCTTGGGGTAATGCTTTCAAAATCGCTGTACAGATGGAGTTATCATCTTAGAAAGGCTCTTCAATGGTGTAGAAGAATCAGACTTAAATCCACGGAGTTATAACACGAAATCCAACTTGGTGTAGCAAGTGCGAGATCGAGATACTCTAATAGAGCAGTCATCCTAATAGAGCAGTCACCCTGAACAGAATTAAAGAGATCAGTTAGAAATAAGTAACCTGTATAGAGATCAGCTACAAACAAATCACCCTGTAGAGAGTTCAGCTACAAACAATTCACCCTGTTAAAACATCAGTTAGAAGAAGATTTCTTGTAGAGAGTTCAAATACAAACAAATCACCCTGTTGAAAGATCAGCTAGAAGATGTCACCTTGTAGATAGTTCAGTTACAAAGAAACCACCATGTAGAGAATTCAGCTACAAACTAGTGACCCTGTAGATACATCAGCTAGAAGAAGTTACCTTGTAGAGAGTTCAGCTACAAAGAAACCATTCTGTAAAGAGCTCAGCTGCAAACAAATCACCTATACAGAATTCAGCTACAAACAAATCACCCTGTAGAGAGATCAGCTAGAAGAAGTTACCTTGTAGATAGTTCAGCTACAAACAAATCATCCTGTAGAGAGATCAGCTAGAAGAAGTTACCTTGTAGATAGTTCAGCTACAAACAATTCACCCTGTACAGAGCTCAGTTAAAAGAGGTTTCCTTGTAAAAAGTTCAGCTACAAACAAATCACCCTGTAGAGAGATAAGTAAGAAGAAGTTACCTTGTAGATCGTTCTGCTACAAACAATTCACCCTGTAAAGAGATCAGCTAGAAGAAGTTACCTTGTAGAGAGTTCAGCTACAAAGAAACCATCATGTAGAGAATTCAGCCGCAAACAAATCATGTATAGAGAGTTCAGCTACAAACAAATCTCCCTGTAGAGAGATCAGCTAGAAGAAGTTTCCTTGTAGAGAGTTCTGCTACAAACAAATCACCCTGTAGAAAGATCAGCTAGAAGAAATCACCTCGTAGAGAGTTCAGCTTCAAAGAAACAATCATGTGAGAGTTCAGGTACAAACAAATTGTCCTGTAGAGAGATCAGCTAGAAGAAGTTACCTTTTAGAGAGTTCAGCTACAAAGAAACCATCATGTAGATAGTTCAGGTACAAACAAATCACCCTGTAGAAAGATCAGCTATAGAAGAAATCACCTTGTAGAGAGTTCAGCTACAAAGAATCTATCGTGTAGAGAGTTTAACTACAAACAAATCACCCTGTAGAAAGATCAGCTATAGAAGAAATCACCTTGTAGAGAGTTCAGCTACAAAGAAACCATCATGTAGAGAGTTCAGCTACAAACAAATCGGCCTGTAGAGAGATCAGCTAGAAGAAATTACCTTGTAGAGAGTTCAGCTACAAAGAAACAATCATGTAGAGAGTTCAGCTGCAAACAAATCACCTGTAGAGAGTTCAGCTAGAAACAAGTCACCCTGTAGAGAGATCAGCTAGAAACAAGTCACCTTGTAGAGAGTTCAGCTAGAAGAAGTAACATTGTAGAGCTACAAAGAAGCTACCATGTAGAGTTCAGCTGCAAACAAATCACCCTGTAGAGAACTCAGCTACAAACAAATCGCCCTGTAGAAAGATTAGCTAGAAGAAGTTACTTTATAGGGAGTTCAGCTATGAACAGATCACCCTGTAGAAAGTTCAGCTACAAACAAATCACCCTGTAGAGAGTTAAGTTACAAAGAAACCACCATGTAGAGAGTTCAGCTGCAAAAAAAATCAATCACTCTGTAGAGAGTTCAGCTAGAAGAAGTCACCTTGTAGAGAGTTAAGCTGCAAATAAATCACCCTGTAGAGAATTCAGCTACAAACAAATCACCCTGTAGAAAGATCAGCTAGAAGAAGTTACCTTGTAGAGAGTTCAGCTACAAAGAAACCACCATGTAGAGAGTTCAGCTGCAAACAAATCACCTGTAGAGAATTCAGCTAGAAACAAGTCACCCTGTAGAGAGATCAGCTAGAAACAAGTCACCCTGTAGAGAGTTCAGCTAGAAGAAGTCACATTGTAGAGAGTTCAGCTACAAAGAAACTACCACGTAGAGAATCCAGCTGCAAACAAATCATCCTGTAGAGAGTTCAGCTAGAAGAAGTCACCTTTTAGAGAGTTCAGCTACAAAGCAACCACCATGTAAAGAGTTCAGCTGCAAAAAACTCAATCACCTTGTACAAAGATCGGCTAGAAGAAGTTACCTTGTAGAGAGTTCAGCTACAAAGAAACCACCATGTAGAGAGTTCAGCTGCAAACAAATCACCTGTAGAGAGTTCAGCTAGAAACAAGTCACCCTGTAGAGAGTTCAGCTAGAAGAAGTCACATTGTAGAGAGTTCAGCTACAATGAAACTCCCATGTAGAGAGTTCAGCTGCAAACAAATCACCCTGTAGAGAACTCAGCTACAAACAAATATGCAGTGAAAAAGATAAGCTAGAAGAAGTTACCTTGTAGAGAGTTCAGCTACAACGAAACCACCATGTAGAGAGTTCAGCTACAAACAAATCACCTGTAGAGAGTTCAGCTAGAAACAAGTCACCCTGTAGAGAGATCAGCTAGAAACAAGTCACCTTGTAGAGAGTTCAGCTAGAAGAAGTCACATTGTAGAGAGTTCAGCTACAAAGAAACCACCATTTAGAGAGTTCAGCTGCAAACAAATCACCCAGTAGAAAGTTCAGCTATGAACAGATCACCCTGTTGAGAGTTCAGTTAGAAACAAGGAATCCTGTAGAGAAATCACCTAGAAGTATCGCCTTGTAGAGTTCAGCTACAAACAAATCACCTGTAGAGAGTTCAGCTACAAACAAATCACCCTGTAGAGAGATCAGCTAGAAGAAGTTACCTTGTAGGGATTTCAGCTACAAACAAATCACCCTGTAGAGAGTTCAGCTACAAAGAAACTATTCTGTAAAGAGCTCAGCTGCAAACAAATCACTTGTACAGAATTCAGCTACAAACAAATCGCCCTGTAGAGAGATCAGCTAGAAGAAATTACCTTGTAGATAGTTCAGCTACAAACAAATCACCCTGTAGAGAGTTCAGCTACAAAGAAACTATTCTGTAAAGAGCTCAGCTGCAAACAAATCACTTGTACAGAATTCAGCTACAAACAAATCGCCCTGTAGAGAGATCAGCTAGAAGAAATTACCTTGTAGATAGTTCAGCTACAAACAAATCACCCTGTAGAAAGATCAGTTAGAAGAACTTACCTTGGAGAAAGTTCAGCTACAAAGAAACCATTTTGTAAAGAGCTCAGCTGCAAACAAATCACCTGTACAGAATTCAACTACGAACAAATCACCCTGTAGAGATCAGCTATAAGAAGTTACCTTGTAGATAGTTCAGCTACAAACAAATCTCCCTGTAGAGAGATCAGCTAGAAGAAATTACCTTGTAGAGAGTTCAGCTACAAAGAAACCACCATGTAGAGAGTTCAGCTGCAAAGAAATCACCCTGTAGAAAATTCTGCCAGAAACAAATTGCCCTGTAGAAAGATCAGTTAGAAGAAGTTACCTTTTAGAGAGTTCAGCTACAAAGAAACCATTCTGTAAAGAGCTCAGCTGCAAACAAATCACCTATACAAAATTCAGCTACAAACACATCACCTGTAGAGAGATCAGCTAGAAGAAGTTACCTTGTAGATCGTTCAGCTACAAACAATTCACCCTGTAGAGAGAGCAATTAGAAGAAGTCACCTTGTAGAGTGTTCAGTTACAAAGAAACCACCATGGAGATTTCTGTAATCAATATATGTGACCGGATTTGCGAAAAGGGGTCTTCCACACACATCCAATTCCGTAAATGTTGGAGACCATAACTCAGTGTTCAAGTAACATAATTATTAACCTGAACATTTCACCATGTATTCAGCTATAGTGGTGCTCACCACTGCCCAAATATCAAGGCAATAGCTCTTTCCAATCTGAAGTTATCAATTGTCAAAGTTGGCAAATTGGACCCCTTTTCGCAAATCCGGTCACATATGTATTATACAGTATATATAATTTGTACATTTACTGATAAAATATTTAAAGTACATCTACTTCATCTTTTCTTCTTCCTGTAGTAAAGAAAAAAACATAGGTTAAAAAAGTCCCAAAGCTGGCCATAGGCCGGCTTTGGGGTATACAAATACAAAAAGAAATGAAATCTAATCCAAAACAGCCAAGCTGTAAAAAAAGTGTGCGGCCCTCAGAAAGGCTATGGTGAAAAAAGATGTGAAATCCAAGGTGGCGGCCAAGAAATGGCTGTGATGGTAGGTTAGTGGTAAAAATTTTAATAACGACAATTCAGGTGAATTTTTGTGAAGCGGCACAAAAATTCACCTGAATTGTCATTATTAAAATTTTTACCACTAACCTACCATCACAGCCATTTCTTGGCCGCCACCTTGGATTTCACATCTTTTTTCACCATAGCCTTTCTGAGGGCCGCACACTTTTTTTACAGCTTGGCTGTTTTGGATTAGATCTAGTGTTACATTAGAACATTGACAATTCAGTTGGAGTACCCCAATGGTTTAGTACTTGGATTACACACATCTTGGAAGCATAGAGCATGTACATTTTCATATCACAATGCTTACTACATTTCAATGATCACTAATTGGGATAGCATTAGTACTGCATATAAACTACAAAAATTTGGAGCCATACAGTATATGATGTACATCAAACTAGAACTGCATGATGATTAAACATTTGCTAAATTTCTCAAATCACTCAGCTCATAACAGCACTTAAATTCAGAATATCAGAGTATGCAAGCTCTATCTACCTGTGACTTATAACAACACTAGTTGATCACATAGGATGCATGTAAGGTATGCCATACACATCACATGTACCTACATTTGTATGCATGGGCTGCTAAATCATAAGAGCATGGTGGCATTACATTATTTATATGCTAAAACCATACATTATACATACATGGAGAATGCACTACACTTACACAAGGAAGCTCCCTCGAACATTAACTGCCATCATCAGATCAAATCTGTAGCATGTATTAGTAACAGTATTACACTGTAACACACTATCATAAAAATAAGTAATAATTTTGAAGGTGCTTAAGGCTTACCAATAACAACTGTTAGTATACAACAAACAGAAATGTTATACGTACAGGGGTGTATATGCAATCAGGAGGGAGAACAAAGGAGTGCATGCAAACAATATATTTGAAAGGTGCTGGGTTTCCACTGAGCTTTGTGAGATAATTTCAATACCAATGAGTGACTTACTCTATTAAAGTAGTCAATAATTAATTAGAATTAATTAGACTGCTTAATTAGAGCATTCTAATTGTTGGTATACAGTACTTTTCATTCATATTGTTGCTCAAAATTACTGTAACATAGTAAAAATTGATGGGTGCAACAATATATTGATATATTGCAATATTTTAATATGTGTGATGAAACATACATGTATCAATATATTGATTATTGCAATATATTGTTACAATATATTGCATAATATTGCTGGGTTGTAATGAGCTGTGGCTTGTGAGTTGCCACCCTCCTGGAGGATGGGCATCAAAGCCACCAGAATGTAATTGTTGATGTTTTAGAAGCCACATATCCTAAACAAACAGTGCTGATTGTAGTACTGCCTACTTGTACTGAAATGCCTATTTTGTGACTGGATCTGTGAAAACCGGTCTTATCACCCAAGACAGGAAGTCTGATTTTTTCACACAAACATAAAGCTTTATGAATGCACTATCAAATTTCACTGTCACAGTCAACCAGAGTAAAGTGATCTGCTTTTGCTAGCTGCTTTTGTCAAGCACAGTGGCAAGCCGTACGAGTGGTATGGGGTCTTGATGGAGCCCTGGCCAACCAGGAGATGGCTGAGTGTGGCTGTACAGTTCCGTGGTAGTGGCCAATGAGCTGTGCTATATATTTCCTTTCATTATAGCCAGTGTTCAGCTCTGAATGACCCATAACTTGGCCTAATTCATCCCAACACGTTCCTCTTCAATTTTAAAACAGAATCTTGCGCGCCTTCCAGCCCCCCCTCCCACCCCTTTTGGAGCTCACCTGATACAGCCAACCTCGGTTTAAAAACTATCTAAAATGGCAAGAAACTTAGCTGTTGACTACTTCCTCAGTGGATGATCTGGAAGGTAATAAATTGTTGTAAAACATGTGAAAATTTGATACGCGTAGCTACCGCCATTGGCAAGCTACAACATTCTGAATAATTAAAACCGGCATTTCTCGATACTTTTAAATGGGCGATAAGACCAGTTTTCCCAGAGACAGTCACATTTAATAACTGTTGGCCATTAAAAGCAGCTTTTGACTGGTGGGTGTACACCACATGACACTAATGCTATCTGCTGTATCTTATGAAACTTAAATCCATGAGTTATTTACACAAGTATAGCCCTAATCTGAATATTACAATACAGCAATATAGTGCAATATTTTTAAAGCAATACACACTATGGTATTTACCCATATTGTTGCATCCCTAGTAATTATTATTACTGTATTACCAATGTTTAACAAGCACCTTGATGCCTAATTTACTTCACAGACTGGGCTGGAAACATCTTCTTAACAATTATCTAACTCTTTATGCTGGAGACACCATAATCAAGCAACAGTTGCTGATACTGTTCTTCTTTGTAAGTCACAAAGGTTGTATATGCACTAATTTATTACAGCACTTACAAAACACTTGGACTTGTGTATACTAGCAGTGGTAGAAGCTATTTTTGTAGCATAGAATTAATCCTCTTCCCCACTCAATATTGAACAGTAAGGTTATACCTACTGTGTCTTATATTCACTATCAGTTATGGCTAGACCAAGTAGTAATACCCAAGTCCCACCCTACAGAGCTATATCAACTGCTGTTACATATTTTTTTGCAAATATTCTAAGAAATTAGTGCACACACAACCTTCATGATCTAGTATTATCAGTAGTTGTAGTTTAATAATGGTGTCTCCAGCATTATACAAGAGTCTGGATTATTATTATGAAACTGTTTCTATCCCAGTCTACAGGAATATATGTGTTCAATTTTCCAGTCCATACGGTAAGTCCAGTTTCACAAAATACAGGGGCGTAGGGAGGGGGGTTCCGGGGGGTTCAGGAACCCCCCCCCTGTAAAATTTTGACTTCTGCAAGCAGGATCCTAACACACCATTTAGTGTGGCAGGACAAAATGAGTGAGTAATATAGTGTAATGGCACAGCACAACAATTGATAAAGCTTGCATTCATCTCTCAAGGAAGGATTTACAGAGGTAACATGAGCCTTAGGCTTCTTCAAAACTTGTTAAAAAGATCGATATACTCTAATAGAGCAGTCAGATATATACTCTAATAGAGCAGTCAGGTATATACTCTAATAGAGCAGTCAGGTTTATATTCTAATAGAGCAGTCAGGTATACTCTAATAGAACATGCATGTAAATATATCCATGTCCATATGAAGTTTTTCAGACATTCTAACATTAAATGCAAAACTTAGCATGACCTTATACTGCTATAGCTTTGGTGTGCAGTGTTTAAAGATATAGAGCTCCAGTAGTTTATCACTTGTGTTATGCAAAATGAATTCATGCTATGCATATTTGTATAGTTATATTGTTTTGATTGTAAGTCATTCCATTTGTATCATGGCTCTTATACCACAGTGAGATAACTATCACTTACAGATTACTAGTATGTGTCTCTATGTGTTATGCTGTCTGTTTCCACTAGGTGGCTTTATCTAGTACTACCTTCATCGCGGGGCACTTATATGCATCACAATTAATGTACTTTTGCGTAAAATATAGCAATTTGCTGAGTTTTGATTCATTAAAATATTGAAAGTCTCTCAGCGGCTGGGGGCTGTGCCCCCAGACCCCTGCTTCTGGTAACTCAATGCTGGTCTGGAACCCCCCTTCAAAAAATCCTGGCTACGCCCCTGAAATACATCATGCTTCACCTTGACATAGTTTTAAAATGCATCCTATCCTGTTGTGACTTGCTGAATGGGGGAAGCCTGAGATCACAAATGTTCAATGTTTGAATTACTGCATGAAGTTCCTGGGAAGTTTCCTATAACCTTGCTAAGTATACAGTACAGGTCTGTATGCCCCTGACACAGAGGCAGTGAACAATCGTTACTACGTACACCAACATTAGAGTAATCTTATTAACCATACAAGTGTACACAGTATATTTCTTTATATTTACATTATAATACAGTATAATGAAAGGAGTAAGTGTATACTACTCACTTTTTCATGGATGTGTTCAATGTACCAGTAAGACTGATAGCTCCAGCATTGTTGACAACAATGTCAATACCTCCAAACCTCTTTACTGCCTGGTCTACCGCCTTTGACACTTCATCTTCATGTCTAATGTCCATTACACAAGGAAGACATTGACCTCCAGCTTGTTCCACTGTATCGTATAGGTAAATATATATTATATATATATACTAGCATTGGTACCTACCCTATAAGCAGGGACCACATTATAACAACCAAGCATTAAACATCAGTGCCATTGATGCCCTGCAACATGTATGGTGATATGATTTTTAATACCACCATCTTGCAAAGTATATCGGAATGATGGGAAGCATGCAGGTACTCCTGAACCTGCAGAATTGCAGTAGCAACCAGTTTTTGGCAACATGTGTTTATATGGTTTCTCATAACATAGCAATTGCTCAGAGATAACAATAAAGTCACTGGCAACCAGATTTTGTCATGCCACCAGATTCAAGTTTAGCTAGTGTAGATAGTAAGAAATTAGACTAGTATTGTTAAGTAATTACGTTTTGTTTATTCAAACTGTCTATTAGCTGCTTTTTTTTGCTCGAAAGAATCATGGGCAATCGAGTGATCACGTATGCTGAGCACTACATGATGAAAGTCGAACAGTGAATGCAGGTTAGTATTATAGGTATCACATAGCATACTGGCTTTCAATATCTCTGGTGGCTGAGAATCAGTGAGATACTGTAGAGAGAATGTCATCACTACGTTCGGCTCTGTCAGCCACAATCAATGTTAGAAACCTGGCCTTTATAAGATGTGCAGCTGTCTTGTGAGACTCTCCCCTCCTATTAGGTGAGTGGTACATAACAGTTATACAACGTGCACTTGTGCTCTGCCTGTATAAATGCACTCGCTTTTGGGCTTAACAGCCCTCAGGCTTGTGCATCTATATTAGGCAGAGCACTCGTGCCCATTGTATAACTATATATAATACCATACCTGTTTCACTGCCCGTACAAAAGTCTCAATAGTAGCAGTGAAATTTATCCCGTATTTCACTGACAGCAGTGAAAAAGTTGTAATTGCAATTTCATTGGCTAGAATTTATGTTAACAATGTAGCGCCAATTAGTGTCGACGCGTGTTTAGTACATATAGTGACAAATTGCGTACATATAGCAAAGCTAATGCACAGTATGCGCATATGCAGCGAGTATGGTATTAACTGGGAATAGCATGGGTAGCAGTGAAATTTGGGATAAATACCACTCTTGTTGTATTGGAAATGGTAAATTTCACTCGGCTTCGCCTCGTGAAATTTATCCCCATTTCCAATACAACACTCGTGATATTTATCCCAAATTTCACTGCTACCCATGCTATTACTAGTACATATCCCTCTTAGGAGGGATATAACTTGTATATAGTACCACCATTTCTCATTAATGCATTCCTGAGTACCGATAGCAGTGCTATTATACCACTTATACACCTTCCCTTCCCTTTGAAGTGAGATGTGAAAGTGGTATATAAATATTGAACATAATTAACAAACAAAAACTACTAAAAAAGGACTTAAGACTAAGACATAATGTAGTATCACAAATGACATTACAAAAACTTGAAAATGCTTGCAGGTACATTGTATATTTTTGTTGTATCTCATAAATGCATTGTGTGCACAATAATGTACTTACACTACACACATACATACCTTCTTTAGCAGCAGTATAGATAGTTCCAGGTAGTTTACTATGAGGTTCAGCTGTTTTAGCAGCTATTACAATATTAGCTCCATCCCTAGCAGCCTTGATAGCAATAGCTTTCCCAATCCCTCTACTAGCTCCTGTGATGAACAAGGTACGACCTGCTAGAACCCTGCAGTTAGAATACACATTCTAAGAGCGATAAATTACATAATTTGTTAAAGTATTACACCACAATAGTTAAATCAGATTTGTGCATAAATTTACACATTCCCAGTACACGGTATCAAGCTAAATGTAAACTGCTTGACTAAAAAAATGTAAAAGGCTAAATTTTGATCCCCATAAGCTTCTTGGAAGTAAATCTCACAAAGCTACTCTACTCAAAATGAATGATATGTCAACATGTAAGAGTATATGTGTGTTGGGTATCGTTGGCATTATCCAACTGTTGGGAAAACAAATACGTATGTCATATAGTCCTCTGGCTTCTGGGTTACAACTGCATGGGTACACTGTTTTACATACCAATCTCTAAAATGCTCTGAAATCACCTGCACATGCGACAAATTCATGAGAATTCATGAGAATTCTTAATTCTTATATACTCTAATTCTTGTACAGGCACGCCACTTACCATTGCTTTAATTCCTGCTTTAATTGCATTTGGAATCACGTGAGTCTCAATAGTCGAGTATAGCTAATACAAAACATTTAAATCAGCAAGGGGAGGGTTACTGTGAATACAATGACAAAACTAAACTGAAGAAAGGTTTGAGCTTCGCCTCGTGCATAACTTACCTGTTGTATCAAGACACATGGTAGTGTGTCGTGCGGCCCAAGAAGCCGGCGCGCCACACCGTGAGTATATTTACAGGAAGAAAGTAAACGTGATTTTCACACCTTTGTAGCTCCGTGATTCCTTATCCGATTGAAACCAAAGTTACTGCAGAAGTGCCAGCTAGGTAGAGGAGTCCACATTCCAAATTTGAAGAAAATCGCTCCAGCCATTTCCAAGATACGAGCGGCCAAAGTTTGGGGGTTTTTTTTCTTCGTTTTTTTCTTCTTCTACTTCTTTTCGCACACTTTGCAAAATCAGCCATAAAACACGAATGCGTGCTCCAATCGGGCTGAAATTTGGCACACTTAAAGGGCTCATTAAGGCGAATCCCAGTACCAAGTTTGGTAGGAATCCGATGAACATTCATGACCAATTATTTGCGTAAAATAAGGTCGAAGGTCTGTCACGCCCAGAGGGTAAACCGCTTGAAGGAATGAGCTGAAAATTGCTATGTAGATGGAGTAACTATCGTAGGAGTGCCTTTTCGTGGTTTGAAAGGAATCCAGTTAAAGGTCATCGAGATATGACACAAAACCCAACCTGTGTCACAATTACGCGATCGACTTTTATGAATAAAAAAACTATTAGTTTTCACGTCTACCAGACAAACCGCTCAGAGCAGTGAGCTGAAAATCGGTGTGTACCTGGAATAATTATCATAGAAAGTCCTTGCAGTAGTACAGAAGAATCGGATTACAAACCACTGAGTTCTGATTCCAAAGCTAACTACGTGTAGCAAATGCGAGATCGAGATACTCTAATAGAACAGTCACCCTAATAGAACATTCAGCTACGTTTATAACTTACTCCATTATAGAATTATATTACATTGCAAGTTATTCTGTAGGGAGTTCAGCTACAAACAGTTAATCTTATAGACAATTCAGCTACAAACAAGTCACCCTGTAGAGAGTTCAGCTACAAATATGTTGCTGTAGAGATTCAGAACAATATAAGTCACACTGAAGAGAATTCAGCTATAAACAAGTCACCTTGTAGAGACAACAAGTCACTCTGTAGAGAACTCAGCTACAGACAAGTCACTGCATAAAGGGTTCAGCTACAAAAAAGCTACCCGGTAGAGAGTTCATCTAGATCAGCTACAAACAAGTTAATGCAATGTTCAGCTACAAATAAATCACTCTGTAGAGAGTTCAGCTACAAACAAGTCACTCTGTAGTACAAACAAGTCACTGTGTAGCTGGAGAGTTCAGCAACCAATCAAAAAACCACCCTGTAAAGAGTTCAGCTATACAAACATGTTATAACTCTATAGAGAAAGTTATAATTCTATAGAGAGATCAGATAGAAACAATTAGTCATCCAGTAGAGAGATCAGCTACAAGACATCACCTTATAGAGAGTTTAGTTAGGCCCCTATTTGGTGATTATTAGTTTCTCATCCAGCCTTTCTAATTATTATGATGCGGGCGGGAGGGTATTACCATTATGCCATTATTTTCACAGATGTACAGACCTTGTCCAAATTGTCTTTCTTCCTTACTACAAACATTTCCTTCATCAGCTGATTCTACTTTTCGTGATCGCCAACTGTTTTTCGACAGTCAACTGAAAGTGAAGTCGATAGAACACGATTGCAACTGGCACTGCAGCAATTTGCTAAGGAAAGCAACAGTTCTCCTGGCGATATATAGCGAATTGTAGCGTTCATCAACAAAAAATTATAAGAATTTGGCATCACGTGTTCTTCTGAGCATGTACAGAGTAAATAATGGCTTACCATGCGGTAGCTTGAGAAGGATGCGGGCGGTGGATGAGAAACTAATAATCACCGAATAGGGGCCTTACAAAGAAACCACCATGTAGAGAGTTCAGCTGCAAACATATCACCCTGTAGAGAGTGCAGCTAGAAAAAGTCATCCTGTAGAGAGATCAGCTAGAAGGATCACCTTGTAGAGAGTTAAACTACAAACAAATCACCCTGCAGATAGTTCAGCTACAAACAAGTCACCCTATAGAGAGATCAGCTAGAAGAAGTTACCTTGTACAGAGCTCAGCTACAAAGAAACATCATATAAAGAGTTCATCTGCAAACAAATCACCCTGTAGAAAGTTCAGCTACGAACAGATCAACCTGCAGAGAGATCAGCTAGAAGAAATCACCTTGTAGAGATTTCAGCTACAAAGAAACCACCATGTAGAGAGTTCAGCTGCAAACAAATCATCTGTAGAGAGATCAGCCAGAAACAAGTTCACCCTGTATAGAGATCAGCTAGAAACAAGTCACCCCGTAGAGACAGCAGCTACAAAGAAACCATCCTGTAGAAAGTTCAATTACAAACAGATAACCCTATAGAGAGTTCAGCTAGAAACAAGTCACCGTGTAGAGAGATCAGCTAGAAACAAGTCATCCAGAGATCAGCTAGAAACAAGTCACCCTGTAGAGAGATCAGCTAGAAGAAATCACCTTGTAGAGAGTTCAGCTACAAAGAAACCACCATGTAGAGAGTTCAGCTGCAAACAAATCATCTGTAGAGAGTTCAGCCAGAAACAAGTTCACCCTGTAGAGAGATCAGCTAGAAACAAGTCACCCCCCGTAGAGAGAGTAGCTACAAAGAAACCATCCTGTAGAGAGTTCAATTACAAGCAGATAACCCTATAGAGAGTTCGGCTAGAAACAAGTCACTGTGTAGAGAGATCAGCTAGAAACAAGTCATCCAGAGATCAGTTAGAAACAAGTCACCCTGTAGAGAGATCAGCTAGAAACAAGTCACCCTGTAGAGAGATCAGCTACAAAGAAACCATCCTGTAGAGAGTTCAATTACAAACAGATAACCCTATAGAGAGTTCAGCTAGAAACAAGTCACCGTGTAGAGAGATCAGCTAGAAACAAGTCACCCTGTAGAGAGATCAGCTAGAAACAAGTCACCCTGTAGAGAGATCAGCTACAAAGAAACCATCTTGTAGAGAGTTCAATTGCAAACAGAAAACCCTATAGAAAGATCAGCTAGAAACAAGTCACCCTGTAGAAAGATCAGCTACAAAGAAACCATCCTATCATCTTGTAGAGAGTTCAGCTGCAAACAAATCACACTGTAGAGAATTCAGCCACCCTGTAGAGAGTTCAGCTTGAGCAAGTCACCTTGCAGAGAGTTCAGCTACAAAGAAATCACCATGTAGAGAGTTCAGCTGCAAACAAATCACCCTGTAGAGAGTTCAGCTAGAAACAAATCATCCTGTAGAGAGTTCAGCTAGAAACAAATCACCCTGAAAAGAGTTCAGCTACAAACAATGAGAGTTTCAGCTACAAACAATGAGAGTTTCAGCTACAGTTCAGTTATGTAAGAAGTCACCTTATTAACTACAGTATGTGATAATCATCATTCAATGTTAAATATACAAACATTTCATCAGACAAAAGCTATACACACAATTACTTCCTTTCTTCCACAATTCCTTACAAGTTAAAAGGAAGCAGCATAAAAGCCATATGGCCAGCTTTGTGACTTGCAATACAAAAAGAAGTGATATCTAAACCAAAACAGCCAAGCTGTAAAAAAAGAGTGCGGCCCCCAAGGTGAAAAAAGATGTGAAATCCAAGGTGGCGGCCAAGAAATGGCTGTGATGGTAGGTTCATGGCAAAAATTTTAATTACGACAATTCAGGTGAATTTGGTGCCGAATCCTAGTGGAGGAGGCAACACAAATTCCCCTGAATTGTCGTAATTAAAATTTTTTCCATTAACCTACCATCACAGCCATTTCTTGGCCGCCACCTTGGATTTCACATCTTTTTTCACCTTGGGGGCCGCAATCTTCTTTTACAGCTTGGCTGTTTTGGTTTAGATAAGAATTAATGAGAGCAATGAAAGCAGATCAAACTTTAACAGCTACTTCTATTATTTTTTTTATGGCCACTACGATATTTCACTTAAAGGATTTTTTTCAATATCATACAGTACAATAGTAACTGTATAGTAGGGACCACAAAGGAATAGGCGTGGCCCACAAAATAACATCACCCAAAAACCAGCCTCGATTTTCCCAGACAACCATGAGGCATTATTAGTTAGGAAAAACTAAGCCCATGCAAACAAGCTTTCAGATCGACCCGAAACGCTTTCAACAAGTTGCTACAGAATTTTAAAACTTTTTATTCAATGGAATTTTCTAGTGACTGACTGACTGATGCTTTCAGTCAAGCATAACTTGAGAACGGCTAAGGCTACGGGCTTGATTTTTTTCACTATTCAACGTCACTTCGGCCTGAGAGGTGCCTTTTGGAATACCGCAGTATATACAATGCATTCTTCATGGACTTACCAGTGTCCTCCTTTGTGTGCCATTCATCTTTGCTGGCAACAAAAGGTGTCGATTTGGCGGTAGCACATGATGGCTTCCCTTCGAAACGGAAATCGTCAGTATTTTTCATAATGGCTATTATGATTGCAGAGGTGCTTTTCAAACAGTTCTTGATTCATACTGTTGCGTAACGGGTTGAACATAGCCGACAGCAAAGCGTAATGGATACAGACAATAATTAATTTAATTGGGGCACATGGCACTATTTCTTTCTTTTGGCATAGTTTTCAGACAATAATAATATTAATATAGCTGGGACATGAGGTGCCATTTCAGATGCGGTATTCATGGGTTCACCAGTCATAATAAAATTATTTACAAAAAAGTTAACAAACAAGTACACAGAAAATTTTGGAATTTTCAACTAGAGTAGAGACCATAGCACATCGATAAAAAGTACTGAAACAAGTTGGAGTAGTCTATGATATTAAATTATAGTATTAAAAACAATAAGAAGTGTTATATCCCTACTGTGCTCAAGGTACCATAACAGAAATGCACAGTAGGGATATAACACTTCTTATTGTTTTACTGTGATTTAATATCATGGACTATTCCAATTTGTTTCAGTACTTTTTATCAATGTGCTATGGTCCCTACTCTAGTTGAAATTCTGTGTACTTGTAATCCAGTGAACCATCCAAATAAGGCCACTCCAAGTCATACCTTAGTTTCTGGTCACTCCCAAGCCTACAAATGGATGCGGGCGGGCGGATGATCAGGACTTCAGGACTATAGACTCTACTGTGACAATATACTGTATGGTATTATTATTTGCTCAATTTAGCAAATTCATGTTGATTTTGTTTTTAGTCAAACTTAACCAACAACATAAGTAGTTGTGCTTCGGCAAAAAATGCACTAGGGAAGTTGTTGATGGATCATGGCTAGCTATACACTGATGTATAGCATTTAAGTATATTTATTTATTTATTTAGAATATACTATAGGAAATGTTTTGCTCATGTAGCTACTTATGCTTTCCAAGTGAAATAAATGTCTCATTAGCTATGTCAGGAAAGTATTACTATGACTTATAGCTAAGTTGTTCAAATGATCATGATCCAAAATGAAATTTAACTTCTATTTTCACATCAGAAATTCTTCATTCAAATGTGAAGTCTTAGCCCACTAGCTATGTGTTTCCAGCCTTCTATTCAGTTACCTTGAGAAAAGTAACTGTCAAAGTTTTGAGTCATTGAGCGCTCCAGACTAGTATTTTTTAGTGATCATCTGGGAATGTTTAAACTATAAGGGTTTCTACTTGCCAATCTAATTTTAGTTATGGAAAAGTTTAAGTTTAAGCTCACCGAATGTTGCCGGCTTTCCATACCCCTGCAGTGTTCAGTGATAAGGAATTTGAAGTTACTAGACTAATTATTAGAGGACTGTAATTGTAATTGTAATTGTAATATTTAAACAGGGATTCCACTCAGTGAAAAACACTGATTTTCAGTGGAGCCCTGCGAAACAAGCATACATACATACATACACAAATACATATATACATACATACATACATACATACATACATACATAAACATACAACACAAAAGGGTATACAAAGAACAGTACACAAAACTACACAGATACAATCAACTAAATTTATCATGATATAACCGTACAAATTTAGATAAGTTGGTTGCTTCAGTAACAGTTGATGGTAAACTGTTCCATATCATAGCTCCCCTGTAATAAAAACTTCTTTTCCCATAATTGTTGTTTACTCTAGGAACAAAGAGTCTATTAATGTTTCGACCAATATGACCTGTGATATCTCTGGAATAGTGAAATATATTGTGGAGATACGAAGGTAGCTTCTGGTGAATAGATTTAAAGATCTGTATAGCTGTATGAAACTTACGACGTTCCACCAAAGTAAAGGAAAACTTGCTCTGGTACAATGCTGGCAATTTTTTCATAAACTTAGAGTGAGTTCTTTCAATCAGTGCAGTAAACTTAGCGGTGGTGGGGCACCACACAACATCACAGTAATCAAACAATGGTAGGACAAAAGCTGAATAAAGCAAACATAGCACTGCAGGTGTCAAAGTTCCATACCGAAAGATTGATGAGAGTCTTGATCTAGCTCTAGAGGCTATATTAGTGATATGTAAGGACCACGATAATGTGGGATCAATTATAACACCCAAATATTGAACAGAGTCAACTTGGCTTAAAGCCATACCCCCAATTGAGACATTAAAACTTTTGCCCGAAATTCTTTGCCGACTTCCAATGAGCATGGCAGTTGACTTCACAACATTAAGACATAAATGAGAACTACTGATCCACCGAGCTACCCTGTCCAAATCAGATTGAACTTGTGCTTCCACAACACCCAAGTCTGAATGGCTATAATGTAACTCAGCATCATCAGCGTACAGGTCCATAGTAGAGTAATCAACGACAGATGGCAAATCATTGATGTATAAAGCAAAAAGCAATGGACCTAAAACAGATCCTTGGGGCACACCAATTGTAACAGTGCCCCAGTCTGATGTGTTACCATTAAACACCAGACATTGTTGTCGATTTAACAGATAGTCACATAACAGGGCATAAGACGCTCCGTGAAAACCATAACACTGCAACTTAGAGCACAGAATCGCATGATCAACAGTATCAAAGGCCTTAGCCAGATCCAAAAACACAGCTCCAGTGTATTCACCTCTATCAATAGCCCTAATCCATTTATCTGTTACATACAGCAGCACATCATGAGTGGAATAACCAGAACGAAATCCTGACTGATGAGGTGTCAGTAGATTGTACTTGTTCAGATGTGAAACCATTTGATCATACAGGATACGCTCAAGTATCTTAGATAAAGTAGGCAACACAGAAATTGGACGAAAGTGAGACATACTAGTACAGTGCTTCACCTTAGGCACTGGGGTCACAATAGCCTGCTTCCACTGATTGGGAACAGTGGAGCTTTCAATACATCGATTAATCAACACAGTAATCACCCTCACCATAAAAGGAGAAGCTTTAACAAACCGAGCAGAGACCCCATCAGCTCCAGTAGCTTTATGAACATTTAGGTTAGTAACAACAGATGACACCGTCCCAACATCAACACAAGAGAACCGCATCTGAGGCACAGACTTATTCTCCAGAAATTTTTCTAGAAACTCACAAGCTGGCACACTACCAGTCACGTTAGCAATTGTTTTGTGTGGAATTGAAAGAAAGTACTCATTGAACACATCTGCAGAAACAGAAAGTTGTATACCATTTGAAGGCTTGCAGCTCCTTGACAATGATCGAAAATGTCTCCAAAACTTGGTAGGAGTACTCTTAAGTGAAGATGATAGATTTTCAAAATATTTAGCCTTGGCAGACCGCAGCATGGAATTCACCCTATTACGAAGAGATTTATATGATGACCAGTCCGACAGAGAGCCAGATTTCAAGGCTTTTCTATGAGCAATATCACGCAGACGACGCGCCTTAGTAAGAGAAGCATTCGATAGCCAAGGGCAATCCCGCTGACGAACTCTCAAATTCTTAAGAGGTACCAGTTTATATAGCAACCCATTAATAATTAAATTGAAACATTCCAAACAGTCAGAGAGATTGTCAAACTTCGATAAGACATCATCCCAGATATCATCACACATAAAAATTTCATCTAACTTATCTTTATCAAGCTTTTGATAGTTTCTAACAGAAATAATCCGGTGAGATGGAGAGTCAGCACGAAACCCCCTGGAATAAAAGTGACTAACAATCAAACAATGATCGCTGCCACTAAAAGGATATACCCTTGTAGCATCAAAACAATGTACATCAGTAGTGAGAAGAACATCAATCTGTGAAGAACTGTTAATGGTAACTCTAGTTGGCACACACACAAGATCAGTAAGTTGTAGCTGTTTCATGATGGACAAGAACAATTTAGTCAGTGAACAAGACGACTTCAAGAGATCAACATTAACATCACCAAGTACTGACAGCCGAGGACAATGCATTTGAGCTGCCTCACACTCAGATAAAAACTTATCGAAAAAAGCATGTTGGGATGGAGGACGATATACACAACAGATCAGCATGTTCCTTTTAGTTCCAGGGAAAAGTTCCAACCAAACCGACTCAATTTGACCATCAGATAATTCATCTCTCACAACAAATTTAACTCTAGGTGAAAGAAGAAAAGCGACTCCTCCACCATGACGATTCCTGTCTCTACGAACAATACTAATACCTGAAGAGTAAGGAAAGATCTCACAATCACCAATACAAGAGTCCAGCCATGTTTCAGTCACGGCAAATATATCAATATGATTTTGAGTTAAAAGATCAAACACTTCATCAGCGACTGACAACAAACTGCGACAATTCAAATTGGCTATTCTCAGCCCAGCAGGCGAAGATAAGGGTAACTCAACAAAGCTGCTGTTGTCAGCAATTTCAGATACATCACTAGTAAAAGAAGAGCTCAGCACCGAACAGTCATGAAACGGTAAAGCATCAGCAATACACTTTGGACAAGTCCAATTAAAAGTCTTAGTATTCTGTAAAACTTTATAAGATCGAGCATCCACGCCACAACAAACACAATGGCACCAGTAGGCACAAACATCACACTGTAAAGCCCGCTGGTTAACACGAACAGGCTTGTAACATACCGAGCATGGATAACGCACAGGTCCAGGATTTAACTCCACATCATATGACAACAATATCACAAGACAAAACGTCCATAAAACAGGCCAGAGTCCTTTGAAAAAGTAGTTCAACGAAGAGGCAATGAACCTCGCAACCATCTTGGATCACGTGATACGTTTTTTGTCTACATTTGAATTATAAAGTTAAAGCTATGGCCCATCTGCACATGATGGGCTAGTAGTTAATGCTACTGAAATTTCTTTGGTTACAAAAGTATTAGTAACAGTTATAATCTGAACAGCTATATAATCAAGGACAAAACTAGTGTCGCATATATACCTAACATTAGAGTTAAGAGTAGTGTGACTGCTCTATTGGAATCCCTGACTGCTCTATTAGAGTATCTCGATCTTTTGCAGTAAAAAATAAGTGTCTTGCTGGGTCACATGCACTTAAGCACCTGTAATATTAATAATAGTCCCCATAAACTAGGGTTCCAGGTTTACCATGCGGGCGGGTGACCAGAAACTAAGGTTTGACTTGGTGTGGCCTAACTGAGAAATTCAGCGCCTTGTTTGAGTTTTGCATTGATGGTGGAGATTGCGGGAAACATCTTCTATTCAGTACATGATATACAACAGTATTGGTACAGAGGACAAATTATGTGTGCATGTATTGAAGGTCCACTGGCAACTGGTACCAGTAGCTTGACTCCTAGAATACTGATTATCCTTCCCACAAAGTATAGGATGACATAATTTCTTTGATTGTAAAGAAGACACAGAAAACCATTACAGGTGATATTAAAAGAGGAAGTAAATTGTTGCTGATGAGTGCTTTGTCTATACTATGCAATAGCATTATGGCATTTACAATCAGATTCATTGATCCAATAAAGCTTTTGGATCTGGTCAAATGTAGCACAGTCACAGTTGGTTGAATTAAAATTTAATTCAGTGTGTGCGTGTGTACGTGTGTGTGTGAGGCAGCATAGCCAAGTGGCTAGAGCATTGGCCTGGTAATCGAAAGGTTGCTTGATTATGCCAAATTGGTGTTGTTTCTTTGAACAAGAAACTTTACTCACATTGTTCCAGTTTAGCCAGTCATTTAAATGGGGACCTGAAGGATGGTGTCAACTGAGGAAGCAGCCCATCCAGATGTAACATCAATGGGTACCTGGTATTAACTGGGGAAGCAAATACCAACTGTTCATGTCTCACATAGCGAGTGAAGATAAAGGTGAGACTTTGAATTCCCACACCTTCACCTGTGGGTCATGGTGCAGCCTTCCATGAGTTACTAGTCCTGCCCCAGGAAGATTTACCTGCACTGACTCCTAGTACCTGAATAGTGCACTGGTGTCCCAGTGTTGGTTTACTGGGAAGGTGTGTGTGTGTGTGTGTGTGTGTGTGTGTGTGTGTGTGTGTGTGTGTGTGTGTGTGTGTGTGTGTGTGTGTGTGTGTGTGTGTGTGTGTGTGTGTGTGTGTGTGTGTGTGTGTGTGTGTGTGTGTGTGTGTAAAACCATGGAATTGGATGCGAGTAGCTTTACAATTTCATGCAATGGTTCATATCAAAAACATTGACACGTACATTAATTTTTATAATACCATCTTTTAAACAATGCCAACTTACGGAGATGGGGTTAGGTTTATTAGAATCCTTGATAAAATGCACATCTGGCAATATGCATTTTGTATAGTGGCCAATGGAAAAGAGAGGAAAGAGCCTTGTACGGTGAATTTACGCATGCAGGTACAAAATAGTACTGTAAAAAAGCCTTTTTTTGTATGTTTTGTGATATATCTTGTACAATGGCCAGTTAAGCCATTAGTTCGGGTGGATTCTTAATTACTTTATCTAATTGAATGAGACCAAGTATAGCAAATTTGGGTGAGGGCAACCCAGCACACTTTTGGGGCTTGCATACTAAGGTTAATGAATTTGACATATAAATATTGTATGGAACACGCATTGTAGCGGAGTCAGCTGTAAATAACTGTCACTACGAAAGCGTAATAACAAAAGTTTGGATGTTATCATACTGTTTAGAGAAAATGAAGGGTTTTGTTTTAATGTATGGCTTGTCAGGCAAATTATGGATTCTAATGGGTACACTTTTGCCTTATTTGTACAAGTACACGAACAAATTTGGAATTTTTCAAGTAGAGTAGGGACCATAGCACATCGATAAAAAGTACTGAAACAAGTTGGAGTAGTCCATGATATTAAATCACAGTAAAACAATAAGAAGTGATATACACTTCTTATTGTTTTACTGTGATTTAACATCATGGGCTACTCCAACTATACACTTCTTATTGTTTTACTGTGATTTAATATCATGGACTACTCCAACTTGTTTCAGTACCTTTTATCGATGTGCTATGGTCCCTACTCTAATATCACTTCTTATTGTTTTACTGTGATTTAATATCATGGACTACTCTAACTTGTTTCAGTACTTTTTATCGATGTGCTATGGTCCCTACTCTACTTGAAAATTCCAATTTTTTTCATGTACTTGTTTGTTAACTTTTTTTTTTGGAAACAATTTTATTATGACTGTTGAACCCACGCATACCGCATCTGAAATGGTGCTGCATGCCCCAGCCCCTTATTGTCTGAAATGTGAACTATCCATTACGCTTCATTGTCAGCTATGTTTAACCCATTGCAGGGCCAGAGCCCAAAGATTTTGAGTGGTCCGGCCATACATGGACTGCAATGAAGGTCATAGTCGTGCACACTACTCAGTTTTTATTGATCTAATATGATCTGTAAACCAGAGATTATCTGCTTTGGTGTGTTACTTAACTGCATGTGCTATAAGGACACACAGCATGCTAAGCTAGAGGGGTCAGAGGGCATGCTCCCCCAAGGAAACTTTTGAAAATAGAAGCTCTAAAATGGAATCTGGAGGCTATTTCACATGCAAAGTCCTTTTGTTAACATCAATGGTAATCTAATCCAAAACAGCCAAGCTGTAAAAAAAGAGTGCGGCCCTCAAAATGGCTATGGTGAAAAAAGATGTGAAATCCAAGGTGGTGGCCAAGAAATGGCTGTAATGGTAGGTTAATGGTAAAAATTTTAATAACAACAATTCAGGTGAATTTTGGTGCTGCTTTATCTTGGCACAAAATTCACCTGAATTGTCGATATTAAAATTTTTACTATTAACCTACCATCACAGCCATTTCTTGGCCACCACCTTGGATTTCACATCTTTTTTCACCATAGCCTTTTTGAGGGCCCCACTCTTTTTTTTTACAGCTTGGCTGTTTTGGATTAGATTTCACCTCTTTTTGTATTTGTATAGGCCGGCTTTGGGGCTTTTTTAACCTGTCTTTTTTTACCACAGGAAGAAGAACAGATGAAGCAGATGTTAAATGCTTTAAATATTTCTGATTTTATCAGTAAATGTAAAAATTATATATATAGATATATATATCTAATCAAAAACAGCCAAGCTGTAAAAAAAGGTGTGGCCCCCAAAAAGGCCCTTGTGAAAAAAGATGTGAAATCCAAGGTGGCGGCCAAAAAATGGCTGTGATGGTAGGTTAATGGTAAAAATTTTAATAACAATAATTCAGGTAAATTTGGTGCCAAGACCAAGCGGCACAAAATTCACCTGAATTGTCGTTATTAAAATTTTTACCATTAACCTACCATCACAGCCATTTCTTGGCCGCCACCTTGTATTTCACATCTTTTTTCACCATGGCCTTTTTGGGGGCCGCACCTTTTTTTACAGCTTGGCTGTTTTTGATTAGATATCACTTCTTTTTGTATTTGTATACTGCAAAGCCGGCCAATGGCTGGCTTTGGGGGTTTTTTAATCCATGTGTTTTTTTCTTTACCACAGGAAGAAGAAAAGAACTTAAAGAAGATTTTTAATACTTCAATTATTTTTGATTTTATTATATAGTAATTATACAATTATATACATATATTTATTACATGCCCATTATTCCCCACAGGATATTATTTTGCAGCTGATCTCTCTACTGGGTGATTTGAAATGTAGCTGAACTATCTATAAGGTGACCTCTTCTAGCTGATCTCTCTACAGGGTAGCTAAACTCTCTACATGGTGGTTTCTTTGTAGCTGAACTCTCTACACGATGGTTTCTTTGTAGCTGAACTCTCTACAAGGTGACTTCTTCTAGCTGAACTCTCTACAGAGTGATTTGTTTGCAGCTTAACTCTCTACATGATGGTTTCTTTGTAGCTGAACTCTCTACAAGGTGACTTCTTCTAGCTGAACTCCCTACAGGGTGATCTTTTTGTACTGTAGTTGAACTCTCTACAGGGTGATTTGTTTGCAGCTGAACTCTCTACATGATGGTTTCTTTGTAGCTGAACTCTCTACATGATGGTTTCTTTGTAGCTGAACTCTCTACAAGGTAACTTCTTCAAGCTGAACCCTCTACAGGGCGATTTGTTGTAGTTGAATTCTCTACAGGGTGATTTGTTTGAGGCTGAACTCTCTACATGGCAGTTTCTTTGTAACTGAACACTCTACAAGGTGACTTCTTCTAGCTGATCTTTCTACAGGGTGAATTGTTTGTAGCTGAACTATCTACAAGGTAACTTCTTCTAGCTGATCTCTCTACAGGGTGATTTGTTTGCAGCTGAACTCTTTACATGATGGTTTCTTTGTAGCTGAACTCTCTACAAGGTGACTTCTTCTAGCTGAACTCTCTACAGGGTGATTTCTTTGTAGCTGAACTCTCTACTATGATGGTTTCTTTGTAGCTGAACTCTCTACAAGGTGACTTCTTTTAGCTGATCCCTCTACAGGGGGATTTGTTTGTAGCTGAACTCTCAACAAGTGATTTATTTACAGCTGACCTCTTTATGTGGTGGTTTCTTTGTAGCTGAACTCACTACAAGATGACCTCTTCTAGCTGATCTCTCTCCAGGGTGATGTGTTTCTAGCTGAACTCTCTACTGGTGATTTGTTGCAGTTAAACTCTCTACATAGTGGTTTCTTTGTAGCTGAACTCTTTACAAGGTGACTTCTTCTAGCTGAACTCTCTACAAGGTGATTTCTTTGTAGCTGAACTCTCTACAAGGTGACCTCTTCTAGCTGATGTTAGCAGCTGAACTCTCTACATGATGGTTTCTTTGTAGCTGGACTCTCTACAAGGTAACCTCTTCTAGCTGATCTCTCTACAGGGTGATCGTTTTGTAGATGAACGCTCTACAGGGTGATTTGTTTGCAGCTGAACTCTTTCTTGTTTCTAGCTGATCTCTCTACAGAATAACTTGTTTGTATAGCTGAACTCTTTACAGAGTAGTATTTTGGTTGCTGAACTCTCTACACGGTGACTTGTTTGTAGTAAAATTCTTTACAGAGTGACTTGGTGGTAGCTGAATTCTCTACAGAGTGACTTACTTGTAGCTGAACACTGTATAAACTATAAAGTGACTTGTCTGTAGCTGAACTCTCTTCAGGGTTACTTGTTTGCAGGTGATCTCTATAGGGTAACTTGTTTGTATAGATGAACTCTTTACAGGGTAGTTTCTTTGTAGCTGAACTCTCTCCACAGTGACTTGTTTGTAGCTGAATTCTCTAGAGAGTGTAGCCAAACTCTCTACAGGGTGCATGACTTGTTTATAGCTTCAGTGTGACTTGTAATGTTCTGAATCACTACAGCGATATATTTGTAGCTGAACTCTCTATAGGGTGACTTGCTTCTTGCTGAACTGTCTATAAGATTAACTGTTTGCAGCTGAACTCCCTACAGAATAACCTGTAATGTAATAGAATTCTATAATGGAGTAAATAAATTAGCTGAATGCTCTGTTAGGGTGACTGTTCTATTAGAGTATCTCGATCTCGCATTTGCTACACGGAGTTGGCTTTCGAATCATAACTCAGTGGTTTGTAATCCAATTCTTCTATACTACTGCAAGGACTTTCAATGAACAGCTATACACCGATTTTCAGCTCATTGCTCTAAGCGGTTTGCCTAGTAGGCGTGAAAACTAATACTTTTTTATTCCTAATAATCGATCATGTAATTTTGACACAGGTTGAGTTTTGTGTCATATCTCCGTGGTCTTTATCTCGATTCCTTTCAAACCACCAAAAGGCACTCCTACGATGGTTACTCCATCTACATAGCAATTTTCAACTCATTCCATGAAGCGGTTTACCCTGTAGGCGTGACAACAAATCGATCTTGTTTTACGCGAATAATCGGTCATAACTCCTGAATCATTCATCGGATTTGCACCAAATTTGATGCTAGGATTCGCCTTTGGACTCCCCTTCTGTGTGCCAAATTTCAAGGCGATCGGAGTACGCGTTTGCGTTTTATAGCAATTTTTGCAAGTGTGTGAAAAGACGAAGAAAAAAAAACGAAGAAAAAAAACGAAACTTTGGCCACTCGTATCTCGGAAATGGCTTGAGTGATTTCCTTCCAATTTGGAATGTAGACTCCCCTAGCTGGCGGGCAACTCTGCAGCAAATTTGATTCCAATCGGATGAGGTATCACCGAGATACAAATGTGTGAAAATGATGTTTTCTTTCTTCCTGTAAATATACTCACGGTGTGGCGCGCCGTCTTCTTGGGCCGCACGACACACTATCGTGTGTCTTGATATATTTTATCAGTAAATTTAAAAATTATATATTATATATATATATATATATATATATATATAATACATATATTTATTACAGAACTCTACATGGTGGTTTCTTTATAATTGAACACTCTACAAGGTGAGTCCTTCTAGCTGATCTCTCTACAGGATGATTTGTTTATAGCTGAACTATCTACAAGGTAACTTCTTCTAGCTGATCTCTCTACAGGGTGATTTGCTTGCAGCTGAACTCTCTACAAGGTAACTTCTTCTAGCTGATCTCTCTACAGGATCACTTGTTTCTAGCTAATCTCTCTACAGGGTGAATTGTTTCTAGCTGAACTCTCTACAGGGTGATTTGTTTGCAGCTGAACTCTATACATGGTGGTATCTTTGTAACTGAACTCTCTGCAAGGTGACTTCTTCTAGCTGATCTCTCTACAGGGTGATTTGTTTGTAGCTGAGCTCTCTACAAGGTAACTTCTTTTAGTTGGTCTCTGTACAGGATCACTTGCTTGTAGCTGAATTCTGTACAGGTGATTTGTTTGCAGCTGAACTCTCTACATGGTTTCTTTGTAGCTGAACTCTCTACAAGGTAACTTCTTCTAGCTGAACTATGTAATTGAACTCCCTACAAGGTAACTTCGTCTAGCTGATCTCTCTACAGGGTGAATTGTTTGCAGCTGAACTCTATACATGGTGGTATCTTTGTAACTGAACTCTCTGCAAGGTGACTTCTTCTAGCTGATCTCTCTACAGGGTGATTTGTTTGTAGCTGAACTCTCTACAAGGTAACTTCTTTTAGTTGGTCTCTGTACAGGATCACTTGCTTGTAGCTGAATTCTGTACAGGTGATTTGTTTGCAGCTGAACTCTCTACATGGTTTCTTTGTAGCTGAACTCTCTACAAGGTAACTTCTTCTAGCTGAACTATGTAATTGAACTCCCTACAAGGTAACTTCGTCTAGCTGATCTCTCTACAGGGTGAATTGTTTGTAGCTGAACTCTCTACAGGGCGATTTGTTTGTAGCTGATCTTTATACAGGTTACTAGTTTCTAGCTGATCTCTTGAATTCTTTTCAAGGTGACTGCTCTATTAGGATGACTGCTCTATTAGGATGACTGCTCTATTAGAGTATCTCGATCTCGCACTTACCACACCAAGTTGGATTTCGTGTTATAACTCCGTGGCTTTAAGTCTGATTCTTCTACACCATTGAAGAGCCTTTCTAAGATGATTACTCCATCTGTACAGTGAATTTCAAAGCATTACTCCAAGCAGTTTTTCTGGTAGGTGTGGAAAGTAGTCGTTTTTTTATTAGCCAATCTCGATTGCATAATTGTTACACACTGTTGGTTTTTTCGTTGTGTCTTCCTGGTTTTTAGCTCGATTTCTTTCAAACCACAAAAGGCCCACCAATTTTCAGTTTCTACCCATAAGTGGTTTACCCTGTAAGCGTGACAACATATTGGTGTTATTTTTCATGAATAATCACTAATAACTCTTTGTCTGTTTATCATATTCCATTGGTACAGAGATGTGCCTTTATACCCCTTTCTGTGTGCCAAATTCAAGGCAATCATATATTGTGTTCATGTTTTATAGCAGTTTTTGTAAGTGTGCGAAAAGAGGAAGAAAAATAAGAAAAAAAACGAAGAAACTAAGCCAATTTTTGAAGTCACATATCTCGGGAACACTTGAAGCGATTTCGCTCAAATTTGGAATATGGAGTACTGAAGTTGGAGGGCATGTCCACAGCAAAAATCGTCTTGTTTCATCAAGGCAGCACAGAGCTACGGAGGTGCAAAAATTGCGTTTTCGTTTTTCCTGTCAATATACTCACAGGTGTTGCGCGCCAGCTTCTTGGGCCGCACGACACACTACCATGTACCTTGATTTTGTGCTAGATTACCAATTAATTGAGTTTTATATCTGACTATTATAGCTAGTAACTAATTTTATTTTCATGATGTAGCTATACAAAAAATTCTCAACATGAAAGTATAGTTTTAGATTGTAACTGCACGCTAATGCATGACATGCATGATCAATTAGCTCAGTACAGTGTGCCATGCAGATGACTCACTGAGACAGTTAACACAGATGTAATTAATGGCTTAGACTATAAGTTACTGTATATTCTATACTGAATGCTTTATTAGAGTATCACTATGACTGTTCTATTAGAGTATATTTTGATGACTGCTCAATTAGAGTATCTCGATATTTTCCCTACAATCAAGTAGCTGAAAAGTGATCCGGCGAATGCCGGACCGTGGGCTCTGGCCCTGACCCACTGCACAGTGTTTCAATTCATGAACTGTTTGTAAAGCACCTCTGCAATCCACGCATACCAAAAGAAAGAAATCGCGCCGCATGCCCCAATTATATTAATTATCGTCTGAAAAGTGAAGTATCCATTACACTTCACTGTCGGCTATGTTCAACCTGTTACACAGCAGTACAAATCAAGAACTGCTCGAAAAGCACCTCTGCAATCAAAATAGCCACTATGAAAAATACGGACATTTCCCATTTCGAAGGGAAGCCATCACGTGCTACCGCCAAATCGACACCTTTTGCTGTCAGCAAAGATGAATGGCACACAAAGGAGGACACTGGTAAGTGCATGAAGAATGCATTGTACGTACTGCGGTATGCCAAAAGGCACATCTCAGGACGAAGTGACGTCAAACAGTGAAAAAACCAAGCCCGTACCCGTAGCCTTTATCAAGTTACACTTGTCTGAAGGCATCAGTCAGTCAGTCAGTCAGTCAGTCAGTTACCCAGTCAGTAGAAAATTCCATTGAATAAAATTTTTTTTTAATTCTGTAGCAACTTGTTGAAAGCGTTTCGGGTCGATCTGAAAGCTTATTTAGGCTTAGTTTTACCTAACCAATACTGCCTCATCGTCGACTGGGAAAATTGAGGCTGTTTTTTGGTTAATGTTATTTCGTGGGCTACGCTACTCCTTTGTGGTCCCTACTATCATAGTGTATGATATAACACAAACACATGTATTTTCCATTGGTCAAGAAACAATGGCTGTTGACAAGATATTTTAATTGATCGGTGGGACCAAGCTAAAATTACAAAAAGGACATGAAGTAGTTTATAGGTTATTTTAATGCATACTTTAGTAGCTTTAAAACATTCATGAGGTAGCACATTTCAGTGCTTTCACCATTGTTCGTTATATGACCCGTCAAGCAGGTCGCATCTAATACATCCTATACTTCAATCTTCATCCTTGGTCAAAGTGAATGCACGCAAGCAATTTCCATTAAATCAAAGGACAAGTAGCTAAAGTGTGCATACCTCTCAGTTCTAGCTACACACAACATAAAATTAGCAACATTTTAGTAGTCAAGTGCAGCTTAGAGTAGTCAGTAGAGACTTAATTTATTTATTTATTAAGGCTTTACAGCACAAGTGCTGAAGGTCTGTAGGACACCTGGTCCTACAGCCTGTTTAAAGTTGTTAGACCACTCCAATTGGTAATTACAGTATGTTTCTGGTCCTTTGAAAATCAATTTTAGGTGCGGGTGGGTGGGCAGAATTCAGCAACAAAGAAGTGACTGCTCAGTTAGAGTATTTTTGTGACTGTTCTATTAGATTATATCGATCCGTACTATGCACTCTGCCCATTTCTTGCAGGTTTTCACTGATAAAATACAAATCATGACACTTAGTTAGATTTAGCATGCTTGTTGCACCCAATATTTGTTTCTGAAATCCAGGTTTTTCAAAAAGCTGATGTGGGCATTTTACCCATGTATTTCTGAAATTTCACATTCTCCAAAAAAGGATGCGGTTGGTGGACCAGAAACATAATTACCAATTGGAGTAGCCTTACAGAAAGTATGTTTGAAAAGTGGAGAAAGGAGAAAAAAATCCATGACTGGACCTGGGCGACCTCGAACCTGCAGCCATCCGAGACATAACTTTAATTTAAAGGCCTGCCTCAGTATTGTAACCGGCTTACCACGCCCATGCCACCCAATGAAATAAGGATGTTTCTCTCTCAAGACTTTTAGGTTTCGAATACTGAATTATAATTAGCAAACCAAGTGTACACCAACAAACATCTTACCCAGTATTCATCGTCCTGGGCTCAGTCGTGGTAAAGTCAACCCAAGTAGGGAGACTACTTAATCCAGAGTACGGAGGGAGGGGTATTAGTCAAGTGTATACACCTCAGCAACAGTCTTACACGAGCGATATCGATGGTCACTACCTCTAGCTCGACTTCTAGACTACTCTCTCGACTACTTCACCAACCCATAAACAAGCGCACATATAGCTAAATATATTTACTACGCGCTTTTTAATTAAGTGCTTCAAAACGATTCCCCGATCATTCCTTTCGTCATGCCTGGCGTCTTCTAGGGATAGATGACCAGAATTCATCTTCTACAGTTTTGTCCAGAAACAAGCAGCTGCAGGGATAGTAAAATGTATAGCTCAGCGGCTATAGCTCTCGCCACAATTTATAGCTATATATAAAAGTACACAGAAAAAATTTGGCCCGAATTTTCAACTAGAGTAGGGACAAAAAGGACTGAAACAAGTTGGAGTAGTGCACGATATTAAATCACAGTAAAACAATAAGAAGTGTTATATATATCCCTACTGTGCATTTCGGTCATTTTGAGCAAAGTAGGGCCGGATATAGCTACTGAGCTAGCTAACCGTCACTTCTTATTGTTTTACTGTGATTTATCAATTCTTAAGTTTCTTTATCACGTGTGTTGCCTAAGGGGTTATTGTATACAATACTGCCGTATTCTAATTTAATAATTCTCCACAAGTCTAGGCCGGTATAATCTAAACATGTACCTATTCAGTCAGGATCAATGGTGTATAGCTATATAATACAAAAGCCATTCTAGCCGATGTTCAGTCAAACCAACAGAAATGTATAAATGCAGTATTATTGATGTTCTAATCTCAGTATTATGTCCTGTATAAGGGTGTCCTTCATTTTGGAATATAGCTAACTGTTATAATTTTTGGCATTTTGCAAGGTATATATATAAATTTCATATGAAATATTTAGGGTTGACTCCAAGAGAAAATGAATGATGCCCCACTCAAACTGCATGGAAAATAGACACCAACATAGCCACAACATAACAAAATTAATAAAATTTGCAAAAATAACCACTTTAATTATAAACTTCTGCAAAAAAAAAATGTCCTGGTTAAGTGAAATAAAACTTTTGTGTATGGCTGAATATATTGTATATGGGTGTATCCATTCACTGGACTGGACTACTGGACTCAGACTTTTTTTTTTGTTTTCTTATGTTTTTATTGCCAAACTTAACTAAAAAGTGTTTTAGTAGCTAACACCATTCACCATGAGACATAAAACTTGTACATTAATTACAAAAACTGCACTAAAACCTTATAGTGCAGTTTGTTATCAAAAGAATTTGCCTACTGCTAGCAATGTTTCGTTTCAAGCACTGATAGCACTGTTAATACATGTCTGTCTTCTCTAGCCTTCTTTTGTAAAATAGCACACCATATATAAGTTTTACAACATGTAATTATGTTACATTGCTGGTATAAAAATCGCCTATAGCCTGTGCATTCACCTCAGCTTTGCTGGCTCTTTAGTTTATAATGTTTGTAAATAGCAACGAGTGTACAGTGGCACATTTAAGCTTCCCAATGCACACACTTTCAAATAGGAAGGTAAGGTTACACATATTTGCAAAAAACGCAGTGAGTTTACAAGAGTAAAAACCAATGTCTTACCATTAAACAAACCACCAAAATTATTCCAAACATACTTAATAAAGCCTTATAAATATATATTTTTAAATAGACTGTATGTGCCTCTTTGTTGCATTTTCTTTATATGACAAGACATGGAGAGCCTTAGCCCCATGTGTGGTATACTACCCTATGTAATCCCTTTTAGTGGTTGAAAATTGTGTTTGTGGTTGAAAAAAAAAGTGTTTGAACAAATTTTATGTGAGTCCAGTAGTCCAGTCCAGTCCAGTGAATGGATACACCCGAATTGTATGATGTATGAAGAAATTTTTTAGATGCATTAGCCAACACTGTAGACATACAGTATAGTGAAACACACAAAGCAATAGAAGTTGTACTGTATATCTAGACCATTATATGCTATACTATGAGCAGTAAACAAATTGTAAACAAGTATTTAATCTGCTTCTAGTACATCACACAACAATTTCTTGCAGATAGGAGGAGAATTATTCCATTTTCCATTGACACACTCGAGAGAGTATGATCCACTGATTATATAATTAGGTCTGCAGGTATAAATGGCACGTCTGCCAGCATCAATAATAAACATTTCTCCATTCTCAGGGTTAGTTAAGTGGGGACATATTTCTGTATAAACACAATAAATAATACACGACACATAAACATGCTAGTATTACTTTGAACTGAAACAGAAGTATCAACTTTCATTGTATGATTCATATTTCCAGCAGAATTTCTTGCAACACAAGTGTACACAGTATTGTGTAGAGAGTTAGTGGGGACGTCCATTACTTGCAGGATCATATCAGCATTAGGATTGACAATCTCATCATTTTTATACCACTGTACTGTAGGAGTAGGTAACCCTTCAGCCCTGCACCAGATTGATACCTGATCACCAACACCAGCTGTGAGTGATGACTGAGGCATTAGGCTTACTATTGGTGCATCTACACAATTCAGCAGTATACAAGTGTATAATAAATTGTGGACACTTACATACATTCCACAGTCAAGGTCGTTTTTGATTCAACAAATGTGTGAGGATGGTTAAATGCTCTACAAGTATACTCTCCATGATCAGTGTGATTGACTGGATCAAATGATAACACTGACTCTACCTGACTTGTATCTGAGACAGTTCTATTGTAGGTTAGTGTATGTCCCTTTTCTGTTTTGACTTGATCACCAACAGAATTGTACCAAACAGTTCTTAGTTGACCAACAGCATCTACATCGTTTGTGACTATACATGTCAACACTACTTTTCTGCCTTCAAATGAAACTATTTCATCACTTATGTGGTTGATGACTGGTGGGCCTGTATAAATTTGAATGTGAACACAGTACACTTTTTTGCCATTAGACTACTTGATTATTTATATATACCACAACTACAGTACGTACCAATGCAATTAAACATTATATTTATATTTATTTACAAATGCAGTAGGGTTCCAGCAATTGATGGACAGCTATTACAACAAATATAGCTACGTGTAACTCCCTACTGTATATTCAGATCTTGATCGTTACCACTTTTTATTGCTGGAACCTTTTTTAATTACACTAGTTTGCTGTGACTGCTTTATTACAGTATCTCGATCTCCCTGATTGTCTTAAGTGAGCACTTATAAAATGGTTACATGGTCCATGCCTGTAAGCAATCAGAACATACTGTCATGCCCTTAATAACAGTCAGAGCACTCAGTGACCATGCCCCTTAATGATCTAGCTGCAATCAACTGCAACCGTGTTGTAGAATACAAGACACAGCAATCCACCCCTTACTCTATTGCACAACAGCTACAGGTATCTACTCCCTTTTACAGTTGTGTAAGTGCTTCAATAGTTTTGTGGCATCTCGGTACGCTCCCTTAAGGAAAGTGTCAATACGGAATATTAATGCCTCAGTATGGATTCCTTGCACTAAGAAAGAAGATGGCAATGTAATTAGGAAAGACAAAGTGTAGATTCACTGAAACCAGAAAATGCACATGGCACAGGTGAGTTTACTATTGTGGGATGAAATGGTGGCCATGCACTGCTTCATTTGGCCTCTAGCCTTTACTGTGGTCAGGCTGGCAGGCAGGCAGACAAGTACACACCAAATTGAATTTTGATTACTTTTAAGTTCAATATTTGGCCTTCTGTAAGAGTTTTCTTGCTGGATTTGATGTTAGCCGCACTAACATAAGAGTAATTTTGCATATGATATTTCTATGATGACTTTAATGACACTATCTTGACAGGTGCCATTCATTTTAAAGGAGAACTTACTATAAGTACTTCCACAATGTTTGATATCAAATGTATGTACAATCAACACACACACTTGAGTTTTAAATAATTGGAGTATTGTTTGTTATAGTGAGGAGCTTTCAGGCATTGAAAATTACACCTGCTTATTTGTGTAATTATAACAGTGTATTATAGTCTTGAATAGCTGAAACTTAAAAAGCTCGAGTTTTAAACTCTTATCATATACATACAGCTGTGTCTCCAGCATTGCAAGAGATAGATAATGCCTGGATTATTGTTAAGAAGCTGTTTCCAACTTAGTCTGTGAGTCCAGTCTGCGAGTCCAGTCAGCGAAATACATTACATCAGTTACCTCTTACCATACACAGTAACAGTGGCATTATCAGACACCACACTACCATCATCATTACTAACAATACAATGGTACATTCCCTCATCATTTTCTGTGATCATACTAAATGTCAGTTTAGGTGAGTAAACATTGACCACTCTGTGTGAAGGTCTTATCCAGCTATCACTTGATGAATGATACTTCTCCCATTGGTAATAAATAGGACCCTCCCCAATAGCAATACAGCTAGTCACTTGTACTGTTGTCTGTCCTTCAGCAATCACTACTGATGTTGGCTGTTTATCAATGATTGGAGCAACTGTAATATAGCAGCATACAAGTATAATACAATACTACACTATCTGTAACATGAATATTCAATTAGAACATTGCCTAAATCAACATTACAAATGCAAGGAAATATTGCTGAAAGAACAGTTAGAGCTAGGGCATCAGAGTAGGTGCCACCTGGGTTCACCACTTTTTAGCCGGAAATAAAAAATAAAACAACTTCCAACTTGATGAAGCCAAAACCAAAAGTAGTGAGCATGCAATACTTATAGCATTTATTTAATGCAACAATTACCAGAAACAACCTGTCTTTCACTCAGCACACTCAGCACAGCCTCAAGTAGACTTAATCTGTGTTAAGCGCCTCTAAAATAATTACTGTTATAATTAGCTTTGACTTTGTTTCTCCTTTGGAAACATTCCTTACAATTTAAATTTATCTCATAAGTAATAAACTCAAATGATAAGTTTTAAGAGTTTCACAGTATTAAGGAGGTGCTTTTTGGCAATGTCCTGACACTCCAGTTACAGTATATCATGAACACTTGATTGTTAGGTAGCTAACTAGCACCTTGCACACAGCTACAGTGTTACCAAAAAATAGCACCTCAAAATGTGACTGGATTTTGGAAAAACGATCCAAATCGCACATTAGAAGTTTCGAGATAAACGGTTTTAAAGAATTGAAGCCAGCATAACTCTCCAAGGATAGCAAGCACACGTATGAAATTTACACAAAAGATGCATCAATCTGTTACCTTTCAAGCCACTTCCAGTACCTGTAGCTGCTTGTACAGTTTCCCGCCAAATAAGATAGAAAATCTGAGCAGTTGGACGAGCGAAGTAGTATCACGAGTGCTCACAAAGGGGTGGAGGCTGGGGGGTGGCAAAAGATAGGCCTCAAAATGGAGGCAGACCACGATTGGAGTCCAGACACGAGATTACAGGGCTGTGCTGGCTCTTTAGTGGCTGATATGTAGCAAAATCTACAGAGAACACGTCTGGCCAACATTATAAGGCTGTCCACCAGTAAACCACTGATTCTTGCCAAGCCAGGTCCTTCACAAGGCATGAAACCGCCATTTGGGCACTCCACACCACCCAGAAAAGACGTCTATTAAAACCAGCCTCGTGTCGTTTGAGTAGTGCTGAGGGTCAAAACTTGTAGTACGATAGTGTAGCTATCCACTGGTGGTGTTAGTTTGATTTTCCCTGATGTGTGATATGGTTCGGTTCTGTAAAATCTGGTCACAAATGTACAATTTCAGTGGGTGGGGGCATGCCCCCAGTCTTACCACTTTCACTTTTACTGATGCCCCTGAGTTAAAGTACATTTTACTGACATCATGTATACAGTGTAGGGTTTGTATAGGCATATAGTGAACTTTTTCTACAGACAAATTCAGGTATATTCAGATAAGTATAAGTACATATTTATTTGTAATTTTTCTATAATAATATAATAGTTAAAGTAAAAGTACAGAGTATTAATCAGCTCAACTTACTATTTACATTCAGCCAAGCACAATGTTCTGTACTTCCACACTCATTAGTAGCCACACAACAATACCATCCTTCATCTGTTGGTTGTACTTTGGCAATCATTAGTGAATTAACCAGCATGCTTTGTTGTAATATATCTACTATCTGAAAAGTACTGGTTGCTCTATAAGGTGGTAGGGTTGATTTATCTTTCTTCCTCCAGTCATATCCAAGTCTACCATAACTCAAAGCTAAGCAATTGAAACTTACATCCTCAGCAGAAAGCACAGTTTTGTTTCTGGGATGCTGGATTATTTCTGGGCAGGGGACTATAAAACACAACTAATAAATAAACATACACACAACTTAATACATAATACCATTGACATCTAAATATGCTGGATAGGATGTAACACTTCCAACATCACTACTAACTACACAGTAGTAGGATCCCTTGTAATAACTAGTCACTCTAGTAATCTTCAGTATACTAGTGATACCATCCAACTGTGCAATAGTAAATGATGTTGCTGTTGCTGGTAGAAGCAATCCAACCCTCTTCCATTGTATTGCGATTTTTCCATATCCTTTAACTTGACACTTCAAATATACTGTTGCAAACACCTCTACAGTCATGTTTGTTGGATGCTGAACAACCACAGGTGGTGACACTAAAAGATCTGGTAACATAATGATTATATTTCACTGACTTGAGAAAACACAATAAAATTCTCTGAGTAACATGACAAAATGACACAATGCAGAACAGACAGTTAACAACAAAAGGTCTCCAATTGTTTGCTAGAAGATACAATAAAGCATAACCCATTGGAGGAGGTACAGTACTTTACCAGTATAGCACAAGTCAAGAAAAAAATGTGACAACAGCAGCCAGAAATAAGTGAAGCATGTATACACTGTACTTATTAGGTATGTATGATAATAAGCTATAAAATCTACTTTTAAATGATGAGATTCATTTCCTCCATTGCTAGTCTACAATAATGTAACATTGTGAACTGGAACTATTATTATTATTATTGATAATATTGTAACATATGATCTTGTAAATGTATGTGTAATTATTGTTGTTGTAACATATACCAGTAATTTGATTGTGTGCCTTAATTAGAGGAGTGTGTTGTAATTGGAGTTTGGTTGTAACACGTGTCGATTATTGAGTTTTCAATTCTATTACTACACTGGTAGCAGAGGATGGCCGAACGTCATATAAGCCTACCCAAGCCATTTTCAAGTGGGGACGTGGAAGACTGGTTTCAACGCTTCGATATTTGTGCTCGAGCGAATGGATGGGAGGCGGGGACAAAGGCGAAGAAGCTACCGACACTGCTTGAAGGAGATGCCTTGGCGGTTTGGTTGGAACTGACACAAGAACAGCAAGATGACTACGCGGTAACAAAGAAGGCTATGGAAAGACGATGCTACCCATGAATTTCGTTTCACTGGACGACTTTCACCGCAGGAAGCTCCGCCCTGGCGAAGCGATATCAGTTTACGTCCATGATTTAAGAAAGCTTCTCTCTCATGCCCTTCCAGAAGCAGCGAATGACGCGAAGGTACCACTGCTCTTACACCAGTTTTTGGCAGGAATTCCTGAAGCCATCGCAAGACAGTTAAGAGCGTCGGGCGAAGTAACCACATTAGATAAGGCGATGACACGTGCACGATTACTGATGACAATTGACTCTGAGCCTGTGGCAACTATTGCAGATAAGACTCCAAGCCTCCTTGCAGAGAAACCTAATGAAACCCAGCTTCTGAGAGAGCAAATAGCAGTTTTGACAGAGCAAGTGGCCGCTTTAACAACAAAAGTAAATCAGCCACCCAGAAGTCACCTTCGATGCTTCAATTGCAATCAAGTGGGACATCTTCAACGTGATTGCCGACGTCAATGATGTTACTTCTGTGGCAAGTTAGACCACCTCTCTAAGGATTGCTGGTATCAGGGAAACGACAATGGAGCGCCTATGAGGGGCAACAGGTGTCCTTAATTGCAAGCCCTGCAAGTGACTTATACATGCACAATGAAAACACAATCATCACAGTAGCAGCAGTTAAGTCTATGGCAACACTTATCAAGGGAAAGCTGGGAGGTGCATCAGTAGAGTTAATGCTGGACTCTGGGTCATCAGTCTCATTGGTTCAAATTGATGCTCTGAAAGGTGCTTGTAATGTTGTTCAAGTGTCATCAGCAAGACAAATTCAGTTGGTAACAGCATCAGGTGACCGTTTGCCAATCATAAAACATGTGAAGGCCCCAGTACAGTTGAGTGAGTTACTCCATTGCAATGGCTATCAGCACAAAAGATGGAAGGTATGCTGTGTCGATGGTCTCTGGCTATACAGGAATACGATTTTGCAATTGTTTACCGTAAAGGATCTGCGAACAGTAATGCTGATGCACTTTCCCGCGTTACAACCTCACCATGTGCTGCTACCATAAGCTTACTGCTTTACTCTCATGAGGACCTCCGTGCCAGTCAGTCTAAGGATGCCATCTTGTCAACTGTTCTTCAAGCCCGTCTGGCTTTGACAGATAGTCCACAGAGTGCAAATTGAAATAAACCACCACTCTATAGGTATAAACAGCTTTGGCACCAACTCAAAGTAATTGATGGTGTACTATGCCGCCAGTATTCACCCATTCCTATGCAGCAGATGGTCACAGTACCCCTTCTGCTCCCAAGTCTCAAGAAAGATGCCCTCACCCGTAACCATGATGCTCCGACAGCTGGCCACTTGGGAGCAGACAAGACACTTCAACGTTTACGTCGTGATGCATTCTGGTTCAATATGGCCAAGGACGTTGAGGAATACTGTAAACAATGCTCCACCCGCCAGCAGTCAAAACTGCCCATACCACAACGTGCACCATTACAAAACATCCCCATTGGTCAGCCATGGCAAATGATAGCGGTGGACATCTTGCAAGTGCCATTGTCAACGAATAATAATCGCTATTTGCTGGTGATACAGGATTATTTTACTAAGTGGGCTGATGCCATCCCCCTTCCAGATCAAACAGCGTCTCGTATCACAGCAGAGCTTATCAAGTTTTTTAGCACATATGGTCCACACACTAACATCTCCAAAGCGGCTTTATTCACAAAAGCTCCATTATGACCAACGTACCAAGCAACCTGCATTTGCTGTAGGCAACCCAGTTTGGTTGTCTATCCCTACAGCAGGGAAACTTGATCCTAGGTGGGAAGGGGAGTGGGTTATTAAATCTATGAAAAGTCCCATTACTGCAGAAATTTGTGATGGCAGACGTACTAGAGTTGTGCATACTAATCGATTACAACGTCGTTTCATTCCAGGCCAACTTGACACCGCTGAACTAGATGACATCAACAACAGACATGAGTGTACAGACTGGGCCCCTCCTTCAGTTGACCATATTGTACTCTCTCCAGCTGAACAAACTGTGACCCCACGCTATCCCCAAAGAAATAGAAGACCACCTGAGTATTATAGACCATAAGTTTGTGGTCAAGCTTCATCTGGAGGGGGCGAATGTAACATTGTGAACTGGAACTATTATTATTATTATTAATATTGTAACATATGATCTTGTAAATGTATGTGTAATTATTGTTGTTGTAACATATACCAGTAATTTGATTGTGTGCCTTAATTAGAGGAGTGTGTTGTAATTGGAGTTTGGTTGTAACACGTGTCGATTATTGAGTTTTCAATTCTATTATTACAATAACATTACCGAATTTCAACATCAAAGTTAGGCAGAGACAATATTCTTACCATTAATGGTCAGTCTGGAGTAATTTGAATAGCTTCTTTGGTTGCAGTTGTACATGGCCACACATCTGTAGTTTCCTGCATCATGAGGCTTCAAGTTGTGAAGGGTTAGAGTGCTACTGAACTTTCTATCAGTAGATATAGAACTGTTATCACTCTGCTTCTCCCAATAATACAAGGATGTACCAGGTGCTTCACAACTTAATGTAAGATTATAAATGTTACTGGACAGGTTGAATACCCAGCTGTTGGAAGATGTTGTGATGACAGGAGGACTTTCTGCAACAAATGATGTAGTAAGTCTATTGGTCTGTATCACAATTCATACCAAACAACACCCATTGATAAATTTTATAGCTCTTATGATTTTTAACATCTACATGCATCACAGCACTATCATGTTAAATTTTGATATTGTAAACAGTCATTTTTAGTAAACTGACTAATGACATCACACAAAAAACCTGTTACCATGAAAAGATAACTCCAAATGCATTCCTAAATGTTTAATACTACTTTACAAGCAGTACATACCTGAGATTTTCTTTGACACACATAGCCCTCCAGGATGACCATAGCCTTCTGGAAATTTCCTAGCAAACCCATAAGCTACTGTTGTCATCAAAGCTGCTGGATCACTATGGACAACTTCTACTACTCCTTGTGTAAGAGCAATTTGGGTACCATATGCCTCTATTACATTGTTAACTTTTATTGGTACCCACTGGCTTGTACTGAGTGAATTATTTCTATACCCTTCTGCCACATGTATCTTATCAGGATGATAGTACTGCTTCAGTACTATGATATTAACATAGTGACTGTAATGTAACTGGGCTTTTGTGTTACGAATGGTAGAAAAAATAAATTTGTCCATGTAATGGATAGTGGCAGGCACCAATGTCATCATGGGATCACCATAACCACCTGAACTATCATCAGCCTGTCCATGACTTAACTGTGCCACCAAGATAGCTTTATCAGAGTCAATTGCACAATATTCTTTATTTGATAAAGTTCTGGTGATAAAATCTCCATCATCAAGAGTATATGCCTGCTTCACATTATTACAGTAAACATCAACACTAGTAGAGTCATGTGCAGCCAATACTTTAACAGTATATGAACGTCTGGATGCTAGTGGTGCAATATAAAATGTTCTACCCCATGATGTAATGGGTGGAACTTGTTCGACCAAATGATCACAATATTGTTGGTTTTTGTGTACATTGGCACATCCATGACCACTAAACATTGAGATTGGCTTATCTGTAATAATCTTAGTTCCAGTTAAATCCTTAGCTGATTTCATGTACACCGTTTGTAATTTATTGATAGTAAATGTGTATTGTCTACCACGTGTCAGTCCAGTGGTAGTTCTACCTATTGTCACTGTAACAGCTTGTGTCATCTTTACCTTCATTGCTGTGTGGTCCTCTGTACCAACTATCAATATGGAACTAGCTTGTCCTGCCTGTGAACTGGAAGCTACTCCTTCAGCTACTGACACTCCATAGTATACATAGCTATTGGCATAATGTACAGTAGGTAGAACAAGGAAAGTATCGCTTGTAGATGTCTGCGAGTTCTGACCAATCACGGTCACCAGGTTACTGCTAACATTAAGGTAAATTCCCTTCTTTTGTTCAGTGTGTGATGTCACAACTACATTAATGGGAAGGTTAATAATTGCCTCGTTATTGGTTGTGATGATCCCATTACGATAATAATCCACTCCTGGAGCCTCAATAGAAAATGATACTGGTTGTGATTCTCTTGTCATTAGTAAGATTGATGGTGGACCACCTTGTTTCCAATTTTGATAATATCCCAAATAATAACTACTGCCATTAGCTCTTCCTACAGTACAGATTGGGATATAAGTAAATGTGGTTACTAGCAATATACCACTTGTATCCATTTGCCAAATAACACTGCTGCCACTGTAGTATACTTTGTATGGGTTTGTGGCTTACCTTACCAGTGATATTTGGCAATACCTGTTATAACACAATATCTTAGATGTTTTATAATAAACCACAAATATACTCGATATGTGCAACTACAATGAATACAATTTTATCTTAATAATATAGTTACAGCAGGTGCCGCTATATACACTGATCATGTTCAAAGATTATTTGCAGATTTTACAAAACCAGCAAAATCAAACTAACACCACCAGTGGATAGCTACACTACCATACTATTGGTTTTGACCCTCGAACTATTCAAGGCTGGTTTCAAGAGACATCTTTTCTGGGTGGTGGTGTGGTGAGCTTGGATGACAGTTTCTGGCCTTGTGAAGGACCTGGCTTGACAAGAATCAGTGGTATACTGGTAGATGGCCAGATATAGTTACCAACAATTTTCTGTGTTGCATAGTCAACACAGCCCTATAATCTCAGGGGTGGATCCAGGGTTTGGAAAGGGGGGAGGGGGGTGTGCACCAGGGTATATGGATCATGGAGCTGGGGGGGCACAGCCATCATAAGCTAAAGCTATGTTATACGTTTCAGGATTGAAAATTAAATGTATAGAGTGGTTTATGCACACAAATATCTTAATCATACTGCTTTCTAAGTGGACTAAAAGTTGTGGATAAGAGACAGTCATGAGTAGTTCAGCTATCTAACTGTATATTAGCCTAAAGAATGGCATACACAAGACCATGCGCATTTCATTTACAAAATATTCTTAGCAGGCTAAATATTCCCATACATGGGATAGTGTTGCAGATGCTAGTTTTCATACTCAGCAACTATGGAGGATTGATAGTGTTTTGTGTGGTGACTGTTCTATTAGAGTATTTTACTGACTGCTCTATTAGAGTATCTTGATCTTGCTTTAAAATTTTTTTTGGGAAGGGGGAAGAAACTCTACAGCTACAAGTACTGGAAGCGGTTTGAAAGGTATGCATCTCTTGTTTTAAACATGTGCTATAAAAAGGTATATTTATATATGAAAGCCAATAACTTGATGGTTGAAGACTGGATCCTCATTCTACTCTCAAAAGTAATTCTTGCTTAACTAAATAATATATTGAGTTTGGTCACGTCATGAAATATTAAGGGCAGACGGTATTACATAACACATACAATTCAACAACAAACTATTAAAGGATACTCTAATGTAACTCCAAATAATTATGTAGTCATCATTCTACAAACTTGCTAAGCATCAGCCCTCACTATAAGGTTAATGCACCAGTTCACTATTCGACCTTCTTCTATACATTTTTCCTAATTATAATATGATGTCTATCAAAGTTAGCCCAGTAGAGAAATAAAGTTTGTTTCTTATCCTCCATCCAGTGCATGTCAGCAGGTCATCCACTCCCAGTATTCATTTTATCACAATGGCAACTTTGAAAAACCAGCATTTATTTTGCAAAATCATAATGAACTGGTTAAAAACATGCTTACACATCTACTATATATTACAAGAGTAATGATTCATAGTGACTTGTTAACACAATAGCGCATTTCGAAGAACCACTTTCACTAATAATGAAAGAATATATGGTGCTGGCAGTAGAGTGGCAATACTGTAAGACTTGCCTAAGGCCAGGCAAACTTGATCACTTGCTTCTCATCCAGAAAACTTTGGATTTCCTTGCGGGAAGGAGGCTATTCATTACTAAAGAAAATACTCCAAATCAAGCTGTGTTACTATAAAGGTTAGCCTTTTAAGAACCCGTGTGCACATGATTGATCAGGAATAATGAAATTAGAGGCGTTGGGGTATAAAGGGATGCGGGCAGGGATGAGAAACAATTAATCAAGTTTATCTGGCCTAAATGATCATGCAGGCTCTTTACTAAATACACAAGGAATGTGATGATATACAGGATACCCTGTGGTCAACGCATGTTAGTATAGCACCAGTATAAGATAAAAGATCTGAAGTTGCCTTGTAAATGTATAGCTTCTCGGCATACATAGTAAATCTAAGCTAGCTATCTGATAATGTGAACCTACTGTGACATCATCCTTTCTTTGACTATTTTCAGTTATTTTAGTGCTTTGCCAAGAGAGAAATTACATTTTGTGAGAGTTTAATTTCCAGGAATTGCAATGCGTGAGATGGAAGGAAAACCATGTGTGAGACAACAATCCGATGCAAGGGGTAGCCGACGTCTTGGGACTCTCGTGTGTATCAGGACACAGCTGATAAACAGTCGCTTTAGCTGTAACGCTGCCACCTTCCTGAAGAAGCTCAACAACCTCCGGATCGCGTTCACAGTGCCAGTACGCATTGAGAAACAGGGAAAAATGACTCAGTGATTCATTACAGTGTCACATACACTTAAACTTACCGAGTTCGCAGCAAAAACACCAAAAGAAAATGAATAGCAACGGTGTGACAAGCTTCATTATCAACCACTGAGTGATGCTGATCTAGGCGATGATGATGCTTCTTATAATTTCTACAACATCACGTGATCTGTTCCAACATCACGTGTGTGCGTGTGTACTAACGATTGTGTGCAGCTATTATGAGAAATAGGAAGTACTATGAGACACTGTGCGATTATTTCATATACTACAGTATGCACTTTTATTTTTTCATACTACAGCCGAGCTCCAAACTTTCAGGGACAGTTCCTATTGTGAAGTTAAAGAGCTATGATTGGATTTGTGATTTACTTATGATCACTATCTATGATAATTTGAATAAGTACGATCCTTTTCATCTTTAATCCATAGAATTTAACCCGCCAAAGTTTAAGTTGTGCAACTCAATATACCCTGTACATCATGTGTCGTGATATATCTAGCTACTAGCTATAAAATATTAAACCATGGCCAACTAAGTAGATATAATAATACATCTATACATACATAGCAGTGTTTATTCTAGGATTTCTCCTTTGGGGGAATCAGGAATTCGGGAGTTACCAGATGAAAGTCTATAATTATGATGGCTATTATTGGCTAGCTACACATCTTCAAGCTTACAACCTATGATTGCTGATTTTTTAAGTCAGATGCATCGGTGTTGCTGCTCAGCTATAGGGTCATTCTCAAAACAAGGAGTATTTTAAAATCCAGCTTTCAAGATTAAATCTGGTGGTATTTTTGCTGGCTGTGCATGCTGACTTAGAAGTTTTAAAGATTACACTTGCTGAGTTTGAATTGTCGTATTTTGAAAACAAGGCTCTCAGATATCAACTCTACTTGATATTGGAATTTTTGAGAGTCATATATAGTTATATAGGATTTTTTTGAGATTGCAGAATATAGCTATACGAATTTTAATCTGGGAAAATGTTACATATTAGACTATCTGAGATTGAATCTAAGGGCATTATTGACAGTTTTGTGTGCCTTTTTATAACCAGTATACAGTGCAATTGTCACTCACAATTTAGGGTGTGTGTCTGAGATTTTAGGGGGTGAAAGTTCCTTCCCTAACTGCCCTAGAATAAACACTGATACATAGTGGCAGTATACCTATATGAGTACTGGTACATATCAAAGGATGTAGTTACAGCAAGGGTAGATTTAGGGGGGAGCGGTCAGGGTTGTGCTTGGGGTGCTACCTTTTGGGGAAATATGGCTTTAATAAAACAGTCAATTAATCAAATAAAACATAGATCTCTAATGAACAGAGCGTTGATTGATTGATTGATTAACTTATTAATTTAACCTTTCAACAATCAGCAAAGCCATTCTTCCTTGTTGCAGTGGGGTAGCAAAAAAAAACAAAAAAAACATTTACGACAGGTACTGTTACAGACACAATTAAGTGACAACACAAAGCAAATACAAAAACAATAACAACACTAAGACGCATAATAAAGAATCAGTTTATTTGATTGTACTAGCATCGATGTAGAAATCATTATATGTGCTGATTTCCTTAAGCTCAGATGGCAAGGAATTCCACATTTAAATGGCCTTATATCCGAAAATTTTTGAATATGCAACAGGTGTCAAAGGGTGGAATTCACAAAGTACACTAGAGTTCTGATGTCATAAGTGCATGGTGTTTCCAAATATTACAGGAGGAAGAAGTGGAATACCTCTAATAGAAGGGTACTGACTGTACATAACACAGATGCAGTGGAATTCAACTAGTTAGGAGAATTTCATCCACTGAAGGTAGACATAGTATGCCAATCCTATGATGGCATCAGACTTAAGCTTGCGGAGATTAAACATTAGTTGAACAGCCCGATTCTGCAGCTACTGAACATGTTGCATGTACCCCCGGTGTAATGATGTATCCCAAGCTGGAAGGGCATATAAATGAGCCATAAACCCAGTGACTCCAAACAGGAGCTTAATAAGCTCTGCAGGAAGCATCCACCAGTTAGAGTTCACTAGATACAGATAATACGACATCTTTTGAAACCTTAGCAACATGATCTTTCCAAGCCAAGTGGCAATCAAAGATTATCCCCAGACATTTTGAGTGATCATAGCTTTCAAAGTAATGTTGTTGATATTTATATTGGGTAGTGAATGAGATATAAATTCCCATGGGGTGAACAAAACCACATAACACAAGACTTTCCCGCATTGAGCTGCATTTGGTTTTCCACAAGCGAGGTGCTTATTAGTTTTAGTTGGTGGTTCAGTATTGCAACAACCTGAGCAGGATTAGGCCTAAGCAAATGAGGGTGGTATCATCAGTATATTGCAGTAAAATTCCTTCAGTAATGGTGAAGGTAGTAAATTCATATATACCAGGAATAGTAAAGGACCCAGAGCACTAGGCCCTTGAGGAATTCCTCAACCATTTTTGACATGATGGTATCTAGCAGTCAAATAGTCAGCAAACCGTATCATAACAATCTTAGAAAGGCCTAACTGTGAAAAGTTATGGAGCAAAATAGAGTGATCCAGTGAGTCAAAGGCCTTATGTAAATCCAAAAAGGCATCTCTTTCGTCTAGCTAGGCTGAAATAATGTCTACAGCCACCATTACAATATCCTCTGGAGACGTACCATGTTGATATGCACCCTGATGTGGATGTAAAAGGTGACAAGCTTTCAAGAATGCCGGCAACTTGGTAGTCACTATCCAATAATATAATGATTTTACAAAACCCTTGAAAATAGTGATAGTGTTTGTGAACTGTAATTAAATCTTTTCTTCTAGACCTACTGGGGTGGATCTAGAGGATTTCTGTGGTTTCCAGGAACTGGTCAACTATATTCAGGGAATTTTACAATGATTTTCAAAGATTCACATCGAAATACTCTATTAGAGCAGTCAACCACCCTAATAGAACAGTCATATTTAATAGTTAGTTTACCCATACCAACACATTTAAAAAGGTGTTTAAGACACTCCATTTTTTTCTGTGAGCATGCTCCCAGACCCTCAGGATGGTATCAATAATTATGTCTGCTGCATGCTACAAACTTCACATAGCTCCACCTCTTAATTAACTCTAATTAGCTACTATGCCTGTGCAAGCATATGCAGCCTATATCAATCAATTTCTAACAATGTCAGTTTTAAAGTTGAAAATTGTCACCAGATAATGAGATTCAATCTCAAAACTTTAACTGTGATTTTTTTTTTTTTATTTCCTGGGGACATGCCCCCCCCCGACTCTTAAGTGTACATTCATTCATTCATTCAATAGAAAATTTGGAAACCTGTCACTAAAATTCCTGGATCCACTCTTGACCTATAGCACTGTTACAGTCTCACAATTGTGCCAAACATACTGCCTACAGTACCTGGGAGCACAGTACCCTGCAGTGGCATAGCTACCATTGAGGCAACCGAGGCAGCTGCCTCAGTAAAAAATACTCAAAAATTTAGGCTGAGCAGGAGTAAGTATATATGAAAAAGATCGAGATACTCTAATAGATCAGTCACCATAATATACTCTAATAGAGCATTGAGTACAGATTATAGCCACTGATCTCATTACACTGCTTGGTCTATTAATCATTTACATTTATGTTAATGGTCTGTAAATTTTCAAAAGTTCCAATGAGTCATCTGCATCATTAAATATTATTGAGCTAATTAATTGATCATGTAAGTCATGCATTAGCAGTTACAATCAAAAAAATTGCCTCCACATGCCATTTCAAAGCATATATTTTCAAAATTTTCCTTTAGAGAACATGCTCCCAGACTCCCTAGCTTGACATGCTTTTAGCACATACAGTTGAGCATCACATGAAAGAGATAATCTCTGACTTAAACATCACATCATATCAATAAAAACTGAATGGTGTGCATCACTTCACTAATGACCTCCGTTGCAGTCCATGGATGGCCTGACCACTCAAACTATCTCCGGAGTAAGTCATTTTTTTGTGTTGAGTGCAATTAAACCAGTCTAATAATTGAAGCATGGTAGTCTGTTAGCATTACTAAGCTGGAGCATTACTTATCAGTATGACATGTAGAAAAATGCTCAGAGTTATCTGAAACAGTTTCTTTCATCCAACTAGAGAGTCAACCTGTGCCACCCTTGCTTGAAAGTGTTTGTGAATCAGTTGAGTCCGAAGTAGACCCTCTCAATTAGGTCAAAACATAAACTTTGCCTCGGTAAAATTTTTTTCCTGGCTACACCACTGCCCTGAGATTTTATACTCGGTTAAGGTCTCAAAGTGTATATATATATGTGACCGGATTTGCGAAAAGGTACCTTTTCCACACATTTGACATACCAGCAAACAAAATGATGCAACACTTGACTCCTTACACTGATTAACTTGCTCTTAGTATCAAACTGTAGCCAGATACTGTAGCTACATTCATTGAAAAGTTTAAGCAATTATATGCTATAATCAAAAAGTTATGAAGCTTTAAAGTTCAAAAAAATGGGTCAAATTTTGTGTGTGAAAAAAGTACCTTTTCCCAAATCCGGTCACATATAGTATTTCTATTTTATAATGCAAATAAAGAATGTAACTATATGTTCTATTAAAGTAGTTGACTGCTCTATTTAATTTTCAAAAACCGCAGTGAAAACTTAATGAAAATTTTTGGCCATTCATTGAAATTTTGACTTTTTAGAGGGTATTCAAAATTGTTTTCATTGGGTTTTCATGAGAAATCTTCCAGTAGTGTATGTATTTAGCAGGGACAGATTAAGGGTTTCTGAGGTTTCTCAAAACTGGTCATGTAACTGTATTCCGGAATACATCAAAGGTTCAGATAGAAATGCTCCGATAGATAGTAAACTACCCTATAGAATGGTCATGCTTAAAAGTTTATTACCCCAACAACACAAAATCATATTTCAGAGTGTTTAAGACCTCAATTTTCCCCGGGGCATACTCCAAGACCTCTAGGATGGTATCCATATACCTGCTGCATGTGTAAACCTTCACTGGCACGGCTCCACCTCTTTACTTTTCTGCCTGCTCCTGATGCTATGCCAAGCTTAAGCAGCCTATATCAATCAATTTCTAAAAAATGTCTTTAAAGGTGAAAATTGTCACCAGATTCAATTTCAAAACACTGAAACACATACTGTATAATTTTCTGGGAGACCCCTACAGTAAGTGTACAATTGTACATGCAACAGAAAGCTTGTCACCAAAATTCCTAGAGCTACACACCCTTGCACTGGTTATATTATTAGGTATGTATACATGTATGCTGTAGCTGGAGTAGATCTAGGATTTCACAAGGGGATGCTACTGTAGCTAACAGGGCTAGTGCTAGTGCTGTTGCACCAAAATTTACATATATAGATATTTATAGTTTAGCTAAGAGTACAGAATATACTATAATCTCTTCTACTTGTACACCACTGCAAAGAAACTAGCACTTATAAAACACTGCAAAATATAAGAGGTTTGGAATAATAGACAGGCTAAAGCCATGTAAACTTTTCTATTGAGCCCTTACCAATGAATACTCCATGAAATTATTCTTCATAGAATTTTCATTGGCTACTTTCATTGGATATTCATTGATTTGTCCAATGAAAATATTATGAAAATAAAAATTCATTGGGGCCACCAATGAAATTTTGACTTTTCATAGGTTTCTTTGAAAAATTCATTGGATTTTCAAGGTCAAATTGTCCAATATATATGAGAGCAATTACAGCATGAATTCCATGTATGAACATAATAGGTATGCAGATATTTTTACCTTGTAGCATAATGTAATAAATGAAATTAAAGACATAATAGGCTGGTGCCTATTCATAGCCACTCAGAGACTTTGAGGGTTCCTTGGACTTTACAGCATGGGGTATAGCAGAACACAATGACTCCATGTATGAGCCCTTGCCCTTGACAGACTATAAGGAGTGGAATATTTCCCTTTTTTCATGGATTCATGTTACTCCCACATTATGCTTTTCTCTGAGGACACAATATAAAGTCGTTAAAACTCACATCAACTGATTATTTCAATGTTTCACTGTAAAAGAATGCATGTCCAATTTACAAGCAATTGTGACCTTGAATAATACAAGAGATTGCATGGGTTGGGTTGCGATAGATGATGAACTGTCATGTGCTTTATATTATTTAGGGGAAAGAGTTTACTATATTCTGCTCATCGACTCATCACAAGTGTTGTTCTTTAAAGCTTTTTATCAGAGCAACAACATAATGAACAAAATTAAAGTTCAATTTTTTTGCTACTTTTAGATTAGAATTATGTGATCCTTAAGATAATGAGGTCATTTAGGATCTGTCATGCATTCAGTTTGGATAGTGGTACATAATACCAACTTACTGCATTTTAACACATCTTCTAAGCATGAATCTGATTGCTGTACTGATAAGATATGAATTAGCAATTCACAATACAGGTGCATGGTTCACTTTGTTTGAAAAATTTAACCAATTGGAAATCATATAGCTAGTGGTAGAGTAATTTTTTACATAATGAAGACACTCCTTAAAGTTACTACAGCCCAGCTTTAGTCATTAATTCACTAAAGCCATTTATGTATTTGGCATTCCTCAGATTCTTCACAAATAGAAACAGGTACTAATAAACAACTACTATTTACTTTACTGCAAGTCAAAAGTTGACCAACTTCATGTAACTATTCATGTGTAATTGTACATATCACATATATACCAGGGGGGGTCTGGTGGAAGAAAATGATGTTGTAGAAACTTCAATAACAAATGTACATATACTGAGTACCATGCATACTACTGTATAACGTTGACAATAATTGTTTTATAAGATATCACAATGATTTCAATGATTTCAATTGTAAGTTAGGTAGAGCCCCAGCTGCACAGTGCATGCATGCATTTTAATTATCATAGAAGTAAATAATGCATATAAGACTTGGATAACATGTACTATGAATGGAAAGGCCAATCCAAAGAAGTACAGATGAGGTGGTTAGCTACCCACTATTCAAATATTCAGATGGCATGCAATATTGTTAATACATTATATTTAATGTGCTTTTACACAACACATTAATGTAAGGCATGCAGCTATGCAGCTATACAAAATATGCGCACATATGCAAACACAGGTGTAAAAAGTTTTGCAGCAGTCCCATGCAGGTGCTGACAAACACCTTAATATTTCATCTGTCCCCTAACTGGCCCTCATATTGAATATACGTGCAATGAGCTATAGTGCTATAGTATGTGTGTGTGTGCGTGTGTGTGCGCGCGTGTGTGTGTGTGTGTGTGTGCGTGTGTGTGTGCGTACGTGTGCATGTGCGTGCGCGCACGTGTGTGTGTGTGTGTGTAATGCTCTAATCTCAAAGGTTATATCACTTGAAATATCTGACATGCAACTGGATTAATTATTAGAATAAATTTATTTCACACCTATCAAAGGAGTGCCAATACATAGTTTTCCTGAAATAGTCACTACAGTTGCCCACTCACAGTTAATGCCTCAGAGACTAAGAGCATCATGTACCTGTATGCTCAATAACTTTTAGTGTTGATCAAAGTGACTGTTTTTTGGTTATTGCAGGTTGCTGACCTGATATGCATACTTGTGGTAGTGTTTCTTAGACCAGGAAGCTTTGTTAAACCAGGCGCGCGCCCGCGCGCCGAGTTTACTGAAATTGTTTCCGTGAAAAACGGTGTGTACCTAGTCTCGCGTGGCCAGACCCTTTCCGCGCAGCCGCTTATCGATCGGAAATTATAAGCGCCGCGCTACAAGGGTCTGGAATAGTTCGTGAACGTGAAATTTTTTGACGCGTTATTGGTGACAATTGATGGACTGGGTAACGCCTAAAATACAAAGGTACAAAATGCAACGTGTGTTCCCTTGAATCTTTAGTCTGTTCTGACCGGCAAATCCGCTTAAACCTTTCGCCTACTTTCCTTTTACCTCGAGATGAACTGAGCTTGTTTGTCATTATTCAACCGTACTTGTTGAAGATTCAGTAGTAGGTAGAAGGCAAAACCCACACGGGTCGATAGTCGTCATCCCCAGAGGCCTTCTTCAGCTCGTTCTTCAGTAATCAGACTACTTTGGCGATTGAGGGATCGCGTGAGCCAATTTACACTCCCCAACCACTGGGGATTGTAGATTTTTTAAATACGTGAACTGTTCCAGACCCTTGTAGCGCGGCGCTTATAATTTCAAATCGATAAGCGGCTGCGCGGAAAGGGTCTGGCCACGCGAGACTAGTGTGTACCTATCTATCTACCTATCTATGTTTGTCCGTACGCACCCACGTGAGCAAAATCGTTAAATAATGGTAACAGCAGCTTTTACGTAAGGAGTAAAAGCGAAATGAAGTCTGTATTAAACTTCTGCACAGGTTAACTTTGCTCTGAGGTGGTTTCTTTTCGGCAGACTGAAATACGGGTGCGGCGACTTTCATTATTATTATTATATTTGTTACTGTGCAGAAATCAAAAAGATTGTTCTGCACAGGTGTGATCATAATGCATGTTCAGGTTGGTACAAAACTCATCTAAGGTAGGGGAGTTTCCTCAGACTTTGTAAACTACCTTCCCTTTGAGGTTTTCAGGCGTTTAGCTAACAACTGAAAAACAACGGTGCAGGCCTCGTACACTACCAGGAATAGCCTATCGCTTCGAGTTGAAAGGGGGCGTATCCCTTACGCACGCGAACGAAAATGAAGAGTAGCTTTGAGGCTTTGTCAAGAGAATTTGTGGGAAAAAACACGATAGTCAAACTATAAAACAGTTTAGAAGATACTTCTGGGCGTACTATGTTGGTAAATACGGTTTGTTTAACAAACATGGAATGAACATAATATTATTCTGAAAGTAACCAATAAGGCAAGTTAATGCATTTTTACGTCGCAATATTTCTAACTGTCCTACACATGTCAAATGTAACATCTATAAGATCATGGTGCGCCCAATACTTGAATATGGCTCTACCATCTGGGACCCCCACACCCACCTAAATATCAACTTACTAGAAAGTATCCAAAGAACTGCTGCAAGATTTTGTTACAATAATTATTTTAAACTTTCCAGTGTTTCTAGAATGTTGAACCAGCTCAGTTTACCCTAATCTACAGCAAAGGAGAAAGAGAAGTAAATGTATTATGATGTTCAAGATAATTAACGACCTTATAAGACATTCCTGCCAGCTACTTTGTACCTAAACAATGTTTACGCTAACCAAACGATATCAAAGGGTAATTGTTGATGGAGAATCATCTAGCACAACAACTGTTAAGTCTGGGGTACCACAGGGTACTGTACTAGGCCCCGTCATGTTTCTTGTATATATTAATGACATAAATGAAAACATTACATCTTCAGTTCGATTGTTTGCTGATGACTGTGTTATTTACAAGACTGTTACAACACCGCAAGATTCAAAACAGTTACAGGAAGACTTACATAAAATATGTGAATGGACTCACAAATGGCAAATGAAAATAAATGTTGAGAAATGTGCTGTGCTGAGGTGTACTCGTTCCCTGAATCCCATACAATATACGTATACCTTATCAGGTCATAATCTCGATATAAAGAAGTTCCATACATACTTAGGTGTAGCAATTGATAACACTATGTCATGGTCATCACATATACAAACAGTAAGTAACAGAGCAACCAAAGTGCTAAATTTTATTAAACGAAACCTAAACAACTGCCCATCTGATACTAAAAGAACAGCGTATTTAACATTGGTTCAACCAATTATGGAATATGCCGCCCCAGTTTGGGATCCGTATTATAACACTGACATTTATAAGTTAGAAAAGGTGCAAAGAAGAGCTGCTCGATGGATTTTATCAGATTACTCCAGAAATAGTGTTATGTTATTATTGTCCTCTCTTAGTATACCTGCATTACAACAACACCGTCAGTCATCAAGATTAACACTATTCTATAAAATAATTAATACTACACTACCGATCTCCATCCCCTCACATTATCAAAGAACTCAATTTTGTACCAGGCAACATCACCCCAATCATTTCATTCTGCCACAAGCAACCCTCAACACCTATAAATATAGTTTTTATCATCCTAGAACTGTTAAAGATTGGAATGAGTTGCCAATTAATATAATAGAATCAAGAAACTTGGATGAATTTATTTACGTACTTAACCTTCACTACTGTAATTAATTGTCAAATTGTATGTATGTATGTATGTATTTGATTGTACCATTTGGGGTTAGCTGAGCTGACTGCCCAGTACCTAATCTTAAATCTTAAATCTACTTCAAGGAGGATACTATATCCATCTCTCTACAAAAATTGATTCTTATAAATTTTCATTTTTTCCTTCTGTTTATTTATTTATTTTTATTTATTTATTTATTATCTAATTCATCCAATTATTATTTATTATTATTTATTGTTAATCAGCAGGACCCTCCAGGGGTATAATGCTGATGTGCAATTACATGTGTACAATTTCCATTAGTTACTTAACTATATAAGTATGTACAATTACGACAAGTTACTTAATTATATACATATGTACAATTACAATAATAAACTATAAAAATATATACAATTACGATAAGTTACTTAACTATATACATAGAAGGGGCTAATTTTTGCTTAAATTCTTCAACACAGTCAGTCTCAATAATCTCATCATCTAATCTATTCCATTCTGGTATACAGTTCTTGGGAGGAAGGAATATTTATATACATCAATTCTTGGTTGGTAAGGTACTAGTTTAAAGTTGTGTGAGTGTCGGGTCCGTAATAGGAAGGGGTGGCACCAAAAGGCTAGGCCTGCACGAGGGTGCTTCCCCAAAATATTACACACATACGTATACACAGGGTGCTTCCCCAAAATATTACACACATTCTGTAATTAAATTATGGAATAGTTTACCTCCACCTGTATAGTCAATTCTCTCACACTTAATGATTTTTGTATTAACTTAGATGCTTATATGCATAACACCTGTGCATTATAATCTGTCATTGATTCCTGCACAGTAATACTAATAATAATAATAATAAGCGCTTCCTTAGCAATGCAATAACAACGTAATTGAACGAATTACGGAAATTTCATGAATTACGAAATACTAGGATTAGCTAATAATATTATTGCACAACCCAAAATTACCTACCCTATTGTAAAATAGTAATACATAGTTGGTTAATTCATAGTAGCATATATTATCTATGGTTAATCCCAGGTGAGTTAGCTATAGCTGCATGCATGGCGCCTGGTTTTTAGAAGTAGCACAACCGCACCAACTCAGTTAGTGTTACTGTACCGGCACGCTGGTATAGCTAACTATAGCTAGGCAGGAGCTTATAAGCGCCGAAGACGTAAGCTCCTGAGCTAGGTCATGCAGTGGAAGTGGACTCCGTAAACAAGATACATCATGCCGCCGCAGATATAAACACGCCGTGTATGCATGCATACGAGCGTGTATGCAAACTGAGTAAAGTAGCTAGCTAACACTGTAAATTCGGAAATATGTATGACATACAAAATTGCCACAGGAATCATATGACCATTTGTAATTTTGTATGACACTGATTCATATTTCCGAATTTACTTGCAGTGAAGGAATGAAAGGGAGAGCGGGGCTAGTGAATCTCAGCCGGCTGTCGGACACTCTCACTGATACGTAGTATTAGGGATTTTATGTTAAACTGTGGAAGTAATATTACATCACAGCCATGCTAATACATAAACAGTCTAGTTACTCTAGTTACGAGATGATAAAACCAAACGGATGCGCGGCGCTTGTCGATGTCTCACCACAGCAACGACATCACGTAATTAATCAAATACCGTGGTGAGGAAACACCGAGGGAAACACGTATTAAGACTCCCCCAATTGTGGAGCTGATTCGGGCAGAGTCTCAGTTTGCCGTGGACTAAGAAAGTCCCGGTTTGTCCAGCACAGGCCATTTATGTGCTGGGGGTGGTAGGCAAGGGCAGTCCATCAAGCCCGGGAAAAAAAAAAGGGGAAACACGTGGTCACACGACTAATTATTCTGCGTGATTTGGCTGTTGTGTCGATTGTGGGAGTTACAACGAAAAGGGATTGTACCCCGGAATGTACTGACTACCAAAAGCGAGGTGTGATGTCCGAGGTAGACTAAACCGCCATGACGTCACAATTTTATGATCACGTCATGCAGTGTGCCAGTAATCGTGTAGTTCGGCACCGGAAATACAGCAGTTGCTACCGTACACTGAATAAGTATAAAAGTAACTAAGTAACTGCCAACTTAGCTACAGTTTACTATAACTAGATACATGCTGTGTGCAACAAGATGATTGGCAGGGTGGTATTAAGCTTGATACTATATTGTTGCTCTGTGATAAGTGGAACAAGTAAGTATTCAAGGGTAGCTACTGAAAATTGTGTGCATTTATTGTAAACTTGTAGATGGTGATGACATAGTGCTAAAGGATTATCCAGTGAGTGAAAAGTGTACCAGGACACAAGCTGATAGAATGATGGAAAGAGCAACAGCAACGTCTCCAGACAGGTTAGTAGCAGTATCTTTCACTGTGACATGTGATCACATCATACGAACCTGATGATTGTTGGTTATTAATTTCTGATCACAAAAATTACCCTTATAGTTTTGCAAAATTTCAGTAAGGCTGTTTCAAACTCCAGCTTTATAAATTAGTACACCATAGGAGCTGATACATTGAAACCTGAAGTGTATGATTAGGTCACAGGAAAAGGTCACTTGTCTAATCTGCTTATTAAAAGCTAGTGAATGTTTTATTTGTGGACAAAGTGACTGACTAGCATAGTATCTGATTAATAGGGCTAAGTAAACTAAAACAGACAGGCTTTGATGAAGCTACTCTTTAGGACTGGAAGGCATGCCACAGTGCATTTGTACTGTATGTGGTACGTACGTAAAGAGGCTGTTAAAACTAACATTAAAATGGCTTTATTAAGTACTGGCAAAGTTATTCTATTCAATAGTGGATAACTTCTCTTTATGCTCTTAATGACACATTTAAGAGGCTTCAACACTTACAATGATGCCAATATTGGTAGAATTTGATATGGTATAAGTTACAATAATGGCAAGTGATTAGAGACAAATTACCTTACACACTTAACATTAATATTATTCATGGTTCCACACCAGTCTACCATTCTATATGAGACATCTTTATCGTAGCTACATCAAATTGTCCTATGATTGTTTATTTATCCTAAGGTTTTTATGAGACCATTCTAAGTTGATATTAAAGTCAAATGCATTAATGAAGTCATCACCAAAAGATTCCCTCATACATATTACAGTACACACCTATATAAATATGTGGGGGACAGCTAGCTATACACAGTGACCATAGTCAACCAATTTTGGTAAATATGGGACTTCATCAAATACACCCTTGTCTGGCAAATTACCCTGTAAAAACAAGTGTTCATAGATCGTTACCATGAGTGCTGTTAATACTAGAGATAAGTCGTCTTAGCTAGTAAGGAAGTATTATACATGTGTTTGGCTTCTATCCTAGTCCCTTTCATAACTTAATGTACAATATTTGTCCTACCAAATGATTTTGTTATCCTTGCATGTGAGGTGCTATAGTTCTGGTTTATAGCTGATCAAGCTAGCATATTTTATTCAAAAAGTTGTACACTAAAAATTAAGTTTAATGTCAATGCAAATCGCACAATATAAATGCAGTGTTATAGGTCAGATAGTGCAGCCTTACTATGAAGTTTGACCAGGTGCAGAACAAATGATGTAATTAACACTGTTTACCTGCAGCCATATATAGCATGTATTAGATTTTGACCAGTCACACCTGTGCTATAAGACTAATCTTATGTATATTTATGATGTTTGCATATCCAGTATGCTTAAGTTATCCGCTGCATATATGAACTATGTAGCTACATGTGTACATCAATCAGCAACCAGATTAAAATTTTTACCTATCACATGTCCAGGAACTTGTGTATTGTTGACTACCACACCAAATTGTGAACCATCAATAACTCAATTTGAAGTACATGTACTGAACCACACAGACTGGCTATTTATAGTGGATTCCATACAAGGGTACATAATCTTTTAACTATTAAAACAACACTATGCCATAAGACTAAATTAGTAAGTAATTGAATGAATATACATGAGAAAGGCTATATCCTTCTATTGACATAAAGCAGAGTAGAGTAAATTATCTATATCTATACCTATTACATTGTGAAGTTTTGCTTACTTAAATTTGTGCATACGTTATTTGGTGTATTTTATTTGTAGCTATCGAGCTTGTTACAAATATGAGATGGTTAACAACAAATGTGAAATTGACACTAATGTTTCATTCGCTGAAGTAGTGACTGACATAACAGTGTTTACAGATCCAGTGACTGGCTCTAAATTATTTGATCTAACAACTCCAACAGATATTGATGGTAACTACCCTAATGACACTGTTTGCTTCTTTATTATTGGGAAAAGGTAAGTTGTGTGTGAGTGTGTGTGTGCACCCTTATATGGTAATATCTCTCAACCAGCACTAAAACCTATAGCAAATGCATGTGTAATACAAATAGATATGTACTAAAAACATGCAATTAACACCCAAAGGAGTCCAAGAGGCAATGTAATTCACTTATATTTTTTGCTGACTTGTCACAGCTGTGTTACTATTTGTGTGGTTAATCACACAAACATATTGTACAATAATATGATTACTCCATGACTACACATCAACAGTGTGGCAGTATGCAGTTGTTGTATCCTCATAGTTCTATAATTGTACCAATTGTGAACACTTGATTGTGCTGTACATATTTATACCTACTAACGTATCATAGCGTACTTGTGTTTTCAATGCATTTATGTTCTGTACCCCAACATCCTATATATATATATATTATGTTACTTAATAACTACAGTGAATACAGCTGTTCTGTATACTAAACCAAATACATGCATGTAGCTTTTGATTTGCAATAAATGTACATGTTTATTTTCTGAACTATGGATCAAAAATATACATAGCAACAGTGTACTTCAGTAACTTCACCTATATATGTTTCATATACTTTTGGGGAGAAGTACCTAGTTGTTGGTTGAGCTTTAAATATTTGTGGCTGTAAACTATTAGTCATGCACAGAGTAGCACACCACATGTGACACACCAAGTAAAGGTTAGTTATTAATATGTATCGTTCTGTGCACAGTACTAAGGAGGGCATGAAGTGATATTATCAAAATACATATTTGGAAGTACAAATGTTTGCACCAGTGGTCATTGAAAGCAGCTACTGACCTAGCAATTCTACAACTTGGTGAGGACTTCCTGCATGTGTTCAACCATGACAACTGGCATCAAACACAAGCCATATAAACAGTGTTTGTTATGCGTGCACTACAGTTGAGTGATTTTTATGTGTTAGCTAGATAGTAACTCCAAATTATTTGCATGAGTGGTCATGTTAAAACCTTAAATCACTCTTATGTGACAGTATATCAACAGGTTTGTTATATACTGATGATGTCACTTTCACCTTCATCATGCCCTGACTTAAGTCATACTACATATCAAATGATAACAACAGTTAGCTCATAGTGTATATACAGTTAGCCCACCTTAAGCGACATCAATACTAATAATTATAGTGACTTAACTACTGACTTTAATCTACTAACTTCTCTACCTTGCATCCATCATTACAGGAGCACCAGCACATGTACAGCACATTATTTTTATACAGCGTATACATTTACATAGGTACATGCACATTTGATTATATGTACAAGGAATTTTGTGAAAAGCCTGCATTTTACAGTATTCAACAATAAAACAATTTAAATTCTCTAATACAATCAGGCAATCGGTTACTTGTTTAATTATCTGACAGTTTGATGCATATACATACATTCAGTAGGTCATTGTGTATATGTTTTGCTGACTAATAGAAGTTACAGACTTACAGTGTATTTCTTATACTGTAAATTGTTCAGCATACACATACATAAAATGATCTCAATAGTTGGAACCTTCTGTTGTATTTGTTTTTCATATGACCCCATGTATGCTGTAGTAGAAGTGTAGTTTGATAAATAATTGTGTGTGTGGGTAAAGGTAAAACATGGTCATGTAGCAATTTGTTTTTTCAATACACACATAGAAATAGAGGATTTCTCTACCAATACTATGAAGCTTTTCATCAAGATGTGGAGGGATACTTACAAATTGATGTTTCAGTTGATCAACATGGTACAGTGATTGAAACAGTTATTAATGGACTTTGTCAAGATTTTTTTGAATTTCGTGAGGTGTGTTACATGTTACATTAAATAAATGAAACTTGTATAATAACATCAAGTTTGTTGACTGCAGCTATATTATGTATTTGTCTGTTTGCATAATTGCACTGATACATACACAGAAACAATTTGACAAGAGTCTTCCTATTAACAAACTTGTCACTTGTGGTAATGTGGTGGATCCCAGGATCCAGTTTGAAGTTGATGTTGCTTCAGCACTGACATTGGAGTTCAAGTCTAATAACCAAACTGAAGGAATTGGGATGCATTTGATTGTGTTGGAAATTAATTCAACCATTTATACAGTAAGAGTTGCTAACTAAATACAGTGTATGCATTAACAACAATATTACTATAGTATTGCATTTTTACTGCAATTTGGTGTAAAAGAGCATGTTGTATGTAGCTAACTCCACCATGGAAAACTTATTGATTGCTCAAGTTATACATTTATTGCTTATCACTTTATGATCATACAGACAAACAACAATCGAAGAAAGAGAGAGGATATTATTGCTCCACAAGGTTCACCCGGTATTCCAGGTACTAATGGAATTCCTGGATCACAAGGAACACCAGGGATTAATGGAAGACATGGACAGGGTGGTTCTAAAGGGATTAAAGGCACTACAGGTGTTAGAGGGAACAGAGGTCAGGAAGGTGACAAAGGCCCACAAGGAGAGCAAGGGGTAACCGGTGATGTTGGCCCAGATGGTGACCAAGGATTACTGTGTGACTGTGAAATACTTGCCAAGTGTACAGCTGGGAGACCAGGGAAGAAAGGAGTTAAAGGATTACAGGGAGTACAAGGGCTACCTGGTGATGATGGTGCTAAAGGACTACCTGGTAATGATGGACCTAGGGGATATCCTGGTAAACCTGGGAGAAAAGGTATAAGATTATCTGTAATGGATGTAAATATTCCATGCATTCAGGCACTCATATATGTGTATTATATGTATATACTACACCTGTGGTTGAGATCAAAAGTGTCGCGCTGTTGTATATAACTGATATACCACGGCAAACTGTGGCATATAAGTGATATACCACGCTTTGTGGGCTATGCTTACCATATGATACATTCCGTGAAATTCTTATCTAAACGGTGAACAAGTCTCTAATAACAAGTGCCTAAATCAAAAAATTATTCACCTGAGCACTGTGAGCAAGGAGAAAGAACTTATGTCCCCTTCACTAACTCTCTTCTCCTTCACTTAGTCATGAGTAGATACTAAAGAGTCTAAAACATCTAGGATTTCTACTGATTTCGATCTTCAACAGGTGCTGTTTCACTATAAATTGCTTTCTATAATTGTTTCATCTACTGGGATGTAGAATATAACAGTTATAACACAATTACTTGGAATATACGTACTCACACCCTGCAGGCACTTGTGCGTATATTTTTGTCATATCCCTCACAACCGTGTTATAACTATAAAATATACCACTTTGATATCTCAGTTCAAAGGAAACCACAGGAGTCTATTTCATGTATTGCCCTGACCACAGTTGATTATTTATATAGAGCTGCTTAAAGTTTTGCATTGTAGGTTTGAGTTTAACATGTTGGTATAGTTAGGCTAGGGATTGTTTTGGAAGAAAAATAATTGAGTGAGTCAGCATTGCATAGTTCAGTTACTAGGCATCACTAAAAATGGTTTTTGCGATTGTTTTTCTATCCACAAAGTGGTTGTTTGGTTTAAAATGGTATCACTACAACCAGCAAAACCCACAATCATTTCTGTTTATGCTCACAATTTAAACCCACAATTAAAGTTTGCAAATCTCTGTATAAAAGTACTGTGATGAATGCAGGTTTGTCCTCCTTCCTCTATTAGGTGAGCATGGGTGAGTGGTATATATTACTTATACCAAGGCCATGAGGGATTTTCCTAATATATATGCCCAAACCCAAGGGCTGCATGGTATCACTATTGAATATATATCAATGTTGCTGGTCGCTAATTACAGCTTTACTCATTTGTATGAATACTTGCACATCCATGTTTCAATTTCTTGTGCACAGGTAAAACAGGCTCAACAGGTGCTCCTGGTTTAACTGGTCCTGCTGGAGAACAGGGTGTACCAGGTGCTCGAGGAGATTCTGGTCCTCCTGGGCCCCCTGGCCCTACAGGATGTTCATTACCAGAAAATGCTAAACTAAGACGTCATATGACAACACTGGGACACATTATTACGAGAGCCACAGAACTATACAACAATCTTGATACAAAATCCGCAGAAAATTTTTATGACTACTTGATTAAGAAAGCTGATACTAAGAAACAAACAGCATCAGCAAAGAATGAACATAAAGAACGTGAAACCAGAAATGCCTACTATATGAACACTGCTGACTGTGAAGGAGTTATTGTTATTCCTGGCTCTAAAGGAGATGCTGGATCAGCAGGTTATCCAGGTAATGATGGTACTCAAGGATATCCTGGAATACCAGGTAAGTATAATTATCCTTCCTGGGGTTTAACAATAAGTAATACTTTGGTAATAGGAGTGGATGGTAGCAGTGGCCAGGCTGGAGATCCAGGAATTCCAGGTACAGAAGGAGTGAAAGGACCTACTGGTAAACGAGGATCTATTGGACAGAAAGGAGATGTGGGTAGTGCTGGACCTACTGGTAGTCCTGGAGTTTGCCGATGCATTAAGGTATGTTGTTGTTGTATATGCTATTTCCATTAGGTAAATTGATTATAATGTTAGGCCACATAAAGTAAATATACAGCCAGTTATCGAAAACCCTGAGGACCATCTAGTATTCAAATAGTTGAAAACTCCATAACCTAAGAGTTTTTTACAGAATTACCAATGCATTTAATGCAATACATTTTCTTTTGTACTTTATTCCCTATAATATACTTGCTACTCTAGTAGAACAATTATTTTGATTAAAAATTAGGATAAATACTTGCCAGCACTTGCCATATCAAAACCAGTAATCCTTAACTTGATACAGAAATACATTTTACATGCTTACATTACCAGAAGATTGAAATTATAAGAATATTTTAGTATGTTCTTTCTATCCCAGACAAGAAACACGCTTACTACTGATAGGAAGCCTACATTGTCTTATGTTGGTACTGGTATACCAGGAGAACAAGGTGATCAGGGACCTCATGGTTATGAGGGACCTAAAGGATTCAAAGGAGCAACTGGACTACCAGGAGATGATGGGGTGAGAGGACCAAGAGGCATTGATGGTGTTGATGGTGTACCTGGTAAAACTGGTCCCAATGGAGTTACTGGGTTAAAAGGTTTTCCTGGTGAAAAAGGTTTGCCTGGACCACGTGGGCCCCCTGGACCCCCTGGACCACCAGGTTGTGTTTGTAACAACGTGATCATCAAGTTAGACAAGTATGGATTTGTAAAGAAAACACGTCCATTATTGTACAACAAGTTTGGGATTGTGAAAAGTAACTTTACCATTCTCTCTGGAACATACTCTAATTATACTCGAACAAAGGACAAGTACACTCCAACGCAAAGAAAATTTGAATCAGATAGAACAGTATATTACACACCCAATATAACTTGTGTTAAAGGTAAGGAATTTGGAGCTGTAATATATTATATCTGTCATGTGCTGCTTAACATACTTGCTGTTTTGTTTTATTGCTATTCTGTGAATTGCTTTCCACAGAAATCTCAGGACCACCCATTGAGGGTTCAAGAGGAGAACAGGGAGAAGCAGGTTATCCGGGTAAAACTGGTAATCCTGGAATAGCAGGTGAACCAGGTGTGAATGGAATATCAGGATTGAAAGGAACCAATGGGAATCAAGGAAGACTGGGCCCTGATGGTACAGATAAATAATGTATGAGTACATATCTGGTGTGTATGAAACACAGGATTGTCGTACTCCCACATTAGTAATAGCATATAATTGTCTTGTGCAACCATGTATGTGTCATTCTTGCTTGCTTGCATTATGCATGAATATTTGTAGCTACTGTTTCTATCAGTTTCCTTTATCCCAAGGTGAACAAGGAGCAGTTGGGGATAGAGGCAATAAAGGATACCAAGGTGCAAATGGAAAACGTGGTCAGCCAGGAAGAAATGGAGTTTGTAATCTGGATACAAATGCTGTATTTTCAATTTACCGTAAGTTGATTAATTACATTAAGATTATCTTGATCTATAGTTGTTTGTTCTATATAACAAGAAGCATCATGTGTCTGTCACTGGGAAAACTGGTCTTACCACCTATTCAAGAAGTGCTGAGAGGCATGGGGCCTTGATTGAACTAATGCACAAAAAAATAACTATCTAAAATGGTAGGAAACTTTGCTGCTGGTCCCTAGTACAGTAGACTGACTGATTTTGACAGTGAAATTTGATAGTGTATTTATTATTTAGTTTTGTGCATAGTAAATACAGTAAATGGGTGATAAACAGGTGTTTCTAGCCAGTCACTATAGCTTGACATATATGACGTGGCTACTCTATTAAAGCATCTTTTAAAGTTGTTGTTCCTCTTTGCCTATTTTCTAAAAATTCAGTAATATTGCCAGCATTGTGCTCATTGCTTTTCCTGTTATGTCCCAAGTTTTACCAGTACACCCTTGACTGTAAATCAAGAAACTTCAGCACTAAAATTGATATTTCCACATCAAAATTCATTTTTTTAACATGATAGATTCATAATTACTATTTATTCATCATTAAAAGTTTACTGATTATCTGAACGCTTATAGCTACAATTGTACCATGTCCAAGAAGATGCCCTGATGGTGCAAAAGGTGCCACTGGTGATAGAGGAGATCCTGGATCACGAGGTTATCAAGGATTAGGAGGACTCAAAGGAAATACAGGTTTACCTGGTCCTAGAGGATATGCTGGATCACCAGGATTACCAGGGGATCAAGGAAGGCCTGGAAAACCTGGATCAAGAGGTCCATCTGGATACAGAGGGTTACCTGGACCAGTGGGACCACCTGGACTTCCTGGACCACCTGGTCCTAGTGACAGGTGTCCTGAATTTGACGGTGTGGACTTTGATGTGGTAAGTGAATATGATATGTGTAGTATTGCTTTGATCAATTGTACTGTTATTATTATTATTTTGAGCATGCAAAGACATCAGGCATTATGCTAGCATTTTAGGGATGTGTTTATTGAAATGTGCAATGTGAACACCTGATGAAAATAAACATACTGTTCATTACCACCCATGAATTTTTTTTCATGAAATACTCTGATATAGCTGTCATAAACTCTAATTTATTTGTGTCAACTCTCTATTATTCTAGTTCTTTGCTGCTACAAATCAAGATGTTGAATACCTTCAATATCTACTTGACACATCCAGCAAGGAATATGCTGCCAAACTAACAAATACTACTTTTCCATTGTTAAGAGAACTAGCAACTTTTGTTGCTAGAGGAGATAAACTGTCATCCCGTCCTCATCAGCGTGGTAAGCAAACACCGTTTTTATGATTCATAACAGTTGTACACATTATAATGTTTATTAGAAAAAACAGAATGTGAAACAACATTGAAGGCTCCCAGAAATGGCAGAAGATCAGTTATCAAACAAGATGGTACTGTGAAGTACATCAAGTTTAGTTGCGATGATGGCTACAGTTTGAGGGGATACTCTCTGGCAGAATGTAGGGATGGCAGATGGAGTTCTGACACACCAGTGTGTGTTTCAATGTACTAGCAATAACTGTTAAACTTAGCATTTCCCCCACACAATGTGTTTGTACAGTATGCAGGTACCATTAATATACCTGTTTGTGCTTTATTATCTTCTGTAATGTATTTTTGTGACTACTGCTGATAGCAGGGTATGATTGTATACTATAATTCACAACAAGAAATATTTGTACTGACTATTAAAATAAACTCATGAAAATATGCATAAGCCAGACATAATTATCTAAATTTAACATTGATGTAGATTCTATAGCCACGTATATACGTATAACCAGCTATTTGAGTCCCATGATATTAGTGGTAGACAAAGGTAAATTAATTTTCAAGTGTGATTGACCAATTAAAGTTGCTATACATATACTCCACACACAATAACAAACACCAGCAGACACGTAATTATTACATATATTATTATGTAAAATGCTTAGTATTGACATGATAAGCTGAAAATACAAGTGTAAAACAAATGAGATACCTATGGACACTCCAAATAAATTCTCTGTTTCCCTTCCTGTACCTAAGCATGCATGCAGGTGGGTGGTCCATTTCCATTATTGCATTATGAGATGAGCACCTTTCAAGCCATTATTTGTTTAGCTTTAGGAAAAATAGAAAGGTTTCATGAAGGCCTTTGATCCCTAGATGTATGCAACGTGTACACTAAAACTTATGTGTCATAAAAAGTAGTACTATGAAAACTATCTAACCATCTCTTGAAAGCACTTTAAAGTGGTTGCAGTGACCAGTTCAGTAGGGAGCTTAATTGTTCCAGGTATCAATGATTCATTGACTGAAAAAGTGATCTTGAGCTCTTGCATCCCTCTGCTTAAATATCTTTAAAGGGATGACCCCTTGTAACGCTGCAAGGGGGGAGGGGGTCTGAGGTTTCCAGAACTATTCAGGCAATTAAAATTGAGTTTAAATTGGTATCAAAGTTCAGATCGAAATACTCTGATAAAGCAGTCGACTACTCTAATAGGACAGTCACAATTTGTACTTTTAAAATTTACTTTTTCCAACTCAGTAAAAACTAAAACTGCATGTCAGAGTGTTTAAGACCTGAAATATTCCTGGGGGATGCCCCCAGACCCCCAGGATAGGCACTAGCCGATTGTGCCGGCATAATTTAAAGCATAATAGCTAGGTGACTAAAAGCATCAAGCATAATTCCAGCATAATAGGGACGATATTTGAAATTTTAATTAAAATGCGCAATATGCGCCTGAAAGAAAGCAAATATTAACTGCCAACAGTATTATTAGTGGATTTCATGTTTAAAAACACGTAATATAACTTATTAAACTATCTTTGTAGGTTATTCACACTTTTCAGAAATAAGATCGAGATACTCTAATAGAGCAGTCACTTACTCTAATACAGGATTCAGGAAAGGCTGATATACTCTAAGGCCACTCCAATTGGTAATTATGTTTCTGGTCCTTTGAAAATTAGTTTTAGGTGCGGGCGGGCGGAATTCAGCAACAAAGCAACAATGAAGTGACTGCTCAATTAGAGTATTTTTGTGATTTACTGACTGTTCTATTAGAATATATCGATCCGTACTATGCACTTTGCCTATTTCTTGCAGGTTTTCAATGATAAAATACAAAATATAATACTTAGATAGTTAGATTTAGCATAATTGTTGCAGCCCAATATTTGTTTCTAAAAATTAGGTTTTTCAAAAAGCTCATGCGGGCATTTTACCCATGTATTTCTGAAATTTCAAAAAAGGATGCGGGCGGTGGACCAGAAACATAATTACCAATTGGAGTGGCCTAATAAAACAGTCAGTTCTAGAACATAAACTTGATTTTGAAAGCATAATTTTGAGCACAATAGGCTTAATTTTTGAGCAATGCTCAAAAGCATAATAGGTAAAATTTTGGGCATAAGGCCAATGAAACTTGATTACCAGTTTCTCGCTCAGATTTTTGAAAATTTGATGCGGGCGGGCGGGCGGTTATTATTCATTATTCATTATTTTTCCAAAAGCACAACACACATCCAAACATGAAGATTTCTGCCAAAAAACAGTGAGATCTACACTGATTACTCTTGCATTAAATAGCTAAAGTACGTTACTAATCTATAACAAGTGATTTTTCCATTAGAGTATAGCTGATTGCTCTATTAGAGTAAAAGTGACTGTTCTATTAGAGTATTTCGATCTGAAATACCAATAATGAAATTCCATGCGGGTGTATCAAAAACATGCGGGCGATGACGCGAAACTGCTAATCAAGTTTCATTGGCCTAATAGGCCAGAGCCTGCACCAGAATGACATCCCGGCATGTCTGTTGTATGCTTCAAACATCACACAGTTCCACCTCTTAACACTTTAGCCTGCTCTTGATACTATGAAACATATGTTTAAATATCAGCCCTAAAGAATTTTTGATGAAAATTGTTACCAAATTCAATCTCAGAATTTCATACCCCAGACCCCCTAGATTTGAATGTGAGAAAATTTGGAAACCTGTCACCAAAATTCCTTGCTGACTGTTACAGCTAGACCACTCCAAGTCATATCTTAGTTTCTGGTCATTCCCTAGCCAGCAAAAGATGCGGGTGGGCGGATGATCAGGACTTCAGGACTATAGATACAGGTTTTTGCAATTGAATTCGGCAACTTTGCAATTGAATTCGTCCCGTTTGCAACTGAGTTCGTCGCTTTTGCAATTGAATTCGTCCCGTTTGCAATTGAATTCGTCCCTTTTGCAATTGAATTCGTCGCTTTTGCAATTGAATTCGTCGCTTTTGCAGTTAAATTCGTCCATAACAAGAATGGCAGCTGGAGCAAACACGAAAACATGATGTAGCAGCTGCTACAAGAACTTGTTAAAGTACAACAGTAGTAAACAACTCTTTATAAGGCAATAATTCTCCCTCTACAACCTCTCCAACAACATTTCAAACTCTACTACGCCATTCGCGATGGGTGTGGTCACTCGCGAGCAAGATAATTAACTTGTCAGACAGCTATCAACTTCGCGTACTACCAGCTTCAATTACCTTCTAGTGTCTCAAGTGTAACTCTCCAAGGCATAAATAGTTCATATCTTAATGAACGGGTTGGTTTCTTGGAGCCGTTTTGTTTATGACGAATTATAATGCAAACGCGACGAATTCTATTGCAAAACCGACTAATTCAACTGCAAAACCGACGAATTCAATTGCAAAACCGACGAATTCAATTGCAAACGGGACAAATTCAATTGCAATACCGACGAATTCAATTGCAAACGGGACGAATTCAATTGCAAAGGCGACGAATTCAATTGCAAAAACGGTCCGGTCTCACCTGTAAAGGATGCATGAAAACGGCGTTTCCTGGTTCCGTAAAACGAGTATGTCGTCCGCCCACACTGGCTGTACTTGCCGGGCCGTACGACACGGCTGCTTTCATAGATTTTGTAGAATGTTCTAGAACAATCTAGATTATCCATTGGTAGATCTATGAAAGATCTATGAAATTATGAAACTTGATTATTGAGTAGATTTTACCTAAAATTTTCATTTGGCTATAGAAATAAAGTGAGGTAATCAACCGTGATAGCAGCGGCTCAGTGGTTAAGGATTTGGGTGTTCAATATGGAGGTCTCTGGTTCGAACGCTGGTAAGTAACTTTTTTTCCGACATTTTTAATGCACCGTTTTTTACCCCGCGGTGACTGTTCTATTAGAGTATTTCGACCCCATTCCTAGCTGCTAAAAGTCGCGTCCTATCAGTGATTATGAAAGTCGCGTGACCAACCTCCTCCGACGGGAAACAGAGAATTTCAGCGGTCAATTGGCACAAAGTTCACCTAAATTGCCGTTATTAAAATTTTTCCCATTAACCTACCATCACAGCCATTTCTTGGCCGCCACCTTGGATTTCACATCTTTTTTCATCATAGCCTTTTCAAGGGCCGCACTCCTTTTTTTACAGCTTGGCTGTTTTTGATTAGATTTCACTTCTTTTTGTATTTGTATACCCCAAAGCCGGCCTTGGCCAGCTTTGGGACTTTTTAACCTATATATTTTTCTTTACCACAGGAAAAAGAAATGGATGAAGCAGATTTTATAAATACTTTAACTCATTCTGATTTTATCAGTAAATGTACAAATTATATATATAATGCATATATCAAGAGTTCATTATATTATGAGCTTTTGCATATATTTATTACATGTCAATTAATCCCCACAGGATAATTTGCAGCTGATCTCTCTACCGGGTGACTTGAAATGTAGCTGAACTCTCTACAGGGTGATTTTTTCATAGCTGAACTCTCTACAGGATGATTTGTTTGCAGCTGAACTCTCTACATGATGATTTCTTTGTAGCTGAACTCTCTACAGGGTGATTTGTTTGCAGCTGAAATCCCTACAGGTGATTTGTTTGTAGCTGAACTCTCTACAAGGTGATACTTCTAGGTGATCTCTCTACAGGATGACTTGTTTGTAACTGAACTCTCAACAGGGTGATCTGTTCATAGCTGATCTTTCTACTGGGTGATTTGTTTGCAGCTGAACTCTCTACATGGTGGTTTCTTTGTAGCTGAACTCTCTACAAGGTAACTTCTTCTAGCTGAACTCTCTACAGGGTGACTTGCTTCTAGCTGATCTCTCTACAGAGTGATCTGTTCATAGCTGAACTTTCTACAGGGTGATTTGTTTGCAGCTGAACTCTCTGCATGGTGGTTTCTTTGTAGCTGAACTCTCTATAATGTGACTTCTTCTAGCTGAACTCTCTACAGGGTGACTTGTTTCTAGCTGATCTCTCCACAGGGTGACTTGTTTCTAGCTGAACTCTCTACAGGTGATTTGTTTGTAGCTGAACTCTCTACATGGTGGTTTCTTTGTAGCTGAACTCTCTACAAGGTAACTTCTTCTAGCTGATCTTTCTACAGGGTGATTTGTTTGTAGTTGGATTCTCTACAAGGTGATTTATTTGCAGCTGAACTCTCTACAAGGTGACTTCTTCTAGCTGAACTCTCTACAGAGTGATTGATTTTTTTTGCAGCTGAACTCTCTACATGGTGGCTGCTTTGTAGCTGAACTCTCTAAAAGGTGACTTCTTCTAGCTGAACTCTCTACAGGGTGATCTTTTCATAGCTGAACTCTCTACAGGATGATTTGTTTGCAGTTGAACTCTCTACATAATGATTTCTTTGTAGCTGAACTCTCTACAGGGTGATTTGTTTGTAGCTGAACTCCCTACAAGGTAACTTCTTCTAACTAATCTTTCTACAGGCGATTTGTTTGTAGCTGAGTTCTCTACAGGGTGTTTGTTTGCAGCTGAACTCTCTACATGGTAGTTTCTTTGTAGCTGAACTCTCTACAATGTGACTTCTTCTAGCTGAACTCTCTACAGGGTGACTTGTTACTAGCTGATCTCTCTACAGGGTGACTTGTTTCTAGCTGAACTCTCTACATGGTGGTTTCTTTGTAGCTGAACTCTCTACAAGGTAACTTCTTCTAGATGATCTTTCTACAGGGTGATTTGTTTGTAGCTGAATTTTCTACAAGGTGATTTATTTGCAGCTGAACTCTCTACAAGGTGACTTCTTCTAGCTGAACTCTCTACAGAGTAATTGATTTTTTTGCAGCTGAACTCTCTACATGGTGGTTTCTTTGTAACTGAACTCTCTACAGGGTGATCTGTTCGTAGCTGAACTCTCTACAAGGTAACTTCTTCTAGCTGATCTTTCTACAGGGCATATTTGTTTGTAGCTGAGTTTTCTACAGGGTGATTTGTTTGCAGCTGAACTCTCTACATGGGAGTTTCATTGTAACTGAATTCTCTACAATGTTACTTCTTCTAGCTGAACTCTCTACAGGGTGACTTGTTTCTAGCTAATCTCTCCACAGGGTGACTTGTTTCTAGCTGAACTCTCTACAGGTGATTTGTTTGCAGCTGAACTCTCTACATGGTGGTTTCTTTGTAGCTGAACTCTCTACAAGGTAACTTCTTCTAGCTGATCTTTCTACAGGGTGATTTGTTTGTAGTTGGATTCTCTACAAGGTGATTTATTTGCAGCTGAACTCTCTACAAGGTGACTTCTTCTAGCTGAACTCTCTACAGAGTGATTGATTTTTTTTGCAGCTGAACTCTCTACATGGTGGTTGCTTTGTAGCTGAACTCTCTAAAAGGTGACTTCTTCTAGCTGAACTCTCTACAGGGTGATCTTTTCATAGCTGAACTCTCTACAGGATGATTTGTTTGCAGTTGAACTCTCTACATGATGATTTCTTTGTAGCTGAACTCTCTACAGGGTGATTTGTTTGTAGCTGAACTCCCTACAAGGTAACTTCTTCTAGCTAATCTTTCTACAGGTGATTTGTTTGTAGCTGAGTTCTCTACAGGGTGTTTGTTTGCAGCTGAACTCTCTACATGGTAATTTCTTTGTAGCTGAACTCTCTACAATGTGACTTCTTCTAGCTGAACTCTCTACAGGGTGACTTGTTACTAGCTGATCTCTCTACAGGGTGACTTGTTTCTAGCTGAACTCTCTACAGGTGATTTGTTTGCAGCTGAACTCTCTACATGCTGGTTTCTTTGTAGCTGAACTCTCTACAAGGTAACTTCTTCTAGATGATCTTTCTACAGGGTGATTTGTTTGTAGCTGAATTTTCTACAAGGTGATTTATTTGCAACTGAACTCTCTACAAGGTGACTTCTTCTAGCAGAACTCTCTACAGAGTGATTGATTTTTTTGCAGCTGAACTCTCTACATGGTGGTTTCTTTGTAACTGAACTCTCTACAGGGTGATCTGTTCGTAGCTGAACTCTCTACAAGGTAACTTCTTCTAGCTGATCTTTCTACAGTGCATATTTGTTTGTAGCTGGGTTTTCTACAGGGTGATTTGTTTGCAGCTGAACTCTCTACATGGTAGTTTCTTTGTAGCTGAACTCTCTACAATATGACTTCTTCTAGCTGAACTCTCTACAAGGTGACTTGTTTCTAGCTGATCTCTCTACAGGGTGACTTGTTTCTAGCTGAACTCTCTACAGGTGATTTGTTTGCAGCTGAACTCTCTACATGGTAGTTTCTTTGTAGTTGAACTCTCTACAATGTGACTTCTTCTAGCTGATCTCTCTACAAGATGACTTGTTTCTAACTGAAGTCTCTACAGTGTGGTCTGTTCATAGCGGAACTTTCTATTGGGTGATTTGTTTGCAGCTGAACTCTTTGCATGATTGTTTCTTTGTAACGGAACTCTCTACAAGGTAACTTCTTCTAGCTGATCTCTCTACAGGGCAATTTGTTTGAGCTGAACTCTCTACATGATGATTTCTTTGTAGCTGAACTCTCTATTAGGTACCTTCTTCTGGCTGATCTGACTACAGGGTGACTTGTTTGTAGCTGAATTCCCTACAGACTAACTTGCAATGTAATATAATTGAGTAAATTATAAATGCAGCTGAATACTTTATTAGGGTGACTGTTCTATTAGAGTATCTCGATCTCGCATTTGTTACACGTAGTTGTCTTTCGAATCATAACTCAGTGGTTTGTAATCCGATTCTTCTGTACTACTACAAGGACTTTTTATGATGATTATTCCAGCTACATACTGATTTTCAGCTCGTTGCTTTAAGCGGTTTGCCTGGTAGACACAAAAACTAATAGTTTTTTTATTCATAAAAATCGATCGCGTAATTTTGACACAGGTCGGATTTTGTGTCATGTCTCCATGGTCTTTATTCCGATTCCTTTCAAACCACACAAAGGCACTCCTACGATAGTTGCTCCATCTACATATCAATTTTCAACTGATTCCTCAAAGGAGTTTACCCTGTAGGCGTGACAGACCTTCGACCTTATTTTACGCAAATAATCGGTAATAACTCCGTGAATGTTCATCGGATTCCTACCAAAGTTGGTACAGAGATCCGCCTTAATGAGCCCTTTATGTGTGCCAAATTTCAGCCCGATCCGAGCACGCATTCGTGTTTTATAGCGGATTTTTCGAAGTGTGCGAAATGAAGAAGTAGAAGAAGAAAAAAACGAAGAAATTAAAACGAAATTTTGTTCGCTCGTATCTCGGAAATGGCTGGAGCGATTTTCTTCAAATTTGGTGTGTAGACTCCCCTAGCTGGCCGACACGTCTGTAGCAAATTTGGTTCCAATCGGATAAGGGATCACAGAGCTACATAGGTGTGAAAATTGCGTTTTCTTTCTTCCTGTTAATATACTCACGGGTGGCACGCCGGCTTCTTGGGCCGCACGACACACTACCGTGTGTCTTGATACTCTAGCGGGCGTGCGTTCCGAGGCCGGGAATATACAATGTTTTGTATTTTAAGGATAAAGGCTTATGCCTGTACATCCATCAAAAAAAAAAAATTATGTACTTAGCTATTCTAATTACTACACTGTTAAAATGAAGAGTAACCACAACTCTCAAGGAGTTCCCAGTGTAGGGAGACCCCTGGAGAGTAACCATCACTCTAAAGGAGTAACTGGGGAGTAACACATGCTCTGAAGGTGGTGTCACTTACTCTTCAGAGTAATGGCTATTCTCTTCAGAGTGTTGGTTACTCTCCATGGGGTGTTAAATCCTCCCTACACTGGGAACTCTTCAGAGTGGTGGTTACTCTTTATTTTTTAACAGTGTATACAGAATCAAATAAGCAATTACTGTAGTGTCTGTCCAGCAGTGTTTTAAAATCATTAACAGAGGGAGAATCAACAATAGATTGGGGTAATGAATTCCAGTCATCAAGACACACGGTAGTGTGTCGTGCGGCCCAAAAAGCCGGCGTGCCACATCGTGAGTATATTGACAGGAAGAACGAAAACGTCATTTTCACACCTTTGTATCTCGGTGATCACTTATCTGATTGGAACCAAATTTGCTACACAGTTGCCCGCCAGCCAAGGGAGTCTACATTCCAAATTTGAAGGAAATCGCTCCAGCCATTTCCGAGATACGAGCTGCCAAAGTTTCGTTTTTTTTCTTCTTCTTCGTCTTTTCGCACACTTGCAAAAATTGCTATAACACGCAAACGCGTACTCCGATCGCCTGGAAATTTGGCACACAGAAAGGGGGTCCAAAGGCGAATCCTAGCATCAAATTTGGTACAAACCCGATGAATGGTTCAGGAGTTATGACCGATTATTCGCGTAAAACAAGATCGATTTGTTGTCACGCCTACAGGGTAAACCGCTTCATGGAATGAGTTGAAAAGTGCTATGTAGATGGAGTAACCATCGTAGGAGTGCCTTTTGGTGGTTTGAAAGGAATCGAGATAAAGACCACGGAGATATGACACAAAACCCAACCTGTGTCACAATTACGCGATCGATTTTTATGAATAAAAAAGTATTAGTTTTCACGCCTACTAGGCAAACCGCTTAGAGCAATGAGCTGAAAATCGGTGTATAGCTGGAATAATCTTCATAGAAAGTCCTTGCAGTAGTACAGAAGAATCGGATAACAAACCACTGAGTTATGATTCGAAAGCCAACTCCGTGTAGCAAATGCGAGATCGAGATACTCTAATAGAACAGTCACCCTAATAGAGCATTCGGCTAATTTATTTACTCCATTATAGAATTTTATTGCATCACAAGTTATTCTGTAGGGAGTTCAGCTGCAAACAGTTAATCTTATAGACAGTTCAGCAAGAAGACAGTCACCATGTGGAGAGTTAAGCAAATATCAATGGCGGATCCAGGATGGGGCATTTGGGGCAAATGCCCCCCCCCCCCCCCCCCCTTCAAGAAATTGCATACAAGATCGAGATACGCTAATAGAGCAGTCAATTACTCTAATAAAGCAGTCACAATGTTCTTGAGGCAGTGTAGCTTACCTATGAAGCTATAAATAGGATTTTATTTTACATAACAGACGTGATATAGTTGGTAAGGATAACTAGCTATTATTGTCGTGACCTTTTTTTTTTTTTTGGTCTTCAACTGGTTTTCAGCAAGTTTTTTTGGTCTTCAACTGTTTTTCAGAAAGGTGCCCCCCCTCTTTCCAAACTCTGGATCCGCCCCTGAATATATCACTATAGAGATTCAGAACATTACAAGTCACACTGAAGAAAGTTCAGCTATAAAAAAGTCATGCACTGTGTAGAGAATTCAGCTACAATTAAGTCACTCTCTAAAGAATTCAGTTACACAGAATTCAGCTACAACCAAGTCACTGTGGAGAGAGTTCAGCTACAAACAAATTACCCTTTAGAGTGATCAGCTACAAACAAAACACTTTGCAGGGTGTTCAGCTGCAACAAATCAACCTTTAGAGCGATCAGCAATGAACAAATCAACACAAATCTACCTGTAGAGAGATCAGCTACAAACAAATCACCCTGTAGAGAGATCAGCTAGAAACTACACACTATGTAAGGAGTTCAGCTACAAACAAATTACCCTGTAGAGAGATCAGCTACAAACTAGACACAAAGTAAGGAGTTCAGCTACAAGTAAATTACCCTGTAGAGAGTTCATCTACAAACAAATCAACCTGTAGAACAATCAGCTAGAAACAAATCACCCTGAAGAGAGGTCAGCTACAAAAAATTACCCTGTAGAGAGATCAGCTAGAAATAAATCACCCTGAAGAGAGGTCAGCTACAAAAAAATCACCCTGTAGAAAGATCAGCTAGAAGAAGTCACCTTGTAGAGTGTTCAGTTACAAAGAAACCATCATGTAGAGAGTTCAGCTGCAAACAAATCACTCTGTAGAGAGTTCAGCTACAAAGAAACCGCCATGTAGAGAGTTCAGCCTCATACAAACCACCTTGTAGAGAATTCAACTACAACAAATCAACCTGCAGAGAGATCAACTACAAACAAATCACCTTATAGAGAGTTCAGCTACAAACAAATTACCCTATAGAGAGATCGGCTACAAACAAATCAACCTGCAGAGAGATCAGCTACACACAAATCAACTTGTAGAGAGATCAACTACAAACATATCACCCTGTACAGAGATCAGCTAGAAACTAGACACAATGTAAGGAGTTCAGCTACAAATAAATCACCTTTTAGACAGTTCAGCTACAAATAAATTACCTTGTAGAGAGATCGGCTACAAACAAATCAACCTGCAGAGAGATCAGCTACACACAATTCAACTTGTAGAGAGATCAGCTACAAACAAATCACCCTGTAGAGAGATCAGCTAGAAACTAGACACAATGTAAGGAGTTCAGCTACAAGCAAATCACCGTGTAGAGAGTTCAGCTACAAACAAACCAACCTGTAGAGCGATCAGCTAGAAACAAATCACCCTGAAGAGAGGTCAGCTACAAAAAATCACCCTGTAGAGATATCAGCTACAAAAAAATCACCCTGTAGAGAGATCAGCTAGAAACAAATCACCCTGAAGAGAGGTCAGCTACAAACAAAACACTTTGCAGAGAATTCAGCTACAAACAAATCAGCTTGTAGAGAGATCAGTTACACACAAATCAACCTGTAGAGAGATAAGCTAGAAACAAATCACCCTGTAGAGAGTAGCTACAAGCAAAACACCCTGTAGAGAGTTCAGCAACAAAGAAACCACCATGTAGAGAGTTCAGCTGCTAACAAATCACCTTATAGAGAGTTCAGCTACAAACAAATCACCCTGTAGAGAGATCAGCTAGAAACTAGACACAATGTAAGCAGTTCAGCTACAAGCAAATCACCCTTTAGTGAGTTCAGCTACAAACAAATCAACCTGCAGTGAGATCACCTACAAAAAAGCACCTTGTGCAGAGTTCAGCTACAAACAAATTACCCTGTAGAGAGATCGACTACAAACAAATCAACCAGTAGAATGATCAGCTACACACAAATCAACTTGTAGAGAGATCAGCTACAAACAAATCACCCTGTAGAAAGATCAGCTAGAAACTAGACACAATGTAAGGAGTTCAGCTACAAGTAATTCACCCTGTAGAGAGTTCAGCTAAAACAAATCAACCTGCAGAGAGATCAGCTACAAATAAATCACTTTACAGACAGTTCAGCTACAAACAAATTACCTTGTAGAGAGATCGGCTGCAAATTAATCAACCTGCAGAGAGATCAGCTACACACAAATCAACTTGTAGAGAGATCAGCTACAAACAAATCACCCTGTAGAGAGATCAGCTAGAAACTAGATACAATGCAAGGAGTTCAGCTACAAACAAAATCACCCTTTAGTGAGTTCAGCTACAAACAAATCAACCTGCAGTGAGATCACCCACAAAAACGTACTTGTACAGAGTTCAGTTACAAACAAATCACCCTGTAGAGAGATCAGGTAGAAGAATTCACCTTGTAGAGAGTTCAGCAACAAAGAAACCACCATGTAGAGAGTTCAGCTGCAAACAAATCACCCAGTAGAAAGATCAGCTAGAAGAAGTTACCTTGTAGAGAGTTCAGTTACAAAGAAACCATCATATAGAGAGTTCAGCTACAAAGAAATTACCCCGTAGAGAGTTCAGCTAGAAGAAGTCACCTTGTAAAGAGTTCAGTTACAAAGAAACCATCATGTACAGAGTTCAGCTACAAAGAAACCACCTGTACAGAATTCAACTACAAACAAATTACCCTGTATAGAGATCAGCTAGAAGAAGTTACCTTGTAGATAGTTCAGCTACAACAATTCACCCTGTAGAAAGATCAGCTAGAAGAAGTCACCTTGTAGAGTGTTCAGTTACAAAGAAACCATCATGTAGAGAGTTCAGCTGCAAACAAATCACTCTGTAGAGAGTTCAGCTGCAAACAAATCACCTGTAGAGAGTTCAGCTAGAAACAAATCACCCCGTAGAGAGATCAGCTGGACGAAGTCACCTTGTAGAGAGTTCAGCTGCAAAGAAACCATCATGTAGAGAGTTCAGCTGCAAACAAATCACCCTGCAGAGAGTTCAGCTACAAAAAAATCACCCTGTAGAGAGTTCAGCTAGACGAAGTCACCTTATAGAGAGTTCAGCTATAAAGAAACCATCATGTAGAGAGTTCGGCTACAAAGACACCACTATGTAGAGAGTTTAGCTACAAACAAATCACCTGTAGAGAGTTCAGCTAGAAACAAAATACCCTGTAGAGAGACCAGCTAGAAGAGATTATCTTGTAGAGAGTTCAGCTACAAAGAAACCATCCTGTATATAGTTCAGCTACATTTCAAGTCACCCAGTAGAGAGAACAGCTGCAAAAAAATATCCTGTGGGGAATAATGGGCATGTAATAAATATATGTATATAATTTGTATAAGTACTAATAAAATCAAAAATAATTGAAGTACTAAAATTCTTCTTTAAGTTCTTTTCTTCTTCCTGTAGTAAAGAAAAAAACACATGGGTTAAAAAAGCCCCAAAGCCAGCCATAGGCCGGCTTTGCAGTATACAAATACAAAAAGAATTGATATCTAATCAAAAACAGCCAAGCTGTAAAAAAAGGTGGCAATTTGGTCTTGGCACCAAATTCAGGTGAATTTGGTCTTGGCACCAAATTCACCTGAATTGTTGTTATTAAAATGTAACCATTAACCTACCATCACAGCCATTTCTTGGCCGCCACCTTGGATTTCACATCTTTTTTCACCATGGCCTTTTTTGGGGGCCGCACCTTTTTTTACAGCTTGGCTGTTTTTGATTAGATTGATTACTCTGTTACTATAAAAATTAGATCTTGTATATGAATTAGTGTGATGCTTGAATAATTTCCTTGTGTGACCTCTTGTTACTGAGTAGAAGTGGATGGGGTAAATAAATGATTTTCTATGTCATAACTGCTTTTGAGAATTTGGCACAAATAGATCAAATCACTCCTTCGTCTACAGTGTTGTAAAGATGGTATGTTTAGATGTCTTAATCTGCCATAGTATGATAAATGGCTGATAGATGGAATCATTCTGGTTGCTTTATGCTGTATTCTTTCAAGTTTTTGATTGTCAAGTGTGTAAGAAGGTCCCCATATGACATTGTTATATTCAACAATTGGGCGAACAAGTGTTTTATATAGTTTTACCATGACATCAGAGTTTAATTTTACACTCAAATGATTTACAGATGAGACCTAGAATCCGGTAGGCCTTTTAACTACCATATCTGTCTGAATATGAAATTTTAATTTGAGACAATTTGTATGCCGATATCTCGAATGTTATCCAATAGCTCCAGCTGGATTCCTGCTATAGTATAATTGCCGGTGTATGGAGTATTGCCAATACGTAAGACCTTAAAATATTAAAAGATAACAACTAACCAGTCAAGCAAGATATTTATGTCATTTTGCAGCACGAGGCAGCCTTCAGAAGAACGGATGGTACGATAGAGCTTTATATCATCTGCAAACATCAATCAGTCGGGCATGAAGCGTTGTGAATTTAGTGCAAACCGTGAATTTAGCGCTACCCGTATTCCTAACCCTAAGAAACCTACAAACGATCTAACCGTAAATAGGCAATTACAGTAAGCGGCGCGCAACAGTGCGGACAGTTAATTATGCCTGATGCAATTCCTACATTTTCTGATGCAATATAAGGTGTACTGACGCAATGGTACTGACGCAGCAAGGTTTTGTCTGATGCAATAATACCTTGTATTGATGAAATTTCGCGCTGATTTGATGCCATCACACGACTATTTAAAAGGTTACAACAACGCCGGTCGCTTTCATTTCTCAGGGAGCCGAGTTTGTTGATATCGTACAGTTTGGTCGGATCGTGGAGGAACTCGTGATGGAGCAACCGAAGTGTGGATACACGGACATGTGGGCCGTGAAGATGAGTAAAGTGTTTAATGCTTTGGACAGACAGAAAAGAGGTCATCTCCTATGACTATTACCTAGTGATGCTATTAACATTTATGATTGTTAGGATACATAACAGAAAAGCTGCTAACTGACGTAACGGAACAGTTTTACAAGGACTATCCTAAAGTACAGAAGGAAGGCATCAAGAAGTCACAACACATCACTTGGGTAGAACTGTACAATAATGGCAGGAATGTCCCTGAAGGTAAGTGTGGTGTGTAATGTGAAGGGACTGATCCTTTTGCTTAGCTGTTAGCTGTGAATTTGAGTTTGCATAGTAAGGTAATAACGGGGGGTCCAACACGAAGAGCTAAGATTCAATCTTTACAGAGATTTGGGATTGAAAATGGGATTTAGTAAGATTTAATGTATTTCAAATCGTTTGAAATAAAATACCACATATTTTACCTTAAAATTTATACAACATTGACATATTAGTTGCATCCTATTATCCTACAAATCCATAGCTATGGCTACATGTATATATCCAAAAAACACTGAACTGGTCAGTTGTAGGAACCTACTTATACATCGCTTAGCTTACAACAGTTTTTCTACCATAACTATACTAGGTTGATCTTAAATTTAATTTTCTGCATGTTTCATAGTACCATTGATCTTAAATTGGCCTAAATGTGGTTGACTGTAACAAGATAGTATACTGTAGCCTTCCAGAGTACAACTTCAAAGAAGAGAACGCAATTTCAATTGAAACCATTACAGGAATAAGTGTCCAAATTACCTCTAAAACACTGCCCTCAGTAAATCCCTGATGAGGGTACTTTATTAAAAAGGTCCTAATTACCAATCCCATGACTACTGACCAGCATAAATAATATCTGATCATGAAAGAAAATGATTTTCTCCATTACATGGGGAAATTTATACTTCACCAAATACTGGGCGGCATTATATGCAAGTAATTTAACCATTGGCAGAAAATTCTTTTTCAGCTAAAGTTAGCTTATATCTCCCAGTAATGGAGCCAGTATATGCCCAATCTTTTCTGCACATCCACTTTTAACTATAACATCTTTGGCATCATCTCCCTTGTATACTTGTGTAGTTATCATATAGTTACTGTTAGGCAAGTGATACCCAATATGTTTCAAAACAATAGCTACAGCCCGAATTCTTTCACAGGAAGCTTTCATTTGGGTTTGCATTAGGGCTGTGCAATAATAGTAAAACCCATATCTCGATAAGTGACAGCCATTTTATCTCGATAACAATATTATCTCGATAATAATGTAATATTATAAACACAGTTTTACATATTTGTTGACATAAGGTCCTGGTCAAGTCAGAAATTTTGTCATTTAATTTGTTGGGTTTTCATTTGACTGTGGTTGATATACAGTAGATTACGGAGATTTACTATTATCTCGATAATGAAATCGTTATCAGGTTTACGATAGGTGATTTAGGTATCTAGATTATCTTTTATCTAAATTATCTCCCCGCCTTAGTTTACAATATACCTTTTTGCATGCCACTACAAATACAATATATGCGCTATGGAGTTACCTTTGATTGTCCTTTATTGTCACTGTCTTCTCCATTTTGTTCCTTGAAGTGCCAATTCCCAAATTGCACTGTCAATTTTTTTGTTTAAACAATTTTACCTGAAACAAACTTCATTGCCACACCCACCATTCACTCGATATTCCACACTGTGGGAGTGTAGAACGGCCAGAATGAAATTAAGAAATGAAGCAGGATAGTGAAAGCGAGTGTGGATTAGGCCTGAGCCTATTATACTCAAAAATTTACCTATTATTCTTTCCAGAATTTCCCAAAAAATTCTCCTATTATTCTTTTTGTTATTCTTGTATCCAGCCTATTATTCCATAACTATTCTCATTCAGACATATCTGTGGCTAGTCACTTAGTTTTCAAGATGCAGCTATAAGTAGTTTTGTCCGAATTATTAATAGCCATATATGAAGCATTCCACCTTACACACCATTTTTCTATCCATAATAGTTACAGCATACTTAGAATAGCTATCTACAGTAATAATTGAAGTGTATTTAATTATTAGTGTATTATAATTATATGCTGTATCTACTTTATAGCTACTAAGTTAGGTAGATAATAATGCTCAAAGACTTGAAGAAGATACACTGGTATAAGATGTACAAGTTTCAGAATTGCAGATAATCATGCAGTTAAATCCCTGATGCTGGCTGCAGATTATTAACATGAAAAGATCTGACTGCTCTATTAGAGTATTTGAGCGTTCTATTAGAGTATATCGATCTTTTAGAGGCTTTTCAGCTCCTTTCAGCCAGCACTCCTGTCAGCTTTATATCATTTGTAGTAGCTTAACTCTTTCTTCTAGGTAATCAAGAAGAGACACGCCCCCTAATTCCACCGATTATTCCCATGGTCGTCCGATTATTCTAAAATTATGCCTATAACCATCCTATTATTCCGGAATTATTCTCATGAAATTGGTGACCTATTATTCTCAAGATTATGCCGGCATAATAGGCGCAGGCCTAGTGTGGATAAATAATTAATTCTAAAACTGGTACAACACACGACTTGCAAGCATGAGTGATGGTTTAGGCAGTGGGTTTGAATCCCAGTAGTGGAATGTTTTTGTTTTCTTAGTGCACACTTTTTAACATGTTATGTCCATGCATAGATATTACAAGTACCTAATAGAGGGAAACTTTGGTGGGGGAAACTTGGCGGAGTTGGCGAATTGCTACAAATTCACCAAAGTTTAACCCGCCAATTAACTCATAGTACCTGAGATTATCATTTTATAGCTGAAGGTTGAGCTTGAATTCACAAAGTTTATTTCACCAAATGCAATTTAGCTTGCAATTTGCCTGCCTAAGTTTCCTTCTATACGGTATAAGGAAAATTATGAATTTTAAATTTTAGGGATCATAGAAATAAAAAGTAGTGAAACAAGGGAGATCACCTAATACGGAATCCCTTACTTCAGTCATATAAGTGCGATGACTGAGGTAGGGATTAAATGTGTATGGCTGCAGGCGAGAAGCCATTGACATGCTATGCTCTACCCATGAATCAATACCTATGCACTATAGTGGAGAAAGAAATGGGATGCAAAGGTAAGTCCATGATGCATGCATTACAGCTACTGCAGTAGGCGAAAAGGCACATGTCGGCCCCAAGCAACGTCAAACAGTGAAGAAATCAAGTCCGTAGCGTTAACCATTGTCACGTTATGCTTGTCTGAAGGCATCATTTAGTCAGTCAGTCAGTAGAAAAAATCTTTTTTTTCGTAGAAACTTGTTGAAAACGTTTCAGGTCACTCTAAAGGCACATTTGGGCTTGATTATACTTAACCAATACTCCTAAGTTGTCATGAAGGAAAGTTTAGAGTGGTTTCTGGTTGATTTTTTTTTTTGCAAGAAAACGCAAACCTTGGTGATCCCTACTATACAGTACTACCGTACTGTATGATAGCTCATGATACGAGCTATGGTACATGGTGCAAATCCAGCTTTTGGCATGCTCTTTTTTTGCTATTTTATTTGACCTTTTTCGTGCACCTTTTTTCAACATTTTGTTCATGTCGTGTAGAACCTACATAAAAGTGTGTGAATTGCATGATAGCAATGGAAGGACCTGGGCAGCAAATCCTGCACGTAGGGCAGGTACCAGTGCTAGTATTATATAAATGCACAAGTTTATCATGAACCACAGTAGCAAGAGTTCATAATATTTGTGCAAATATTACAAACTCTTGACCGTAGTGGTTCATAATAAGGATCACCCAGAAAACCACAAATAGAGCATTCACCTAAAAACCACCTCAGAACCAGACATGTTCATGAAACAACTCTTTGGAGATTGATTATCAATTATTTAAGTCAAACAAACATTAATATTTCAGAAACAGTGAGAGAAAATTTGTGCTTATTCAAAATGTTAGCCAAATTGTTCATCATATTATTCTGTTGTTTTACAGGCCTACAGTAAAGTTTGTATACTTTTTTGGGATCAAAACTATGCACCCATGCTTACTGAGTCCTTCCACATGTTCATGACCTGTATATTCCACAGATCGTCATCCACCCTCAAGCTTGATTAATTTTTTCACTGTTATTGCCAGCAGCTCTGTAAATTGAAGAACCCTTATAATAACACGTTTATGGAATTTCATCGTGTGCTCTGGTGATTATTTGGACCTTGTGTTTATCTAACTTGTTGTAGCAGCACTCTTTACCCTTAGAAGATCATGCATTACACCTCTGGTGTGTCTTTCTGGCTGCAAACGATTTGCAATGAGAACCCATCCAAGTATGCATGTTAAGAGGTGTACAGCTGCTGAGACAAGTTGATGTTGTGCTACTTTGAAAAACCAGGCGTCCAGTTAATACAATATCCTGCTAAGTAAGGAATTTAGTTTATGCATGCTATTAAGAGTGAATAATAGAGAAGAGAGTATTGAACTGCTGTATTGCCCATCAAAAATGATCATGTATAGTCCTCTGGCTTCCTATAGAACGTGTAAACTTGGCATGGTCTAGCACGTGCAATCCGCCTAACGAATTAGAATACACGTGATCAACGGTTGGAGCATGACATCTAAAGAAGGCAGGAAGAAACCTCAACAGCTTACCACAGCGAGTGGAAAAGCAAGAAAAGCAAAGCCCAATGAACCTATGGAAAAAGCACCAGCCACAAGGCGAAAAAGAGCGACCGATTATCAGCTGGATTAATAAGCAGCAGCAGTTCAAGTTCGGAAAAGCAAGCACCTAAAGACTGCGAACCAGCAGAGAAACAGACACGCAAAACTCTCAACTCAGCTGGTGTATTGTCATTAAGCAACAGTTCCAGTTCAAAAAAGCAAGTTTCCTTGTCGCAAGTGCCTGAACCCTGTGAACCAACAAGAAAACGAATGCACAAGACTCTCAACAAGAAGGAAAGGCAAGGTTTGGTGGATTATATTAATAAAGTGGATGTGTCAGTGCTGAGTGACGTCATTTGTACCAGACTAAGCGAACGATACTTGGCAGATCATTTACAGCATTTTGCTGATCCTTTGTGTGATGCTAAAATACTGTTGCATGATATTTTATTGCATCATCATGTTCGTTTTGGTGAGTTGTACATATAATGCAAGCAGGGAGTAGACCCTTTTTTACAATTCCAGTAACAATGGCATCTGCATTTCTCCTGAGCAGAAGCTATTCTTTGACAGCTATTGACTTGGAAGAATGTGCCCAACAGTCAGTGGCTGCAATCAGAATACGGTAGCTTGATTTCTGGGATCATAGCATCTTACCCTTTTCTGATAGCAGCAAAGTAATGATGACGCTATTATCAGCTGTGTACGAGCTGCTGCTTGAAAGAGTTGAAAGCTTTCAAGAGAGATTAAATGCTTCTGGTGACACATCTTCAAACCCTACTTTTGTGCAATGGAATCTCAATAATATTTAGTGATTTGTCCCAATACTGCTTTCCACTGTGACAGATTTTTTAACTAGATGTGTTACTCGGGATGTAACATAATTTACCACATCCAACTTCCCCCCGGAGCTATGCTTATAGTGGCTAAACAGGTTCTCTACTGATAATCCTGAAAGTCACAGGGGGGCTATGAAGTATGTTGGGTAGGTCACAAAAAACCATTCACTAAATCCTCTGAGGCCGTAGACATCTATCTGCAAGAGGTCCCAAGCTATAGAATATATTGTAAAGTAGCTACATACAAGCTACAAGCTTACTTTGCCATGATAGGAAGGATTTCTGTGTACTTGAAGTGTGGGAAAACGCTGGATCTACCAATGGAACACAATCAGTACAATTAGCTATGTAATAACATGTGGTGGATCAGTAAGTACATCCATGTTAACCTGATGTTTTAAATTTTAATACATACCTAATTTATTTTTACCATACGGCACAAAGTTTTGAAGGGGAAAATTTGATTGATTTTGGTGCAAGTCAAATTTCCCTATTACAGATTTCCGCATTATCTGCTGCACTTACATGCAGCAAAAATATCCCTGTCTAATAATTGGAGTTTCTAAACTTTTGTGATCAACATTTTTCAGACATTTCCTCCCCACAGTACCACAGATGATGTCCAGCTCTTATACCTTCAGACTCATTGACTTGAAAAAACTGGACCTCCAGATCGATTGAGGGGCAGACTTTGGAGCATGGAGAACACAGTGGGAACCAAGAATGATTTCCTGTGCATACGTTTGTCTAAAATAGAGTCTAGCCACTTTGAAAAATACTCATAGCCTTTATTGGTGTTTTTGATTATGTCAGAATCAGTTCAGTTAGCCTTTGGAGTTGCGTCTTAAACTGGTCAGCCATATAATTTCTGGGCAGGACAAAATCTGTCTTTGCATGATGGGGTGTTTCGATATTAGAGAAGAGCACGACGGAGTGTATACTCATTTAGTGAATGGCTGTTCCAGGATGTAGCAATAAGCTTTTTCATAGATTTTACTGTAGCTTTAATCTTGCCATTACTTTGTGGGTAATGAGGTGATGAAGTCTTGTGGCTGAAGCCCCACTGGTGGAAGAATTCTTGAAACTGGTTTGATGTGAACTGTGGCCCATTATCAGACCAGAGTGGCAGTGCAGTACAGTTCCTACACACAGGGTTATACTGCATGTACTTCACAGATAACCGGGATATATCATAATATGTGACTGGCTCTACAAAAAACAGTCTTATTGCCTATTTCCAAGTATGGAGAAATGCCGGTTTTAATTGTAGCTCGCCAATGGCTGAGGCTACGTGTACTAGAGATGCATGATATATCGAGTATCAAGGTGCATGGACATTAGAAATGTACTACATCTTAATGGCTGACATTGTCATGAATCAAATTATTGCATGTGGTAGTTGCCAAATTTACATCTAAATGATTATCTAGTGTTCTGGAAGGAAAACAGGGTCTCTTCATGTCATAAAAGGCAACAAACACCTATGTGTTTGTATTGTGTGATATATCACCACATCGTGATACAATGGAGACAATATATTGATACACCCAAATACTGTATCGTTGTAATTCTAACGCGTACCGAATTTTCACACGCTTTACACCAGTTCCTTACCTTCCAGAGAACCCATTCTACAAGTAGCCAATTGTTTCCTGCCATTTTAGATAGGTTTTTAGTGAGGGTGAACATATCAAGCGAGCTCCAATCAGAGTGGTAGGGCAGACAAAGGCTTTTTTCCAAATGGAAGAGGAGGGCATGGTGGTGCATTAGGCCAAGTTATGGGCTACAAGGGTTCAAAACCAGCTAAAATTAAAGGAATTTTACAATACAGGTGTTTATCCAACTCCACGGAGCAGTTCAGCCAGATCCAACCATCTCCAGGTTGCCAGAGCTCCATCAGGACCACAGACTGCTTGTACAGCTTGTCACAGGGCCTAGAAAAAGTAGCCAGCAAAACCAGACCACTAAACTCTGGACAGTGAAATTTGATAGAGTATTCATGCCTGTGGTGAAAAATCAAACCTGCTGTCTTGGGCAATAAGACAGGTTTTCCCAGAGTTGGTCACATACATCCCCAACCACAAGAGCCTTTGATGCTGAGGCAGGTCAAAGTAGTGGCCTGTGATTCTTTATATAAGGCAACTCACAGTATTTGATTGTGGGTTTTTGTTAATGCTTACAGTTTGTGAGCAACCAATGGAAGCGCTTTGTTATTCTTGCTGTCCTACGGGTTGGGAAATGATAAATGGCACGTGTTTAGCCCAAGAGACGTCAAAAAGTGAAGAAATAAAGTCCGTAGCACTAACCATTGTCAAGTTATGCTAGTCTGAAGGCATAAGTTAGTTAGTTAGTTAGTCAGTCAGTCAGTAGAAAATTAAGTTTTTAAATAAATTTCGTAGAAACTCGTCGAAAACATTTCAGGTCACTCTGAAGGCACGTTTGGGCTTGATTATACCTAACCAATACTCCTAAGTTCCTGTGAGAGAATACTGAGAGTGGTTTTTTGGTTGATATTTTTTTGGCGGGGAAATGCAAGCCTTTGCTGATCCCTACTATAAAGTACCTCCGTACTGTATTTTTGTCGGGGAAATGCAAGCCTTTGCTGATCCCTACTATAAAGTACTACCATACTGTATTATAGGGGGCCAGTGAGCTACATTGTATTAATATCTTTTATCTACAATGTAAAATGCCTTGTAACTGTAGCTACTCTGCTGACTTTCATGACTGAGGCAAAGTATGATGGACATGTTTGTGACTCTGACCTTTAGTAGTCATGTACTGCTGGACACTGAGTAGAAACTTATTAATTAGTGTATATGAATGATCAGAAATTGTCAGTCATGTATACTAAGCATGTGTGTTTGTTGCAGACTATCAACTCACTGAGGAGGTGTTCATCAAGAACCTTTGGGTGTCTGTTAACCAACCCGACTTCAAAGAAAAGGTAACACGTCTAATAGTCCAGTCACCAATCCTACCTGATACTACTAGGCTGCAAAAACATTCAGAGATAGCTTTGCCCTGATGGATCTTAAGAAAGATGGCTACATGTCTAAAGATGAGTACATGAAGATAAACTCTTGGAGGGCTGGTGAAGAACAGGCTCTTGCTGCTTTCACCTTGATGGACACTGACAGTGATGGATATGTAATACTAGTAGTGGCTGGTGGCCGGTGATGTCATATGATATTATTACAGGTATCATTTGATGAGCTGATGGATGCTAAGGTGTTCTACTATACAGACCTGCACAATAAGTCACACCCATTCAACCTGATGAATGGACCACTGGATGTGACACACACTAGCTACACAGACATGTGGGCTGTGAAGATGCGTAAAGTGTTCAACGCTTTGGACAGACAGAAAAGAGGTTATCTTCTATAACTACTACCTAGTGATGCTATTAACATTTATGATTGTTAGGATACATAACAGTAAAACTGCTAACTGATATAGCGGAACAGTTTTACAAGGACTATCCTAAAGTACAAAAGGAAGGCATCAAGAAGTCACAACGCATCACTTGGGTAGAGCTGTACAATAATGGCAGGAATGTCCCTGAAGGTAACTTCTAGTTAAGTGTTGTGTGTAATGTAAAGGGACTGATCCTTTTGTTCTAAAATGAGTAGCTATGGATTTGCTTTGCATAGTGTGATAAGAAGGTGTGTGTAAACGTGACAATTTGCACAGTGGATTTGATTTGATTTGTAGCCAAAGTATGGTGATTCTTTTAATTTAAGATGTAATTTTAGCACTGGACAGGCAGATCACTCGATATAGCCCAGGTCCTAGGTGCCCCAATACTTGGCCTCATATCCTTTTTAATGTTTCCAAGTTTATAGCTGGTGTTTAAGTAGCTGTTACCCGGCACACACCCCAAGGCTTTCCTTTTGCTGTTATACTGGTGAATAACATGTATCAATCAATATGGTAGTACTTATAGTAGGGATCATTCAGATTCAAGATGACGGCCAAAATAATACACATACATACGCACACACACACACACACACACACACACACACACACACACACACACACACACACACACACACACACACACACACACACACTCACACTCACACACTCACACTCACACACACACACACACACACACACACACACACAAAGCAACCTCAAAAATCAATCATGGTGATTTGATACGTAGTATTGGTTGGCTAAATATAATGATTCCTATGAGTTTTTGTTACTTCAGCAAATTTTCATATAAATGACTGACTTCTTCTGGGAATTGTGGAGAAAAACTGGCTATAGCTTGGTATGACCTTTAGATACACTTAGATCATGTGCATCTAAAGTAGGGAGTAAATTGTATTCAAACATTCGATTCGAATGTGGCGTATGTAGTTCGAATTATTCAATGGTTGCATAATGCTATGGAGGAAGCCAGACAGAAGGCATTTGGCATTTAATTAAGTCATGTGTTGATGGTTTAGTTTAGTGGTGATATAAGTGTGCAGCTGCAGGCGCAGCTACTAGGGTAGCTACTACTTTAATCAATTACGCATTAGTTAAAGCACTGCCGCGAGTGCTACACAAAACATATAGCACGAAAAAGAGTGTGCAAGAGACAAATATAGCACGAGGCAAAGCCGAGTGCTATATTTTGTCTCGAGACCACTCTTTTGAGTGCTATAGTTTTTGTATAGCACAAGCAAGGCAGTGCTTTAACTGATTTAAAGAACTTCCGTAACCACAGTTCTATAACTGACACTGCAGTTGCGTATATAGCACTGTGGTCACCCATATAAACACTGTGGTCACCCAATATAGCACTGTGGTCGCCCATATAGCACTGTGGTCTCCTACATACATGTAGCACTGTGGTCGCCTACAACTATTCATTATGACAAATATAGTACTGATTTTTGCTTTGATCTTTCACTCAAAGTTCTTTAACAACACTTACAAAACTCAACTGTAACACTAATGTATTATGTACATAAACAAGAAAAAAATACAGTAGTGTGACTACTACAACAGCAAAATACCAAACACCTTACAATTATAACCATGTACCTAGGCAAGATGGGGGCCTTCACTGTGCAATTAATTTAGAGCCTACTGTGCCCAAGTGAACTCAAGGGAGACAAGTTGATGTTGTACTACTTCTAAAAAGCCAGGCACCCAGTTAATACTATCCCTATACTCAGAAGAAATTATTTAATATTGCATACTATAGTATTTTTTAAAAGTGCATACAGATTTATCAATTTGTGATTATATGTATTTTGCAATTTATTAATTACATTGTAATTCATTAGTTACATTGTAATTCATTAATTACTACTTATTTTGTTGCTAAGGAAGCGTAACTCGAACAAACTGCTTTTAACCACAAACAACTCACAGAAGTATCTTCTCAACTGTTTTATAGTTTGTCTATCGTGTTTTCGTATGAAAATTCTCTAGGAAAAGCCTCAAGGCTGCTCTTCATTTTTTCGTACGTGTACGAAAAGGACACACCCCTTTTCAACTTGAAGGAATACACTATTCCTAGCAGCCTAGAAGGCCAGTTACATCGATTTTCGGTTGTTTAATGCCAATAGAGCCCAATGGGAAGGCTGTTCACAACCTGTGTAGAGACTCGCTACATCCATATTTCAAGCCGGCATGAAGAAAATACCTCAGAGCAAGGTTTGCCTATGCGGAAATTTAATACTGGTTTTAAACAGCCTTCATTTCCCCTCACACACTGGCTGATTTACCATGAAACCTTTAGCTCACATGGGTGCGTATGGACAAACATAGATAAATAGGTAGGTAGATAGATAGGTAGGTAGGTAGGTGGACACACACACACACACACACACACACACACACACACACACACACACACACACACACACACACACACACACACACACACACACACACACACCTGTAGCCTGTAGCTGCCCATCCAAAGATGATCACAGTATCCTTGGGTGGGTAAACCCCCGTGGATAGGATGACTAGTGGATTAATGATCAGGGTTATGTGGCCTTGCAAAACTGTGAGTGCCTGGAAAGATCCCCTTTCCTACAAAAAGTTCTTCCACAGGAACAGTGAAACATAGGGGCTCCCAGGCTTCCATGGTCTAGATATTGAATGCCACAAAACTTTTTATGTCTTAAGAGGTCTCCTGAACATTTGAAAATACGACCGCATGTACAAGAAAATGTCTGAGACTGAGAGAATCTGTTGGCAGCACAAACCTCCACAACATCATCAGGTAAATGAATCTGTTCACAAATTGTTGACCATCGCTGTCTATCCTGTGCAACAGTAAACCAATCTCCCTCAATCCCAAGTGTCCTTACATCCATCACTGCTAGATCTCTCCACCGTCTTTTAGGGCCATGCCTTGGACGGATCTTAGTCAGTTCACCAAAAAGTAACTGCTTAGGTATTCTATCATTTCCCATTCGTGCCAAATGCCCCAGCCATCGACATTGATATTTACCAATAATCTCAGCCATCTTTTCATTCATTCCAAACATATTAGCCAATTCCCTAGATGTTATCCGCTCCTTCCATTGCCTAGTCCTAGACACACCCAAACTTATCCGAATACACCGATTATGAAAGCCCTCCAAACGTCACATGCTAGGACCTATCAGCACCCATGTCTCAGATCCATACAACAATGTAGACAACACCACAGCACGGTATACACCTCTCTTAATCTGCACACCAAGTCCCTTGTTATCAAAGATGGAAGAACGCAAACAACCAAATGCTCTTGCAGCCTTTCCCAGCCTTGCACCCACCTCAGTGACAATTTCACCATCATTGCTGATGTTACTACCTAGATACATGAAATTGTCCACAGCAGCTATTACCCCATCCTCCAACTGTATAGACCTAGCCTCAGTACAGCCCACTGACATCATCTTGGTCTTCTCTAGACCAACTGTAAGTCCCCATCCTGCTGCTGTTGTTACAAAAGTCATAGCTACTCTCTCCACTGACTGCATACAATGCTGCATCATCAGCAAACTTTGATTCTGTTATTTTAGTCTCCTCAAGCCTTGCCTTAGCAGTTCTGTCTCCTACCACCTTCCTTCCCATCTTATACTTCACAATAACCCCAGCTTCAGGACAGTAACCCCTCCAACAAGCAACCATCACTGCAAAGTACACATTAAACAAAACTGGTGCCATGGTACATCCTTGTCTTAGCCCATTTCTAATGTTAATACAGTCAGTAGTGCCACCACTAACCCTCACCACAGCAGTCATACCATCATGAAATGATCTAATCAGTGATAACATCACTGGGGGGAACACCGTACTTCCGTATCACCTGCCACAATGCCTCTCTGCATACCGAGTCATATGCCTTACGAAGGTCAACAAATAATGTAAATAGAGAGTCATCATGTTCTCTGCTCAAATAACTGCCTAGCTGTAAAAATCATGTCAACACAACCCCTTCCCTTACGGAAGCCACACTGAGACTCTGGGAGGACCTTCTCAGCAATCAACTGGAGTCTATCCTGCAAAATGCGTCCAAACAACTTCCCCACCACATCCAATAAGTTGATACCCCTCCAGTTGTCACAATTCCTAAGATCCCCTTTCTTAGGTATGGGAACAATTTCAGCATCCTTCCAGTCCTGAACCACATATCCTACCTTCCACACCTCCTTCATTAACTTCAACAATCTGTGTTGCAGCTCTGGGCCTCCACAAAGTATCAATTCTGGCAAAATACCAGTCCTGCCTCCTGCCTTTCCCCATTTCACTTTCTCCCAGCTCATCAGAAGTAGGGAGTCATCAAGACCCTGCATAGTTTCCCAGGAGGGCATTTCATTGATCAATTGTTGATTACATTGGCTGGTTACATTCAATACCTTACTAAAATGTTTATGCCATAAAGGCTTCAGCTCCTCAGGCCCTGTAGTTAAATTACTATCTTGCTTCTGAAGTCTAACAGAACGAGCAGGTCGTCTCCCATGAAAAGCTGTCTGTAATTTCTTAATGCAATCCCACCGCAGTTTACCATCCCGATTATGCTCAGCGTCACCTATTACCTTACTAATCCATGCCTCCTTAGCCTCATCTACAGCCCTCTTCACTAACCTCTGACATAATCGAAATTCACTCCTAGCAGAAGAACTCTGTACCTGTAAATACTTTTGGCGAGCTTTGGCCTTGTCATCCAGCAGAGGTGTAAGTATATCGGTAGCATCGATAAACCAATCTGGTTGTTTCTTTCTAGCATGCCCAACACTTGCATCAGCAGTGGTCATAATTCCATCCTTCAAAGCCTGCCACTGCTCCTCCACTGACTCTTCCAAATCACATGGATGTTGTAATAAATGTTCTTCAAGGGACTGTTGGTACCTGTCCCTAACTTCCTGACTTCTTAGGAGGTGCACCGCAAGAGGCACGCAAGTGACACTGTTCCTCTGCTTCCTTGAAAAACTTAGCATTAGCTTTCCTTTCACCAAATAATGGTCTGTCCAATAACTAGCACTCCTGTACACTCTTACATCAGTACACAACTGTCGCTGATCTCTCTTCATCATCACAAAGTCAATCATGTGAGCCTGCGTAGTGGCAGGGTGTATCCATGTACCTAGACGTATTTGTTTCTTCTTAAACCAAGTGTTCATGATGGTCAAATTGTTAATAGCACACAGCTCAAGGAGCTGTTTACCAGCTTCATTACAAGTGTCAATTCCATGAAGTCCTCTAACCTCCTGCCAGACATCATCTTCAGACTCTCTTCTTCCAATTTGAGCATTAAAGTCACCCAGCATCACCACAATATCTCCAGCGGGAAGAGTATCCAGGGCACGTTGAAGATCATCAGCAAACTTTGCTTTAACATTTAGGGGGGGGGGGGGCTTTGGCCATTGGAGCATACACAGACAACAGTGATAAATACCTATTACTAGTCTACCTAGAACCTCCATGTCTTCTGTACCCATGCTGTGCAAATTGTAATCGAACTGTCACTATCCTAGAACTGACAGCCTCCCAAGATTCACCAGCATTCTTCCATGCAGCAGTAGCACTCTCATCAAGCACAATACCAACACCTTCATTTCTTGTTAGTGGTTCACCATCACCAGGCAAAGTGCGTCCTGAATGTAACAAAGTATATCCATCTGCATTCCAAACATCCTGTCCAAACCACTTAGTTTCCTGTATTCCAGCAACTACCACTCTCAACTTCCTCAATTCTTTCACCAAAAAGTCTAACTTCCTATCAACATAATGGGGGCCTGTGGACGGCAGATGGCAAGCTTTCGGATCAGGTCTGACCCTACAGATTCTGCGGTCTTCTCCAGCACTCTCCACAAGAGTGCGAATGTCCATGTGGCAAAAAAGATGGACCGAGAGCAAGGACTGCGCCCCGAAAACATGTTCAATCCACAAGTCATACTCGTGCAAAAACACAACACACTTGACCTCAAGTTGCAAGCTTGAAGCAAGTAAACCACTTTAAAGAACTGAACTACTCCACACGTTCAAAAAAGCAGCTGTCAGCGTTCGCCAGCAACATAAGTTGCTGCCCAGGAACCACCATGACACCACACACACACACACCACACACACACACCACACAAACACACCACACACACACACCACACACACACACCACACATACACACCACACACACACACCACACACACACACACACACACACACACACAATTTCAGTAAACCAGTCAGCATTTACTTTTTTTTTTTTTTTTGCCTGTCTGGAAAAACAATGTGCATAACCACCTTGCCAAACAAAGTGCTCGCTGTGTGCATGTTGTTCCTTGTACTTTAAAACAATGTCATCATCTAGAAGATAAACACTCATTAAGGAAGCAACACCTGAGGGTGGGTGGGTGGGAGGTAGCTATAACGTCAATGCCTGGCAGCCTAGAATGAAAACGTGTTCACATTTTACACTATGTATAAGCCCATTTTACATGACCTGCTGGTGCACATGCACACCATATTTCAACGGGAACTTATTTTCTGTCTAATTCGCAAGTTCAAACAACATAAAATACATTTTCTAGGACTTCTCTTAACTGTACAGCACTATATCTGAAAGTGTATTTAAAACCTGGTAACCATGAGTAACTTTTACTTGTGGTATACAGTATGATCATATAAAGTAATGTAAAAGAAGTCAAACAGATGTATGGTGTGTTTTTAAGCATTGGCCATGTAGTAAACATTGAACCATGTATACTTTAGAAGTTCGAAAGGTTCATGAACTTTAACTTATGAACCTTCGAACCCAAGTTTGTTTGGGCCCTTAATTGTACTACAGTGTAAGTTCTTTAATATCATTTATCTGTAGGGGTTTTGCAGGAGACGTTTCCCAAATCATGTGAACGCTTATGGTTGTCGATTATCTTGGGACTTTTTTCGTGTTACAAGTGGATAAAGTATCGAGCGTTACACAGCAATTCTTAAAAGTGAACAATTTACAGTTTTGACGCTGACATATGTTACATAGTAAAGAATAACCATTCTAACAAGTGATGATTTGTAGCAGAACTGACATTGAGGCTCAAGGAAAACAAGTTGCAAGTTTTCTTATGTATTTTGGGTATCAGTATTGAATCCACTTGGTCCACTCAAAATGGCACTACATGTGATCTGTGAATGCCCCCTGCAAAACCTCTATACAAACTTCGCTAAGTGATTGGTTTTGTAAAATACCTTAAGTTTCTTAACTACCCAATAATTTTTGTTGTACTTGTTTTTGAATTTGTGATGTATCATACTATTGTTGTAATTAATGTATTTTTCAAGTTGTACTCCCATAGGTCTAGCCTTTTGTAATAAACTTGTCAGTGTCAAAATGCGTACATGTGTACTAAGCAAGTACATTTGTTGCAGACTATCAACTCACTGAGGAGATGTTCATCAAGAACCTCTGGGTGTCTGTTAACCAACCCGACTTCAAAGAAAAGGTAACACGTCTAATAGTCCAGTCACCAATCCTACCTGATACTACTAGGCTGCAAAAACATTCAGAGATAGCTTTGCCCTGATGGATCTTAAGAAAGATGGCTACATGTCTAAAGATGAGTACATGAAGATAAACTCTTGGAGGGCTGGTGAAGAACAGGCTCTTGCTGCTTTCACCTTGATGGACACTGACAGTGATGGATATGTAATACTAGTAGTGGCTGGTGGCCGGTGATGTCATATGATATTATTACAGGTATCATTTGATGAGCTGATGGATGCTAAGGTGTTCTACTATACAGACCTGCAGAATAAGTCACACCCATTCAACCTGATGAATGGACCACTGGATGTGACACACACTAGCTACACAGACATGTGGGCTGTGAAGATGCGTAAAGTGTTCAACGCTTTAGACAGACAGAAAAGAGGTTATCTTCTATAACTACTACCTAGTGATGCTATTAACATTTATGATTGTTAGGATACATAACAGTAAAACTGCTAACTGATATAGCGGAACAGTTTTACAAGGACTATCCTAAAGTACAAAAGGAAGGCATCAAGAAGTCACAACGCATCACTTGGGTAGAGCTGTACAATAATGGCAGGAATGTCCCTGAAGGTAACTTCTAGTTAAGTGTTGTGTGTAATGTAAAGGGACTGATCCATGTTTCCAAGTACATAGCAGGTGTTTAAATTGCCACACACCCAAGGCTTGCCTCTTGCTGTTATCATACTAGTGAAATGGTAGTACTTACATGTATAGTAGGGATCATTCAGATTCAAGGTAATGGCCAAAAAAATACCTACACAAAGCAACCTCAAAATCAACCATGGTGATTTGGTGGTATTGGTTGGCTAAAATGAAACCTAAATATGGATTCAAAACCACCCCTAAAGTGATTCCTACGAGTTTCTTTGGTTTAAAATTTTGTTATTTCAACGAATTTTCATATAAATAACTTCTTCAGGGAATCGTGGAAGAAAACTGGCTATAGCTTGGGGTAACAATCAATCTTTTCCTGATAGGAATACGTACTATACATGCGCTATGATGATGGTGTTTACATTTCATTGTTCTTTAAGGCCCGCAGTTTTCTTCGTTTCTTTGCTCAAAGTGTTAATTCCCAACTCCTACCACCAATGGTTTCCATTAATAATTTCATGCAAAAGAAGTCTTAGGACCACGTCCACTGCTCGTGAACTGCTCGTGAATTGTATATAGGGATTAGCATTATACGCTCTCTTCACACACTATTCCACACTATTCCACACTTTAGGAGTGTGGGGCAGACAGGATATATAAGGTAGAAACAAAAAAAAGTAGCCACAGATCAATAGTTGTCAAATGGCTCAGATCACAAAGTGGTTGCATGCTATTTGGGATTATATGAAGAAGGTGAAGTCGAGCATATCAATGATATCATGGAGTTTGACCTAGTTCCCAGCTGTTAGTAGTCACTAATACATGAGCATGCGCTCCATGTGCTACTCTGCGCACGTGCATGGAAAATTTCACACCTTTGACCTATAATTAGTGAACCCATTTGGTTTGGGATGGGGTGGGTGGGACCACTGATATGCTCAACTTCACCTTTTTCATATGTGACCATCTCAGTGAAAACCTGCCTAGTTTGCATCTTTTCCGAATTTCTTTTTATTGCTTCCCTATCAAAGAGTACGGTAGTACTGTTTAAGTAGGCTTTGCATTAAAAGTGACACGCACCGCCAAAAATACTGCCCTTAAAAACCAGCTTAGAAACTTCTTACGCAACGAAAATCACCTTTACGGAAGGATATTAGTATCAAATGTAGCGTTAAAAACAAGAAAACACTTACTGGCGGCCGGATATAGAATTTTTTAAAAATCGTCAAAACTCGAAATTTCATCTCACTCACCCACCCACTCACTCGCTCACTCACTCACTGACCACAGTCGCAAGCCTAGAGCCCAAACGAAGCAACGCACGGTCACCAGTTTACACCACAACAACAAACTCACCGGTGGGATGTGCCTTTTGGGGTTCCGACGAGTGTGCACCCTGTGCACCTTGTCTTTTCTTTTATCTTCAATCAGGCTGCTTGTCTTCTTCATCCAACGAAACCATACCGAGGAGTTAATTTTCCATATCAACGCTTTCTTTAAGCAGCATAATAGACGCCACAAAATTATTTAAGGCGCTTAGATTACGCTACTGTACGGTCCCGACTGTACGGTGGTACCAGTACTCCACGATAAGTAACAAGGTCACGCCCATTCTTTATTCTACATATTATCAATCGATAGATCGAGACCACGCCCCCTTTACACTATCTGTTTTTGGACCACACACCCCTCAAGTTGGTAGGCTGATTCGAGATATTCTAGTCTAATAATCGATCAAAACCACAAAGACCACACTCCTTTTCGGGGCAAGCACTTCTTCACAGGCTGACTAGAGATACTCTAATACAGCAATCGCCCTAATAAAACAGTCATATGTTTATAGCTAGCTGTATGCTTTAACAAAAAAAAGTAAACAAACTAGTATATTAAAAATTATAAATTCAAAAATGAAGTAGGGTTTCAAGCTATAAAAAGTAGTGAAACAAGAGATGAACAATGGTAGCTATTACAGCATAGCTCAGTGGGAAATCCCTACTTTGGCATTGAACACAAAATAATTGTTATACCATGCCACAGAAGAGATTTAACACTGAGCTATGCTGTAATAGCTACCATTGTTCATCTCTTGTTTCACTACTTTTTATAGCTTGAAACCCTACTTCATTTTTAAATTTATAATTTTTAATATACTAGTTATATCTACAGTGACCAAAGAATGGGTTGCTGAAGTTTCAGCCTAATATGTTAAGTTATAGTGCTAGACAGTAGGAACAAACAGAACAAAAATCGATTTGCACAGAGACTATATACAGGAAATAAACTACATGAGCTTTATATAGCTTACTAGTAGTGCATTGGCCTATGAAGTTGAGACTTGGCTCAATTTGTTCACCATGAACTAGCAAATTCATCAGGGTATAGTTTTTGTCTGTTACCATTCGTGCATAGAGGGAAGAAGGCATTTCTTGTGAACAAACAACGATTCTAATATTTTCGTCTACAATGACGTAAGCAAACTCACGTGTGTTTTAGTGTACGGGATTAAACAAAGATATTTGAATTCTTCATGAGCAGGCAAATACGATGGCATAGATTTAAGCGATTCAAACCTTGAGTGCTGAAACAATTAAGGCATGCGTAAATTGTTTTAATTATAGCATGTGTTTGCGTTTTATTAGAAAGCTTAAATAGTGCGAGCTAAGCAGGTTTTACTGAGACAGTCATATATGACAAATAGTATGCAATCACTTCATGATCTGAGCCATTTGGCAATCATATTTCAGAAGGCTCAGTCTCACATATTAGCTACTATGTGTGAAGTTGAGCCACTACATTGTGGTCACAAAAAAAACAATTCATACAAGGCCAGTAGCTGAAGATGACAACACTGTCCTACCTCATGACACATCATGGGAGGGTCAGTAATAAAACCTTTGAAACACCAATTCCATGCTCCAGTCTGCAGCCTGCATGATATCAATCATCGTAACGCTGGCTCTCGCTGCAGCTGAAGTTAATGCTCCCCACACAGAGTGTCCTGATAAAATAGACACATCAACGCCTGATAAGTTTAAGATTAGTTTTGTTCCAGTATCAGCTAGTTATTACAGTTCTAGTTCCAGTTTTGGAACCATAATCTTTAAAGTACAGTTCTAGTTCCAGTTCTGGAACCATAATCTTTAGAATTACGGTTCTAATTTCAGTTCTGGAACCATAATTTTTAGAATTACAGTTCTAGTTCCAGTTCAGGAGCCATGACATTTACTTGATATTCTAGAACAACACTTATTTTAACTTAAGTATTACCAAAAGCCCATAATGAAATATGGAGACTCACTATTAAGTTATATAAGCTAATATGCTACAGGTTTACTTGTTTCATATATGTAAATCTACCAATAACCCTAGTTGACAATGAAGCCTAGGGTTTCTAGGAAGACTAGGATTGAGGAATACCAACACTTCCAAGTGTTGTACTGCTGTATCCCTGGACTCTGCCAGTATCAGCATGTCGTTGATGTATATTATTATCCTTATGTCCCAGACCTTCAACAAAGCCATCAGAGGTTTCATTACTTTGGTAAATTCCCAGGGGGCACAGGATAGGCTGAATGGGAGGCAAATGAAGTGGTAGCACCTGTTGTCCACTATGAACCTCAGGTACTGGTGGTGCTGAGGGTGGATGAGGAGATGGTAAAGTAGGCATCCTTCAGATCCACTTTCACCATCCAGTCCTCAGTTCTCAGGAGGTTCCGTAGAGTCGAGATGCCCTCCATCTTGAAGTGGGAGTCTCCACCCACTGGTTGAGATGCTTGCAAGTTGATGACAGGTCTCGTCTGCCCATTCTTCTTGGGGACTAGGAACAGAGTGGAGTAGAACCCTTCTTGGCTGTGTGTCTGATGTAAGATTACACCCTTCTGAAGAAAGGACTCTATCTCTTCTCTCAGCAGCTCTTTTGAGAATATAGCTTCTGGAGGCCCTAGAGCCTGCACTGGCACCTCCCTGGAGGGTATCTGATAACCTACTACTGCATTCAGTACTCAAAGATTCCCTGTTAACACCATCCAAGCATCTAGGTAGGAGGCCAGCCTCTCTACCACCATCAAAAACTCCATTGCCTTTGGTAGACTTTCAAACCCCATGCTTAGTGTTTTCAGCATTTTAAATTATGACCTACAGTACCATTAAATTATAGTTAAACCCGTAGGATATCATAGGCTGAGGTGTTGATAAATACATATCCTGTGAGTGCAGGTGGGGTTTAACTGGTTTCTATTCCAGTGGCACTCTGAAGCAATTAATTCATAAAAATAAGTAAATTATAAATGTGTAAAATGTGCCATGCCCACTTTTCAGATAACACAAGTAGATTCCTCTACAGTGAAGCTTACCCCTCTAGATGTTTAGTAGACATTCTAAACAGAAAGTTTAGCTTAAAACACTTGTAAAATCGGAGGTCACAACCTTTCCTGGAATTCCGTGTAGTGCTAGGATTGCCCATTTTATATTAGCAAACGTATCCACAACGTTACTTTTTGGTGACCATAATCAAATTTGTCAAGCATGTATATAAAAAGAATCAAGTTGCAGTGCTATTGGTTTGGGTAATTGTAGGCTATTAGCCTGGGGAGTGGTATATATTACTTATACCATGGGCATACATATCAGGCAAATCCCTCATGGCCATGGTATAACTATTACGTAAAATTCTTGGGAAGATTCGCCTGAAGAGAATACATTGTTTGAGGCAATAAGCTACGTAAAATGGTTTATCCAGAGTGATAACTATCATAAACTTGAAAGGAATTTGAAGCTATGTCAAGCTTAGCCGCGGCTCTCATCTCATCTGCCACTAAACACTAATTAGCCCTCTAGATACTATGTCTAGCAGTCGTAGCTACTAAGTAAGCATTCATAATAGCTGTACTACTTGTGCGTGTGTGTGTGTGTGCATGTGCATTACTGCCATGAATGCGTGTACACGCAAACGCGAAATGCACACACGAAATGCATTTAAGTTGTCTCCAGTTTGTACCGTAGGTCTAGCCTTTTGTAATAACCTTGTCAGTGTCAACATGTGTGCATGTGTAAGCATGTGTGTTTGTTGCAGACTATCAACTCACTGAGGAGATGTTCATCAAGAACCTCTGGGTGTCTGTTAACCAACCCGACTTCAAAGAAAAGGTAACACATTCAATATATAGTCCAGTCACCAATCCTACCTAGGCTGCAGAAACATTCAGAGACAACTTTCTCCTGATGGATCTTAAGAAAGATGGCTACATGTCTAAAGATGAGTACATGAAGATGAACTCTTGGAGGGCTGGTGAAGAACAAGCCCTTGCTGCTTTCACCTTAATGGACACTGACAGTGATGGATATGTAATACTAGTAGTGGCCGGTGGCCAGTGATGTCATATGATACTATTACAGGTATCATTTGATGAGCTGATAGATGCTAAGGTGTTCTACTATACCGACCTGTGTAACAAGTCACACCCATTCAACCTGATGAATGGACCACTGGATGTGACACACACTAGCTACACAGACATGTGGGCTGTGAAGATGCGTAAAGTGTTCAACGCTTTGGACAGACAGAAAAGAGGTTATCTCCTATAACTACTACCTAGTGATGCTATTAACATTTATGATTGTTAGGATACATAACAGTAAAACTGCTAACTGACGTAGTGGAACAGTGTTACAAGGACTATCCTAAAGTACAGAAGGAAGGCATCAAGAAGACACTACACATCACTTGGGTAGAGCTGTACAATAACGGCCGGAATGTCCCTGAAGGTATTTTAATGTTTTATAGTTAGTGTTTGAACCTCGTTAGTTTATAGGATAGTTTATCCCAAAGTGCTAGAAACTTACACTAGGTATTCATAGAGTCTGGGTTGATAGCTAGGTACAAATCTGTATCACTCTTGACAACATACTCTTTGAAATAGTGCCAGAAGGAAATAAAAATTGAAGGGAAAATTTTGATGAATTGCTAAATATTTTCACTATAAAAGTTTTTCATCATGAGACATTTGGGGCAAGCCTGAGCGAGCCCCAATTTTGCAGTAGAACATGGTACATACGTCTCGTGCACGAAAATTTCCTGGAAAACATAAAACGGAAAGCCTGACGAAATGGGAAGGCCCCACACTTGGTAGTTGAAATGGTACACATGTCTCTTTTGCAAAATTTTCTGTGAATTGCACATGGTTGATGGAAAGAGAGGAGAGATAGAGAATGCAGTGACAGGCTAAGAAGAGCACAAGAACAGATGATGAAAGACAAGCAAGGTTCAAAACAAACTATTTTGACGTTTTATTCTATAATGGCGGTTTACGTAGATGTTCTCAGTAGGCTCTGAGCGAGGTGCAGAGTGTGACAGCTAGGCGTGCTGCAATGACCAGCAAACAATGGGAAACTGCACTTCACTAAGAAGGGGTCGACAGATGCGCTACAATGATGCCTGAACAACGAGAAGCTCAGCGCCAAATACAAAGGGAACAACAACAGGGTAGCAGCCATTCATCACAAGGAATGCCTCAACACTTTGAAATTGATCATCCAGATGTAATACAAATAATGCAAGGCTTTCATAGAATCCTCTAATGTATGGTAAGGAGCATTTCCTACAATTAGCACTGATGAATTAGGTATGTGTAACTATAATTAGTGGTTTGGCTTGATAAGTGCCTAATTCTTGCGAATTAATTGAGTCACTTACATTTGCTCCAGCTTCTTCCAATATGTCTAAAAATGTCTTCCATATACCAGACTCTGGACATGGGTGCTTCTCTGCAGGAGGCTCTTCTTCACTCTGATGGCCATATTCGTGTACTGACTTAACAAGGTCCCACACCAACTTCTTAACTTTCTCAACGACAGCTGCCCACTGAAAAGCTTGTCTTTAAATCTGGGATCCACCAAGGTGGCAACTGCCAATTTTTTATTATCTTCAATTTCTTCAAACCTCCTTTTCAATGAAAGATCAATTTCACTCTTCATTGTATGGATACCGCGATCATCTTGGTGGTCATTGAGGGTTTTGGATAAAAGCTTAACAAATGGTATTATGAGCAGCAGAATCAGATATGGATTTTGTTACCTCTTCAACTAGAGACAGTGTAGCAACAACTTTGGCAGCCAAATCCAGTTGATGGGAAGTTAGCTGAATGACTGACTTCTCTGTGGCATAAACAGCTAATGCTATTTTCTTTTCAATAATTCGCTGCATCATATACAAGGAACAATTCCATCTGGTTGGTTCATCTTGAATAAGCCGGTGTTGTGGCAAGCTAAGGCTTTGCTGTGTTTCCCTAAGACGACTATAAGCCAGACAAGAGTGACTGAAGTGGCCAACTATTCTTCTACAGGAAGCCAGTAAATCATTTACTGCTCTCTGAGAAAGCACTCCAATCATTTACAACTAACTGCAAAGTGTGTGCGAAACACCCATAGTGAGGAAGACCAGCATCGTTCAAAACTTTGACCATATTGGCCCCATTGTCTCTAAGAACCATGTGGATCTGATGTTCCTGGATCCCCCAGTGAGTCAACATGTCTTGAAACTTTCTGTGTATTTGATCCCCAGTGTGTGATCCTTCAAAAGACTGTGCATGCAAAACAGCTCGCTTTCTGACAAAATCGTCTGTTACCCAGTGTGCTGTGAGATTCATCAAGGGATTTACACTTACGGTCGTGCTCCAGAGATCACTTGTGAAACTGAAATGTTGCACACCTTTATGTTGACATTCTACTCCTTTCTTGCAATTCTCATGTAGCTTAGGCATAATTGTTTCAGTTATGTATCTTCTACTGGGAATAACATGATGAGGCTCTAAAGCGCTAACCAGATGATTAAATTCAACATCATCCACCAGGGAAAAAGGCTGGTAATCCAAGGCTATCATTTCAGCAATTTTGAAATGAACTGCTTGTGGTCGTGGGTCACTGATATCTCACTTCCTCATATCTGGTAAGGTAAGCTGCTTGCTGCTTGATTGTGATGCTGGTCTAACATCCTTTGCTAGCTTTCCATCAGACAGCTTCTTCAGATATTCCTCGTGTAGCTCTTTATGCTTCGACTTTAACAAGGTTGCTGGTATTGAAAGCCCTCAGTTGTTTTACCTCCGTGAGACACACTCTTGTTGCAACTGGTAGCATTGCATATAGCATAATGGGAACCCTCTGCTACCTTGAAGTACTCCCAAATTGGTGATCGCTTCTTAGACATAGCTATGTACGTAGCTAAATGTCGTAGGTATCCACAACGTAGTGTAACACCAGTAAATGCAAGGCAAGCTGAATAAAATGCTAGGTAACTCATATAAAACTGTACTGTAGCAGTAAGTAAACAATTTGACTACTCCACCTGGCAACAACAGCTAAAACATAGTTACAGCCAATAATATTAAACTTGAGCACGCGTCTGTTCTAGCAGAGTCTCAATTAGCAGCTCACATGAGCATTGTATAGCCTTAAATAGAAGTTGTTGTATTAGTAAGATAGCTTGCAAATGTTTTATTAGTAAACTTACCTAACCTTGATCGAGATTTCGAGTTAGAGCAATGCTAGTAATGAATACAGTAGCGAATTTATAAGTTTGTTGACATAGGGTGATTGATGCATACATATTTATAAGCCATGCCCAGGCTATTGTAGAATCTCCTGTGGATCTTCTTGTTGGATGTAGCTGCCTGTTAAGACAATACACATGGATAAAAGGTAAACTATAAGTCACGTGATCAATATCGGTTATATCGGTAGCCACTTATCCAACACCGATGTAGGTAAATACTGGCCGATAAACTCATAACCGATAAGCCGATTAATGTATCAGTGCACTCCTAGAAGAAACATTCAGTAAAAATACAATTATAATAAAATGCAGGAAATCACAACAATACCTCTATGAATCACAGCAAGAGTTCATAATGTTTGTATGTATCTATAACTGGAATACATTCAGCAAAAACACTGGCAAATAACACCTCAATCTGTTCTCAGAATAAAGGCTTGACCTTATCAACACCAATCAACAGTTCTCTATCACCAGTAGAAGTGTAGCTATAGGTGTTATTGTTTGATCAAAGGTGAACTTGACACAGTGATTTTGTACAGAACATATTTAGAGTTAGATAACTAGCTACTCTCCCTCATACAAATATTATTATGAAAAATCCATTAAAAGCTGAAGTGTGTCCCTTGGACAGCGACAGATGGCAGTATTTGTTGAAATATCATCTAATTTGAGTCAGTGTTACTGATTCAGTAGCTAGCTACCATATGTGTATAAAGCACAAGTCACCCTGTCTAATTCAGCTACAAACAAGTCACCCTGTAGAGACTTCAGCTACAAACAAGTCATCCTGTAGAGAGTTCAGCTACAAACAAGTCACCTTTTAGAGCATACAGCTACAAACATGTCACCTTGTAGAGCGTTATATACGTTACAAGTCACCATGTAGAAAGTTCAGCTATGTTACAAATCATCCTGTACTGAGTTCAGTTTATACAATCACAGTTGCAAAATTATTAATATAACAAAAACAACACATTTAAAACATTTGGATGTTCTTTCTGACAGATAAGTAAAAGCAAGTTCCAAAGCCGGCTGTAAATACAAAAAGAAGTGATATCTCTACCAAAACAGCCAAGCTGTGAAAAAGTGTGCGGCCCCCTAAAAGGACTGGGTGAAAAAAGTTGTGATATCAAAGGTGGCAGCCAAGAAATGGCTGCAATGATGTTAATGCCAATCAATTTCAATAATGACAGCTTCACCCTGTCTTTTTAGGGGGCTGCACACTTTTTCACAGCTTGGCTGTTTTGGTATAGATACAGTGTAATAGAATAAAGGAAAACTGATTATGAGGCAATTCTTGTAGCCGTGTCCTTAATTTTATGTAAACATTCTTTACCATACTGCACGTTTAAGGGTTTAAGAGTATGGTACTGCCCAAGTGCAACGTCACACTCACTCGCACATGCAACTTTGCTCAAGATTTTAAAAATCGCTAATTAAGGGGCATGGCAACTGTTTTGCTCGCGATTTTCGTGAACGAAACAACTGCCATGTTGTCTTGCGCTTGGGCTGTACCGTAAATAATTCAATCCCACAAGTGAAATTTTTAAAGATGCAAGAGCCTAGCCATATTTTGAGTTTTTGCGGAGAAATGATGCTGAACAACAACTTGGTGAATGCATGGCATTGTGGGGACAAGCCTCTATCAGTGATGGGAAACACTGGTATTAATAGTCCTATTCCATTTTAACTATGCATGTGCATGTAAGGATTCTTTAATGAGTTTGTGCAAGTACAATTTTCCATAGAAATATCCCAACCTCAATAAATTCCTGTACATTGTTGCCTTTCTCTGAGGGGCCATAGTTGTGCAATCATACTGTATAAATACCATACTGCTAACTAGACAGATGCTAAAAGCATTGTGGGGTGAGCCTGATCTGTAGGACTTAACATAGCTGAACTCCATACAGGGTGACTTGTAACATAGCTGAACTCTACAGAGTTACTTGCAATGTAGCTGAACTCTCTACAGAATGACTTTTTTGTAGCTAAACTATCTACAGGCATACTTATTATGTAGCTGAACTCTCTTCAGGATGACTTGTTCGTAGCTGAGCTCTCTATATGGTGACTTGTAATGTAGCTGAACTCTCTACAGGGTGACTTGTTTGTGGCCAAATTCTCTACATGGTGATTTGTAACGTAGCTGAACACTCTACGTGGTGACATGTTTGGAGCTGAACTCTATACAGGGTGACTTGATTGGAGCTTAGCTCTCTACAAGGTGACTTGTAACATAGCTGAACTCTCTACAGGATGACTCATTTGTAGCTGAAGTCTCTACAGGGTGACCTGTTTGTAGCTAAATTTGACTTGTAACGTAGCTGAACACTCTACATGGTGACATGTTTGGAGCTGAACTCTATACAGGGTGACTTGTTTGAAGCTGAAGTCTCTACAGGCTGACTTGTTTATAGCTGAGTTCTCTACAGGGTGACTTGTAACATAGCTGAACTTTCTACAGGGTGACTTGTTTGTAGCTGAGGGTTATTAGCTGAACATTTTATTAGAGTGTGACTGCTCTATTAGAGTATCTTTTGGAGCTGAACTCTATACAGGGTGACTTGTTTGAAGCTGAAGTCTCTACAGGGTGACTTGTTTGTAGTTGAGTTCTCTACAGGGTGACTTGTAACATAGCTGAACTTTCTACAGGGTGACTTGTTTGTAGCTGAGGGTTATTAGCTGAACGTTTTATTGGAGTGTGACTGCTCTATTAGAGTATCTCGATCGCGCGCTGATTACATATGTTTGGTTTTCGCATTATACTCTGTGATCTTTATTCGGATTTAATTCTGTTAACAAAAGTTTGCACCTTGATAGATGATAGAGGTCTGCAAGAAAATTCAGCTAGTTTTCTTTGGTGGTTTGCCCAGTAGGCGTGACAGAAAATTGCACTTGTGTTTATTAAAAATCGCGCATAAATCACCTGTATTTATCCGATCTGTATAAAAATTGGTATGTAAATGTACTGTAATATGTTGTAATAGTGTTCCAAAGTTGAAGAAAATTGAATAAAGCATGCACAAGTTATAGTGATTTTTCTATGTATTGCAAAAAGATGAATGAAGAAAATAAGACAAACTTTGAAGGCGTGTATCTCAGAGATGGCCAAACCGATTTAGCTCAAATTTGGGGTATCCCACCCCGAGGAAGCTTCCACACCTAATATGTTCCATTTCCTTCCAGACACAACCAAGTTACAGGTGCGTGAAAACTGCCTTATTTTGGTTCCTGTATAATACACACTTGTCTATCGTGCACGCACCAGCCTCCTTTGGCCACACAACACACTACTGTGTGTCTTGATTAGGGTATGTATTTTGTTTATTCAAACTTTTTGATTATCTCAACACTGGTTGGTCCCATGGCATTCGGATAATCGAGAGAGCACTATAGTTATGAAGCAATAAAGATAGGTGTCTGGTTTTCCATTATGACCTTGTTAATAATAACCTTGCCGCCATCCTGATATTTATTCTAGTCACATAAGCCATATGTTGTTCTATTTACTATTGAATTACAGTATGAATTGTTTGGAATTTGCTTGAGCTCGCTTTTTGGCTATGTTGAAAACAGAAATGTAGTTATCAGGAATTTGAAAAATGCATTATTGTGTCAGGGTTTTTGCAGATTTGGTCACATATGTTGTGGTCTTAGGAAACAATCTTCATGTAAGCATGTGTGTTGTTGCAGACTACCAACTCACTGAGGAGATGTTCATCAAGAACCTCTGGGTGTCTGTTAACCAACCTGACTTCAAAGAAAAGGTAACACATCAAATATATAGTCCAGTCACCAATCCTACTTAGGCTGCAGAAACATTCAGAGACAACTTTCCCCTAATGGATCTTAAGAAAGATGGCTACATGTCTAAAGACGAGTACATGAAGATGAACTCTTGGAGGGCTGGTGAAGAACAGGCTCTTGCTGCTTTCACCTTGATGGACACTGACAGTGATGGATATGTAATACTAGTAGTTGCCGGTGGCCGGTGATGTCAAATGATTCTATTACAGGTATCATTTGATGAGCTGATAGATGCGAAGTTGTTCTACTATACCGACCTGTATAACAAGTCACACCCATTCAACCTGATGAATGGACCTCTGGATACACCAGTTACCTTTACAGTCCAATGTAAATAAATTTACGTACACTCTGACATTGTGTGCATGCAATTTGTATGTAATGATTTTGTCAGCATGTACATGACATTATTTGGTCCATTTACATACATGCAGTCACATCATGTTGCATGGAAGCATTACACACATACCGTTACACAGGTGGAGCATTCATGCAGCATATCAACTGTATGCAAGCATTTGCATTTAATATAGGTAATAACCGTGTGTAATTACTGTACTCTAAACAGTTTAGTTATTTATAAATACATAATTTACATGCAGATCCACAACTTACACAATCAGTTACAGCAGTTCCATTGTTTGGGTGACTGATTGTGTGCTGGGACCAAATAGCCCAGCCATGTCAGACCAATCATTCTTCCTTTCTTTTGGTTTTGTCTTTGTACTAGCAGTAATGATATTTGCTTACCATCCAAAAGGCCATTTCTTCTTGTACCAGCAATGAATTGTGTGTGGGAGGGGGGGGGGATCATTAAAAAAATTAAGACTCCACTAATTCTCCAAACTAGTCACGTCGGAAAGTTTGAAGGAGAAATTTTTGGCATTTCAGGCAAAGTCAATGGTCAAATCTGAATTTATTTTCAAATATTTTGGAAAAGCTTTCCAAACATGTGCTTTAATGTTGTATTTAGAAATGTGATAAACATCTTCTTTACGCCACTGTGGCTACGTTGATTTGAATTCAGTATGATTTAAAACTCTGGCAGTTGCCTGCAGAGAACTTGCACCATGGTGCACAGTTGGTCTGGTCTTTTTCGCTATATAGACTAGTGTTTACAAAGCTTGAGTAACAGTTGGTGATATCCAGACCTACACTTCCACCAGTTGTTGAAACACCTAGAGATGACTGAAGTGGTTCTCTAGCACTAGAAGTGTTAGATGTCTCGCCTTCAGTGGTTTGCAAATCATTTGAACTTGCTTTCTACACTGATCATACCCTACCTTAACAGTCTGAGTACACACTAAAAGCTCTACCATTCAGTATGTGATAAACATGGCTTAGACCAGGATTAGCACCTTGAACAACCTTCCCCCCGCTCTATCTTATGGTGTCTAAAAACATCGTACTGTTTTAGTGCCATTTGCCCGCCCTTACTGGCGGAGCGAATGCTGTCATCTCGTGTCATCATGTCTGTCCACTGCTTTCGCTTCTTCAGGGTGTTAAACTGCTGGAGCTGAGCGTGAACGCGGTCTTCCCCTTCTTCGTCCTTTTCTAGACCTGTTCTAGACACACTTTAGCCCTCCGTCGTTTTCTTTTTTGAATCTTCTGTATACTTAATGTTCTTGTTTTGTTAGTATTTATTTTTGTTCTTGTAGTAGTTTTGTTTTACAGGTGTATTTGCTAATGTCATTGTTTTTGTAATTTCTGGTGTGTATGTGCTTTTTGTGGGAAGTACGCCTACAGGCTTGTCCTTTTGTACAACCCGGTCCTTTGACAAAATTGATAATAACATAACATAACTTTCGCTTCGTGGCATCTCAGGACAATGCTCACTAGTACCCCCAAAACTGGTACTGGTCTATATCAACCAAGCAGTAAACATTTTCTACAGTTAGTAGGACAGTTTTCAACTTGAATTAAGTTCACCACCTGTTTAAGAGATGCCGTAAATTATTGAAGCAATATACGTAATCTTGTGGGTGGGGTCTATTCTACGGAACGGAACGGAACGGAACGGAACGGAACGGAATGATGGACTAAACTGCGGAACGGAATGCTTTCTCAGATTGAAGCTTGCAGCTTACCATTGCTGTACAAGTTATCAGTGGCACTTCCAGCAGGTAATCAAACGTACCCCAAGAAAGATAAAACGAATTTAAGGATCGATTGTGGGTTCTTGTTGGTTGTCATTAGTAACGAAGTACTAATTGTGGGAATAGCTGACTCAGTGTGTTCATCTTCGGATATATCAAGTAGGGAACTTAATGCATGACTTGTTTTTACTAGTATGTGAGTTATTTTTACTTACTTGACTTTAGAATGTACAGTCTGAGGCCCAGCCTTTCTAATCGGCATAAATCAGTATGTGTATAGCTACACTACAAAGGAAACAAGTATGGTGACAAGCTGAATCAACTCAGTCTAAGCAGAATCTAAAGGAATTTTGTGTAGTGTATGAGGAGCAAACATTCAGATACCTCAAGGAGGCTATATTGTGTGAACATCAATGATTCATTAACAGAGTAGTGGACTATTGTCAGATATCTCAGCCTGAGTACTGAGTTGAATTCTGGGTGGGGTCTATTTTACAGAATGGAATGCTTTCTGAATCAACTTGCAGCTTGGCTAGCTGCTATCATTGCTGAAATTGCATTTTATCAGTGGAACCTCCAGGAAAATGGAATAGGATAATTATAAAACATTAATTAAGTGATTGTTTAGGTAATCATGACTTTATGCAGTCTAATAAACAGAATATATGGTTGATTGAGTGAGGTATCACTTTCAGAATGTTCAGACGACCAGTGATGAGATGCATGGATTCATCGAATTTTTGTTGTGGTTGGAGACATTAAATATCCAAAAGCAAACTGACTGTATAATATTAATTCACTTTCTTTATATTTTCTCAAATTTGAGCCTGTATACAAATAATTGAATTTTCCTTGTCAATAGAAATCCTAGAATAAGATGGGAGAGAAACTTATCTTTGTTTACCTATGCTGTACAACCAAGAGTTCGTAATACTGATTTGTATGGGGGAGAGTGTCTAACTCTCAGTATGGCCTGTACAAACACCCTGCGTAAAGTTCACCTTTCATCAAATCAACACCTTTACTGGGAGATAGAAAACTGTTGATTAGCGTTAAGGTAAAGCCTTTGTTCTGAAATAAGGCCGAGGTGTTACTTTAAGCAGGGTGTTTGGTGAATGCGTTCAAGTTAGACACTCTCCACCTTATTATGAACTCTTGGTACAACTTCAAAGGAAAATGAAGAAAACATACAGATGAATCAATAAAATCACTACAGTAAGGTGAATTACAGACTAGTGAGGTCTTGGTTAATTAATGACAGTGGTTGGAGATTAAGTGTGGTAGCTTCTTGTTCTTGAATATGTTGCAAAGTGGAAGTACAAATCAAAATGGGATATCAATTTCATTATGAAAAATTTGTATACATAAATAATCTAGCATTACTATTTCATTTGTCCTCCACTTAAACATGCTACAACAGTACTAGTGTCAGTACATTGGCAGTGAGTCTACCTTGAAATCTCAACTCTAGAGTAGATCCAACACAGGACAGCCCGCAATGTAACAAATACATGTGATCCCATTGTAATTTCATGGACCAGCTGGACTGGGAATCACTTGAAAATAGACGAACAAATTAAATTTAACCTGTTTTGTTTGAAGTGAAGCATGTGAAATGTTACACTTAAGAAATCCTAGGATTCTTAGGTGGTATGTAATTAATGTGAGTGTTCCATTTCAGGTTTGACTAGATACATTGAAATTACACACACATCCTGGTCCAAATCACGTTTGCCTGGTGGCTACGGGCATGGTTTCACATGCGGCTTATAATAGAGATTTGGCTGATCTTGGAGTTTTGCCTGATTCAAGGCTAGCAGTCAGACACATCCTTGAATTGTGCAACAGATAAAATCAGCTCACTATTGAATACGGCATTAGTCCATTGCACCAGCTGTTAATATATAAATAACTCCATGCATACACTTCAGTGATGTTTGCAGAATATACCCTCCTTGCGGTCTGCCAAAATATTTGCTCCTCACACACTGCACAAAATTCTTCAAGTTTTAATTCAGCTGGCTCTTTCCTGTTACCAGTATCTTCCTGCTTGCTTTATTTATACACTGACTTATGACTTGAAAGACCGACCCAGACTGTTTTCTAAAGTCTAAATAAGAAAAACAGCTCACATAAAGTTCCTTTCCGTATGGATGAACTTCACTGATACAACTCATCCCACAATAATACTTCGTTACTAATGACAACCAACAAAAACCCACAATCGATCCGTTAATTCTTTTTATCTTATGTTTAATCACCCACTGGAGATGCCACTGCTAACTTATAAGGGAAAGGGAAGTTTCAGCAATGGTAAGTTGCAAGCTTCAATTTGAGAAAGCGTTCCGTTCCGTGGTTTAGTCCATCATTCCGTTCCGTTCCGTTCCGTTCCGTTCCGTAGAATAGTCCCCACCAATCTGGTGCCGATAACTGAAAATACATGACATTGTGCCGATAATTGAGTGCTGCTGATAATCTCGCTGATAATTGGGAGATTACGCTACTCTAATAGAACAGTCACCACATGTTGAAATATTCTAATAGAACGTTCACAGATGCATTAGATACAGAGTAGTCAAGACACGATTTAAATGAGCATAATATTATTTAGATACAGCTGGGCATAATTGGAGCAGTATAGCTCAGGGGCGAATCTAGGATTTCAGAAGGGGGTGCTAACATGGACATTTATATATGTAGCAAGATAGTTGATACAACTAGTGTGAGAAGCACACTCATCATGCGGAGCGTGCTCTATCTAGGGGGGTCTGGGGGCAAACCCCCACAGGAAAATTTTGCAAATTTGAGATTGAATTTAGTAGTAATTTTGAGCCAAAAATGATGCCGGTCACTTTGTTTATGTGATACCATTATCCCTACAGTTTGTCACTATAACTAAAGGGTGCAGCCATGTAGCTAAAATTCAATCTTAGGCCACTACAATGAGATAACTTGTTTCTCATCAACTTCTCATAGAGTAACACATGCGGGCGGGCGGGTTATCTCATTATCTCATTATTGCACAAGCCATAGCATATTTGTACAAAACCAGTATAATAATCCTTTATTTTTAGGCTATTGGCAGGATGCACACCAAGCACTGGTGCACACTGAAGGTAAAATTCCAAGTGCACATAAACTTCAACTTCAGTAACATAGCATTCAAGTCCTTTGCGAAAGTTCCACCAGTCTTGGAGTCATGTACCATGCAGCAGCAGACAGCAGCAGTCTTAGCACATGTAGGCTGGTCAGTCTTATTAGGGGGAGGGGCTGTGTAAGCTTGTGGCAGAAGTAGCAACACTAAAGCTACTATGTCTCTTAGATATGATGGCCCTGCACATAGGGCATGCAGGTCACGATACCAATGCTAGTGTATGGTCTAATGTACACTGTAGCACTCACTGTTGATGCCTTGGTGGTTGTTGATGCTCCAGAAAGCTCTCTAATCAACACAGAAGTAAAAAACACTCATAAATGGTGTCTGTATCTCAATGGGATTGCAGTTTTTCATGGAAATAGTGCTTTTCTACGTGATAAACCCACTACCACAACACTCAAAAAAGCCATGCTGCCATCTCGTGCAATAATAAGTGCGCATGGGCAAAAGAAAATTTTGGTGCGGGCGGTTGATGAGAAACAAGTAATCTCATTGTAGTGGCCTTAGACTAACATCTTAAAGAACTAGTAGTGGAAATATATGGGTATCAGCTGCACATGATCCAATTTAGTGTTTTGAAGTATAGCATAATTTACAGTCTCATGGCACTATATAGCTGTCCAAACAGTAGAGAGGGTAAGTGGGAGTGGAGAGGGCAAGTAGACTGACTCACCAGTGTATGGAGTGTATGTGCACTTAGCTGTATACAATTCTCCAGCTAGGGGGGCTCTAGATCTGGTGGCATATACACTCCCAGACCCCCTGGAAATTTTTGGAAAATGGCTATCACAAGATTGAATCTAGAAGCTATTTTTAACCAAATCTGGGTACAAGATAAATGAGTTCAAGTGGAAGTGATTTTAATTTGAATGAGTTCAGTTGGAAGCAATTTTAATTTAGAAACAGAACTATACACTGTTTCTTGTTATTGGATTTTAAGAAAATGTATAGTAGTGGCTTGTCAAAGAGAATAAAGAGTGTATTGAATATAAGGTCAGGGAGAATATTTAAAACACAGGATTGGATCTATGTACTTCATATGTAGCCACTGTTCTCGCTATTTCAATCTAACTTTTAAATGATGGATCCATCCATCATTATAATTGTTTTACAACTAGTCTGCAAATACAACTAGTTTTTGGCCACAACTAACCCCTTTTTAGCACACAATGATCATGACAACATAAATGCTGCAGTATCATTTAAGCTTAAAGTTATGAGCTTCAAGGGATTTGATAGTGCAAACTCCAAAGCTGCTAGATTTATACAAATGTAGCATGGGATTTGATAAAGTAAGGGAGACAAAAACGAACAGTACTCAGATGTTTCAGCCTTGTGAACTTTATAAAAGCTAAGAAATTCACTATTATATAAGACTACTGTTTTACTTGCAAGAGAAGCATTTCAACCCAAGAATCAAGTTTGTAGCAGAGTCTAAAAAACTTAAACTATATATTTGACAGAAAAAGTTATTTTCAGAATAGATTTTCAATTAATGATGTTTTATACAATTTATAGTACATTGAAGGTATAAATCTTTTACTTGAAGTGATTGGTATATGGCAGGATGTTTGGTGCAATGGTGAGGGTAGCAGTGCACAGGTCTAGAAGAATAGGTTTAATTTCAGCTTACTCTCTGGTAACTTCTTGAAAATTATAGTTTTAATGTTGAGTGTTTTATTAGAGTAGTTGACTGTTCTATTAGAGTATTTGGGATTTAGCAACTTCTAAGGTAAGACTTACTCCAAAAATATAATTTTGAACCCCTCATAGTAATTCTTGGATAAGATTAGCTATTCCCCTTGCTCTTTCCATCTTTTCATTGCCCATACATGTGTATAAAATGCAACTGTACCTGTACTACAGCTTCTAGTAGCTTCTTAGCTTGCTCATTGTAAAATTTTGGAGGGGGGTGCTTCAGCGCCCCAAGCACCCCCCTTAAATCCGCCCTTGTAGCTAATAGGGAAAATTTTGGAACATTAAATTTCTTAAAAGCATAATAGGCAATTTCAAAAGTATAATGTATAGGACAACCTGTAAAGTATTCAGAAGCTACTAGGATATAGCAATTACCATACTTACTTGGTGATACCACCATCTGCATCAGACAACAGATACCCAGTGGCAAATGCTAATTCAAAGTCTCCAGAATTCACCCTGATGTTCCAGCAAGTGTTAATATCGCTGAACAAAAGCTCTTGTGGGAACTTGTTTGTGGAAGTGATCAGTTGGATTGCCAACAGTAGAACAAGCTCTATGCCTGATGTTTTCGCCCCTTAATGATAAAAAGCTTGGACAAACTGACGAGTTCAGTACAATATACTAGTAACAGTGGAGGAAGTCACCCAATCTGCTGACAACCTAGGAAAATACCACCAGTTAGAAGAGGTACACCAACTCTTATAGCTAGGTAACTTGTTATCAAGAGACATTATACAACCATCAACAAGCCCATGGGAATCTCTCATCGTGCTTGTCAAGAAGAAAGATGGTTCTGCCTGTTTCTGCATTAATTAAAGAAAATTAAACTCAGTAACTTGTAACTGAAGATGCTTACCCCTTTTCATGTATCAATGATATACTTTGGATACACTATCATGGTCTCAGTGGTTCTCCATATTGGACTTACTAAATGGACACTGGCAGGTTTAAGTGGCAGAGAGTGATAGAGAGAAGACAGCATTTACTACACACAGGGGCGTTTTTGAGTTTAAGTTGATACTGTTTGTAATGCTCCTGCCATGTTTCAGATACTCATGGACAATATTCAAGGTGCCTTGTTTATTTACTTAGAGTTGTTGGCCATGACTTTGATGAACAGCTTCAGAACTTAGGTGTCATTCTGTAGAAACTGGATTGTGCAGGGTGTCAGTGACCTACGTACTTAGGGAACGTTGTCTCAAGGGAAGGCATTGCTACTGACCCAGAGAAGACTAGAAAAGTGTCTTGTTGGTACAGCAATGGATGGATAAATACTAAAAGACATGGACTACTGTGGAGCCCTTGTAAAGGATGAGTTCTCTAGCTGACTAAGTATATTAAAGGAACTTAAAATCTTCATAATAGTCTTGCCTTGTGTGTTCAGTGTTGCAACCGGTATGTGTAGGTGGAGGGCTGGGGATGCTTTCTGTTTGAGGTAGTGGTTCTACTTCACATATTGCAAAAACTTGTTGATTCGAGGTGGGGTGTACCATCAAGTAGGACTCAACTTCTAGTTTAAACCAGGACTGGAACCCAATGATTTTGATTGGTCAGACCATCCATGGACTATACCAATGGGGGTTATGCACAGTGTCACTTTTATTGTGATATTTCATGTGTGAAGCACATGCATCATGTATAAGCATCTGAAGCTAGCGGGTCTGGGGGGCATGCTCCCTCAGGAATTTTTTGAAAATAGATGCTCTGAAATGGTATCTGCATGGTGGCTATTTTACATACAAAGTCTCTTTCTTTTTTTATATCCTGGTATGTAATTTTGTGCTACAATATATATTAATTCAATTTCTCATCTTTTCAGTTTGGTTGCCTGGTAGTCTCTTGTTTGAGCTGGACTCTGCTTCATTCTCCCACTCCCTCCAGTGTTCTCAGGGCTTTCTTGTTAAGGCCCCTGTTAGGGGTTGATTGTGTGTTTGCTGGCAGTCTGTGTGGTGTTTTGTAGGTCTATGTATGCTAGTTCTTATTTTCTTTTTGTATGCAAAACTAGGTTTCACTTCTAGCTAGATATCGGGGAGGGTGCCGTTAGGGCTAAAATAATATATTCGTGTCTAGTAGCTATTAACCAATTATATCATCAATGCTGAAAGGGAAAGTTTAGTTCTTTAGTAATTTTGCTAATGGCAGACATGCATTATTAATTAGCCCAATTCCATGCATATAATTCACTAGAACTTTGAAAAGTACAAACACTAACTACAATGGCTTAGGCTAAGCAGTGTAATTTGAGCAGTGGATCTATTCTACTGCATGTTTTATTAGAGTATGTTCTATCAGAGTTTATTGCAATGACGAGTATCTCAACTGCAGGCTCGGCCCTGTAAATGCAGCAGTTTCATCAATTGTCTCTTGTTGAACTGCTAAAGCTAGCTCTGGCTTGTCTATTAAGGTCCAAGGATAACTGCTCTTTCGCTTGCTCTTCCAAATTGAAATGCAAAGTGGCCTTTTATTGAGGTTACCAGCATGGACAGTGAAACTGTAAAATACTTTTACAAAGCTGTGTATTTGTGTAGTCATGCCATGTTTTAGAACTTTATACACTACAATAAATGCATATTTGCACAAATGTGATATATACTCTAAATTTGTATGCACTCCTGTGGTGTATGGGAGATGATGATTCAGATTTGCCTCATCAACTAGCAAATGTGAACTGTCATCTCCTACACATCACATATCCCACTGAAAGTTATGTTCATGACATCATGTTTAGAGTTCATCACATAAATTACACACAAATATACAATATACATTTTATTGTAGTGTTAGCATTTTGGTCATGAAAATAAATAAGAAAATTTTGCCTTTAAAAATCTATCATCCTATGATCTTAGAGTGGTTTGCACATATGATAACTTTCCATTAAATATAAAATTCTGGAAATCACCATACCTGTACTGTGTGTTGCCACATGACACCCTTAATTTGCTTCAGTTGAGACAAACGTCAATCACTTGAGAGGAAACCTCCAGAACTGACAGATGTGCTTTGTACTTCAGTAGTTAATTTGCTTAAAAATATGTCAGTACAGAGTATACGTAGCCCAACATATCAGAAAGTAAAATGGTGTCTATTTGTATAAAGCACGAAACTTCACATCAGAAATGATCAGTGTATATACTCTAACAGAACAGTCAATATCCCTTATAGAGTATTCAGCTAAGTAGCAGTATGTTTTATTAGAAAGTTTGCTAGCTATTAGCCAATTTTCTGTGTTATCTTCAGTGATTCATTTTAAACTACAGCAGAAGAATAGTTGACCAAATAAATTGGTTTGAGCTCCAGTGAATTCTTTGTGGACACAATATCTTGTATTGAATTGACTGTAATGTATGGTAAACACCTGGGTAAACACTGTACAGTACTAGTTCTGCCTTCTATGTTTACCCAAAGGTGTTAATAGCATGAAAACTGAAAATTATGTACTGTGAAAAAATTTTCAGCTACATTTTGTGGTTAGTGATTATGTAATCATTTGCTATATCAGGAATGATCATAGTTCAGAACTGCCATTGCTACCCACCAATTGCAAGTGTCCATTACTATGAACTCTTGCTACCACTATAGTTACCAGTACAGATACAAGTTACTTATAAGCTTCTGTCTCCTATTTTGTTCCTATCCAGTATATGGCTTGAATGATTAGTTGCAATAATCTTGTGAGGTGTATAAATGAAAAATCTTGTAATTTTTTAAAAAGAAAGGTAGCCCTAGCGTGAATGGCTTTTAAGAAATTAGCAGTGGAAAATTTAGAGGTGGCACAAAGTATACCTACAGACAATTGAGATGCTCTAATAGAGCAGTCAATAGTACAGTTGTTACTTACGATAATTTGATGTCTAACTTCTTCTAGCTGATCTTTCTACAAGGTGATTTGTCTGTAGCTGAATTCTCTACAGGGAAATTTGTTTGCTGATGAACTCTCTACATGGTAGTTTCTTGTAGCTGAACTCTCTACAATGTAACTTCTTCTAGCTGAACTCTCTACAGGGTGACTTGTAGCTGAACCCTCTACAGGGTGATTTGTTTCTAGCTGAACTCTCTACAAGGTAACTTCTTCTAGCTGATCTTTCTACAGGGTAATTTGTTTGTAGCTGAATTCTCTACAGGGCGATTTGTTTGCTGCTGAACTCTCTACATAGTAGTTTCTTTGTAGCTGAACTCTCTACAATGTAACTTCTTCTAGCTGAACTCTCTACAGGTGACTTGCTTCTAGCTGATCTCTCTACAGGGTGACTTGTTTCTAGCTGAACTATCTACAGGGTGATTTGTTTGTAGCTGAACTCTCTACAATGTACGTAACTTCTTCTAGCTGAACTCTCTACAGGATGACTTGTTTCTAACTGAACTCTCTATAGTGTGACTTGTTCCTAGCTGAACTCTCTACAGGTGATTTGTTTGTAGCTGAACTCTCTTACATGGTGGTTTCTTTGTAGCTGAACTCTCTACAAAGTGACTTCTTCTAGCTGATCTATCTACAGGATGACTTGTTTCTAACTGAACTCTCTACAGTGTGATCTGTTCATAGCGGAACTTTTTACTGGGTGATTTGTTTGCAGCTAAACTCTTTGCATGATTGTTTCTTTGTAACTGAACTCTCTACAAGGTAACTTCTTCTAGCTGATCTCTCTACAAGATGATTTGTTTCTAACTGAACTCTCTACAGTGTGATCTGTTCATAGCGGAACATTTTACTGGGTGATTTGTTTGCAGCTAAACTCTCTACAAGGTAACTTCTTCTAGCTGATCTTTCTACAGGGTGATTTGTTTGTAGCTGAATTCTCTACAGGGTGACTTGTTTCTAGCTGAACTATCTACAGGGTGATTTGTTTGTAGCTGAACTCTCTACAATGTAACTTCTTCTAGCTGAACTCTCTACAGGGTGACTTGTTTGTAGTTGAACCCTCTACAGGGTGATTTGTTTGTAGCTGAACTCTCTACAAGGTAACTTCTTCTAGCTGATCTTTCTACAGGATGATTTGTTTGTCTCTACAGGGCAATTTGTTTGCAGCTGAACTCTCTACATGGTAGTTTCTTTGTAGCTGAACTCTCTACAACGTAATTTCTTCTAGCTGAACTCTCTACAGGGTGACTTGTTTCTAACTGAACTCTCTACAGGGTGATTTGTTTGTAGCTGAATTCTCTACAGGGCGATTTGTTTGCTGCTGAACTCTCTACATGATAGTTTCTTTGTAGCTGAACTCTCTACAATGTAACTTCTTCTAGCTGAACTCTCTACAGGATGACTTGTTTCTAACTGAACTCTCTACAGTGTGATCTGTTCATAGCGGAACTTTTTACTGGGTGATTTGTTTGCATCTAAACTCTTTGCATGATTGTTTCTTTGTAACTGAACTCTCTACAATGTGACTTCTTCTAGCTGATCTCTCTACAGGATGACTTGTTTCTAACTAAACTCTCTATAGTGTGATCTGTTCATAGCAGAACTTTCTGAGTACTGGGTGATTTGTTTGCATCTAAACTCTTTGCATGATTGTTTCTTTGTAACTGAACTCTCTACAAGGTAACTTCTTCTAGCTGATCTCTCTACAGGGTGATTTGTTTGTAGCTGAATTCTCTACAGGGTGATTTATTTCAGCTGAACTCTCTACATGATGGCTTCTTTGTAGCTGAACTCTCTATTAGGTACCTTCTTCTAGCTGATCTGACTACAGGGTGACTTGTTTGTAGCTGAATTCCCTACAGAATAACTTGCAATGTAATATAACTGAGTAAATTATACATGCAGCTGAATGCTTTATTAGGGTGGCTGTTCTATTAGAGTATCTCGATCTCGCATTTGCTGCACATAGTTGCCTTTCGAATCATAACTCAGTGATTTGTAATCCGATTCTTCTGTACTACTGCAAGAACTTTCCATGATGATTATTCCAGCTACATACTGATTTTCAGCTCGTTGCTCTAAGCGGTTTGCCTGGTAGACACGAAAACTAATAGTTTTTTTATTCATAAAAATCGATCGCGTAATTTTGACACAGGTTGGGTTTTGTGTCATATCTCCATGGTCTTTATTCCAATTCCTTTCAAACCACAAAAAGGCACTCCTACGATAGTTGCTCCATCTACATATCAATTTTCAACTGATTCCTCCAAGGGGTTTACCCTGTAGGCGTGACAGACCTTCGACCTTATTTTACACAAATAATCGGTCATAATTCCGTGAATGTTCATCGGATTCCTACCAAAGTTGGTACAGAGATCCGCCTTAATGAGCCCTTTAAGTGTGCCAAATTTCAGCCCGATCCGAGCACGCATTTGTGTTTTATGGCGGATTTTGCGAAGTGTGCGAAATGAAGAAGTAGAAGAAAAAAACGAAGAAATTAAAACGAAATTTTGTTCGCTCGTATCTCGGAAATGGCTGGAGCGATTTTCTTCAAATTTGGTATGTAGACTCCCCTAACTGGGCGGCACCTCTCTAGCAAATTTGGTTCCAATCGGATAAGGGATCACAGAGATACATAGGTGTGAAAATTGCGTTTTCTTTCTTCCTGTTAATATACTCACGGTGTGGCGCGCCGGCTTCTTGGGCCGCACGACACACTATCGTGTGTCTAGATATATATAGGCTGTGCCCTGGAAAATAAGAAATTGTTTTGTAATGTGATAGTCATACAGCATATTCTAAAAAAAGGTATTGTGGAGAGCCATGATGAGAATGGATGCTATTCTATTGGCAAGAGAATATTTTTATAGTATATGATTCATAATAGGAGCTCAGCATTTGTTGGTAGCTGAACAAGTCATTCTAGGCACAGGAATTTGTACGTGATTTAGGCAACATATCAGCTTAATTAGTTGTTTCACAGGCTTGACCAACCCACTTTTTTACAAATTGAAAAGATTTTAATAAGTAGAAAATTAAGCTAAAATGGCTAGCTATCACTATCTTAAGCATTAGCTTCTGCATCCAACTACTGTATGTACTATTCACCTACAAATTACTGGTGTAAATATCTTCCCAAAACTCACTAAGGTTGCAAGCCAGCAAGCTATCATTATTTCATCCCCCCCTTACTGGTACATTAATGTTATTAGCTCACCTTCTTGTTGACAAACTCCTATCATACTTCAACGTTGATGCTTGGCCACTCAAACTTCCAATTCAAACAAGGCTGTTGCCACTCAATCCTCCAATTGTAGTGGAATTTGGTAGGTGCATGGAGTCCTGCCACCATAAATTACCCTACAAATCTTTTAGTCCACTGGTACATGCACACAAGAACCTCCCTACAAGTTCGATTCTTGACTTGGGTGATAATGAGGCCAAAAAGTAGAAGTTTTACTAGGAATGGTGGACACCTAAGTAGGACTCCATGCCATCACATTCCATGATCACATTCCATGCTATAGGAATGGAGAATTCATTTTGACACACCAACTCTTGCTGAAATAACAGCAACTGGCACAACAACTCTTGCTGGCACACAAGACTCTTCACCAACTCTTGCTGGAACAATGCTGATACAGGTGACTCTCGCACCCATAGCACTTGCAGGCATGATAACACCTCCAGCAGGCAGAGCAGGTCTTGCTAACCCAATAACACCTGCTGGTACACAATATAACACTTGCAGGTATTATAACCATTGCCTGTACATATACACACTGTTGCTTATGGTAACTATCTGTCCTGATGATGACACCAACAATTTCTTGTATACGCTTTGCCAGTGTATAACCTATTGGGAATCAACAGTATATATGTGAAGCAGATTAAGCAATCATACACAAGGAACTAGCCATCCAATACATTGGGTGATCACCAGAGTAGATGTCAACAGATGCACCAGGAGAAATACTGAAAGGAAAAAAATCATCACATGCATGTATATAATGGGGTAGCTTGTATGCATAAATAGTGCTGAACACAGATGCAGTTAGTTCATTGTAGTATTATATAATCATTGACACAGCTAACAGTGAGAATAAGCCCTTAATCATCAGGGACAGAGGGCTGGGTGGGGAGAGAACAGCAGAAAACAACTACCTTCCCCTAAACTGAAATGTGAGTGTGAGTATACACATGCGTTTAGTTCTAAATAGTGTTCACCAGGGTATTGTAATGTGCAGCACGTGACATTTGCTATAACATTAATCTTGTTTAAATTCTTTAAACTCTGTTTGTTATTTCTGCACTACTCTTGTGCCAATTTCGATTACTAGTTTTATATATAATACTGGCCCTATGTGCTTGATATTTTCACCCGTAAAACTTAACTAATCAAATTGAAGTGCACATGGTTTATCTCAATGTGCATAATTTCCAACAATTATCTAGCAATTTTCAAAATATATAGGTACCTATTAACTTGCTCAAAATGAAGATGATGTACATGTATTATTGCATAAACATCTGCAAGTAGAGTGTTATACTGTAGCCAGTAGCGGTAAACTTTAAAATGTGCATATACTGTACCAACACATGCGTGATATCCTTGCTTCCTTGTTATGAATGCATTATAGGTCAAATGCTGGTAGAAGAAGTTTTATATATGTGCATAGCAAACCCAATTATCCTCACATTATTGCGTTGTAACAGCAAAAAATAGTAATTTGCAGTTTAAACTCATGTCTATATTACGTGTAAGAATTTAAGAGGTTTGAGTATAGCTAGTATCCTGAGAATGGGCTTTTTCACATTGAAGTATAGCCAACTAATTTACTACTATTATGCTAAAGAATTGACAACTCTGACCTCAGACTCCTGGGTTAGGCAATTGCCCCAATGACTGAACTATTAGGTCTACAATGTAAGTGAATTATATTAGGTACAGAGTTGGGAGTAACTAGAAATGTAATAAAATATTACTTTTATAAAGTAACTATACTGTAAGTAATGCTAACTAGTTATAATTGTCCACAAAACAAACAAATCACAATAGTTAAAAATCATGAATTCATGCCTACCAAACATTCTGAGCTGCAATTGTTGTGCCATGCTAGACACATTTTAATTCCGTACACCATGACTTGGTCTGTGTAACAAAGTGAAATTATCATTGTCACAAAAGTAAACAAACAAGCATGTGTAAGTCATTTAGTCACTATTATAGTTACTTTAAAAAAACACAGTAACTGTAACTACTGCATGGTACACACTGCTGGAAGAGATATCGTGAAAACCCAATGGAAACAATTTTGGAAATCCTCTGAAAATTTTGAAACTCTCTGAAAAGTCAAAATTTCAATGGGTGGCCAAGAACATTTTCACGTATTAAAAATCCATTGCTGGAAACTTATCAATGAACACTCCATGAAACTAGCCAGTAATTAACTCTGCTAGTGCCTAGCTTGGAGTATGTCTGGATTCATTGAAATAGAAGTGTGTACCAGATTGGTGGAATGGTGAAACTCACTTTGTGGTCCCTCTCACTGGCTTCCTCATAAAACCACACCAGGTTTAATGCCTGCATATATAATTAATTTCGTATATTATGTTTGGACTGACTGGTGAAAATCACTGTCAGATACAACACATTCCTCTGGCATGCCCTCTATTACAAAAAAAAGAAGTCAACTGAATATGCCTTAAGCTAATACAATGGTCTTATTAGTACATCTCTGATTTTCAACTCTTCACAAGGATATACACTGTTAAAAGTGGCTTGTTGAATTAGCACTCTGAGTGGTTATAATTGGTACCCAAACTTGTTAATTCCTGTAAATTTTTGTGGCACAGTACCAAATAAAACCATCTTTGGTGTTAATGTAACAAGCCATTTTTAACAGTGTACTGCTACTACTACACACCCCTGGGTTGCCAGGTCAATTCCTTACTGACTGCGTGGACAACAGCCAGCCTAAGCCAGGCCTAATATGATATGTCAAGTAGAAACGTTGGAGTAGTACATTTGTAGACTCACTTGGTGGCCCCTTTTTATAAAATCCGTTAACGTTTTTTTCTACTATTTTTTGTTAGCTACTGCCTCTAGTAACTTTTTTCTTCATTTCCTTAATTGCCACGCCCACTCCTGGGGTGTGACTGAGGACTCACTTACTGTGTTTACAGAATAAGGAACAGCCTACTTGGTAACGAAGTACTGAGATATTGGTAATCAAGGGCGGGTGCTCCCCGCTTTACTCGTTCACGTGATTAGGGTACTCAGGCGTTGTTTATTGTCTTGGTTCTGCGGTTTTATCATTCGCTGCCATCAAGAATTGTTCTTTACCTTCTGCTGACTGGAGAGACTAGTAGACAGTGTATATAATACCTGCTGGGTTCGAGCGTCTCGGCAAGTTTGAACCGCAACGACTCGGTGCCGTTGGTTCGACTGGCACTGCCTGAGGCCGGGTCTTATCCGGATCACTCTAGCTATTGAGAAGTTAGAATCAAACTCGGATTCATACCACTGAATTGTAAGTGTATTATCGTTATTGTACTAGTGTGTAACCTCACCGTATGTTCTGTTTTTGGACGGGGCTGCTTCCCAGCTGTCGCGATACTGAGAAATTTAACCTTCTCTCGAACATTCTTTAAGTTCACCGGTGTGAAACTATCCTTTTAGCAGCGTAAAGTGTAATTAGATAGTTTTTATCAACAATATAGGTAAACAATTCAAAGTATCAGATGGCCGGTTAGCAGCTAGCTATGCTGGATGTATTTTGTGTTAACTAACATGTTGACAACTTTACAAGTACACATCCTGATAGCTACACACTCTTGCATGCTAGACCATATTAAAACATCTGGCATCACTCAATACATTTGGAAGCTTATTAATATCATTAGCTACATCACAACGAAATAAAAGTCAGTGGTGCAGTAGCGGGAAGACTCTGTACAGATTATGAGATGCATGGAATTTTGCTGTGATATCGGTTATAAATTCAAGCAAGGGTGAAAGTGAGGCATGATAGTTTTACTTACTTCCAGTACAAGTATATATATTGTTTTTAACAGTGTTGGAGGTAACGCGTTACGTAATATTATTACCCTTTTTGGTAACTAAGTAATATAACGAAATATGCTGTAAAAACAGGTAATATTACTTTACTTGCAAATGTAATGCGTTACCTAAGTAATGAAGTTACTATAACGAGTCTAATATTACATAATATTATTACTTTAAGCAAGAGTTCATAATATAAAGTAGTAAGAGTCTTAATATTGTATATTATAAACTCTTGCTTTAAGTAACAAATCAAAGTTACTAATCTCATTAGTGAACCACTGAGTAACGCCTTGCCACTACGAAGTAACGAACCCTACTGAATGAAGCTTATTCACCAGCTTCTTACTTATAACCAAGATTTGCATATTGTCCAACAACACAATCATGTCACGTGATAAAGTGGTAGTTTCACACGTGACAGCTTAAGACTTTGGACACAAAGTAATATAATATGTAATATTATTATAGTTACTTTATTATATGGGTAATATGTAACTGTAGTAGTTGTAAATAATATGTAATATGTAACGAGTTACATTTTAAAAGTAACTGTCCAACACTGGTTTTTAATAATTTTGGTCTGGTTTTGCCAGGTAATGTAAGGGATCATAATTTGTGCACCACAATAAGTCACATAGTTCCCACTTCAATACGGACGTTGGTTACTGTCTTCTGACCTGTTTGATGGAAGGTGTTCTATTATGTCACAAAGGAAATGTCTTTATCATCACTAGGAATTGTGATCTCTACCTGAATCTTTGAATACTCGGCTGGGAAGCACTACTACTTGAAATAGAGTTCTAAGCACTGGAAATCACTTCATATTTTAGAAGTGTGACTTAATGTGTCACCACACGACTTTCAGTAACTTTTGATGTTTTTATAAACATGCAGAGCAACTATAAATCCTTGCCCTCGGGCAATAGTACCACTGGATAGCCCTTGAGGCACTAGTCACGTGTACCAAGTGTGGATGACGTCACTACTGTAGTTGTACGGTTATGTGGTTGTGATGTGCAAAACACGTGTGACTTACAGGTGGTGTATGTTCCCTTATGCTGTTCCTAATTTATACCATTGTTGTGTAATGGCTCCAAATTGAACAAACCACAAGAAACATTCAGTTTGATTACTGGATAATATAACTACAGTAGGACCTCCATTATCCGAACACCTGTGTGCCAGTTAAATCATAAAAGCATTCAGATAAGTGAATTTGTTCGGACAAATGAAGCCCATTCATTTATATACAGAGTTCTGTTCAACTACTCTAATAGAACATACACTTACTCTAATAGAACGTTCACCTAATGACGAAATACTCTAATAGAGCAGTCACTTACACTGTTCGGATAATCGAGATTCAGGTAATTGAGGTCCTACTGTACTACCAATTATGATTGTAAATAGTGCATGCTCATTATTCATATTTTTTTCATTGCAGTCTGCACAAATCTACTAGTATATTAAAGATTATATAAATTAGGGATCCTAGCAATAAAAAGTAGTGAAACAAGAGATGAGTGATGGTATTACAACATAGCTTGGTGGGAAAATCCCTACATTGGCATGTTATCACAATCATTTTGTTCAATCCCAAAGTAGGGATTTTCCCACTGTGCTATGCTGTGGTGCCAGCCACCATTCATCTCTTGTTTCACAACTTTTGGATCCCTACTTTATTTTTAAATTAATTATTTTTAATATACTAGTTGTTTTTTTTTTAGTATATAGCTATACATGTGTGGTTGTTCTATTAGGATGACTGCTGTATTAGAGTATCTCGAGTCAGCCTTTCACCTAGGGGGTGTGTCACTATTTTATAATACAGCTAGGCCAATAATAACGGGGTGTGTCATCATGATAGATTATTAAGAGGTATGGTCTCAGTGCTTGATCATTATTAATCAACCAAGATTGTATTAATATGTGTGGCATTCAACCTATCGTGAAGTTACAGGTATCTACCGAGCATAAGCACTTCAATAAGTTTGCGGTGTCTAAATATGCCGCTCAAGGAAAGTGATGATAGGAAAATTTTTGCCTCAATATGGTTTCATTACATGGAAAAGGAAGAAGACTAATGTGATTGAAGATAAAAGCCGGGAAAGACTCCCAAAAATAACATGTGCTGCCTAAACTGGCAGCGGCTCCTTTTAAAACCATCCAAGAAATATCTTACACAGTGAAAGTCACCTTTATGGAATTTTATTAGTCCATCTGACATCAAATGCAGCATCAAAACAGGCAAACACTCACAGGTGGCTGCGCAAGGATATAGAATTTTTTTAAAAATCACTGAAACTCAAATTTTCGTCTGACTGCTAGCCTGTCTGACTACAGTTGCAAGGCTGGAGGCCATGCCACAATAACAAAGTCACCAATGGGATGTGCCTTTTGGAGTTCCCATGAGAGTGTTCCCTCTGCACCTTGTACTTAAACTGTACTACCGTACTGTTTGATAAGAATGTCCTTGTGACAAGCCATTTATAGACCTGCAGTGATTGTAACCCTAACTCTATTGTAGACTCTAATCAGACTATTACATGAACGAGACAATGATTCACAAAGAAAGATATGTGATAACAAACTAGGATAAAACTGTGAGTGATGCTCTAGTTGATGACATGACGATCACAATTAATAAATGCTCTAGGTTGCAACATAATTATAGGAATGTATAATCTGGAATGCTGTGGGTATTTTGACACCATTTGCCACACCAAACACTGAACATGCTATTGTCGTTACCTAAAAAAGGAGCTCAAATAGTGGCACAGTAGTTACACACATCAACAGATAAATGTAAATCTTGTATGAATGGTGGTATCATGTCTGTTTCTAAAAATTCATGCAGCTTATATATAGACAAGATACCATCAGGTCATTAGTATATTGTACATTATACCTTGGTACCTGTAACTACATACATACGTTTGTAATTGTGAGATGTGAGATTATGACAAGTACAGTATAAGGCAATGTTGTTTGTATGGGATTATATAGGATTATACATTAATAATCAAGTGCTGATATATCCCTTGTTTGAATGGTCCCTAATAATAGTGTTGTAATTATGAGGCATTATCATTTTAGTTACAATATTGTATGATTTTTAAAATGAAATTGGTTATTAATTGTATATTAAGCCAAACAATAAGTTATTGTTGTGTACTATTGTTATTTGCTACCGTTATTGTTTAATCATGCTTTATATTTTCAAACTATTATAGTTTCAAACTTGAAGGTCTTCTACGGTAATTACTTTAGTGTTGCTATTAATTTTCATTAATAAACATTGCTTTGGCTTCATATTCTTTAGTAGCAGGTGCATACTTCCCTTTCATAAGGTATAGAATTAGGGTTTTGGGTTACCCAAACTTCTTACTTGTTTTCTTGTCTTTTAGATGTAGAGACGCAGAAAAGAAACAGTATGCGCCTTGCTGTTATCTGGGAAGCTAGAATAAAACACCTTACTTAGTGGCCTGGGATTCTATAGCTAGCAGATGTTGTCTCGGTTAGATGTGTTACCATGAATTCTACACCATCTAGAGTCCAGCATGATGTAAGGTAGATCAGAACATCTATCAGCATTAACCAGGGTCAATAATGTGGCTGTTTTTTGGCTAGCTGTAATGTTGATAAAGTAGATGACCTGTGGCTAGATGTGAACTCCACGACTGCTCTGATGTCCCAAGAACAGGAATAATGTGGGGCTTACTGTTAGTTAAACATGCCTCTCAGCATATAGGAAACCAATGGGTGACTTCCTGTTTGTGTTCCTTCAATTTCATGGTTAGTGGTAGATATAATGCTGACCACAAAGTATTGGTTATACAGTACTGGAGTCATCAGTATCAAACTGGTCTACCAAAAACATAATGATTCACCACAGCTATAGAGGCAAATGGTATCCCTTTACTATAGTGAGAACCCAGGGATCCCTCGTAAGAATCTCTCAATTATGTATAAATAAGGTATAATTTATAGTCTGCTAATAACTGGAGTGAGTCTGTGTGTGGCATTATATGAAAAATCCAGATGTAATGGTACTAATATTGTCAAAGGAGGTGACAATTGAGTTAGAATTTCTTTGATGGGACTGGTGGTCAGTAAATCTGCCTTGTCCTTGCCACACCCCTGCCTCTGTATTCATGTTAAGTTTTTAAGGTTACCCTGCCAATGCCCCCAACTTTTAGCAGGGCTCCTTCAATTGGACAATAGATGGTAGGGTGCACGACATGTTACCATAGTACCATTGTGAAACTGATACTAATTGGGCTAATGAAGCATCAGATTTTACCTTGTTCTGTAGACATTTGATGAATTCCTGCTAGCTTGAGAGGGTCATACTTTCCCAGTGATTTATCTGCAAGCTGCAGTTTATTGGTCCTTCTAATCTGTGACAATAACTCGTTTGCATTTCCAAGGAGTACTAATGATCACTGGACTATGTCTAGCATGCCATAAACATTTTTCATTGCATTAACATCTTCTAGCAGATTTTACTTAATGAGGTCAGATCACAAGTCTTTAGTTTTGCTGTCCCCTTGTTTGAGAAGCAAGATTTGAGGTAGTCCCTTCATGAATTGGTCAACTGCTAGCCGTTTTGCTACTGTGGATCTCATGTGCCTTATGCATTGCCGACCTGTTAACTTTGCTCAGGGTATGACAGAAGTGATCTCTAGATAATTTGTAATTACTTGTTGCATGATAGACATGTTGTCATTCTTATCAACTAGCATGTTGGGGTCAAAGTTCTGTGGATTGTTGACCTCTTGTTGCACATGAACACTGCCATCTACATGTAATTGCTGCCTCCCATGTTGTTGGTGTGATTCCAATTAATGCCTATCTGTATCATAGTCTGCATCCTCAGCTTGGTTCTCCTAGCTGTAACAACAGGATTACCAACTGGCGTGTATGACTGACCAGAGGGACTTCAGCATTAGCGTGTTGTTAGTTGTTGAGACTACCAGATTAGTGCATTTGCACAACCTGGTACATTTGTGTAGCCAATTATGGCAGGCTGGTCAACAGTTGTCATGTGCTGTTCACTATTGCCTGAATTTTGGTGCAGGCTGGTTAGTAAATGTGCTCTAAGAGCATCTCTTAATGAGTCATTACCTGAGATATTGCCTCTAGGGTCTTCTCCCGTTTCTTTTCCACTTACAATATATACACCGGCTACCCATCCTGCTGCTAGTGTACAAAAATGCTGAATTGACATCATCGTATTAATACTTTAGCTTAAAATGCTGTCATGCAAGGAATGTAGAGGCAATTACTTAGTTAATCAATGTACCTTGTACCTGGACCTCCAAAATACAATTGACCATACTGGGTATATCCTCTATTGAACTAGTACTGATTTGTATGTGTATTTGAATGTTTGTAATTCATACCAATCGTGATATTGTCAGCATTTACAACTGTGTAATATTTTTGCTATATAGGCTGCACGTGTGATATGGATAATGCTGATGTAAAGTCTCTGGAAAGTGCTGCAGTATGTTTTCAGGATCTGTGTGTTCTTAAGGAACGCGAGGATCTACGAAACATCCTAATACTAGATTATGGAAGGTTTAGTAGGAAACAAGAACATCTAGATGCTGTACTGAGTTGCAATTGTTTGAACAAATATTTTTATGTAGTAATTATCAATGAAGCTGGTCATTGTTCAGATGTTATTAGTTTTCCACCCACTTTCAAGCAACAGAATTGTTCAATTCTTGAAGTTTTACCTTCATCACTTCGAAATGTTGGTACTATTCAAGATCATGTTGTAACACAAATGCTGATGTTTCTTCAGCAATATCATTGCCGTAGAGCTTATTATTGTTTGTCTTTAGATAGCAACTTTCCAGATGGATCCAAAATCATGGAACACACTGGCTATGAATATACTTACTGTACAGTGATAAAATCAGTTAATAACTTTGTTTATTTAGACAAGTACCACTTCAGAGAAAGTGATGACCCTGCTAAAATGACCATGTTTCCTCTCCTTAGAAATGATGTGCCACGTGTGCCAATCACCGAAAATTCTGGAAAGCTACTTTTCTTTTGTTTGGGAGAAAAATACTATGGTACACCTGTTGCATCACTCTGGGAAGAGTTGGAACAGTTTGGCAACAAGTATTCTTTACATGTCTCAGTAACCACTGCTTTTCCAAGTGTAGATTATGAGGTACAGTGTTTATATACTGTATAATAGTTGTTATTAGACCATTATAGCTTAAAAAAGAACAAAGTGAGCAAATAAACACATAATTCAAAGCCAGCTATGGGAGCTTTGGGATTTGCAGCTATACCTAGCTAAATAATTCAACTTAATAATAAACCGTTTTTGATGATTTTGTTCTCTTAAACAGTAAAGATGACAAAATGTACAAATAGATAAGATAATGTATATGTACGATGGGCTCACATCCAAATTGTTTTACAGTGTATGTGTTATAAAAGATGAATAAACAATTGAAAATTTTAAAAGAGAGAATAGGGATAGCTAAAAGAGCCACCAAACAAGAAGGGATCGTTGGGGTGGTAATGTAAACCACAAATCCCTCTGTCAGAAAATTTTGGTCACATGCTTTGTCATTTTGAAACAAGTCAAAATAGGGATTTGTGGTTTACATTGCCACCCCAGCGATCCCTTCTTGTTTGGTGGCTTTTTACAGCAATCCCTATTCTCTCTCTTAAAATTTTCAATTTTTTATTCATCTAGTTTATGTACTTCTTATTAATCCAGTGATGGATTATGGATTAATTTTATTGATAATGAAGACTGTTGTGAATAGTGTAATTTTGCATTCTGCATAGTAGTGCCATCAACGTTTCAGTACACACATGAAACTGATCAAAGTGCAATGTGTATACAGGATGATCATGAGAGTCTCTTAATATAAGCTACAATTTACATTACTGGTGCCTTTATTAGCTGTCAAATTCAGTGAGTGTTTAATCTTGGATAGCCCGTCCACGTACTATAATCACGGAGTGAAAAACCACCTTGCAACAAAGTCTTCAACACAGATTACACTTCCTGGCCTATACTGAGTTTAATAAGGACAGATTGTATTAGCACAAGCAGTACACACCGATAACTCTGAGTGTGATTTTGTATGGCTACTCATGCGTAATGGCGTTATGGCAAGAAGAAACAGCCTGATTTGGGCTGTTTCCATCCAAATACGAAATCAAAAACAGGTCATGGACACGCACAATGATCCATTGCTGCTTTTTATTCTGAAAAAGTGGATAACATTTGCTGTAAATGAGTGAAACAAAATAATATTATGAATAATATGAATAATAATAATAATATGAAGAATATAAACAAAATGGAAAATTCCAGTTTTGTCTGAAGTACACATACCGTTTCCTTTTCACTTGATACTTACTAGTGGACCTATACTCATTGTAAAGAACCACCAGTGGGTTGCTTTGAGTTGGAGGATGCTTTCCAAGGTGGTTTTTAGGTGTGCTTCTATTAGAGTTTTTGCCAAAAACATGGGCAATCCCTATTATGAACTCACTATCGTGGTTCATGACTATGCATTTTATAGGTACAGAGTCTTCATCATTGGGCTGCATCCTGAAAAAAGCTAAAAAGAAAAGTGGATTTTTTTTCAAGTAAAATAGCATTTCGGTGATTAGTGTTGACAGTAAAGTTGTCAATGTGTGGTTTGGCTTTATTGCATAGGACTATGTACTTGTGTGGGTTCCCTAAAGAAATGTGCACTTGTGTTGAAAACTTTGATTGGTCATTAACAAAGTGTCAGGCATTGAATGTTTACGTTTTGAAATACTTCTAGCAGGTCAAGCAGTACTACAAATTAGCCAACTTGTGTAATTCCAGCCATGAATTACTGAACTTTTTGAGGACTCAGCTTAACCTGTACATATTATAGTTGTAACATGGGCACAAGTGGTCTGCCTGATATGTCCACCCGAAGCACAAGGGCCGCAAGCCTGAGGGCTGAGGGTGGACATTCAGGCAGACCACGAGTGCCCGTGTTACAACTATTACGTAACACTTCTATTGCAGGCTAATATCAATACGAGTGAAACCGCTGTATTCATTTTATACAAGTTTAAAGAAAAATTAGTTCGATTAGAGATCATAGAAAAAAGTAGGGAAACAAGAGAGGTCATCTACACCTGCAGATATACTAGTGAACATTATCCCTAATTTAGTCTTGGTCTTGGGATATAGAATGAATTAGGGATTAAGTGTTCAATAGTATATCTGCAGGTGTAGGTGACCTCCCTTGTTCCCTACTTTCTATGATCCCTAATCGAAATTAAAATTCCTATTATTTCCTTAAACTTGTTTGTTTACTTTTTTGTAACATTATTATAACTGGTGAACCCACGCATACTGCATAAAAGAAAGGATGGCACCAGAATAAATGTTTTTGTCTGAATGGCGCGTGCTCCAGCTATCAATACTGCTTTGAAAGTGCATCACGCTTTGCTTTCAGCTATGTTCAGCCCGTTACACAGTGTTACAGACGAAAAACAGTAGAAAAAGTACCTCTGCAACAATCCAGTCACTACGGAAATATGACGATTCGCGTGCCCCCAACTTTCAATTACTGCCTCGAAAGTGCAGCTGCCATTACACTTCACTTTCAGCTATTTTCAGCCTATTACACAACATTACAAACGAAGAACAGTGTTAGAATCGTCTCTGCAATCAATCCAGTCACCACAAAAAATACGGACAATTCCTGTTTACAAATGTACTGTAGGGAAGCCATGCATTGTGCTACCACGAATCAACATCTTGGGCTGTCAGCAAAAAGGACACAAAGGAGAACAAAGGTAAGTCCATGATGTGTGCATTGTACGTACTGTGGTGTGCCAAAAGCACGTCTTGGGCTGAAGCGGTGTCGAACAGTGAAAAAAATCAAGCCCATAGCCTTAGCTGTTATTGAGTTACACTTGCCTGAAGGCAGGCAGGCAGAGGCAGACAGGCAGGCAGTCAGTAGAAAATTCCATTGAATAAATTTTCTTTAAAATTTCATAACAATTTATTGGAAGCCTTTAGGATTGTACTGAAAGCACTCTTGGGTTGTACCTAACCAATACTGCCAAGGTGCCAGGATGGAGTCGTGAAGCTGGTTTTTGGGTGAATTTTTTTGGCTAGGAAAATCCAAATCTCCATGATCCCTAATGTACAGTACTACTGTACTATATGATACATGCCTGAAATATTTGATTGTGGCTAGGCAGCAGGTAACGTTGCAGCTACGTTTGTTATAATGAACGGATGAGTCCTAAAGATATCATGGAAAAGTTGAGCTTTTGCAAATTGTGGGAAATGTACAAATGTTTTACTGCTATCAAGTTGTTTAAAGACTAATTACAACATATACTAAAGGCCTAAAGGAGTAAGCTTTGTTGTAACATGGTTAACTCATGTTATCTGTAATGTGGGTATGGTCCTTATTTGAAAACATGCTGAAACATTTATGTATGCACAAAAAGACTTAGTTTTCACCTTCAAGTAACTTGTAGAATGGCAAGGATACTGAAATGCCTCTATTTGAGTGCTTCTTTTGTCAAACTCCAACTCGTGATAATAGTCAAATGAGCATTAATTTATTCTTATAATTTATTTCAGTCTGAGCTTTTATAAACAAACTGGGCAGTATCGCTGCCTCATGAGCTAGAGGACATTATAAAATGTGACCGAATTTTGGAAAACCGTTGATATATGCACAACAGTACTTTTGTAATAAAACGTATTTAAAAACTATGGGTAAAAAACGCAAGCTCCAGAAAAAAAATTATGCAGGTTTTTATTGCCTCACTGGTGGGCGAATTAAGCCACCAATGGATAAATCCTGGGCATCATTGTGTTTGCCTGTCCATAGGAAGCACAAAAATCTTTGTTTCATCTCCATACATGAAAAGATTCCAAAGTTACAGATGTTTGTTTACATTGCAGTGACGAAAGAATTTACCGACAATCGTTTTTCAGTGAATTTGCCTTCCTTCTCAAACTAAGAAGCATACCTGGGGAAAAAAACTATACCTTGGTGGATGCACAAATTCATGGCGAACACAATGAGCCAAGATTCAATTCCGTACATCGTTGTATCAGTAAGTTATGATGGTTTATGTAAGCGCCTGTAGATTCTTTTCTCAGTAGCTTCTGTACATATCAAATTATTTGCTCGTCCGGCTGTCTGGTGCTGTATTTCCAACGCTGCTTAACCTAGGAAGCTGAAACTTGGCTAGTCCATTCCTCTGTCCCTGTAGAAAACAAAGAACAAATAAAATGCATTTTGAAAATTGTGCGGATATCGACGGTTTTATAAAATTAGGTCACAAATAATGCCGCATTATATAGAAAATTCCCTGACCATGGGGGTAATATCAGATATGTATACCCAAATATTCCTTTGATCTGCCCAAGCAAAGTGTTACATACTATAATAGTTGTTGGTAATCACTGTGCAACAAATGCAGTCTTAATTAACTGTAGCCAACCAGCAGTGGCACTCCATCGGCTAAACCAGTCAACTATGTATGTATGATTTACAATTTAATTTATAAAGTTGTATGATGCACCATTGTATGACACCTGTTGTATGTCGACTGCACTGTATGTATGCACATTCCTTATTAGTGGGTTGTACTGTAGTATTGGTTGTTATATGATCATTTATGTAGGTGATAAAGGAGGATCCTGAAATAACAAAGCCAAAATTCTATCGATTTGCAATCTATTTATGTGACACTAGTGAAGACAACGTTCTGTCAATCCTTGAATATCTTCGACCAACAAAATTTGAGGGTGCAAAGATAGGGTTAAAGCTAGATAGCTCTACACAGAAAGGACAATTTTTTAGTGCTGGAAGTAGGAATATTTCAAGAGCTACTTACAAAATATGCAAGTATGCTATTCAAAAGGAGCATTTTTCTAAAGATAACAAAAAGTACTTCGTAGATATTGAAGGTAATCATCACAGAAGTTATTTGTTGTATATTACTCTAACAGTCAAGCTGTGAAAAAAGGTGCAAAAGTGATAGTAAACAAGTGGGGAAATCAGGCAGTGGCCAAGAAATGATGTTAATATAATCTATGCCAAAACAGCCAAGGTGTGAAAAAGGGTGTGACCCCAGGGTGAAAAAGTTGTGAACTCAAAAGTGGTGGCCAAGAAATAACTGTGATGATAGGTTAATGACAAAAATGTAATAATGTCAATTCAGGTGAATTTGTGTTGCCTCCTCTAAGATTCAGCACAAAATTCACCTGAATTGTTATTAAAATTTTGTCATTAACCTACGTACCATCACAGCTATTACTTGGCTGCCACTTTTGATTTCACAACTTTTTCCACCCTGACCTTTTAGGAGGCTACACCCTTTTTTTTACAGCTTGGCTGTTTTGGTTTTAGGTATCACTTCTTTTTGTATTGCAAGCTACAAAGCCAGCCATAAGCTGACTGGGACTTTCTTTTTTGATTGTTTCTTTAGTAGAGGAATTTTGAACAAGAGAGAGAGTAATTTCTGTGTATAGCTTTGTGTCTGCTTAAATATTTGTATATTTAAAACTGAATAAACGTAGTTAGTTGAACTCTCTACAGGGTGATTTGTTGTATCTGAGCTCTATACAGGATGGCTTAAATTCTCTACAAGATATAGTTGAATGCTTTAATAGAGTAATTTACTTTTTAGCTGACTGCTCTATTAGAGTATCTTGATCTCGCACTTGCTACACCCAGTTGGATTTCATATGTTATAATTCTGTGGCTTTAAATTCAATTCTTCTAAACCATTGAAGAGTCTTTCTAAGACAATTAATCCATCTATACACCAATTTTCAACTTATTCCCCTCAAGTGAGTAGTTTGTCTGGCAAGTAATCTTTTTTATTAGCAAATCTCGATTGCATAATTGTTACACACTGTTGGTTTTTGCTTTGTATCTTTATGGTCTTTAGGTTAACTTAGCCACATACCAATTTTCAACAAGCAATTTATCCTGTAGGTGTGACAACATGTTGGTATTATTTTTCGTGAATGATCGCTAATAACTCCCTCCTTGACTGTTTATTGTATCCAACCAAACGTGGTACCAAGATGCGCCTTTAAACCTCCTTCTGTGTGCCAAATCTAAAGGAAATCAGATAACTCATTTGCATTTTATGGCAGCTGTTATAAGTGTAAGAAAAAGAAGAAAAAGATTTAGCCAATTTTTGAAGTTTCATACCTTGGAGTAATTTTGCTCAAATTTGGTATGTGGACTACTGATGGTGTTGGGTGTTTCCACAGCAAAAATGGTCTTGTTTTGTAAAGGCAGCATGGAGATACAAATCTTGTTTTTGTTTCTTTTTGTCAATATACTCACAGTGCAGCATGCCGGCTTCTTAAAATTATTTGTTGTATGTTACTAAAACAGTCAAGCTGTGAAAAAGGTGCAAAAGTGATAGTAAACAAGTGGGGACTTGAAATCAAATGTAGTAGCCAAGAAATGGCGTTAATTTTAGTAATGACATACAGCATATTGAATTGATTGACATTGTTGTAGCCATTTCTTGGTTGCCATCTTCAATTTCCCAACATTTTAATCCAGGAAAGCTATATCCTTTTTTCACGGTTTAGCTGTTTTGGCATATGTACATACCACATCTTATTGTATTTTCCACTTTCTTGTTTGGGAAGCTGCAACTGCAGCCTTATGAGGCTGTATGACTGTTAATAATGTTCTTATTGGAGACTGATAAGCATTAGCTGCTTACATCCTGTGGCTACAAGTACGTATATACCGTACAGCGTAAAACTTTGATGGGGGAAAACTTTAACGAATTTGACAAAATGCTTGCCATTCATCAAAATTTTCCTCCATCAAATTATTACACTGTATGGTAGCTTCTCAAAATCTATATAAAAGCACTGTTATAATTAAATAGAATACTTTGTAAATCTCTTCTTTGGTAGTTGAATCTTTCAAAATGTTTTATGGTTTCAATGGAGTAGTATGCAGTGATGACAAGTTAGTTAGTGTATATGATCTATGCCAATTAGTCCATTAAACTCACAGACTCAATATATCCTCCTTGCGTGTGGGATAACTATAAATGTAAAATCTTGACTGCTCCAATAGAGTGTTTTTGATCATTTAATGGAAATGGATCCAGTGTAAAATCCAACCAGTATGTTGACATGACGACCTTTATCAGACATTTTCCATTGGTTGTTCCCACTCCCATCCTATTACCATTTCCCTAGAATTATACTTATCCCAATCTCTATTCCAATATTGGTAAACTGGCTGTACAAGTGCTGATTTCATGGTACATATTGTGTAGCATATTGCTTTCAGCTATAGATATGTATCCTTACTAGCAGTTAAAAGGTCTTGTAATAGGCACAAGGTATATTGGTGTATAATACCTGTTTTACAATTAATTGTTTTGCTGACAGATAAGCAAATGGTGCAACTGATTGATGAAGCTAAAAATGGTGGTTATACTATGAAGGTGCGACATGCTAAAATCTTGTTTTGTGGAGCATCAGGGGCTGGGAAAACAAGCTTTGTTCGTTTGCTTAAGAATAAAAAATTTAAACCTGATCAACACAGTACAGAACTTGGTAATACTCAACAAATTGTGATATCAAGAAAGGCTATTATTCAAGGGACCAATTGGGTTGATCTTTATCCTGCTGAAGAACTTCGTCAAGTTAAACTACGCCTTCACCACAAACTGGTGTTCAAACCACAACCGTTTTGCTCAGAGCAACATGTGGATAGTACAAAAGAGGAAAGTATTGTAAACACAGAACAATTCAACTCCTGTCAACAAGATGTAAGAGAATTTAGTGAAAAACCTCAAAAACCCCAAGCAGAATTGTTGGATAATCCATCTTTCAAAACAGCAAAATTCAAACCTGTCCTTACTGAAAAGCGATTATGCTCAAAGTCTCCTAATCTTACAAAAGATTATGAAGAACCCCTTCCAATATGGGACATCCTCACATTACTGGACACTGGTGGTCAACCACAGTTCATAAACATGTTACCAGCTGTTAATACTTCAGCTACTGTTATGTTTGTTGTCTTAAATATGCTTCATGTACTGGGAGCTAAAGGATTTGATGAACGAGTATTAGTGCATCATTACAAAAATGGTATCAAATCTTATGAACCATATACTTTGAATTATACTAACAAAGATTTAATAAAATGTCTAGTTGCACTTTTGAAAGACTCCATAATTACAGACGTTCCGCTTCCAGATGTGGCTGTTTCGCAAAAAGGCAGAGATAGTAAGCCAGGACTTTGTTTTGTTGGTACTCATCTTGATCAAGTAAATGAAAAAGATGTTAATACAGTCAGTGATCAACTAGAAGAGATAGTTTCACAATTGGAGCCCAGTGATAATGTATCTATCTGGAACTGTGACAAAAGTTTGTTTGCAGTAGATAATACTCTCTCTGGAAAGCAAGAATATTCACAAGATTCAATAGCAAACCAAATTTGCTCTGAAATCAAAGCTATACTAGATGAAAAGGCTGTATATGAAGTACCAATCACCTGGATCTTATTGGAATTAGAAATAAGACGAATATGTGGAAAAGGCAACAAATCTTTCATTGCAATTTCAGAAGTTGTGGAACTTTTTCAAGAAATTATTCCAGGATGTGATAAGAAGAGTGCTGAGGTACAAGTTAAAGCTGCATTGAGGTTTCACCATATGTTTGGTATTCTGCTCTACTTTCATAATGTACCAAGCATGAAAGATTTTGTCATTTCTAACCCACAATGGTTGTTTACAAACTTGACAAATTTTGTTTGCTTTTCATTTGATGGAAGAATTGTTGATCGTAAAGCATTGAATAATCTGAAATCTAAAGGCATTCTTAGTAAATCTTTGATAGACAAAATTAAAACTGACCAAATCATTACTGATTCTCTGGGAGGTATCAAACTTGAATTCTTCCTTGAATTGCTCAAATATTTTAACATTGTCACACCTTATCCTACAAACAGTAGTGACTATTTGATGTTGACAGTACTAGATTCGTACAAAGATGAAACCGCTCTGTTTGATGTTATGCCACCACTTGATGGTGTTGAATTTGTGATACAGTTCAATTCTGGTACTTTCCCAAGAGGAGTGTTTTGTTGTTTAATTGTACAATTGGTTCAAAAAGTTGATGACTGGAAACTCCAGGTTTCACTGGAAGGGAAGAGATGTGTTTACGCAGACTTTGTTATGTTTTGTACTAATTCTGGACAGTATGTTTTGTTGCATGATAAAATTACCCACTTAGAAATTCAAATAAGAAAGAATGTAAAAGCTGGGTCTATTCATTGCGAAGTTCAGCAGACCATAGTCAACATGTTACAGCAAATGCAACAAAGTACTGGTACTGATTTCAAGTGTGCATTTTACTGTAAGAGTAAACCTTGTTTGATATATCTATCTTCACATCATGTGACTGGACAAAAACCACTTCCTAATGGATTGATTTGTGAAAACCACGGCTTTGTAGAACTACAATCTTGTTCACACAAGTTATGGTGTGATATAACAAAAGCATCACTGGTAATAATTGAATTGCACATAATTATACTAAGGGTGCACATGTTCCATATTTCTTATCAAATGTTTATAATTTGTGAAATGGAAGATGAGTTAGTTATTATATCCTTATCTGTACCATACTACTTGTTAATGTTTTCCTTCATTTATTCCTTGGCTAATGGCCATTCTATACTGTAATTTTTAGTTGTCCTTCTATTAGTCATTGTGTGCATTTGGCCTTCTGTCATTACCAAAGAAGTTTTTTTTGCAGGTATTGTAGAAAAATAGTTTTGTTTAAAACCTGAGGTTTTGTTAAGAATCTGTTTAGCTAAATGTATTAACGTATTGGATATACTCTATGTATCCATGTCACTAGTAGTTTTATGTTATACAAAACTATGCATCTACTGTATGTTTAATGTGTGCACTCTTATGATGCTGAATGAAAGCTCCACTGTATACATACAGTATTGTACGTATACAATGGAGCTTCCATACATATAGATTGCTTGTATGACTTAGGAATTATAGCAGCTGTACAATATCCCTTGCTTCATTTTTTATAATAAAATTTTCATTGCTGGTGAACCAGCACATACTACAACAAAGGAAAGAATTGTTCTAGACACATTATAGAATAGCTATAACTGCATGACTAAGTGAACACCTTGACTATCAATTTCTGAAAAGTGGCATGGCCATTCCACTTCATTTTTCAGCTATGTTTTGACTGTTATATAGAGCTATGTTTTGACTGTTCTGACTACAGTACAAGAAATGTCTCAGCAGTCGATTTACTTGCTGCAGAAGTTACAGACAATTCTCCTGATACAGTAGAAGTCATAATGTGTGACCACAAATCAACACCTATGCAGTAGTGAAGAAAGAAACGGAACACAAAAAAGAGGACAAAGCTAAGTCTATATTGCATGCATTGTAACTTCTGCTATAATGTGGTTGGCAAAAAGGCATCTCTCAGGCCTAAGTGACATCGAACAGTAAAGAAGCCTTATCCATAGGCTGAAGGCATCGGTCAGGCAGCCGGTCAGGCAGTTAGTAGAAAATTAGAAAAAGAAAACACTTGCAGAAATTTATTGGAATTAGCTAATTTGGGGTCACTCTGAAGGTTTACAGTATTTAGGTGTGACTGTGCCTAACCAATACTGCAAAGTTATCTTGAAGGAATAGTGAGCCAGCCTTAAATATTTTGGGTAGACAGTCCAAATATTCTACTATACAGTACTCCATAATAGATTTATTATATGTGTTCTTATTTTTGTTGCTGCAGGCCATGTCACCACGGTCAAGATTTTCAGGTAAACTAACTTTTCTAGCTAAAACATCAAGTGCATCATGCATTACACTTTTATAGTGTTCAAGTACAGTTCATGCAGTATCATAGATTATGATTGAATGTGCCTTGCTGAATGTGTATACTTGTATTCCTCCTATGAAAAGCAGAATTGTGAGGTCAAGTTTTATCAGTCAATCCAATCAATCAATGAAACATCTGAGAAACAAGTTGATGTTAAACTACATTTGTACTTCTAAAAACCAGGTACACATGCGGTCAGTGCTAACCCCTGCTGGGTCTGGGAAAACTGGTTTTATTGCCCATGACATGATTTTTCACCAACAGCAGCACAAAACTACTCAAATATTTCGCAATCAAAATCAGCTAGATTTAAGTGGTCTGCTTTTGCTGGCTGCACAGTGACAATCCATACGAGAAATCTGAGGCCCTAATGGAGCTGTGGCCAGCCTGGGGATGGCTGTATGTGGCTGTACAGCTTTGTAGTGTTGAATAAGACATGTGTTGTAAATTTCATTTCATTTTAGCCAGTTTTGAAAACTGAATGGTCCATAATTTGACCTAATTCATCCATATGCATTCCTTTTTAATTTTGTAAACGACTTCTTGCCCTCCACTTCCCTTCATCCCTATTGGAGCTTGCCCGATACAGTCAACATCAAGTTAAAAAAATTATCTAAAGTGGCAGGAAACTTAGCTGTTGGGTACTTAATTGTACTGTCTGTCTGTCTGTCTGTCTGTCCGGATTATTTCTTTATCATGCTGTTAACTTGACAGATAATTTATGTCAAAACACAGTCAAACAGCTCTGGTGTTAATACACAGAACTGTTACCCAAGGGTCCAGGGTTAAATTCCTGCTTATGACATTTTTTCTTCTCACTGGCACTTTTGTGCCTGGCATACTTTTTTCATGGCATACTTTTTCATGTGTTAGAATGACAGTGCTAACTGATCAACTTATAAACATATTGACGTGGTTTACATGCAAAATATAGTACTTATCATATAACTTACAAATTTTATTGCAAGCTTCCAATGTGCTTTCTTTTATTTGCTACAGTGCATTGAAGGACACAGTGTAGAGAAAAACTCCATCTGCATTCCATCACAAACTATAGGATAAACAGTTAGAGTTCCTGTCATACGTATAGTTGCTGCAGTTAGGCCACATGTTTGAATCCAGCCAGCGGCATTTTTACTTTAGTGTTTAAACGTTTGTATTTGCTCATGTAGTTGCTTCAAATCATAATTATAATAGCACATTTTATAGATATATAGGAAAGTCATGTTTGTCCCATGTGTTCTATTTGAGTACCTTATCTTTCATAACTTTAATTCTTCTTGACATTAACTACTTACCCACAAACACATTATATTTTACCAACATGATAGTACAAGTATTACATAGTTTATTAGCGTATACATATGCAGTTGAGCAGTTCTGCTGTTTAGTTAACTGTTACCATGCTCACATCATTTCACTGATTGCAGGATGGCATAAAGCTTATATACTTTAAAAGAAACATCACTAGCATGCATGAGTTTAAGATGTGATGTGTAATGCTTGGTTCCCGATGCCTTAAATTGTTATTGTGATTAATGTAGTATCTGAAATGGTTCTGCACATAGGGCAAGAGTATTCTATATAATATGGTATGCATATGCACAAAAATTACATTTTGATTGTTCCTGTTAATAGCACACTGGTGTGGTGAACCAGCTCCTTTAGCTGCACAACACACCATATGTGTCTTCTTTAAGTTTTATCACAACCATATTAATTTTGTACTACATGTGTACATTTCACATAAGATTAGTTGTGGCTTTTACAGAGTGAGTTCTATAATAATTAAAGGGTGTGTAACTTTATACTGTGTAAATCGTTTAGCAAATTGTAATGGTACCTGCCAGATGGTGCACGTGTAACAGATAGTATCTTTAGTTGCTCATTAACTCCTAGCATTAACTTTTACTCTACTTGGGTGTTATTCTCACAGGGAAATTGGAGGAATATATAGAGGAAAAAGTGTTTACAGACAATTATGCCACATTAACTAAAGTTCTTAGTGTCCACACACTAATACCCCACTTCATAGCAAGAAGAGTTATCACTGTTGATGATGCATCCCTTATCGAATCATATAATCGAGAATCAGAGAAGATTATGAAATTATTGGAATATATTGCACAGCATCTGAAAGCTGGACACACGAATAGTTTTTATCAATTGCTTGATGTAATGAAGACACGTTGTACCATTTCAGCTGAAATGCTAGCTAATGAAATGGAGTCATCTGTAGTTAAGCTTTCTAAAGGTACATATATTGTACCATGACTTCACATGTTTAGCCCAGTATTATGTACTGTTTACAACACTAATCTGTTACATATGTACGTATATACACAAGTACATCTTCATCTTGCACTTATGTAGCATGCAATTTTCCACAACTATTATAAAGTTCATGACTTTAGGGCCCTACTTATCAGACCATTATATAAATTAGATATGATATGGCAGTTGAGGTTCTTCAGTCTCCTCTACTACATATTCATCAAACTGTTGTTCTGTACAATAAGTATTCTTCTCTTTCCTGTAGGATTTGACGGTGATATTGCTTCACAGTTTCATAAGGTAATACTTGAATGTAGTGACATTGTATTGTGTATCTTATTTCTGTACATGATTCAGTGCTTATATCTATTTTTCATACATGTGTATAGTCTATTTCACTTCCAACTGAAGTATCCCCTGGCATGGGTCATGCTCAGAGTTATTCTCACAGCATTTCTGAACCTACAGGTAGAGTATGTGTGTATATAATAAATAAACCCATGTTGAATGAAATGTCGTGGATCTAGATGTGTTTACTAAAATGTTGCAGTTGTACAGTAGGACACTGTGTGGAAAAACTGGTATTATTACCCATGGAAGCAGGTTTGTTTTTCCACCATAAACACAAAACTACAAAACACTATCAAATGCTGCTATAAAAATTGTGATCAACCAGAATTAAATGATCTGTTTTTACTGGCTGCTTTTTCCAAGCTTGGTGAGCCATACAAAACAGTCTGAGGCTTTGATAGAGCTATGGCCAACCTGGGGATAGCTGGGTGTGGTATTACACCCCCATGGTGTTACCTGTGCTGTAAATTTCATCCTAGCTTTAAGTTTCTGTCATTTTTGATAGTTTTTCATGAGGTAGACTGTATCGGGCATGTACTGATAGGGATGTTGGTGGGCTGGAGTGACAGGGACAGTACAGGGTTGTTTTCAAAATGAAAGACAAGCAAACAGAAATGAGCTAGGCTGAGTTATGGGTTATTCAGGACTTGAGAATTGAAACAAGGATGTAAAACTAGACTATGATACCGCTCAAATAAAACTTTGTCCTGCAAGAGTGCAACTAGGACCTCCTTTGCTTCACTATACTTTTTATTTCTGGAATTTATAAGTTTGATTAGAGATCAAAGAAATAAAAAGTAGTGAAACAAGGGAGATCACCTACGTACACCTGAAGATACAAGTGGACATAGACTAAATTAAGAAGTAAATGCCCATCTTCACCTTCCTTGTTTCACTACTTTTTATTTCAATTTTCCTGGTACAGTACTTGATTGTTTACTTTTTGTAACATAATTATGAGTGGTAAACCAGCACATATACGGCATTAAGAAAGAAAGGCATTAGACTTATTGTTTTTGTCTGAATGCACGCCCCAACTATCACTTACTGAAATAACAAAGTGGACAATACACTTCATTTTCAGCTGTATTCAGTCTGTTACACAGCATTACAAATAAAGAAAACTACAAGAACAACCTCAGTTCTGCCACAATGAAACCTCAGACAAATCCTGTTACAAATTTAGGGAAGCCATCATGTGGTGCTACCATGAATCAACACCTTGAGCTGTCAGCAAAGGTATTAAATGGGACACAATGAGGACACAGGTAATTCCATGAAGCATGCATTGTACATACTGTGGTATGACCTGTCGGGCTGAAGATTTAGCAATAAAAAATCAAGCCTGTAGCCTTAGCCGTTATTGAGTTACACTTGTATGAAGGAATATCAGTCAGTCAGACAGTCAGTAGAAAATTCCACTGAATAAATTCTTTTTTTTTTTAATTGTAGCAACCTATTGGAACCATTTCAGGTCATAATGAAGGCAGTTTTGGGCATGGTTATGTCTATCCAATACTGCCAAGGTGCCATGAAGGTATTGTGAGGTTGAACGTCCAAACCTTCATGATCCTTAATATTGTATTGTGTGATGATCCCTGATCAAACTTAAAACCCCTAATTTTTCTTTGTATATACCTGTAACCTTTTCTGTAACATATGAACCTGTGCCTATTGAAAGAATGATGTAAATTTATGTCTGAATGCATGCCCACAGGGGGGGGGGAGGGGGGGGGGGAGACTTCACTCACCCATAAAGTGCTCATATGACATGAGAAAATAGTATATAAGTTAGTGCAATTTTACATTTGAACAGTACTGTACGTGCATACAATTAGTCTGTAGTAGATTATATACTACTTTGTTAATACATTACTTATTTTGTATTAAAGGAAATGTGTTTTCGTATCAATCGGGAAAGAGTTCTACTGACTAGAAAAGGAGACTGAAAACAAATGAATTCTCTTCATAATTTATGACTAATACGGGGCATATTATAAGGATTGGTATCATTATTGTATAGGATAGAATAATGAACATTTATTGTACATACTACATACTTTTTCAAATGATGTTCAACTTTGTTATATTAATATGAATTTCACGGTTACTATTAAATATAGAATATGACGAAACTCTTGCAACTGTACTGCAGTTACAGCAAATGTTATAATAAACTTACTACTGTAATTTTTGTAAACGTGCTGCTATACAAAAAGATTAAAACTGCATGCTTACCATAACTGTACATATTCATACCATGTGCAAATGTTGAAAGCACAGAAGTTACTAAACTGTGACACATACTGCATGTGTGGAATATTCACTGAACATCTGAGCAACATGTGTTCCTGTCAAAACTACAGATAAACAGCTATACTCTTAGCTTCTATGGGTGGGGATGCACAATTTATTTATCAAGTACAATTTAACCTTTTCTCACAGTTTTCATGTACGTACACTGTCCTGTGTACACTTTCTAAAATTGGTGATTTTGAGGAAATTTTTAAACTTGTAGAGATATGTGTGTGTTGTTGAGTTCATTTTTTTCTCTCTCTGATACTAGCAGCAGTGCTTGCCCTATTGCATAAGTTATGGATCTTGAACTCTGTTTCTATTAAAGTAATAGCAAACTGAACAGCAACTAGTAACATGGCTTGTTCTGGGTTTTGCAAACCAGCAAACACCGACTATTGGTGCATAAAAAGTACATGTAGTAAGATCATGTTATGTAATATCTATGTTGTCATGCAATGTGTAGTAGGCATAGATAATATACCACGAGTGTAGGGGTATATCTATGGTGTAGCTAGAGATTCTATAAACATGTTAAAATATAACAGACTGTAAAGCAGTTTAATTAATTACTTCATGTGAATTGTACACTTTGTGATAAAAGCATGAAACTTACCACATAGTTAGTGCAGTGGAACCTGTCTTAGCAGCCACCTGTATAGAAAGGCCACCTCTTTAAAAAGACCAGCTTTAAATTCCTCATGAAAAGTTTATACACATCCACCTGCCTCCAAAGGTAACCGGCTTAGATAGGTTTCCACTGTATACCCAATGATGAGAGGTGGAGGCATTGCATGTTCAAATTAGCTACTGAGATTTGGGGTATTGTGCTGGCGTTTTGGGCTACACAATACTTGTACATTACTGTTTGATGTACTGATCCAGAGATACATATAACTAAAGGATATATACGTAGCTCTATAAACATACAATGGCAATGTATGGAAATCGTAGAAAAGACGATAGAACCCTGTGTTTTTGTATACTAGGAACTTTTAAAAGTTACGGCAGCCACATTCTATCATTCTTTATGCATAGATTTTGTGGTGGTTGAGTCCCATTGCTCTTTTTGGAAATATCATGTACACATCCAAATAGACATGCAAGGTGGTTGATAGTGCTGCATGAGTTACTCTAACTGCACACTAAATAAACAAATGTGCATATTGAGTGTTTTAGTGCAAACAAAATCTCTTCACTTTTAGCACACTTGCTGCTCATGTGTGCTCATTGCAGTGTGAGTTGCTGATACATTATTTTTGCAAGTGTGAAGTGCTAAAAGAGCACACACACTATTCTCAAAATGGTACATTGGTCTGGTGTGTAAATTTAGCACAGTACTACACATGCTTTGAGTTGATATGTGTTGTTTGTATGTTAGCATTTCAAGGGTCTCTGGAAGAATGGCCTGAGTAACCAGTCCTTGCTGCTCACCGCTGAAGGGAATACCCTTCAAGAAGAGAGGGGATTGCATGATGCAGCATATATTCACTGCCTATTCAGGGTGTATCCATTCACTGGACTGGACTACTGGACTCAAGTTTTTTTTGGTTTTTTTTTTGCCTTTTATCACCAGACTTAACCACAAAAAGTGTTTAGAATTTGATACCATTCACCAACATAAACATGTACTAAAACTTGTACTTTGATCACAAAAACTGCACTAAAACCTAAGTACAGTTCGTTATTGAAAATAATTTGCTTACTGCTAGTAATGTTTCAAGCACTAGTACTGTGCACTGTTAACATTACTAATACACCCGTCTGCCTTCTCTATAGCCTTCTTGTAAAATAGCACACAATAATTTTACCATGCAATTATGTTATGTAACATAGAAATCACCTATAGCCTTTCAGCGGTCTGCATGTTCACTCTAGCTTTGCCAGTTCTTTGGTTTATATTCTTTGTAAATAGCAACAAGTGGGTAGTGTTACAAAGAATTGCTTCTCATTGTGCACACTTTCAAACAGAAAGTAAGGTTACACATATTTGAAAAAAATACGGTAACTGTGACAAGAGTTCAAACCAAAGTTATACCATTAAAAAAACTAGCACCTAACTTTTTCAAACACATGCACATCTTTAAACAGGCTGTAGGACCAGGTGTCCTACAGACCTTCAGCACTTGTGCTTAAATAAATTCAAAATAAAAGACTATGTATGGTTAGCTGTACGTATGTGCCTCTAATACTCAAGATGAGATGTTATACTACCCTATGTAATCACTTTTAGTAGTTGAAAGAGATGTTTGTGGTCAAAAAAGTGCGTTTGAGCAAATTGTATGTGAGTCCAGTAATCCAGTCCAGTAGTCCAGTCCAGTGAATGGATACACCCACCTATTCATGCACAGGACCACAAAATATACCAGTTCTGTATTTCAGCACATTTAGTACCAATGTTTCACATGTGTAGCACAGCATGTGTTAAATTGGCACATTGAAACAATAATATAATAGCATATATACATGCTGTTTCAAGTGTGCCAATTTAATGTTATACTAAAGTAACTCAGTATGTGGAGTTAGAGACATTAATTTATTATTAAATGCTATCCCACTAGGGACCTGTGAGAAGGCTAAAGCCTGTGAATACAGGGAATCAGAAACATGTAGCTGAAACCATAGATAATGTATACCTTACTGATATATTATCTATGCTGAAACGTTGAAGAATGCAGAAAAAAATTGGTGCTAAATGTGGTGAAACACAAAGCTGGTCAGGCCATTATTATGTTATGGATGAAGAGGCAGTGGATCAAGACACACGGTAGTGTGTCGTGCGGCCCAAGAAGCCGGCGCGCCACACCGTGAGTATATTGACAGGAAGAACGAAAACGTCATTTTCACACCTTTGTATCTCGGTGATCACTTATCTGATTGGAACCAAATTTACTACACAGTTGCCCGCCAGCCAAGGGAGTCTATATTCCAAATTTGAAGGAAATCGCTCCAGCCATTTCCGAGATACGAGCTGCCAAAGTTTCGTTTTTTTTTCTTCGTTTTTTTTTTTTCTTCTTCTTCTTCTTCGTCTTTTCGCACACTTGCAAAAATTGCTATAACAAGCAAACGCGTACTCCGATCGCCTTGAAATTTGGCACACAGAAAGGGAGTCCAAAGGCGAATCCTAGCATCAAATTTGGTACAAATCCGATGAATGGTTCAGGAGTTATGACCGATTATTCGCGTAAAACAAGATCGATTTGTTGTCACGCCTACAGGGTAAACCGCTTCATGGAATGAGATGAAAATTGCTATGTAGATGGAGTAACCATCGTAGGAGTGCCTTTTGGTGGTTTGAAAGGAATCGAGATAAAGACCACGGAGATATGACACAAAACCCAACCTGTGTCACAATTACGCGATCGATTTTTATGAATAAAAAAGTATTAGTTTTCACGCCTACTAGGCAAACCGCTTAGAGCAATGAGCTGAAAATCGGTGTATAGCTGGAATAATCTTCATAGAAAGTTCTTGCAGTAGTACAGAAGAATCGGATTACAAACCACTGAGTTATGATTCGAAAGCCAACTCCGTGTAGCAAATGCGAGATCGAGATACTCTAATAGAACAGTCACCCTAATAGAGCATTCGGCTAATTTATTTACTCCATTATAGAATTTTATTACATCACAAGTTATTCTGTAGGGAGTTCAGCTGCAAACGGTTAATCTTATAGACAGTTCAGCAAGAAGACAGTCACCATGTGGAGAGTTAAGCAAATATACCACTATAGAGATTCAGAACATTACAAGTCACACTGAAGAAAGTTCAGCTATAAACAAGTCATGCACTGTGTAGAGAATTCAGCTACAATTAAGTCACTCTCTAGAGAATTCAGTTACACAGAATTCAGCTACACATAAGTCACTGTGGAGAGAGTTCTGCTACAAACAAATTACCCTTTAGAGTGATCAGCTACAAACAAAACACTTTGCAAGGTGTTCAACTGCAACAAATCAATTACCTTTAGAGCGATCAGCAATGAACAAATCAACACAAATCTACCTGTAGAGAGATCAGCTAGAAACAAATCACCCTGAAGAGAGTTCAGCTACAAAAAATCACCCTGTAGAGACATCAGCTAGAAACTAGACACAATGTAAGGAGTTCAGCTACAAGCAATCACCCTGTAGAGAGTTCAGCTAAAACAAATCAACCTGCAGAGAGATCAGCTACAAACAAATCACCTTATAGAGAGTTCAGCTACAAACAGATTACCTGTAGAGAGATCGGCTACAAACAAATCAACCTGCAGAGAGATCAGCTATATACACACAAATCAACTTGTAGAGAGATCAGCTACAAACAAATCACCCTGTAGAGAGATCAGCTAGAAACTACACACAATGTAAGGAGTTCAGCTACAAACAAATCACCCTGTAGAGAGATCAGCTACAAACTAGACACAAAGTAAGGAGTTCAGCTACAAGCAAATTACCCTGTAGAGAGTTCATCTACAAACAAATCAACCTGTAGAGCAATCAGCTAGAAACAAATCACCCTGAAGAGAGGTCAGCTACAAAAAATCACCCTGTAGAGAGATCAGCTAGAAACAAATCACCCTGAAGAGAGGTCAGCTACAAAAAAATCACCCTGTAGAGAGATCAGCTACAAACAAATTGCCCTGTAGAGAGATCGGCTACAAACAAATCAACCTGCAGAGAGATCAGCTACACACAAATCAACTTGTAGAGAGTTCAGCTACAAACAAATTACCCTGTAGAGAGATCGGCTACAAACAAATCAGCCTGTAGAGAGTTCAGCTAAAACAAATCAACCTGCAGAGAGATCAACTACAAACAAATCACCTTATAGAGAGTTCAGCTACAAACAAATTACCCTATAGAGAGATCGGCTACAAACAAATCAACCTGCAGAGAGATCAGCTACACACAAATCAACTTGTAGAGAGATCAATTACAAACAAATCACCCTGTAGAGAGATCAGCTAGAAACTACACACAATGTAAGGAGTTCAGCTACAAATAAATCACCTTATAGACAGTTCAGCTACAAACAAATGACTCTGTAGAGAGATCAGCTAGAAACTGGACACAATGTAAGGAGTTCAGCTACAAGCAAATCACCCTTTAGTGAGTTCAGCTACAAACAAATCAACCTGCAGTGAGATCACCTACAAAAAAGCACCTTGTACAGAGTTCAGCTACAAACAAATTACCCTGTAGAGAGATCGGCTACAAACAAATCAACCAGTAGAAAGATCAGCTACACACATATCAACTTGTAGAGAGATCAGCTACAAACAAATCACCCTGTAGAGAGATCAGCTAGAAACTAGTCACAATGTAAGGAGTTCAGCTACAAGTAAATCACCCTGTAGAGAGTTCAGCTAAAACAAATCAACCTGCAGAGAGATCAGCTACACACAAATCAACTTGTAGAGAGATCAGCTACAAACAAATCACCCTGTAGAGAGATCAGCTAGAAACTAGATACAATGCAAGGAGTTCAGCTACAAGCAAAATCACCCTTTAGTGAGTTCAGCTACAAACAAATCAACCTGCAGTGAGATCACCCACAAAAACGCACTTGTACAGAGTTCAGTTACAAACAAATCACCCTGTAGAGAGATCAGGTAGAAGAATTCACCTTGTAGAGAGTTCAGCAACAAAGAAACCACCACGTAGAGAGTTCAGCTGCAAACAAATCACCCAGTAGAAAGATCAGCTAGAAGAAGTTACTTTGTAGAGAGTTCATTTACAAAGAAACCATCATATAGAGAGTTCAGCTACAAAGAAATTACCCCGTAGAGAGTTCAGCTAGAAGAAGTCACCTTGTAAAGAGTTTAGCTACAAAGAAACCATCATGTACAGAGTTCAGCTACAAAGAAACCACCTGTACAGAATTCAACTACAAACAAATCACCCTGTATAGAGATCAGCTAGAAGAAGTTACCTTGTAGATAGTTCAGCTACAACAATTCACCCTGTAGAAAGATCAGCTAGAAGAAGTCACCTTGTAGAGTGTTCAGTTACAAAGAAACCATCATGTAGAGAGTTCAGCTGCAAACAAATCACTCTGTAGAGAGTTCAGCTACAAAGAAACCGCCATGTAGAGAGTTCAGCCTCATACAAACCACCTTGTAGAGAATTCAACTACAACAAATCACCCTTTAGAGAAGAAGTTACCTTGTAGAGAGTTCAGCTACAAAGAAACCACCATGTAGAGAGTTTAGCTGCAAACAATTCACCTGTAGAGAGTTCAGCTAGAAACAAATCACCCCGTAGAGAGATCAGCTGGACGAAGTCACCTTGTAGAGAGTTCAGCTACAAAGAAACCATCATGTAGAGAGTTCAGCTGCAAACAAGTCACCCTGCAGAGAGTTCAGCTACAAAAAAATCACCCTGCAGAGAGTTCAGCTAGACGAAGTCACCTTATAGAGAGTTCAGCTACAAAGAAACCATCATGTAGAGAGTTCGGCTATAAAGACACCACCATGTAGAGAGTTCAGCTGCAAACAAATCACCTGTAGAGAGTTCAGCTACAAAGAAACCATCCTGTATATAGTTCAGCTACATTTCAAGTCATCCAGTAGAGAGATCAGCTGCAAAAAAAATCCTGTGGGGAATAATGAGCATGTAATAAATATATGTATATAATTTGTATAATTACTAATAAAATCAAAAATAATTGAAGTACTAAAATTCTTCTTTAAGTTCTTTTCTTCTTCCTGTGGTAAAGAAAAAAACACATGGGTTAAAAAAGCCCCAAAGCCAGCCATAGGCCGGCTTTGCAGTATACAAATACAAAAAGAAGTGATATCTAATCAAAAACAGCCAAGCTGTAAAAAAAGGTGCGGCCCCCATAAAGGCCATGGTGAAAAAAGATGTGAAATGCAAGGTGGCGGCCAAGAAATGGCTGTGATGGTAGGTTAATGGTTACATTTTAATAACGGCAATTCAGGTGAATTTTGTGCCGCTTGGTCTTGGCACCAAATTCACCTGAATTGTTGTTATTAAAATGTAACCATTAACCTACCATCACAGCCATTTCTTGGCCGCCACCTTGGATTTCACATCTTTTTTCACCATGGCCTTTATGGGGGCCGCACCTTTTTTTACAGCTTGGCTGTTTTTGATTAGATATATTATATACATGTACAAAGTTCATAAGCAATTAGTGATGCCAAACTAGGACCTGAATTTTGGTTGCATATATCCCTTAGCTCTCTAAGAAATTTGAAATTGATCGAGGAAGCAACGGGAAGCAATTCTGACTGAAATTAGCTACTGTACCAATGCAAGTAGTTGTAAGATGGTTAGATCTGGCATATATGGCTGAAACCCGTAACTGACTGCATGCTCTAAAAGAATTATTGTATTGAATGCTCTATTAGAGTATCTCGATCTTTTTAAAACATTTGTTCCCAGTCGCCCACGTATTGGAGTGGGCGGCTGGGATTGTTCCATATAAGGTCGTGTGCATAAGTGAGTGTATCCTCTCTAACTATATTCATACTGAGTATCATATGATTTGGGATGGAAAGACAAAGGTAGACGCTTCGATTGCGAGACAAGACTTGTTGCGAGACTTGTAATATTTCAGTTAAAGAGCAGGGTCGGTTAAGAGTTATTTTGCCACAGTGAGTCATGCAGTGTTGGATGGTTTCATACTGAGTTACTCGACAGCTAGTGATCAAATCATTTGAAGATGTCTCTGCTGGTAGGGGTCGTTCATCTACTGATACTAATCTGCATTGGCATGTCACCGTCTCATGTGCAAGCACTAACGTGGAATGATGTCAAAAACCCAGATGCGTTCAAGTGTGCAACGATTTTACTCAAGCTGGGTATTATATTCGCAGGAATGATTCTTCATCAGATTGGCTCGTGTTTCTTGAAGGTGGAGGTGCTTGCTACTCTGCTGAGACTTGTAATAGGAGGTAATAAATGTTAGCTAATGGGAAAACTGCAGTTACTTAATTACATAGTAAATGTAAACTAAAACTAAAATCACTTAATCAAAACTAAACTAAAGTAATTTTCCATTTAAAACGTCACTAGCAGTGTATGTCGCTTCTTTGGCATATGCCTAGAGCAGTGTTGAGACTTGGTTGGATCAACTGAGTCACGTTTTGTCCAGGTCATTCCTGTCTTATAGAACATCTGGGTCTGACCCAGATTGGATCATGCGTGAAATGAATTCAATTAGTTTGATGGATATGGGAGGCATATTAATACATCATAGTCTAATCCCAGCTTCTTTCGTGACCACATTCTCTTATCATTAGGCATATTGCAATCTGTAGGTTTGCACAAATCCATGTTTGTTGTTGTCTGCATACTTACATGGAGTCATGTAATTAGTATTATTTGGTGCATAAATCACATGATTATATACATGCACAGTTATTGTGTGAGTCATAGTCTAGTCTTGCAGCAAGTCATCTTCCTTGTGAGCCATGCCCACTTATTGAAAATATGTGATATTGCCTGTAGGCATGAATCCACGCAGAGTTGGAGGTAGCCAGTAACTAAGTTATATAACTATTAAAGTAACTAAGTAATATAATTAGTTACATCTCTTATCCAAAAGTAACTAATTATAAGTTACGATAGCAACTAGTCACAATAGTTACATAGTTACATAGTTACTAGTAACCATGCTTTAAAAACTGACACATTCTACAATTTTTCTACTATACATGCTATAAGTAGACACATTCTGTGTACTATACTCTGTATGTAACAGACAAATTTAGTTGAAACTGAACTGAAATGATCACTAGAGCTTGAACGTAAGCTCAATGTAATATGATTTTGATCCGCTATCTCAATGCCCACTTCCTTAATGTGCATACAGTGGGTGGTATAGCCTGTACTTAGTCAACAACAAACTAACTGTGTAGGTCTCCTACATGACTGCATGTCATCTGTGGATCCACCTGCTATTACTACACATTTTAAACCACAGGTGGTGATGTTATTAACAATGACGACATGTTAGCTATCTGCTTATCTACCATGTTTAGCTAACAAAGTGTGTTGTCATTGCCTATCCACCTTTATGTTGAACCTGTTTTGTGTGTTTAACAAGAATCACATTTTACATTACCACATATTATAAACAATCACTTTTATTTAAATGAAAAATGTTGATTATACAATAGGTACTTCACTCGTGAGACACGTGCTAGATATGGGGGTGGTGTGATCACACAAGATTTTGATCTGACAAGAGCTTGGAATGAGAACAAAGACAACAACCGAAGGAACACAGTTTCACCATTAATGACCTCAATCAAAGACTTAACTGATGATGAATACCATTATATTGAAGGAACTGACATCTTGTCCACCAATGAAGACACTAATCCAGACTTCCACCACTATAATCACATCCTTGTACCATATTGTAGTAGTGACCTGTGGTTAGGAGATGATGATGTAACAAGATTTGGTGACATCACTAATTTTGAGTTTGCTCCTAATGCCACAGATAGCATTCAATTCATATTCAAAGGGTTCATGATATTTCAGAGTGTTATCTGTGAAACGATTCCTACCAATGTAACCGGTACTGTACTATTAGCAGGATCCAGTGCTGGTGGTATTGGAGTACTGAATCATGCTAAATGGGTAAAGGAATACTTACCAAATGCCAACATTAAAGTCTTATCTGACTCTTCCTGGTTCATAAATTTTCACGATAACATTTATAGCATGTTCACAGACTACACTAACGTATCCAAAGTCTCGAGATGCAAACTTCAACATCACAGAATATGTTATGGAACAAGAGAGAGCAAATGGTGACAATGTTTCATCCTTGTATTCTCTGTTACTTCATCACCCTCCTTGTAATTCAATTGAATTAGGAACTCCCTGTTGTCTTTCAGCACACTGTCTAATTGCAAATTCCAATTATTACCCAAACAATGTACTCACGTTTGTAGCAATTAGTATATACGATGCATTTATACTGTCAAAATCTCTTAATGGTGTTGTAGCATTCAATGCTCAGGAGACATCATTTGAAGTTAATTTTGAAAACAATGGTGAAACAGAACCAGTTGGGCTGAACTTTAATTTCCTACGGATAATTGGAGAATATGGCGGAGTTATGAACAGTACATTAGATATCACATCACACCAATCACCACACCTCAGTTATTATGTTACTAGTTGTCTACAACATGTCTACCTGGCTACGTCAACACTCTGGGGTGATGATGGATTATTTGGTACTAACTCTTTAGAGTTCGGTAATGATGTGTCTTTGATAAGGTGAGCTGCTATTATTCATACATTATTAATTGAATAGGAGATGGCTTTTGTTTATTGTGGTGGATGAAAACAACAGGATGAATGCTTTTACATATTATTTATAAAGACAATCATTGAAAATTTTCATTTTGAGCAAAACAATAACAAACAATGTACTCCCTTTTAAGGACTCATATACCTCAAAAAATTTTCTGTTCAACTTATAATTATAATGTGTTAGTAATCTGGGTTGTAGTATTCCAATTATAATGTGTGAAGCAAATTAAGGAGTTTCTGCAAGAGTATAAGATTCAGAATTTGGTTAAGCATGTTTGCAAAATAGTGATTATTTTGTTGTACGTTAGCTGCAGTTCAAAAATTTGCCTTACCAAATGGATTTTTGTCAGCCAAATGATGAAATTGGTTGGCAAGTAACCTATAGCCAAATGCTAATGCTAACACTGCATGATGTTAAGACAGACATTAAGATAAGTAATTCTGTGTCCTTAATACACACAAGTGTACAATTTGATCACCCAAAGTATATCCTAGCGTAAGATGTACTATTAAATATAATGAATTATGCAGGCACACTATTGAACAAGATCGTTGGATCAATTTTAAACTAACACGATTGTCTGCCACATCTGATGATATTGAGTATAATGTATCCCTACGTGATGCTATTGGTATTTGGTTACATACTGCTGATTCAACAAATCCAGTTCAATTCCGAGAGGCATGCTACCTCACTCATTGTAACGAGATGTGTCCTGAAGAACTTAGATTTGAGCAAGATGAGTCATTTCTCTGGGAAGATGGAGTTACAGTGTTTGTTTATTGGTTTGTTGGCATGGTAACACTGATATGTTTCATAATTAAAGGAGTATTCTGGTTATGGCACTGGATGTTGTTGCATAAACAGAGTCAGTTCTTACAAAAGGTTGAAGATGCTGAAACAAGTAATGCCATTCATCAGGTGAGTACACTATGTTAACTATGCATGCTATGGGTTGGCATTGAAAGACAGCTGGGCTTTACTCTGAGGCCTGATAATTACAGCCTATAGTCTATGTAGCTATTGTAGTTACAGTAAACAAAGACCTCAACCTGTAAAGTGCAGTTGAAGATATAGTGAAATTTCTTTATGAGTGAGATCCTTCTCAATGGAAAGTAACATGTACCATGTATGTACAAATTTTCGAGGTATGTAATTTTTGATTTTCAGGATTTTCACGGTTTTATTTTTGAGGATCAGTCATTTTTCACTGAGGTTATCTATTGAAAAGCATAGAGCTAACCTTGATAATTGTTAATTTTCAAGGATGACAATTTCACGGAAAGCCAATTAAACAATCACGAAATCTGTGAAAATTACGTCCCTCAAAAAATTTTATGTATATGGTATGATGAAAATATAACCATAAAATTATGTGAGAGTGTCTGATGGTATGTGAGATCAAGAATCACCTCACAGTATTATTTTACAGTTTCACAGGTGTACCATACCATCTTAGACCTTAACAAGGAATTTATAGACTCCATGTGCACTAAAGCGTGGTCAAGCGAAAAGTTACTATGGCTTCAGATTCATGATGATATACAGGGGATTTTGGAAGGAATTGAGGGCAAAAGTATCGAGCATTCTATTGCAAAAACCTTCCCTAGGTGAGATAACTTGCCATGCAACAAGTATGGTATGTACTTTTACCTAATAACTAGCACTCCTCTGTTTTTCAGTACAATTACTTTGCATTACGTTTTTAAAAATTTCTAACATGGAACGAATACATTGTCCCTCGAAAAATGGCGGATGCACCATTTCGATAATGTAATAAAATGTCATGCCTTAGTGCGCAATGGGGTCTATGGAAGTTAGAGAAGTTGGCATCACTAAAGCAATAGTTAATTAACATGCTTGAAGGCACTGGAGAAACAAATTTGGATAATTTTGTGACAAAGGGAGGATCTGCTAAAGATTGTATGAAAATATCTATCTTTAGTAGTTCATCATATTTTAAAAGGTTTAGCCAATGGCATTTACCAAAAGGGGTTAGCTTAAAACAATATTTTAGCAAAAGGGGTTAGCTTAAAACAATATTTTAGAATAGAAGAATTAATTAAATTCGGAGCCTAGTAGTTTTTAGCACCAGCTTGCTAGTTCGGCAGTCACAAAAAAGATTATAGTAAAAAGTGTAGAGATGGTAAAGATGTTGTATAGCTATTCAATGACACAGGTAAAATATGCAACCGTGAGAAGATAGGGCATGTGGACACATAGCTAAATTTTTACTACTTTTTCAAATAATCGATAACATTAATTAAATGACTTTATAATAAATATTACATAAAGCAGTTATTCTATCCAGTTAGTAGCTACTATGATCTGTTATGTGACGAGATGTGTGGTTTGTACCCACATGCCTTATTTTTGTAGACTTGATCACAAATATTGTTGCTGAATTATGACAATTATGATACTCTAATCACTTACTTTGTCGTTTTATATGTAAATTTGTTACTTACAGTTTCCAGAATGTGTAGACAAGATTTCTATTGCCTGTTTGGACCTTCATTATTCTGTACCCTTCAACCACAAGAAACACAAATCAGATTATGATGTCATGCCTATGGTATTGCCATCTATCAGCACTGACAGCGAAAATAATAATTTTGATGGTGATAGTGATGATTGCGGTGATGAAAGAAAGGTGGTAGGTGATGTTGCTAATGAAGAAGAAACGATTGGTCCTAAAGTTACTAATGGAGTTGCAAGTAAGTGATTTATAACAAGTACGTGTTGCTTATATTATACAACTGGCTTATATCAAGAAAATTGTAATGTATGTACTGTAGATAGGAAGTAACTGAATCATTACATAAAATATATTTCGTAGTAGTTAAGACACTACTAGCCTATAATACAATTGTTATGACGGTTTTTGTCTTCATTATCCTGAGAACTATACATACATACTGCACTGTACCCACCATAGTGTAACATGGTTACCTAGCAGAAGGATGATAGTATCTTGATTCATTCAGTGATGTATCTACATAGCCAAAACAGTTTTGTAGGGCACCAGATTAGTCTATTCACTTTTGTTTAATTACTGTTATATTTTGATATTTATGAATAGAATTCCCTTTGGCACATATGCACTCCTGATTTAGTGCACTAGCTATTTAGTTAAATACAAGCGAAATGAAACATAGGTATAGTGTACTTACTTAGAGATTTACATCATTAAAATTCCACATACATTTAATTGGGAACCATATCATGCAGTACAGTAGTACTACATATTAGGGATCATGAAGGTTTGCACTTTCAAAAATAAATTTGACCAGAAACCAGCGTTACACCCATTACTACACCTTCATGATACCTTGGCAGTATTGGTTAGGTATAGTCAAGCTCAAAAGTGCCTTGATTGTGACCCAAAATGCTTCCAATAGATAGCTATAAATATTTTTAAAAATTTCTTTATTCATGGAATTTTCTACAGACTGCGGTAACCAACTAACTATCTAATGTCTAAGGACAAGTATACAATAACTCAATAATGGCTAAGGCTACTGGCTTGATTTTTTCACAGTTCTACAGTGCTTTAGACCAACAGGTGCCTTTTAGCATACCGCAGTACATACAATGTATGAATCTTGGACTTGCCTTGTCCTCCTTTGTGTCCCATTTCATTTTGCCAAGGTGTCAGTATGCAGTAACACATTATAACACTGTGTAGGATTTACATAAGTAGTAAAGAAAATGCTTTACATTTGTGTCACTGTTATGTACCTCCCCTCCAGCCTACAGTGATTACCACAAGGACATAGAGTCAGAGACTGGCAGCAGTAGTAGAGTGTCCTCTGTGTTGTTTGATGAAGAATCAATGACTGTACCTGCAGTCGGTGATGTTGTGCAAAAACTTATTGGAGAACACTGCAGCGGAAATAGAAATATGACTTCCAAATCCAAGGAGAAAGTGAAAGTGATACTGAAAGGAATTTCACTATATTTTAATCCTGGACATCTTGTTGCTATTATGGGTCCATCTGGTGAGTGTATATATAAGTTTATTGTGTGTTTGTGTAGGAGAGAATGGTACCTACATGTACGTATATGCACACAGCTTATTTTGGACCAAACCTTTTGAGTAAATTATCTGCAGGTAGAAGAAAACACATTAGTCATTAACAGTGACACATTCAATAATGCTGTCTTAACAATTAATCCCATTGTTTTTAGCTGCCACCATAACTGCTTTTTTATTAGGGACCTATCAGAAGACTAAAGCCGAGGAAGTCAGAATTTTGCAATCACAGTTGTAGAATTATTGGAAACCATACAGACAGATACAGATAGTATAAACTGACTGCTTTATTAGGTTGACTGTACTATTAGAGTATCTTGATCTACACGTTACTGTATGCAGTGGATTAATTGTAATAGAAAAGCCTTTTGGTGGTCAAAAAGCAATTGGATTTTGACTCCATTTCAAAAAATCTAGTACCGAATGCTACTTTGTAATCTCTATATAATAGCCATGCTTCATGAAATCAATTATGGTACGTATTTAGTTTTGTAAATGTAATGCGAACGTTGAACCCTGAACTCAAGCTCATGTGTATATATCAAACAAAGCAGTCTTGCCTATAGTATAACTATTACATTATACATAATCTATATGCCCACAATTGTGCTGTCTACATGATGTGCTTGCATGTGCACACTTATTTGCTACAGGTTCAGGTAAGACAACTTTTCTGGACCTACTCACGGGTCACAGGAAATATGGCAACACAAAGGTAAAAGAAAAATAGTATGGCATCCAAATTATATATAGCTATATACACATATAATATTTATTTATATAAGCAATTACTGTAATTTGGTTCAACCATTGTATGTACTATAGTATACGGGACTGTAAATCACACACTTTTGCTTTGCCACTGCTGATAATGTTGCCATGGTAGAACATCTTAATAATCACATAGTTATCCTGGCCTAGTTAAAGCTCTATACATACTGTGCCATTTGTCATTATGCGATTGCATGTTTCGCACAACTTATGGCCCATCAAACAGGGTCAGAAGACAGTAACCAGCATCTATAAATTTACATATTTTGATGGCACTTAACATATAGAAGTGGGAACTGTACGACGTACTGTGGTGTGTGACTCATGGTCCCTTACACTAAGTATGCAATGCCCATTCATCAACTCATGAGTTTTTAATATAAATATTTGAAAAACAGTATTTAAATTGTGATAAGCTAAAAAGGAAAAAGAAAGAAAACTATGAAACTTAAATACGTTGGCCTAAGGTTTTCTATAACTGAAAATTGTTTTGTAAGAAAGCTAACAGCACAAGATGTGGTTACTATGCAGAAGGTTATGATACATAATTAAATGTACAATGTTTTGCATACATGTTCATATACATCTTCTCTGCTCCATAGGGCAACATATTTATTAATGGACATGGGCTGGATAATATTAGGGACTGGTATATAGCCAATACTGGTTATGTACTACAACTGGCAATGCCTTATTATGAGGAACTAACTGTGAGGGAGAACCTGACACTAGTTTCCCAGATGAGATTGTCGTTTTCTATGAGGGAGAAGTTTGAACGAATTGAACAAGTCATGAATGAGGTAGGTATGCCTGTTAGGATATCTGTTTTTTCTCAATAAACACATACAACTATATACATTTTGTGATTGTGTATCTTAGCACTTAATAACATTATATGAACAGGTCTGAGAAAACCAGACACCTTTTCTCAAAACTAGTAAAGTGAGGAAATTCCAAAATGCAGTTAGATATGTAGTGCCTACATAGTTCAACACCCAAGATAGTTACTCTCTTTGGGAGCTCTTTGTACTGAGTAGTGGTTTTTCCCACAAATATGACTAGATCAGATTGTCACAAACAATAACTGCTTGCCATTTAAATTTATATATTCAGTATTCCTCTTTTTAAAACTGTCGTTGATACCCTTTAATTCCAGACTGGTCTGCAAGAACTAACTGATACTGTAGTTGGTGGTACAGTTGGTCCAGGACTGAGTGGTGGACAGAAGAAGAGGTTGACTATAGCTCTGCAATTGTTAAGACTACCAAGTGTCATCTTCCTCGATGAGCCTACCTCAGGTGTATATGCTCTATTAGTACCATTAATCATTGTGTGTATTGTAGGTCTGGACTCAGCCTCTTCATATGAGCTACTGACCTACTTGAACAGATTAGCTGATTCACAACGAACAGTTATCATGACCATCCATCAACCTCGTATGGAGATCTTTCACATGTTCACTAGATTAATAATGCTATGTGAAGGAAAGGTGTGTGTTACAATATATAATTATTATGTGTGTATATGTGTGCATAGTATTAGAACAAACTGAAGGGGTAGGTATAGAATTTGTCTGATGCAGGAACTTGTGAGATGCAGCTGTAGTTTTATCTTTTATGATATATCTGAAAGTTGACCTGTAAGAAACAATCAACTAAAGAATATCTGCTCAACTTATGTAGCCATATACCATCTCCAAAGGCTATTTCAGTAGTGTTACTATGTGTATCACTGGTTATTAGGCTTGTCATTTTTGGAGAAATTATTTACCAATTTTGCAACACTGTTTAAACATGTGCACGCATAAATGACTACTAGCTAGGAGAGTGTTATCATGTGATTTGGACACCAACAATCAGTGAAACAAAGAAATTTTGATTGTAGTGTATATAATCAGGTTTGTTCTGATGATCTTCTGCATCCTTTCTACATAGCGTGAGGTTGTAGTAGTGACTTAACTATTTGTGCTCAATAAATAGGTCTATAATGTACGTATACTGTGCGTGCCGCTAAAAACGCATTTATTAACCATGTACAAGTAACAACTGGTGTCTACAGTACTGCATCTCTGTACCGGACTACGTATATAGCATTTATAAACAGTGCAAACAGCACATAGACAGTGTGTGAAGTGCTAGTACTGTGGTAAGCTATAAACTGAGAATTAATAGGTTCATTGTCAGTCTGGGTGACAATAGTTAGAACACATTTTGACTGCTCTATTAGAGTATTCAAACATTCTATTGTAGTCTATAACTTTTTTCTTAGCTTTCAGCCCCACTTCAGATCTGGTCAGTTGATGTGTATTCATATAACTGTACATAAAGATTGAGCATGCATAAAGTGGCTTATAGGTGCATGCATATGAGACTTTGTCTATGTGTATTTGTTTTAGAATTTTATACCATATAGGTGGCTTATCATGGTAGTCCTTTCAAGGCTTATGAAGTATTCATCACAGCATTGAAGGCTCAGTACTTAGAGAAGGGACTTGTACTACCACTACTAGAGGATCAAAATCCTGCAGGTACAGTACCTGTATATGTGTAATGCACAGTGCTGGAGTGATTTAATTTGGCCTAAGTTTAGTTATTAATTTGAGACAATGGTTCTGTGACAAAATCTGTGCAAAACATTGTTTATAGATATGGCTATTGCAGTCATTTAACTTCTTAGTGTCTAAATGTAAGCTATGTATTTGTAAAGAAAATTTACTCCACTCCGTTTATTAGCTATCACTATGAGTTTCCAATGCCCAGAATATGCCTTGTTGTGGGAAGCGGTAGTAATGTTACTTTTGGTAGACATAAGGGGAGTGGGTGGAGCATGAAGGCCAAGGTCAGATTTGGAGTCTATATGTTCCCTTCTTTGCACTCAAATTGCTTGAAGAATAAGACTAGCTGGCTCTCCATGGCTTTACAAGTTCACTGAATACCATTCTTACAAAGCCATGGCCATTGAATGTTCACAAGAGAACCTGCTGCGGAAACCAGACTTGCCAGTTTTGAAGGTTGGTTTTACTAGTCTATTATTTCCTCAATCCTGGTGAGGTAAAAACCTGGAATTTGTGTGCATGGAAGCTGGATGGGTATTCCATCATGATGTTGGCTTGTCTTTATTCTTCAACTGTATATATCAGAAAAAAAATGTACAAACAAGCTGTGTGGTCTTGAATTAAAAGGGCAGTTGTTTTCTAAATTTTGGCAAAAAGTGTTTTAGACTTGTACTTTGCAGCCCTGGGTTTCACTTGATTGGACAATCATGCTACTGGGTAGACAATGACTGCTACATACCATAGCATTGAGTCACCCTTTTGTTTTATTGCTACATAAGAAGCTACTTATTTACGGTCTTAAATCTTATCGCAACCTCCTTGCTGTATTTACAGATACATATTATAATACAGTATGGTAACACTGTGTAACAGCCGTGAAAGTTTGCACTTTTCTGCCAACACAAAAACCAGCCTCACTTTCTTTCACAACAGCTTGGCAGTACTGTGTAGGCATAATTAAGCTCAAATATGCCTTCAGAATGATACTACATGCAACTGACAAGTCACCATAGAATAGACTATATGCGTGGTCTATTTGTTAAATGAAAGAATGATCAATTTGCTGCATTGCATACATAGATATTGATTTATGATAGCACCTTTATGGTTTCTATAGCTCAAATACACTATATTTAAAACAGGAACTTTCCTTAGTGACTGGATTGATTGCAGAGGCACTTCTTGTGCTGTTCTTTATTTGTAACATGGCTGAAAACAAAGCAACATGGCTACTATTCCATAAACAATAACCAGGTCATGCATCCAGGTCATGTATCCAGTTGAAAAAATGATTTTGTGCCATGTCTGGTGCCATTTGTCTGTTTGATACAGTACATACAGATTCACCAATCATATATTATTCAAATAAAGTAAAATATACAAGGAGTTTTAAATTCATAGAAATAAAAAGTGATGAAACAAGGGACATCACCTACATGTGCAGCTATACTAGTGGACATTTAATCTGTGTTTCTGTTGTGGCTATTGACAAACTATGATAAGTGAAGTACCCTTGTATCATCCCTTTTTAATTTCTATGATCCCTACTGAAATTTAAAGCACCTAATCTTCCCTAGCACATGCAGTTGTGTACTCATAAAGAATGCAGAAAAAAATCCCAGACTTGATCCCCATCAAATCACCACTGGGTCTGGAATTTTTTTCTGCATTCTTCATGTTTCAGCTTCATGTTTCAGCTACATGTTTCAGACTCCCTGTATTCACAGGCTTTAAGCCTTCTCACAGGTCCCTAGTGGGATAGCATTCACAGGATGATTATCCACATTTTGTTGTTACAGATGTCATAATGGACATGTTGAGCAACAGTACAATGAGGGAGGCTATATTACAATACTATGAAGAATCTGGTGATCCACAAGCAGTATTTAAAGCTATTAAGCAGTCACGAGAGGAAGAAGAGACCACTGATAGTGATGATGGCTTCTTATACACCATGTTTGGGAAGTGGAGGTATTAGATTTGATATGGTACAGTGTATATTATTGTATAGAGTACGTCATATGACATTTCTTCAAGTGTGGTTAAACTGTCTTTTTGGCACAATGCACTTTACAGGTAATAACTCAATAAACGTTAGTAGATATGCTAGTAAAACTATAACTTAAGATTATATATTCTTTTTTAGCATCTGGAATACAAGAAACAGCCTAAAAATATCTTGATATTCTTTAAACCAAAGTTGCTATACCACAGGTGCTCACATAGGTGTAACATGAAGGGGGAATACCAGCTATATAGGGTTCAAAATGCATGCATCATTATAGTTATGTTTGTGTGTGTTTGCAAAAATGTAAGAACAAACTTAGGAAGCTATAGGTGGCATCTTGATGCGTATGCAAAATGCAATGCACTTTAATCATATACGTGTAAGCAAAACTGAAATTTGACATTTATTTCTATAATGTAGTTTTCTACCTGTAATGATCCTTTATTTCATTATGTCATTACAGAGTATTTCAAAATCAAGGTACCACCTTTACTCGTATGGCAACACTGGAGGCTAGGGCATCACTGAGGACTACTATTCCACAACTAGCCTACCTTCCTGTGATCTTCTTATCATATGGATTCCTACTAGGTTAGTGGTGTTTTCTAATGCATGAATATGATATGTTGAGCAGATAATTATGTACCGTATTTTGGAAAACCAAATTGCACATTAGAAGTTTTGAGAACAGAGACATAACCTTTCTGAGCATTCCCAGTACTCATAGCTGCTTGTAGGGTTTCCCAACATATAAGAAAATCTGAAATCATTAGTGCTCACAAAAGGGTGGAGGGATGGTGGCATGGGCAACAGATAGACATGGAGGTAGGCCACAAATGAAGTCCTGACATGAGGTCACAAGACTGTGCTGGCTCCTCAGTAGCTAATATAAAGCAGAATTAATATAGAAACATTTGACCAGAAACCATCCACCAGTGCACCACTGATTCTCGTCAAGTCAAGTCCTTATCAAGACTAGAAATTGTCATTCAAGCTTACCACACCATGCAGAAAGGATGGCTCTTAATGAACCAGCCTCAAATGATGTTGAAAATTAAAACCATAGTATCGTAGCGTAGCTACCCACTGGTGGTGTTAATGTGATTTTGCCTGATGTAATTTGGATTGGCTTTGTAAAATCTGGCTCAGGGCCACCCACAGTTGCCCTGGTTTTTTTTTTTTTTTTCTTGGTCTTTAACTTACTGCTTGGGTGAGAATGGAAACCTCCTTGCTCTTGGGGCCCCACTTTAGCTCTTTGCCCTGGGCCCCTTAATTTCTCTGGGCGGCCCTGATCTGGCTACATATTATTATCATTTAAATGCTGTGCCTGTTCATGATTACTAGATGTTTTGCCTTAGAAAAAGCTCATATTTACATGACAGTAATTTATTTTTTTATTTTTGGTGAGATTTGTTCATACAGAAATACAAACTTTCAAGCTATGGATTGAGGGATGAAGAAACTTACATCCATTAACCATGAATAGTAGATGGGGAGGAGCCTATAATAGTTGTTATCTGCACATATTCATTTCTTTATACATCTAGAATTGAACCAGCTTCTACATGTGCACAATAGATAGAATGTAAACAGGAATGATTTTGCCCACAATTAATAATAGAATCCCACACAATTTTTTTTTAAATTTCAGGATAACCAGCATTAATTTCACAAGCCATGACATCATGTGTGAAATTGTCACTTTACATAAATTACACAAGTATAAGAAATTTTAAGGATCATAGAGAAAAAAGTAGGGAAACAGGGGAGGTTGCTTACACCTGCAGATATACTAGGGTGCAGTGTCGTTACGTAATATTATTACTTCTTCTGGTAACTAAGTAATATAACAAATTATGCTAGTAATACTTTACTTACAAATGTGATGCATTACCTAAGTAATGAAGTTACTGTAATGAGTCTAATGTTAAGCAAGTAACAAACTCACTAATCTCGTTATGAATCCATTGAGTAACATCTAGCCACAATGGATAGCCACCATAAGTAACAAAGCCCACCTTGAAGTAATGAATGAAGCTTATTGACCAATTTCTTTCTCTCAAATACAATTATAGCCAAGATTCCAACGACACAATCATATCATGTGATATGGTGGTAGTTGCACATGTGACAGCTTAAGACTGTGAACACAAAAGTAATGTAATATGTAATATTATTATAGTTACTTTGTTTTATGGGTAATATGTAACTGTAACTGATTAGTTTTAGCTGCAAGTTAAAGTAGTAAAGAGTTACTTTTAAAAAGTAATTGCCCCAACTCTGGTAGTGGACATTTAATCCCTATACCCATGACTGAATTAGGGACTAAATGTTCACTAGTATATCTGCAGGTGTATAGACAACCTCCCTTGTTCCCTTATACTTTTTCTGTGATCCCCAATTGAACTTAAGTTCCTAATTTTTCTTTATACTTGTTTGTGTACTTATTTTGACTATCATTATGACTCATAAACCACATCAGAAGAAAGAATGGTGCCAGAGTTAATATTTTGTCTAAACATGCATCCCAACTATCAATTGCTGATTTAGTGGCCATTATACTTTGCTTTCAACTATGTTCAGCCCATTACACAGTACTACAAATGAAGAACAGTAGGAGAAGTGCCTCTGCAATCAATCCAGTCACCATGGAAACTATGGACAATTCCTGTTTACAAAGTAGGGAAGCCATCATGCTACCACGAATTGACCCTTTGGGCTGTCAGCAAAAAGAAATGGGACTCAAAAAGGACAAAGCTGTATGTACTGCGGTATGCTGAAAGGCGCCTGTTGGGCTGAGGTGACGTTGAATAGTGAAAAAAAATCAAGCTTGCAGCCATAGCCGTTATCAAGTTACACTTATCTGAAGGCCGTAGTTAGTCGGTCTGTTGGCAGAAATTTCCACTGAATAAAAAGATTTTAAAATTCCATAGCAACCTACATATCTGAGGCATGTTTAGCCATTCTGGAGACAATTTTGGGCTTGATTCTACCTAACCAATACTGCCAAGGCACAATGAAGCTATTTTGAGGCTGATTTCTGGTCAATATGATTTTGTGAAAAGGTGCTAATGTCCTTGATCACTAATATACAGCACTACTTTGCTTTATGATTATATAATGTGTTGTCCTCTCACAGGTACAGTATATATTCAGACAACATCAGCTCTACTGATAGTGTCAGGATTTTGTGTGAACTCAGTGGCCAGTGCTCTCTTCATGTTCCCCATCATGCACAAATACTACTCACAGGCTCTCACTGTAAGTTATGACCAGACATTTATAGTACTTCAATTGATACATATACTCTGTCTCTATGTAGCTGTACCAGTTAGAACACAGTGATGGTATAGGACACTCTGTTGATCTGGTCATTCAGGGTTTTGTTAGATTTGTGTTCCTAGGATTAATACCAGTAATTCTCTGTGGTGGAATATTGTACCTCCTGGTGTGTGCGTGTGTGTGTGCATGCGTGAGCGTGCGTGCGTGCATGTGTTTGTGTGTGTACGTGTGTGCATGTGAGTGTGCGAGTGTGTGTACATGTGTACGTGCGTGTATGAACAAACATTGTAATTGATATTCCCTATTTTAGGTAATAATGGTGTCATCATACAGTTTCGAAGTTTATCTACAAGTGTTAGTTGTCAATATGGCTCTCAACCAGACATGGATTGCTCTACTAATATTTGTACTCTGTGCATTCCCCAGTATAGCATTCCGCCTGTCACCAGTGATTAGTTCAGTAGCTGGATTTACTAGTGGCTTATTTATACCCCGTGAATCCATGCCTCCTTGGTGAGTTGATAGTGTAGACTCTAGAATGACATGTATGGTTTACACAAAAACTCTAGTTACATGTGCTTGTTTACATTGGAGTAAAATGTGGCTTCACCATTTCTAAGCTTTAATAGCCTTCTTGCTTGCTTGTAACACTATACCATCATGAATTTGTTGAGTCATGGTGAAGATGAGACAAATCCAAATTCCATAGATTGTTGTACTCATGACTTCTGATGTGCTTTTAGTTTATTTTCAATATAGTTGCTATAGAATTGCATTCAATAATAAAGCTGAAACTTTAACAGATCATCAATTTATCCTTCTAGACATGTAGCTAAGAAACCATAATATGAATTCAAGAAAAATGCCAACTAGTTGGGTTTTTATTCAGCAGATCACATGCAGTATAATATAAATCAGATCCTTATTACCTGTAGGGTGACTGAAGTGCCACTCTCTGGTATATTCATTAAGGTAGCTCAATCTGAAGGTTATCATGATTATTTTAGAATTAATGACAGCTTGTGCATTATTTCACAATATTAAGAAAACATTGATATCTAACTTACAAACACATATGTAACTATGCCCAAAATATTGCTGAGTATACATAAAATGTGTGAAAATTTGGTACAGGTAGCTTCAACCATTGGTAAGCTACAATACACCAAATACTTGAAACTGGGTCATATATATGTGCACTATTTGTATACATTCTTTTTGTAAGGAAAACTTATTTAGTTCTGTTCATACCTATCTGTACACAGGTATCGTTGGTTGTTCTTTGTTAATCCTAACTACTATGGTTTCTCCTCAACTTCTTATCTACTGTTAAAAGAGTTTGACTCAAACTGTGCTGGAAATGAGCTGGAGTGTTATATCTCCACTGGGGACTACACCTTGACACAGTTCAATTTCAATGAAACCAACCCCGCTCTGCATGTAACAGTGAGTGTTCAGTAAACTAAAGACTTGCATATAGTCTGTACTGTAACTGTTTAGGAAAAGCTAACATATCAGCACTTTGAATTTCGCAGATGGTCCAAGCTATTGTAAATTGAAGTGTAGTAGGCATGTGTGATTTTTTGCCGTTAAACTTTGTAGATGTACTAGTTTATCAATCATTCCCATGTAGGCGTGACAAAAAAATCTGTCTTTTCTGATGCAAATTATCATCTACAACTCTGTGACCATTAAAACAATCCATGAATTCACCTCTAAATGTATGCCAAATTTTACAGCAGTTGAGGTACAAATTTGTGTTTATACTGGTTTTGTAGAGTATGCAAAAAATGAAGAAAAACTTACTGAAGCCCCTGAAAAAAATGTAAAAAATTAAGAAATTAAGCCTATCTGTGTATAAGATGATTTTGCTTAGATTTGGTGTGTGGGGTACCAAAAGTGGAGGGCAATTACAAAATTGTGTAATTTTGAGAAGGAACCATGGAGCCTATGCACAACATGGTATGGTGTGCCAGCTTTCTTGGCTGCACTACTCACTATCAGGTGTATTGATTTTTAAAAATGAAAAAGGCAATGTTCAAATTTTTATGTAACTTTGCCAGTGGATCAAAGTGCAGTATATAGTAAGCTCACAAACACAGCAGCTTGTAGTAGTTGTGCACTTACGGTCTTATGCCTGATAACAGTAATAGTCAAGATGCAGATTATTGCTCTTGCTCCAACTTCCTCAACAAGCATTAGTGCAGTCACTGTAAATTTCAGTAATTTCCTGATGACTTAGCTGCTGAGTTTTAGTATCTGTCTGCAGTTGAAGTACAAAAAATCAAGTGAACTTGGAATAGTGTAGAAATACATTCATTGAGAGTGGTTGCATGTTGAACTAATTTTTATAAGTGCCCACATGAGAATCCATATAACACAGGAATTGAACAGCCCACATTTGTCACCCTTGACACATTGTATCACATCTTTGTAGTTGTTTGCGTTTAATGTTATTTTTATTAAAGTCATGTTAGGTTGAATGCGGAGACAATTCCAGATCCCAAGTTGTGTGGTTCATTTAGGTGCTTGCCTAGAATGTCAGTTGTCCTGGTGTAGAATTTTCTGCTAACAGTTTTGTTGCCAAGATTCTGACTATATAGGCTTTGATCCTTTGTACATGTCCCTAGTATACACGTTTACATGTAATATGTATATCTTATAAAGTGTACTATAAATTCATGAGTTTGTATAATTAATGTGCGTTTGTAGTAGATAAAGTATGTTTTATAGCTGTAAATGTACTACTGTAGTAGATGTTGTATAATTTGTCATCAGATTTTGCTGTTGATGACAGTTGGTTACCTCTCATACTAGCAGTGATAGCAATGTGGATCAGACATGCCGACTTTGGTCCTACACTTCGGTGACTTCAGGCTATATTCTTTAAGTAAGATATCGCCATGTCAGTAACATACGTTTGAGTGGGTCACTATAATGAGTTTGTATAGAAATGGTGTCCACTAAGTTACTCCCTGCTATACAAGTTTTCAACCTCCTTGTAGGTCCCGAAAATACAAAGCAAACTTTTCTGAGTAATGTGTAAATTAATATGTTAAATAATGCTGTGTCAATTTTAATTGCACATTAATAAAAAAGACAAAAGATAAATACATTGATGCTGTTGCCTCTTTCCAGGTCTTACAGTAGAATATCTAGTTTTGACCAGTGGTTGAAATTTGAATCTCCAACAGAAACAGAAAATGAGAGTGAACAGATGGGGTCTGACATTCAAATGACAGAAATTGGTAGTGCAACTAATAGCGATCAAGATGAATATTGCAGTGACATTGATGAAGATGATGAAATATACTTTGATGATATGGAATTAGAAAGCACAGCTCCTCTTGTAGCACAAGGTCAACAATTTAATGGTGGCAATAAGACAAATACCTCAACTAGCATCATTTTCTCCAAACAACAACATAGTAAGCTATCTTTGCCTACTGTTGAAGAAGAAGAACCATATCCTACCACTACATAAAATAATGGCTCAGACTTGCAACTTGAGAAGTTACGAGACTACTCTATTGGATCCCAAGGTAGACAAGACACCAATCATGAGTTATTCAAGAAACAAGCCAGCTCATTCAGTTTACCAGAAACAGGGAATTCTTCTAATCTTGAACTACTTGTGAGAAGAAAACCATCTATAGATAGAACTGAAGCTGGAAGCAAAACACATCATAAACTACAAAGAAGAAGTACAAGACAGCGATTTTCTCGAAAACCTAAAGATTTGCATCTTCAACATCGTACATCACGTTTCCAGAGTAAGTTTTTCAATGATGATGAATTTCATGTAATCTGGAAACCTGACACACCAAATGTCACAACTGCCAGACTGAGTGATTCAATGCAAAAGAATCTTAGTACTTCTACTACAGTGCCAAAAATTGATCCTAGTTTACCTAAGTCAACTTCTTGGAGCCAACAATGTGAAACTGTTTCTCCAGCAGCTATTAGCACTACATCCACACCAAGTACACCAGCAGATTTGCGCTTTAGACAAAAACAATTATTAGAACGTGTCAATGTAGCTCGTGAAGTGTCTAAAGATCAGAACATTAAACTGGTACAGCCAGAAGTTTCTCAAAATGTCAAGCAACGTGCTCTCCGACTTGCTTCAAGATATGTTTCTTTCCGAATTAGTAAGAAACCTCAAAATATGGCTGATGTAGTATTGCAAGCCCAAAAACAATCACTTCTTGCCAACTCTGATCAACCACTAAGTCCAAAACAAAAGTGGCAAAGGGCTGTTTTATTATCAGCCAACAAAACAAAAGTAATGAAAAATTCATCAGAAACTTCATTAAGTAGTAGTTATTCAGAAATACAGCCCATCAGTATCCATACAATTGGTCAAAGAATGAGCAGGATGAGCAAAAGCCCATATCACAGTGAATTTCCAATGTAACAGTCAGATTATACTTTGTCATCAAAGTCAAAGGATTCTTCAAGCACAAAGAAAAGTGCACTAAAAACTTGTGCTAGTTGCGCATTAATGAACACTAAACCCCTACTAGAAGATGCTACTGAACTGGAAAATGATTGTTATGAAACAACAGCTAAATTTTCCACTGCAGCTAATTCATCTGTTGAGAATAAGAATTCCACCAATACACTGGAAGTAACAGATGGCTCTTCTGCAGCATCACCTGATGATAATGATTGTAAGGATGTATCAGAAGCTGATAAAAAATTTGCTGCAGTACATAAACCAGCACTGGCTACAGCAAGAGTATTTCAATGACTGGCTTTGTGACTAAAGTGGTCAAACATATTATTGAGCTGCTCAATACTGTAGCTATAATTTGTAATGTGTGTGTGTGTATGTGTGTTCATAAAATTTCATGATATAGTTAAATGAAATAATAAATAGCTAATCAAATAAACTGACAATAGAAACCTCTAAGTGTTACTAACAAGTGTTTATTTTGGGAGTAGCTAATCAAAATTGTTGACATGAAGCCTTTTAAGTACATCAACTAGAGTGGTCAATTATTATGGTCAGACACAGTTGGATAGATGTGCACTACAAGGTGGTCTCTATATGTGATTAGTAGGCAATTGCTAATTGGAGTACAAAATGCTGGTACGTAATGAGTAGAATTATTCCCTGCACTCAAATGTGTGCAATAAGTTACCTACAAATTGACTTGATTATTTTACTGAGTAATGTTGTAGCTATACCTGTTAGTAGTAAACATGTATGAATTAGCATAAAATTTTTGAAATGCCTGAGCTAGCTAATATCCCACACACTATATAGTTACATTAAGGAGAAGAAGCTTAAGGTAGAGGAACAAACACTAATACTTAAATCATTGCCTTGATAACTGAAGCTAAGTGAGTAGCTCTATATACCATCCACTGGGACAACCATCTCTTGCAGTGACATTGATGTTGACAATTTTCTTCTGCATCCTAAGCAAACAATTGTTTCACATACAATACCTCCATTACTGGTCATCAATTCGAATTGAAAGTACCCCAACTTGTCACCAGTTTCAAGATAATAGATGTAGATGATCTCACAAGGTAATACATTATGGTCAATAATTATTCACCACACACAAATGCATCTGTGATGTTACATAAGAGCATTGTTAGATATCTGACACTTGAGGATGCATTCTTAGTGTTAAATTTCCGATTCTCTTTTTCAGTATCCTTGCAGGTACTGGTACTGAGTTCTGGATTAAGGAGGTGATCCGGATTATAATATATCTACAACAGCACTAAAGCAACTCTTTATGACTTAGTTTAGCTTTCTAACTGCAAAGATAGAGACCTATACATCATGTATATAATAGTGCTAGAATTTATTTTTACTACAAAATGGCTATTGACAAATTTTTGCAACATTCAATTACCGCAACACAAAATGATGGAATTCAGACAAGTAAGGGCCTACGACTCAAATATAGCTATAGTATAATTAAAACCCATATTCAAGTGGATCAACATGTGGTACATTGTGCAAAAGGATAATGTACAGTATAATACTGGTTAAGATTAATACAACACATTTACATTACATAAAAATATATACAACTTTTACATGCCTGATATATAACTTTGTGTTTAATTGTTATACTTTATCTGCTTATATGTATGTTGCAAAGGCTTTATTTCATAAAGCTCTAGCTACAGTACATGCACAATAGCCTCTTTGATACCCTGATCATTGGTCCACGGACTTGTTTGAAATACAAGCCATACACAAATGGGTCAAGAAGAAATGTCGTATAAGTGACATTGGGAACAATGATGTAGTCCATAATGTTGTGATAAGCTGTGGAGTTTATCAGTACTTCTCCTGGAATATACAATGTCAGGAAGAGCACACCAATAGAATAATTCCCAAATAAAATAACCAGTAATGTCTCAATAGGTTTAATGTGGTGCTTGAGTTTGTGCTGCTTTCGTTTTAAAGCTTCAACTTGACTGGTAGAACCTGATAATCTGGTTTCCTTTTGGATTTGTTTGTTAACTTGATAAGTTTTAATGGCTAAGTAGACATTGAGGGACATTGTTATAATTGTTTCCATAAAGACTGGTGTTGCATAAGTTGTTATAGTTTCAACGAAAGCATTGCCATAAGTGCAGGTACCATACTCAGACACTTCAACATAATCATCACTGTTAAAAAGCAGATGAACTGTAAGTGCCATTGATAAAGGCCATAAAATGACACATATGCTTAGAGTGACAGAGGTTGTCATAATTCTTTTGTGTTTGAAAGGAAATCTGATAGCAATTACTTTGTCAACTGATATCATCAACATTGTAAAATGAAGCACAACTATCGGATGAAAGAGAAAATAGTACACATTACAACTGATAAAATCTCCTACCCCAATAGCATAGCCAATAGTCATAATAGCAGACATCGCACAAAACAGCACTGCTAATATCATATCAGTTATCATCAAATTAGCCACAAAGATGTTATGAGGCCTGTGTAACCTTCTTGTAGTATTGATGGTGACTAAGACCAAACTAGCCATTAGAAAAATGATCAGTGTAGCCATCACCTTGAATCCCAAGGACAGGTAGGTAGAATACTCTGGAAGATTGTCTACATCTTGTGATAGAAACAGTCCTGAATGTTTTGCTAGCAAGTTCCTGATTGATGTTCGTATATAAAATGGTGGTGGTTAGTGTATTCAGTGAAACACAACAGGTATTGTTTGTCACAGTAAAATGCATACCGTATAGGGCAAGAAATTTTCATGGTATTAAATTTTCGTGGATTGCTAAAATATGTAATTTTCATGGAATAAATTTTCGTGGTTTAAACATCAATCTCCATACAACTAGTACAGGAGCTAATGTTTAATTTTTGCAGATAAGACACCTGCAAAATCCATGAAAATTTGTATCCCACAAAAATTTCTTACCCTACGGTAACAAGATCTTTATATGTATAGATTGTTAATTGAATCAAATATGAACCTTGGTTAGAGGTTGCCTTGTCTACAACTTGTGAAAGAAATAGTGCTGAATGTTTCTCATAACCAGATGCTGTGGATGGCATCTGTTGTAGCTTCAAATTCACCCACTTCACAACCAACGTACACTGTTCTAAATGTTAAAAAGTACCAAAGTGTTGGAAATTCTGTAAGTAATTTATTATTCCTTATAGTGTTTTTATAAGTGCTTGATTGTAGAGAACAGGTGGAGTTGCTGCAGTTGTTTCCCATTTATTAGCCATTGTTGCTATGTATGTTGGCTATCAGTTTCATTTCGTAAATGAAAAATTGTAGATGTGACACATATATTTTTCCCTTTGTGTGAAACTGATAGATGTGAAACTAAATTGTAGATGTGAAACTATTTTTCCCTTTGTGTGAAACATATATTTTTCCCATTGCTAGCTAGCTACATGTACAAGTGTATAATATATATATAAATTTTTATTTAGAAATAATTTCATTTTAAGATCATTTCAATTACCATACTATTAACACTAAGCTAAAATCTTGACTGCCATACTAATGTTAAACACTTTTGTACCCAACTAGCTCTCATACCCCTGCAGGCTGCTCTTTTCCTTTTGCATGTAATTCCCACAAGAAAGTCTGCACTTCAGTTTTTAAAGCTATGTACCAGTGTACTGTGCTGAGCTATTTTATAATGGAAGCTGGCCATGTACATCAGCTTGATATGGTGTAACATTAAGCTGACCGTTTTATTACAAACAATGCAAGGGTTACTGCATGCAATGTTAAGTTAGTTAATCTCCCATCTTTATCACAAGGAAGAGATAACATGGAACTTGTAACCTTTTATAAAATTGTCAACTAACTATTTCAGATATCCATCAACGAATTAATCCCTCCATCCATACCACAACTAAAGGCCATGCATCCTTACCACTCGCTATATGAGACCCTATCAAAAATTGACTCATCAGCAATAAAGTTATTGAAGTAATGGAAAAACAACAACCTACCTCCTGATGAATGCAGCAGGAACAATACATTTAGACAGTTGATAAACGTTATAATCATCTCATCTACGTATATTGTAATTTTCCTGTTCCTTATACTCCCTGCATGGTGGAGGGAAAGTTTGTATTCAATGTTTATGCTGCCCACTATGCAGACTTCAAAACAGGTTCACAGATAACTATTATGGAGTTTAACAATTCCTCTCCCACAATCTTCGTGCAAGATATTGCCTCCTATTCTTTGCATGGATTGCTGATGTAGTTAAACAGAAAGTTCAGTAACTATACTTAGCTATTATAGAATTGGTTTGAACTTCCAGCATATCAATATTATACAGGACAGTGTGGCTTTACTTCTTATGTAAATACATATGCATTAGATTGGCAACTCATCCATAGATTTTTGCCTGGTTCTACCATGCAGAATTATAGAGATTGTAAGTGTAGCTCTCAATATATGTAGATGTGTAGTATAGCTATTTCTATCATATAATTCCTTGTATTTTATTATAAAAGCTACTTGCTGCTTGCTGTTACTGCTGCAGTTTGCTGCTGCTCAGTCAAGGCTCTGAAAGATAAATATCACTAGAACATTGTAGCTACCATGGAGGACTATTCTGCCTTTTGGTTGTGGAGACTTTTGGAATTATGGACTCAATTTGCTGTCAGTGTAGAAATGCTACATGCAAGACATACTAGGATTTCCTAGGAAGGTGCTTGATTTTGTTGTTTCTGGAGATTTTCACACAGATTTACCTTTAAGATAAAGCAAACAAGTGCTAATTTGTTATTGGAATGTTTGCAGCAGCTGCTATCAGCACAATTTTAACATATGTAAATATCCAAAAAAGTGGTCACGTGACCAAAAATCCCTTCATATAAGATTTATACTATAAAATAAGATGATGCTCAGTCTTTTTCATTATTTCTGATGATTTTCATACAGGCTTACCTTTAGATAACACAAATAAGTGCTAATATATCATTAAATTGTTCAATATCAGTGCAGTTTTAACTGTACACAAGTTAAAGGAAAAATTAGAAATTTTAAGTTCGATTAGGAATCATAGGAAAAAAGTAGGGAAACAAGGAGGTTGCCTACACCTACAGATATACTAGGGAACATTTAATCCCTAATCCAGTCTATACCCAAAACCAAGACTGAATTAGGGATTAAATGTTCACTAGTATATCGGGAGGTGAAGGCAACCTCCCTTGTTTTCTTTTTTTTTTTCTATGATCCCTAATCGAATGGAAATATGGACGATTCCTGTTTATAAGCATACCGTAGCGAAGCCATGCATTGCTCTACCACAAATCGGCACCTTTTGGCTGTCAGCAAAAAGAAATGTGACACAAAGGAGGACAAAAGTAAGTCCATGATACGTGAATTGTACATATGGCAGTGTGCCAAAAGGCACATCTCGGGACGAAGCGACGTCGAACAGTGAAAAAATCAAGTCCATAGCCTTAGCTGTTATCGAGTTACACTTGCCTGAAGGCATCAGGCAGGCAGGCAGGCAGGCAGGCAGGCAGGCAGGCAGGCAGGCAGGCAGGCAGGCAGGCAGGCAGGCAGGCAGGCAGGCAGGCAGGCAGGCAGGCAGGCAGGCAGGCAGGCAGGCAGGCAGGCAGGCAGGCAGGCAGGCAGGCAGGCAGGCAGGCAGGCAGGCAGGCAGGCAGGCAGGCAGGCAGGCAGGCAGGCAGGCAGGCAGGCAGGCAGGCAGGCAGGCAGGCAGGCAGGCAGGCAGGCAGGCAGGCAGGCAGGCAGGCAGGCAGGCAGGCAGGCAGGCAAGCAGGCAGGCAGGCAGGCAGTTAGTCAGTAGAATATATATCTTTTAAATTTTGTAACAATCTATTAAAAGCCTTTAGGATCGTACTGAAGACACTTTTGGGCTTGGTTATACCTAACCAATACTGCCAAGGTGCCAGGATGGAGTTGTGAAGCTGGTTTTTGGGTAAATATTTTGGCTAGGAAAACCCAAATCTCCATGATCCCTAATATACAGTATACCGTACTTGATATGATACCCAAACAATGGTCATGTAGCCAACAATCCCATTACAGCTATAAAGGATGTGTATAGCACTACAAGATGTAGAAGTCTTCATTATAAGGCAACAAAATACACTAATTGTGACATCGGTCACCCTAAAATACAAAGATTTTCCAATAAGCTGCACAATTTAACTATTATGATATTTTTGGTCATGTGACCACTTTTTGTATGTTTTTGTGTGTTAAACTTATGCTGATACCCAACGCTACAAGCAATCCAACAATAAATTAGCACTTGCTTGCTTTATCTTAAAGATCAGTCTGTGTGAAAATCACTAGAAACAACGAAAGGAAGTATCTTCCTTTTTGAGTTGGAAAGCCTACGGCGGTACCTATATACTGCAAGTCGGAAATAGACCGCCAACCAAGAAGGCTTTCAGGAATCTGGTCTAGCAACTCTCCACAGATATAATGCAAAGACTGTCAGTCAGTAGAACCGCCTCTTCGCAAAAAAATTAAATTGCAAAGGGGCGGGCGGTGCGAAAAGGTGATACTAAAAAAGCGCCTGACAGAGAAAAAAAAAAAGCCGGGTTTAGCTAATTTATGTGAATCAAGCATTGAACCCTGACCAATTCCACACACATTTGCATGCACGCACTGTGACACAACATTCAACCAGCTATACTGTGTAATATCATAATTTCTAACCCTGTTTTCTTTCGTGGTAAAAGCTGAGATTGTTTACGCAGTCTGATTGCATAATATTGCCACTCACGTGCTAAAAATGCACTGACTATAAAAACCCCAGACTTCCTGAACCCGCCACCATATGACGGTAGGTCGACCCAGGGCCGCCCAGAGAAATTAAGGGGCCCAGGGCAAAGAGTTAAAGTGGGGCCCTTGACCCAAGTTGTAAGGTGAAGACCAAAAAAAAAAAAAAAAAAAAAGGTCACAACCTGCTGGAAATGACAATAACTACCCATCACCAACCATATCTCCTTATCTATAAGCTTGCTACACTGCTCCCAGAAGAATACTGTGACTGCTCTATTAGAGTATTTAGATCTGACTGCTCTATTATAGGGTCCGCAATCCGAAAAATCAACTTCTACAAATCAATCCCCCTACCATTGTGGGATGTTCATTGTAGTATCCCATTGCTTGATCCACCATGAAACCGGAGGTACGATTGTTGTCTTCACAGAAATATCATTTTCAGTATCTCACAAGATGCAAGATTTATTTTTAAAATTTCGTGCTCCACACAAAGGACTGGATGAAACTTGCTACTTAGCCAAATCGTATCCAGAGTTGTTGTAGTTGAAAACTACGCACAGAAATAAGTAAATGATTTGCTGGGTGTCCGGCACAGGGTTGCTTTTTTTGAAAAAACAGACAAAGAAATATGAAGTTTCGAATTCAAACTGCCCTACCACCCAGGGCAAGAGAAGCCAATTATTCCTCATAGTGTATCGATACGGTTGGGTGCATAGTCTGTCTATGCTGTTAGTTTGGAAAAGATCTGAGACTTCTCACCATCTGGGTGACAAGCGTCAAAATTTTCTGCACTATCAAAGAATTGTGTCGCGCTTTCTAATCATTTCCAGCGCTTCTGCAGCCACAACAATCATCAATTATAGACTAAAACTATGGCAAAAGATGTCCCTGAACGTTTGGTAATAGCGGTTGTCAATTATTGTTTCATCCACAACTTCCACGCCTCGCTCTAAGCTATGCATCAAGGGAGGCAGCAAAATCGTCCAAATTTGACTTCACCTCTCACGCTCCACAGCAGCTTCAAATCTTCACTAGATCACCCTACATCACCATTAAGCTTCAAAACATCCCAAAACAAACCGAAAAATGCACAAAATCTTTCATTTTTGATTGGAGCTGGGTGGAGCTTCTGGTATACTGCATCATATGAAATCACAGAAACACCAAGTACCACTACTACCAAACGTTTTGATCCATCATTTATCATCATTCTAAACAAAATTAAGTGACCAGTGTGGCATCAGAAGTACTGGAAAGCACTTTGGTACCATTGAGAGAATCCCTTGAAACGACGCACGAAAATTTTGACGTTCTTCACCCAGATGGTGAGAAGTCTCAGATCCTTTCCAGACTAACAGTATAGACAGACTATGCATCTAACCTTATCACATCACTATGAGGAAGAGTTGGCTTTTCTTATCTTGGCTGGTAGGGCAGTTTGAATTTGAAAATTCGTGTTTTGTTTTCTGCTTTTTGAGAGTAAGCAACCCTGTGCTGGGAACTGTCATGCGACAATTGGTCCCCCCAAAATCAGTCCCCCCGGACTAGTTAAAGCCGCGCTATATGGTCTCCCCGGACCACTTGAGACACTTCAACTTGTCCCCCCCGGACAACCTAGAGCGCCACGGTTGGTCCCCCTCTGCTACAAGTGGTCCCCCACGCTGAATATGATCCAGGCGCGGCAAGCAACACGGCCGGATCAGTTTCTTCGTACAGCTTGTTTTTAAACTATAAAGCTACAGTGCCAGTGATCGGGTATGAGGTTAAAGGCTGTGCCTTGTATGCTCGGCTAGGCCTGTGCTTCGTGGATTCTCAGCCATGATGCCGGTGATCAGTCTATGTTGTCAATTCACTACTAATGTATTCACTGACATGCGTCATGCCAGGCTATATAGCTAGCCATAAAAGCGATGCAGCTAGCATAATTAATGTATGCCATGAAATAGCTAACTAGTTAGCAAAGTTTGCCAATATACATCAACAATTGTTACAGTCATTAGCTAATGTGTAAAGTCTTTATACGTTGTTTGACACAATCAATACAGTTAAATTCATAAGAGGGTGCTGAAGGGTCATCCACAGTTACTCCTGAGCAGATTACATGCACCCACGCATTACAGTTACCACACTGGATCTACATACACAATAAATATACATAAAGTTCTCACATGAATAATATATGTGTATAGCATACCCAGCGATCAGTATAATCTTCATGCTGAAAACTTTCTTCAGATCGTCCACACATGATGCAGCGCTCAGTCATGTCAACTGAATTTGAAACACACGTATATATGCACACTTTAACGCAGAGCAAATTACTTGAATTGGTGAGGAGTGCTGTGCCTATATCTATTCTGGCTTTCTTCATATTCATTTGCAAAATGGCGTCTTCGTCGATACGGTTAAAATTTAACAATTGTTCAGCAATCTGTGTATAATACACAAACTTTATAGCCTTAGCTACAAAAGCGAGATGTTATACCTTTAAACTCAAAACACCACAGTTGAAGCTGTCTCCTGGCTTTTGCACACCTTTCTTGAGCTGAATGAGCTCAAACTTGTCCAATGAGACGTTGTCTTGACCAACGCAGTTATATCTCATAGCAAAGAACCTTCTATGGAGCATATAAAACTAGGTGTAAAAGTGCATTGCATCAATTTAGTTCACAGTGATGCACTGTATAATTATGTTAACAGTCAATGTTACAGTATTGAACATACTTCAAACCTGTGTATGCTCCACGTATGGCTCGCGATGGTCCAAGAGGATCGATGTAGTAAAACTTTTTTTCTTCCATGTTGATTGCCTACAGAGCAGCACAACAAGTGTATTGGTATCACCCTATGCAAGTTGCTTACAATCAATATCCAGTGGTTTTCTCCACGATTGTACATTCCAACAATAAACACTTTGGTGCTTAGCGTCTCCTATAGTATGAATAAACTAACTCCTCCACGTAGCATTTGTGATCTTACCTTGCTTAAAAGGTGCAATGATTTCCCAGATTTTGAGCGATTAACCCAGGCAGTGATGGTTTGTGACAAGACAGCAAAACTGTCATTCCTCAATTCAACTAGCATGCGTAAATATCCATTCACTATCTATAACATTAATTTTAGTGCATCAAATTTAGAGGTATATAATACAATGCACTGACCTCATCATTTAACCAGTTATTTCCTTTCAAGTTGTGAAAGCTACCTTGATGTATAGCCAAATGTCCAAACCTAGCTTTAATTACATAGCACGGCTTTCTTTTCCAGATAGCTTTTAGCTGATCCTGTATGTATATATATGAGTCATATGTACCACAGCACAAAAACATACATAGGCTGTAAGTGGTATGATGCTTCCATTGTTGGCTCCGGCTGTATTAATCATTCCTGTTACTGCTGTAGACATTGTAGCTGTTACGTTAGGTGTGGCTGTTATCTTGGATTCCACTGTCTCTGTTGTTGTCGCAATCATAGGTGCTACCACTGATGGTTCCGCTATTGTAGGAGGCTTTGTTACGGTGTTTTTCTGAAACTCCTCACATCTCTGTGTAATGGTAAGCACACAATAATTACAATAGCTGTCAAGGAATTATCACAACAAAATACAACCTTTATAAGCTTGGACGTCGTCTCAATGGCTTAACTGAATTCGTATCAGGACTATCAGAGAAATTCAGCTTTCTCTTGGTAACAATGTGCTTTGGTGGTGAGAATATCATATCAACAACCCTCTTTCCTATTGGAACTGTTGTGATGTTTTTCCAGCTATCACAATTTACCTTTATCAGATGTAGGCTTTATTTTAAATTCATTGTGTTCCAGTTTTTGGCTGTAAATAGGTGATAGCGCAGGTGCACTAAAACTGCCAAACTCTGGGAAGTAGCCTCCTGCTTGTTTGGGGGAACTGTAAACCAATGGGCAATTCTGAAAATAGACATTAGTAAGATATGTGAAGAACGAATTGGAGGAACCTCTAACCACATTAATGGCAACTGATACATTGTGCCCTTGCTCCTTATTCATTCGTACTAGATCTTTACAGTGAGTGATATCTTCCTCATCCCATCATGATATCAAACTGGGATAGCTGGGTTCCTATTACATGTACTCATATAGAATTCCACGTGGGTGTATATAGTATGCTACAGTAGCTATGTAACCAGCAAATCAGTGAGCTTATTAAAACTACTCAAAGTATGTATGCTGGCTGCACTACAACCATAGTTACCATGCTTGGCAATAAGCCTATACATTACTTACTTTGTCACTCATGATGCTGCTAGGATCATAAGAAATGGACGTTCTTGAAGAAGAGTTACTCTGATCATGAGATGTACGAGCATGTAGGAGCACTGATATGTTGCCATCATCCATTTGGTCCAAAATTTTGGTCTTAGTATCTTCATCACACTGAGATGTCAAGATGGGATCCTATAACATGTACATGATATAAATATTACAGTATAGTATCAAATAATCTTACTTTATCACTTTTGGTGGCACTAGGTTCATGTGAGATAATGGACACTGTTGGGTTGTGAGATTTCGAAGTATGTGTACAAGTATTGTGAGTAACAACTGATGTGTTGTCCTCCTCTATTTGGTCAGTCTTGATATTGTCATCATACTGGGATATCGAGTTGCATGGTTCCTATGTATTGCAAGATAATATTACATCAATTAACATGCAGTTATAAGTTCTTACTTTGTCGCTCACACTGGCACTAGGATCATGTGAAATGGATCCTTTTCCACCACTTCTGACAGATGTGTTGCCACTATTATCACTTTCGTCATGAGGTGTTGAGATACAACCAGTTGCCTATACAATTATAACTTACATAAACACACACCTGTGTGCCGCACATACATGCATGTACCTTCTTGGGTGGATAGAACAATTTCAAATGTGTACCATGGACTTTTAAAGTCTGTTTAATGTCATTGGTGTTTAGGATCTGAAAAATTCCTTTACCAACAGACTTCACAACTTTATAAGGACCCTGCCACTTATAATCCATTTTTCCACCAGCCCGCTTTTTCCTCTTCATATCTTTTCTAAGAACCAATGCTCCAACTTTGAATGTAGCTGGGTTATGGTGCTTCCTGTCATACACTTGTTTTTGATGCTTTTGAGCGGTGAGTATGTTCTCCTTCACAATTTGTGCTACTTTTGTTTGATGAATGAAATGTTGTTCTATAACTTCATCATTATGATCCAAGTGCTGTACGATATCTTCTTCTTTGGGATATTGAATTTCAACAGGTAACAGAGCTTGTCGTCCAAACATCACAGCAAAAGGGCAATATTTTGATGACTCGTGTTTAGAAGTATTGTAAGCAAAAACACAGGTGTCTAAATAATCTTCCCAGAGTTCCTTTTTCTCATTAACAAACTTTACCAGCATATTCTGGATGGTCTGGTTAAAACGCTCAACCAAGCCGTTTGCCTACAACAAACACATAATACAGTTGTATCTACTTAAAGTGCATAAGGTAAATATGCATATTATAGCACTATGCATTTCTTTACCATGCAACTATTAATGTTGATTAGTTACAACATAGCATATAATATAGGATAGTAGAGTAGTAGTTACCTGAGGATGGTAAGGGGTAGTCAAACGGTGGTCAATTTTCATCATCTTCATCAATTTCTTGTCAAGGCGATTGTTAAATTCACTTCCTTGATCAGAAGTAATTACTCTTGGTAATCCAAACTGCATGAATAACTGTAAAGTATGTAATATGCAAGTAAATAACATGGTACACTTTGAATTGCATGGTTCTGGTGGCTGCTTGGGTTATAATGACTACTTCATTCTGTTAGTATTTAATTACATTTTTGCAGCACACTATAATACATTACTTTGTCTTGGGTGTGTGTGTGTGTGTGCGTGTGTGTGTGTGTGTTCATGTATATGTGTGAACTTTTCCGAATGTATTAGTAGATTTTATTTTGCATTGTTTTATTGTTACTGCATGGAAACAGAATTAGATGCAACATACAAAAGTATTCTTTAAGTCAATTTGGACACCTGTGGATGTTATTAACTGCATGCACAGTTTCACATTAATGACAAACATTCAAAGTACATGTATTACTTCTGCACGGTTATTCTGTATTCCGTAATCTCCCAAATATTGTGCAGTTGTTTTACATACTCCTACATACAATAAGCAATCAAGTTGAAATTTTCAGCACCTAGCTGCTTCTCTACCATCTCTATCTAGCTACTTTTCTACCATCCAGTAACCAAGTCAAAATATTTTGGTGATCATAGCATAGGATTGTGATAGGCTTAATTATAAAGGATCCTTTATGATGAAGCTATGACAAAATTAATGAGTTTCAGCAACCGCGTGAAAGGATAGGAATACTAAAGCTAATCTATTGACATCCAAGTAAGCAAGATTCACATCTTGCTAAGATAAGTGATTTAGCCAAAGGTTTTCATACAGCTATACAAAATGTTTCAATTAGACGAGAAAATGAATACTGGAATTGGTATGCTGGGAGAATACGGGTTAAACGGCCCACATAACTGGCTATACAACTCTTTTCCGACCCATATTATATAGCTGCTTTAACAAACATATACTGTAGTTCTGTATTAGTCTATACGTCCAAGTGTTTGCAAACTTTAAGTAAATATGTGCATTATACACACAACATATATATATATATACCTTAAACAAAGCACTAAACACGGTTGAGGATTCCTTATTGCTGCAAGCAAATGCCTGCACAAACTTGCTAAAGTAGTCTGCTACTGTCAGAATATAGCAATTTCCTTGAGTGGACTTGTGCTTTAGTGGTCCGACAAAGTCTATTCCAATGTGGTACCAAGTTGCTACAACTGGAATAGGGTTAAGTTCTGGTACCCCTGTGTCCATTTTCTTTGTCATCCGTTGGCACACATCACATTCCTTCACCTTAGATGTATAGAAAAATGTGATGATGCAAGTTTATTACTGATGAAATATTTTGCATCTTGTGCAAAGGCATTATGTATACGTGCATGGTAAACCACTGTTCTATACAACCTGAAAGCATATAAAATTAATAGAGTTTTGCAGTACAGTTCTATAGCAACTCCAACATGTTGATTGATATAATTGGGTCATTTTTCATTTATGTAGCTATTTAGAAAACAGAATACTGCAGTTGCAAGTGGTATAGAAGCATGCAAGCAGGGTAAATTTTCAACATAATCATAATTATTATATATGTCTACAACATTATCATAAAGTAAAACTGACAAGACCAAAAAGATGTAACAGGGGCATCATACTGTAATAAGCAACCAAATTACATAGCTGTTTGGTATACGGATTGTGAAAGCTGAGTATTAGTCTGCTATTCTAAATTGCAAGGCATCAACTGCATGATATACTTCCGCATATATGTATACCCCCAAGGTATAGCTGTATAGGTATGTACTTACAAATGCTTTTACATCCTTTCCTACTCCTTGCCACATGTAGCGTTCTGTAATCCTTGCCTGTGTCTTCTTTGTCCCCATGTGACCTGATGTAGGGTGTACATGACAACCTCGCAATATCCGCTCTTTCTCTTTCGGGTCTAGTATGTATCTGACCTATACAAACCATACACTTGTATTACCAGTCACATACACTGCATTATAGTATGCTGAGTCAGCAGCTATATATGGCCCTACAGCTCTATACAACTTAGAATTAGAGTCAATAGGGTCTTGAACTAAAAGAGAAATTATCACACCAAGCAATTTGTCCATGTAGACAACAGCAGGCCATGCAAACTAGGTGGCTACCAAGTACCGGAACCATAACATCCTGAACGAAAAGAACTTCTTATTTCAGTGGAAACTGAATCAGTTCTGTTTCATTTACCAGAGGTTGCACTATATGTATGTTTTGCATTGATTTTGCAAAAGTTCAGAAATACTCTATAGCAGCCAGCCACTCCAACAGAACAGTGACAATTTTGTTTATTCAGCTGTGCATAGCAATTCACTAAAATGGTCCAAAACTTTATTTCAGTTGACCCACCCTGTTTAAGTGAAAAGTTTGGAAGCCATATAGTCACTGCTGCAAAAGTTTATTCCTGACTCATAGGTTTGCTTTCTGTACTCAGGGTTACTGTGATTAAACAAATAATAAATATGGCAGGGAGACAGAAACATAACTATATGTTTAAGTTTTCATAGTACAATTATCTGGAAGCTAGCCAGATGTAATAAATAACAGAAAGGAACCATGGGACACGTGGTAGACTGTAAATACAATGGCTTATACGTTGGCAGCTGCATTCGCAGTTTCTAAGTGTGACTGCTCTATTAGAGCAACTGACTGTTCTATTAGAGTAAGTGGCTGAGCCACTTTCTTTCTACAATTATAGAAAGTAAGCCCGACTCGGGGAGTCTATGCCACGGCCTCCTAATGCTGGCTTCTCCACCTCCGTCCTATGCATACATGATGCATTATAATAGTAAATCTTTACCTTGGTCTTGTCCTGTTTGGTGTACAGAAGCGCTCCATCTTCTAAAGTGTACCTCATTGCCTTTCTTCTAATACACCTCTTCTCGTTCTTTGTACACTCTTGTCTGTACCTCTGCTCTTGAAGATACAGTAAAACATCCTCGTGCAGTTGTCTCTCAATCTCTCCACGACTATCTTCCGACTCCGTACATTGGCTGCTGCTACTGTGACCAGCAGGGTTAGCGGAGCCATCCGCCATCATCCTTAAACTGAACTGTTACAAATACTGCTCTAAGCGTCCTTAAAGTGCGAGTTAAAGTGACGAGCCCTCAGCCGAATCAGTACAGCTATAAACTTGAATCAAGTAAAGTCACGCCAACAGTCGAGGCCAACAGTCGCTGTTCAGCAACTGACACTTGTTTAGACTGTAGATCAACCGTATCAATATAAAATATGGCTGAGTCGACAGCTGCCAGTCACCTTTGAACTCCTTTCGACACGATCATCAAAGGCAGCGGTGTGCCGGAAAGCTACTGATAACATCCACATAACTGAGTTTTCCGGTAACGAACAAGTAACCCATATCTAACCGGCCTCTATACAGCTGTTTCATTGGGGGGACCAATTGAAGCAGGGCGGACCACTTGACGCAACTTCACATGGTCCGGCCGGACAGCCTGAAGTGCGCTAGTTGGTCCGGCCGGACCACTTGGGGCGGGGGACCATCTGTAGCGTGACACACTGTCACGGAAATATCGGTCCGGGTAAAATCGGTCCGGCCGGACCGATTTTGGATACCAAAACTGGTCCGGCCGGACCAAATTTGGTTGACCAAGTTTAGTCCGGCCGGACCATTTTTGGCATCCAAAATTGGTCCGGCCTGACTAAAATTGGTCCGGCCCAAACTTTGTTGGCCACATGCACCCCCTGACCACTTGGACCAATTTTGGTTGGTCCGCGGGTGTACCCGGCATTGTGTAGACAGGTCGGTCCGTGCTAAGTATATTGTGATGGATCACTGCAGCCGACTTAGCCTGGAAACTATATAAATGAGTAGCGTAGTTTAATTTCCCGAGTTCTGTGATTTACGGAAAATGCATGTAGTAGCTAGAAACTAAATTCCATGATCTATATATGCAGCGATGAACACAGTCGCAAAATTAATGCTGTTTTAATTTAAAGCAGTGTGGTATGATAAAAGTCCTGTATTCTTCTTCTCCATGTCAATAGCTAGCTGGGAAGTAGAGGTTTTCTTCCGGCATACATCAACTCAAATGCATGGTCAATGCTGGATTCATGCATGGTGGTCAATGTTGCATACAAAAACACAGGTAACAAAATATTCTCCCCAAGTACGTTTTTATATGTTCAACCATGTTTGAATGTGAAAACCTTTTCTTGTATTATTGATATAAATTACCAATTAAATTTTTTTTTTAAAAACGTTCAATAAACTTCACAAGCATCATCAGCTCTGCAGTGTTTGGTTGAATCTTTCATCCAGCCTGTTTGTGTTGATTATGACAAACAACTATAGCAACATGATGGAAATCACCAGCCTATGCTTGATCACTTATACTTGAGGATGGTAGACAATATATAAAATCTACCATTAAAACATGTCTTATCTTCAACTTCTGCATAATTATATAGCTCAGAATTTAATTTGTTAATTCTGACCCTTGGTCAGTTTTTTATTAATCTGGGAATATCCATGCATGCACGCATTGTCATAAACAGATACACATATTATTTCAGGGACTGATCCAGAGGGGTGGATGAGGTAGCTAGCCACCCACCATGCATGGCCTTGCAGCCACTCAGACATGCATTATTTAATAATGAATATTACTGATCATGAACACTCTTTTGTTATATCAATATGAACTAAATCCCTACATTGCATCAGATTCCAATGCTAGCTGGCTATAACCTTACAGTAGATGGTAGCAGTATACATGAATTTATCTATGATCATGGGCAGTATATTAACTATTACCAGGCAGAGAACTTCTTGAAGGAAGATATGGGGTCTGCTTTAGGATTGAGTCGATTTTACTTTTATGTCTGCAACAACTCGCCCTAAGGCTGTGGAATAATGCGACTGCATGCCTCAAAATTTTAAGTTGGCTAAGTAGTAAAAAACATACTGAGAATATTTTAGCTATAACCTTTATAAGGTGATGTTTCTTCCTGTGGGGCATGTCATTAGTAGGAGATGATAGTTCACATTTAGTTATTCAATGGAGTAAACCTAAACTATCATCTCCTACATATCACATATGACAGAGAGGAATGTGCAGTATGTGCACAGGTGTTACATAGCAGGTGCATTACAATTTGTTTTAACCACTGGTGTTAACTCATGATCAGCCTGTATACTGAGATTACAAAATACATTAGGCCAGGAAACTTGATTATACTAGTTTCTCATCCACAAAAATTCAGATTTCCATGCAGGCGGGAGGTCATTTTTCATTGTTCATTAGTAAAGAAAATACTCCAAATCAGGCAAGTCTGTTATAAAGGTTAACTATAAAACCTTTTAAGAACTATTACTTACTTATTAGCTACCACCGTTTCTGAGGTGCAAGTGACATTTGCCGTGCTGTAAAATGATAACCAGCCTTCCTAACATCAAAATACGCGTGTACACGTGATTGATAACAGCAATAATGAAATAAGAGGCGGTGGGGTAAAAAGGGATGTGGGCGGGGATGCGAATCAATTAATCAACTTTGTCCGGCCTTATTATGTTCACAAGGGTATATGGGTGACTGCTCTATTAGAGTATCTCGATCTTAAGCACCTCCAATGCGGCTAGCTGATCCCGTGCATGCAATGATCCGTGCCCTTGTTGGATAACCTTTTAAGCACAAATCCATGCAGTGATAATGCCTACAATGCTCATTATTCGAGATTGATAAATGAGAATAGCTATAGCTAAGTCGGCTACAGTGTTCCGTCACAAACAACTTATAGCTATGCATGCATCATTGGCTGCATGCGTTAGTGGTCCACCCGGACCCATTTTGGTCGACCAATATTGGTCCGAGTGGTCAGGAGTGCATGTGGCCAACTAGGTTTGGACCGGACCAATTTTGGTCAGGTCGGACCAATTTCGGATGCTAAAGATGGTCCGGGCGGACTAAATTTGGTCGACTGAAAATGGTCCGGCCGGACCGATTTTTGCTCCGGACCAAAATTTTCGTTACAGCACGAAATTTTAAAAATAATTTTTGCATCTCACGAAATACTAAAATCGATAGTTCTGTGAAGACAACAATCGTGCCTCCGGTTTCATGGTGGATCTAGCAATGGGATACTACAATGAACATCCCACAATGGTAGGGGGATTGATTTGTGAAAGTTGATTTTTCGGATTGCGGACCCTATCTATTAGAGTATATCGATCTTTTAAATAGGTATTCAGGGGGCCCTTCATGGGGCCTCCTGGGGCCCCTTTCAGGCTGGGGCCCGGGGCAAAATGCCCCAGTTGTCCCCCCCTGTGGGCGGCCCTGGGTCGACCTTGTTCGATTAGCGAAGAAGGTGATAACCGTGTTCTCTGGCAGTTCGTGCGAACGAAGGTCTTGCTAAGTGGATAAGTACTGCGAGTGAGACGAGTCAGAGCCGAGAAAACAAGTTAACTTCTGCGAAGTTCATTCCGCGAAAATACTGAGTTGGGCTGTGGGTGAGTATCCTGCTTTATGTGTAGCACAGTGTGTATTCTTTACGACCTGACACTGGCGACACCGAGACAAACTGGCGCCTTCATGTCATGCATGCACAGTAGCTATTCAGTTGAATGTTGGTGATTGTCACCATGTGTAGAATATGTATGTATGTCCTACATGAACACTATAATGGATGTTTGAGCCTGTGGTATTCAAGTGAATTCATGTGTCATGGTTAGCACTCTAGGAGGTGGTGATGTTCATCACACTTCTAGTGAGGTGGTGCAATGAGAGGCACCTCTAAATCATCTGTGACACTTGGCCAGAAGGGTCACTACGAGACCAACTTGGGTGCAGTTCTCAGGCAAGTGGCTACTGGAGGTGGGGGTGAATATTTTACAGGAGCAACTATCAGCCATGAACATAACTACCTAATAGCTGGACCAGATGGTGTGCTTTGGAGAAGGGGCCATGGAGCTATGCACGCGTGAAAAGGCTGTTTTCTTTCTTCCTGTCAATATACTCACGGTATGGTGCACTGGCTTTCTTGGTCACACGACACACTACCATGTGTCTTGATGCCTATATGTATAAAATGACAGTGAAATAGACATCTGTTGTTCATTGCTTTATATCAAAAGTACTTTTTAATGTTGTGTAAAACTGTTTACATATTATTGTAGTGCATTGGATTTTGTTTCGATAGCCCATTGTACAGTATCAGAAGTCTGACATTCTGCCTATGTTGTAGCACACTGTTTCTTGCTCAAGGTTTTGAAAGGTGTTGGCAATAAATAGTCTTTTTATATATTTAAAGATTGCACCATTTTTTACTGTTGTAGAAAATTTGCTATGTTTCCTGCATGCTTATTAATATTGTTTTATATCACTTCAGTTATCCATATGCTGGTGATGTTACTATCAACATATCACATCTACATGCATCCCTTGCTCACTTTGACATAATGACTGATGAGTTTCAAGCCAAAGTTGTACGTGTGGGCTCTATGGTTGATGTTGCAGACATAATCAGAAGTATTGGAGAACAGGCTCACCAGACTGATATGGTTAATATTATAACTTGTCAAGACCATATATTATATTTTTTTAATACTTGCAGGTTTGGGGTTCTACCGGTTGGGGTAATCGTTCTTGGTTGTGTACTGATATTAGTAAGGTGAGAGTATGCCTAGGTGGATCCCAAATGTATACAAACTGTATTAGCATTTATTTTTTTCCTCGTATGAAAGCCACACTTGAATATATGTCTGTCTCAATTATAGGCCAGGGGACTTTTCCTGCATAAATGTCTCAAATGTATGTATGGTTAACTAAATTCTCTATGCTTACTGTTACAGTAATGGCATTCAACATCACTTGGACTTGTCCAAAAGCTTTTAACATGAGACAATCCAGTAAGGTTTTTATTTAAGGTCTTTAAGGTGGCACTAAAGTAATAATGTGAAGCCATACAGTGCCCATTCATCACAATTAAAATTAATCCACGCAGTTAATGAGCTATTTCAGGGTGATAGAGAACTTCACTTGAGAATCATGCAGTCTACTTCTAAAGGGTTTGTAAGATAGTCTGTAGTGTTGCAGTGAACCATACCAATTTTCGTGGAAACACTCGTTTAATTTTGTATCTCTGAAACTCTGAAATTACAAGGTAATTTAAAAAGTAGCTCTCCTAAGACACAACCTATAGTATGTTCACGTTGAGCTGAATCCTCAAAAACATTTAATAACTCCTGGATGCAATTACACACGATCTTGAAATTTGGCTCAATTGTAGTACTGCTTGATCCACTAAAAATATTTCAAAATCATTTTGTTCAAATGTTTGACATAATATTTACAGCCAATCAAAATTTTCACAATACATTTCCTATGGGGAAGCCATATAAGTACAGCATCCATTACGGCCCTTTCCTGAACTTGTAATGGAGCCAAACTGTACATGTCTGTTGTTGACTCCTTTACTGTTACCAATAATCATCTGGTTGGCTGAAATGTTAACTCTATTGAGAAAAAAATCCACTTTTAATTTTTAGCTGTTTTTCAGGATTCAGCTCAACGTGAACATACTATAGCGTAGACTGACAGGTTAATAGAGCTGATTCTTTCAAATCTTCGTATCGCTTCACTTTGTTCTATTAGTTTCTGTGTGTTTTTTTTTGTTTTGTTTGTTTGTTTTTTACACAGGACCACAAACAGCTGACCCATTAGCCTTGTAAGGCTTCACATAATTACTTCAGTGCAACCTTAATTCTTACCTTGGAATTTCTGATTTGGTACATGCCTGTACCCTTGATTTCTTGGTTTGACATGTGTGTATGTCTGCAAGAGATTTGAGTCTATTTAATAGTTATACCACGGCTGCTTGGGATTTTGCTGACATATACACCCGCAGCCCTCGGGCCTGCGGCATATGTGACCGGGCCTGCGAAAACAAGGCATGTGGGCACAAACTACACCTCATCACTTTATAGATCATATCTCCGTATTGGAACAGAATATTTGCATTCTGTAACTTGCATCCTAAAGCCAATTACATTTGCACTAAAAGCTGAAAATTGCATTGCCATAGCAGTATGGTACAAAACGTTATGAGTGATGAAAGTTTGAAAAAGTAGGCAAAAATCATGTGCCCACATGCCCTATCGCAGGCCCAGTCACATATCAGCAAAATCCCAAGCAGCTGTGGTATAAGTGATATATACCACTTGGGGCACACTCACCTAATAGGTGAAAGAACTAATGAGAACTCATCCTGTTTGTTTTATACAGTAGCATCTGAAAATTGATCGTGGTTTTAAAAGCATGGGCTAATAGCCATCAAAACACTGTCCATACGTTAAAACGTCATTAATACATTACTATGCTTCAACACGCTATGTTAGAAAACTTGCGATTGTGGGATTGAGTTTATATTGTTATCATTTTTGTACTAAGTTGAGCCAACTAACTTCGCTATTGGGACAGTAAGTAAGTTATTATATTAAGTTAAGGTCTTAGGACTGTAAGTTACTAACCTATTTCAATGTAGCAGTAGTAGCTTTGCTGTTCCGTGGTCTGTTCAAAGGCTGATACGCGGTGGGTAGAAATACGCATCCACAATCGTCCAAACAATTATTTTATGCCTTCATTCTCCTTTAGTAACAACCAACTAGTCTATCTTAGCCTATGTACTAAGTAGTGTTGTTCCAGTATTAAGAAATTTGTTAGTATAGTATTGGTATTAGTATTTCACCTTGACTATTAAAGATAGTAAAGTACTAGTATTACTTTTGGTATGTAAATTTTTATGAGTAAGTATTTTAAAGTATTTACTACCACAATTTGCTCTGGCAAAGTGTATGTTGCCAAAAGTTATGGTAAGTAGTTAGTACATAGTACCCAGTTAGTAACTATAATTATTGTTCTGGTCTGATCTAGTAAATCTACAGATATTTCTTGTTTCTTCAAATAAATATTTCTCTTTCTAAATTTTTCTGTGTTAATCTGTTTCTCTTTCCCCCGGTAGCATCCCCACCAGTTGAAAAAATCTGCTCTACAGGGGCAGTTGAGGCTGGTACTGCTAAAATATCACAGGCTATTGGAGCTAGTACTGGATAGTGCTTCAGTTTCCCTACCCAATAATCTAATGAATCCATTTTATGCTCTTCAATGGTTGTACTAGCAAGTGAATAATCATTTAACTCCAAGTCATGTTTGTCTGGTGTAGTGCTATTTTCTCTGGATTCTTCTTCTTCGAGTAGCTTGCTTACATGTAGTCTACTAAGATGCTTGAACCGTTTTGCTTGAGGCTCCCCTGAGTCAGAACGGCTAGGGATTGGGTTGGTTGTAGGATTTCCTTCAATCTGTGTCTCTGCGGGTACTTCACACTGGTCTTGGTGGGAAATTAGTTGCTTTATAAATACTTGAGCTAGCTCTTCCTGTTGTTTTGAAAGAACATTCTTATAAGCTGGGTTAAAGTATGTAGATATAATGTATACAGAGTCAAACATGTCAGATTCTGCATCCATTACAAACTTAAACCTTTTCTTCATATCAGTTAGCATTTTGTCTGCCATTACTGTTACTGTTGACCCTGGTTTCTTCATCTCTCTTAGATGCAATTTCAATTCTTTAAGAACTGCATGGTATCACCATTGCTATTGTAGTTGTGTCCTCTGCACTAGTAATGTTTGTATGATGATGAAATGGCTCCAAAACCTTTTCAATTACCTGTAGCCTTTTCCATTCACTTGAACTTAAACCTTCCCACTCCCAGGGGCGGATCCAGAGTCTGGAAAGAGGGGGGGGCACCTTGCTGAAAAAAAGTTGAAGAGCAAAAAAAAAAAAAAAAAAGGTCACAACAATAATAGCTAGTTATCCTTTACCAAATATATTATATCATGTATGTTATGTAAAATAAAATCCTATTTATAGCTTCCTAAGTAAGCTACACTTCCCCATGAACACTGACTGCTTTATTAGAGTGATTGGTGATTGACTGCTCTATTAGAGTATCTCGATCTTATATTATACATTTTTTTAAGGGAGGGGGGCACGTGCCCCCTGTGCCCCCCCCCCCCCCCTCCTGGATCTGCCACTGACTCCAGTTCTTCTAAAACTTCTAATAAGTGTGGTTTAGCATCTATCATTCAACTTATCATTAGAAATGTCGAATTCCATCTAGTCGGTACATCATTTATTAATTTTCCCAGCCTTGTTGACAAGCTTTTCTGTCATTTTATAGGATTTGTTGCACTGACTCACTAACTGTCTAGCTTTCTTTATAGCTGTATTGGATGATATTACACAGGAATTGACCACTAGTTGTAAAGTATGCATGAAGCATCCTAGTCTTTTGAAATTCTCAGCCGTTAGGGTTGTCTGGTGAATTTCTTCACCCACTTCAAAGTCTGTCACACTCTCTTCTATAGGAGTAATGGTTCTTGATTCCAAGTCGTCATCTGAGTCAGAAGAATGGTGACTTTCCATGCTTTCTTGGCTGGGCAATGTGTTCAAGATGTCACTTTCACCATCATCAGAGTGATCATTATCAACTTGATCTGTGTAATGTGGCTTAACAAAAGCAACCATATTGCTTCCATTATCAGTTAGTATTTTAAACACCTTAGTCTTGGGAATATTCCATTGTTGTAACACATTATTGAAAGTCTGGGCTATTCTAATAGCTGTATGGGGAGATGGGAAAGGTTCTACACCTAGAGTAACACCATGCCTTTTGTGGTCAGCTTGTGAGAAACAATGTGCTGTGATACCTAGAAATGATGCAGTCATGCCTTTTTTGGTCCAATTATCAGCACAAAGATTTATCTTACTGGCACTTTGTAAAACTAAATAATATTGATCTTTGCTTTTAACTCTTGAGCAAGTCCTTCTATTTCTTTACTTAACCCTTTTCTTCCAGGTGGCTAATACTGTTTGTACATTTCTAAAAGCAGTTCTCTAAATTCCAAATTATCAACTAAAGATGTTACAACATTTGATGTGCCAATGAAAACAGCTAATTTTTTGTAATAGCTTTATACTTTCTTGGTGATTTGTCATACACCATATCACTCTTAAATTCTGATAATTTCAGCTGCTTTGATTTACTAAAAGAAGAAGAAGCAATAGAATCCAGTTTCTTTTATTCCATTTTCTTCTTTTCTTTGTCCTCTTGCTCAGCAAGTTTTGAGAACTCATTTTTTTGTGATGGGATTTTAGATGTGACTTTAGATTTGTAGGGTACTTTCCTTTAATCCTGTGATTGGAAGGTTCTTTCCCTTCCTCCTTATCCACCAAAACTTGACACAAACTTATATCCAGAGCTTTGTCATAACTAGGCTACTAGGTAACCTCTGCTTTGCCATTTCACTAACAGCTTCCACCTACAATAAACTCCAACAGTTCCAGTTAGCAAAGTGAACTAAGCAATTTTTGTGCTCTCCTTAGTCCTTAAATACTGATAGATCAAATAACATGGGCAAAGTGACTATTGGGTTAAGTAATACCAGAGGATATAAAGGGCCTAATGGCTTTGAAAAGACTTTTTCATAAGTTTAAAAACATGCTGATTACTGATAAATGAAAACTTGTCAATGAGTCAGCAAATCACTGAATACTTACTAAGTCTTGATGAAGCAATTATAAGTAAAGAGTAAGTATTTAGTATCTAACCATCCCTTTACTAAAGTATTGAGTATCTCTTTAGTAAATCATCCAACATGTGGTATAGTATTAGTAAGCAATACTAACAGAAAAAAGGCTATACTTTTCCCTAAGTAAGTATTAGTAAAAGTATACCAGAACAACACTAGTACTAAGCTTAGCAACTACTACAAAAACGAATCCCACAATGCAAAGCTCTATGTCGCTCAATATAACGAGTCAAAGCGTATCGTTTCTTTGAACTGGCTGGGCATCAAAGTCATTGGCAAACCACTTTCCTATGATATTTCTCTGGCAATATGCGAATTAAACACCGAGTGGTGCCTTTGAATGCCCACGCTAAAGTGGTATATTTTTAGATAACTTCATTCAGATTATTCTTTTGAGAACAATAACATAGAATTTGTCTTACTCTAGCATGAAGCATTTCTACTAAGCTTCTCTAGTGTCAACTCCTTCAGGTACCACAATGGTCTGTGTAATCTCTCCAGTAATTGTGTTCATGCTATGCATGTCTTTTTGTAACAGTGCTCAAGTAATGCTAGCTGAGTGTTCCTTACAACAATACTGATGATGTCACTCTCTTAATTAACTGCTACCATCCGATGGGTACCAGCCAAAGTTTTGAAAGTCAGTGAGTTCATTTTGTTAGAATGCATTTTTATTGTATTTGCCTTTTCCATTAGAACTTCCACAGTGTTGCTCATTTCTATAAAACTGCTGATAACTGTTTCACAGAATGTAGTAATGCAGAACCAGGAGCAGCTGTTACTACTGGTATAGATGTTGATGATTTAGTCCGTGATTCTCTTAGCAAAGCTGAAGTGTACTCTTCACCTAATCACCATCAACAATCACCACTTCTTCAGTATACATTTACAAGTACAACGGGAATGTCCCCAGTACTTGGTGATGCAGACAACAGAACGGGCCATACTAAACCAACAGGCAGCCACAACAGATGGCATAATGATGCTGGTCATTTGATCATCATCAAAATGTTATTAGAGGAAACATGGTATCTAGAAGTGCATCAAGAGCCAAGACTCCATTGAAAGCTGTAGATGTTGACATAAACAATACAAGTTATTCCTTGCAGACTAATGACATGCAGGACTATGGTTAGAAACCCTAAAACTGTCAGTGATTATGAGAGCCATGATCAATACAAGGAATATTCTAGTAGTAGTCTGCCAGGGATTATGAGACAGACGGCAGGAAATTCCAATGTTGTATCCCTTTTTGGGTGTTATGGTACACAACAGGTATGCTTGTACTGTGCATAGACAGTTTACAGAGTTAGCATGTTCATTCAAGCCATTGTTTATGTGAATTCTGTAATGCTGGTGTTAGCATGTTTGTTTACCTTTTAGAAGACTGTACACGAAAGTGATCAGGTACCAGCTGACAACTGTTCTAATAGAGGTATGTAAGTGTTTTTTAGTTTTAACTAGTATGTCAAGAGTATGTGTACTGTAGATGCGTTCATCTTCTCTCCAAACTTGTGAAAAAGATTTTCAAGAACAAGCCTCCGTACGGATGACTTTCATTGTGCTATTGCTTGTGAATATTTTTACTTACATTGTGTGAAAACAACAACATCTGTTATTTCATTTCTGTCTATAGCTATACACATTTTCTGGTATACAGTTAGGGTGGTAGTCAAAATTGGAGATATGGAATGAGAAAAAGCTTTTAAACAATTTTTTTTTTTACTTTTAGCCTAAACAGGTGAAATATTATAATTGAATGCTGTAGATCTGTGTGTAGATTAGAGATGCAACAATACAGTGTGTAGATGTATCGATGTATTGCCTCTGGTGTATCACGATACAGCAGTATATTGCGCGATACAAAGCGGAGTCTAATGGTCTATGTTATTGTTTTTTTGTTTTTTTTAAAAGATAAACAAGTGAGGTAATTTTTCTTTTAGAAACACTACATATTACGCAGTTTAACCACAATGTACAATAATTTGATTGTCAAACATGTTAAGCCACAATATGCGATAGATTATATCGATACAGTTTGACTTTGTATCGATACAGTGATATTGTTTTAAAATGATATGATATGGGTCATATCGCTGCATCTCTAGTGTAGATTAATTTGACGTTTCTGTGATGGTTTTGTGTTCAGGCTGTTTCTGTTATACAGTGAAACCTGTGTACTGAGGTTGTTCCCAGCTATACCTGCATGAGGAACATCTCCATCTGTAGGATGGTTCTTGTAATTACATAGGCTAGTTCAGTATATACGTAACAGTTGGTGTAGTTAGGTGGACTCAGATATGCATACAGTTGTTCCAGCATTTCCTTTATTGGTAGCTTTCAAACTACTATTTACCTGGCACAACCATAAATTAACTTCAATATTTAGTGCATCTCTTTGTCAGGGGAAGCTTCCAACAGACTGGAAAATGGTTTTGTGGTGTCAGTTTATAAGAAAGGCTCTCACAGTTGCAAGTGTTAGTATTGCAACTGCTAAGATTGGTCTCAACTGCTAAGAGTGCCAGCATTGCAACTATATATTATTTAGTTCAAGCATTTTGCAGCAAATGTGCAAGTTATAAGAGGTGGCACTAATGTAACACTACGTGGAAAAAATTTCATTGTAGAAAGGCTTTTGCTTCACCTTTGACAGTTTAGCTATTATTGTTGGCATGTTTCTTCCAAGTTAAATGTTCGTCTATCACTACCCACAGGTATTTAGCCAATTTGTATGTTGTAACTATTTACTGACTAGACTTGATAACAATGCTTTATGTATAGGTCTTTTTTCTTGCCACTTCCTTTCATCAAGTAACCAGTTTTGTCAATGCCACCACAATGAAGAGGTATGAAACTGCTCAAAAGTGAGTCCTTTAGTGAGGAGGTCCGCTGGATTGTCATCGGATGAACCATGCTGCCAGGTGATGTTTGGAATTGACTGGTTAATCTCTTCCACTTGATGTTTGATAAACTGAGGTAATTACCTAGCTAGATGGATTCATTTAGATGAATTGAACTTTATTTGTATTTTCCTAGTTTTCTGGAGTGAGAAGATCAGTATGGTATGACTTGTTTCTGTGAATAAGTACAATAGTGTCCATTTTTGAGCGAATATATATAAAATTAATTGGCAAGATTTTTGTTTTGCCAATCCTAAATAGCACTGCTAGCTATAGTCTGCATGATTTTTTATTTGTGTAGCTAGAACTCATAGAAACAGTACAAACACAGTTAATTAATTTAGTCTGTAAAGAAGAGATGAGATAAATTGGCAACTAATGAATCTACATAGCTACACAATTTATTTAATAGCATAGAGTAGATCTAGCATAACTCTGTGTCCACGAGTACCTAGCTAAGTGTTGAAAGCATGTAGATAGCTAGCTATTATAATTATGGTGAAAGGGTAAATGAATACCGTCAACAATATAATTATATTTTTAAGCACATTCTAGTATGCATGCCGGTCTCACTCGTGTGTAAGTGTCACTGTATGGAAGCCACTGCCCTCACCACTCTAGCTATAGTACCAAAAGCGAACGTGCATGAGAATAAAAGTCATGAGTGAATCAGGCATTGAACCCTGACCATTAATTCACATATTAAAGCATGCATGCTCACTATGACATAACAATCAACTACATGGTGCTACATTAAACCCTGTTTTCGTGATCATCGTATATAATTGCGCATGCGCAGTTTTATTGCGTAATCTTGCACCTCACGTGCTGATCTGAGCCCTATAAATTGGCCACCTTGACTCGACCCGCCACCAGAACACGGTAAGGTCGCTGATTCCACTTTGAGTGTAATTGGTAGCAACCGTACGCGTATTGGAAAGGACCGCGCCAGGTTTGACGTTGAGTGAATAGTGAATTCATCCGACTGAGTGCGACGTTTCCAAGTATTAGACTAGTCTGTGGCCAGTGGGTGAGTATCTATCTTTACTGTTGTATGTACGCGGCATGTGTAGTCCTTAAGGTCAGAATGGCTTAACAAAACCCGGCTTCGATGTCTTGTAGTCAGTCTACTGTCGATATGACATGGCTCAAACGCTGGACTAGCCGCACTTCATGTCAGAATCGTTAAGGTCGGCGTAGAACCATGCTAGAAGGTGCATGCATGTTCAGTTCACGGCTAGATAAAATAGTAGTCAATGCCGTCTGCCTCATGATTCAAGGTGTCTTCAGTGCCATTTATAGCAGCTCACAGCCAGTGTCATTCGGCTACTATAAGCTCAGAAGAATGTTGTATTAGCTTAAGCGGACTGCACTGTAGCTATCAGTGAAAAATTAGCTGATGTATGCATGTTGTTTATGAAAACGTGAAAGGTCACTGTTGTTTGTTGTGACAATTGGAACGTGTTGGTTATCAACAACAATCCTTAGACATTAAGAATACTTTAGGCGACTCCAAATAAATTCTCTGTTTCCCGTCCACCGCCCGCATCTGGTTACTGTCAGCCCATTATTCCGTATTCTTCCATTATTTTGCGGTTATTCTTGCATACTGACAGGCTCAGAAAAGCCATCTTGAAACAGTGTCAGCTCACGTGTCAGCAGTGCTATCGAGTTGACACAAACTTCACGTTTGTACTATTTTTGCAACTTGAAAAGGAAGGAACAAGCTTAAGCATGCTCTTATGTAGCTTTCATGGTTGTGCCAGGTAAGTAATGGCTTTAAAAGCTGCCAAACTTATAATAAAATAATGGAAATGGACCGCCCGCCCACATGCAAATATGCTTGACTTCAGGACGGGAAACAGAGAATTTATTTGGAGTGGCCTTAGGGTACCCCACATCAACTCGTCAGTCTTTTGTGAACCATCATGACTATCTAGAGGTTACTACAGTACTACTTACATATTATAATGTGATTATATTGTTTATAGGAATGTCCAGATCCCCATCGCCCACAGGAACTGGTGCAGACGGCAGTAGCCGTGCACCTGATCCCACTGGTGAGTTAAATCTAATGTGTGTGTGTGTGTGATAGTTAATTGTATTGTGGTACAAGCATATCAAGAAGTTTGCGGACATTTGCTACACTTTTGTTGATGGCAAAAATGCCAGCTGAAACAGGCATGCCCAATGCATTTCGATTGAAGAACCGTTAAGAATTAAATTTATTATCGTGTACCACCTACCTCAAGTCTGTTAGTAACTTTCCTAGCTTAATACGTGTAGAGCAACTCACTGCAAGTACAATAATGCCAAAGAAGTCCGTTTCACAGAAATTTGGCACGTAAAAATGGTCTAAACTGGCCCGGTGTAGCAAATTTCCCCATAAATTTTGTGTTGGGCGTTTTGGGAGCATGCAATAAAGGGCTTAATAACCTGCGACACATGATAGATACCTCAGATTCTAAACCAGATTTAGAAAGAGCAGTGAACAGTGATTAAGATGAGCTTTAGCAAAAGGAATTCAGAGGAAATTTAAGCGTGTCATATTAAGGTTAATTGAAAAGAACTCACTTTTTCTATGGCAAATTGTATGGCAGATATTTGGAAGGGAATGTTCTGAGCTATTTCAATGTCTTGAAAGCCATTGAAATAGCTTGCAGCCTTCACTACATAGTATTACAATGAAACAAAAGCACTGTGAATTAGTTCTGCAGGTTAGTTTGTGAAAATTACAGTGTTTTGTGATTAAGCAAAATAGTGTCCGTGCCATGTAGCAAACTTTTTTATATGTAATTTTTTGAACCACATTTCAATCAGAAGCAACTAAGTGGGATTAATCTCTACATGTTAATACAGACAGAATATGGCTTTTAAAGTTGTGCTCAAAATTAAAGTTGTGTTCAAATTTCTTATAATATTAATTATCATTTTTGGTAATATACGTATGTACTGTTTTACTATGTAGCCCCCACCGTGACACGTAGTGCCACCAGTGGTAAGTTGATAAGCTTTACCTATAATGTACTGTAAGGATATAATTTCACCATCATAGGATCGATGACGTCGTCATCAGGCAGTGGGATCCATGGTATGTTTAAATGTTTTCTCTGTCCTGTATTTGTTGTGTGTACATGTACATGTGTTTGTGTATGCATGTGTGTGTCCTTCCTTATATGTGGATGTTTATTTATAATGTGTTGCTTTACTATGTTGTACTTTGAATGGGAAAGTCTCAAAGTGTGCTATTATTACACTTTGGGTTATAGACATGTCCAAAGTTTAGGAATAGGGATTGCTGAATAAATCTACAAATCAAAAAGAGATGGCTGGAAAGATCAACAAGTATTGTGGTTATATCAAATAAACCCAATGTTTAACTTTGCCAGCGTATGTACTTTGGTACTTTTGATGACACATGATCCTTGTTGGTTTATGAATTTTTCAGTTTCATAATTGTTACCTGCTGAGCAAAACCAGCCGTTTTCTTTTATTGCTTCTCTGTTAGCTATAGTAACAAAAGAGTGGACAACCAAAGTTTCAGCTTTTAGTGATGAATAGTTTTGCGAGTTATAGTGCTAGACAGTTGGAATAGGAATAGGCTCAATTTGTACAACACAGTATGGCAAATAAACTGCAGGAACTTATTTAATTGATCATAATTAACTCAAGACTGAAACAAGCCACAAAAATGTGTTTTGGCTTGGTATGTTCCCCATGAACTGGCACATCGGTCAAGGTATAGTGTTTTTCCTGTACATTTACGTGGAGACAAAGAAGAAGGCTGTTTCAACAAGTAAATAATGATGGTAAACTTTTTACTACCACATCATAAACAAGCACCCATAACTCACACACTGTGCACTGTGTATGGAATTAAAAATAAAGATTTTCTTACTCCCAACAAACAGGGGATTCTGGTGGCATGTAGATTTTATTCATTTGAGCTTTGTTTCAGTGCATATAACGAAGCTATTGAAACGTGAGTAAAAATTTATGTAGCATACGTAGTTTATTTCAATGCTTTTTAATAGCAAAATAGAATTTTGCAAAAACGGCAGTTTTTGCTCAGCGGTTCATAATTTCTAATATATATGACCAGATTTGTGAAAAGGGGTCTTCCACACACATACATTCCTATGAGCTTCAAAAGTCATAACTTAGTGTTTAATAAACATATAAACCTGAAATTATCCCATTCACAAAGCAATGTTGGAGCTTACCACTGATCAAATTTTAAGTTAATAGCAGCTTTCAGTCTGAAGGTTTGAGTTGTCAAAGTTGGCATATTGGATGTGTGTGGAAGACCCCTTTTCACAAATCTAGTCACATATGTCTATTTTGTTTGCATTAATGGATAAACTTGTTAGACACTTAGCTTAGTATAGACTTCAATTTCTAATGAAAACATTAGGTTGAAGATGTGCAGTTATACAAGTGCAAGAAAAATTTGGGATTAAAGTAGGGATTAAAATGTAATCATTCAGTTGTGTTTTGTCTCAGCAGCTTGTTTCAGTGCTTTTTATTGCTGCAGTCCCTACTGATATGGAAAATTCCTATTTTTTCTTGTACTTGTTTGTGTACTTTTTTGTAAATTTTTATTGAATAACCGTATTTAGTAATTCCCCCCCTCTGCAATTCTCGAAATACACAGCTAAACATTCCTGAGGATGCGGATTTTTAACAAACCGCTTTAAACAACACATTACCCACAGAAGTATATTTTCAACTGTTTTATAGTGTGTCTACAGTATTATTTTCCACTAATTCTCTCAACAAAGCCTCAGGGCTGTTCTTACTTTTAGTTCGCGTAAGTACGGGTCACGCCCACTTTCTAGATGATGAGATACACGATACTACGGTGTTTTTCAGTTGTAGTACGCCTGAAAAGTGCTCTGGGAAAGCTACCCATAGAGTCTGTAGAGAGGCACCATATACAACCTGTTTTTAAACTCAGAAAAGAAACCACCTTCAAGCCAAAGCAAACACTCTAATCCTTACGTGTGTAGTGGCAATGTTGAACAGGCAGCAGCATATCCTGAGGTGTATCCCAACATTAAATCACGTGCTTGCTACATTATACTACACGTTTATTCCAATATGTTGGGGCGCTGTGGTGTGCGTGTTTTGATGGAAGCCGTACCAATGAGAGATGGCCACGATAAAGAAGGATCAAAGATAAAACAGGAGCGCACACATCGTAGGTATTTAATATTGTGAAAGGTTTTTCTGCACAAAATTTGAAGTGTTTCCGCCAAAGAAGCAAGGCTGTAGCTGTGGGTTAACAATTTACATACCAAACTTGTCTGGTTTGCTTTTGGTTGATGGTTTTTGCAGATGGCCTGTATAACCACGTAAGACTTCTGTGTAGGTCTGGGACGTGGTGTCAAGGCTCAAACACACTGAAAAATGAGGAGGTAGCTTGAGTGTACTTTGTGAGAGATTTCAGCTTACGGTATCTGCCTCTTGACTGGGTGTTTTGTGGTCAGGTGGTGCCTTCAATTATCATGTTGTAGCCAATCTGTTGCCCATCTTGCCCCTTATTGAGTACTCGTGATACAGCAGCACTGGTGAAAAGCTGGCTCATAAGCTCCAGTATGTACACATCATTTGCTGGTCCTCAGTAAACTCAGAGCAACAATTGCACACTATCAGCATTATGTCTGGATCATGTGATCTCACACAAGACCTATCTTGTCTATTGTATGTTAGCAAAATCATGCAACCATATCCCAAACTGAGATGACACCAGCATGAGGTTGTTGCATTATCAGGCTAATAATTCACATCAAACTTGCCTTCTGGTCTGCTTGACTTTCTATGTAACCACTCCAAATGTTTGTGCAAGACTATGAACACCAGGAATATGGTGTAGAGGATTCCAACACTCTGGAAGATGAGCAAGTAGTACCTTTTTCTATGAATCAGCACTGCAAACATGGGAAATTTTCCAAAATTAGCATCCCTGTTGTGAAATAATAGTGCAAATGTGGTGGCGTGTCAATGATTTATAGTGTACTGTCAAAATTATACATTTAATTATTTTCTGCCTCATTGTTGTATTATTGTGCTTCTATCATACAGTACAGTGGGTCCTCAGTTATCCAAACAGCTTTGTTGTTATAGTTAGCCAAAAGTGTTCAGATAAGTGGAATTGTTTGGATAACTGAAGCAAGTGAAATTGTTCAAATGTTCACTGTGTTGCATTAAAATTATGATAACACATTTACTTAATCAACTATTAATTATTTAGATTAATGATTATGATGTGTGTTGTGTATGTACAGCCACCACCTCAGCAATGCCAGTCCACTTTGTAACATCTAGTAGGGCTGGTGAGCGCCGTCTTGCGGGTACGTTCAATATTACTTTAGTAATTTTACAAGTATTGTTTGACCTATGCAAGTACAATTACATATGCATGAATTATTATATTTGTATTTATCATAACAGACTGCTTCAAGTCGACTAGAGAGCTGCAAAGAACACCATCTGGTACGTTTATTTACTCTTGTTAGTATGTACACAAAAGTAGGGATTTTCAACTAAAGTAGGGACCTGGAATTTTGATTTTAAAAAAAGTACCCAAGCTGGAGTGGTGCACGATATTGAATCACAGTAAGAAGTGTTATTTCCCTACTGTGCTCAAGAAATGCACAGTGGGGATATAACACTTCTTATTGTTTTACTGCTTTTTTCAGTACTTTTTATCAATGTACTATGGTTTCTACCAAGAGTTAATAATAAGAGAGGAGAGTGTCTAATGCTGTATAGTGCTGTAATAGATGATTGTGCAGAAGTTAAATGGCTTCGTTTCCGTGTATCGTATAGGCTTCTAGTATTTGTTCGTTTCCTTACCGCAATTAGTTTAGCCGCACAGTGATGAATCCTTGAGAATATTCGAAGACTGAACTAAAGACTGAGCTGTATGTACAGGGAACAGTGCTCCTTCTATTGAAGAATGCTCAAAGGTAGGGTAACATGGCGACGCAGTGAAAATCCAAAGTGATACTCCACTTTTGGTTCAGTGTTTATTGGTTCTCAGACGCTTTCCCCCAGAGTTATCTTCGAGGTTAACAACCACACTTCTTTATGCAACAGAGCAATGCTCTTTGTGGTGAACTGGAACATCCGAGTTGAACACACGCCCTTGTGTCTGGGATAGCCTTTGTGGTTAAATGCGATAGTATACCAGCCAGTCTGTACGTTACGTGGAAAAGAAGCCGTTTAACTTCTGCGCAATCATCTATTACAGAACCATACAGCATTAGACACTCTCCTCTCTTATTATTAACTCTTGTTTCTACTTTAGTTGAAAATTCCTATTTTTGTGTACTTGTTTATTAACTTTTTTTTGTAAAATAGAATTATTGTGACTGGTGAACCCATGCTTACTCATCAAAAGAAAAGTGTTGCGTGTCCCTGCTACCAATTATTGTCAGAAAAGTGAAGCATCTATTACGCTTTGCTGTCAGCCATGTTCAACCTGTTACACAGCATTACAAATCAAGAACTTAGAAAAGCACCTCTGCAATCAATGGAAAAAATATTATCCTCCTTTGTGCGCTTTGTTGGCAGCGAAAAGTGTAGATTTGGCAGTAGCACTTGATGGCTTTCCTTTGTAATAGAAATCATCCGACATGGGATATATGAAGATGACATTGCATGTACATGTACTGTGGTATGCCAAAATGCACCTCTCGAGCCGAAGCGATGTCGAACAATGAAAGTTACATTTGTCTGAAGGAATTGGTCAGTTACTCAGTCACTCAGTCAGTAGAAAATCCATTTAATATCTATTCTTAAATTCTGTAGCAACTAGTTGAAAGTATTTTGGGTTAATCTGAAAGCTTGTTTGGGCTTAGTTTTACCTAACCAATACTGCCTCACTGTCGTCAGGGAAAGTTGAAGCTGGCTTTTGGATGATGTTTTTCATGGGTCATGCCTACTTCTTTGTGGCCCCTACCATACAGTACGATATACTATACAGTACTATCATACTGTATGATATCCATTTTTATTGCACAAGCATTATCACCAAATTTTTAAGGCTTTTTGACAATTTGGGATATGTACCATTGTAGTGTAGACAGCATTACAAAACATTCCTTTTAATATTCTATGTCAATTCGCCATTGCACAATGTAATGTCTATATGTGGAAGGTTTGGATTTTTTTGGCCACTAAAATCACCCTACAACCGGTCTCATGCACCTTCATGGTGCCTTAGCAGTATTGGTTCGGTATAACCATAGATATACGACTCTTAATAGGGATTGGAAACGGTGTCACACACCCAGTATACCACCTGTACAATTGATGTCACTCTTTACTGTAGACTATCAGTGTAGGGTTAGCAGAATATGAAAGTTCTCTAAGGTTGAGCGATACAGGTTGCTTTGGTGGAAGTCATTGAATCGCCTTTCCCACAAAAGAACTCATCATATCGTGCCATTTGGTATTGCTTTATACACCAAGATATGTTTCTGTTCCTATAGCAGCTGTGTACACCTTCTGGTATCGATGATACGTGGCTTTTTAGTATCTCTTTATAGTCATTAGAGTTGAACAGTATGGTTTGTAAGCCACGCCTCTATTATTTCCTTGGTTACAACTTAACTAGGTCTGTCGTGTTTCTGTTCTCCTAACTCTGCACAGCTGCTGTCTAGCGTAACCGTTTGTCTTTCAAGCTTTAATCTAATGCCAAATCTGTGGAACAAAGCTAGCAGGATGGTAGCACACTTCGCTCTTAGATTCTAAATCACTCTCGCAAAACCTTAAAATTTTTATTAGGGGCTAATTAAATTAGCATATGATACAAATTATGGAAACCGCCTGTAACATTCGAAACAAGCCTATTTCTGATGCATGACGCCATTTCCAATCCCTACTAGGAGTCGTATATCTATGGCATAACCAAGCACAAAAGTACTTTCAGTATGACCTGAAATGTTTCCAATAAATAACTACAATTTTTTAAAGAATGACTCAGTGCATAGAACCTTTAGATAAACAAAACCATAATTTGATAACAGCTAAGGCTATGGGCTTGATTTTTCCACTCTTTGGTGTCACTTCACCCTGATTTGTGACCGAGTCTGAGAAAACTGGTTTTATTGCCTATTTAAATGTATTGAGAAATGCCAGTTTTAGGTATTTAGTGTGCTGTAGCTCGCCAATGGTTGAAGCTATGTATACCAAAGTTTCACACGTTTTATACCAATTTCTTACTTTCCAGAGCATCCACTGTGCAAGTAGCCAACAACTAAGTTTCCAGCCATTTTAGATAGTTTTTGAACTGAGGTTGACTGTAGCAGAAGAGCTCCAAAAGGGGAGAGAGGTGGGGGCCCGGCCGGAAGGCAAGAGGCTGTTCAATGAATTGAGAAAAGGAAGGTGTAGGGATGAACTAGGTCAAGTTATGGGCCATTCAGGTCTCAAAACTGGCTAAAATAAAAGGAAATTCACAGCAGAGGTATTTATTCAACACCAAGGATCTATACAGCCATCCCCAGGCTGACCAGAGCTCCACTAAGGTCCTATACCGCACGTACTGATCACCACTGGACTTGGGAAAAGCAGCCAGCAAAACCAGACCACTTACATCTAGCTGATTTTGATTGAAATTAGATAGTTTGTTCATGTAGCTCTGTGTTCTGAGTGAAAAATCAAATCTGCTGACATGGGTGATAAGACCAGTTTCCCAGGCTGGGCCACATTTATGGGTTTACTCAATGTAGCTATGATCCTTCTTGGTTTACTCCAGTGATCCCTTAATTTTATTTTATTTTACTTACATTTTAGAGCCCATTAAGGATAAACTTGCTCACTTAGCTTAGTAGTTGTCTATAGACTTTAATTTCTATTGAAGTCATCTACAAGATGTTATAGATACAAGCCATGCAATTACATAATGGTGTTCAAGTAGGCATGCAGTCAGCTGTTTACCACCATATACTAGCTCTTCAAACCAACTAAGTGATGTTTTCTGACTAGTGTAACTTTTTTATGGATGATACTAGGGGCTTGCTTTAATTGTCCTAAAATTTCTTTTTGCAAGGTGCATGCATGCTAACAGCTAGATAAGATAGTCAATGCCATCTGCTTGATGATTCAAGGATTTATAGCAGCTCAGCCAATGTCATCCTGCTACAAAGCTCACTTAGACTACTGTATCAGTGAATAATTAGCTGATGCTTGCATATTGTTTATGAAAACATGATAGGTCACCTCAGTGTTTGTGACAATTTGAACATGTTGGTTAACAACAACAACTGAGCAATCCTTTGACATTACGAACTTTAGGGGAAAATTTTACCTTGCATCAATCAACTCCTCAGTTTGTTGTGAACCAACATGGCCATCTAGAGGTTACTACAGTAGCTACTACATATTATAATGTGATATATTGTTTATAGGAGCCACCACTAGTGCAGACGGCAGGAGCCATGCACCTGATCCCACTGGTGAGTTAAATCTAATGTGTGTAGTAGTTAATTGTATTATAATTTTTTGAACCACATTTATACAATCAGTAGCAACATACTTTTAAACTTGTGCCCAAAGCTAAGTTGTGTTCAGATTTCTTTTGTTATAGCCTTACTATTGTACTTATAATGTTAATTATTATTTATGTACTGTTTTACTATGTAGCCCCCACCGTGACATGTAGTGCCACAAGTAGTGGTAAGTTGATAAGCTTTGCCTATAATGTACTGTAAATATATTTTCACCATCATAGGATCGATGACGTCGTCATCAGGCAGTGGGATCCATGGTATGTTTAAATGTTTTCTCTGTCCTGTATTTGTTGTGTGTACATGTACATGTGTTTGTGTCCTTCCTTATATGTGGATGTTTATTTATAATGTGTTGTACTATGTTGTACTTTAAGTGGGAAAAGTCCCAAAGTGTGCTATTATTACACTTCAGGTTATAGACATGTCAAAAGTTTGATCTAACAAGTGTGACTTATGACTTATTTGCGACTTCATGAATTTTGAAAAATCTCCCATATGTTTACATCATTGATTCATAGAAAAAATTAATGTTTTAACTCACCAGTCCTGTTTGATCCGCCTTGCATTAATACATTATTTACATCAACTATTAATCATTTAGATTAATGATCATGTATAGGAAACACATCATGATGTGATCATGATGTGACTTGTGACAATTTGAACATGTTGGTTAACAACAACAACTGAGCAATCCTTTGACATTACGAATACTTTAGGGGAAAATTTTACCTTGCATCAATCAACTCTTCAGTTTGTTGTGAACCAACATGGCCATCTAGAGGTTACTACAGTAGCTACTACATATTATAATGTGATATATTGTTTATAGGAGCCACCACTAGTGCAGATGGCAGGAGCCATGCACCTGGTCCCACTGGTGAGTTAAATCTAATGTGTGTAGTAGTTAATTGTATTATAATTTTTTGAACCACGTTTATACAATCAGTAGCAACATACTTTTAAACTTGTGCCCAAAGCTAAGTTGTGTTCAGATTTCTTTTGTTATAGCCTTACTATTGTACTTATAATGTTAATTATTATTTATGTACTGTTTTACTATGTAGCCCCCACCGTGACATGTAGTGCCACAAGTAGTGGTAAGTTGATAAGCTTTGCCTATAATGTACTGTAAATATATTTTCACCATCATAGGATCGATGACGTCGTCATCAGGCAGTGGGATCCATGGTATGTTTAAATGTTTTCTCTGTCCTGTATTTGTTGTGTGTACATGTACATGTGTTTGTGTCCTTCCTTATATGTGGATGTTTATTTATAATGTGTTGTACTATGTTGTACTTTAAATGGGAAAAGTCCCAAAGTGTGCTATTATTACACTTCAGGTTATAGATATGTCAAAAGTTTGATCTGACAAGTGTGACTTATGATTTATTTGCGACTTCATGAATTTTGAAAAATCTCCCATATGTTTACATCATTGATTCATAGAAAACTTAATGTTTTAACTCACCAGTCCTGTTTGATCCGCCTTGCATTAATACATTATTACATCAACTATTAATCATTTAGATTAATGATCATGATGTGTTTCCTATAGGTATACCAATGATTCAAGCAGCCAGGTTCATTTATTCTGGTGGGAGCCGTTTGGCAGGTACGTTTAGTAATACTTTTTTATATAGTAGTTGCACAATGAGTACTGCATTGGGTTAAAAGCTGTTCATATGGGTAGAAAAGATTATTAATGACTTGGTCAAAGGGTGATTTCCCTATTACAATCTCTTGTGAATCTTCAGGCCTGAATTAGGTGTCGTTATAATTACTACAAAGGTGGCCTTAATGGTAGCTATAAGCCATGCAAAAGATACTTGTTTATGTGGAGCAGTAATTGTATATTGGCCTTTGCAAGTACAATTACATATTATATTGTACTTTGCGTGGGAGGATCAAAGCAATGCTGCATATCGTATTGTCCATATGGTACTAATCAACTGCATAACTGTACTGTATGAGTCATACAGTACAGTTATGCAACTAATTGGGCAAATACAGCACACTTTGGCAAATACAGTACAGCTATGCAGAGAATTTATTTAAGGAATTTTATGTAAACAACACACTGTAAATTGCCAAAACCAGGCAAACTAATCCTATGAGTTCATTCTATGGCTAGGAATAGATTGTATAAACACTTACTGATCGTCTGATCACGAAGCTTTTTAAACACTAAGACAGCATGATTGATCACGTGCATGATGTTGTAAATTGCTAAAACTAGCCAAATTAATCCTATTAGTTTGTTCTACAGCTAGAAATAGAGTAGTTAAACACTTACTGATATCCTGATCACCGAAAATTTCAGCAGTTTGAGTACTAGAGAAAGTCACTCCAAACCAGATGACCAGGAAGTACAACATAGCAGTTAAAGCACCGCCTAAACTTGTGTGCAAGAAAAATACAACACTTGGGGGTGCAAATACAGCACTTGGGGGTGCAAATACAGCACTTGGGGGTGCAAATACAGCACTCGGCTTCGCCTCGTGCTGTATTAGCCTCTCAACTAGCCCCCTCGTGCTGTAATTTCCATACACTTATGTGGCGGTTCTTTGACTATAAGTATCAATCTTTGTATTTGTATTTTTCATGACAGATTGCTTTATCTCACAACACGAGCTGCAAAGGACACCTGTTACAGGTATGTTAGTATGTATATACAATTATGCAATATCTGTTAGTACTAGTATGTATGTAACAGTTGTATCATGTACCCGAGTGATCTGCCTGATGGCCCTTGAGCTTGGGTGTACATATTAGGCAAATCACGAGGTGATGTGATACAACTGATATGTACCATGCCAATGCAGGCGCCTGCAGGCGACCCAAACCAATATGAAACCATTAGACCAACTTGTGAAATTGTATTATGGGACAGCAGAAGCTAACGTTGTGACTACATTTGTTAACATGAAGGTGAAAAGTCATATATAACAGTATCACCGAAATTTTCAATTAATAGATTTTACAAGTATTTTAAACTCACTGCATGATTTTACAGATTACTACATTTACTAGGGGTAAGCTTTGCTGTAGAGTGTTTATCTCGTGTTACTTGAAAAGTGGGCCTCTCTGTATTCAAAATGTGGCAAATCACTTATGAATATGCTAAAGTACTAGTTCTCACCTTAAACCAACGTTTTTCAACTCATAGGATGGCAAGTGTGACAAATCGCTTCCATTTGAGTGCTGTAGGATGCAAAATCAAAGCATGGTTTTCATCACATGACCAATAATAAATTCCTACAATTAATTTCGGCTTGAGTTCACAAAGAATTTGGTGGTACTGCTCAAGGTCATGGTACATGTAAAATATACCATCGCCAGCCATGGTTTACAAGAGATGTACGTATCCTGAAATTTGCCTTTGAAGGTAGGTGGCTTCATGGTACATGGCAATGATAAGAGTTGTACACACTAGTTTAACAATAGCCTTTTGTGCTTCAATATATCATTGTTTTTACATATGTCTAGGTGTTGCAACAACCGTTGCAACAACCTATGCTGATGCAGTGAGAGGCATATCCGGTAAGCATACATGTATTGTTATAAATTTATTGATTACATGTGAAATATGAGTACATACACCCCTGCACAGGGAGTGTATAAGACTAATCATGCATGCATGCATTGTACAGGAGTATAATCATATAATATTTACAAGGTATACTGTATACCTGTAGTACTAAATAGTAGGAATTGCAAAGATTTATGTTTCTCTCCCCACAAAAAAAAGAAAAGGAGCCAACTTCATGGCATGTAGAGCATATCCAGCTAAGTTCCAGACGGTGTAGTGTGTGCAGGTTTGTAGTAGGGATGCCACGATAGTCGTGACATACAGCATGTCATGACATAAAGTTCCATGGAGTGATAGGACATTGGCTTCTTTATTTTGTGGCACAATTGTCTCCTAATAATACACACTTTTCCATTCATTTTGATCAAATTTGATGCAATAAATATGAGGAAATTTGACAAATAAATATGATCAATTGTTGGTTGTTGATGTCATATCATACTTAATATTACTGATGTTTAAATTCATATTTTTGCATGTTTAATAAAAATAAATTATATAAGTAACAGCTTCAATTTTGAAACTTAAGAAATGCTTATGTCGTGACATACGACATGTGACATAAACATTTCTATGTCATGGCATCCCTAGTGTGTAGCCGGGGCATCCACAGCAGTTAAGATAGTAAAATTTGAGAGGGTTCTGGAACTGGCACAGTATCATGAATTGAATACAATAAATCCAAACACATCTCAATGAGATATTTTATAGATGTAGTTGTAACATGGGAACGACTGATTTGCTTGATATGTGTGCCCAAATCCCAAGGGCTGTGGGTATACATATCAGGCAAATCAGGAGTGCCCATGATTTAGCTATCATGAACCACGATAGTGGGTTCATAATAGGAATCACAGAAGAATTTTGAAAATTCTAATAGAGCAGTCACCTAAAACCAGCCTTAGAAAGCAGACTCAGGCATAAAACAACACTTAGATGGCTTATTATCAAACACTGAACTCAGACAAATGGTGATATAGCAGTAAAAATGGCCTAGACGAAATTTGGAGACATTCAAAAATTGCGAATTTTACGTCAATTGTTCATATTATTATTCATATTATTATTATTATTATTATTATTCCTAGGATCGTGTCACATACAACCAAGTACATACCCCAACACGACAGCCCCCTGGTGAGGCTATTAGGTGGTGAAGGCATGATCCCCAAATCATTTCAATATGTACAGTATGTCACAGTAGTGACAGATATAACACAATAGTGGCATCGTAACTAAAGGCCACCAGTAGCTAAGTGCCAGTACATCATTGGTGTGGTAATGGTACAGTGATGTGTACACAGTATATGTATACAAAACATACAGGAGAGTACTATACATTATTGCAGTATTGTATGCAGCAATGCATTATAGGCAACATCACCAGATCAGTAAAATTTATTAGCCAATATACAGCACAGTATATCAACATCAACTAGAGCTACATAGGGTTCATCAGTGGTATAGCAATGGCACAGTGATGGGTGACACACTATAATTATGCATACACAACTTGCAGGAGATAGCTACACAATACTTTAGGAGTATGCTAGCCAGATGAACCAGATAAAGGAAGACAGCCAAGCCAGCCATAACCTAGTAGCTAAGCCAGGTGAAGGCAAAAAGGATTAAAGGGACAATGTGCTGTTTACAACATCTGATTATTTTGGGGCCCAATAAAATCATGTGATGCTTGTACTTTACCACCTGCAACATGAACTTGACAAGATAACAATGCAACCAGCTGGTCTTGGACAAGGGTTGAGTGGCTTAGCTTCCATACATCAAAACATAATACGGCATGTAAACAGCTCATTGCCCCTAAGCATGTATTGAATTGCCTGACACCAACACAAAGGAAGTTTGCCATGCCAGCTGCACAAGACAAGATTGTTTACTTGTATTTCATACTGTAAAGAATGTGGCATGTGTTTTAATGTTTTCTTGTATTGTTAATTAATTAGCTAAATATTTTATGTGACTGGCAGCTGGCATAAAGACTTGAGATGTTACAAACAGAAAAACTTACTTGTAATCTTCTTGTTTATGTATAAAGTGGCCTCACCCTCTCCTGAAATCGTTTCACAGACATTCGCTAATTTTCTCCTTCGCGCATTCTGTAATTAAGCAAGGGTGTAGTACTGGGCGTTATATAGAATTACACGTATGGTCAAGTCATCAGCACGAACAGGCGCAATGATTATACGTTTGTGCCTTCATTCACAGGCAAATCGATCCCCAGTTAGTTCATGTCTCTAGGCCTCGTAGTTTTCTCAAACATTAATTATTTATTTAATTAGGACGTAATTTTAACCGCGTTTCATATTATTCTTATTACTTGGTTGTATAATTATTTTGTTTCACTCGTGTACAGCCCAAGGCTTCCATTTTTCGCGATAAAAACTACACAGCCTTACTCACTGAGTCCTTCCGTGTGTCCATGACCCATTAATTAACCCGTACTCCACAGATCGCTAACCGGCCTCCACCTCAATAAATTTCTAAGTTCTTTGCCATTGCCTGCTGTTCCATATACGGAAGAAGCCGTATTTCACGGTTTTTGGGGGTTATCAGCAAAAATTTTAGCCTTGAAATATTTAGACCTCCATATACATAGTCTAATACATTTTGGGAGCATTTGCAAATCCATGAAAATTTTATTCTTAGCAACACTGCTCAACCTCGAAATATTTCTCGAAATATTTGCCCCTTGAAATATTTAGGCTATACGGTATCCATGTCAAACAACTTACAGTGTGCTTATGTCACTGTAACTAGCTACCGTGTACTTATTCTAGCACATTCTCCGATCAGCTAGTGACATTGACAGTTGCAAACATTTAGCTATGACCACATGCTAACCAGACTTTGCTGACTATACCTATGGTGTTCCACTTTTTGACACACTGTTGTTAGCAGGCTACACCTAGGCTTTCCAGGGCTAGAGCCCAGTCTAAGTCCCTGCAATTGGAACTCAATATGCCAGTTTAAAGTACTCCTGCATGCATGGGTAATGACTGCTAAATCCCTGGTAATCATGCATGTAAGACTGGCTATGCCACTGGCCACTAGTAGTGACGTGATTTGTACATGCAGACACCGGCATAGGAAGACTTTTCGGCCAAACCTAGCCATCTCCTATTTAGCTTGATTAATACCAACTCACACGGTTGCTGCTGCATTCAGTGTTGTTCACACATGCATTTATACAAAGGTGTTGTAAAGCGTCATCGCTACAATAATAGCACTACAGCTACAATGTATAGCTATCTCTTCACTACCTATTCTGCTAGACAACTCTACACCTATAATGCACGTGCTTGATGTATGCATTGTTATATCACGTGAAAATTTATCTTCTTTTTTGAAAACAAAATTGAACTCTACAGGAATTATAACACTAACAGTTACCATTGTATCATAGAGTTTCATTCTTGTCCTTCTGTTAGAATAAACACCTAAGACATCTTGTTCTTCTTCAAGTCTCCTGTGCTGTCATCAACACTGTCTTCTGTATGATAGGTGCACAATCAGTAATTCTTCTGACAGGTAGGTAGCTCATATAGCAGTGTGTTTTCAGCAATGGCACCAAGTGTGACGATGATGATGATGACTCAAACACTGAGTGTAGACTAGGAATTAATGTATCCTGCCTTATATTTTGTGTGTGTACAAATCAGGATTAAAATATAGTCTTTATCATAGATTACAAAATTAATATTGCATTAAGATATCTAATGAGTTAGCCTTTTAAACTAAGGAATCTCCGTTAGCTTACTACAATATAATGTGTCAGTTAACTTATAATCCGTAAATGGATTTGGAATAAGTACACAAACTAGACATATTAAAAGAGCAGAGTCAAAATAGGGATTTGTGGTTTACATTACCACCCCAGCGATCCCTTCTTGTTTCGTGGCTTTTTTCAGTGATCCCTATGTCTTATTTTTAATATGTCTAGTTATATAACACTTAAATTCAGACTGATAGCCTTTATGCCAATATGAGTGTAACCACTGGATTGTTTTATCTGCATGTCTGAAAGATTCGATTATGGTTAGGCGGCAAGTAACATTGTAGCTAGGATTGTTATAACAAACACATGAGTCCTATGGATATCATGGAAAAGTCAAGTAGGGCAAATTTCAGGGAATTTACAAGTGTTTTAATGTTTTCATGTTGTTTAAAGGCCAATCACAATGCATATATACTAAAGATCTAAAGGGGTAAGCTTTGTTAAGAGTGGTTAACTCGTGTCATCCATATTGTGGGTGTGTCTGTATTCAAAAACATGTGGAAATGCTTGTGAATGCACTGAAATCACTTTTAAGTAATGTTTCCCAACTTGTAAAATGACAAGGATACTGAAAGACCTTCATTTAAGTGCTTCCTGTGGCAACACTTCAATGTGTGGTAAAAGTCATGAAAGCATTAATTTATTCCCACAATTGATTTCAGTCTGAGCTTGTATAAAGTGAACAGAGGGCAGTACCATTACCTCATCCACATCAGGACCATACTTGTTTTGATGAAGTGGCTTGCTCTTTAGAACTGCAACCACTTTCTGGGATACATGTTGATGTACACTGGTTTAGCTACATTCAGATGTCTCAGGTATACATGGCAAATGTATCCTGGAATTCTTTTGATCTGAGATGTCTACATTTACTTGTGGATAACTAGTGTGTGACTAATGAAGTACTGTATGACACACAGAGGATCTTATATTTGAATTGTATTTACAGTATATATATCTTACTGTACATAGGTCGTAGTCCACCACCAATCCCATCGTTAATGACCGGTGCCTCTAGTGGTAAGTGTATGTATCACTTGACGGGTACATGCAATATAATATTTTGTGGTTATAAAGTAAAACATCTTATAAATTTTATGCATGATTTATGTATGTTTTTTATTTGTCCCAACCGATGAACCGACTGTGCCCAGTATGTTGATGCCATGCAATATAGCTGTATACACACAGCTATATGCATTTTCTACCTAACCAGAAGCCTTGGTTCTAGTGGTTCCCCCTGCTGTTGGAATGGGGGCATTTCAAACCTCTAGCATTACCGAATTATGTATGTTTCAGATGGCTTGGTCTTGCACACTGTGTGTCAATGGGGTATGCCTTCTCAAACAGGTAAACTGTAGCTTTCATGCACCTCTATTGCATAACAAAATTCCACCATCATACCCATAACTCAGCCGTTTTCTTAGCTTGAGCATGTATCACATCTCATGGCAAAATTGATCAATTTCATCAGGAGAAATTGAAGAAGGATAACTTAATACATGAGGTGACTATTACCAAGAGTATGTAATAGAGCCAAGAGTGTATTAATGATTGCGTAAAGTGACACGGATATTTCAGTAATTGTTCGTTTACGCGAAATGGTAATTTGAACTCAACGGGTCTTTGTATGCTAGTTTTCCATGTTATTCAACCAAGAGTTATTATACAAGGAAAGTGTAGAAGGACCAAGCTAACCCCAGCTCACTAAAACAACGATTGCACAAACAAGCATGTTGCCAGGCCTTCAGGGATCAGCTTGGCAGTACCAGAACGTTGACATTAGCCAGTTCCCTTTTATGCTGTCATGTTTAATACAGCTACCCTTAGTGGCAATAGAAAGCGTGTTACTTTACGCAGTCATTAATCACAGGGTATTACATCCATTCGATACTCTTGGTTACCATTATATACTCTTGCTATTACTCACTGTCATTTTTGAAGCAGAACAACTAACCATCACTTAAAGCAAAGGAGCTTGTAAATACTGTAGGACCACAACGAATGTCAAGTTTAGTATCCAGATATTTGGATGTCTTAACCAAACTATGCCAAAGTGCTAGAATTCAGCCACATATGTACATGGCCACTTTCTCTCTGAAATATATGCAAAGTGGTTGTCCTGATAATCAATTTTAAATGGCAAAGCAGTCCATCTAGTAGAAAAATAGCTGTGTGGTCACCAACACCATTTCAACTGTAAACACTTATAATTAACAAATAAACGTAAAATTGGATAAATCGAATAATACAGTACTTGTTGCAGCCCTACTTGTACAGTAGTTTAACTCGGTGGGTAATTAAAGCTTCCATTTTAAAACAAGTACCAATTAAGCTTTTATACATGCTTTGTGCTTTTCATTCAGTAGTTCCGCTGACCGCAAGTGCAATTGCTCCATCAACATTGCCTGATATGTTGGTTTTATGAAATGTACAGTAGATATATTTGTAAAATTGATATTTTTATTAATTTAGTCCCATTATATATACGTATACCTGTATACTAAGAACAAGTTTAATATTTTGCTGGCCAGAATCCCAAGTGTTAGCATCAAGTTTGGGAAGCAGTTTGACATCTCCTAGTCAAAGATTGTTCTCTTCAGCCAACTACCTTACTGATTTGGTAACCTGTAAATTATTAAATATGTTTTTGGACCTCATTATTTTGTACACTGTAGTTTGTGCCATGTTTCTGTTTGATTTACATAATTTTGATGTTTCCCGAAATCTTTCCCTTGCAGTAATTTCATAGAATAGGCATACATTCACTACCGACTTTCAGGTTTATTTACTTACATTTATATTACAGGTCTGCCATTGTTACCATCATTGACATTACACAGCTCTCCTGGTAAGTTTAAAAACTGTGTATTGGAATCGCAAAGGTTAACCAAACAAGAAACCGACCCCTATCATGGGATGGAGTTGAAAACTTCCAATTAGTGTAGATATTTTCACTGTAGATTACTTATAATTCACTAACCAGCTTATATACTATTGTATTTGTGACCCACTGAGCAACCCAACTAGATTGCACTTACTTGAACTTCATTCCATTGGGCTGGTAAAGCCTGGTGAGTACTGTTTTGGAGTTGTAACAATAGACAAAAAAGCAAAATAATTGACTTGTACAGTGCCTATATGAAAATTAATCATACATACTGTATGACACCAATGCAACAGTCTATGGAGTTAAGACTTGTCCACTCGTGTCACAACCACTTGTAGCCAGAGCCATTTATAAGTTAAAGATCAGCCTCACCAATAGTAAAATTTGTAACTGTAGCTACAGCCAGGTACTGCTGAGGCCATGGAGGTACCATAATTACTTTTTAAAATCTCAATAGGGCTATATGTAATCACATGTTTAACAGCTTGTGGACATTTACAATAACTGTTATGTTTTCGATACCATCTGTAGCTGCTATGCCACCAGCAGCATTAACAACGACAACAACAACAACAAGGACATCATCCAGGATGTCACCTAGGACGTTGCCGAGATCCACCAGGGGTTCTCCTTATAGTGGTAAGCTAATCTGTAGTAACTGTAACATGAACCAGGGTGATTTATATGATGCAAGGTGATTTATATGAATGCCAGTCTAGTGGTGGGCAACTAAGATATGTACCTTGGAATTAAAGTTATCCACATAATACTCTTATACTGTAATTTACGCTTAACATCTGCTAGTCAATACCTAAGCCATTCCACTTCCATGAATCAGCACTTTGGGCTGTCAGCAAAAAGGAGTGGGACACAAGAGAATACATGCATTGTACATATTGCGGTATGTAAAAAGGCATATCTCAGGATGAAGCAATGCCAAACAGTGAAAAATCAAACCCATAGCCATAGAGTTTATTGAGTTATGCTTGTCTGCAGGCATCAGTCAGACAATCCATCAGTCAGACAGTAGAATATTACACCGATTAATTGTGATTGCTGTTTTTTTTTAAATTCCGTAGCAAGTTTTTGGAAGCATTTCAGGTTATACTGAAGGCACTTCTTGGCTTGGTTATGCCTATTAAGGCACCATGAAGCTGGTTTTAGGGTGATACTTTTGGTCAGAAAAGCCCAAACCTTCATGATCCCTAGTATACAGTACACTGTAGATTGGCTTTCTATATTGTACAGTGTTTACTATTGTATTTATCTCTAGGCGGTAGTCCACTTAGGACATCTGATGGTGTTCCAAGGAGTTCCCCTGGTAAGTACAACGAATCATGGTTGCAAGCTCAAGTACCCAATTGCAAAATAAAATACCCAATTTGACCTTTGAGTAGCTTGAGCATATGTTATTAATGCACATAACTTCACCTTCTTCATACAGTATAGTTCTAATTAAATAGCCTATAATAATTTAGTCTTCTGATGGTGTAAATGTGCTGACTCTGATTTGGCTGCTTACAGAGTTTGGATTAAACTGATTCCCATACCCTTTGTCTCATACTTCTCTACTTGTATAGTTGCCAATAGGACATAAGCTTCTGATCTTTTAACTGTTATATATTTTTTGCATTAGGTGGTGTGCCATCTGTGGCAACGCCTAGGTCCTCAAGGAGGCTTCCTAGTGGTAAGTAACTGTGTAGTACAATGGAACCCCCTTTAAGAGGATATCCCCTGGATTGTAGACAACCTTTTTGTAATTGACATTTTTTTGTCCAGGTACCAAATAAACAGTACTAGTAATTTGTACATGGACACTTCGATCAGAAATTATTCCTTATAGAGGTCAGATGTTAATTCCCTATTAATAATGTCCATCTTAGAAGGGTTCCACTGTAATTGTAATATGAGCCAGGGTGCACACTATATGTACTATGCACCCTGTATGTATATGTAATATGCAGCGTTCTATTGCTGGCTAATAGCCAGTGTTGAGTGACCAATCACCTAATGCAACTGTAACCATTGCATAAGGACATGTCCTAAATATTCCTAATAAATGTTCAGTTTAGTGATTTCACGAGTACATGTTTTAACAACAGGTTGGTCTGCCCTTTTGTGAAGGGTATGTGCCTCTTTGAAGTCAACTAGTAATAATAGCTTAATTTCACCACTTTTTAACACTTTTTTTTGATATGTGTATTCTAATAGATTTGTGCTACCATTACAGCTACATAATGCAGTTAGATTACTACAATTGATTGTGTATGCATTAATTCAGTTTCCAACAATGTCCATGTTACCAATTTTTGTTTATGCAAATTTTTAACCTTCTAAGTTGTTAAGAAAGCTACTGAAGCTTCATGCTTAACCTTCTCACTGCCACTTAGATTGTGAATGCCTGTAGCATTACATTCTAAACACTCTGTAACTTTAGTTGAGCATTTTAGTAGCCACTGTCCTTATCCTGTAGTGGGCACGCCCTTAAGTGAACGGGAACAGGGATAACCAGTCTCTTGTGCACTGTCACACGGTTAGATGATGCAATCGCATACTTTCGGAATGTCGATAACAAGCATTGTAGAGAATTCTCCAAAGACTACTAATAAAGAGAAACAGTAAGGAGAGGGATTATATAGGTTGGAGTGGTATGTTAAACAGCGTTAGCCTGTAAAGTTGTGAAAATTCATGTTTGGTTTCACTTAGATCAATTTTTGCATTCAATAGTTATATAATGGCTTTGTGGTTTGTGATGAGAATAATAATATTTAAGTGCGCGCGCCCCAGAGGGCGATCAGGCGTTATTTAGAGTTGAATCATTGTCAGTACCGTAACAAACTTGGGAGTTTGTCCGGGAGACGATACGTCGATGTTCTACCTTTCAACCCTACCTATCGACAAAAGAATTTTATATTGGAACCTTTGCAACCTTCGCCTACGGTGAAAAGCCGATATCGTCGTTGTTCAGAGCGGATTCTTCCAAGGCGTCCGCCATTTTTTTCTTAACCCACCTCTAAAAGTCCTTGGTGCCGGGTTTACAGGCACCTGTAAAGGTATTCTTTTGTCATCCTGTTGGTTTGTTTTGGTCCAGTTTGTTTTCGTAGGGTTCTATCGTCGACTTTCGCTCCATGTCAGATTTCAATGTTGACTCGTTTCTTAGCGATCCTTCGCTTCAAGTGGTAAAGTCGCTGAAGAAGTCTCAGCTACAGCAAATAGCCACAAGGCTTAACTTAACGTTCACTTCGTCTACTAGAAAGAATGAACTCTGTCGGTTAGTCATTCAACATTTAGTAGATGAAGAGCTAGTTTCCGAAGAGGAGATCGATGAATCTCAATCCCCAGTTGTAGACCCCAGTGTCGTAGAGTTGAAGCGTCTAGAGCTTCAAGATCGTGAACGGGAACGAGAGGCTAGAGTGAAGCTTCGCGAGTTGGAAGTTCGTGAGAAGGAAATGTCACTGCAACTGAAGTTGAGAGAATTAGAGGCAGCAACAGTAGCTCCTTCAACACCTTCCCCTGGACCTCCATTACCCTTTGATGTGAGCAAGCACATCCGCTTTGTCCCGCCATTTCAAGAGAAGGAGGTAGACAAGTACTTTCTGCACTTTGAGAAAGTGGCCACTAGTCTGGTGTGGCCGAAGGATGTGTGGATGGTTTTGCTCCAGAGTGTGCTTATTGGAAAGGCCAGGGAGGTGTATTCAGCTATGAGTGTGGAACAGAGTGGACAGTATGACAATGTCAAGCAGGCTATTTTGAAGGCGTATGAGCTCGTTCCCGAAGCCTACCGTCAGAATTTTCGGAATTGTCGGAAGCAGGACAAACAAACATACAGGGAGTTTGCCAGGGACAAGGAAGCCTTGTTTGATCGTTGGTGTGCTTCTAAAGAAGTAATAAAAGATTTTGAGAAGCTTCGCCAGCTCATACTTGTAGAAGAGTTTAAGAGTTGTTTGCCCAATAGTATCAAAACCTACATCGATGAGCAAAAGGCAGACAGTCTCCAGCAGGCATCAGTACTCACCGACGACTACTCCCTAACCCATAGTTCTTTTTCGGACAGTTCACATAATTCGCACAATAGAGAGTTGCACAGTGACACTACTCGCACTCATGCCGATTCCAAGTCCACGGGTAGTGCAGTAGACCCTCAGAGGAATATGCAAAGGTTTACCTCTGGTGGACCAATTTGTAATTATTGCAAACGGAGAGGGCATGTGATCTCAGAATGTCGCACTTTGGAAAAGAGGAGGAATCATCCTACTGGCCACTCATTGGTTCAAGCTGTGAATAGGCCTTCCCCTCCTAGTCCCAAGCCACAGGACTTGGATAGTTATCGTCCGTTTGTATCCGAAGGGCGCGTGTCCCTTCCAGAAGGTGGAGATACTATGGCTGTGAAGATTTTACGTGACACTGGTGCCACACAGTCTCTTATTGCTTCCCATGTTTTGCCGTTGTCGGATCAGACTTCTGCTGGTGCAAGTGTGCTCATCCAAGGAGTAGGCCTGGATGTAATGAGAGTACCACTTCATCAGATACACCTTCAGTCGGATTTGGTATCTGGCCCGTAGTAGTAGGAGTCAGACCTAGCTTACCAGTGAAAGGTGTGTCTCTAATCCTGGGCAACGATCTGGCCGGTGGCAAGGTTCAACCTGACTTGCAAGTTATTAGCAACACTGAGCAAATACTGTGTTCAAGACCTACTACTGATGGAGTTTCGGACACTTTCCCAGCTTGTGTGGTGACAAGAGCAGCAACGCGACGTGCTCAGGCACAACAGAATTGTGCACCTACCAACCAGCCGGATACTGGAAGTGACGAGGGAGATGACCAGGCTGAAGACAACCTGTCAATAGCGCAAGATGTACTTGACCAGGCTGTAGAGAGTCAGTCAGTACTGCAGGATCGAGGTGACCAGACTGATGATGATTGCGGAACAGTACAAGATGCAGGTAACCTTCCTGTATCTAGTAGGTAACTCATTGCTGATCAGGAGAGTGATCAAGAGGTTAACCAGTTGGCGCAGTTTGCTGTTAGTGAGGAAGAGGCTGGTCGTCAAGCACAATGTTTCTACCTTAAATCTGGCATACTGATGAGGAAGTGGCGACCAAGAGAGGCCCCTGCTGATGAGGAATGGCAGGTTGTCCACCAGATAATTGTACCCAGAAAGTACCGAGGAGAAGTGCTAAGTTTAGCTCACGAGTCACCCATGGCAGGCCATCTGGGCGTCAACAAGACGTACTCCAGAATTCTCACCCATTTCTATTGGCCACATCTAAGGAAGGACGTCTCCGAATTTTGTAAGTGTTGTCATGTATGTCAGAAGGTTGGTAAACCTAATCAAACGATTCCAGTGGCACCTCTTAAACCCATCCCAGTGTGTAGTGAGCCTTTCAGTCAGGTCATTATTGATTGTGTTGGTCCTTTACCAAAGACTAAGTCAGGTAACCAGTATTTGCTCACAATTATGTGCAGATTTACACGCTTTCCAGAGGCTATCCCTCTTCGTAACATTAAGGCACCCCGAATAGCCGAGTCTCTTGTCAAGTTTTTCACCCTTGTTGGCCTACCTTCCCTGATATAGTCTGATCAAGGCTCCAATTTTATGTCTAGTCTCATGCAACAGGTTACACACCAATTAGGGATTAAGCAATGCAAATCCTCTGCTTATCACCCTGAGACCCAAGGAGCACTTGAACGCTTTCATCAGACTCTGAAAACTATGATTCGCGCGTACTGTTCTCAATTTGAGAAGCAATGGGACCAGGGGATTCACTTGTTACTTTTTGCCGTGCGAGAAGCTGTCCAGGAATCATTGGGTTTCAGTCCTTTTGAATTAGTTTTTGGCCGGACAGTCCGTGGCCCTTTAAAGCTATTGAAGGAAGGCTGGCTTACAGAAGAACCTCCCACAAACCTGCTGGATCAGGTTTCGGCCCTCCGTACCAGGCTTACAGCTGCTGGCGAACTCGCTCAGAAGAACTTGAAATCTGCCCAAACCAAGATGAAGTGCTGGTATGACAAGAAAGCAAAATTACGCACTTTCAATGTAGGCGACAAAGTTCTGGTATTGTTGCCACTTAAGAATCACACACTTCAGGCCAGGTATTCTGGTCCTTATTTGATATTGAAGAAAGTGAATGATGTTGATTATGTCATCAGTACCCCAGACAGACGTAAGACTCGTCGCCTTTGTCATGTCAATATGTTGAAACCGTACTGGGAGAAGGCTCCAACACAGAGCCAAGACGTTCACCCAACTTTGATGGTAGCTGTTGAGAAGCCAACAGAAAGGGAAGAGTTCCCTCTGGATAACGACACGACAGGAGATAGTGTCAAGCTGAAGAACTCTGGTGTTTTAGCCAACTTAGAAGTGAAGATGCAGCACCTTACAGCTTCCAAGCAGACTCAACTTTCTTCCCTGCTCTTGGAGTTTGCGGACTTATTTCCAGATGTGCCGAAGCAGACTACCTTAGCAGTTCATGATGTAGATGTTGGAGATGCTAGTCCCATTAAGCAGCACCCGTATCGGGTCAACCCATTGAAGCTAGAAGTGGTGAGACAGGAGATTGAGTACATGTTGGCTAACCATATTATAGAACCAAGCCAGAGTCAATGGAGTTCTCCCTGCGTGCTTGTTCCGAAGGGGGACGGAAGTTACAGATTTTGCACTGATTTCCGCAAGGTGAATCTGATCACTAAAGCGGATTCATACCCCATTCCCCGCGTGGAGGACTGCATAGACAAGATTGGTGGTGCCGAGTATGTTAGCAAGTTTGATCTTCTGAAGGGATACTGGCAGGTTCCCTTAACACCTCGCGCAAAGGAAGTAACAGCATTCGTGACTCCTACTGGTTTCTTTCAGTATAAAGTGATGCCTTTCGGGTTAAAGAGTGCGCCAGCAACATTTCAGAGAATGATCCACCGAGTTCTTGCTGGCCTAGAAGGATGTGAAGGGTACATTGACGACATCGTTATTTTTAGTGATACCTGGGAGCAGCACCTGCAGCGGATTCAGCAGTTTTTGACGCGGCTCAGGCAAGCTCAGCTCACGGTCAATTTAGCCAAGAGTGAGTTTGGTCAGGCATGTGTAACTTACTTAGGCCATGTTGTTGGTAGAGGGGGAATTAAACCCATTCATGCCAAGGTAGAGGCAATAATGAACTTTCCTAGACCCAGTAGCAAGAATCAACTAATGAGTTTCTTGGGCATGGTAGGCTTCTATCGGAAGTTTTGCAAGAACTTTGCAGTTGTGGCTGAACCTCTTATCCGACTCCTTCAGAAGAAACACAGCTTTGTGTGGAAAGATGACCAGCAGCAAGTTTTCTCTAAAATAAAGAGGCTTCTCACCTCAGCCCCAGTACTAGCGATGCCAGACTTCGAGAAGCCATTCATGATACATGTGGATGCAAGTGATTTGGGAATGGGGGCTGTTCTGATGCAAGAGGATGTACACAAGTTAGAACATCCAATCTGTTATTTCTCGAAGAAATTTAATGCCGCTCAGAGAAACTACTCCACTAGCGAAAAGGAGGCATTGGGATTGATATCAGCTCTACAGCAATTTGAGTTCTACATAACACCAGCCCAGTTCCCTATAGACATTTACACGGATCACAATCCTTTGGTTTTCCTTAATCACGTAAAGAATCGTAACCAGCGTCTATTGAGGTGGAGTTTAATGCTACAGGAGTACACCCTCAACATACACCACATCCCAGGAAAACACAACGTTGTTGCAGATGCATTATCGCGAGGACTTTGACACTGGTATAATATTGTTGTAATGTGTGAATTTATTGTTTTACTGGTATTTTTAGGCAGTTCATGTCATTTTATTGTATTTAGGCCATTTGTTTTGTTGTACCAACCCTCTTTTCATGGGGGGGTGTGTGATGAGAATAATAATATTTAAGTGCGCGCGCCCCAGAGGGCGATCAGGCGTTATTTAGAGTTGAATCATTGTCAGTACCGTAACAGGTTGCTCCTGTGTAATTAGCAACTCAATAATTGAATTCCTTGTTCTATAGCAAGTAATTTGATATATAGGTTTATAGGATTATATGATATGGTAAGTTACAGCAGTTTAGAAGCAGTAGATTGGAGCCTCTGCAAATTTGATGGTGAGGGGTTTTAATTAATTATGTTATGTGTTAGTAATTACTTTGATGCAACCGTAGTACTGGCTGTAGTAGCACAACTGCATACATGAATGAATCAAAATTTACCAAGGTTAGTTGCATGCTTCCAGGAAGCACGTGATCTCCCTACTGATATATACACCTGTAACAACGCTATAGAGTGTAGCCATCAAATAATAGTCAGTGTTGAAGCCGTGTACCTCTCCTTCAGTCGGCAAAACATTGTATGCATGGTGGATGTTCATGGGTTTAAATATTTGTACAAAATTCTCGTGAGTGTGTAATATTGTTTCTTTTTACTATATAGCTACCGTAACAACAACAGTATCATCCCCTGCTGGTATGTTCATGTATGTGTATATTTTAAAATGTTTACATGCTACTAAATGATTTCATACAAATTCATGTGTGATATTGTTTGTTTACACTACTATAAGTGACCAAGTACCACCTACGGTCACCAGCCACAATTCTCAAGCTGGTATGTGTGTCAGAAGTGTCTTCTTAACTGTATAGTTTGTCTATCGTGTTTTCATTACAAACTCTCTACACAAAGCTTCATGGCTGCTCTACATCTTTGCTCACATAGAAAAGGGATATGCCCCCTTTTACCACGAGATGATACACCAGTTCAGTCATTATATACCTGTTGCAGCATTTAGACTAGCCTCTAGTGAACTGTTTCAAATTGCTGGCTATAACCACCACTTACTACACACTATTACAACATTGCATTATAACTATGGGTTTAATAGCATGTTTAGCCATAACTCAGTAAGGAATTTACTTAACCCATTAAATCTATAGTTATAATGCGGTGTTGTCAAACAGGAAAAGTACAACATTTCATTGGTTGCTGCAGCTAGAAATTTACAGTGAAAAGGTAAACAGTGGTGGCAGAAGAAAAGTATATTTTGAGCTATAGAAAATAAACCTTCATTCAATGAATGAAGGACTGTATTAAAGTTTAACTTTCTGTTTTCATCGTGTTTTCTCAGAGGGGATGTAGCTGGTAACTGAAACCAGTTCAACAAGTCGTGCATTCCGCTACAATTTACGGAGAACAATACATGGCTTCCCTACAGTATGTTATTTTCCGTAGTCCTGGAGAGGCAATTCTAACACTGAATTCTTCGTTTGTAATGCTGTGTAATGAGCTAAACATTGCTCAAAGTGAAACGTAATGGCCGCTGCTCTTCAAGGCAGTAATTGATAGTGAACAATACTGTATTTATAATGTGTCAATGTTTACGAAATAAGAAACGTAACAACAAATCTACACATACATGTACTGGTAGGAATGGTGCATGCTAGTGACCGATGGTGGTGGCTGTTCTTGGTCACCTATAGTAGTCTAAAGCAAAACAGTATCATACTTGTCAATTTTGTACAGTACGATACAAACATTTAAAACATACACATACATGTGCAAAATTCTCACGAGTGTGTAATATGATTTGTTTTCACTACTGTAGACCAATCATCAACTCAACCACCGCCATCCAATCCTGCTGGTATGTACATGTATATGTATATTTTTTAACTGATTGCATCTTACTGTACAAAATTTGCAAGTGTGATATTGTGTTGTTTTCAATTACTATAGGTGGCCAAGTACCACCACAACTACCACCACAACTACCACCAACACCATCGGTCACCAGCAGTGGTACGTGTATATTTTAGTACTTGATCATATGGCCTTTATAGTCCTCTTATTATGTTTCTTATGTGACCTGCTAAGCAAAACCCGACTAGTTTGCGTAATTCTGTTTTTTGAGAAAAACCGCATTGAAATACATTGGGTAAAAAACGTGTACTAGTAAAACAATTTTACGTGCATTTTAATTACTTCAGTAAACAGTGAAACAGGGCTCAAATCAAGATAACCAAGTGACCAACGGGTTCACCTATTAATAGTGAGTAAGAATATCTTTGTTTCGTTTTAGTGACACGAAGTAAACATGAGTTGGTTTACGTTGCAGTAAAATAATGTGTAAACATTGCCATTTCTAAATTTAAACATCCTTTTTGATTAAATGCATGGGTGTGTATAAGGCAAAACTGTACCTTGCTGAATGTCCCAATTCATTGTAAAGACAATGAGCCAAGTCCCATCTCCATAACTATGAGTTATGATTGATTAAACAAGCACCTGTAATTTTTCCCCCATATAGTCACTGTACAAATTGATTGTTTTGTACTTTCTGCTATCTATCACTAAAACTCCACAACTATTTACCAGATAAGGCTAAACTTTTACAGCCCATTGGTTTTTATTGCTCTGGATAACAAAGAAGTTGTAAAAAGAAGTTTGATAAAAATGCAAACTAGTCAGGTTAATGCAAACTAGTCAGATTTCTCTCAGTGGGTCACATATATGTACTTAAACAATGACAGTATATTACCAAGAGTTAATAATAGAGAGGAGAGTGTCTAACACAATGCAGAGCCTCTACAAATGATTCAGCATGATTCAAAGGGATTCTCTCAGACGTGTTAACAAGTGCACACTGCCAGAAAAAAGAAATGTGATGATTGCACATGGGAAGAACAAAGAAATGTGATGATTAAAACAATCTTCACATATAGAATATACTACAAATCACAGAATTTTACAGAGGAATCCCTTTGAATCACGCTGAATCATTTGTAGAGGCTCTGTATTGTGTTGGACACTCTCCTCTCTATTATTAACTCTTGATATTACCTTTTAATATTATATCAAGACACATGGTAATATGTCATGTGGCCCAAAAAGCTGGCACGCAACACCATGAGTATATTGACAGGAAAAAGAAAACATGACATTCACGTATTATAAAGTACCTAGTAAAGGCAGAGCCTGTAAACCAGAAGGCCTTATAAAGGCCTAAGATGTTTATATTAACTGCACTAAGTATGGCATGTGTAGCTTCGTGATCTCTTATGCAATTGGTTGCTACAAGAAGTGCCTGTAAAGTAAGGGAGTCTACTTACGTATGAAATTTGAAGAAAATTGCTGCAGCCATTTCTGAGATACGAGTAGCCAAGGTTTTGTTTCTTCTACTTCTTTTCGCACACTTTGCAAAATCTGCCATAAAATACAAATGCATACTCTGATCAAGCTAAAAATTAGCACACTTAAAGGGCTCATTAAAACAGTACCAAGTTTGGAGGGAACCCCATAAAGAATCACGGAGTTATGACTGATTATTTGTGTAAAATAGGATCGGACTTATGAGGAATGAGCTAATGGCACTTTGTTAACTTATAATATGCAGCAGTTGAAGTGGTAACAACAAATTCATACAACTTCACAAGCAACTACAGTAACCCTCAGTGCTCCAAGGGTTAATTTATTAGGAATTTAGGGATCAAATAAGTAAAAAGTAGTGAAAAAAGGCAGCAGGTTTCCTTCACCTGAAGGACATTTAATCCAGAGCACTTTTGTTTATATATTGTGTAACGGACTGAAATGGGAGGTGAAAATATAGAGTAGTTGGGGCTCTTGAATCGTCCATATTTTTTGTGGTGACTGGATTGATTGGGCAGGTGCTTTTCCTACTGTTCTTTGTTTATACGTTTATATCACTGTATAACAGGGTGAACATAGCTGATAGCAAAGCATAATGGTTATTTCATTTTTCAGGTCAATAGTTGATACCTGGGTACACATTCAGATGAAATTAACTGTGATTCTTTGTTGCTGTATGTGTGTGTTCCCCAGTCATAATAATGTTATATAACAATGTTACAAAAAAGCAAACAAACAAGTACAGTATATGGAAAATTAGAAATTTTAAGTTTGATTAGGGATTATAGAAATAAAATGTAGTGAAGCAATGAAGGTCAGCTACACCTGCAGATATACTAGTGGAACATTTCGTTTTGGCATCCCTCCACTGGAAGGATGAAGACTTAAAACAAAACTAATAGCTAGCTACTGTATATTCTAGCTGTGCTAGTGCAATGATACTTAGCTACATACAGTAGTAGTAGTAAGAGCATATAGTAATCACTTCGCTAGGACAGCTATGAGCGACGAAGCAGTGTAGTTCACAACTGTAACAGTACACGCAATCGCCCTAACATTGCAAGGATATCTACGACGGATGAGTTCACAGCTGTAACAGTACAATCACCCTAACATTGCATAAGAAGCCATATTGATATAAAATGCCCATTCGTTGTGACTCGAGTTATTCCGTTATTCCTTAGTTCCGCCTTTTACAAACTCCCTTGGCTGAAAGTGTCTAATTAGACACTCTCCCTCTTGGTACTAGTCAAATATTCAATCTCCTGACATCTAATTTTCAAAATTTTCCTGGGGGCTATGCCCCCCCCCCCCCCCCCCCCCTAGAATTAGCATGCTTGGTGTGCTTTGCACACCTACTACTACCACCATATATAAATTTTGGGCACCCCCAAACTGTAGCATCCTCCTCCTATGCATGTGTCTAGGTTCTGGCCAGTGACATTTTAATGTACTAGAGTATTCCCAGTGGCTGGCACATGTCTCTAGAAATCCACTGCAAATCAGTGACATGGCTGTGGCATAAACGTGTTACTACTGTAGTGTATTGATGGTGAACTAGCTTCACTGTGTGTATAAATTGATTAAAGATTATCTAAAATTTGTTTGATCTAAATAGGGGTACAAGCATCACAGCCACCATCATCTCCCCAACGTATTGGTGAGTTTCTGATTGGCTAATATTCATTCATTGAATGTTTTGCACATTTTAAATTCCTATTGTTTTTTTTTTGAAAATAGGACTGGTACTAATGCTGTGCATATGTATATAACAACCAACTGAGTTGCAATAATAAATATTGTAGGCCTTCAAAATGAAGTGTAGGTTAGAGACCTAGCTACTGTACATCTTCATGGATTTTAAAAACCGGGCAAAGCAAGTAGACCAAAACAGCTTTAAAACACTCTAAAAACAGATGGGCACTACACAGAATTTTTATGATATTTCTGGACTTCTCTTTTCATCGTAACAAACGTACGTGCAGCGTTAGATTATACTTCTCGTATTTGAATTCTTTTAGGCATATGCTTACAAAATGAATGGAGTGGTTAACCACATTTTAGCCTGGATGACTGGCCACCCACTGCAGGGAACCTGCTAGCAGATCTCCTAGTGGATTTTAAAGCATCATGCTCCAAAAATCAAATGCGTGCCATTTTCTAATAGTACCAGGTCTACATAGCTACTCAGTACTTGATAGTCGGACAACTGCCATAATTTATTACTCTAGGGCTCTACAATTTATACACTTGAATGTGCATAATTCAACAAAATTTGTGCTTGCAAAGCTACACAGTACACATGCCACAAGTCAAAGCTGCCAATCAGACAGGTGGGCTTGTGCTTCAACCATCACTGTTTGTCTAGGATTTGCTCGTGGTCACCACAAGCCATAAACAAATTACCTACATGCAAGAGCCTTTGACACCAGCCCTAGCTGAATAGCTAGCCACAAGTCATTACTACTGATCAGTACTTTTATTGATGTGTTATGGTCCCTACTCTAGTTGAATAAAATTCCAAATTTTTTGTGTACTTGTATCAAATAGCATTGTTACAGTTACTCACTCTTCTGTTAAGGTAATTATATCGTACTCATGCATTTTGACGACCATAGAGTGACAGTTTTCTCTCCTTAAGCTATGTTGTATTACAGTCTGAAGTGTATTTATTTGGGAGCACTACATGAATAAAAAGCTGTAGAGAGTCATGACTTCTGTATTTCAAGCAGCCTCAGTGCAAAGCTTACCTTTGTGGAAGTTTACTACAGGCTTAGCACAGTTTCTATATATGTGACCCACTAAACAAAATCCCAACTAGTTTGCATAGCTAATTCTGTTTTTGAGAAATACCTCATTGAAATACATTGGGTAAAAAACGCGTACTACAAAAATAATTTAGTGTGCGTTCTAATCACTTCAGCAAACAGTGAAACAAGGCTTGAATCGAGACAACTAAGTGACCAACGGATTCGTCTGTTAAACGCGAGTAAGAATATCTTTCATGTCAGTGCCATGAAGCAAACATGAGTTATGGGCATTTGTTTACATTACAGTAAAATATTATGTAAACATTGCCATTTTTAAGTTTAAACAGCCTTTTAACAATACAGTGTAGGTCAAAAGACAAGTTTGATTGTAAAGTGAATGCCACAATTAATACTTAACATAACTATAAATTTTTTTATGAAAATGTACAAAAATTTGGTCAAGAGTCAAGCATGGATTTTAATGTAAGTCAAGGATCAAGGCTTATTTTTCAAGTTTGACCACATTGACCGAGGATGAAGGTGGGAGTACAGGGATATTGGAGTGCCACCCTTTACACTACAGCATGCACTCTTTCTGTATGGGAGAGTACACCATCAAAATATTCCTGCAACATGATATCTTTATTATTCATCCTCTTTTTTAAGTTTGAACATACATAATGTTAAGTGTGTGCAATTATTTTATTAGGGGAGGCTGATGAGGCACCTGCAGGCTCTTCTAGTTCCACTGCTGGTATGTTTAGTTATATAAATATATCCAATAAAATGATCATGGTTTGTTTACTAGGTGGCCAGCCACCACTTGTGGCCACCAACATCCCAACTACCGGTATGTAATGAATACTAAATAGTGGTAGACCTCTCTATTAGAGTAGTGATTGTTCTATTTATGTTAACTTCTTTGTGTAATTATTGAGTGTACTTTTTTACTAGGCTCACCAGAGAGAACTGGAGCGCCAGCCAATTCTGATGCAGGTATGTCACATGTAGTTATAAAATATATCTAATAAAATGATCGTGGTTTGTTTACTAGGTGGCCAGCCACCACTTGTGGCCACCAACATCCCAACTACCGGTATGTAATGAATACTAAATAGTGGTAGACCTCTCTATTAGAGTAGTGATTGTTCTATTTATGTTAACTTCTTTGTGTAATTATTGAGTGTACCTTTTTACTAGGCTCACCAGAGAGAACTGGAGCGCCAGCCAATTCTGATGCAGGTATGTCACATGTAGTTATAAAATATATCTAATAAAATGATCGTGGTTTGTTTACTAGGTGGCCAGCCACCACTTGTGGCCACCAACATCCCAACTACCGGTATGTAATGAATACTAAATAGTGGTAGACCTCTCTATTAGAGTAGTGATTGTTCTATTTATGTTAACTTCTTTGTGTAATTATTGAGTGTACCTTTTTACTAGGCTCACCAGAGAGAACTGGAGCGCCAGCCAATTCTGATGCAGGTATGTCACATGTAGTTATAAAATATATCTAATAAAATGATCATGGTTTGTGTACTAGGTGGCCAGCCACCACTTGTGGCCACCAACATCCCAACTACCGGTATGTAATGAATACTAAATAGTAGTAGACCTCTCTATTAGAGTAGTGATTGTTCTATTTATGTTAACTTCTTTGTGTAATTATTGAGTGTACCTTTTTACTAGACTCACCAGAGAGAACTAGGGCGCCAGCCAATTCTGATGCAGGTATGTCACATGTAGTTATAAAATATGTGACCAGATTTTACAGAACCGAACCAAATCGCACATCAGGCAAAATCAAACTAACACCACCAGTGGATAGCTACACTATCGTACTACAAGTTTTGACCCTCAGCACTACTCAAACTACACGAGGCTGGTTTTAATAATTTTTGTCGATGCAAATTTTTAACCTTCTAAGTTGTTAAGAAAGCTACTGAAGCTTCATGCTTAACCTTCTCACTGCCACTTAGATTGTGAACGCCTGTAGCATTACATTCTAAACACTCTGTAACTTTAGTTGAGCATTTAGTAGCCACTGTCCTTATCCTGTAGTGGGCACGCCCTTAAGTGAACGAGAACAGGGATAACCAGTCTCTTGTGCACTGTCACGCTGTTAGATGATGCAATCGCATACTTTCGGAATGTCGATAACAAGCATTGTAGAGAATTCTCCAAAGACTACTAATAAAGAGAAACAGTAAGGAGAGGGATTGTATAGGTTGGAGTGGCGTGTTAAACAGCGTTGGCCTGTAAAGGTGTGAAAATTCATGTTTGGTTTCACTTAGATCAATTTTTGCATTCAATAGTTATATAATGGCTTTGTGGTTGCTCCTGTGTAATTAGCAACTCAATAATTGAATTCCTTGTTCTATAGCAAGTAATTTGATATATAGGTTTATAGGATTATATGATATGGTAAGTTACAGCAGTTTAGAAGCAGTAGATTGGAGCCTCTGCAAATTTGATGGTGAGGGGTTTTAATTAATTATGTTATGTGTTAGTAATTACTTTGATGCAACCATAGTACTGGCTGTAGTAGCACAACTGCATACATGAATGAATCAAAATTTACCAAGGTTAGTTGCATGCTTCCAGGAAGCACGTGATCTCCCTACTGATATATACACCTGTAACAACGCTATAGAGTGTAGCCATCAAATAATAGTCAGTGTTGAAGCCGTGTACCTCTCCTTCAGTCGGCAAAACATTGTATGCATGGTGGATGTTTATGGGTTTAAATATTTGTACAAAATTCTCGTGAGTGTGTAATATTGTTTCTTTTTACTATATAGCTACCGTAACAACAACAGTATCATCCCCTGCTGGTATGTTCATGTATGTGTATATTTTAAAATGTTTACATGCTACTAAATGATTTCATACAAATTCATGTGTGATATTGTTTGTTTACACTACTATAAGTGACCAAGTACCACCTACGGTCACCAGCCACAATTCTCAAGCTGGTATGTGTGTCAGAAGTGTCTTCTTAACTGTATAGTTTGTCTATCGTGTTTTCATATGCAAACTCTCTACACAAAGCTTCATGGCTGCTCTACATCTTTGCTCACATAGAAAAGGGATATGCCCCCTTTTACCACGAGATGATACACCAGTTCAGTCATTATATACCTGTTGCAGCATTTAGACTAGCCTCTAGTGAACTGTTTCAAATTGCTGGCTATAACCACCACTTACTACACACTATTACAACATTGCATTATAACTATGGGTTTAATAGCATGTTTAGCCATAACTCAGTAAGGAGTTTACTTAACCCATTAAATCTATAGTTATAATGCGGTGTTGTCAAACAGGAAAAGTACAACATTTCATTGGTTGCTACAGCTAGAAATTTACAGTAAAAAGGTAAACAGTGGTGGCAGAAGAAAAGTATATTTTGAGCTATAGAAAATAAACCTTCATTCAATGAATGAAGGACTGTATTAAAGTTTAACTTTCTGTTTTCATCGTGTTTTCTCAGAAGGGATGTAGCTGGTAACTGAAACCAGTTCAACAAGCCATGCATTCCGCTACAATTTACGGAGAACAATACATGGCTTCCCTACAGTATGTTATTTTCCGTAGTCCTGGAGAGGCAATTCTAACACTGAATTCTTCGTTTGTAATGCTGTGTAACGAGCTAAACATTGCTCAAAGTGAAACGTAATGGCCGCTGCTCTTCAAGGCAGTAATTGATAGTGAACAATACTGTATGTATAATGTGTCAATGTTTACGAAATAAGAAACGTAACAACAAATCTACACATACATGTACTGGTAGGAATGGTGCATGCTAGTGACCGATGGTGGTGGCTGTTCTTGGTCACCTATAGTAGTCTAAAGCAAAACAGTATCATACTTGTTAATTTTGTACAGTACGGTACAAACATTTAAAACATACACATACAGTACATGTGCAAAATTCTCACGAGTGTGTAATATGATTTGTTTTCACTACTGTAGACCAATCATCAACTCAACCACCGCCATCCAATCCTGCTGGTATGTACATGTATATGTATATTTTTTAACTGATTGCATCTTACTGTACAAAATTTGCAAGTGTGATATTGTGTTGTTTTCAATTACTATAGGTGACCAAGTACCACCACAACTACCACCACAACCACCACCGACACCATCGGTCACCAGCAGTGGTACGTGTATATTTTAGTACTTGATCATATGGCCTTTATAGTCCTCTTATTATGTTTCTTATGTGACCTGCTAAGCAAAACCCCGACTAGTTTGCGTAATTCTGTTTTTGAGAAAAACCGCATTGAAATACATTGGGTAAAAAATGTGTACTAGTAAAACAATTTTACGTGCATTTTAATTGCTTCAGTAAACAGTGAAACAGGGCTCAAATCAAGATAACCAAGTGACCAACGGGTTCACCTATTAATAGTGAGTAAGAATATCTTTGTTTCGTTTTAGTGACACGAAGTAAACATGAGTTGGGTTACGTTGCAGTAAAATAATGTGTAAACATTGCCATTTCTAAATTTAAACAGCCTTTTTGATTAAATGCATGGGTGTGTATAAGGCAAAACTGTACCTTGCTGAATGTCCCAATTCATTGTAAAGACAATGAGCCAAGTCCCATCTCCATAACTATGAGTTATGATTGATTAAACAAGCGCCTGTAATTTTTCCCTCATATAGTCACTGTACAAATTGATTGTTTTGTACTTTCTGCTATCTATCACTAAACCTCCACAACTATTTACCAGATAAGGCTAAAACTTTTACAGCCCATTGGTTTTTATTGCTCTGGATAACAAAGAAGTTATAAAAAGAAGTTTGATAAAAATGCAAACTAGTCAGGTTAATGCAAACTAGTCAGATTTCTCTCAGTGGGTCACATATATGTACTTAAACAATGACAGTATATTACCTTTTAATATTATATCAAGACACATGGTAATATGTCATGTGGCCCAAAAAGCTGGCACGCAACACCATGAGTATATTGACAGGAAAAAGAAAACATTACATTCACGCATTATAAAGTACCTGGTAAAGGCAGAGCCTGTAAACCAGAAGGCCTTATAAAGGCCTAAGATGTTTATATTAACTGCACTAAGTATGACATGTGTAGCTCCGTGATCTCTTATGCAATTGGTTGCTACAAGAAGTGCCTGTAAAGTAAGGGAGTCTACTTACGTATAAAATTTGAAGAAAATTGCTGCAGCCATTTCTGAGATACGAGTAGCCAAGGTTTTGTTTCTTCTACTTCTTTTCGCACACTTTGCAAAATCTGCCATAAAATACAAATACATACTCTGATCAAGCTAAAAATTGGCACACTTAAAAGGCTCATTAAAGCAGTACCAAGTTTGGAGGGAACCCCATAAAGAATCACGGAGTTATGACTGATTATTTGTGTAAAATAGGATCGGACTTATGAGGAATGAGCTAATGGCACTTTGTTAACTTATAATATGCAGCAGTTGAAGTGGTAACAACAAATTCATACAGCTTCACAAGCAACTACAGTAACCCTCAGTGCTCCAAGGGTTAATTTATTAGGAATTTAGGGATCAAATAAGTAAAAAGTAGTGAAAAAAGGCAGCAGGTTTCCTTCACCTGAAGGACATTTAATCCAGAGCACTTTTGTTTATACACAGTGGAACGGACTGAAATGGGAGGTGAAAATATAGAGTAGTTGGGGCTCTTGAATCATCCATATTTTTGTGATGACTGGATTGATTGGGCAGGTGCTTTTCCTACTGTTCTTTGTTTATACGTTTATATCACTGTATAACAGGGTGAACATAGCTGATAGCAAAGCATAATGGCTATTTCACTTTCAAGTCAATAGTTTATACCTGGGGGTATGCATTCAGACGAAATTAACTCAAAAAAGTTATTTGTGACTGCTCTATTAGAGTATCTCAATCTTTGGGGTATAGTTCTTACGTTTGCAAGTGGTTATATTTTCAGCTGCAGAAGATTATCCATTTGACTTTTACAATTCCAGGAATTACTCCAGGAATAATTTGGGAATGATTTTGGGAATAATTGGTGAATAATAAAAGAATTGCCAGAAAGAATAATATGTAATTTTAAAAGCATAATGTACTTGTTTCTCTGCTTTTTATTTCTATAATCCCTAAATTGAACTTTAAATTCCTAATTTCCTTATACTTGTAATAGATTAGCTTCTTCCTGTGTTTGTTCCCTTTGATAGTCAAAAGTATTGAATGATCCCAAGCTATGCAATCACTGATCTTGCAAACTAATATGCTTTTATGGCTCTAAATTATGGCTTCTTGCCACATTGCTGCAGTGGTGGCTACAGGACTCTTCGTTTGAGTAAAAGCCTCAAAGTTTTAAATTTTAGTGACTGAAGTTAGTGAGGCAAATACAGTTAATCACGGGAACCTTGTAATGTTTGTTCTAACTTGATTATCCTTATTGTGAAAATTAAAATACCCCTATTAAGATTAATCCAAAATATTTCCTTGGGAGGGATTTTTTCTTGCAAGTGCATAATTTACTGACCAGACGTTTAGAGCATTAAAATTGATTAAATGCAGTATGCTGAAATTTTAATGTATACAGCCGTAGTGCTAAGTACATTTTTAGTTCTTGTGGTTGCTGTGTTGTGTATCAATATGTTCCTGTATACACAATTAGTATGAAGGTACCTTTTCATGCACTAATGGTCACTGACCAGCTTAGGAAGCTTGTACATTTTCTGTTTGCATTTAGTATACTGTTATTTTGCATTCCCAGATTCTGAACACAACATCATCATCGCCTATCCCAGAGAGCCCACACTCCATTGTCCAATCTGCGGGATAGATTACCCAGGACAGCAGATGCAACCATTCATCAATCATGTTGAATCACATGAGGAATCTTGTGAATGGTTGTATCTGTGCTGTCTCTGCGGTTACCATGTCACAACTGAGAATGGCATGGTTGCACACTTCGCAGAAGAGCATTTGGCAGAGTTGGTGGAACTGCCAAGAGGCTACTTCATACAGGACACCATTTTAAGCCTCATTGATCCAGGTAAATCAACATATTCACCAGCCGCTAGCTGTGCTGGTATGTGCATATTATAAACGTGCTCGGGTTTGCCTGATATGGATGTATACCCTTGCCTCAGGCGTTGTGCCCCCTTGGGCATTCAGTGTACATAAAAGGCAAATCCGCTGCCACCATGTATTACACTAGTATATTAAAAATTATAAATTTAAAAATGAAGAAATTATAAATTTAAAAATGAAGTAGGGTTTCAAGCTATAAAAAGTAGTGAAACAAGAGATGACCAATGGTAGCTATTACAGCACAGCTCAGTGTTAAATCCCTACTTTGGCATGGTATAACAATTATTTTGTGTTCAATGCCAAAGTAGGGATTTCCCACTGAGCTATGCTGTAATAGCTACCATTGTTCATCTCTTGTTTCACTACTTTTTATAAACCCTACTTCATTTTTTAATTTATAATATTATACTAGTATATTTAGTTTTTTTGTTAAAGCATACGGCTAGCTATAAACATGTGACTGTTTTATTAGGGTGACTGCTGTATTAGAGTATATCTAGTCAGCCTGCGAAGAAGTGCTTGCCCCAAAAGGGGTGTGGTCATCGTGGTTTCGATCGATTATGAGACTATGTATTATAATCGATCGAATCTCGAATCAGCCTACCAAGAGTATTATTCCTATCTAGAGTATCTCGAATCAGCCTACCAAGTTGAGGGTGTGTAGTCACAAATACAGCTAGCGTAAAAGGGGTGTGGTCATCGTGGTGTCGATCGATAGATCGATAATACGTAGAATAAAGAATGGGCGTGATCTTGTTACCTATCATGGAGTACTGGTACCTTCGTATAGTCAAGGGCCGTACAGTAGCGTAGTCTAAGCGCCTTAAATAATTTTGTGGCGTCTATTATGCTACTTAAAGAAAGTGTTGATATGGAAAATTAACGCCTTGGTATGGTTTCGTTGGATGAAGAATACAAGCAGCCTGATTGAAGATAAAAGAAAAGACAAGATGCACACGGTGCACACTTGTCAGAACCCCAAAAGGCACATCCCACCGGTGAGTTTGATGTTGTGGCGTAAAATGGTGACCGTGCGTTGCTTCTTTTGGGCTCTAGGCTTGCGACTGTGGTCAGTGAGTGAGTGAGTGAGTGAGTTAGCGAGACGAAATTTCGAGTTTTGACGATTTTAAAAAAATTCTATATCCGGCCGCTAGTAAGTGTTTTCTTGTTTTTAACATGTTAGATGGACTAATATTATTCCGTAAAGGTGATTTTCGTCGCGTAAGAAGTTTCTAAGCTGGTTTTTAAGGGCGTTATTTTTGGCGTCGCAAGTCACTTTTGATGCAAACCCTACTTAAACAGTACTACCGTACTGTTTGATATGTGTATATATGAATTGTGTGAATTACATGTCACAAGCAGTATGCGAGTTATCAAAACACCAATGTTTTGAAGTGAAGTATATAGTCAGCACGGAAGCTCTATAATATCAAAGATTACTGGCTTAAGACAATAATATGCAGTGACAAGCTTGTCATATTTGTAATTCATTAATATGTTGCTAAGCACTGCTAAAGAAATTTGAACCACAAATAATACACTCTAACATGTTTCAATGCTACTCTTCATTTTTAAGATTGATGAGTATACACCCATATATGATCTTATACTTTGTTATGGCTGTAGTACTGGCTGTAGTACAACTGCAGATATCATAAATAAATCAAAATTTACCGAGGTTAGTTGTATGCTTCTATGAAGCACATAACTGTTTTTGATTGATTAGACACGCCAGTATATGGTTACAAAGCTTTAGGGGAAAACCTTCGCAAGTTGCAAAATCTTAAAGTTCTGAAACTTTGTGTCAGCACTACTTTGCAAGTGATACAATATGTTTGGCCATAACACAGTGAATAATGTGCCTGACCTCTCCTTTGATCTTGCTACTGATATATAACAACAGTAAAAAGTGCAGCCATCAAATTGTAATCATGTGTTGAAGCCATGTGATATAATTGTTAATGGGTTAAAAATATTTGTGACCAGCTGAGCAAAAACTGGCCATTTTCGCACATTCCTCTAATTTCATTTTATTACATCTCTGTAATCTATGGTAACAAAAGAGTCCACAACCAAAGTTTCAGCCTTTTGTGATGAATGGTGTTGGAGTTTTAGTGTTTGACAGTTGGAGCAGTGATAGATTTGTTTTGTACAGCAATAATACTGGAATGAATAACAGGTTCTTAGACAATCCATCATAACCTACAATTGAAACAAACTACGAAGATGAGACTTGGCTCACTCTGTTCACCATAAACTGGTAAATCAGTGATGGTATAGTGCTTTCCCCGTACTTCTACAAGTTGACAATGAAGAAGGCCATTCCAACTAAGAAATAATGACTGTGAATGCTGTTTTTACTGCATTGTAAATAAACGCCCATAACTCACTTATCCTTTGCTGTGCCAACACGAAACTTAGACTTCCTTACTCTCCATGAACAAGCAAATCCAGTGGTATATAGGTTTTATTGATTGGAGCTTAATTTCAATGCATACGAATGTGATTAAGGCGTGTGTGAATTTTTAATGTAGCACGCATATTTTTTACCCATTGCATTTCAATACAGGAAAAATTGAATTTTGCAAAAAACATCCAGTTTTCGCTCAGTGGGTCACATTTGTACAAAATTCTTGTGAATGTGTAATACAGGTGTGTTTGTTCGTCAACAGCTGGTACGTATGTACATGCATGTGTATATTTTAAAGAGTCTGTATCCTACTGTACAAAATTCACAAGCGTGATATTGTTTTGTTTTCAACTACTATAGGTGACCAACTACCACCACCACCACCATCACCACCACCACCACCATCACCACCATCACCACGATCAATGACACAGTCACCAGGTATGTGTATGTTTTAGTTCCTGATTATGTACTTTATAGTCCTCTTAGAGTATATATATACACCGTAAACTCTGGTTATTGAGTGCATGCACTTATAATTTCGGAGGAATTATTTGAGAAATACACTACGCTTGTTAAGCATATGCACTTAATAAGTGATTGTAACAGGTTTCTGCTAGGAGAGTATTACACATGCCCACCACATTTTTCTAGCAATTTAGGTATTAGTGTTCAGTATATTAGCTTACTACAGTCAAGAAAACAGCAGTCCTGAAAAGTCAGGTGCAGCTATCGTTAATACAGGTGCAGTGTTAATATAGGTGGTAGTATCTGCTAGACACTTGCCTGGCAAAGTATCAAGTGTACTGTAACACTTCTGGCTTGTTCTTTCTATATAGTACTAGCTTGCAGAAGCAATTTCAACTATATGCGCTTAACAGGAAGTGTTTAGCACAAATATTCCATATACACTTAACAAGCAATATGCGCTTAACAGCTGTATGCACTTAATAACCGGAATTTGCGGTATATGCTTAAACAATGGCATGTACCCTTTATATATCAAGACACACAGTAGTATGTCATGTGGCCCAAGAAGCTGGCCCATGCAACACCATGAGTATAATGCAAGAACTGTATATGCTGTGTAACATTAAGAGTATCAAGGTAACCATCTATTCAAATGGTACTTCTAAATTTCTTGGTAATGAAAAATTGATGCAGACTCATAGCAGTAAAGTTTTAGGGCACAATTTACTAGGTAGCTCATCCAGTCTGTTTTACCTTTGTACAGTATCTTATCATACAGTATGATAGTGCTGTATAGTAGGGAGTCTAGGGACCACAAAGGAGTAGGTGTGACCCATGAAAAAATCACCCAAAATCCAGCCTCATTTTCCCCACACGACAATGAGGCAGTATTGGTTGGGAAAAACTAAGCCCTAACAAGCCTTGAGATCGACCTGAAATGCTTTCAACAAATTGCTACAATTAAAAAATAAAATAAATAATTTAACAGAATTTTCTAGTGACTGATTGACTAAGCAATTGACTGACTAAGCAATTGACTGACTAAGCAATTGACTGATTCCTTCAGACAAGCTTAACTCGATAATGGCTAAGGCTATGGGCTTGATGTTTTCACTGTTCGATGTCACTTCGGCTTGACAGGTGCCTTTCGGCATACTGCAGTATGTACAATGTATTCTTCATGGACTTACCAGTGTCCTCCTTTGTGTCCCATTCATCTTTGCTGACAACAGAAAGTGTCAATTTGGCAGTAGCATGTAATGGCTTAACACTTCTTATTGTTTTACTGTGATTTATTGTCACACACTATTCCAGCTTGTTTCAGTACTTTTTATCGATGTACTATGGTCCCTACTTTAGTTGAAAATTCCAGGTAGGAAGCTGGACATAACTGAAAATTCCAAAAAATTTTGTGTACTTGTACTAATACAAACTTCTCACAAGTATGTAATTTAGTTTGTTTTCACATCCAACACCATCAACAATAAATTCATGATCCACAGTTATGTGCAGATTTTAATAACTTTGCATACTCAGTGGAATTTTCTTGTGACTTACTGACTGATGCCTTCAGGCAAGTGTAACTCCATAAAGGCTAATACTACAGGCTTGATTGTTTGACACTTCTAATCAGTGGATTTCTTGTGATTTACTGACTAATGCCTTCAGACAAATGTATCTCTATAACGGCTAAGACTATGGGCTTGATTGTTTCACTATTTGATGTTTCCTCAGCCTGTTGACATACTTCAGTACATACTTCATGGACTTACTTGTGTCTCCTTTGTGTCCCATTTATCTTTGCTGATAGCACAAGGTGTCTATTTGCAGTAATGTTGCGGATGGTTTCCCTCTACAGAATTTGTCCGAGTTTTCTGTTGTAACTGGATTGATTGCAGATAACTATATCGTATGTGTTCTGTTTGTGTAACACTGTGTAATGGGCTGAACATAGCTGAAAACAAAGTGCAAAAACCACCTATAATAATGTGACAAAAGTAAATAAACAAGTACACTAGGATCAGGGAAATAAGCAGCGAGGTAATGGAGGTGATGCACCTATACCTGAGGATATACTAGTGGACACTTCATCCCTATTTCAGACTGAATTAGGAATTAGATGTCCACTACTATATCTTATGGTGTAGGAGGTGGCCTTCCTTATTTACCGTGACTAAAATAGAGGCTTAATGTCCATTAGTACTGTATATCTTTATACAGCTTAAATTTACTGTTGGAACATAATGTTTATTGTTTGTTTTAGTATCACCAATTACTCAACAACTACAGTCACTCAGTGTTAATGGTAAGTTTCTGAAATGTTATGCAAAGCAAAGAGCGCATTTGAAAAATTAATACACCTGCTTAATTTGGACATTCACTTAGTACAAAAGCTAACTTGGAAAATCAGGGCACCTTGATAATCAGGACACTTTGATAATCAAGACACTTTGGTCAGTCCAAACGTGCCCTTAATACACAGGTCTCATTGTATGTCATTTAAAATTGTCATCACATGCTCCATATGTTTGAGCATTAATTGACATATGTATTATACTTAAACTAATGCCCCATAATCAAAAGGTATCTTGTACAAAAGAAATACCAATTGACTAGTCAAATTTTCTAGACACAGAGCACATCCAACCAAGTACAATCACCAATGAGAGGACCTATCAACCAGCACAGTGTGTGGTTGGACACAATTTTAGGGAAATTGGCTAGTGCATAAACATGGTGATACATTAGTATATAGTCAGTTTGTGTGTTCATGTGAGCCCCACCAAATACTGTAATATCAAAGGAGTGAATATGATGGATGTCTGTATCATAAATAACACACACCATCAAGTTCCGGCAGAGATATATGACATCTACCATTTTTCACTTTGTATCAAAAGTGCTCTAGTGTTTTGTAAATCAAAGGGGTGAATGTGATCTTTGAATGGATGTCTGTATCATAATTAACACACACCATCAAGTTCTGGCGGAGATGACGTCTATCATTTATCACTTTGTATCAAAAGTGCTCTAGTGTTGTGAAAATGATTGTGGTGCATGAAATAAGGTTTGATTTCAAGTATAATTAAGAGTAACCTAGCATAGTAACAGAAAGCTGGTGATCTGCCTCTAATATGCATTGCATGTAGTTTCACGTTCAGAAGTAATTAAGAGTTATATAATTATTAATTAGAATTACCATTGCTTGTCTATCTATAATCTAATGTTGATTTTCCATTAGACAACCAAGCACTGAGTGAAGAAATATCCCCAGTAATTGGTGAGTAATTTCCTTGTACTATATAACAATAAATTTTGGCAAAGAATTAAATTTGGTGTAATGGCAAATTGTCACCAAACCACCAAGTTTAAAATTACTTATACCTTGTAGTGAAGAAGTTGTTGATGTCAGTTTTGACAAGCCAAGTGTGGCTTTATGGACACTTACATACAGGTGTATTTAAGTGCACCTTACTAATCAATTAGCACGGCTCCATGTATGTAAGTGGGTGTGGCTCAAAGCAGAAACTTCCTTCTGCAAAACTAGACTAGATCTCGTTCTCCGTTAGTGGACATGGCTCCAAATAAGCTTGCAAGCAACATTAGTGGACAGAAACACGCGATCCCGATAAGTGGGCATGGCTCACAAAAGAGATTGTGCTGCAGCTGGACTTCCACACAAACTAGCTGATCTGTTACACACACAATCCGCAGACCCAAATGACCCAACCCATAGTTTCAACTGTAAAAATGACTAAGTATGCTGATGCATGTATTGTGACAGATATTTTAACACAAGAGGGATTTGTGCAGCATTCATGCTTCATCTTTCTGTCAGCTTACAACTCCTAAAACCTTTTGTGTAACTAACTGTGGAGTGCTGATTTATGATATCAAAGACAGTGAGAATTTCATCAATTTAAAATCTCACCAACTGCATTCTTTATATGTGACCGGATTTCACACACACAAATTCAAACTTAACATTTTTACCAGAAATGGATTGCTGGTCTAATACACTATCATATTCCACTCTGCATTTCCTTCAGGACTGCCAAGTCTGGTTCTGCAGCAGCTTTCATCTGACCCTGTCAAAGCCATGAGTGGAAGACTGGCATCATTAAATGGCCACGGCTTTGTTGTAATGGTGTGTAGTGAGCTGGGACTTCACAGAGAGCTCGCCATTGGTGTTCTCAATCAATTTGGAGTGATTTGAGGGCCGTGGAGGGCTATGGAGGGCCCAAAAGTGGCCTCTGGATTCCATTCGTCTTCTTGTTTCATTTTATACTCCTATATTAAGCCCACCCTCCACCCCTATTACTACCACCTGTGATATTATTACCCACTCAAAAAAAGCCGTCCAAAACAGGGCATATTTTGGGTATCAGAAACTTATACACCCGCACAGTGATAACTATTAAATAGATGAATAGTTGGTGCAAATTTTATTCACACAGCTCTAGACACTGGGATGTTACTACACAATGACTACTTAAAATCGCCACATCTCCTAACAAAGCTTTGTGCGTGGAAGCCGGGTTTTGTCAAACCCTGTCACATATAGCAAATAGCAAAAATATTAATTTCACTAATATTTGTTATTGTACAGTAGTTCAGTAATTTGTGCATATTTTTTTACGTGTAATCATGTTTTATTTAACTAGAACATCCTCTACAAGATCCAAGCAACTCTGGTATGCTACTCATTAATTTGTATGCATACAATACTAGTGTGTACGTTTTAATGGACAACAGAGTGATGCACCTTATGTACATGTTCTTGCTATTATGCTGCCTTGAATTCTTTATAACTGTTTATCTCTAAACTTATGATATGTTATTTGGAACATTTCCCAAATCCAGTCACATAGTAATACAAGCTTGAGATCTTTGAGACTTTTTTAGCAGGCACCAAGCACTACAGCATGCACTCTTTCTGTAATGGGAGAGTGCACCATCAAAATATTCTGTTTGCTAATGTACTTGGATGAGATCAATCAACAACGGGCACGAGTGCGTTTATACAGGCAGAGCACAAGTGCACGTTGTATAACTGTTATGTACCTCTCACCTAATAGATAGAAAAATCCGACGCTCCAGCTACATTTCTTTTATAAGGTAGAATACCGATATCAATTGTGGCACTCTAAAACTAACAAATTATTACGTATCAAGCATGGCCTTGACCATACAATCACATGGCAATGCCACATTCGATTGTTATGGTGAGTTTCAATTAGAATAACATTATTTTAAAAAGCGATTTGTCAAGGTGGAAGTTTCGATCAAACTAGTAAGGTATGTAACTACATTTAAATATTTGTAAATAGAGTTTTACCTGCCGTGTTTGCCTCTTTGATTGCCATTGGCTGCTTTTAAATCACATGTATAGGGTAGTAGTGACGTTTCCTGTATGGCCTCACAATCGAATTACGCATGTTAGGTTATATAAGAATTTGATTAAACAGTGTAGCATCTTGCCACCTATTAGGTGAGGTGTTGTAGCAGCCTAGGCTGCCAGCACTTGTGCAATGTAGCACAAAACCGCAGCCAGTACAATATAAATATATTGCACTGCAGTCAGTGTATTATAAGTTATAATGCACTCGCTGCGGTTAGTGCAGCAGTGCTATATACAAATTATAGCACTCGCGGTGCCTTTGAACTACACTGCCCATGCACAGTGGTACATTTAGTTATAAATGTATTTAATAAAATGATCATGGTTTGTTTACTAGGTGGTCAGTCACCATCTGTGGCCACCAGCACCTCAACTACTGGTATGTAATTCTTTGTAATGCAGTGTATACCTAGAACAACTGCTCTATTAGAGTAGTGACTGTACTATTTCTTTATGCTATTTGTTATTGTTATGTAAAGGCATTTTTCAGTGCAACAAGATACAATATAAGAAGGTGTTAATGTCTTACAATAACAAATAATTGATATGAAAATGCACTGATGCCAGTGCCAAAAAACAAAAGTAGTTATTCTTGCTGTTTACCATTAGAGGTTCTATGTGACTGCTTTATTAAAGGTGTGACTGGTCTATTAATTATTGTATCATACCTTTGTGTAGAGTCCACCAGCCAACCACAAACATCAACCTCAAGTACGTATGTGTAAATGTGTCTATATAAAAAGTTACATGCACACACCTTGTCTAAAAAAAATACTGTAATTATTTTGTATCATCTATTCTTTCTATTTCATAGGAGGCAGAAAGAGATGTAGGGGGGCAAGGATCGTCGATTCCACTGATGAAGAGGATAATGGTTAGTAATACATGGTGTACATGCTTATCTTGTGCATTGTTAGTAAGCATGCTAGTTTGCAGTACTACTGTATGTGATGAACATACAGAATGAAGCATAACAACCACTTCACTTTTTAGTAACTGATGGTCAGGGCATGCATTTTGATGCAGAGCCGGAGCCCAAGGTGCGGCCAGTCCGGCATTGGCTAAACCATTTTTCAGTTACTTGAATTTGTAAAAAGATCAAGATACTCTAATAGAACAGTCATCACAATACTCCAACAGAGCATTTGGTATAGAATATAGCCACTGTTCTACTTAGTCTAAGCCATTACATCTATCACTCAAAAGTTCCAGTGAGTCATCTGCATGATACTACATTGGGGCTAATTGATCTTACAATCTCAATGGCTTCTGTATCTCAACTAAGCTTTCACTGAAATTTGAACTAAAATTAGATAAGAAATTGAATTCATTGGTACTGTAATACAAAATTACCGGCATACATTCTTGATATTAACAAAGGAGAAGAGAAGAGGCTTTAAAATAGCTTTCTGATGCCATTTCAGGTCATCTTATTTTCAAAATTTCCCTGGGGCAGCATGTCCCCAGACCTCTTAGCTTGGCATTCTGCATGTGCTTATCACATTCAGTTGAGTATCACATGATCTGAATATCACATCAGCTCAATAAAAGGCACCACTGCAGTCCATGGATGGCTGGACCACTCAAAATCTCTGGATTCCAGCCTTGTTTTGACATCCTTCGTTTCATTACTCTTCATTGTTCTATGATCCCTATTTCAATTTGAAATTTGTAAACGTTAAACCAGGCACATGCTGATGGGCAGCAGTGGGCATGCACCTGGTTTATTGAAATTGTTTTGCAAAAACCATGTCTGCATGTCTCCATATATGAACTTGTATTCTTGTTAATCATACATTACAATAAGAGATTTGGGTTTTCTGGCCAAAGCTGTCAGCTTTACAATACCATCCTGGTGCCTTGGCAGTATTGGTTAGGTCTAACCAAGCCCAAAAGTGTCTTCAGTTCAGCCCTAAATGCTTCCAATAGATTGTATTGAATGGAATTTTCTTCTGACTGACTAACTGCCTGCCTGCCTGATGCCTTCAGACGGGTGTAACCAGATAACGGCTGAGACAGCTAGATAACAGTCCCAAGATGTGCCTTTTGCATATTGCCGTATGTACAATGCATGCATCATGGGCTTACCTTTGTCCTCCTTTCTTTTTTCTGACAGCCAAAGGTGTTGATTGATAGTAGAATGATGGCTTCCTTATAATGATCATCCGTATTTCCATGGTGACTGGATTGATTTCAAGTTGAATCGTTTCTCCTACTGTTCTTCATTTGTAGTGCTGCGAAACGGGCCAGACGTAACTGAAAGCGAAGTGTAATGGCCACTTTTACTTTCAAGTTAGTAATTGGTAGTTTGGGTGTACAAAACATCTATTATTCATAGTGACTAGATTGATTGCAGAGATGCTTCTCCTACCTGTGCTTCGTTTGTAGTGCTGTGTAACAGGCTGAACATAGCGGAAAATGAAGCATAATAGTCACTTCACTTTGGAGTCAGTAATTGATATTTGGGACATGCATTCGGTCAAAAATCTTCCTTTCTTTTGATGCCGTATGTGCGGGTTCACTAGCCATAATAATTGTACGAATATAAGGGAAAGGTAGACTGAATTAGTGTCCACTAGAGTATCTGCAGGTGTAGGCGACCTCCCTTGTTTCCCTACCTTTTTTTGCTATGATGCCTGATCGAATTTAAATTCTTAATTTTCCTTGTCACATGAGAACAAGTTGACAATTACAATGGATAAGACACTTACAAAAATAATTATACAACAAGAAAACAACAGAGTGAAATACAAGGTGATTTGACAACTGGAGAATATAGATTGAACAGTAGCCATTACACTTTGCCGTCACCTATTTCAGTCCAAACCACAATGTTACAAATAAAGAACAGTGCGTATGAAAAGCATCTCTGCAAACAGTCTAATTGCTATGGAAAATACAATCGAGATACCAACACAACCACAGGAAAACCACACCAATACCATACGTGGTCAGCAAAAAGAACTGGAACATAAAGGCAAGTCCATCATGCAGGTATTGTAGTACTGCGGTTGAAGAATAGGTGCATCTTGGGACGAAGCAACATTGAATAGTAAAGAAATCGAGCCTATAACTATATCCATTGTTGGCTGAAGACATCAGTTAGTTAGTAAAGTAGTTGGTTAATCAGAATAAAATTCTGTTAAATATAAAATTTTTTAAATTTCATAGAAACTTTTAGGAAGGGTTTTGGGTTGGTCTGAAGATATTGTGGGCTTGACTGTGCCTAACCAATACTGCCAAGTTGTCATGAAGGGAAATTGAGGCTGGTTTTAGGATGATATTTTTGGCTGGAAAACCCAGTTCTGAATGATCCCTGATATACAGTACTACCTACTGTACTGTATGATACTACCGTACTGTATGATGGCAACCAAAATGTGGATGTCAGTTGAAAGCACAAATGACAATGGACATCATGTGGAAGGAACTATTTGCAATTGTTGTAGCAGTGCACACCTGGGGATCATATTGGTGCAAGCAAAAGATCTTGTTTCACTGCGATAACCAAGCTGTAGTCAGTATATGGAAATCAGGTACCACCGGTGCAAGCAAGACCATGGACTTGGTTCATTTACTGTATTTTTGTGCTGCTAAATATAACATCAATGTCTGCATCACTTACATACCAGGTAATAATAATGACATTGATGACTGTCTATCTCGTTATAAACAAGACAAATTTCAAATGCTAGCCCCAAAAGCGAACTATGCACAGGACATTACACCTGCATGGCCTACCAACTCCTTCACTGAAGCTTCATGTAATACCAGTCTGATGGAGTTGCCGCATCCACCACTCATAGAGGTAACCAGCAAGAGCTTACCATCTCACTCCTCTTCAGTCCGCATTGCAAAACACACCCTACCTTAAAATCATCTGGCTCACATCATAACATAACACTTTAACCTCCATCGCACCCTGTTTTCATGCACAGTTAACCTTAATTATTATTATTAATTGTAATAGTATCCTGTGTCGCCTTGTACAACTAATACAATACATATAAGTAAGTACATAAAAAATAAAATAAATGAAATAAATAAATCTATATTATTATTATATAATAATAATGAAGATAATAATAATGAAGTGTGCAAAAACACTAGATTTTAATACATATGTTATTGTACTGTACTGTATGTAGTGTTATATTATCACTGTCAGTCCTGTCATCTTACAGCTGGGTGGCTGAGGAATTTTGGCTGGAAATTGGGCGCAGAAACTGCAAAGCTCATTGTTCTATGGAACAACGAATTATTACTTAACTTACAAAAACTAAGGTGTCACCTAATTGAATAACATCATCGGATTGCATTTTGTTGCTCACAAGCCATAGAAATTTACTTAACAGTAACATTATGTATACAGTTTATGGTTTCAATTATGCATGGTAAGCTTTCATAGTATACTACATGTAACTACAGCCCAATGACATCCTCAGCTGCCCAGCTTTCACCCAAAGCAACAAAGCAACAGAATCTTGTTATCACGTTTGTTTAATCTATGTTGTTACGGTGGAGTAAGGTGGGAGGAAGGGAGGCGATAGGAGGCTTCACACACTGAGAATTCCGAGGGTGCTAGTACTCACTTGTATGTTAAGGATGATATTTTTGGCTGGAAAACCCAGTTCTGAATGATCCCTGATATACAGTACTACCTACTGTACTGTATCCGTACTGTATGATGGCAACCAAAATGTGGATGTCAGTAAAGAAGAACACAACATTCACACAGTGTACCTATAAGAAGTACTGTACCACTACATTAACTTGTTTTATGCTCTTTCTATTCTTATTCTAGGGGGAAAAAAAAAGTCACCAGCGAAAAAGTCAGGTAAGGAGGAGAATTAGTAATTATAATCAAATGGAAACCTGTGCTGTATTTTTGTAAAAAATTGATACAATGAAGAAATTGTCTGTGATTTTTGTACCATAATATCAGTATTGTTCTTTATTTGTATGGCTATGTGGCAGGCAGAACATAGCTAAAAACCAAGTGAAATAGCTACTTGCTTTACTTACTGTAGTTTAAGATGTGTGTTAAGTGGTGACATTAAATTGTTTTAGGCTGTATATTCAAAATTTTTCATAATTTTTACAGAATGTATGTGCTGTTTTCTTTCTATTTTATTCTAGGAAAAAAGAAGTCATCACCAAAAACGTCAGGTAAGGAATGGAATTAGTAATTACTTTATACAGAATTATTGCAACTGAACAGTGTATGAAGTAGCATAGTTTTATATACTTGTACACTGTTCTTTCCATAGGTAAAAAGAAGAGGCAACAGAAAAAGACACCAGGTAAGGAAGAGGATTTTTAATTATATATGCTAATCTTTACACAATAATATTGTATTCCTATCAGGGCCGCCCACAGGGGGGGGGCATTTTGCCCCGGGCCCCAGCCTGAAAGGGACCCCCTGAATACCTGTTTAAAGATTGATATACTCTAATAGAGCAGTCAGATCTAAATACTCTAATAGAGCAGTCACAGTATTCTTCAGAGGAGCAGTGTAGCAAGCTTATAGATAAGGAGATATGGTTGGTGATGGGTAGTTTTGTCATTGCCAGCAGGTTGTGATCTTTTTTTCTTTTTTTTTTAATTTTTTTTTTATGGTCTTCACATTACAACTTGGGTCAAGGGCCCCACTTTAACTCTTTGCCCTGGGTCCCTTAATTTCTCTGGGCGGCCCTGATTCCTATGATTTCATAGCAGTAATATATTTTACTGATGTACTTGTACTGTCTACAAATTAACTTATCCATGTACTTCTGTGTAGGGGCCACCACACCTGGATCATCGTCTTCAAGTACCTCAAGTATGTATGCGTAAATGTAGCTGTATGTGATACCATGGCCATGAAGGATTTGGTTGATCTCAAGTGGCTGTAGTATAAGTAATAAATACCACACAAGTGTGCACATGAAAAGACAAACCTACATTCACCACATTTCTTTAGTTTTATACAAAGGTACCTAAACATTGACTGTGGATTTAAAGCATGTTCACAAATGTTAATTGTGATTGTGTGGTATTGCTATATAGTTTTAGTGGTACCAATTTCTAGTCATATAACCCCATTGAGGACAGGGATAGATACAGGGTTTTTGGAGGTCTGTAGGGCACAGCTCTCATAGTTCTAGTGAATTGCTGATTCGTTGCCAGTTTCAAAATAGAAGAGCATTTGCTTTACCCACACTTGCAGCATACAAGATCATTTGGGCAGGATGATGTGGTAACAGTAGATCTTAAACCAAACTAGCCAGCAATGTGTAAAAGTCAACCCACAACATTGTTACTTGCTGTACAGTTAAATCAACCTTTCCAAGCCTTTGCAGAAGGATTTGAAGGTTGGGCACTTCACTTTACATTATACTGTACAACAAGTCTCTTTGTGATTTTGGCTTTGGGTGACTGTTCTTTCAATCCTCTCAATTAAAAAAAAACACTCTTTTGGAAACCAGTGAACTCCCCCTAGAACTGTTGGTACCTTACATGCACACACTGTGGCTAAGAAATGTATCCATTTAATACTATTCTTTCCATTTTGTAGAAGCAAAAAAGAGGCCACGTAAGGATGATGATGATGATGATGATGATGATGTTGGTTAGTATTACAGTCATGTTGCATACTTGCTGAGCATGTGACTCTACTGAATGAATAATTACCTTTAGGATTTAAAATCTTATTCAGTCTTTGAACACAAGCAACAAAACAAGTGTAGAACAATATAATGTGACTTCATATATGATTAGAAAATGGTATGCATAATATGCTTTGATCCCTGGAGAATAATGAGGTTTTTAAAATCCACTAAGAGACCTGCTGGCAGGTTCATAAAATGGTTAGAGACCTGCTAGCAGAAAGACTTCAATGCATCACAAATCTCACTTTCAATCATTGATTTGCAATGCTCCCTCCAAGCATATTCCAGCTGATAGCCTGCAATGGGTGAACAGGTGATTAACCACTCTATTCATTTTGTAGGCATGTCTAAAACAATTCGATTATGGAATAACAGTGTACATACATTTGTTACGATGTGCGGAGAAGTCCAGAAATATCATGGAAAATTCTGTTTAGTGTCTATCTGTTTCTATGGTGTTTTAAGGCTGTTTTCGTCTTCTGTTGAACAATACTAAAGACCTAAATGGGTAGGCTTCCTTGTAGAAACGTTATTTTACACCACGTAATGTAGATGGGGTCCGTATTCAAAACCATGCCTTCTGTTCTTCATACTACTGTGGTGCCACTGAAGACACAACTTGTGGCAAATCATTCCCATCATATAAATCCACACACACTGCTTCTTTGACACACATGTTCTTTACACTGCTGTGAGCACTGGCTACTGCTAATCCGAGTACTAATCCACGTTAAATCTTATTGATCACTGCCTTTTCAGCCCAGCTGTGTAGGATCCCAAGTCTAAGGTTTGTGAACTTCTGAAAGAAAGCAGTGCAAGCTTCAATTTTTCAGAGCTTTGTCAAAGCACGTTTAGTCTTTTGAAATTATTTAACAGTGTGTGATGATTTCAGAACGACATACAGTATAACCCAGTCCCACAATGACTCCACCTATATACCCATATAAAGTGCATACATTTTCTAAGTTAGAGACCACACCCTCAGATCTTCGTGCTAGATCTCTAACCTACACATATTTGGCACTAATTTTAATCAATAGACATAGTTCAGCTACACCTTTATTATCACAGGGTAGTAAACTGAGAATAAACTGTTCTACAGTACCTAAGTAAATTCTTATTATTGAGATTTCCATCATTTAAATACCTGTGAGCAAGTATAATTAGTTTGAAAGCCCAATTTATTGGTTAAATATATAGTAAATCCATTAACCCAATTATACCACTATTTGTTTCTAAAAATAATTGTAAGGATTGTTATGCATATTATATGATATCTCTGTTATCATTATTAACTAAGTGGTATGTTTCAGGAAGCAAAGATAAGGGAGGCCATAGCAATGGGCCAAAAGCACCAAAAAGACCAAATGTGGACGATGCTGGTATGGAATTTATCGTTGTATTATGTTTGTATTATAAACGTTTGTTGTGCAGTCAATGATGTACGTGTTATAATGACTTTACTATTGTATGTTTATAGAACTGTGCATGTAGGTATCACACAGTAGATACTACTGTATAGTGGGGTAACCACTGAATATTAATGGGATGCTGCTATTAAAAACAATATCACATCCATTATAGAATAGTCTTAGTGCATCTAACTTCTATTTCAGTTTTAAAAACAAGAAGACTTTTACAGAAAGTAGAGAATTGCCAAAGCCAAATATTGTCTGCCTCCAAGCCTGCCAGCAAGGCTAAAGACAGCACAGCATAACACTAGTCTCACATGTGGCTCTGGCTCTGACGACCGTCTACCTTCTATGCTTTCATGTTCATATTTTCATGAAATGAAGAGCCATTAATTTTTCTTATCAATATTTTTTATTTGAAATATTTACAACTACTGTACATAAATAGGAGTAGCTAGCTGTAGATACATATAATGATTGCTACTGAAAACAGAACAAAGTAATCATGGCTTGAAATCATATCGAGTGCAGCTGATCAGAGCTTGACAACCATTCTCTGAAACAATCAGAGCACAGTGGCTATGTCCTAGCTAGAACATGCTGCTCAGTTGTCTAAGTTAGATTGACAGTGCCGAATGGTTGTGTTTAGGGCTGGGACGGATATTGAAATTTACCTTCGAATATTTGCTAGTAAAATGTTGGAACATTCGAAGCTTCGGTGTCAGCTTTCAAGTTACAGGTTATCTTGTATTTTATATGCGCATCCTTCTTAGGTTTTATGTTTCTAAAAAGTTTGTAAGAATTTGGAAAGTGCATGGCAGCAGTACTGACTGACGTGATCGATCGATTGCAAATGGGCGTGCCCACTACACTGCAACCATGCATAGGTAAACACCAAGTAATGGCTAAAACTTCGATGGTTTAAAAGTGGGAATGGCACATGAAGATCAATCGTGGAGAGACAAACATTGATCACGCAAGAGGAATAAGCAGCTGCAATAAAGATAACGATGTTAATTTGTAATTCTATGAGTGCATTACGAAGCTTTGAAGGATACTTTTATAATTTGAAGTTTACTTAGCCTTCGAACCTATGAAGCATTCAAAGCTTCGTCCCAGCCCTAGTTGTGTTGCACACAATTTGCACCTCTTGCAAGATGTCATCATGGTGTGGCTATTGGCGTATTATGAGATGAGTTATGTCGTGAACATCCTGCAGATTTCATCCATCATTTCAGTCTTCTATTTCACTGCCATGGAGATCTCAACAAAGGCTTACAGTAGACATGCATCACTACAAGTACACCAAAAATCAGCCAGTCACTTACTTACTCAGTCGGTAGAGAATTCTGTTAAAGATTTTTTGTTAAAATTCCATAGCAACTTTTTGCAAGTGTTTAAGGTAGATCTGAAAGCTTGTTTGGGCTTAGTTTTACCTAACCAATGCTGCCTCATCATCGTCTGAGAAAATTGAGGCTAATTTTGGGTGATGCTATTTTGTCGGCCACGCCTACTCCTTTGTAGTCCCTACTATACAGTACTATCATATTGTTTGATATAGCTACTTGTATGTATAAATAGCATTATCAGGATTCTTTTTTATATATGTATGGATATAGGTCCAAGTGAAGATGCACAGAGAGAGTAAGTTGAGTTTGTTTGTTGTACTTTGTGTATTTTTTAGATGACAATAGAACATTTGACTTACTGTAGCACATGTCATGTTGTACTGGTTAATAGTCATAGCTACTATAACTTTCTGGAAGGAAAGCAATGTGGGTACTGTGTGAAGGTAGATACTATCCAAGGGTGGCTACTATGAGCTTATCGGACAGTACCCCACTGTGCCTATGTGAATGTTTGAGTGAATGACCTCAAGTAACCATTCCTTTACCCTTTAAGGACTACAGTAATTTATACACTGCCTACCCTGAAAACCCGCAAGTTTTATGAAATTTGCATATTCTATTACTTAGCAAGTTTGTAGTGTTATCAAAACTGCAGGAAGTACGTGTAGTAAGGGCTAATACAAACTGTAGTACAGATTCACCTATCAATAATAAGCAGAACTATCAAAGTTATAAGTGTGCAGAACTTACCATCTTCAACTAGCAAAGTGATTTGTTAACACTGGTGACGACCTGTCTTCTTCGCGATGAAATCTATAACAAACCATTGCTTTACTCCTTTTAAAGAGCGCCAACACGTGATCTTGTATATCATTAGATGCATCTCTAAATGAAGCGTGCCGTGAAATTCATTGTAGCTTAATACTAGCTACAGGCGAAAGTTGTGGACTGATTTGTACAAGGTTAGTTTTGTTGTTGTGTAAATATAATATACTAAAAATTAGAAGGCTGGCATAGTTTCACGTAATATATTGGCAATGTGTATCAAAACAATCGTCTACTAATGGCGAACAAAATCGTCTTTGTTTAAAGCCCATAGCTTCTAATACTGCGAAGATATAGCTCTTTGTTATCTGTTACTTACGTGTACGATGCTTGGCTTTCGCGTGAGGCTATATTTGGACGTACATGTACAACAGTGGTCCTTAAAGGGTTAATGCTGTTATCCACTTGGCTCCTCTCGAAAATATAGTTAATGCTGTTATCCACTTGGCTCCTCTCGAAAATATAGTTAATGCTGTTATCCACTTGGCTCCTCTCGAAAATATAATTTCCTTGCTTAAAACAACTCCTTTGCTTACTTCAAACTTGTGTTAGCAACACTTGCAGCAACATATTCAGGTACTAGTCGCAGCTCTTATCTGAGGGCTACTTTTATGACAACAATTCAAATTTGTGCTGTAGCTACTGTCTGTTTATGTGAGCCATGGCTATTAACCAGTAAAACATGGTAACTGTGTATAAAAATATAAATATAACTCTTTATCTCACTAAGTGAATTGTCTGACAGTTGATGTATCCATCTAATAGTGATATAGATCTTTTTTTTGTAATCATCCTTGTTAGCTTTTAAAATTTCTTACACTTGTGTATTTGTGAAATAAGTAATGATGAACTGCAAAAGTGGAAAATAGTTATGTATTTAGTATATAAACAATCATGCAATACAATAGTATATTAAAAATTATGAATTTAAAAATGAAGTAGGGATCCAGCGATAGAAGTAGTGAAACAAGAAATAAACAATGGTAGCTACAGTGTATTATAGCATAGCCCAGTGGGAAATCCCTACGTTGGCATGGTATAGCAATTGTTTTGTGTTCAATGCCAAAGTAGGGATTTAATGACAAGTGCCTTTTGACATACCGCAGTACGTAGAATGCATTCTTCATGGATGTACCAGAGTTCTCATTTTGTTCCATTCATCTTTGCTGACAGTGAGCAGTTCTTGATTCGTACTGCTGTGTAATGGGTTGAACATAGCCAACAATGAAGCATAATGGATACTTCACTTTTCAGACAATAATTGATATAACTGGGACGTGTGGCATCATTTCGGTATGTGTGGATTGCAGAGGTGCTTTTTGAACAGTTCTTGATTCAAAATGCTGCATAAAAAAATGGGTTGAACATAGCTGACAATGAAGTTTAATGGATACTTCACTTTTCAGACGATAATTGGGGTGTGCGGTGCCATTTCAGATGTGGTATGCATGGGTTCACAAGTCGTAATAATTATTTACAAAAAAAGTTAACAAACAAGTACACAGAAAAATTTGGAATTTTCAACAAGAGTAGGGACCATAGCACATCAATAAAAAGTACTGGAACAAGAAGCTGGAGTAGTGCACAATATTAATTCACTGTAAAACAATAAGCTGTGTTATATCCCTTTATGTGCTCAAGATACCATAATGGAAATGCACAGTAGGGATATAACACTTCTTATTATTTTACTGTGATTTAATATCATGCACTACTCCAGCTTGTTTCAGTACTTTTTATCGATGTGCTATGGTCCGTACTCTAGTTGAAAATTCCAAATTCTGTGTACCTGTATATACATAGGTAGTATGCAAATAATGGTATTATAAGTTGAGCATTTAACTATTGTTTTTTTGTCTTTACATGTATTCTACAGTGCTGTTGAAATAATGGAAGAGGATACTAAGACAGCCATTACATTGTAAGATATTATAATTGGATTTAATTAAGTATAGATTAGAGACCTAACACAAACATCTTCAAGGTTTTAAAGCTGAGGTTTTTCTAACACAACTCCCAAGGGCATGATCTCTAACTGACTTAGATAATGATGATTATTGAGTATAACATTATAGGTTGAGTCATCGTCATTTTAAAATCATCACACAATGTTAGAAATAAGTGCGGCAGATTGAACATGTTTTGTGAGCTTCCCTTCCTAAATAACAGGATGTGGTAATTAATGAACTACAAAATAATTAACAAATTATGAACTCGATAGAATTGTATTTTAACTGTATCAATTGATGTAACATGCTAGCAGTTATACTCTTGTGTGACTGCTGAACCGACTGAGTGAAGCTAACGTACCGCACATGCGTTATTATTCTTATAAATTCATATTTCTTTTTAATGCTGTCCCATAGCTTGCGTGAAATGGCTCAGTGTTCTACCCCCCCCCCCCCCATTAACTATGTGTAAATTATATTATTATAAAAAAATTTGGTAAATCATCATTATAAAGATAGTGTACAATTGCCATCAATGCTGCCACACTAATAAGGCATTGAGGCTGAATATAATTTATAAGCACTGCATAATGTGTATGTATTGATATGATAGGCTGATTGGGGAAGATGATGAAGACCGCAGCAGGGGTGGTCTGCATGTCTACACAAATGTAGAAACATTTACAAGATATGAGTTAAAGCAGCTGTCAAGTGCAGTAGAGGTGGCACTTACAGTAAGTATTTGTAAGTATTTTTGTCTGTTTTTACTGTGGTTCAACATCCACAGTTGTGCAATGAGAATGTGAAGCTTGATATGACCAGGTTACAGGAATTGATTGCATACCATTTATTAGTTACCCACTCAGTAAGTACACCCACTATGCATTCTCATGCACGCACCATGCACACCACATCAACAGACACTGCTGCACCACATGCAAGCAGCACCCCATCACATACAAGCAGCACTGCATCTGAAGAACTGCTTGCAAAAATGGAGCGCCTTAATGCATACTGCCAGTCATTGCGAGAGGAGAATGACAGATTGAAATCCAAACTTAATGGAACAACCGAAACTGTAGTTACTTCCAAAAGGTGGCAAGAGTATGCTAATAGTGTGATTGGAGCAGAGAGCAGTAGGGCAACTCCTAAATATGAATACAACTGTGCCCATAGTCTAAATCCGGAGTGGACCGAAGGCTCGTGCAATTGGTCAAAAAAAAGAACTACGCTTCTAGCTTACATCAAGCATTTAAAGGAAAAACATGGCGAAGATATTAGAAAAAAAGCTGAAAAAGATCTGCTACCCGTTCGTTCTACAATCCAACCAGCAGAAAGTGCCCGTCGAGCCCAAGATGTGGCTAAAGAGCAACGCAAAGCTCAACGTGTAGGCGAGAACGAACGGGTAGCCAGAAGGCTAATCATTGTAGATAGAAGGGAAAGTAGCGAAAGTAGTCGGTGTGATTGGCTTTCAAGGAATGCAAATGGGTCTGTTGCACTTAGGAGATCTGCACGGCTAAGGGCTCTTCCTAGACCCAACTATGCAGAATATGACACAGATTCAGACATAGAGTAGTGCTGTGTGATAATCATTATCATTATTGTAAAAATTTCATTATGGCTTTATTATGGTAATAGTAGATTTTTGGATAATACTGTAAACCACACGGGCCAACCTGAAATGAGGTAATGTTACTGTACATTCTAAGAAAAATTCAAACAGGATACTTGGATTTTTTTTGTTTGTTGTGGTACTGACTTCCACTTATAGATATAAAGCTGTGTAATGAGTGACATAATGAGACATATACAGTATTTTGTTTAGTGTTTGTGTGTGTTAAATCAATTATCATGATATTGCGATAATGAGGTGCATTATTGCAATAATAAAACTTTTCAATATCACACGTCCTTAAATATAGAGTGATCTAGCTGCATTGCTATACACATCTTCCCTTTGCTTCTGTATCTGAATATTGCATCAATGCAGCTGGGTCATGGTGCTACATTAAATTTTAGGAACTTAGTCGACAAATTTTGTTCACTATTTTACTTGTTTGTGCATGTTTTGTAAATTAACTAATGTGTGTGTTATTAATTAAGAATGCCTCCAATTTTTTGCTGTGGAATATATAGAAAGGTAATAACTACAGGTGGACCAAGAAAAGCATCTTTGTAATTATATTGTAGCTTATAAAAGTTTTTTTTTTCAATGTAATTTCTTTGGAAAAATCACTAGTTGGTTATTACACAATTGAAAATAATGTCCCTGGCAGTTAAGTAGTTATCATGTCAGTAGGATGTATCCTGAATTGCTTTTCTACCTCACTGCTATATACTGTACTGTAGTGGTTATACTGTCTAATAGTTAATTAAATGGGGTTAGTAGGGATCATGGGAACAGAAAGAGGCAAGTCTCTTACACCTGGCTGTACTACTTTTGTATTAGTTAGCTGTAGGGTAAGCAATTTCACTATATTCATACTTGATTTTTAAATCAGGCATATGAGTGCATGCTTGGTTTATGTGTGTGTACTTGATATGGAAAAGTAACGTGGGCTTTAAAAGCAGATATTCACTTAATGTGTGTAGTCATCTATACACTCACCACACTCTGTACTTCTCTCATGATGAACAGGTCAGCTTGTTTATACAGCTCACAACTTGCTACACATGTTTACAGTTGGCAAGATTTGTCGACTGCCACAAAACTTGCTTAGCATTCAAACACTTATATTGATGATCTTCCAAATGGTTACAACTACTCAACAAGTATTTGATATTTTTCATGATGCCACTTATCTATAAGAAAATATGTCAATGTTTTACCAAAATGATAATGGCTGCAGGAAGAGTAATCAATCCTACTTGTGGTCTCCATGTTTCAACCCTCAAGGTTATGTGATGTAATCTTGGGTGTTGACATGTGACCTGCCACAATCAACAAACATTCCAATTGTAGTAAATATCAAAGTCCCATATCTCAACTATTGTAAAGATTATCATATGCATAATCTTGATAGTTGTTTTGTGGTTAGCCTATTATTTTAGCTATGCTTTTAGTATTAGCAAATGCATTTAATAGTAAAAGTAGATAATTAAACTCTATGCTATGATGCACTTCAGCATAGGTATAATAAGCTTTGCACTGAAGTGGTTGCTTTATGCCAGTTTGAAATACAGGTAGTGACTTACATTGTGAACGGTATTCCCATAAGGGCTCTTCAGAAGGGCAGCCATGAGGCTTTGTCAATGGTTTTGTCAAGAGAATTTGTGGGAAAGGACACAATTGACAAACTACAGTATAAAACAATTTAAACCGTAAAAACTTTAGAGTGGTACAAGTAAGAGTGCAAACTATGGTTTTATGGTGAAGCCCATGTACATCATACAGTACAATCATACACTACGATAGTAGTGTATAGTAGGGACCACAAAGGAGTAGGCATGTTCCACGAAATAAAATCATCCAAAAATCAACCTCAATTTTCCCTGACGACGATGAGGCAGTATTGGTTAGGTAAAACTAAGCCCAAACAAACTTTCAGATCGACCCGAAATGCTTTCAACAAGTTGCTACTGAATTTTTAAAATTTTAAAATTTTCTAGTGAGTGAGTGACTGCCTGCCTATGGCTTCAGACAAACGTAACTCAATGATGGCTAAGGCTATGGGCTTGATTTTTTCACTGTTTGATGTCACTTCGGCTCAACAGGTGCCTTTTGGCATACCACAGTATGTACAATGCATTCTTCATGGACTTACCAGTGTTCTCCTTTGTGTCCCATTCATCTTTGCTGACAGTGAAAAGTGTTGATTTGGTGATAGCATGTAATTGCTTCCCTTGTAATGGAAAATGTCCCAGCTTATTTGTCATAGTGGCTATTTTGAGAGCAGAGGTGCCTTTCAAACAGCTCTTAATTCGTACTGCTGTGTAACGGGTTGAATATAGTGACAACGAAGTGTAATGGTTACTTCACTTTTTAGACAATAATCGATATAACTGTTGCATGCGGCACCATTTCTTTTGGTATGCATGGATTGTAGAGGTGCTTTTCATGATTCAAAATGCTGCGTAACGGGTTGAACATAGCTGACAATGAAACGTAATGGATACTTCACTTTTCAGACAATAATTGGGGCGCGTGGCACTATTTCAGATGTGGTATTCGTGGGTTCACCATTCATAATAATTATTTACGAAAAAAGTTAACAAACAAGTACACAGAAAAGTTTGGAATTTTCAGCTAGAGTAGGGACCATAACACATCAATAAAAAGTACTGAAACAAGCTGGAGTAGTGCATGATATTAAATCACAATAAAACAATAAGAGGTGTTATATCCCTACTATGCTCAAGATACCATAATGGAAATGCACGGTAGGGATATAACACTTATTGTTTTACTGTGAATTAATATCATGCACTACTCCAGCTTGTTTCGGTACTTTTTATCGATGTGCTATGGTCCATACTCTAGTTAAAAATTCCAAATTTTTCTATGTATAGGCCTAATTTTAAGCACTTTTCAGTGCACTATGTCTTCAGAATTCATTGCAAAAAGTATACTGAATCTGGATTAAGATGGGTCTACCAGGGGAGGTTTTACTTTGGGTAGGGAGTGTTATTCTCAAATGTGTAGACCTTACTCAAAAGTCTGATTGGTTTGTAAACTATTTGTCATCATGATGTACAGTGTCTGTTACATACAGGTTGTATTCATATTGCAAGTGTATCTAGAATTTGCCTGAACTTTATACAAGTGTAGCATAAGAAGTAGGAAAGAAATTTAGGAAAACTGAATGAGTTGACTTTAATAGGAATACACATGGCAGACAGACAGACAGACAGACAGACGGATGGATGGACAGCTGTCACAAAATACATTTAGATTATCTTTTTGATTATAGTGAAGCTTACAAATTACTACTTCTTACTGCTAACAATTTGAGGCTACCACCATTTTTACTTGCAATATGAATATGGCCTGTAGAGCACACACACTTCACCTGATAGTGGCATACAGCTTACAGATCAATGTTTGATATTCAAAACTATGCAAAGCTATCTAAATAATGTATACTATTCATTTTATTTCTGTAACATTTTGTTTTAGTGCTTGAATTTGTAGACAACCAGCAGTAGTAAATGTTGAGTGTGCTTTTATGTATTGCTGAATCCTAGCTTAGTGAACCTTAATGTGATATTTGCTATCCAAATACATTCTTCCTGTCAATGTGTTACACGTTTACACATATCATACAGTACAGTAGTACTGTATATTAGGTATCATGAAGGTTTGGGCTTTTCTGATCAAAAATATCACCCTAAAGTAAGCCTCACAATACCTTCATGTTGTCTTGGCAGTATTGGGTACAATCAAGCCCTAAAGTGCCTTCAGTACAACATCCAAAAAGTTGTTAAAAATATATCTAGTAGAATTTTCTTCTAACTAGCTAACTAATTCCTTCAGACAAAAAGTGTAACTTGATAATGGCTATGGATACGGAGTTGATTATTTCACTGTTTGATATTGCTTCAGCCTGGCAGGTACCTTTTGGCATACCGCAGTATGTAGAATACACACATCATGGACTTACCTTTGTCCTCCTTTGTGTCCAGACTGGATTGATTACAGGAGCACGTCTCTTACTGTTCTCATGTAATGTTGTGTAACAGGTTGGACATAGTTGAAAGTGAAACCACTTCCACCTTTAAGTCGGTATTTGATACTTGGGGTGCATAAATCACTCGTATTTTTTGTAGTGACTGAATTGATTGCAGAGGCATTTCTTCTACTGTCCTTCCTTTGTATCACTGTGTAACAGGCTGAACATGGTTAAAAACGAAGCATATTGGCTACTTCATATTCGATCAAGTCAGTAATTGATATTTGGAGTGCATGTCCAGACGAAACATTAACTCTGGGGCCATTCTTTCTTTGCACAGGTTCACAAGTCATAATAATTTTATTCTTTATGAGCTATAATTGCTTATACAACTTCACTACGAACAGGAACTCAAACAGAAACTAACTCCCACTCACTAGAATATATTCTTTGTGCTCAGTTGATGTCGTCCTCATAATAGGATATAGTTTATTGGTGCTCAGTGTATCATATCCATACTGCTGGTTATCAACAAAACAATAGTTTTTGTCCAATAGAGTACATTCAGTGCCCTCAAACACAAAAACAAAAATAGAAGTACAACAAGTAGTATATATCATGTTTAGATGGCTTTGCATTGCTTTGGATTTCATAGATTTTTGCATTTAAGGCAACCTTAGGGTTTTTCCAAAGAAATTATGTGGAAGAAAAGAACAATATTAAGCTACAATGGTTGCTTAGATGCTTCTCTGTGGGAAACTTTGGCTATACCTTTCATTGTAGATTCCTCAGTAATAAATTGTTGTGTATTTGTAATTAATAACACATACAAAAAAATAAAATTACAAAATATGTATAATATAGAAAATATAGTCATCAAATAAATGTACTAGGTTCCTGATATATGTATGTAGCACATTTCTGACTAAGGAGGTATGAATAATGAAAATTTTTATTATTGAGTTATCACAATAACTGGTTAAACATACAAGTACCAGTGTGTTGGAGTGTCAAATGCTGCGCTGGATGGAGCGGCTCTGTTATTATGTTATTATGTGGCAAGTTATCCTCCAGTAGTAACTGAAATTATCACTTAGATTGGTTCATGACACCATAACAACCAAATGGTATTGTTTACTAATGGATCAAAGGGATATGTTAGTACAAAAGCACACCGTGTCATGGGTTGGTGGAGTGGCATCGCATGGCAAACAAGGGCTAAAACCTGGAGGAGATTAATATGGCGATTGACCTGTTTTAAATAAATGTCCAGTCTGTGTTCATTTTTCAGTTGTTTCAGTGATCAGTCCCAGCAGTGTATAGTGAAGAATCAACCTCCTTCAATAACTTCTGGCTCCATTGTTCTAGCATACAGGATCTGCAAAGGAATTCAAACAGGAACTTTAATATCCATAAACTGCTATACACTCCCACACACTGGGATATAAAATAGTTATACTCATTATACTTGGATGATATCATTGTTATTATTTACACTCATCCTCAACTTGACCTCAGAATTGTAAAATAACAAATGATATCATCCTCGTAACAGGATATAGCTATAAGTATATGTCTCAGTAAATTTATCACTGTGTCACTCATTATGTAATTGTGTTTACTTTATAGCTAGAAAGCTAGTATCACGACAAAGAATTAAAAGCATTTCTGTTAGAATTTTATCTGGAGTTGTAATATTAACTCATTTAATGTTGGCCACCTATAGTTTACAGCGAAATCCAAAAGTTTACTATTATCACAATAGTGCAATAATGAAATTTTCACATTAATGATGATAATTTTTCATGATTGTTGAGTTTCGCACAGCACTATTTCTGATTTCTGTGTCATGTTGACTTTTGCACAGCACCATCTGAATTCTGTGTCATAACAACACCGACTACTTGAACTTCCCATATATTTGTTCTTCCCATGTATGCGTCCATGCACTTGCCCGGTCTTGTGTCTTTGTTTTAACTACTTGCAAGTTGTAAATGTTTAGGTAGTTTTCATGTCTGGCTCGCTCATTCATTATTAGCTTATTTAATTGTTTCACTAATGGTATTGATCCACAGATTCTGTTGTTCAGATGAATTATAGGTACCCATAGTTCTTTTATTTTAAGTGTTCTTTTCTTTGCAATGAAAGGCGGCATGCATACTGTGTTTATCTGTTTAGACTCAGGTTGAGATGCCCAGCCATTTATTGACATTGCTTTACAAATTAAGCTATTATTATAATTTTGTGCAATCCTTATATTAAAGCAGCACCCCTGGCTTTGACCTGATGTTTATTTTAATCTGGCTTTAATACAGATAAATACAGTTATGATATCAGTACACTGTTCACATGTCATACACATGGCATATGTTGTGTATTGATATTGTCCAACACAGACACAATCATGTTCATATTTACACACACAAAAAGCACATTTGTAGCTACATCAGAAGTTCCTTTGCAAGGTACATCAAGAGTTAATGTTTTGAGATAACGATACTTCAACTCATTAGCTCTTGAATACAATGCACACACTGCTGCTATATAATGCAAGTCTTCCTTGGTAAAAGACTTTTGCAGCTTGTTAATGTCCATGTTTATGCAGTTAAAATAAGACAATAGGTTTCCTTAAAATTTAAAAGCAATGCAAGTTTTTTACAGAATTGTAATATACGGTATGCTTCTGCAAACATACACACATACTGAATTGCTAGAAACTTTTGTAGGAAAATTGTGTGTAGTGTTTGTTTATCAATTTATAGGACTGAAAATGGACAATTACAGTCTTCTCAACTTCTGTTTGAACACTTGTGTATTGTGTGTAGCTCATGATAGGCTGTTTATATTCCTATCTTGTGATATCCATGATACATAAGTGTTTTAATTGGAAGTTGAAAAGTGCATTCCTTTTGCTTTTATTAAATTTGTTCCATACTTTGTCCATTGATACTTTTAGCAATACAGTATTGTGTGTATACACATTATGCACGCACACCACAAAAAGCATTGTGCACACGACTATGCATGCACCCACACCAAAGCTGAGGGGTGTACTTTTGCTGAATGGGTCACAGATAGACTTGTGCAATCACTACGCAAGTTTGGTATACAAGCTCCATATACTTCCTGAACAAGTGACAGCTGCTACATCTCTGGCTCTCAAAATAAGTCTTGCTGATTGACCACCCCTATCAAGTAAGTTGTATGTTTATTGAAGTACTGTGATTGTGTCTATTTTATGACTGGATCTGCAAGAACCCCACTTGAGTTTAATAGAATACATTTAATGCAATGGGTATGTTTCAATTACTGGAATTCCTGTTTTTATGAACTACAGTGCTATTAGGGTCTCATCGTGTTTGTCGCTTAACTTTTTTATTGATGCTTTAAATGAGATGTACCATTCTCCCTATTTTTGTTGTCTGTTGCTACTATTTTGTAATGTTGTACAAATGTGGGTGCTAAACTAGCTTCCTGGTTCCTATTGTTAAAATTTCTGTTAATTATATCCAAATATAGTCAAAAATTCTGAAATTCTTGTGTAAATAGTTACATCAGTGTAATACTACTAATTAGCAGACATTTTGTATATTTTCTTTGTAGAATTTACCAACTTCCCCAGTGTTAACCTAGAAGCTCTTAGTCTGTGCATCAATTGGCAAGGCCAGGCCTCCCACATCCAACATCTATCATTATTCCTGACTATGGTGACTCGTGATATTGGATGATCTAAAAGTATGTTATCAATGTAACTAATACATCACATGATCTACAATTATATTCTTCATTACAAAACTTACGTGGATCTTAGTGTTGCTTTGTGTGGTGCATTTAAAATTCGATGACGGTATATCTAGTAATGGGCTCAAACATGCCACTGTGGGTCCTACCAAAGAACATACCGTATGCAAGGAAATCTTGACATCAAAAAAATTTGACGACGAATCGGTTTAATTCGTCAGATGTAAATTCGTCAAATGTTTATAAGTGCCCTTAAAAGTACAGGTTTTGCCTACAATTTCTTCATTTTCGTCAACATTTTATTCGTCAAATCTGCTGAAGTCTGAATTCGTCATATTTTTTGATGTCAAAATTTCCTTGCGTACGGTACCAGAAGTAGTATAATACTATTGCTGTCATATAGGGGTACAGCATATACTGGATTATATGGCCCCGGGTGAATTTATTCTTTCAAGTGACCTTCAATCCTGTCTTCTACTAAACAAGACCAGCAACCAGTGTTTATATATGCGATCAACTTCATCTTTCAGTGTTGTACTCTCCTCTCAGCATATTTACATATTCAAGCTTCTATAAAAGATTCTCTATAAAAGATTCTTCATCATTTATAGCACTGCACAGATTGCTACTAGCTAGGTGTTCATTTGAGACTTGGCTTTAATTTTATGACCAAGGCCATTGACACCGATTGTCAGTGTCAAGAAGTGCCATCTAAAACTTTATGGTAATAAGAATAGTGGAGAACTCTTGGTAATAACTCTTTAAATAGCCTTTACTCACCCGGAAAATGTCATTCTAGAGCTCAAGCTGAAAGCCCACTGAAATTGTACTGTACCATGCATTCTTGTGTTATAGCTTTGCATTCTTATCCTCGTTGGTAAGTTTAACACCATCAACTGCACCAAGTTACAGCAAGCTTGAACACATTGGATGTGATTCTGTATGCACAGCTTTTCTCCAGTTTGGTGGTCCCCATCCAGCCCCTTCATTACAGCATAGATCACCTGGCCTTTAATTTGCAATAAATTATTACAACCTAAAAATTACTTCTAGAACTCAAGGGTATCCTGTAACCTTAATGGCAATATAGTACTGTATATAGTATGAATTGTTACAGCTTGAGTGTGTTTATCTATTTCTCTAGTACTGACAAATTGAACAGTTAGCCACTGAAGGCCACCACAGTCAATTAACTCCAACTCTTAAGGTAATTTAAAGGTAATTTGTATTTTACTTGCATTTTATTAATTTTATAGGTGGTGGTTTCCATAGTGACAGTGTAGCCACCTGTATGATGTAAGTCAATTAGGTGTTGTAATATTAATATTATTTACAGCAGTTTCCTCTAATAGCCCACTTAGAATATTATGTATACTTTCTTCTAGAACAAACTGATTACCATGGTTTACCATGGTTCGTTAGATGCCACCACCACTATCAGTGCTACTGGCTACCATTAAGTGATCAACATCACTACTGCCACCGTCAGTAAGCCAGTTATTAAGGTAGTACATTGAATTGTTTTAATGTGAATTCATTCATCTAGGATTATGCAATGGTATTTGTGCTATTAAACCATGGGTAAAATGTAAGTTGAAGTACACACATGCACGCAAACACACACATACAAAAGCAAACCAAAGTTTGTGACAGTCGTACAAGACATGGCTATTGTAACCCAGTGGGATGCCTGTGCACCACTCTGGCACCTGAGCTTTGTGCAGGCAAATCCTCCGAGGCAGGGATAGAAGCCCGCAGGAGAACTATCCAGATTTCATGGAGAGAGATTGCTGAAGCTGAAGTTCCACAACAACTCCAACACTGCTAAATGAGACAAGGATAGTTGGTCCCATCATGTACTCATTGTTGACATTACAACTGGGCGGGCTGCTTCCCTTTCAAATGCAAACAATTTGGTAAACAATTTTTATACATAAATTATTACAACTCAAAAATTATTTCTGGAACTCGAGCGTATCCCATAACCTCAATGGCACTATTTTGTTTGTGGGATCACTCTACTATAGTACTGTATAGTGTTAATTGTTAATTGTTACAGCTTGAGTGTATTTATCTATTTTCTCTAGTAGTGACAAATTGAACAGTTAGCCACTGAAAGCCACCACAGTCAATTAGCTCCAACTCCTAAGGTAATTTAAAGGTATAATTTGTATTTTACTTGCATTTTATTAACTTTCCAGGCTAATAAAATGGTGGTTCCATATTAACAGTGTAGCCACCAGTATGATGTAAGTCAATTAGGTGTTGTAATATTAATATTACTTGCAGTAGTTTCCTAGTAGCCTACTTAGAATAGTATGTGTACTGATGTTTGTTTCTTCTAGGACAAATTGACTACCATGGTTCATATGCCACTACCATTATATGATCAGCACCACCACTGCCACTGCCAGTAAGCCAATTATTAAGGTAGTGCATTTGTAATGTAAATTAATTTTTGTCACTCATCACAACGGCAAAGAATGTTGCATTCATATAGCCAGTTGATCAGGTTTTGAGTGCCTATTGTACATTGCTTAGTTACCAATAGTGGACTTTTGATGGCTCTTACCCTTCCAACCCACCCATATATTATACGCCATTTTTAATTTCTTTTGGGTACAGAAAAGGTTGTGCCTAGGTTACTTATTTATTGTAGTTTGTTTATCAAGGCTTTATAGCACAAGTGCTGAAAGTTGAGTCTGTAGGACACATGGTCCTACAGCCTGATTAAAATGTTATATTCAGTAGGTTTGAAAAGTTGCTAAAAAGTGTTAGGACTCCTGTATTCACTCCCAAGGCTGGGCTGATGGTACAGAATCAATGCAGCTAGTGTATTATAAGTTTTTTTTAAATGTAAAACCTTGTGATTTTCTTTTGTCCGCCAACCTGTTTTGCATGCTGATTTGCCGAACTTAAATCTCACCAAACTTTCATTGTTTACAATATTATTGATTGTAATGGTTAGACAGTATCACAACAGCTGGTACAGATCCGCCACTGTTGGGAACTGATGCTGTGTGCTGCAATGGACAAATTTCATAATAATGAAAAAAAATTGACTGTTGCCCCTAGCAACCTAAATTTTACATTATTTATAGGTGTCAATGTCTTAAGTCACCTCTCCAAGTTTTAAAAGGATAGCATATATAAGTCATGAGATATGACATTTTGAGAGACTTGTTTTGGAGTCTCTTTGTGATATAGAAGCTTCTATTTTAATTGAACTTCAAAGCATTGCTAACATACCACCATTTTCTAAGCAATATTAATACTGGGACCCCCAAAAATGACGTGCGTCTATAATATCTTACTTGTGTGCAATTTCCTGCAAGATGTTCCAGTCTTGCAATGCTTTTTCCTAGATGTGTTGGTTTAAGGGTTGAATGTGTATGCTGCTGAATTCTACATCAGTGGTGTGTACCAACTTTAATTCTGTTACAGGTCACATCTACTGATACAGTATAGTGCCAGCCAAGGAATTGGCCACTACTGCATAAAAGATTGCAGGGCCAGACCAGAGAGTGCTGCCACTATGCCAAATAACAGATTGGAATTGCAATGTTTATCTACTATACATCTACTACACAAGGTATAGTATAGGCCTGCCTTCACATGAGTTATATATGTATCCTAAATATGTCAGACAAATATATGCCAAAGGGCAGAAGAATATAATGCCACTACCTTCACATTTAAATCACACCCTAGATACATGTGTTTATTGTTTAATTATGTATATACTTGGAAATTTTAAGTTGGATTACAGATCAAAGAATTACAGATCAAAGAATAGTCCATGAGTTATGTATCTGCAGGTATAGACAACTTCTCTTGTTTTGATATTCCTTGTTTTACTTTTTTTTTATTCTTTGATCCCTATTCCAACTTAAAAATGTTACTTCTTCCTGTTTGTTTACTTTTTATAACTGACTAATGAACCTGTGCATACCACATCAAAAGAAAGAATGGCTCCAGGCATGCTGTAATTGTGCATCTGAACACATACCCCAGTGTGATATCTATGTTTTTCCCATCAGACAATGATACAAATACTGAGCAGTACAAGAAGTGTCTCTGCAATCACTACAGAAAGTATGGGTGATATGAGTAATAGCTACCACCACAGCCACAGCAAAGCTGTATTACAATACTGCGAATTGACATTGTCAGCAAAAGAATTGAAATACAAAGGAGGACTAAGATAAGTACACAATACATGTTCAGTTAGAAAAAGCACACATCTTGGGACAAAACAACTTCAAACAGTGAAAAGCTCAAGCCCGTAGCTTTATGCGTTGTCGAGTTATGCTTGGGTGAAGTTAAACAGTAAGAAAAGAGACTTCTGAAGTACTTGTTGGAAGGTTGCTCTGAATGCATTTTTGGACTTAATTGTGTTTGACCAAAAGTGCTGCCAAGCTGTTTTGAAGGAAAACTGAGGCTGTTATTCAGGTGAATTTGAAGGGAAAGAAAGCCGAAGACTGCATGATAATACAGTACTACCATACGTACTATATGATGTTGACATTTTAAAGATTCTGTCATTTGTTAATTCAATAGGGGCGGTGGACAGGGATGGAGGGAAGTGTGAGAGATTATCTACTAAATGAAAGAGAAAGCTTAGGGATAAAATATGCCAAATTGTGGGCTATTTAGGTCTCAAAGCTAGCTAAATGAAAAGACATTTATAGTACAGGTCTTTATTCAACACCACAGAGCTGTCCAGCTACATGCATACAGCCATCTCCAGGTTGGCCAGAGCTCCATCAAGGTCCCAGACCATTCAAATCTGTTAACAGTAAAAGTTTATAAGCATCATTGGCTCTTTACCATTCACACAGCCCTGTCTGTCTCTTCATGCATTTGATCAGGGAAGTTTGGATTACTTGTTACATGATGAGCAGAAACCCATGCATATTGGCTAGCTGTTTGGGGTAGTGCTAAAAGCTGGAACGTATAGAATGGAACAGAATGGAACCAATTGGGATGAACAGATTTTGTACCATTTCAAACTGCCACATAGCGACTAGAACTATGCTAGAGTTCGTTTCCTTCTACGTATAGGCATATGCTAGAGATAGTGCTATTGGAGTTTCTATTTAATGTTCACCATGTGACATTGTGTTCTTACCAATCCATCAAATTCTGTAATCCTGATGTAGAATTACAAGTATCATTCTAAAAGGTAAACTACTGTAGTACTTTCATGTTATAGTCGTGTCCAAGTCTTTAGTAATTAACAGTGAGTATGGTTTTCTGACGTCTGCTAGCATTGGCAACAGAGAGACTGTGAGTGATATGCTTGCAGTGCTTACAAAATAATAGTTTAGTAGGTTAAATGATAGTTTTTCAGCGTAGGTGATTGCAGGGAATTAAATAAAAACTTCAAACAAGCGATTTCTAGCATGCCTATACAGTAGAAGAAAATAACTCCAGCTCACTTTGTGATATAGTAATTAAGAAACAGTGTACAATCTGCAAAAAATGATTTATTAACTTGGCATGCGTCCTGTTCCATTCCGTTCCAGCTTTTAGCACTTCCCAACAGTTGGGTTTGGATTCTAATGAATCATAATGCATTCTAATGATTGACACTGTCATGCCTGACAAAATAGATGTGGTATGTTGGATCGCTGTTGATGATGGAGGTAAGTTAGTTTAAGTTACATTATTCATCATAACTCTGGTTCTGAAGGTGGTATCAAAATTGTTCGACCACCATTACACACGCACAACACTCCTCAATCGATGATAACAAAATATAATCGAAGCTAAAGTGTTTACAGGTTGCAAATTTACAACAAACGATGCAACTTACACAATGCAAAATCCATTGGAGAGCAAATCACGAATTTCGCATTCTAATTAAATTGTGGCATCATGTCATTACCATGGCGATTACGAATTTTGTTTGGGAGGAATCAGATAGAGCAATTCATAAGGAGTTGTATTTGATCATGTCTAGTGCTTGCGATTATTGAAAATACAGAATGTTGTAAAATGTAGGGAGTTTGTATTGGAGAAATTGAAAAAGTGATCAATCCATCCTGAGACCTTTCAAAGAATCAGAGTTTAATCGGTCCATTTCATGATCTAAGGGCAGAAAACAAACAAAGGACACTGGTAATGTACAATATTGCTGATAAAATGATTACTGGCTGTAAATTTGATTTTGCCATTTTACAAATCCCAATAGCATGTTTTGATATGTCTCTAACTCAGAAGAATCTGAAGAGAAGTTTTGGCTGATACCTGGGAATTTGATCATTATAACACACAAGTTACCTCACCTGCAATAAGTTTTGATTATATATCTTTACACCTAATTTTCTGGAAGCTTCAAAACCATCAGATATCTACTGCCACAAATACAATCCTTCAGAATGAACTCCAGCTTCTTTACCAAGCATTGTTAATGTTGCTAGTAAACTGATGGCTAAATAGCCTTTTTTCAGATGTACAGATGAATCAGAATAGTCATTCCAGCATCCTTTGGATGTCCTTGATCAATTACACAGTGCCCACTAATTTATGGGACACAGAAGTATTGTCCGAGAGCTCAGGAGTCAGTATAGTATCATCAATTGGCAGACAATATAGTGCACAACTGTGCCAAATGTTGTAAAAACAGATACCAACCTCTAGAGGCACTGAGCGTGTAATTACTACTTTAGCTGTCTGTTAATTAAGACTTGAATCTCCTAAGCTAACAGATAATTGCTTTCAATGGTGTCAGCAGAATTAGGGGTGAACTTGCCAAAGTGATTAGCCATTCCTAGGATGCATTTGTTAAAAGTGGTGATTGTATACAATAGTGTATTTGTGACTGAATTTTGGAAAACCGTATAATAGTACTTTAATGTTTTGTACTCAACTAACCTTGAACATATCTTGGGCAGAAACATTAGCTCCTTCGGTACTTGCCTCCCACTGACTAATGTTAGTGGTGGTGGTTTGGTAAATGTACCCAGTCCCGGTTGCCACACTGGGTCAAAATATTTTGTTCTGTCCTAATAAAATTATTTTAGTTTGCTTATTGGCCTACAGGGGTCTTATATTATTTCTCTATTTCCAGTGAGCCGATACTTGGGTAGAGAAGGAATTTGGTGCTCAAGGTATTCTATGCTCCAAATGCCTTCCAGCAATAAACAGATCCTGACGTAACACTGCTGGCAACCATCCTAGAGACCAGGTACAATCACATTCCTTCTATCAGGAATGGAGATGCTGTATATGCAGCCAGAGCTTTTTTTTTTATTGCTCTGCTTCAAAGATGAGGGGAAACAGTTGCTGGAGAGCAGCATGCTACATTCCTCGAAACAAGGAACTGACACTAACTAGTCTATGACTGAGCAGTGTGTCTCCACTCCTCTTGAGGGTGTTGGCATGGAAACCAGGCACTCCCGTATGCTGGAGGAGTTAACATTGACCCATGACCAAGTCAACTGCCAGGCACTCCCATGTTCTGGAGGAGTTGACATTGACCCATGACAGAATCGAATGCCAGGCACTCCCATGTATATTGAGGAGTTGACATTGACCCATGACAGAGTCGAATGCCAGGCACTCCCTTGTCTATTGAGGAGTTGACATTGACCCATGACAGAATCGAATGCCAGGCACTCCCATGTATATTGAGGAGTTGACATTGACCCATGACAGAATCGAATGCCAGGCACTCCCATGTCTATTGAGGAGTTGACATTGACCCATGACAGAGTCGAATGCCAGGCACTCCCATGTCTATTGAGGAGTTGACATTGACCCATGACAGAATCGAATGCCAGGTACTCCCATGTATATTGAGGAGTTGACATTGACCCATGACAGAGTCGAATGCCAGGCACTCCCATGTCTATTGAGGAGTTGACATTGACCCATGACAGAATCGAATGCCAGGCACTCCCATGTCTATTGAGGAGTTGACATTGACCCATGACAGAATCGAATGCCAGGCACTCCCATGTATATTGAGGAGTTAACATTGACCCATGACAGAGTCGAATGCCAGGTACTCCCATGTCTATTGAGGAGTTAACATTGACCCATGACAGAATCGAATGCCAGGCACTCCCATGTCTATTGAGGAGTTGACATTGACCCATGACAGAGTCGAATGCCAGGCACTCCCATGTCTATTGAGGAGTTGACATTGACCCATGACAGAGTCGAATGCCAGGCACTCCCATGTCTATTGAGGAGTTGACATTGACCCATGACAGGGTCGAATGCCAGGCACTCCCACGTTTTTGAGGAGTCGATATTGACCCATGACAGAGCCGAATTCCGGGCACTCCCATGCCTCTGGGGAGCTGACATAGGCCAATAGTAGTATCGCCTGTCAACGTTCCCATGTAGAATAACAGCATAATTTGATTCGCCTGCCTTGGACTAATGATACGATACAACAACAGCAACTGATAATAAAAATGCAGCATACATCATTAAAATTATATGCCTTAACAGTGCACTGTGACTATACGTGCAAGCAATAAAGTACTGCAGCAAATTAATGTCACCTCAATATCTGGTGCACATTTATTTATTTGTTAGTATGTGGTAATATTATCAGTGAAACTACAGATAGTGGTGAGCATCAGTGACCACTAGGTCAGCATTTGTATATTGGGGAATGGGAGAGGAGGGGAGGGTTGCACTTGATCGCCGCTCAAAATACAACTGACTGTTGTCACGTGTTACTGCGCATGCACTAGTGTTCTTATTGATACCCTATTACTCCAAATATTGTCTCGCGTCCTTGGTGGCAGCTGTCGACTTCAACATTAACTTTGTCTAAAGGTATTTAAACTACATTTTGTAATAAAACACATTTAAAAACTATGGGTAAAAAATGCAAGCTCCAGAAAAAAATTATACAAGTTTTTATTGCCTTACTGGTGGGCGAATTAAGCCTCCAATGGATGGCATCATCATGTTCGCCTGTTCATAGGGAGTACAAAAATTTTTGTTTGATCTCCATACACGAAATGATTTCAAAGTTACAGACGTTTGTTTCCATTGCGGTGATGAAAGAATTTACCAACGATTGTTTTTCAGTGAATTTACCTTCCTTCTCGAACACAGAAGCATGCCTGGGAAAAAACTATACCTTGGTGGATGCACAAATTCATGGTGAACACAATGACCAAAGATTCAATTCCATATATTGTTTTATCATTAAGTTATGATGGTTTATGTAAGCACCTGTAGATTCTTTTCTCGATAGCTTCTGTACATATAAATTTATTTGCTTGTCCAGCTGCCTAGTGCTGTATTTCTACCGCTGCTTAACTTGTGAAGCTGAAACTTAGCTAGTCCATTCCTCTGTCCCTGTAGAAAACATGGAACAAATAAGTCCATTTTGAAAATTGTGCGGATATCGACGGATTTCTAAAATTAGGTCACATTTTGTTATTGACGCTATATAACCCGAGTGGTTTCAGTCAAACATTTACAGCCATTCATAATAGCTGTATTCCATGGTACAGCGCAAGTCATAGCAATCCTCAAAGCGTGAATTATTTCTGTCACCTACCCACATTATTCACAAAACTAAAGCCCATTTTGCACATCTCTGCCTGTCAGCATGCAGAGATGAGCAAAATTTCATCGAAGGAATCTGGTGATTTCTGGGAAGTCTGAAATGCATTGACAAGAAATGGAGGTAGAATATCAAAATATATCCTAGGAGAGCATATGTTTAATACTCTATCTCTGTTTCTCATTAATGCATTCCTGAGCTCTGTTAGCAGTGCTACTGTATTGATATTTATATGCTAAACCTGTGGTGATCAAAGTGGTACCGTATAGCTGGTTATTTATTTTCATAGGAGCAGTAAAATCTGAATTTGGAAGGTTTTAATTTCGAAGAATGCATATTTCGAAGTACAGGTGGATTTCAAGCAAATAGAAATTCATGTCACAAATTACAAAATCACGTAGAGTCTGCATGTGCTTGCCTTACTGGTGGAACCGAAGATGGAGTAATCTCCACTTACACACTGGAAAAAGACTGAGTTATAAGTGGAGTGGTTTGCAGCCACTAGAAAGGCAATTGGATCAATCAGGGTACAGCAGCAGACGGCATGGATTTCCAACAATGGCCATTCTAGATAGTTTGCTGGCTATTGATGCAATAATGATACTGTTCAACTACTATTAATAATACTGAGTTTAAACTTGTAACAAGCGAATACACGTTGTTTGATCATGTGAAAGCACGTTATTTTTACTTGTGGAAATTTATTTTCGAAAAACAACAGGACTTGAGTGTTTATTTTCAAAGAGAAGGGCCTCTTTGAAACATTCAAAAATAAAAAACCCTTCGAAATTAACCAGCTATGCAGTATATATACCACACTTTTGTCTATGCATACCATATTACAGTGGAATTTCATGCATTTCATGAAATCCTTACCTAAACAGTGAGCAGGTCTCTAATAACAATCACATAAATCGACCAACATTTATTCACCGCTGCTAAAAGGAATTTTCGGTGAACTTTTGTCTGCTTTGTGAATTACTCATGAGTGTGGTACCACTAAAGACTCTGAAATGTCTGATCCTCAATGATTTCTTTCTCTATCAGGTATAAATCTACAATTGTTTCATCTACTGGGTGTAAAATATACCAGTTATAACACAATTATTCAGGATATGGCTAAAATAATTAGGTGCACAACTCTCTGAAGTATACACACTCTTCCTCGAGCACACATATCCCTCATAAGCATATATAATTAATAACTTTCTCTTTGCTTTGAAGTTAGTTGTTGAACTTTGTATTTGAATGCACGTCTGGTCTACTAGAGCATTTGTGTGTTATCTAATCCAAAACAGCTGCAAATCTTGACTATAATTCTTGTGTAGCTAGTTATTGTTGTGATGGGTACAAAAAGTACTGTATAGTGTAATATTCTTTGTAGTAATGTATAATGTACATTATTTGTGTTACAGTTAGTATACTACATTCCATAAAATATTAAATGTAGTTGTACTTGTTTCTCTTTACAGCAGTTACTGATATTCTCCTCAATCACCAAACTAGTCTCTGGAGGCTTCAATGTACTGTGATTAGTTATCCATAGCCACCAAGGTGATTAAAAGAGACCATGCACTCTAATGTAAATTTTACATTTTGTCTAGGTACTATAACAAAGTCCATATTGATAGAGAAGGTACAGTACTTTGGCAAATCCCACATTGATAGAGAAGCCACTTTTGCAATGTAAGTAAATGTTTGTAGTATAAACTATGTGTTTAAAAATTGTTAAGCTAGTAGTAGGGATCCATTTGACACATGTTAAGTGTTTTGTATGTGGAGTTGTTGATGTACAATAGTTGGGATACCAACTGCTATCCAGTTGTATCAATTTGCTTAGCACATATCTTGTAATCATACAGTATGATAGTAACTGTATAGTAGGGACCACAAAGGAGTAGGCGTGGACCACGAAATAGTATCACCCAAAATCCAGCCTCAATTTTCCCTGACGACGATGAGGCAGTATTGGTTAGGTAAAACTAAGCCCAAACAAGCTTTCAGATTGACCCGAAATGCTTTCAACAAGTTGCTACGGAATTTTAAAAAAAATTATTTGGCAGAATTTTCTACTAACTGAGTAAGCAAGTAACTGACTGATGCCTTCGGACAAGCATAACTCGATAACGGCTAAGGCTACTGGTTTGATTTTTTCACTTTTCGACGTCGCTTCGGCCCGACAGGTGCCTTTTAGCATACCGCAGTACGTACAGTACATTCTTCATGGACTTACCAGTATCCTTCTTTGTGTCCCATTCATCTTTGCTGACAGTGAAAGGTGTTGATTTGGTGGTAGCATGTGATGACTTCCCTTCATAACAGAAATCGTCCATATTTTTCATAGTGGCTATTTTGATTGCAGAGGTGCTTTTCATACAGTTCTTGATTCGTACTGCTGTGTAACAGGTTGAACATAGCCGACAGCGAAGCGTAATGGATTCTTCACTTTTCAGATGATCATACAGTACAATAGTAACTGTATAGTAGGGACCACAAAGCAGTAGGCATGGCCCACAAAATACAATCACCCAAAAACCAGCCTCAATTTTCCCTGACGACGACAAGGCAGTATTGGTTAGGTAAAACTAAGCCCAAACAAGCTTTGAGTGGTTACCTCATGATATACGAAAAGTGGGCGTGGTATGTAATCAAACACGCGGACATGCGATTGTAAATTAACCATGACACTAGTTCTCACCTTAAACTTTCGTTTGTCAACTCATAGGGTGGTAAGGTGTCGAATCGCCTTCATATGAGTGCTGTAGAATGCAAAATCGGGTTCATGGTTTTCATCACATGAGTAATAAAAAACTCCCACAATCGAATACTGCCAGGATTCTTATAAAAACAAACAACGTTACCTCATCAGATATCAAGGCCATGGTACATTTACATGTACCATGGCCAGCCATGGTTTATTTTAAATGTACCATAGCCAGCCATGGTTTAACTTAAATGTACCATGGCCAGCCAGGGCTTATAAGATATGTAACCTGGAATTTGCCTTTGAAGTTAGGTGGTTTCATGGTACATGAAGTGTTATATCCTTACTGTGCATTTCCGTTATGGTATCTTGAGCACAGTAGGATATAACACTTCTTACATCCCAGTGCGTGGGAGTATCAAAGCGCCGCGCTGGGTTATAACTACCATACAACTAGACAGAGCGGCGCTGCTACTGTACGATATATTAGTTATCACCCAGTGATAACTAACTTATCACCCTGTTGCAGAGCCACTCAGTCTCTTTCGTGACATCATAATAACCGTGAATGGCATTTTTTACCAATGGAACAAAGAGCCAAATAAGGAAATATTGATACAAAACACACCAATACAGCACTTAAAACTAGCTAAATTTTACAAGAAAACTGTTAATCCTTTACACAATAACACTACAAGTTACCAATACGATAGTTTAACAAATGTCAAGAATAGTCCGTGACGATTTTCGCTCCAACAATCACTCCCAATGGTCACTATGGTGAAGAACTAACTTCCTCTAGCTTCATCGTTCTATCTCGGACTATGGTAACCACTTATTGGTCTTTATTTTTCTCTTGCACACCGCGCGACACCACCATACCAACTTCTGACGAAGGCGAATCGTACCTGGAACCGCTGCTTCATAACACTGCCCTTCGCTACAGTTTGTAGGCAGTATGTAAGGTCTCTCTTGTAGCTACGAAGTAGAATCTCCACACAATTCAGACGAAATCTTGAGCACAATGACAGGAACTCAAACCAGAACTTAATTTACTATCCGTAAACTTCTGCGCACTCCCGCGCACTGAGATATAAAATAGTTATATCCCGTATACTCGGATGATATCATTGTTATTACACTCGTACCGGGATATAACTATAACTTATTGTTTTACTGTGATTTAATATCGTGCACTACTCCAGCTTGTTTCAGTACCTTTTATCGATGTGCTATGGTCCCTACTCTAGTTGAAAATTCTCGTGTACTTGTAATTACTATAGTTGGGGCGCGTGCCACTATTTCTTTCTTTTGGTGTGCATGGATTGTAGAGGTGCTTTTCGAACAGTTCTTGATTCGAAATGCTGTGCAATGGGTTGAACATAGCTGACAACGAAGCGTAATAGATACTTCACTTTTCAGATGATAATTGATATAGCTGGGACGCACGGTGCATTTCAGATGTGGTATGCATGGGTTCACCAGTCTTAAATAAAACTATTTACAAAAAAGTTAACAAACAAGTACACGAAAAAATTAGGAATTTTCAGCTAGAGTAGGGACCATAGCACATCAATAAAAAGTACTGAAACAAGTTGGAGTAGTCCATGATATTAAATCACCGTAAAACAATAAGAAGTGTTATATCCCTACTGTGCTCAAGATACCGTAACGGAAATGCACAGTAGGGATATAACACTTCTTATTGTTTTATGGTGATTTAATATCATGCACTACTCCAACTTGTTTCAGTACTTTTTATTGATGTGCTATGGTCCCTACTCTAGTTGAAAATTCCAAATTTTTTCATGTACTTGTTATATTAGTACACAATCTGATATGACCAGATCTGTAACAATCCGATATGTTCGCGCAAGCCTAATTTTACAGTAGAATGCAATAAACGCAATGGGTGAAGTATTTACAAATTTGCAAAAAAAAATCCATAATTTTTTTTTAAAACACGTTGTCCACAGTGAAGGAAGGTGATAAACACATAAACTTGGTAGCATCATGACCCCCCAAAGCAAGAGGAGTTCCAAACTCTTTGTTTCGTGTTATTACTCCCAAGGAGATGGAAGATATGAGTGTTAGTCTGCCTTGTGTTGGACAAATGGTTCACAGTTTTTTTCACGTTTTTACCTTTGCCCTGGTCGTAGAAAAGGCCTGGAAAACAAAACTTACCCACCAATGGATTCACCTGTTCATAGAAAACTCAATGGTGTAATTGCATTTTTGTAGAGGACTGTATTTTTAAGTTTTAATCTAAGCACCTGTAGTTTATTTTTTGTATTGTCACTGTACAAATTGATTTTTCTGTTGTTGCCATTTTGTAGCACTGTAACTTTGAAAGTTCTTGGCGCTTCTAGAGCTGAAACTTCACTTATAGTATATACATTAGGATCTTAATTATCCGAATCCTCGAATACATATCTGGCAGTAGAAATGATTGTAGTATTAGTATTGTCATCAGGTGTATGTTCTGTTAGAGTATTTGAACAGAATCCTGTGTATAAAAATGAATGGGTTCATTTTTCTTAACAATTTAATTAGCATCTGGTTGAACAATGGCACATAGGCGTTTATTAGAATACCCAGTGATTGTGGTATTAGGTGATTGTTGTATTAGGGAATTTAAGGTGACTGCTTTATTAGGGTATATGGGTATTCTGTTTTCATTAACTGGGTCTCATTAAGATATCCTACGTGATACATGACTTTTCCAAAGGTTTATGCCACATACATCAATGTACCAGCTGAAGCTTCTCTCTTGATCTTCCAGCTTTCAGTGAATTGTGTGGTTTTCGATGGCACTTTCCTGTATACAAGCTTCACTTATCTTGTGATTGTATGTCAATACCTTCTGTCCACTTGCTGAAGCAATTGTTTGAGATTGACATGAGCCAGTGTCTGGTTCATTTTAGAGCTGTTTTTTTGTATATTTATTTGTACAACACATCTGTCCCTTCAACAAACAACTCTGCCACCATTGTGTAATGACCTTGTCCTTGTCAAATGCAACAGCCGATATAGTATGGCCATCACCATGTCTCACTGGTCCTGGGGTCTCAAACTCCTTGTAGTCACAATGTACACTTGTTTCTCACCATGGCCAATTATCCAGTCATGACTTTTGTGTGTCTGCTTTCAATCCCATTGTAGCAACAAACATCTCGTTGCCTCCAAAGTAAGTGTCTGCATCTTTTTATTTTTTGGCTCTCTTGGCACATAAATGTCCTTTGGTAGACGTATGCTTTTGTTTTGGGCAGTCTTAAGCAAAATGTCCACTACACTGCACAGATTAGTTATTTGTAATAATATGCTGTACCAATAGCTACTATAGAACTAATTATCAATCATTATTACCTTTGTCTGCTAAATGCATCTCTGAATCATCTTCTTCTCTTTAGTGTCTGCTTTGTGGACAAGGAGGTCATTAATTTTGTATTTTGTAGCTGTTGATCAACTTTAAAAGTTAATTTATTTCTGGACCAATGACACATTGTCATCAGTCACTACTTGTGTCTAGTATTTTTACTTATATTCAGTCGTGGCAAAGGCAAACAATTAAACAGTGTTCCGATAGTAACCTCTTTCCTATACAATGTGAAGTATGCTTACTATCCAACATGTGATCTTGTCCTCAAACCTTTCTTCTAGCGTGTAGTGTGGTAATAATATATAGTACTGATAGATTTCTTGTTCTTTGCATGTGGTGATCAAGAATTGCATGTCTTGTCTGAGTGTCTACTTAGCATCTTCTGTCATTAGTGTAGAAGCTATGTACTACAGTGCCTGCAAGATAATCTTTGTAGGACACTGTTTGACTAAAATTTTTTATCTAAACTGACTGGTATAGCTGCTTTTAGTAACTGGAATGTAATTTGCTTTCTGCCTCCTGCAGATTGGAAGGGCTTGGTATTGTTAGTCCTGCAAGTTACTTTGTTAGTATTACATATCCCCTTACCTAGTCAAAGTGTTGTGTTCCCAGATCAAAGCAAAACCAAACATTGTATGCATCCATCCATCATCAATCTGCTGTTTTACCTTTTTTATTGCCATCCTCACATCGTGCCATAATGTTAGCTGCTGAAAAGGGTTCTTCCAGTTGGCTAACTACACTCCCTCTTTTTGAGCATAGTTTTGTTTTACACAAAGGGCACTTTTGTAATGCTCTCTGTCTCCGATATGGTTAGTAACCACCATTACTACCTTCAAGTTGTGTGTGTTTGCGGCAAACAATTCTCAGTTCAGCATGTCCCTGTGGAGGTTTACCTATAATACATCATAATGAACTAAGAAATATTACTGCAGAACTTCTGACTGAAATACGTGACATTGAACCTCCTTTATAAACATTGTCTGGAGAATCATTTGAATATAGAACTGCTAATGTTGAGGATGATGTTCATGTTGATGTTGTTGCTGATAGTATCTAGGAATGTGGACAAAATGAATTTTTGATGTGAAAGTGTTCAATCCTCTAGCTCCTTGTACTATTCAGGAGGTAGATCACAGAACTTTTACTCCTTAGGTTTTTTCATGCACTGGAGGAATGGGTCCAATGGCTACTGTAGTTTACAAACGTATTGCTACTTTGCTTTCTGAGCACTTACAGTATAGAACACATCACTGGCTGAGTTACTACTGTATTTCTTTACTCTGCTTAGCAATGGGGATCTAATTCATCTTTACCTAGTGTATGCTGAGAGTTGCTTAGAATTGACTTGACTAATTTATTGCTATTGTTTTGTTGTTAAATATTTATTCTAGTCCCGGGACGCATACAACCAAGCACAACCACAAATGGGACAATCTACTGATAGGGCATGTACAAACAGTACACATGCATGGCCATCACAGTGTGCACACTGTGGCACATACAGTAAACAAAAGTGATGCATTTGCAATCCTGAGGGCCTGCTACTATTATGTTATCTTGATTACCCGACCATGGAAGACCACATTGTCACCCCTCCTGCATGATTCTCACAAGTCAAGGCACAAGCGCATGCTCTCACATCTATAGTATTGAATCTCATGCCTACAAGCAAAACAGTCCATAAAATTTAATATCTCTACAAAATTTGCATTATTCTCCTCGTGTAATACCAGTTGTTTAGTGAAGACAGATCAGGGTACTGGAATAAGACGTGGCTGGTGGAGTTGCCAAGAGCAGACTGCAATGATAAAAGAAGCAGACTATTTCAACTATCTGTCACTTGAGTTAATTTTAATATGAGTAGGACCATATGTTCTAAAATGATCACATGATGCCATGGATACAATACAAGATGAACAAACAACTGCATGTGCAGTAACTGATCACTGTGAAAGATAGGGGATGTGGTAGGAGACTGTAACAACGTGTAGACACAATACCATAGTTTAAGATATGTGAGACAGCAGCAAGCACAACCACACCGCAGTTATCTGCCTAAGGACACATTTTGTGTTGTGCTTATTATCTTGCACGGGATGTAATTATGGCTGTATTTATATAGAAGTGCATGTCAGTGACTTCACTCGACCCCGGCACTGAAAGGTTTCAAGTTGAGAGCTATATTTATCATGCAAACTTATCACCTGAAAAACTGTGCTTTCTCCACACAATGGCTTGGCCATGCAAAACTACTAGTAGCTGAGTGCCAGTACATCAAGGGTGTGGCATTGGAATAATGATGTGTAGCACAACATACAGGAGATGCACTTATACTGCAGAATTGTATGCAACAATGTATTATTGACAACACTGAAGATGGAATAATTCAGCTATCAAGCCAGGTGAAGGATGAACAGAAGTATACAAAATAATACAAACAAATTACAACATGAAAACATACTCTTAATCTCTCCAAGACTTGTAACTCACTATTCCACCTGAACAACTTAGCAAATAAAGACGCACTAGCCATAATCAATCAGTATTCCAGTGGCTTTTCTCTGTGGTTGCCAATCTCCTTCCACTGTGGTCATTGTGAATAGCGAAGTAAACCAGGTGTGGTACTTATTAGCTGCTTTGTACTGGGCGTTATATAGAATTACAGGTCCGTGTAAGTTATCAGTACGAACTGGCATAAGTATTGTACAATTGTGCCTTTGTTCACAGACGAATCTATCCCCAGTTACTGCATGTCTCTAGGCCTCAGCTTTCGAGAGCATTAATTTTTGTTTATTTATTGACTAGGACCAGATCACACTATAACCAAGCGCATACTGTACACCAAAATTGCAACCTACCCGGCCATTGGGCATGTATAAACAGTGCCATAGCCAACACTCAGCAGTGTGTGTGCTGGTGGATCACAATAATAAAATACAACTTGCACAAAAACCAAACTATATTGAAAGTTTATATTGTAGGTGTGAACTGTTTTATAGTTTGAATATCATGTTTTTCTTGCAAATTCTCTTCACAAAGGCTCTAAAGCTGCTCTTCATTTTCATTCGTGTATGCGACTTGAAGGAATAGGCCATTCCTGGTGGTGTATGAGGCCTGTACCATTGTTTTTCAATCATTAGCTGTGATTTCTCCCAATTTACTATGAATCCCTTCTGCTCCTGTAAGTTCACTGTCTGAGCTACCCACGATACCAGAAAATCCTCCTCTTAGGCCATCAGGCCAGCAGGAGCTGATCATTTAAATATATCACTGAGTAGTGTCCCTGTTGATGGAGATGAGCCGTCACTGGGCGGAGAAGTTTGGTGAACACCTGTGATGCCGTACAGAGGCCAAAGGGCAGGCAAGTAAATTGGTAGGTCTTCTCATCCCAAACTAATCTGAGGAATTTTATCATCTTTTAAATCTACTGTACTCATCCAATCTTCTTGCTGGACCAACTCTTTTACCACCAGTATCTTGAAATGTTGACTCTTCATAAACATGTTCAAGGGCTTCAGGTTAAACACTGGGTGGTGCAAGCCATCCTTCTTGGGGATCAGGAACAGGCGACTCACAAACTGTTCTGGTGATGATGAAACCTCCTCCAGAGCTATCTTCTTTTAGCTCTTGAATCTATCAGCCTCCATTCTTCCTGAGATCCTTGCCTTGTCACTGCAGAAGCCCTCTGGTATGGCTGCTGCCACAATTCCAAGCGATATACCTGTACTACCTCCAACACCCAATCATCAGAGGTAAGGGTTTCCCAAACATCCCAATTCAAAGCCACCCCTTCAGCCACAAAAGATTTTGGGGGACGCCCCTGGAAGGCTTACTGCATGGCCTCTGGGAGTTCTGTGCTCCCTGTTGGGAGCCCTTGTAATACACTTTGCTGAATATTGAACTGTGACTTCTGTGAGTTGCACAACTGAGCTGGGCACTAGGTCCTCCTGCCGCTGCACTTTGCAGAAGTGTCTCTGGATAAAAACAATGGAGATCTCCTCCATCATCCTCCCATTTCCTCTTCTTAGAAGACTCTGCTCCTGACACCTAGTCAATGACTTCTCTGACTTGATCCTCTTAGAAGCCTTATCTAAGAATCCTGGACCAAAGAGCTGGGTCTCCCAACCTGAGAAATCTTCTGAAGCCAAAGACTTCAGTTTAAGATTAATTCTGCTGTAGGCTATTTTCTACCTCTCTTGTGAAATCCCATAAGGCTCTTTGGATCAGTATTAGCACTTCTTCTGTCAATACTTCAGCATCAGGGTTCAGGAGATCACACCAGAGGTAAGCAAGTGGTCTCAAGACTTGTAATAATTGTTCTTGTACCTTATAGAGGGTCCTTTCAGCACCAAATTGTGGATCTTTTCCCTTTTCATTTCCTTCAGTAAGTCATCCAGTTGTGGAGCTTGAAGGGCTGAACAATTGGGCTTATAAAAGTCCGTCATTACAGCCTCTGTTTCATTGTCACCAAGACTGCAGTTAAAATGTCGCTCTAAGAAAGAAGCCGTCAATGTGGACAAATCCCATGTATTTTGTGATTGGATGGAAGGGTCAAAGTTGGAGTGCTTTTAAATCGCTTAGGAGGTTCACAATGTCCTTATTACTGTAGCAGGCAAAACTAGTTATGTGTTCTCCTTCTTCAGAGCTGTTGCTGGAATCAACTGTGGCAGTAAATAAGGCGTGAAAAGGCATGCGCATCCACAGTTTGGTACTAGATCCGTTTCCCACAGACATCCCACTAGGGGTGAGACAAGTGGCCCCAGGGCATCTCCTACAGACGTCTCACTAGGGGTGAGGAGCAGTGTAACCCACGGGTTCATTAAACCCAGTTTCTGTAGAAGCTGAGCCTTCTTCAATGGATCCTGAAGAATCTGATCAATTTCAGCCTCCTGACATTGTTTGGGCAAGATTCTTTTACCATCTGATTGTTTTTCAGTAGATTTGGACATAACTGTGCAGCGTGCACTACCATGCTGTGCAGCAAAAGGAAAAGGTGGATATGCCAGCATGTGTAGGATGATTATTGGAAGAAAGCTGCATTCTGGTTATACGTACTATGTACGTAATAGAAACCTTTTTTTTTTTTTTTTTTTTTTATTCTTTTTTTTTATTATTAATTAGCAAAGCCCACCAGGGGCAACACGCTAATGTGCATTACAAATCACAAATTGTTTAGCTTATCTATAATGTTCTTAAAAGTGTCAAGGTTAATTGTGTTGATGTTGTCAATTTTCAAGTTATTCCAATCAATAATTGTTCTTGGCAGAAAAGAATACTTATATAAATCAATTCTGGATTGCAGCTGTGCAAATTTGAGGGGATTATTGGTACGAGTAACCTTTGTATAGCTGCGAAGTGCTGCATTGTGTGTGCATAATGAGGAAATACCATTGCTACATGAAATAATTTTTGAATTTTCTATAGCATGCCTGCCTGGCCTGGCCTGCCTGCCTGCCTGCCTGCCTGCCTGCCTGCCTGCCTGCCTGCCTGCCTGCCTGCCTGCCTGCCTGCCTGCCTGCCTGCCTGCCTGCCTGCCTGCCTGCCTGCCTGCACTCAATAATGACTAAGGCTAAGGGCTTGGTTTTTGTTGTTTGTTGTTGTTTTTTTTAGTGTTCAATGTCACTTCATCTGGACAGGTACTTTTTGGCATACCATAGTACGTACATCACATGCAACATGGAATTACCTTTGTCCTCCTTTGTGCTTGCTGACAACCAAAGATGTCAATTTGTGGTGACACTATGGCTTCCCTACTTTTGTAAATGGAAATTCTTCATATTTCCATGGTGACTGGGTCAATTGCAGAGGCACTTCTCCTACTGTTCTTCGTTTGTAATGCTGTAAAACCAGCTGAACATAGCTGAAAACGAAGCGCGATTGCCACTTCACTTTTGTAATTAATAGTTGGGTTGTGCATTCAACTAAAACATTAACTGTTGGCACTATTCATTCTTTTGATCCAGTATGCACAGGATCACCATCATAATCAAGCTTTAAATTTCTAATATTATTATACTTGTGGTTAGTTAGTACCATTATAATGTTGGTTCTTAGATGTAGGACACAACATCATTTTAATTGTACCTACCTACACAGGTTTGACTCATGCCACCATATGTCGGAACAATCAAGTGATCTACTGGAATCACACAATGTAAGTTTGATAGCATCCAGGTAATTGCACGAATCTTTCTTATGTGCTTTTTCTTGCACTACAATACAGTAGTACTGTATATTAGGAATCATAGAAATTTGGACATTCTCACTAACCAGAAACCAGCCTTACAATACCTTCATACTGTCTTGGTGGTATAGCTAAGCCCAAAATTTCCTTCAATGCAACCAAAAATGCTTCCAATAAGTTATTACGGATTCTACTCTTTCTATTAGGTAAAGTTTTCTGCTTGCGTACTTACTAATTCCTTTAGACAACTTCATTTCTCAACAAGTAATCATAAGGCACACATTTAGATGTTACGGCAAGGGTATAATTATTTTTTCTTTTGAGGCAGCATGTGAGGGGCTATCACCAGTCATAATGCATATTTATTAAGTCTAAATCCAGTTTTCTAGACTGTGTGACGTTTAAGGTTACTCTTTTAAATGATTTTATAAAGAAGGCATCAAAAACTTTAGAATACTTAACTACGTAAGTTTTAAAGTAATCTGCTACCTGCAGATATCTATCTTATGTGCAATTTCCTGCAAGATTTTTGCTAGGCTTATAACTATCAACAGGTTGTAACATACTAACCCTGGTATTTCATTGCTTAAAGCATGTCAGTACACACATTCTATATATTGTTGACCTGCATTCAGCATTTTAATTCTCTCTTAGTCTCTCCATGATGCCTTTTTATAAGCATTTTGTTAAAATGGGCATGTTGGTTTAAGGGTTGAATGCTAAATTCTACATCAATGTATAAAGAAGATGTGTGCCAACTTTTATTCTATTACAGATTTCATCTACTGATACTGTATCTCACTATAAAGTGCCCAGTCACTACTGCAGAAGAACTTTCCTGTCACCAGAGAGTGCAGCCACTACAGATTGGAAGGGCCACCATCTACCACACAAGGTATTGTATAAACCGCCATCACGTGAGCTATATATTTGTCTCCTAAATGAGTTAGACAAATATATACCTCACACTTAAAGGGCGGAAAATACATATATAATGCCACACCACCTTCACATCTGAATACAGAAATAAAGGGTAGCCACCTGCATATATACATGCATAAAGTAACATGAAATGGGAATGCCACCCATGGCCACCCAACATGTATAGTGTATAAAGGGAATGCCACCCATGGCCACCAAACATATATAGTGTATAAATATGAGTTATCACCCATGGCCATCCAACATGTATAGTGTATAAAGGGAATGCCACCCATGGCCACCAAACATATATAGTGTATAAATATGAGTTATCATCCATTGCCATCCAACATGTATAGTGTATAAAGGGAATGCCACCCATGGCCACCAAACATATATAGTGTATAAATATGAGTTATCATCCATTGCCATCCAACATGTATAGTGAGTGTATAAAGGGAATGCCACCCATGGCCACCAAACATATATAGTGTATAAATATGAGTTATCATCCATTGCCATCCAACATGTATAATGTATAAAGGGAATGCCACCCATGGCCACCAAACATATATAGTGTATAAATATGAGTTATCATCCATTGCCATCCAACATGTATAGTGAGTGTATAAAAAGGGAATGCCACCCATGGCCACCAAACATATAGTGTATAAATATGAGTTATCATCCATTGCCATCCAACATGTATAGTGTATAAAGGGAATGCCACCCATGGCCACCAAACATATATAGTGTATAAATATGAGTTATCACTCATGGCCATCCAACATGTATAATGTATAAAGGGAATGCCACCCATGGCCACCCAACATGTATAGTGTATAAATATGAGTTATCATCCATGGCCATCCAACATAAATAGTGTATAAACCTCTGACCAACGGTATAAGTATGTTACATGATATGTATATATTTCATAAGTGTACAGCACACACACACACACACAAAAACAAACAAGTCTAACATCTTACTCCGCAACTGGATGAAGGGCCCGGTAGCAGAGAACAGTCTTTGCATTATATCTCCAAAGGATCGAATATGGAGAGTTGTTGGATCAATATTGTAATATTTCATAAGTTGTAATGAACTTGCCGTATAGTATATAAAATGTAAATTAGCTGCTAAATATATCAAAAGGGACAATATAGATCATCATTGTAACCTCAGGCAAATATGTCCTGTGTGATCCTCTACTTCATGTAGTCGCCACCCAACCGATATAATAATGCACAAACTGCAGTGTACGTACCATTCAATATGGCTCCCACCTTTATCATGCCACTAACCAAAGTTTATTAAACTAACATTAATCATAAACTATAAAAATACTGTCATATCATTAGCTCCCACCTGGGACAACTAATGAATGATTATGGACCATGTATATTGCTAGCAGCAAGTAATACTTGTCTGCATAATTATTGCCCAACTATATAAACTTCTTATTATAGGTAGACTATCACTGTGACAACTGCATTTATTCCTTTTGAATGTAATAATTGTGGTATAAAATAGATGATATACCCATATAAACAAAATGTTCATTACACTGAAGTACCCAGGTTTGCAGATAGCCTTTGGACTTAACCCACCAAACACAAACCTTGTCACCACCAGCCAACTACCTTGTGTGTTGCCACCATCCCTGTTTTGCCACCACCTTCAGTTGTCCGTTACCCCAACCCAGACCCCATAACTAACAGAGAAAAACATTTCATTATGTGGATTACACTAAATATGAGCTCAAGTCTACATTAAGCAGTATACACTGCATGGATCCAACATTGACACACATTTAAAGTTGTGGTACTGATTTTAATTCTGTCATGTAAGATCATCATCCCACCATAGTATAGTGATATTGCTGATCAAGTGTTGGGAAGTTTATAGTTTTAAGTACAGATCAGTACCAAACATTACCCTTAGTGTTCTGCGTCCCAATCTTAAATCCTCACTTGGCAAAAGACAGAATAGATGCAGGACTATAATGGAGTGATTTACGAAAAAAACAATCTCACTTACTAGATTAACACTGGAGAGAAAGTGGATATAGACATGGTCAAAGATCTTTGGCCTATTATCATTTATTAACAACCTTAACTTGCTACACTACAATTGACAATTTGATGGTAACAACTATAATAATATTTGGCTCCCACCTGCATGGGTCAAAAGTGATCATTGACCACAGGCCAAGTATTCATGTCCTGTATACCACTACTACCAGCAAGTGAAACTCTGCTCTGCAAGCTGGCATGCAATTATTGTACAAATTCCTTACATAAATAAATCACTGCAGAACCTTCTGCGGTGTATACACATAGCTGTGTACTAAACCAAAAGAGGTTATTGAAAATTTACTTAACAATAGTTTGCTTTCAACTCCCACCAGCCAAAGCATGTTTTGTTACAAGTAATATAAGTAGTTATTACAACCTATTGTTAATAGTATTAATCATGTAGTGTTTCAGATGGTAGCATCACTACCTTGAGTTGTACTGTTGAGTAACAACAGGTTCTTACAAGATTACTCTCCATATATTTGCTGTGACTATTTACCTTAAGGTGCTTAATACATTTACACGTCTGTAGCTGTGTATATAAGGAGCGTAATGTTTGTAAAAATGTTATGTATCCTTGGTATTAAACAATCAAATGATAGCATTTACTTAATTTTACTGCACAAACTGTATATATTGTATTATGGACCGTACAATCAAATCAGCTTGTCGAAATCTTTTTAAAAAAAGAAATACAAAGACCTGTCATACTTACATCCCACAGTATACATCATCATTATTGACAATACAACAAATGTATTAAAGATTTGTGACAATAATGTTACATCAACAATATGTGGATATCCATCATTACAACATAAATTATACTTGCAACAAAGCAGCTGGTCCAGATGGAATTCCTCCTAGATTATTGAATGAAACAGTGTACGAAATAACGTTACTGCTCACCTTCATTGATTTTTCAGTCTTTACACCAAGGCAAATTCCATTAAGATTGAAAAGCAGCACAAATTATGGCATTCTACAAATAAAATAAATAGAACAGATCCTTGTGGGAACACACCATTTGTATTTCTTTATTTATACTCACTAGTTCAACCGCAACATCCAGAACACAAATTAAACATGCTTTTCACACGGATCCAAAACAATTGATAAAGTTTCCCATTGAAAATTGTGTACTCGATACCACTTTACTTTTATACTGGATAAAGACAAACTGTTTAGTCAGTTCTACTTGAAGGCAAAACACCGTTACTAGCACCACTTCTATTCCTCATCTGTGTAAATGATATACCATGTCAATGACAAGTGGTTGTTCAGAATAATTAGCACTGAAGCCAATACCACCTGTCATCAGAAATAATCTTCTCAATTTAAAGAAGTGGGCAAATGAACCCTCTAAATGTATCCATTTACCTATAAAAGAAAAAAAAGACCTACATAAACATTATCAATCCATGGTCAGCGGATACAGCAAAATACATCTGATTGATGAGGACTTGTCTTGGCAAAGCCATTCCTACATTCATTGGAAAATGTGAAGATGGTTTATCCTCATACCTATTCTCTGTGAACTAATTTGCATATATAATTATTTGTGTACTTATACTCTTTTAATCAGTTCTACACAGTAAATTACTATACAACTCAATTCATAAAGGCACTCACAGTAGTCATACTCTGGATCTTGTGGTTTCAGTCATACCAGAAATGTTTGATTACAAGGCTAAAATGCAGAGGTGCCTTTGACAGACTAAGGAATCATCACTTCCAACAGAAATTCTATAACTGTTTGAGACAAACTGGGTAGACTTTGAACACTATTACACAGGGAATGAATGAATTATATTCCTCAAAACAAGTTCACTCATCTAATCAGATTCCTTAAGGTTGAATTGTCAAATTGAAGACCACAGACTCCTAGTGCTAGGGAATCTCATTGTAAAATTGAAGAATTTGAGCAGTTCATGTAGTAATTGTCAGTTCCAACTATTTATCAGTTCTAATAGCAACACTTCTAAAATATTTCAAAATATATCACAAGCCGAAAAAAGAGATCATGTTGGTGTCATCTGATAATGGTAAACCTCTAACTGACAGCTTTGACAAAGCAGTTGTCAATATCAAAAAAAAAAAAAAAAAAAAAGTTAATATCCAATTAGTTGCTTTCACTATTCACAAATGAATATGTAGATTCTCATTAAATGACTTAAATACACTAGACCTAGCAAGTCTCCTGGTCTAGATGGTATTCCACCAGTCATGTTAAGACACTGCATGTGATGCAGAAATTGCACTTCTGTTAATCTTTGCTCAACCCATGTCAACAAGAGCTGTTCTGACTTGCTAACTTTACAACAAATAAGTCAGTAATTGGATAGATTGCTACAGCCTTTCTTCTAGGAAAACTGGTGGTGTAACCTTAGCAGTATGGAGCACATTATTCACCACTCAGATATGAAGCATCTTCAATTTTAAAGCAATATCTGCATGGAATTATGCAGGTTCAAGAGTCTGACTGTCACCTATCATCCTGAACCAAATAATTAAATGTTGCTGACACAGAAAGTATAGAGTGTTGTATTTAAAAAAAACATGTTCTACATTGCTGTCGGCATCAGCGTAATCTGGAGTCCCCCAAAGCACATCACTCTCCCACTTAATGTACATTAAATTGATTGCCATTTACAAACAGGCAACAGCATATTTTGTAGCCTTGCAAGACCAACACTAGACCATGCAAGTTCCACATACAAATATATGTAACTTTTTCCAGAATGGTTCAAGTTTGATCTCTAAGCTACATTTCTTGAAGATGCGGGTGTCAATGTTATGTCATTATGGATACAAGAATGACTGTATGTATTGAGTTCTCATATCCCAACTATTGTACAGCTTGGTAGTTGTTTTGTGGCAACTATAAACATAATATTGTGAACTATATTGTGAATCAGATTACACAATGAAAGGTCTGACTAAGCTGAGTCAATTTTACTATCTCATTAGCTCACTACCAAGCTATCTGATTGACTGTTTGAGTTATACCACAGTTTAAAGTTGATCAAGTGGCTAATTATAACAACAGCATACGTTGATCATGTTTTGTGGGTTTTGTGTGTGTATCAAGAGTGTTCCTGTGAATTTCCATGACATGTCAAGTCTGTAGTTTTGTGCATGGTTATTCTAAAGAATAGTTCATGTGTGTTTCATCATTGTATGTTATCACCTCCAGCCATATATAGCCATGAGCACCTAGCAATATTTGTCTTTATCTAACCAGTAGTAGCTTACGTAAACATACAGTAGTCTGTGAAAAGTTCTCAGAAAACTAATTCATAGCCACGTGCACACATACACAGATGCACATATGCAGTGCACCTTTACCCAGTATTTATATTATGGCACAACACACAGATACATTGCAACACTGTTCACACTGATACAGTTTCCTTGGCATTATCTATACCTGTGCATCTTTGCTTGCAAACCTGAATATGCAATTATACACATGCACACACATACGCATACGCAACACACTTAAATCTTGCATCATGACTACAGGACTTCTTCTGTAAATACTTTCAGGGTGACCATACAATGAATTATTTAATGGCACTGACTGCTTTAGAAAATTAGTCACTTAATACTTAATAACTTTACCACGGTGTTATTCATTCAAAACCTAGGAATGGTTTTCCAGTCTCCGTGATTTTTCATTTTAATTATACTGCAGAAAAGACAAATGTTTGTCCCTGCTGTGTTAACCATTTAAGGATATGCTTAGTTATGAGCAATAGCTCATACAATGAATATGACAAGAGTTTTGCTTAGTGCAACTATGAGATGCTGCCAAACGATGTAATTCTACACAAATGGCAAGCTAAGTGCACATATGCATTCACTATACAAACACAAGACTTATCATACACAGGATACACTGATCAAATGATAACTCCAGGGAGTAAGGTTGGTACTTTTCCCAAATGTTACATTCTTGGAAAGCACTACAATGGTCAAGCCAGATATGTACGCATGCACACACACACACGCACACACACACACGCACACACACACACGCACACACACACACTTGAACTGGAGCTGAATTTGAAGCCAGACATCCTGGGATGATGCTGTCCAACAGAGGATGTGTCCTCTTTGTCAACGATGAAGACAGGTTGTAGTACATCTGTGCCTTATTTTGTCTTGCTTCCTTTGAAACAATCAATGGCAGGTGGTACATATAAATGGTTTATTCAAAGGTGGAGCCATCACATGCTGATCAAGTCCTTCATTGCAAAAAATTCTCCATCTGGTATGATGTCTGGCTACTTTATACCAAGTTGACTCATCTACTCAATACTTCTTCATATCTGTCCCACCAATGGTGCTTAATTGACACCATGAGCAGGGTGCTTCTGAGGGTTTATTCAAAGGTGGAGCCATCACATGCTGATCAAATCCTTCATTGCAAAAAATTCTCCATCTGGTATGATGTCAGGCTAATTTTATACTTTATACCAAGATGACTCATCTACTCAATACTTCTTCATATCCTGACAGACCTTGTCCCACTAATGGAACTTAATTGACACCATGAGCAGGGTGCTTCTGAGGGAGCCAACCAAACAATGGCTTCTTGGGTTGCCTTATGTCAGGCATTTGGGCAAGATGTCCTAACCATCTCGATATATACGATATTAACACTTCACCAATAGACTCAATCATTCCATATCTGCCAACTAGCTCAGCAATAGTGAGGTACTCCTTTAGGTCTACTAATACCCAAAATGCAACGTATATATCTCCAGTGAAACCTACCCAACTTACTAACCAACTCTACGGTGGGGCCCATGTTTCAGCACCATAAAACAACACTTCCAATACAACATATCTTTACACTGTTCTCTTAGTCTCCAGTATGCTTAAACTGATTAATCACTTCAACTACATACCATGCAATACTAATGGAACCCAAGTCATATTCAGTGAGACCAATCCCAGCAACTAGTAGCTTTGTCTTAGTAAGACCAAGCTCACCAGCTACTTTGTGTATTCTAGCAGCCATGACCAGATCCTCTCTACAAGAACACACCAGCACACACACACATACACACACACACTAAGGACAAGTTGGAGCACAGAAGCAAAATTGGCAAGGTTGCATGACCTTTCCCAAGTGCATAAAGAAACAGGACAAGATGTTTATTCCAACAATTGGCAAGATCATTATACCTTGTCTCAATTCACGCATGTACTGTACAACATATCAATTAAATGGAAACTACAAAAGATTCTTCTAACATTCTAAGCAAATGGCAAGGTTGTTCTTTCTTGCTCAGGTCCATGAGGAACAATACATAATTATGCTAATATAACTTGGAAACCACATGCACAAAATACATATGACATGCATCAATTAAATGGAAATATGTACTATTGTCTCCAAGCAATTAGTAAGATTAAGGTACATACTCAAGTGCATATACACGTACACACATGCAAACACAATACAAACTGGCTGTGCAAAGAGATTACCACACAATTAAGATATGGTTTTGCCAAATGTGTCAAGGCACAATCTAGGCACAAGGCACAATCTATTTGATACATGTAAATTAATTGCTCCATGGTGAAAAGAAAGAAAAAAAAAAAAAGAAAAAGAAGGTGATGCATTATGTGGTGTTGTACATAAGAGCTTATTTTATTAGAGTTATCTTGTACAGAGCTACAGACTTGGTTTGTGGTGGAGGTTTATAGTAAATGCTTTTTGTTGCATTTCACGATTTCTCACTCGATATGTTCACGATTTGCTTATAGTAATCAGAGGATGGTTACAAGTATACAATGTCAATGTTAACAATAAAGGCATAATGACTGGACATACCTGCCAAAATGTAACAGATATCCAGCTTTTCCATCTTTAGATTAATTGAAACCTGAAGATATTCAAGGTTTGTCCATCTTTAGATTAACCTGAAGATGTCATGTTTTTACATCTTTATATAATCAGAAGATTTTGGAGTAAAACCTAACAAGAAATTCTGATTATACCTGCTGGAAATGTGGAGTTTCTTGGATTGAAATGTCAATACAGAGTAGAGAACAAAACAAATTATTTGATGCAAATCAAAGGTAAGGATTTTGTGTTAGTAGTAGATGTGAATTCATCTGTTGCTGTTTTGATATAGATTATTTCAGAACTAACAGGCACAAGCTAAGTGAAACAGAATGTGTCAGTCATCACACATCAATGACAAGTAGTTTCAACCCACTTGTAGGTGCGTAATAATATAAACCATGTATACATTCCATGTTGTGTGATGAATATTCACTGTTATATTAACTTGTGTTAACTGTAATACACAATTTTTGTTACAGGTGGACTTGTATTACAACAAACATTTGGAAGTTGAGCAACTAGGATGAAGGATCACACAGACATGATCCATTGCCAGCAATACCTGCTGAATTTCTCAAAGGTGTTTGATACAGTTTCTCACCAACACCTATATTACAAGTTGCATCATTATGGCATTAGAGGCAACCTTCTAGAATGGTTAAAGCAGTTTCTTTCAGAGAGACATCAATGGGTAATAGTAAACGTTGATCCTGTTGATGTAACATCTGGGATCCAACAGGACACTGTGCTGGCCCCTTACGATTCATAAATGACTTACCTAATAATATCATCTCATCGGTCAGACTATATATATGCTGATGATGTCATTCTTTACAGACCCATTCATTCAGAAGAAGACTGTCACTTCTCCTGCAGGACCCACACACACTAGAAAAGTGTGCAACAAAGTCATTTAACATAATCCTATCCGTTTTCAATACATTTTACACAATTAAGTTATAGTGAAATAGAACACACAAAATACTCAGACATAGTTATTGATTCCAAACTATCATGGTCACAACATATTTGAGAAGTTACCAATAAAGCTAACAAAGTTTTCTACAATGCAACCTCTAGGATTTTCCAGTATCTGTCAAGGCCAACTGCTATATATAGTCTCCAATTTTGGAGTATGCTTGGGCACCACACATGCAAAAGGATATATCTAGCACTGAGTCAGTATACAGAGATGTGTTGTAAGGTTTCATTATTCCTACCACTCAAGTGTTACAGAAATACTAAACTGGCCAACTCTACTATGCTGATGAGACCAACTAAAACTATTACTATGATAATAATTCAGAATCGTATTGACATACCTGACACCAGTTACATCAACTTATCACCTGCAGGGTCACGCATTGAAGTTTCAGCAGCCAATCACTCTTCCAATGCAGTTTGGTGTATTCACATCACTTAAGGGAATAGTGAGCATTTTTAAACTAGACAACTATGTAGCTATAGGTAATGAATTATTGTTATAATTAAAGTAGTAAAAACAAAAGTGAAAAATAATATCAGCTGTCAACCTAGAAGATATGTATCAGCTGTTAACTGAATTTTTGAATGATTTAACACCTTAAGATACGAGGTGAGAATTTCATGAGGTGGGAAATTCAATCAAACAAAACAAAATAAAATACTTGGTCTGTGGCTATCAAATATAAGGTGGGAGCCATATTCCTTTCTACTGCTGGTATTTTATGCAGAATTATGTGGGAGCAAGACAGTAATTTTGAAATTAAAGTACGTTTACTGAATTTTCAAATGATTTAACACCTCAAGATATGAGGTGAGAATTTCATAAGGTGGGAAATCCAATCAAATACTTAGTCAGTGGCTATCAAACAAGGTGGGAGCCATATTTGTATTGTGAAAACTTTAAAGGGCATAAACTCAACTCAATTTAAGAGTAATTTTTTCAATTCTAAAGAATTCAATGGTGAAGTGGCTATAAATCATTCATATCCTCCTGGTAAAACAAATAGTTGATGGCTGCTAAACAACAGGTGAAGGCAAGCCTGCAGCTATGTATTATTCATAAACACAAACTAAACTGGATCAATAGATTAGCTATTTGGTGGCTAAACTGGTGGCAGGTGGTGACAAGCAAAACTTATCAGAATTATGAATCAATTTAGACACTGATGCAAATGCTATCAAAGGTGTGGTAACCATAGTTTGGTGGCTTTAAAGCAGGAATAAGTCTGTCAAACAGAAGAAATACAATATTTAAGTAGTGGCTACAGTTTTTTTATAGTTGTGGTGATCTCTTCCAAACTGGTCATACAAGTATCAAATTGATGGCTATTATACACAAGTGGTAGCAGCTAGCTATTATTCAACAGGTGGTGACAAGCAAAAACTTAGAAAAACCATTATACAGTTAATAATTGTGGTGGCACAAGCAAGAGCTACTGGTATTAGCAATCCTTACAAACAGGTGGCTATTTTTCAGTTGTGGCATACACTAAGAATTGGCTACAGCTTATATATTATGCAAATTTATATGTATGTGGTGGCAAGGCTTGCAATTTTAACAATGGTGGCACAAGCAAGAACTACCGATTCATTCCAATGTTAATGGTAGTGACAATCCTAATTCCTAACAGGCAGGTGGCTGCACAATTTCGAACTGTTTTATTAAGGCTTACAATTTTAACAATGGTGGCACAAGCAAGAGCTACCGATTCATTCTAATGTTAATGGTAGTGGCAATCCTAATTCCTAACAAGCAGGTGGCTATACAATTTTATAAAGGCTTGCAATTTTAACAATGGTGGTACAAGCAAGAACCACCGATTCATTCCAATGTTAATGGTAGCAGCAATCCTAATTCCTAACAAGCAGGTGGCTGTACAATTTTATAAAGGCTTACAATTTTAACAATGGTGGCACAAGCAACAGCTACCGATTCATTCCAATGTTAATAGTAGAGGCAATCCTAATTCCTAACAAGCAGGTGGCTATACAATTTTATAAAGGCTTGCAATTTTAACAATGGAGGCACAAGCAAGAACCACCGATTCATTCCAATGTTAATGGTAGTGGCAATCCTAATTCCTAACAAGCCCTAATTCCTAACAAGCAGGTGGCTGTACAATTTTATAAAGGCTTACAATTTTAACTATGGTGGCACAAGCAACAGCTACCGATTCATTCCAATGTTAATAGTAGAGGCAATCCTAATTCCTAACAAGCAGGTGGCTATACAATTTTATAAAGGCTTGCAATTTTAACAATGGTGGCACAAGCAAGAACTACCGATTCATTCCAATGTTAATGGTAGAGGCAATCCTAATTCCTAACAAGCAGGTGGCTATACAATTTCAAAGTATTTTATAAAGGTTACAATTTTAACAATGGTGGCACAAGCAAGAACTACCGATTCATTCCAATGTTAATGGTAGAGGCAATCCTAATTCCTAACAAGCAGGTGGCTATACAATTTCAAACTATTTTATAAAGGTTACAATTTTAACAATGGTGGCACAAGCAACAGCTACCAATTCATTCCAATGCTAATGGTAGTGGCAATCCTAATTCCTAACAAGCAGGTGGCTATACAATTTCAAACTATTTTATAAAGGTTACAATTTTAACAATGGTGGCACAAGCAACAGCTACCAATTCATTCCAATGCTAATGGTAGTGGCAATCCTAATTCCTAACAAGCAGGTGGCTATACAATTTCAAACTATTTTATAAAGTTACAATTTTAACAATGGTGGCACAAGCAACAGCTACCAATTCATTCCAATGCTAATGGTAGTGGCAATCCTAATTCCTAACAAGCAGGTGGCTATACAATTTCAAACTATTTTATAAAGGTTACGATTTTAACAATGGTGGCACAAGCAACAGCTACCAATTCATTCCAATGCTAATGGTAGTTCCAATCCTAATTCCTAACAAGCAGGTGGCTATACATTTTCAAACTATTTTATAAAGGTTACGATTTTAACAATGGTGGCACAAGCAACAGCTACCAATTCATTCCAATGCTAATGGTAGTTGCAATCCTAATTCCTAACAAGCAGGTGGCTATACAATTCAAACTATTTTATAAAGGTTACAATTTTAACAATGGTGGCACAAGCAACAGCTACCAATTCATTCCAATGTTAATGGTAGTTGCAATCCTAATTCCTAACAAGCAGGTGGCTATACAATTTCAAACTATTTTATAAAGGTTACAGTGTTAACAATGGTGGCACAAGCAACAGCTACCAATTCATTCCAATGCTAATGGTAGTGGCAATCCTAATTCCTAACAGGCAGGTGGCTATACAATTTCAAACTATTTTATAAAGGTTACAATTTTAACAATGGTGGCACAAGCAACAGCTACCAATTCATTCCAATGCTAATGGTAGTTGCAATCCTAATTCCTAACAAGCAGGTGGCTATACAATTTTATAAAGGTTTGCAATTTTAACAATGGTGGCACAAGCAAGAACTACCGATTCATTCCAATGTTAATGGTAGTGACAATCCTAATTCCTAACAGGCAGGTGGCTGCACAATTTCGAACTGTTTTATAAAGGTGGCACAAGCAAGAGCTACCGATTCATTCTAATGTTAATGGTAGTGGCAATCCTAATTCCTAACAAGCAAGTGGCTATACAATTTCAAACTATTTTATAAAGGTTACAATTTTAACAATGGTGGCACAAGCAACAGCTACCAATTCATTCCAATGCTAATGGTAGTGGCAATCCTAATTCCTAACAGGCAGGTGGCTATACAATTTCAAACTATTTTATAAAGGTTACAATTTTAACAATGGTGGCACAAGCAAGAGCTGCCGATTCGTTCCAATGTTAATGGTAGTGGCAATCCTAATTCCTAACAAGCAGGTGGCTATACAATTTCAAACCGTTTTATAAAGGCTTACAATTTTAGCAGTGGTGGCACAAGCAAGAGCTGCCAATTCATTCCAACGTTAATGGTAGTGACAATCCTAATTCCTAACAAGCAGGTAGCTATACAATTTCAAACCGTTTTATAAAGGCTTACAATTTTAGCAGTGGTGGCACAAGCAAGAGCTGCCGATTCGTTCCAATGTTAATGGTAGTGACAATCCAAATTCCTAACAAGCAGGTGGCTATACAATTTCAAACCGTTTTATAAAGGCCTACACTACAATTTTAGCAGTGGTGGCACAAGCAAGAGCTGCCGATTCATTCCAACGTTAATGGTAGTGGCAATCCTAATTCCTAACAAGCAGGTGACTATACAATTTCAAACCGTTTTATAAAGGCCTACACTACAATTTTAGGAGGGGTGGCACAAGCAACAGCTACCGATTCATTCCAATGTTAATAGTAGAGGCAATCCTAATTCCTAACAAGCAGGTGGCTATACAATTTTATAAAGGCTTGCAATTTTAACAATGGTGGCACAAGCAAGAACTACCGATTCATTCCAATGTTAATGGTAGTGACAATCCTAATTCCTAACTGGCAGGTGGCTGCACAATTTCGAACTGTTTTATTAAGGCTTACAATTTTAACAATGGTGGCACAAGCAAGAGCTACCGATTCATTCTAATGTTAATGGTGGTGGCAATCCTAATTCCTAACAAGCAGGTGGCTATACAATTTTATAAAGGCTTACAATTTTAACAATGGTGGCACAAGCAACAGCTACCGATTTATTCCAATGTTAATAGTAGAGGCAATCCTAATTCCTAACAAGCAGGTGGCTATACAATTTTATAAAGGCTTGCAATTTTAACAATGGTGGCACAAGCAAGAACTACCGATTCATTCCAATGTTAATGGTAATGATAATCCTAATTCCTAACAGGCAGGTGGCTGCACAATTTCGAACTGTTTTATTAAGGCTTACAATTTTAACAATGGTGGCACAAGCAAGAGCTCCCGATTCATTCCAATGTTAATGGTAGTGGCAATCCTAATTCCTAACAAGCAGGTGGCTATACAATTTTATAAAGGCTTGCAATTTTAACAATGGTGGCACAAGCAAGAACCACTGATTCATTCCAATGTTAATGGTAGTGGCAATCCTAATTCCTAACAAGCAGGTGGCTGTACAATTTTATAAAGGCTTACAATTTTAACAATGGTGGCACAAGCAACAGCTACCGATTCATTCCAATGTTAATAGTAGAGGCAATCCTAATTCCTAACAAGCAGGTGGCTATACAATTTTATAAAGGCTTGCAATTTTAACAATGGTGGCACAAGCAAGAACTACCGATTCATTCCAATGTTAATGGTAATGACAATCCTAATTCCTAACAGGCAGGTGGCTGCACAATTTCGAACTGTTTTATTAAGGCTTACAATTTTAACAATGGTGGCACAAGCAAGAACTACCAATTCATTCCAATGTTAATGGTAGTGACAATCCTAATTCCTAACAAGCAGGTGGCTGTACAATTTTATAAAGGCTTACAATTTAACAATGGTGGCACAAGCAAGAGCTACCGATTCATTCCAATGTTAATGGTAGAGGCAATCCTAATTCCTAACAAGCAGGTGGCTATACAATTTTATAAAGGCTTGCAATTTTAACAATGGTGGCACAAGCAAGAACTACCGATTCATTCCAATGTTAATGGTAATGACAATCCTAATTCCTAACAGGCAGGTGGCTGCACAATTTCGAACTGTTTTATTAAGGCTTACAATTTTAACAATGGTGGCACAAGCAAGAGCTACCGATTCATTCTAATGTTAATGGTAGTGGCAATCCTAACAAGCAGGTGGCTATACAATTTTATAAAGGCTTGCAATTTTAACAATGGTGGCACAAGCAAGAACCACCGATTCATTCCAATGTTAATGGTAGCGGCAATCCTAATTCCTAACAAGCAGGTGGCTGTACAATTTTATAAAGGTTACAATTTTAACAATGGTGGCACAAGCAAGAACTACCAATTCATTCCAATGTTAATGGTAGTGACAATCCTAATTCCTAACAAGCAGGTAGCTATACAATTTCAAACCGTTTTATAAAGGCTTACAATTTTAGCAGTGGTGGCACAAGCAAGAGCTGCCAATTCATTCCAACGTTAATGGTAGTGACAATCCTAATTCCTAACAAGCAGGTAGCTATACAATTTCAAACCGTTTTATAAAGGCTTACAATTTTAGCAGTGGTGGCACAAGCAAGAGCTGCCGATTCGTTCCAATGTTAATGGTAGTGACAATCCAAATTCCTAACAAGCAGGTGGCTATACAATTTCAAACCGTTTTATAAAGGCCTACACTACAATTTTAGCAGTGGTGGCACAAGCAAGAGCTGCCGATTCATTCCAACGTTAATGGTAGTGGCAATCCTAATTCCTAACAAGCAGGTGACTATACAATTTCAAACCGTTTTATAAAGGCCTACACTACAATTTTAGGAGGGGTGGCACAAGCAACAGCTACCGATTCATTCCAATGTTAATAGTAGAGGCAATCCTAATTCCTAACAAGCAGGTGGCTATACAATTTTATAAAGGCTTGCAATTTTAACAATGGTGGCACAAGCAAGAACTACCGATTCATTCCAATGTTAATGGTAGTGACAATCCTAATTCCTAACTGGCAGGTGGCTGCACAATTTCGAACTGTTTTATTAAGGCTTACAATTTTAACAATGGTGGCACAAGCAAGAGCTACCGATTCATTCTAATGTTAATGGTGGTGGCAATCCTAATTCCTAACAAGCAGGTGGCTATACAATTTTATAAAGGCTTACAATTTTAACAATGGTGGCACAAGCAACAGCTACCGATTTATTCCAATGTTAATAGTAGAGGCAATCCTAATTCCTAACAAGCAGGTGGCTATACAATTTTATAAAGGCTTGCAATTTTAACAATGGTGGCACAAGCAAGAACTACCGATTCATTCCAATGTTAATGGTAATGATAATCCTAATTCCTAACAGGCAGGTGGCTGCACAATTTCGAACTGTTTTATTAAGGCTTACAATTTTAACAATGGTGGCACAAGCAAGAGTTCCCGATTCATTCCAATGTTAATGGTAGTGGCAATCCTAATTCCTAACAAGCAGGTGGCTATACAATTTTATAAAGGCTTGCAATTTTAACAATGGTGGCACAAGCAAGAACCACTGATTCATTCCAATGTTAATGGTAGTGGCAATCCTAATTCCTAACAAGCAGGTGGCTGTACAATTTTATAAAGGCTTACAATTTTAACAATGGTGGCACAAGCAACAGCTACCGATTCATTCCAATGTTAATAGTAGAGGCAATCCTAATTCCTAACAAGCAGGTGGCTATACAATTTTATAAAGGCTTGCAATTTTAACAATGGTGGCACAAGCAAGAACTACCGATTCATTCCAATGTTAATGGTAATGACAATCCTAATTCCTAACAGGCAGGTGGCTGCACAATTTCGAACTGTTTTATTAAGGCTTACAATTTTAACAATGGTGGCACAAGCAAGAGCTACCGATTCATTCTAATGTTAATGGTAGTGGCAATCCTAACAAGCAGGTGGCTATACAATTTTATAAAGGCTTGCAATTTTAACAATGGTGGCACAAGCAAGAACTACCGATTCATTCCAATGTTAATGGTAGTGACAATCCTAATTCCTAACTGGCAGGTGGCTGCACAATTTCGAACTGTTTTATTAAGGCTTACAATTTTAACAATGGTGGCACAAGCAAGAGCTACCGATTCATTCCAATGTTAATGGTAGTGACAATCCTAATTCCTAACTGGCAGGTGGCTGCACAATTTCGAACTGTTTTATTAAGGCTTACAATTTTAACAGTGGTGGCACAAGCAAGAGCTACCGATTCATTCTAATGTTAATGGTGGTGGCAATCCTAATTCCTAACAAGCAGGTGGCTATACAATTTTATAAAGGCTTACAATTTTAACAATGGTGGCACAAGCAACAGCTACCGATTTATTCCAATGTTAATAGTAGAGGCAATCCTAATTCCTAACAAGCAGGTGGCTATACAATTTTATAAAGGCTTGCAATTTTAACAATGGTGGCACAAGCAAGAACTACCGATTCATTCCAATGTTAATGGTAATGATAATCCTAATTCCTAACAGGCAGGTGGCTGCACAATTTCGAACTGTTTTATTAAGGCTTACAATTTTAACAATGGTGGCACAAGCAAGAGCTCCCGATTCATTCCAATGTTAATGGTAGTGGCAATCCTAATTCCTAACAAGCAGGTGGCTATACAATTTTATAAAGGCTTGCAATTTTAACAATGGTGGCACAAGCAAGAACCACTGATTCATTCCAATGTTAATGGTAGTGGCAATCCTAATTCCTAACAAGCAGGTGGCTGTACAATTTTATAAAGGCTTACAATTTTAACAATGGTGGCACAAGCAACAGCTACCGATTCATTCCAATGTTAATAGTAGAGGCAATCCTAATTCCTAACAAGCAGGTGGCTATACAATTTTATAAAGGCTTGCAATTTTAACAATGGTGGCACAAGCAAGAACTACCGATTCATTCCAATGTTAATGGTAATGACAATCCTAATTCCTAACAGGCAGGTGGCTGCACAATTTCGAACTGTTTTATTAAGGCTTACAATTTTAACAATGGTGGCACAAGCAAGAGCTACCGATTCATTCTAATGTTAATGGTAGTGGCAATCCTAACAAGCAGGTGGCTATACAATTTTATAAAGGCTTGCAATTTTAACAATGGTGGCACAAGCAAGAACCACCGATTCATTCCAATGTTAATGGTAGCGTCAATCCTAATTCCTAACAAGCAGGTGGCTGTACAATTTTATAAAGGCTTACAATTTTAACAATGGTGGCACAAGCAAGAACTACCAATTCATTCCAATGTTAATGGTAGTGACAATCCTAATTCCTAACAAGCAGGTGGCTGTACAATTTTATAAAGGCTTACAATTTAACAATGGTGGCACAAGCAAGAGCTACCGATTCATTCCAATGTTAATGGTAGAGGCAATCCTAATTCCTAACAAGCAGGTGGCTATACAATTTTATAAAGGCTTGCAATTTTAACAATGGTGGCACAAGCAAGAACCACCGATTCATTCCAATGTTAATGGTAGCGTCAATCCTAATTCCTAACAAGCAGGTGGCTGTACAATTTTATAAAGGCTTACAATTTTAACAATGGTGGCACAAGCAAGAACTACCAATTCATTCCAATGTTAATGGTAGTGACAATCCTAATTCCTAACAAGCAGGTGGCTGTACAATTTTATAAAGGCTTACAATTTAACAATGGTGGCACAAGCAAGAGCTACCGATTCATTCCAATGTTAATGGTAGAGGCAATCCTAATTCCTAACAAGCAGGTGGCTATACAATTTTATAAAGGCTTGCAATTTTAACAATGGTGGCACAAGCAAGAACCACCGATTCATTCCAATGTTAATGGTAGCGGCAATCCTAATTCCTAACAAGCAGGTGGCTGTACAATTTTATAAAGGCTTACAATTTTAACAATGGTGGCACAAGCAAGAACTACCAATTCATTCCAATGTTAATGGTAGTGACAATCCTAATTCCTAACAAGCAGGTGGCTGTACAATTTTATAAAGGTTTACAATTTAACAATGGTGGCACAAGCAAGAGCTAGCGGCAATCCTAATTCCTAACAAGCAGGTGGCTGTACAATTTTATAAAGGCTTACAATTTTAACAATGGTGGCACAAGCAAGAACTACCAATTCATTCCAATGTTAATGGTAGTGACAATCCTAATTCCTAACAAGCAGGTGGCTGTACAATTTTATAAAGGCTTACAATTTAACAATGGTGGCACAAGCAAGAGCTACCGATTCATTCCAATGTTAATGGTAGAGGCAATCCTAATTCCTAACAAGCAGGTGGCTATACAATTTTATAAAGGCTTGCAATTTTAACAATGGTGGCACAAGCAAGAACCACCGATTCATTTCAATGTTAATGGTAGCGGCATTCCTAATTCCTAACAAGCAGGTGGCTATACAATTTCAAACTATTTTATAAAGACTTACAATTTTAACAATGGTGGCATAAGTAAGAGCTGCCGATTCATTCCAATGTTAATGGTATCTAATTCCTAACAAGTAGGTGGCTATATAATTTTATAAAGGGTACAATTTTAACAGTGGTGGCACAAGCAAGACTACCAATTCATTCCAACATTAATGGTAGAGACAATCCTAATTCCTAACAAGCAGGTGGCTATATAATTTTATAAAGGCTTACAGTTTTAACATTGGTGGCACAAGCAAGAGCTCCCGATTCGTTCCATTATTAATGGTAGTGGCAATCTTAATTCCTAACAAGCAGGTGGCTATACAATTTCAAACTATTTTATAAAGGCCTACAATTTTAGCAGTGGTGGCACAAGCAACAACTACCGATTCATTCCAATGTTAATGGTAGCGACAATCCTAATTCCTAACAAGCAGGTGGCTATACAATTTCAAACTATTTTATAAAGGCTTACAATTTTAACAATCGTGGCACAAGCAAGAGCTACCGATTCATTCCAATGTTAATGGTAGTGGCAATCCTATTTCCTAACAAGCAGGTGGCTATACAATTTCAAACTATTTTATAAAGGCTTGCAATTTTAACAATGGTGGCGCAAGCAAGAACTACCGATTCATTCCAATGTTAATGGTAGTGACAATCCTAATTCCTAACAGGCAGGTGGTTGCACAATTTTGAACTGTTTTATTAAGGCTTACAATTTTAACAATGGTGGCACAAGCAAGAGCTACCGATTCATTCCAATGTTAATGGTAGTGGCAATCCTAATTCCTAACAGGCAGGTGGCTGCATAATTTTGAACTGTTTTATTAAGGCTTACAATTTTAACAATCGTGGCACAAGCAAGAGCTACCAATTCATTCCAATGTTAATGGTAGTGGCAATCCTAATTCCTAACAAGCAGGTGGCTATATAATTTTATAAAGGATTACAATTTTAACAATGGTGGCACAAGCAAGAGCTGCCGATTCACTCCAATGTTAATGGTAGTGGCAATCCTAATTCCTAACAAGCAGGTGGCTATATAATTTTATAAAGGATTACAATTTTAACAGTGATGGCACAAGCAAGAGCTGCCGATTCACTCCAATGTTAATGGTAGTGGCAATCCTAATTCCTAACAAGCAGGTGGCTATATAATTTTATAAAGGATTACAATTTTAACAATGGTGGCACAAGCAAGAGCTACTGATTCATTCCAATGTTAATGGTAGTGACAATCCTAATTCCTAACAAACAGGTGGCTATATAATTTTATAAAGGATTACAATTTTAACAGTGATGGCACAAGCAAGGGCTGCCGATTCACTCCAATGTTAATGGTAGTGGAAACCTTAATTCCTAACAAGCAGGTGTCTATACATTTTCAAACTGTTTTATAAAGGCTTGCAATTTTAACAATGGTGGCACAAGCAAGAACCACCGATTCATTCCAATGTTAATGGTAGCGGCAATCCTAATTCCTAACAAGCAGGTGGCTATATAATTTTATAAAGGATTACAATTTTAGTAGTGGTGGCACAAGCAAGAGTTACCTATTCATTGCAGTGTTCATGGTAGTGACAATTTCAAACTGTTTTATAAAGTGCATGTAGTTGTATTAGTGTTCCTAACCACACTATACTGTACTATAGGCAACTAGTTACCTTTTGTGATTCGTATATAAGAAGCATAGCAGATAGTGAACTGGATGTCATAAAAGAAAGTTTTAAACAGTATTTTCAGATTATTTCACAAGGAAATGTATATACAGTATACAGCTAACAACATTACTGTTTGTTTATGTTACTTACCCAGCAAATTATGGCAGACTATCATTCAAAGTCTTCAGAGTGAACTAGTGAAAATGATCATCTAAATGTAACTGCTCTAGCAAGACACAATGTTGCTTCAGTAAATGAATGGAAAATGGTAACCAAGGAGGTTAATAAATAAAGTATTACTTGAATCATGTCTGATGTGATCTGTGAATGCGGAGGGTATTCTTGACACTTTGTCAACAAGGTATTTAGATATTACATACGTACATAGTTACTTTACATATTTGTATACTTTAGTACAAGTGATGCCTCATCAGGATTTTGGAAATTATGTTTAACTGAAGATAGCAGCAGATGAAGACTTAAATTAGTTGAAAACTCCCATGGTACTGCCTATTTGCAAGCCTCTAGAAATAAAGGTATTAACACTGCTGTGCTTGGTTAGTTCTTCAGCATATGAGGTGCTAAGCTGGTTGGTTAAATGTGAAATCAGCATACACTATTAGGAATGTAGCTGCTGGGCTCATCTATATTTAAAATTTGTGTTGATAGCAATGTAGCAATGTTGGCTGAAATGTTGTGTGTATTTTTGTAGTTGTTGCTGACACTTCAGATTCAGGCACAGTTCAAGTACAGCCAACCAGCTTTCAGTGGAACACAGAGAATGAAGATATACAATAAGTGTTAATAGATGATGAGGATACCACTGAAAGCATTGGTACGCAATTTGTGTGTCACATTGTACTACATGTATGTGTTACCTTACATTTATATTAACTGTAGGTAGATCATCTTTAACTATGAGCTGCTCCATACTTCTAATGGCACATGCTATTCCCGGTACACTGACATTTGGCAAATCATCTTTTAGCTTCAACCCTAAAGACACAACGGAAGTTTCTAATTATGTAAGATGTGCAATAGAATATGTATAACTCTAATATAATGTTATAGGCACCTTTGATTCCTAGCTAACTATGTAGTGTTTACATAATTTATAATTACTTGTCTCCATTAGCTGGATACGTCATGTGTTGAGAAGTGGTGGTATGCTGATGTGACTGCAGTGTTCTTACGGTTGTATCTTCACCAAAGAAGAGCTGCTGAAGTGTTCTTCTGTAATCAAAGTACAAGAAGATATTTGTTGTAGTTTAATGCCTGCTATTGTCCATATATTTAGTACACTATATGCTGCGAAGCATGAAATTAAACTTACATTACTAAGAAACTTTAATGAATAAATATGTGATCGACACATGCTGTACACATACATAATTCCTTCCTGGAAAGTATCTCCACATTTCATTATGTGATCCCCATTTCCATTGCCTCCAAATATAACTCCCATGTTAATTTGAACTGGTTGTGTCTTCATACATGTACGTATATGTGGGATGTGTATCAGGTTGGTTGGACGCCATGATACAAGAACTTAAGGTTGCAAAATTAGTGTAGCACAATCCTATAGTTAGCTTTACAGAGCTATTTCTTATCATACTTTATAAGTTGAATCAAACTGTTAGCTTTGCACTATTTAACTAGCTTTATTCAGTGACTAATGACAGTGGTTGTGGACAGAGTCCATGGTGTCTTTGGAACTGGCCAGTTGGTCACATATGTTATACAGTACAGGGATCATTGAGGTTTGGATTGTCTTGCCCAAAAATATCAAAAACCTACCTCATTTTCCCTTCATAATGTGGCAGAATTGGCAATGTAGAACAGCCTCCAAACCCTCCAGCAAGTTTCTATATATATTTTTATTTAACCAATTCTCTCCTTAGGTTAACTTTGTCTTTTCTTTGTAATTTCTTTTGGTGATTTTTACATCGGTGTGTAATAGTGGCTACTTTCTTTGACAACTTCCAAGCCCTGAAGCAGTTTGTAAAGCGTTTGGAGTTGGAAAGTTGTATGGAGTACCTATTACAAGGTACAAAACAATGAATTTGTGAATATAATCAGCATTGCTGTAGTGTGTTTACATATGTATTTCCCTAGCAATTGTAGTAACTTTGTGGTGGTATACAGTGTGTGTATTATATTATGCATCTTTTTTTTCATGTCATTTTCCATTGTCATAGGTCAATTTCCTTAGCTTCTTCATTGCAGCTACTTAAGAAATCTAATATGTCATCAAGATGGTAAAAAAAGAGAAATGACGAATTTTGATTATTTGATGTTTTTAAATACTATATCAGGTATTTTGTAGCTTGTGTATACATTTTACATACAGTTTGCAAATTGTACATATCTCATAAATCTAATTAAGTATATACTGTATGTATAGTTTGTATTGATTTGTGTTTATATTTTTACTTGAGTCCATAGTTGAAAGTTTGGTTTGTAATTTACGTAACTGTATACAGTAAATATTGCCAGTTTGTATTTCTATTTTCTGTCACTGATTTTCTGTTGTGTTAGGACGATCTTATAATGGCCTTGGCCAGTACCCAGTGTTTCCATGGATATTGAATGGTTACTGTTCTGAAGAATTAGATCTTAACAACCCAAAAATCTATAGAGATTTGTCTAAGGTATATAAAGCTAGATATTGTTAAGAAAAAAGTAATTGTTTAAATTTAAAGTTAAGTTGCATTACAGTATCTTGTCATCTTTAAAATGCAACTGAATGTATGTGCTGCATATCTTGTTTCACAGCCTATTGGCTTGTTGAATCCAGACCAACTAGAACAGTTCAAAACACGCTATGATTTTATGGATGATGAAATGCCAAAATTTCTGTTTGGGACTCATTACTCAACAATGGCATATACCCTACACTGGTTAATCAGAGTGGTACGTTTGTACTATATGTAATTCATTCTTACTGATTTTGATATTGTACATAGGAACCTTACTCATCCCTCCACATTGAGTTCAATGGAGGCTATTTTGATGATCCTATCAGAGTATTCTCTTCTATGGAAGAAACGTGGAAGAAAGTACATCTGATTTTAGAGTACGTGTCCATTGTTTTATCAACTCTGTATTACTAGGGTCAAAATTAAATAACAATAATCAATAGATTTACTGCTAGTTGAAAATACTAATGTCTATTTTGTAGGAGCTGATACCAGAGTTGTTTTTCTTACCACAGATGTTTGTAAATGATAACAAGGTGAGTGTTGTGTACAACACGAGCATGAGGGCTTTGTCTGAAATGTATGCCCGACTGCCTGAGGACTGCAGGCTCAAGGGCGGAGGGCAAATATTTCAGACAAAACCCGAATGCCCCATGTTAATATGTAACACTTCCCATCAGTATCAGGCTAATGGCCTGCACAGGGTGATCAATCACCCAAGCCAATATGAGTACAGCCACTGGATGCATACCTAAACATTGTGATGGGTGTGTGGTCTGGAACATTGTGATGGGTGATGGGTGTGCTGACCCATAATGGAAATGTTTATATGCATACCTAAACATTTCCATTATGGGTCAGCAGCTACTGTAGTACATTCTCGGTATGATGATCAGACAGATCCTAGAGGTATCACGGTGAATTTCAGTTATGCAAGTTTAGTGTTTTAATCAGTGCTATTGAATCATTTATGGAATAATTGATGTATTGTAAGCTTGCTTATAGAGTGGTTACTTCATGCAGAGTAGTAACATTGTGATGGGTGTGTGGTCTGTATTCAGAAACATGTGGAAAAGATTGGTGCAAAAGCTATATCACTAGTTCTCACTTTAGCCCAACATTTTTCAACTCATACGTAGGATAGCGAGAATAACAAAACGCTCTCCATCTGAGTGGTTTTATGGCAAAAATCCATATGACATGAGCATAATCGATCCCCACAATTGTTTTCAACCTTATCTCACTTCCCAGATGTAGTCTGGGCAGCTCTTTGATCTGAGATGTGAAAGTGTTACATGTGTGTTTATCCATTTTTACATGTGAACTTTCTAGTAGTCTGTATTTTGGATACACAGACGGATGGTTATGTGCATTTCCCCTCCGTAATCTTCATAATAGTTTAATTGCTGCTCACTGAACATTACCAGCTGTGTTTGTGTATTTTTAGTTTGAATTAGGTGTCAATCATTTTGGAGAAGCAATTGGAAATGTAAAGCTTTCTTGTTGGGGAAATTCACCAGAAGAATTCATTAGAATATACAAGGAGGTGTGTGTGCTTGGAAATCTGTTTGCTATTTTTGGTGATTTATTTTCAGGCATTAGAGTCGGATAATGTTTCAGCTAACTTGCATCACTGGATTGATCTTGTGTTTGGCTATAAACAAAATGGTAACATATATACTGTACTGTATGTACACATTATGTTTAGTTCAGTGCCAAAGTAAAAGATTTTCCCACTTAACTAATGATTGTGACCTGCTGAGCAAAAACCAGCCGTTTTCGACATTCCTCGAATTCCATTTTATTGCATCTCTGTAATCTATAGTAACAAAAGAGTGGACAGCCAAAGTTTCAGCCTTTTATTATGAATGCTCTTAGAGTTATAGTGCTTGACAGTTGAAACAGTGATAAACTCGATTAATTTTGTCAACAACAATACGTGAAATTAATGTAGTTTGCTCACCTCCCAACATACTTGACACTGATTATTAGATACACCACTGTCAATTGATGTGGTGTGTTTGGTAGTTGTACAAGGACTCTGTCTGCTGTGGGAACCTAGTCAGTTTTAAGGCTGGGATATAACTCTGGAGAAGATGTTCTGTGTACATATCAATTGGCTTGGAGGGGGTATTTTTAAATGGCTAAGGGTGAATACACTAACTGATGTAGCTTGGGTGTACCAGGCCATAGAAAGGCATGCCACATGGCTTTCCACTCAAGGGTAGACCTAAATATATAGATAAAGTATGAGAAAACTATTTCTTTAGATTATTTGCCTGAATTTACAACTCTACATGTAAGACACACCATCATCCCTTGTAACTACACACATATACACATTATGTAAGTAGAACTATAACTCATCTAGCTATGCCTATACATACAACATGTCTGCACTGTGGTATAGTTATTATAACTAATCTAGCATAGATTATGGATACGTGGTAAGTTGGATAATATTAAGTGTTCGCGGTAAGCAAGACACGCCTAGCTATTTTGTTTCGAAGATGGTGTATATGCAAGAGACTTCGACAATCCTGTTAAATCTTGTGGTGACAGTCGAACATAGCATAAGTAGGCATCACTTCTCCACCTGCCCAGGGCTTTTAAGTGTGAGTCACTCACACTGGCCCGTTTGGCTGATGTAGCAGCACCAATTCTGATCTATGTGTATTAAACTGGTGGGGGTCCATGTGCAGCTCTTTTAAGGCTTTGTTGAGGGCTGAGCTAAATGATGCTCTTGTCAATGCCTTGTTGTTAGGCCACACAAACAGTGGTCCTGGGGTGCCGTCTCGCCTGACTAGGTACTGTACCAAGGCCTGGACTGGACAGATGGCATGGGTCATCTTGCCTAAACATATTTGTGTCCCTTTCCTAAACTGGTCTCCTTTTGACTGTTTAAGTGTGATCTGTACAAGTGTTGGAGAAGCTCTATTGTCTAAAGCTACATCTGATAAAAGCAAATCGGTTAAAGGGTCAAAGTGGTCCGGTGACGATGTGGTAAATTCACTGACTCTAAGAAGTCCAAAATAGGCAAGGCAGCAGGCGGCCCAGATCATCACATCTCTGTAGTTGCTGGTGTGTTTTGAAAACACTACATGTAGATGCACCATAATTGGAAAAGTAATAAGCAGCCGTTCCCTTGGTTCATGGGTAATTGCACATGATTTACGTATGCCTTTCAAAATGTAGTGTGATCTTGGTGTTGTTGGGGGCAATGATTCTCCATTTGTGTAGTGCAACTGTACCTCACAGCAGAGAGGTACACTTGTATAGTAGTATAAGAAAGCCTGTAAGCTAGCATCAGAGCAAAAGGTGATGTACTTGCGGAGGCCAGCTGTGTAGGCTTTCTTTGTTGCTGCTGATATTCCTAAGTTGAAGTGGTTTGTGCTGCTGCACTCAGTTGGAATAGTGTGGCTGACAAGAGCTCTGTGGGTATAAGAAATCAGTAAAAAAATTTTTTTTTGGTGTAAACATGGCAGCCATGATAACAGTATTAACAGTAGTACATGAATACATTAATGGTGTTAACAGCATATACAAATGCAATCAAAATAAATGAATGATAAAGTCTTGTGAAAAAGTCGAAGGAAGTGGGGGGAGATCCAGTCAAGCCTGCAAGGAAAGATTAACTGGAAGGCTGTGTGGGGAATCACTGTAGGTTGATATGACAAGGTGGGAGTAACTTGGAAGGCCTGATCCAACCGACCACGAGAAAGGTGATCAGCAGTCACATTGATCACCCCCGGTAGGTGAGTAGCAGTAATGTAAATGTCGAAGTGAACAACGAAAAATGATAGGCAGCGGAGCAGATGCATTACAAACTTATCCTTACTTGAGCCTTTATTAATGGCAATGGCTAAATTAGCGTTGTCACAATGGAAGTTAATGTGGTGTTTGGACAGATAAGGCCCCCATACAATGCAAGTGAAAATGATTGGCACAAGCTCCTTTGCCATTATCCCTATTTTGTACCATTCTGGGGGCCATTGCCACTGCAACCATTGGAGGTCCAACACCGCTGCACAACCCCATGCTCCTGAGGCATCTGTTTGGGCACAGAAATCCAGATATGAGACGGTTGGGTGTCTAAGAATACCGAGACCGTTCCATGATTGGAGAAATGTATGCCACCACAACAAATCGGACCTGAATGATGTGTTTAGCCTAGTGATGAAGTGCATCTCGTGGAGCTTAGCTGCCGTTGAATACATTCTTGAGACAAATGCTCTGCCGGGACGCACAACTTTTGTGGCATGTTGGAGAGTGCCTACTAGCGATAAAATCTGCCTCTTTCTAGCTTTCTTCCTGAGGAGCCATGTCGTCAACAGTTGCTGTATTCTAGTGAGTTTATCTTTTGGTAGCATAATTTCCATTCTTTCAGTGTCTAATATGATTCCCAGGAATGACAAGGATGTTGAAGGACCTTCTAGTTTATCGGGTGCTAAGGGGACGTCAAGATAAGAAACACCTGCATTTTCCATGATCCAGGCTAAAAGGTTATCGAGAACATTGAATAATTTTGGTGTTGAATGAAGACCAAAGGGGATACAATGATCAATATATATACTGCCTCTCTATCTCACCCCTAGTAAATGTCAGTCTGCTTGGTGTTCAGGTAGTAGGCGAAAGGCACTCTTGATATCAATTTTTGCCAACATTGTATTTTTCCTGACTTAAGTATGTTTAATATGGCATCATCTATGGTTACATAGGTCAGGCTGCACAGCTGTGAAGGTATGCCATCATTCACACTACTACCTACTGGGTAGGACAGGTCTGTAATGAGCCGCCACTTATCCTGCTGATGGTTCTTCAGGATGACCCCGAATCTTTTTATGTGAACACCCGGACATATTGACAGTGGGTATGGGCCCAACATCCTGCCTAGTAATAGTTCATTATGAAGATAGTCATCCACAACTGTAGGATGATTTGAAGGTTCCTTTGTGCTGATTGTGTACCACTCCCATTAGAACCCACTCTAAAGCCAAGGGAGATACTCTGCAGGAAATACTGGACTAGGTTTTGATGTGGGTGATGCCTTAAGTGATATAGCCAAGCAGTTGAGATGAGTGGAGTGTGAATGTAGCCAACTTCTACAGGAATTTGATTGAAAAGTGGGACAGGAGAAAGGTGATTCTGCCATTGCTGTAGCCACTGAGGGTATGGTTCCAGTATGCGAAATAACTTTTCAAACATGTCCTGACATACTGTCCGGACATTGTGAAAGTTGAGTGGACATCAAACAATTTGACCGTACTTTTTAACTTTTGTTGTTTCTCCTTTCCTGTGTTTTTACCAAGTTACAGTAGATATGTTTGCTTCTGGGGCCACCCATGTACTGTAGAGCTGATTACTACTCAACCACTCACACTGATACTACAGTATTTTAAAGTGTAACTACTGGTCACATAAAAGAGCTTCTATGGAATCAATTCTATTACAAGGAAAGGAGTCATAAGGACTTCTGTCAAGGTCTCCTACATAGCTATATGTGGTTAAACTTTGCTTATGCTACCATTGTTTAAAATACATTTGAACTGGCTTTACCCTAATACAGTGTATGAACATAAGAGATGCACTGATGTCTTGTCCATTCTAGCTTAAAATATAAACTTGTACAAGTGATGATGAAAACCACAAGTAAAAGTACTACTGGAAATCAGTTTATAAATACATTTTACTACTGCAGTACAGGTCTGAGACAAGTAGGCTGGCACAGCAGTTAACCTCAGAGTACATCTTGGGAATACCTTTGTGGTCACCACAGACAAATAACTTAATTACATATCAATACCATCATGTCTGGCCTCCCTCCTAGCCCAATAAACTCTGCTACACTTTGAAAGGACACTATTTCTGAACAAATTCAATTATGGCCTGACAACTGATGTAATTGTCTGGTGTCCTGAGGTTATTTAGAACACTGTGGTTCTGATTTTGTATCCCTTCGATGGATTGGCTCTAGGACACCATTTGGAATTATAAATAATTATGTATATGAATTATTAAGGTAGATACCTCATAGCAATTACATGTTATTGAACAGCACAGCAAAAAAAATTGATTGTATATTGTACAATATGAGTACACATACTAGTAGTTAAATGAAATAGTGGCACGCTAAAAGTTTTTTGACCGCAGTCTACATACATCATTGAAACAGTGACCTAGGCCATTGGTTTGTAGTCAACTGCTGGGCAGGAGGGTTAGGACAGAACAAAGCCTTATGATGGATGTCCTTCACAGCCGAATTAAAGGAACAGTAATAACACACATGTTCATAACGGCAGTTTGGGAAAATGCATCCCTGAGCGTGTTGTTCATTCCATTGATGGCAAATGAATCGTCAGTAGCCTGGAGCTTGATGCGTTTGGTCATGTGAGCTGGAGGTTGAACTTGAGCAAATTCACAGTCTATGGATTGGTGAAATAAACTAAAGCAATGTTTGCAGCGATTTACTTTGGCTTGGCCTGTAAAAGCTAGGCTCCAAAGTGTTGAATCTGTGATAGACCACTTGCAGCTTGGTTGGGAGGCGGCAAGCTGTCGGAATCGTTGATCATATGCCAGCCAGCGATTATTCTGGTATTCATTGCTGGCTTCCAGCATTAGGATCTGGTAACCCATCAAGTCCGGAACATGCTTCTTAGAAACGACTGACACATAAATGGTGAATGCTTGTAGCCATTCGGATATGTTGGTAATTGATCTTTGTTTTGGCTTGGATCTTGCTGTCTCCTCAAAACCCAAGTGGCTTGGAACAAGGTCTCCTATCTCTATGAATTTGCCAGCTTCAATCTTATCAACCAGGTTTTATGGGACTGGTGGTATAGTTGAACTTGCTATTAGAGGTGCAGACAGCTGGTTGGTAGGACGAGGGGCCTTCTTCCGTTTTGATGAAAGTACGTTGACATGCTCCTGATCTAGGAAGGTGCAGGAGAGAGGTAACACCGTTATAGTAGTAGAGTGCAGAAAGAATGGGGCTCAATGGTATGTCCATTTATATATATATACAGTTGGGCAAGGTAGTCTCGGTGTATGGCTTCATGGTTACCTAATTGTCTACCTAATGCCCACAACACTGCTACAAATATCCCTACCATATTTACCATCAACACAAACACATTATACTTGTAAGTGTTCGAATCGCATAACGAAGCGAGATGTGACATACGGCGTAACCGCAAGAAGCTTACTTTGCATTACGCTAATTATCACGCACACGCCAGCTGACTTTGCGTTATGCCAATTATCACGCACAATGCCACGCCGTCACTCCTGATGCCACACGATTCGAACAGATAGGCAAGCTACTCACCTAGGTGGGGATTATCTTGGCTCTTCTCCTGAGGGTCCTCACTTTCCGGTTACTAATGACTGCTTCAACAATTTTTGGAATATTGGCCTTGGTTAATGGATTGTCATCGAATTCTTCATCATCTTCACTGGTTGAGGAGTCGCTCTCTGGTTCACGGATAGTAGCCACACGCTGATGTTTCTGACGTGGCGGATCGGCCGTTGTACTCTTCCTTTTAGTTGATTTAGTGGTTCCAGAAGATTCTTTTCCAGCCCCAGTAGGACGGTTCTTTCTTCTTCGGCCCGATACGCGATCCGGTAGTAGAGAGTTGCTCTTCAGCCGTCGTCGTGGTATTCGGATTAGGGATCTTTTTTCACTTCCTCTCTTCGTCCTAGGCATGTCTCTCAGGGAAATCGTGATCTCGCTTGAACGCTCCCACTACTCTTAAAACACCCAATGCACATGTTGACTGTTGCACATGCGTGAACTCTGATTGATGCTCACCTGGCACTCTAATTAATGCCCAATGCGCCTTTCATTGCTCCTCCATTAACTTGGTTTAAATATGCTATGTAACCTCATTAAATTACAGGGGCTTAGACAATTGATCATAACTCACAATTAAAACAAGCTATGAAGATGGGACTTAATTGTCTTAATTGTCTCAATCTGTGCACCATAAACTGGTAAATCAATCAAGTTATAGTGCTTTCCCTGTGCTCCTCCATGTTGACAAAGAAGAAGGCCATTCCAACTACAAAACGATGATGGTGAATGTCATTTTTGCTGCATCGTGTCCATAACTCATGTATCCTTTGCTTTGCAACAAGATTTTCTCCATAAACAGTCAAATCCAGTGATGTACAGGCTTTCTTAATTTGAGCCTAATTTCAGTGCGTATGAATGCTATTAAAGCATGCGTAAATTTTCATGTAACATGCATATTTTTACTCAGTGTATTTCAATAGAATTTCATGGCAAACTATAATTTTGCAAAAACGGCCGGTTTTCACTCAGCGGGACACATTATTACATGGCACTCAAATAACTGAGCGTTTTAATATTAGCATAATTGTGGGCTTGCCATTGGGACTGCAGCAATCGCACTATAAAGATCAGTGATGCTGAATAACTTTTGCTAAAGTAATGTCAAAAATACATTAAGACTGGATGAGTGATATATTATGCATGTCTAATGTTCTATTATATGGCTGTAGTTGTTGTATTAGGGTGACTGCTAATCTCAAGTGACCCTCTGGTGGAGGTATCTCACATGATAGATCATTGGAGCATAGTCAACGTTTTCTGTATTGTTATAACTGGAAGTAGCATAAACATTTTAATTAAATTTTGAGTGTAAGAAAACTGTCATATTAAAGATTAATGGTTTCCTAAGACAAGCACAAGAAGAAAGGTAAAGGAGTAGTGCTAGGAGCAAATTTTGTCGGAACTCCAAAAGGCACATACCATGGTTGATCATGACTTTGTTGCTGTAGCATAAACTGGTAGTTGTATGGTTGTGTGATGCATCATTTAACCTGTAGCCATTTGACTATAGCCGTCCTCCTACGTCAGAGTACACTGAGACACATACAAATACACAAGTACAAAACTGAAAAACATACAAGACATGACAAATACAAAGCAATACAATTAAATAATAGACAAATTAACTATTATTAGTCATATAGTGAGTCTTCGTTAAAGTAACAAATTCTCCATGCTTGTGGGGCACTTCACTATGATCTTAACAATGATTCATGTGTCTGTTGTAGGAAGAGCTGCTGTGGAAGCACAGAATCTATTTATTATTTAACTTACCCTGGATGTATTAACTTGGAAACTCTTGATGATGCAAGTTTAAAGAAAGTATGAAAAGTACTGGTACCTGACTGTGATACAAGAGAAGTAAAGACTATATTGAAAAGAGTGTGGTATTCGCTTTTTTTTTTTTTGAAGAAAAGGTTTTGCAGTAGTCCTTACCTACACCATGAGTGGTATTTGGTTTCATTGATCGTACTGTATTTACATAGATTTGAGCTAAAGGGGTTATTTTTATGCATATAAAAATGATAAGGTATTATTATTCTAATAACTCACCATGAGTTCTAACTATGTAATCACAACAGATGCGTTTTCAATCTACATATCTGTACAAGCAATGTAGCCAGTTTATTATAGATAGCATTTTCAAGATATTTTGGGTATGGGAGAGAGACTAATATAGCTTGAGGCAAAAAGTATATCTTGTACTTACATAGGGGTAGACTAGTGGCTACAAATCATATGGCCCAAATATGGATTTTATAGAGTTTTAATGCTGCCTGAACAGACAGAAAAGCGTATGTGTGAGTTAGTTGGAAGCCTGTGCCCCCCTCCCCCATGGCGCCAAACTGTTTGTTATACTGTGGCAATGTTAGAAAACTATAGCAGCACAGTAACTAAAACATATGTTTTAACATCGGACATATTAGAATCCATAAATCAGTGTATTTACTAGTGAAAGAGCAAGTATATAGTAGTGTATGAAAGACCCTATACATGTCACACCCATTAGCCCAACTCTACGCGAGTAACCCGAGTGGAATTGTTGTATACAGTGAAACCTGTCTAAAGCGGTCACCTTCGGGCCAGAAATATTTGGCCTTTATAGAGAGGTGGTTGCCTAACTCAGGTGACCATTAAGGGAGGTTCCACTGTACCATCAACAAAACTGTGGTCACCAAATACTGATAGTTATAAGTTACGTATTTATGTACAAATTAAAAAATAATTACCCTAATAGCATTTTTGTCCCAGATAACTGTATTTCCAATATTATTGTAATTGTAAACATGTACAGTGTGTACATATCAACACCAAAATGCATTTCTGTGCATAGCAACGTACATAAATTTTACAGTGCGATAGGGTAGTTAAATTTGTAAAGTTTAAAGTTTAGTACATAAAATAATTATTCTGCAAGTTTTTTTAGCATCCAAACTTTAGCTTCAGTGTTGGGAATGCTGAACTTCCACTGCACATAGGTCCATTGTCTGCTGTTTTTTTCCATTTAGTGTGTCCTGTTCTAGTCAGCATTTCATTAAACCAACGAAGAATATCTGTTGAATCAGCCATTCCTTTGTTGCTATCAAAGCACCAATGATCATGAAAGCTTGAAGCTATTAGCTTTTCTGTCTTGTTCAGTGGTCCTTGCAATTCTTCACAATGCTTTCTACCTGTCACATTTATATCCATTTGTAAGCAAAATTGACGATCAATATATGGAGAATCGTAAAACTTCACAGAAACAGTGTCACTAAAAGTAACATGCTTAAGAACCTGTAGAGAAGCTTTAGTTCCACGGTGATCGTCACTTCTCAAGATGCCACATGAGCTATGTTCTTTGCAAGCCATCTGCAACTTTCAACCAACTGATGCCTTCCTTCCCAGTTTGAATTAGACATACTGCTGAGAGGAGTGATATATAGAAAATTCTTTTCTCTCAGAAATCTCTCAGAATCTCTCAGGGCCATGTTAAACCTGTGCATGTAGCGTTTACTCAATGAATGTAACTCTGAGAGATTTTATTGTGAGAGATTGTAAGATGTTTGTGCTGAAGGTATTAAAATATCTCACAAAAAAATCTCTCAGCTATGCACAGAGGTGTGAAACTTTCACAGAAATCTCATAGCTACCCATAGTGTTTATTCAGTAAGCACAATTCTGAGAGATTTTTGTGAGAGATTTTATGTATGCCTTGTACAGGAAATATCAAGATTTTCTTACAAGAATCTGTCAGCTGTGCCCAAATATTTGGTTAAAAAAGGGAAAATACTTGAATCCAGTAGTCCAGTCCAGTGATTGTATACAACCCTAAAGATGCGAAAATTGTCCACCTTAAAGTTTTGGATGGTGGCAACCAGCAAAAAAAAAAAAAAAAATTGAAAATCCTGCTATGCGGTACTTAATTAAGAATGGTCCAGTTTCCATTCCTATAAAATAAACTTTAGTACACTTATTTTATCAAGACATGAACTATGTGTTAGCTGTGAAATTATTTAATGCATTGTGACTTTGTATGTGCTTTTTAGTCACTTGTGGAACAGATAAAGAGTTTTGGTCAAATGCCAAATCAACTGCTGATAGATCCACACCCACTTTGAAATCCACCAGTAAAGGTACACTATGTTCTGTATGGAGCCAAAAATACTTCACGTAGCTGTAGCAAATGTATAATTGCGTTTCCATTCAGTAGATGCTTGTCAATAATGATGCATTCAACTTTGTGTTGTTGTTTTTTTCTAATAAATTCCAACAACATTTAATATTATGATTATTTCCTTTCCAGATTATTTCACAGTGTCTTCCAGCTACTAGTTCTTTTGAGCAAGCTTGAAGTCAGTCCTGATGTAGCCATTATTATGTTACATCCTGAGGAGACGTATTCATATCCAAGAACTATTTTGTCTCTGTCAGCAAGTTACGTATACTGTGCAGCTAACTGGAATGTTACTGAAGGTACAATAATTGCTTAACCATTTCTTTGTGTTGTGTTTATTACTAATTTACAGTGAAGCGGCAGCCAACATGTTTGCTTGAAGTGAATGTCATAAACAGTAAGTACCAGTGATGTTTCCTGTATGTTAATGTTATCTGTAGTTCACCAATTCAGTTGTTAAGTTTGTGCTTACTTTTCTCTTTTAGGCTTTAAGCAACGGAGAATTTTGTTTACTGAAGCTAGTGATACAAAGTTGTTTTGCACTGCTACAATAGTCAACCAATTTTTGTTCACATGTGGTGCTTCTAAGATCAGCTTTCAGATTTATAACACCAAAACAGGTACTGTGATATTTGTACTGAGAAGGTTTTGTATTTATTTTAGTAAATACCTCTGTATTTCAGAATACCTCTTTAATGTGATTCACTATGTACCTGTAATGTATCCAATACCTGATAGAGATTTTGGTGCAGTACATGGGTTTTTTTCCAATTCCCTTCCTTTGTATAAAGTTGTCCCACTTAAAGTTCCCCACATACAAGATTTACCAAAAAACATATTATCGACAGTAAGATTATATGCAGATGACGTCATTCTGTACACCACCCCTATTAACTCAAAAGAAGACTGTTACCAACTTCAGAAAGATCTAACTATTTTAGAAAGATGGGCAATTAAATGGAAAATGACATTTAATGTTAAGAAATGTGAATTCATCAGAATAACATACAAGAAAAAGCCTATATTTTACCATTACACTTTGTATGACACTGTTGTGCAGGAGGTGACGCACACCAAGTACCTAGGTCTTACTATTGACTCGAAGCTATCCTGGTCTGAGCACATTAGACAGATAACTAACAAAGCTAACAGTATCAAAGGATTTTTACAACGTAACCTTCATAGCTGCCCAATCTCGGTCAAAGTGAGTTGTTACAAGTCACTTATTAAACCAATCCTAGAGTATGCCTGTGTGATCTGGGACCCTTATACACAAAAGGATATCTTAGCTATTGAATCAGTTCAAAGACGATGTGCGAGGTTTGTGTATAATAATTATTCTTCATATGCAAGTGTCACAAACATGTTGCAAAATTTGAATTGGCCACCTCTTGCTCACTGCAGAAACCAGGTGAAAGCGATCACAATGTTTAAGATCATGCACCAATTAATAGATATACCGGCTGATACCATACTCATACCAGCTCCATCTAACTACTCTCTATGGGGTCATTCAATGAGGCTGTTACAGCCAAACACAAGAGTAAACTCATACCTTAACTCATTCTTCCCTTCAAGTATAAAGATTTGGAATAGCTTACCCAACAACCTCATCACCTGTTCAAGTTTAGACCAATTCAAAGCAAGGCTAGCTGAACATCAATTAACCACATAATTAATTTTGCTGATTTATTATCTGTGCTTGTATATACTCTTTGTAAGAGGTTTTGCACAGTAAACAATAATAATAATAATAATGATAATAACCTGGGTATATAGTAAATACCCTGGGTATATAGTAAATACCCTGGGTATATAGTAAATAACCTGGGTATATAGCAAATACCCTGGGTATACAGTAAATACCCTGGGTATTTATATATACCCTTGGTATGCTCTTTATAAATACCTTACTATAATATTAAGTAAGGTTCTGATACAAATGGCACTTCATAACTTCAACATTGACTGGCATCCGCTTGTTATTTGTTTCAAGCTACTGTATGGAACAACGTGTAGTAACAATAGATGTAAGTAAGCATGACAGCTTACCAAAATCTTTATAGACTGGTGAGAACTTCATGCAGTAAATCATGTTTCTTGAGAGTAACTATAATGGACATTTAAGTCAAGCAAATATAATAGCTTTATACACGCATACCATTTTGACATCATAAATATATTGGTATGTAGTGCAAAATCCCATTGTTCCTGTCGTTCCCACACAACTTCAAAATGCAGTTAAAATAATGTCACGTAACCAGAATACACACTAGCAGGTAAAGGAATTCATATCGGTCATGTTGCAACTATGCACAGAAATAACTAGTGTGTAAATTTGACATAATACACTGTGCTTCATCTGTGAGTTTGTGATAACACACCACAGTGTAAAGTCTAACACAGTGTATTGTGTTAATATTAACACAGTACTGTGTTTAACTTTTGTGATCCTAATTGTTGCCAATGTAGTGTGCTAATTAATGCCTGAAACTATAGAATTTGACATATTATGGTGGTAATGGCAGAAAGATCAAGAATCAAGACAAAGTTGCTAGCTACATTAATGTAAGTAAAATTAATGTGATATAAAAAGATGTAGCTAGCCTTAAGAGAACAAGGATTTGCTCTCAGAGAGTGGTGGTTTGGTACATTATAACTGATGTGTTAGTATCCCTTGCTGCTTAAATAGTGCTGACAAATGTGTCAGACAAGAACACAGTGTTTAAACCACCTCTGAAAAAGTGTGTACATCGTATCTAATCAAGAGCTTGGATGGGTGGGAGTAATGGTATACCAGTGGTAGATCCAGGGAGGGGGTTCAGAGGGTTGCTGATAAGTTGAGTGTTAACTTCAGAAAGGCTGAGAGCAGCTTGTAAAATTGGTGAGATTGTTTTTGGTTTCAGTTCTCAAGTGTGAAGATGTCTATGTAAAATGGAAACAGTACAATAACCACAAGTACAAAACTTTATGTAGAATGGTACTTACTTATGCTTTCGGATGTATTTTGTTGGATATTTCACGCAAGGAAATTTGTGACAAGTATACAACTTTAAAATTTGACAAATCAGAAAAATTTGTCTAGTGTTCCAAAAACAATTGTTTAGACCTATGATTTCTTGTTCTTCGTCAAATCAAACTGATGCAACTTTGAATTTGTCAACTTTTTCTCTCATAAATTTTTTCCTTACTATTACTAGTATGCTTTGAAATGCTGGTTAGTTTTTGGGTTAATAAAAGGCAATGTTGCTGCATCAATGCATCACACAGACTGCAAGCAATTGCCTCAATTCTTCACATGCTCTAGACATTAGACATTACTTTTCCTTACCAGTGGCGGATCTAGACAGGTTTCTGGGGTTTCAACAGAAATCCCCTTTTAAATTTAGCTCAGTGGCAGTACAAATACATAAACATTGTTGTACTGACAGTTTGTCATAGTAGACGACTATATTCCACTGTATTTCAGTAGCATGCATGTAGTTACTTAACTAACACCATTTATAGCTATTAAACCCTCAGCAGAGTACAATATAACGGTCGGCCCTCGGCCATTTTCCGACCATCCAGCCACGATGACCGAGTAAAACACTGGGCGTTCGGTCCATTTGTCCGAGCAAGAAATGCACAACTTTAATCACGCTAAAAAACTTACGAATAATGTGCAATAGCAACAAAAACATTCCACACTATGCAACTGCCAAGTAACAGTCCAAGTCCACAGCGAAGGAAGCATTGGAGCACTGGAGGTAGAGGTCACGTGATTGTTGTATGTTAATATTTTAATACATTAATAATTATTGTTGCACATGTTCGATGAAAAGGTCAACTAATTCAGCATCCGGAACTGCTACCAAGAAACGGAAGGTGAGTTTTCAAACATTCAAACAGTGGAAGCGAGATTTCGATCGTGAGCATAAAATGCTGAGTTGGCTAGAATGCGAAACGTGCATTGAGGCTGGCACTCGAGTTGTAACACAGCTGAAGTGTACTACCTGCAAGAAATTTCAAGCAAGAATTGTAGGTAAGAGAAATTTTAGCGATCGATGGATTACTGGGGCCGAGTCTATTCGCACAAGCAACATCCGTGACCACGCCCACAGCGAGCAGCAGGTTCATGCAATGATGCTACTTCATCAGGAAATCCAGAGAGCACAAGGCGTAAGTAGCTCTGCTAATGCACCCATAGTTGTTGCTTTGAATACCCTGGGAGATGAAGAAAGGGCTAGGCTACGTGTCAAGTTCGACATTAGTTATTATATTGCCAAGGAAAAGCTACCTTTCCGTAAGTATCCGGGTATCTGTGAATTGGAGACACGCCATGGAGTCAATGTTGGGAGGGCCTACACAACTGAAACAGCTTCAAAAGACTTTACACACTATATTACAGAAGCACAACGCATGAAAGTTATAGGCCAACTGAAGAAATGTAAGTTCTTTTCCATTCTTTTAGATGGTTCTACTGATAGTGGCAACATAGAAAACGAGTTGATTATGGCTGTGTGGTTCAACCCAGAAGGCGCAGATGAAAAGGTAAGCACAACAATAAGTTACTTTAGCATTAGCCGGCCATCCTCGACTACAGCACAAGGCCTTTTTGATCTTCTTCAGGATGCAATGCAGAAGATCATGGGCATTCGAGATATCACTGTGGAAGAATGCAGTGCACTAGTTGGGGTGGGAACTGATCAAGCAGCAGTTAATGTTGCTGGTGCTGGGTTGAAGGGACTGGTGGAGAGACAGCTCCCTTGGGTGTTTTGGTCATGGTGTATGGCTCATAGGCTAGAGTTAGCTGTTAGGGATGCCTTAAAGTGTACTGCATTTGACCTAGTAGATGATATGCTCCTAAGGCTATACTTGATTTATGAAAATTCCCCAAAGAAGTGTCGAGAGCTTAAGGAAATTTGTTCAGAGTTAACACAGTGTTTAGCCTTAGACCCTGAAGATGGTGGGATGAAGCCCATTAGAGCAAGCGGCTCACGTTGGGTGGCTCATAAGTGGAATGCGATGAAAAGGATACTTTCCAAATATGCAGCTTATACCAGTCATTTAGCAGCCTTGTCAGAAGACTCTTCTGTCAAAAGTGTCGACAGATCTAAACTGAAAGGCTATTACAACAAATGGGTAAATGCCAAGTACATATTAGGATGTGCTGTATTTGTGGATGTCCTTTCTCCCTGTGTTATTTTGTCAAAAGTAATGCAGTATGACCACTTAGATATCCTTGCAGCTCTGTCTAGCTTGTTGCGCTCTATTAAAGAGATTGAGAAATTGAATTCTTTACCTGTAGATCAGTGGCCAACATTTGCATCAACCATTAGTAAGTGTACTGCAGATGGTGATAGCATAATGTACCAGGCCCAAACATTAAAGCAGTTTGATGCAGCCAAATCCTACTTTATGAGACATGCTAGTTTGTACTGTTCTAAGGTCAGCGACTGCATCAAGTCCAGGCTTATGTGGACTGATCTAGATCTGCTTAGGGATATCATCTTTGTCCTGGCTACACAGGGTTGGCAAAAGGTGGTTGATGAGAGTGAGGATTTTGGGGCGATTGATAGGCTAGCAGATCATTTCCGAGTCCCTTTGGAAAAGGCCAACACTGACATGGATGAGATCCATGCAGAGTTTGAATCAGTACTGCACTATGCCACCACATACATTTCTTTGTCCACGTTAGACTATAGAGCTGTTTGGTGGAGAGTTTTTCATTCTCCAGATTCTTCAGCTTGGGTCAATGTCCTTAATTTAATTGAGCTGCTGTTTTCTTTGCCTGTGTCTAATGGAGTGGTTGAGAGAGTCTTTTCTCAAATGAATGTTATTAAGGGCAAAAAAAGATCTTTGTTAACCAATGATACTCTTGATGACCTTCTCAGTATTTCTTCAGCTAATTTGCCACTTTCTGAGTTTGATCCAAACGAGGCAATCGATCTATGGTGGAACGACAAGACAAGGCGCCCTAATCAGAATGCTAGAAAGCCATATAAGAAGCACAAGACACGATCAACTGCCTCTGTTTCTTGCAGCTCGTCATCTCTTGCTACTAGTTCTGTGATTGTTTGTGACTCTGATTCCACTACCTCCGAGTCTGATAGCGAGTCTGTGGCTTCTAAAAGCCTGCTTGACTGTTGGGATGACTGGATAGATCCTCCATCAGAAACTGCATCTCATGGTCTTAACCTTGAAGTTATTGATGTGGATGATGATTAAAGAGTGACAGACTTCTACTGCAAACTGTATAAATTAAATCATTTTTTCAAATTTTTAACAATATCATTCATGATTTTATTATTTAAATCCTGTATATAACAGTTTATACACTGCATTGTGACAGTACTTAGTACTTACTGACTCTATACATCTGATTGTAAATTATCAATATAATTATTGCAATACATAATTAAATTTGTAAAACATCACATAGATACAAACTTCATAGTTAAACTACTGACAAAATGCAAATAATAATTATGTAAAAACGTGTGCATCAAATATGATTATAAATAGTTTAAAATGGTCTCATATTCTATCTCAGAGTGCTTCATTTCTAAAAATTTCCTGGGGGGGCATGCCCCCAGACCCCCCTAGAAAGCTTGTGCTTCGCACTGCGCAGGGTGTGCTTCGCACACCCACAGAGTTGCTTCCACCTTATGACCATGCAATTCTTTGAATGGCCAACCAAATTCAGTTTTGATTGGCCATTTTGTCAGAGCAATATTTTTTCCTTATATTGTACTCTGCTCAGCAACACTTCATTTTTCATCTCCCACTGCATTAAAAACGATCGAGATACTCTAATAGAGCAGTCAAGTAACTACTTTAATAGAGCACAGCTTGTAGTCACCATATTTTCCCTATAGTTAGCTATAGTATTTACAGTTTAAAGCATTGAATTTATTGTAATTGCTAACTAAAAATAACCTAAAATCTGATCTCAGAGCTTCTAAAATCTTCCAGAGAAATATCATCAGATATCTTATTCAGTTATACTAACTTTCAGAAACCCCCTTTTAAAAATCCTAGATCCGCCACTGCTTACTTATAGAGTACTCAGCATGATATTAAAGCAGTGTTTAATTCATGTCTTCCTCTGACTTTTAGCTGAACTAAAGAACCAAATGCTTTACACAGCTTAAAATTAAATTTTCACAAACTCAAACCTGCCATTACTAAAATTTTGTCACATTTGCAAACGTTAAAGTTAGTAGATATGTAATCCAGTTTTCAATAAGGGTTTTAGCTCATAATTATGCTATCTTGCTATCTTACTATGTTTATTGTATTTACATTATTTTTACAGAATGATCTCCTTGTTGCCAAACTTCACATAATGTGGTCCCTCAAGGGAAACTACAAATGACATAATGACAGTAGTGATGATAGCATCGATATTTATTGTAATTGCGACATGCATTTTAAGTTGAGCTTGTATTATTCGTCGTTTGCTGGTGATACTAGAAAGACAGCCAAGAAGAGTGAGTATAAATAGCCATGTAGTATACTTATGCACATTCAATTTTACAGGGAATTGCACCAGAGCTAAATTTCATAGTAGCAGAAGCCTGGGTTTGAGAGATAATGTAACACTTTTCTGCATAACTAAAATAATTTTTTAAATGTACTATCTGTATGGTCCATTTCCAATTCAGACTGACAGTATGTCCTTTTAAATAGAGATATATTAGTGGTGACTGAAGGGCGGTTGTATTGGTTTTGATCAAAGCCCCTTTTTGAAAAAGTGTACACACTGCAAACAATTAATGGAGCAGATGGGTTACCAGTGGCGGATCCAGATAGGTTGCCAATTGACTGATTATTTATAAGGTGAACCTGAGAGAAACTGATTCAAGTTAGTAAGACATTTTTTGCTTCAACATTTAAAAAGATGGACAGAAACCCCCTCCCAGTTAAATTTCTAGATCTACCACTGTGTATGTATTATATGTTTGAGAATTAGGAAAGCAAAGTTATAGTGATCAAAAATCAAAGTACGTACATCCGTGATGATTCAACAGCATTATGCTCCAAATTTATCATGTTACCAGTGAATTGTACATCATTCAAAATCAAACTAACACTTGTGACCACCAGTGGGTAGCTACACTACAGTGTATACAATAATACTGATTTAATGCTCCTGATTATTCATAACTATTATACTTTTCTATAATGTACGTATCACCATTATGTTCTTTGCAATGAAGTACTCCTTCACAGAATAAATCTGTGAACGTGCATAAAACTTTTTCCATTGTTATCGCAATTTTAATTGACTTCATGTGTGGATTTATCTCTATGACATCAATTACATTAGTCAAGAAAATCTTGTGACTTTCGTAGATGTATAAAACTTCAATATAAGCATATTTGAAACCATCTACTGCTGAGTCCCTTCTTATTTGAATAACTGCATTAATTCTGTACTCGATTCCATGAATCTTAGCACCCTTTGCCCTAAGATGGTTTTTTTTTTATCGCAATCGGCAGTGCATACACTAGTGACTAGTCACATTAACCTTATTACCTGTATATAAAACCATCATGGTTTGGTTCTCCACAAAGCTCACATATTTCATTCAATGAAACTGTCCAACACAATATGTGACTCTGCAAGTTAATGTCAAAACATGGTAGTAAATTTTGTGTAGCATGCCTTTCACATGTATATAAAAGTAATACTTTTCTGATTTATTAGAAACATTAATCAGGGAAGGTAGAAATTGGTGTGTGTGGAATGCTTTCAATATACATGCACATTTGATTCACTATTACACACACATAGCAAAAGAACAGCTGCACATGTATCACACAATTGATCAGCTTTACATGTCTGTTGACTGAGCCACTACCTGTGCAATATAGTCAGGTGCCCAAGTGTCAAGTTCCTCCTGGAGTTGGGCGATATCCCATGCATAGGAGATGGTGAAGGTGAGTTACACAAAGTTCTACCTGAATTGCTTAATCAAGAGTTTATTGTTGAAGTTTGCATCATGTTTTGTTTGTGCATGTGTGCATGTGTTTATGGGAAGCAAGATAATTCCCAACTGTACATGTTTTACTTAGTGGGTAATGCATCAGGTAGAACTTCAGGTACCCACACCTTTATCTTTAAGACGTGATACAGCCTACTAGTCCTTTTCAAGGTAAAAAAGGTGCACAGGTGTCCTAGTGCTGGTTCACTGTACAGTTAGGCATATCATACTTATGCTAGGCAAATGCTGCTTGTGTGTGTGTGTGTGTGTTTTTTTTTTTTAAGAACCTGGAAGATTTTCCTGCTCTGACTCCTAGTACCTGCAGTACTAGTGAGTATAGCACACAGCTGCAGGTGTCCCATGAGTGCATTAGTGGTAGCCAAAGGTTATGATTTACTTTTTCGTGCATTGTGTCTGTGTCTGTGTGAGTGCTAACTACAATGCCTTTCCATTACACGGTGCACTGGTGATACAATTGTATAATATCTAGCACTGTATGAAGTTTTAATGAACTGCCTTATTGAAAAATTCAAGTTCAAAAAACAAGTCAGGTTAGAATTTAAGTCATGTATTATGCTGTGTTTGCTCTATTCCAGTGTAAATTTGCCTTTTAAAATTATTTTGTTATGCATAATAGTATAGGAATATCAAAAGCATCTTTTGAGTTGTAAGTGTAGTGTGAGTTTGCGACGTACATGTATGGTACCTGAAATAATATCATCACCACGGTAAAGATAATTTGAGCTGGTCTGTCCTGGTCTTGTCAATAACTGAAAAGCCATCCACTGTTGGTGATGTGTTGCTACAGTAAATGGGACATTTTAAAAGCATTTCAATACAAATCCTTTGATTTGAGCGTTTTTTGATTCAAAATGTATACACCAATGATTTCTTAGTGGACCAAAGCTAAATGAAGAACAAAAGGTTCATGTAAGTATGAAATAATAATCAGTTGTACTTCTTACAGTGCAAATTGTTCCGGAAAATGAGAAAAATAATGCATCTTGGGTAAGATGGATGCACTTGGGTACAGATGACAAAATGCCTCTAGATAAGTTTCAACTATCCATGCTAACTTTATTGTGTCAGACTGCTTTACTTCAAGGGAACTACTAATACTACATATGTCCCACAGCAGTAAGAAACATTCCCAGTGCTGATCGCTTGTTTCTACTAATGGTTCAACAATAAATGGTAACAATTGTACCAAAGTCATCATCTGAGAAGCTGCATAACATAATAATTATGCACATTATATGTATAATCAATGACTTCATAATAGAGAGAGTATACTCATGCAATGCTGTCTAAAAAATCATCACTTGAAGGTAACAAACAGGTAATAAAACTTGCCTTGAGCATGCACACTTAAATATTATGCTATTCAAATACCGTTATTTTTTTCAAACACAGGGCATACTCCAATGAATGTCTCCTCAAAGTCTTATGATGATCAATGCATGCAATGTCAACATCTATATCAATCAGGGAGGCCAAGTGACCAGTTTGAATATAGTTATGATTAATTTTTGACATGATGCAATCACTTTACACAGTGTGTTGTATACTCTCCCTCCCTACTACAAACTTGTATTAATGCTTTACAGCACAAGTGCTGAAGGTCTGTAGGACACCTGATCCTACAGCCTGTTTAAAGCTGTTACATAAGGTGTATTTGAAAAGTTGGGCAAAGGAGAAAAAATTCCAAGACTGGACCTAGGTAGCTAGCCTCGAACCTGCAGCCATCCGATTAACAAACTCTTAAAGAAAGAAATAATGATACAAAATACTGTGTAACAAACTATCGTTTGGTTTGTGCTTTGCAGCGCCCGTAAGATAATGGCTAATTAGAGTAGATCTATAAATAACTCTAATGGTGGACCACGTGAAACCTCCCCTAGATCCGACCCTAGCGCCACTCCGCCTCGCGATCGGTTTCTATTGGACATCTGTGATGTAACGGATTCTAACCTGACCACACCCCTTGCTCTGCGGGCGCGTGTACTGAGTTGGTGGAATCAGTGCCGGGGCACGAATTAGATATCGTACAAGTACTTTACTACTTGCGGGGGGATATGATACTAAGTTATCTGCTACTTGTACTCTTCTGGAGCACTAGAAGTAAGTTCAGTATCAGTTGCAATTGAGACTATGTACTAGTCGAATCTACGCCCATAACCTTGACCAGCCATGTCTCACCCTGTGTGAGGAGTGTTGATGTACGTGTGTTTGCACGTTTTCACAATTGCGCAAATACCATGAATATCCATGCTTTATTTCGTTTGTCTATGTCGAGGTCTGTGCGGCTAAACTCGAGGCGGCCCCTCCGGATATTCTGCCGGCAAACAGTTACGTTTATTTGAAGATGATACATCATAATTACACGTACAATAATATTACCAAGAGTCTAGTCTCAGGGTTACCAAGTTATTAAACAAGTAGTATAACTGGAGCCCTAGCAAGGCAAAAAGAAACTAAAAAATACAATTATAGCACTAAATAATTACACTAATCAAAAGTTCAACAGATTGACTACGCTGATCCCATGATGCTGAAGCCCGAGCATAAAATATCCTGTACGAACAGGAGATGGTAACATGAGCTGCCTGCTGAAATATACAACGTATTGTACTCTTCGATAGATGGCACACATTGCTAAGTCTTGTAACAGTCACGGGCATCGTGAAATGGCCTAGATCAGCTAACAACAACCCAGATGGCCTAGATCAGCTACCCACAACCCCTTGTTGAGTGCTTTGAGCTGCCACAACATGTGTCATGAAGCTAATTGGTTAGGCTACTTGTTAATTCTATGTTTCAGATCCCCCTCCGGCATTGCTATGCCTCACCACCTAAATTTGGTCATTATTATGAGTTTTCACAAGTGTATACAAGTTATAAATGAATTACTTACATATCTAGGCAGAAAAGAAGGCTAGATGGCTGAATACTAACCCCAATGTCAGGAGAAGGGACTTTAACCCTTTTGTTAAGATTATGATAAAAGATTGAGATACTCTAATAAAGCATTCAGCTAACTCTAATAATCAGGTGCATATAAGATTGTAATGAATAATAAGCTGGCTGCCCGCATTTGTTTAGATTAACTTTCTGATCTGAAACATAAAATTAACAATAAGTGGCCTACACAAGCCAAATAGGTATACAAGAGCATAGTTTATTTGATTGGTTACACTTATGTACTTAATCAGTAGAGTGAATATAGAGTAGTTACTAGGTCATCAAAACGAGCATTGTAGAATGAGAATTTAAATACCTTCTGTCTGCAACTCAGAGGAGGTACGACACATGTTAAACACTATCAAAAAAGAATTTGTGTCAATTGACTTTTGAATTGATGCTTTGTCTGGCTTTATGGGATTATGTGGATGCCATGAATATAATTTCCAGTGCTATTCTAATATACTTATTATATTGTATACTGTGCAGGAATCATGTATGATTATAATGTACATAATAAAAGTCTCTAAATCATTACAAAACTCAGTGTATGTGGGAGTGTCAATTATGTTCTAAGGTAGTAACTAATAAACAATGTAGCTGTTTTGCGTACAGTATTGTCTATGTCCTGTGTGTTACATATGAAAAATGATAAGTGAAAAACCGATCTGCCTATTCCAACTGTTGGATGTATATATATATATATATATATATGCTTTATTAGCTTCTGTCACAGGTGTTGCTGGCCAGTTCACAGTCACCATTCTCAGTGATCCACCCGGTATACCAGTTGATGATCAACCTAACACATTTGACTATCCCATATTGAGTAGTGTCACTCTTACATGTATGGTAACATCAAGTGATGGGTCACCATTAGACATAGCATCATACCGATGGAGAACTACTGGATGTTATACTAATGCTGGTCATCGTGGTGGAAAAGCAAGGTGTTTTCCTAATGGTCAGACAACACAAATTGTCTCTGAAAATGATCTGACTGCAGAGGATGCTGGCACTATTAGGTGTGAAGCATATATTGGTGATGGGGTGTATCATATTAGTAATGAAATAACACTCCGTATATCAGGTGAGATGGTAGCTTGCACTACTGAGTGTTTAACTACTTGTTATTCAATGATGGTGCATGTTGAAAACTACATTGCTTATATGTACACTTTTTAACCTATAGAAACTAACTCTTGCTGTAGTGAATATTCACATAATTATACGTAGCACACTTGCACTGTGAAATTGTGGATGGCAAGCTGCTTTAACTTGTGTAATTGTGCTAGCTTTAAACAAACTCTGAAGCTTTGTTTATTAATGTTCATTCAGTTTATATGTAGTTTAGATAATCATTGGTATCATGTTACCACTAAGTGCAACCCATTTAATCACATGACAAATTTCTTCCATATTTGGTTTTGTATATAAATAGGTTTTTTATTATACCACTGCATGTGTGCTTGGAGCTTATTGTTTTGTCATGACCTATCACTTTGATGAAGATGAACTAAAATATAATTCAATACTGTTATTCCAATCAGGCATTTATGTTCACAATTGTTGTAATATTTAAATGGGAGGTGTGGTAAGTAGTGCACTCAGGCCATCATCTAGGAAATGACTCAAGGGGGAGGGTGCAAAAAAGAATTTTATGAGAATAAGGGGACGATAGATCTAGAGTAAAGATCTGTGTGCTTATCGCACATGGCATCTAGGTGGTGTGAGGCATACCCACTAGGCATTTTACACACTCAGATTGCTTCTGGTACATTCTCAGGTAGTGACTGTGGTATGAACAGACTTCATGCATACACGTGATTCTAATGATGTAATGTATGTTATGTAACACATACTGGTTGTACCGGTTTACTTGGGATAATTGTGTGATAATCTAATCAATAGTTGTTGTATAATCCGACATGGTGTCAGAAGTGTAATGAAACATGGCCTCATATCAGTTTCCGCCGCCTGAAATTTTTAACTTTCAACGTCCAGATGAATGGTCAAAGTGGAACGGCACTTCGAGTGCTTTCGAAATGCGTCAGGCCTCGTCAAGGAAGATGAAGTGCAACAAGTCAGTGCCCTATTGTACTGTATGGGAGAACCAGCGGACGATGTACTCACCTCTACTAAGATTTCTACCGAAGACAGACAGAAATACGCTTCTGTTGTGGGGAAATTTGACGACTACTTTAAAGTGCGTCATAATGTTATATTGGAAAGAGCTAGATTCAACCGACGAAATCAGCTCCCTGGTGAGTCCGCTGAGCAATACATTACAACCTTATACAGCTTAGTTTCAACATGTGAATATGGAGGACTCATGGATCAATTACTGCGTGACAGGCTAGTCGTGGGTATAAGGGACACTGCACTGTCTGAGCACCTTCAAATGGACGCTGAATTGGACCTCGAAAAGGCCAAGAAGATGATTCATCAGAGAGAGGCGATAAAAGACCACCATCAGCTACTACTGGATGGTAGGCGGAGTCACGTGGATGAAGTGAGAAAGAAATCACTAAGTGGTAAGAAGACTGGCACCCACAACCCAGCCCAAGGTGAAGGCAAGACTCAACCTGATCGACAACCCTGCAAACAGTGTGGAAAGCACCATAGCTCTACTGAGAAGTGTCTAGCACGCAATGCTACGTGTTACAAGTGTCAACGCAAGGGCCACTTCAGCTCACAATGCTTGACAAAGTCTGCTCCAACTGATGAACTAACTACTGAGACTGTTAATGTTGACCAGTTCCTGGGAGTAGTGAGCAGTAACACAGATTCAGCGTGGCTTATCACAGTGCAGTTAGAGGACAAGGGAGTCACATTTAAGCTGGACACAGGGGCTGAGGTTACGGCTATCTCTGAGGAAGCTTACAACTCCCTCAAAAGAGTCACTTTACAGCAAGCTTGCAAGTCACTTTTTGGACCAACCACAATGCCATACAAGTGTTGGGACAGTTTCAAGGCAAACTGGGAGTTGGAGACAGAACTTCAACAGAAACAGTTTTTGTGATTCGTGGTCTCAGAAATAATTTGCTGGGTCTACCAGCTATTAAGTCCCTTCAACTTGTGTGCAGAGTCGACACAGTGTGTAGTGAGCAGGAGATCCAACAGAGGTTTCCTAAAGTTTTCAGTGGGTTAGGAACACTGGGAGAACCGTATGTGATTAAGTTGAAAGCTGATGCTAAGCCATATGCCTTGTTTACTGCAAGGAACGTCCCAATACCATTACGTGATAAAGTACGTGATGAGCTGGAGAGAATGGAATCCATTGGGATGATTGCCAAGGTCACAGCACCAACCCAGTGGTGCGCAGGTATGGTAGTTGTACCGAAGAGTACAGGGGCAGTCAGAATATGTGTTGATCTCAGACCTCTTAATGAGAATGTATTAAGAGAGCCCCACCCCGTCCCCACAGTAGATGAGACATTAGCTCAATTGTCAGGTGCTAACATATTTAGCAAAGTTGACGCAAATAGTGGTTTCTGGCAGATTCCACTGTCAGAGGAGTCACAGCATTACACCACTTTCATATCTCCCTTTGGTCGTTATTGTTTTAGGAAGTTACCATTCGGAATTGCTAGTGCACCAGAGTTGTTCCAGCGAAGAATCAGCACAGTCCTGCAAGGTCTAGATGGTGTTTTATGTCATATGGGTGATGTACTTATCTTTGGAGCCACTCAAGCAGAGCATGACCACCATCTGACAGCAGCTCTCAGCCGACTGGAGGAAGCTGGAGTCACTCTCAACCCCAGTAAGTGCAAATTTGGCTGTAGTTGTGTTAGTTTCCTAGGTCACATTGTTGACAAGTCCGGGATTCGAGCAGATCCCAGTAAGACATCTGCTATTCTCCAGATGGAGCCTCCCAAAAATGTGCCTGAGTTGAGAAGGTTCCTAGGCATGGCCAACCAGCTAGGAAAGTTTTCCCCACACTTAGCTGAAATTAGTCAGCCACTAAGAGAGTTATTGAGCACAAGACGGTCATGGACCTGGGGACCGGATCAGCAAGCAGCCTTCACACAAGTTCAGAAGGAGTTGTCTCAGCCAACAGTGTTAGCCCTATATGATCCCAAGGCACCCACCAAGGTGTCTGCAGACGCATCGTCTTTCGGACTAGGGGCAGTCCTCCTTCAGCAGTTTGATGACCAGTGGAAACCAGTAGCCTATGCATCTCGGTCAATGACAGAGACTGAACGCCGATACGCCCAAATCGAGAAAGAGGCATTGGCTGCCACCTGGGCATGTGAAAGGTTCTCAAACTACATACTAGGAAGAGAGTTTCAAATTGAGTCCGATCATAAACCCCTTATTCCGTTACTAACGTCCAAGGCACTTGACAACTTGCCATCGAGAGTGTTAAGGTTTCGATTACGACTGGCAAGATTTAATTACACTGCTATTCATGTGCTGGGCAAACTTCTCTTTACAGCTGATGCCCTTTCCAGAGCACCAGTAATGGAAACTAGTGTTGACATTGATTCTATGGCACTACAACAAGAAGTAGAAACCTTTATAGAGAGTGTCACTTCAACTCTACCAGCAACTCAAAAGAGACTGGAAGAGTACAAACAGTCACAGACCCAAGATGCTACCTGTTCCCAAGTACTTAAGTACTGCCAAACTAATTGGCCAGAGAGAGGACAAGTGTCAGGTGACCTGGTTCCATATTGGAAAGTCAGAGCTTCACTCTCAGTTTGTAACAATTTATTATTGTACAATGACCGTATTGTTGTTCCCCTCTCGTTACAGAATGAGACACGTACAATGACCGTATTGTTGTTCCCCTCTCGTTACAGAATGAGACACTGCAATGGCTCCATTAGGGACACCAGGGGATACAGCGGTGCAAGCTGAGAGCAAAGACATCTGTGTGGTGGCCAGGTATCTCTAGACAAATGGAACAGATGATTCAGAATTGTCATACCTGTGCTAAAGAGGTGAACTACCGTAAGGAACCCCTAATGCCAACTGAGTTACCTGAATTTCCCTGGCAAGTAGTAGGTTCTGATTTATTTGAGTTAAGAGGTGTTCCCTACTTATTAATTGTCGACTATTTTTCACGGTTCCCAGAAGTAGTTAAGATGTCAACTACCACATCGACTGCCATCATAGCAGCAATGAAGCCAATATTTTCAAGACATGGCTTCCCTGAAGTATTGTGTAGTGACAATGGCCCTCAATATGCTTCATTGAAAATGGCTGAATTTCTCTCTAGCAATAACATCCAACATGCTACCAGTAGTCCTCATTACCCCCAGAGTAATGGCATGGCGGAGAGGTTTGTACAGATAGTGAAACAACTACTGAAACAATGTGAAGACTTGAACCTAGCTCTACTCACTTATCGAGCAACACCTTTACCTTGGTGTAACCGTAGTCCTGCCGAACTGTTGATGGGGAGGTGTATCAGAACAAGCTTGCCCCAGACTGACAAACAGCTCACTCCGCAATGGCCTTACCTTGAAGAGTTTCGAAAGAGTGACCAAGCACTCAAGATGCGACAGAAGAAAGACTTTGACCGTCATCACCGTGTACATAAACTGCCAGACATTCCTGACAATACTAATGTGTGGGTCACCTCAGGAGAGACCCCAATACAAGGACAAGTACAGTCCTCGGCTGGTGCTCCGAGATCTTATATTGTGGAGACACCAACTGGCAGTGTCAGATGGAATAGAAGTCAATTGAGAGCTGTACCTGATGTACCACATCTCACAATGACTGAGTCTACAACTCCAGAACCTAATAGAGTCATGACTCGTATACGGACTGGTACACAGATTCATCCTCCTGATTGTTTGAACCTGTGAGGGGAGATGTGGTATGAACAGACTTCATGCATACACATGATTCTAATGATGTAATGTATGTTATGTAACACATACTGGTTGTACCGGTTTACGCGGGATAATTGTGTGATAATCTAATCAATAGTTGTTGTATAATCCGACAGTGACATGCCCCTCCAGGAAATTTTTTATGTATTTTAGACTCTCAGGTTGCTTCTGGTCATTCTCAGGTACGTACCTGAAAATGACCAGGAGTAATCTCTCAGGTTATTACTGCATAATCTTGATGCATTCTGATGCACTTTCATTAAACTATTGAAAAGGGAAGGTGAGAGTTTGTCAAGAGGGGAGAGAGGTAAGCTGCCACCATAAATGAAACCCTGGTGGCACTATTCGAAAAAGTACAAAACTTGTCTGGCAGTTAGTACATCTCATGATATGGAATTTGAGGGCTGGAAGCAGTGGATCAGTGGTTAGGGTTTTGAGTGTGTAGTGGTCTGGCCAAATATTTCAGCATTTTGTACACATTTTAATTTTTTCTATCCTGCTGTATTTGACTAAATTAACTGTGTGCTTCTTACATACAATTATTGCTTTTGTCCAATCTTTTCAAGCTACAAAAAAACTTATAAAATTAGTTTATCTACATACTGAGTTCTAACTTATTTTCTATAGGGATGAAATAAATGTCACATTTTGAGAGCTAACCATTCTTTTTGAAGCAACAAACTAAATTTCCTATATGTGATGTAATCTGCAAGAATCCCACATAATCACACAATTAAACCCAATTTTACAGTAGAATATATTAAACACAAGGTGGTGAAATAATTCCGAATTATAAAAAGAAATTCTATAAAATTTTGAATTCTTGTTTTACAATGAAGGAAAGTGCTAACCACAAAAACCTTGGCACCATCATATTCCCCAAAGAGAGGAGTTCCAAAATCTTTGTTTTATCTAAGGAGATGAAGACATGAGCATTAGCTTACTTTGTGGTAGACATGTGGCGTGATGTGTGGTTCATTCTCATCTTTTTGTCACATTCCATGGTTTTAGGACGGACCTGTAAGACATAATTTAGGCGACAGAGGATTCACCTGTTCAGAGGAGTGTGATGGTGATTATTACATATTCATACAAGACTGCATTTGTAAGTTATAGATGTTTTATTCAGCGCTTGTAGTTTTTTTTTTCTGTACAACTTTATCTTTCTGTTGTTGCCACTGTGTAGTGCTAGAACTTCTAAAGCTTAGGGCTCAAACTTCAGTTCACTATTCCTTTGGCCAGATAGACAAAGGACATGTAATAAAATGGAATTTAAGAAACTACATCAAGTGTGGTGTTCTTACAGATCCAATCACTATATTTTTTGACAGTTATCTGTGTAATGAACTAACTTTATGTAATGTAATGACTGACTTTATTACTGTATCACATGACACTTAATATTTTTGGGAGTGTAAAAGTTTGAGCACGTGTGTATTGTTATACTTAACTGCTGCATCTGTGACTGTTGTATTAATTGGTCGTTATTAGTCATATTACACTGTTAGCAGAGACTGGTTTGTGAAATGGCCACTACAAACATCAGTATTTCCTAGTCCTTTTCAGGTGGAGATGCTCAATAGTGGTTTCAGACATTTGAAATTTGTTCCGATGCAAACAGATGGGACACAGCAAAGAAGGTGAAGAAATTGTCTACCTTACTTGAAGGGGAAGCTTTAGCAGCATGGATGGAGCTAACCGATGTATAAAAGAACGATTATATTGTTGCAAAGGACAAATTGATTAAGAAAATGGCGCCACTAGAATTTGTGTCATTGGAAGAAATTCAAAAGCGATCGATTTTTCCTGGCGAATCAGTTGGTATGTATGAGCTGAAAAGACTGCTACAGCAAGCAATGCCAGAATTAACAGCCGATGTGAGGAAACAAATGCTGATTCACCAATTCTTAGCAGGATTACCCATTTCACTGAGTCGTTGACAACTTAGAGCGAGTGGTAACATGGCAGACCTTGATGAACTTGTTCAACATGCCAAGATCTTGATGATAGTGGATAGTGGTGAGAGGCAAACTGCGGCGGTTCACTCAGGCACTTCTGAAGTATCAGAACTGAAATCCCAAATTCAAGAATTGACAGCACAAGTGGTAGCACTGAAATTAGCTTGGAAGAGTGACAGGAACCCACTGCAGTGCTACTACTGCAAGCAGCCTGGCCATGTGTAGTGATATTATCCAAACTGAGTCAGGGAACGTAGGTGTTATATCTGTGGCAGGCCAGGCCATATTGCCACCAACTGCTAGCAGTCAGGAAACAAGAAGGGGATGTCCCTGGGGGACAATTGACGTCCCTAATATGTAAGAGCCCCACACGTACTGTAATAGTAGCAACCACTAATATACAAACAGCTGTAATTATGGACACTCTACCTTGGAGGTAATGCTTGATTCCGGTTCTTCCATATCCTTGTTAGCACAATCTGGTGTCGCACAAATGACTAACATCATAGAGAAACCAGTTCCAAGGATCCTGTTGAGAACAGAATCAGGTGTACCACTTCCTACTGTTAAGTGCATCACAGCATCTGTGCTGATCCAGAACATGGAGACACCTGTATAGCACAATTTTGTGGTTAGTGATCTTATTTCTCATGCTCTTTTAGGACTTGATTTCTTACAGCATCACAACCTTGTTCTGGATTTTTCTGAAGAAACAGTTCAAGTGTACCCCAAGAAAATACAACTACCAGTGGAACATCATTCAGCAGTTAAAGCAAATGATGAATGATGCCCAGAGCAGCAAACCGCATGTTGGTATGATAGCAGCTCTATATACTGACTCCAGTGTAATGCCAGAAGAGTGTGTTATTCCTGATTTTGGTGCTGCTAATACTTATGAACTACCTGAGAATTGCGGTGCTGATTTTAAACAACTGGTGGAAGAACACAAAACCTTACTTGGCATCATACCAGGAAAGACCACACTTGGCTGTCACTACATTCTAACAAAATGTCTGCCCATTCGTGTACCTCTGTGACACATTCCAGGCCACATAAAAGAGAGTAGTAGCCCGTGGTTTTTTGTACCCAAGAAATCCGGAGAACTAAGAATATGTGTGGTCCCTTAACAACTTATTTCTTGCCTCTCCCTGATGAGGTACAAACTAATACTGCTGTGTTTTCCACTTTAGACTTCCACAGTGGATATTGGCAACTCCAAGTGGTGGAAGCTAATCATCCTAAGAATGTTTTCTGCCCTGGACCAGGAGTGGGCCTCTATCAGTTTTGCCACATTCCATTCGGGTTCTCAGGAGCACCAGTATCTTTCCAGAGACTAATGGACTCTGTTTTGCATGGCCTGCCATTTGCATCAACATACCTGCATGACATATTGGTCCAACACCAACTGATGTCACCACCCTTTGTCAATTCTTGGCCTTGCTTCTTATTATAGAAGATATATACACAAATTTACTGATGTTGCTGCCCCACTTCATGGTCTTACACAGAAAGGTGTGTCATTCGAATGGGCTTCTGCTCATGACAATGCATTTTCATTCCAAACAGTCAAGTTAACACAATCACCTATCCTGCCTTATCCAGATTTTTCTCCTAGCGCTCCTCCTTTTGTGTTGCAGTCAAATGCCTCTGCTGTGGGATTAGGAACTGTGTTGGAACAAGGAGGCCATGTGATTGCCTATGCCAGCTGGACATTGACCAAAAGTGAGTCAAATTATAGTGTTATACAAAGAGAGTGCTTAACTGCTGTAGTTGGTATGAAACAATTTTGTCACTATTTCTTAGGGTATTCTTTTACTCTGATGACAGACCATGTACCACTCCAGTGGCTGTCCATACAGAAAATGGAAGGTCTCCATCAGCATTGGGCCTTACTGTAGCTGTGCAAGAATATACCTTTGACATTAAAAAGGGACAGAAAACACCAATGCAGATTCATATTGTCACACAATCCAGTATCTGTACTACACTCAGTTGTAACATCCTCACAACCTGACATACAAGTGGCTCAGTTAGAGAATCCAGTTGGAAAATACAAAAAATGGCTGTGAATATCCTGGGAATGTCTAGATCTGGGGCAATGTTGCTTGTGTGATATGCCATTTCTGGCAGACAAATCTATTGTAAATATTATCCATGCAAAAACAGCCAAGCTGTATAAAAGGGTACAGCCTTCAAAAAGCCTGGGTGAAAAAGTTGTGAAATCAAAGGTGGTAGATGTTAATGAAATGTGGCTGGATCTGCAAAAATCCTACATGCTAGTGTAAGCCTAATTTTACAGTAGACTACAATAAACACAATGGGTGAAAGATTTACAAAACTGATTTAAAAAATTCCATAAATTTTTTGAGTGCTTATTTCAAATGAAGGAAGATGATAATGGCAAACCCCTTGGTAGCACCATGATCCCCAAAGCAAAAGGACCTCAACAATCTTTGTTTTGTGTTAGTGCTCCCAAGGAGATTGAACATATGAGCATTAGATTGCCTCACATTTATTGTTATTGCTTTTTTCTCATGTTTTCACCTTCATTCTGGTCATAGGAAGGGCCTGAAAGACAGCAATGGATTCACCTGTTATTCGATGGTGTAAGTTACATCTCAGTATAGGACTGCATTTGTGAGTCATGACTGTTTGATTACGCGCTTGTAGTTTATTCTCCGTATTGTCACAGTACAAATTGCTTTTTCTTTTATTGCCACTTTGTAGCACTGTAACTTCGAAAGTTCTTGGCTTTTAGAACTGAAATTTCAGTTGACCATTCACTAGGCTATCTAGATAAAGAAAATGTAATAAAATGGAATTCAAAAAATGTTCTAACATGGGGTTCTTGCAGATCCTGTCACAAATGGCTCCTATGATGTTAATACTAATAACATCATTGCAGTCATTTAATGGCCACCACCTTTGATTTCACAAATTTTTTCACCCAGGCTATTTGAAGGCAACACCCTTTTTATACAGCTTGGCTGTTTTTGCATGGATTTCACTTCTTTTTATATGTAATAGTTGCAACACAGGCATGAGGGCTTTGCCTGATATGTATGTTCAACAGCCTGAGGGCTGAGGGCACACATATTAGGCAAAAGCCCTGCCCCGTGTTACAGCTAATATGTAACACTTCCAATCTGTTTCAGGCTGATAGCCTGCACATGACTATCATTCACCCAAGCCATTACGAGTGCAACCACTAGATATATTATATTTGCATGCCTAAAAATTTTGATTATGGGTCAGCAGCTAGTACGTTCTGATTACATTCGGTTATGATGATCATACAAATCCTAGAGACATCATGGAGAATTTTGGTTATGCAAGTTTAATGTTTTAATAAGTGTTATTGAATTGTTTATGGAATAATTATGGAGTTTTCTAAAGGCCTAGATAGGTAAGCTTGTTTGTAGAGTGGTTACTTCATGCAGAGTGGTAAATTCGTGATGGGGGAGTGGTCTGTATTTGGAAACATGCAGAAACGCTTGGTAAATAAGCTATAGTACTAGTTCTCACCTTAGCCCAACGTTTTTCAACTTGTAGGATAGTGAGGACAACAAAATGCTCTCTGTCTGAGTGGTTTTCATGGCAAGATCCAAGTCATGCATACTAATCACGTGAGTATTAATCGATCTCCACAATCAATTTTGGTCTTAAAGTCTATATATTCACTGCCCGGTTGTAGCCCAGTGTATATTCAGATGTAGCCCGGGTAAAGTTGCCAACTGGGCTACATTGCGAATGTAGCTCGGGCAGCTCCTTTGATCTGAGATGTGAAAGTGATACATTATATATATATATATACCACAAAGCCATACATTAACTAGCTCTGAAATTTACTTTTACACAAATCATTATTCTTCTTATCTCCAGATACAATGACAATCATATATGTAAGACAAACTAGTGCTCTACCAATTTGTAAATGGCTCAGGGCACAAAGTGTAGGCTTGAGTCTGTTATGCTCCAAAATTTGCCTATTATGCTTTTTGGCATTTCCCCAATTTTCTGCCTATCATGCTTGTCTTTATGCTTTTCAGAAATGCATTATACTTTTTTTTCTAATAAAGAGAGTTCTTCATATGATAGAAAATGAATGTAAAGTGTCACTTCAACTTCAACATACAAAAATTAGCAATAGCATTTCACAGCAAGAGATCTGGGGGCAAATCTATAGTCCCTTAGAAGCTGCAGATATTTTATTGTCTAATATCTTTGTAGTTTTGTATGCAAATAATTACTCATAAAATAATATTGATCGTAGATTTTCTGAGTTTTAGCAATTGGTATTCAAAGTACAGCAACTACTCAGGGAGAGAGAGAAAACGTCTTGTTTTATTAAGACAACATACATACATATGTACAGGGAAGGAAAAGGGGCCTAGACTCAGGAGTACACAGCTAACTGAAACACAGGTAGCTGGATCCCTGGCAAGACAAAAAAAACCGTACATTACAATATACATACAATAATTATTAACTAAAAATAGTTAGAAGTTCCGTAACATCCACAGCCCTGATGCGCGAGCATTGAAAATTCTGTAGGAGCATGAGATAGCAAGTCGAGCAACTTGTTCGAAAATAGCTCTGACAGGACATTTTGAAGATAACAAACTTTACATAAATTAGATATAGATGATGGTAAGAAGTGACCTAGACAGCTAACTTCAATAGTAACTAATGTACCAGATAAGCCAGTATGTTCAAGATCCGAAAGTAAAGGACCATAGTGAACTTCCTACCTGGAGCTGGCATCCACAAAGTGTTGTTCTGTATTGGTAACTACTGACAGTTCCATTAAGATGATGTGATCACTAGAAATCAAGACTATATCAGGTCTACTTGATGTTGATGATAAGCTTGGTGGAACAGTGCTCGGCGGGCTAGTGCTAGCTAAGTGGCCAGGGAGATCAGCATATAATTTATAACAAGATGATAAGTTCTTCTTATAATATTATGCAACTTGCATTTGCACCACCATGCCGAGAACATATTAGCCTCCTGGGGTAAACACTTAATAGTTCTCATCCTCTCTGTTGCATGCAATGACTGTTCTATTAGAGTGTTTGACTGTTCTGTTAGAGAATCTTGACCTTTTTGAAATATTTTCCTGGTTTGATATTAACCTCAGCCTCACTGCAAACCTTCACTATTTTCAATGTTCAGACATTTACTAGCTATACTGACTCATCACTAACCTTATTATCATCCTCGTTATCACCAAAGCTTGATTGGAAGACAATAGCTAGCTAGCTATTGTCTTCCAATCGAGCTTTCAATAATCATAATCATCATAATATCACATTTTATTCAAAATCAAATGATGAGACACATTAGATATAACTATAAACTGCTTTGCCATGCCTTTGTGCTAGTTGGCACATGACTGCACATGATGTGTCCTATAAAACTCAAACCCACAATGAAAAGCACTGACTTGTTCCGTCGAATGTAAACTTATAGTAAGAAGATTGTAGTGCATTTTACTACTCGTTGTCAGGAATTGTTTCACCATTCAAAACAGGTTAGCCCTTGACTTCATTATGCCAGCATTATGCTTTATGCTTTTCATCCCCTATTATGCCAAAAATTACACTGGCATAATCGACGCAAGCCAACAAAGTGCCTGCATGCTATTTATAACAAGTAAAAGAAAAAAATTAGGAATTTTAAACTAGAGTTGGGATCAACTAGAATATACACCAATAAAAAGTACTGAAACAAGGAGTATATGTGACTGGATCTGTGAAAACCGGACATAATTGCACAAGCCTAAATTTACAGTATAAAGCATTGAATATATTGGGCGAAATACATACTTGCGTGTTATTGAAAAAAAATATGTAAAATTTTTGAACACCTCTTTCTTAGTGAAGGAAGGGACTAACAATAAAAACCTGAATATCATCTTATTTGCCTGCTCAAGAGGAGTTGGAAAATCTTTGTTTCGTTGCAGTAGACCCAAGGATACATACATTATGAGCATTTGTTTACATCACATCAAAGCAATCAATTTTTCATCACAAATTTCACCTTTGTGTGCAGTGAAGAAGGGTGAGTAAAGGAACAGCTTACCCAGTAATTGATTCCCTGTTCATGGCGAACACGATGGTGAAAATATTAGCTCTGTACTGGTAAGTTACAACCATTTTTGTAAGTGCCTGTAATTTATTTTTCCTATACTAGCTGTACAAATTGATTTTGTGATGTTGCTACTTTGTAGGACTGTAACTCCCAAAGTTATTGGCATATGAAACTGAAACTTTGCCAGTGGGTACACTTGGCTAAGTAGATTATAAATATTTAATAAACAGGAATTCTAAAAATATGCGATTATGTCCGGTTTTCCCAGATCCGGTCATATATTGGCACAGCAAATTACTGTTACCACAAAAAGAAGATACTGTGCTGTGGAGTTTCCGTGATTGAAATGCACAGTAGGGATATACACTTCTTTTGTGTTACAGTAATTTGCTGTCATAATATACCAACTCAAGCTTGTTTCAGTACTTTTATTGGTGCACTATGTATATTCTAGTTAATCCTTACTCTTAGACTAGTTTAAAATTACTAATTTTTTTATTTTACTTGTTTCTGTTCTTTTTATAGAATTGGTGATCAATCTATGTAACTAGTTTGTTTCATAAAGATGAATTGATATAGCTATGGGAAGTCAATCAAAGAAGACGCCATCAATTTTTTGGTTGAACATAAAATGTAATATTTTTGCATGTAAATCGGTGTACTGATATTCTACAACAATTGATTGATTTATACACCTTATGGTTTAAGACAGGGGCGGAGAACAGTACTCAAAAGTGGAGGGGGTGGCTGTAAGTTACAAAGTGTTTCAAAATCATTAACTGTACCTTCATGCCAATAGCTACTAAGGGTGTAGGCCCACAGGAAAACTTTGAGATTTGAATGCTTTTAGGTTGAATCTGAGAGCGTTTTCTGTGGTACATGTGTACTTGAATAGGATACTCCTACAATATTATGCCAATGACTATCATTAAGATATACTGTACAACTAGATTGCTACATCAGTAAATGAAGGCATTTTAGATAGACTCATGCTCTTGAATATATGTGACTGGATTTAGCAAATGAGCGCAAGAGCCAAAAATGAGATAACACCAGCATGGTGTTGCTGTACTATCCAGCTAACAATTTCCATATCAACTTGCCTTCAACTTGTTTGGTCTGCTTTTGGTAGACTGTTCTCTGGCGGCCTGTATAACCATGTCAAACGTCTGTACAGGTCTGTGAACAACAGGGAAGTGCTTTGGGGGTTCATACACTCTGGACAGACGAACAGGAGCTGAATATGTGATATATGTCTGTTATTGTGATATTTAGTCTATTCCCTGCCTCTGAAGGGTTGTTTTGTGGTCTGGTGCCTTCAATTACCATCCTCGTTCCATTTTGTAGTCTATCTCTTTCCCAACCCACCATCCCTACACTCCGCCCCTTTTTGAGGACTGGTGATACAGCAACACTGGCAAAAAACCTATCTTAAATGTCAGGAAACTCTACAAGGATTACTTTGGCCACCAGGTGCTCTTAAAGGCTGTGAATTACTCCATATTTGGTAAAAAATCCATATGTGTGGCTGCCAGGGCTGGTTAATAACAATGCTTTAAATTATTAAATACCTTTTTTTCTATGAATCAATAATGCACCCATAAGGGTGATTTCCGAAATCCAGTAACATATGTGTTAATAGAGACAAATTGCATAGCAGGACCAACTTATGACCATTCCGCTGAATGTTCTATTAGAGTAGTTAGGTGACTGCTCTATTAGAGTATCTTGATCTCGTGCACCCCCAGCACTGATTTATGCAGTATTCCATTCTTGCATATCAAGACACATAGTAGTGTGTTGTGCGGCCCAAGAAGCCGGTGCGCAACACCCGTGAGTATATTGATAGGAAGAACAAAAATGCAATTTTCGCACCTCCGTAACTCTGTGCTGCCTTGATGAAACAAAATGATTTTTTACTGTGGACGCGCCTGCCAACTTCAGTACTCCACATACCAAATTTGAGCGGAATCACTTCCAGCGTTCCCGAGATATACGACTTCAAAAGTTGGCATAGTTTTTTTTTTCTTATTATTTTTATTTTTCTTCCTCTTTTTGCACTTACAAAAACTGCTATAAAACACGAACGCTATATCTGATTGCCTTGAAATTTGGCACACAGAAGGGGGATATAAAGGCGCATCGTGGTACCAACTTTGGCTGGATTACGATAAACAGGCAAAGAGTTATTAGCAATTATTCATGAAATAACACCTATATGTTGTCACGCCTACAGGGTAAACTGCTTATGGGAAGAAGTTGAAAATCAGTGGGTGAATAAGTTAACTATTGAACCTCAAACCTTTTGTGATTTGAAAATAATTGAGCTAAAAATCAGGAAGATACAACAAAAAAACCAACAGTATGTAACAATTATGCAATCGAGATTAGCTAATAAAAAATGACTACTTTCCAGGCCTACCAGAAAAACCACTTGGGGTAATGCTTTGAAAATCACTGTACAGATGGAGTAATCATCTTAGAAAGGCTCTTAAATGGTGTAGAAGAATCAGACTTAAAGCCACGGAGTTATAACACGAAATCCAACTTGGTGTAGCAGGTGCGAGATCGAGATACTCTAATAGAGCAGTCATCCTAATAGAACAATCACCCTGAAGAGAATTCAAGAGATCAGCTAGAGACAAGTACCTGTATAGAGATCAGCTACAAACAAATCACCCTGTAGAGAGTTCAGCTACACAAAATTCACCCTGTAGAGAGTTCAGCTACAACAAAATTCACCCTGTACAGAGATCAGCTAGAAGAAGTTACCTTATAGAGAGTTCAGCTACAAACAAATCACCCTGTAGAAAAATAAGTTAGAAGAAGTCACCTTGTAGAAGTTCGGTTACAAAGAAACCACTATGTAGGGAGTTCAGCTACAAACTAGTGACGCTGTAAAGACATCAGTTAGAAGAAGTTACCTTGTAGAAAGTTCGGCTACAAAGAAACCATCATGTAGAGAGTTCAACTATAAACAAGTGACCCTGTAGAGACATCAGCTTACCTTGTAGAGAGTTCAGCTGCAAACAGATCACCCTGTAGAGAGTTCAGCTACAAACTAATCACCTTGTAGAGAGATCAGCTGGAAGAAGTCACCTTGTAGAGAGTTCAGTTTCAAAGAAACCATTCTGTAAAGAGCTCAGCTGCAAACAAATCACCTGTACAGAATTCAGCTACAACAAATCACCCTGTAGAGAGATCAGCTAGAAGAAGTCACCTTGTAGAGAGTTCAGTTACAAAGAAACAACCACGTAGAGAGTTCAGCTGCAAACAAAAATCACCTGTAGAGAGTTCAGCTACGAAAAGATCATCCTGTAGAGAGTTCAGCTACATGAAGTCACCTTGTAGAGAGTTCAGCTACAAAGAAACCATCATGTAGAGAGTTTAACTACAGACAAGTGACCCTGTAGAGACATCAGCTAAAAGAAGTCACCTTATAGAGAGTTCAGTTACAAAGAAACCACCATGTAGAGAGTTCAGCTGCAAACAAATCACCTGTAGAGAGTTCAGCTACGAAAAGATCATCCTGTAGAGAGTTCAGCTACATGAAGTCACCTTGTAGAGAGTTCATCTACAAAGAAACCACCATGTAGATAGTTCAGCTGCAAACAAAGCACTCTGTAGAGAATTTAGCTACAAACACATCACCCTGTAGAAAGATCAGCTAGAAGAAATTACCTTGTAGAGACTTCAGCTACAAAGAAACCATTCTGTAAAGAGCTCAGCTGCAAACAAATCACCTGTACATAATTCAGCTACAAACAAATCACCCTGTAGAGAGATCAGCTAGAAGAAGTAACCTTGTAGATAGTTAAGCTACAAACAAATCACCCTGTAGAGAGATCAGGTAGAAGAAGCCACCTTGTAGAAGGTTCAGTTACAAAGAAACTACCATGTAGAGAGTTCTGTAATAAATATATGTATCATACAGTACGATAGTACTGTATATTAGGGACATCGAAGGTGTGGGGGCAATCCGTGATATAATATAACCCAAAAACCTGCCACGATTTTTCCTCACAATGACATGAGAGTATTGGTTGGGTAAAACCAAGCCTAAAAGTGTCTTCAGATCGACTCGAAACGTTTGCGTCAAGTTGCTACAGAATTTAGGAAAAAAATTTATTCAACAGAATTTTCTACTGCCTGCCTGCCTGCCTGCCTGCCTGCCTGCCTGCCTGCCTGCCTGCCTGCCTGCCTGCCTGCCTGCCTGCCTGCCTGCCTGCCTGCCTGCCTGCCTGCCTGCCTGCCTGCCTGCCTGCCTGCCTGCCTGCCTGCCTGCCTGCCTGCCTGCCTGCCTGCCTGCCTGCCTGCCTGCCTGCCTGCCTGCCTGCCTGCCTGCCTGCCTGCCTGCCTGCCTGCCTGCCTGCCTGCCTGCCTGCCTGCCTGCCTGCCTGCCTGCCTGCCTGCCTGCCTGCCTGCCTGCCTGCCTGCCTGCCTGCCTGCCTGCCTGCCTGCCTGCCTGCCTGCCTGCCTGCCTGACACCTTCAGTCAAGCGTAGCGGAAAAGTGGCTACAGCTACAGCCCTAATTTTTTTATAGAAACGTTTCTAGTTCGCTTAAGAAAAAACCTTTTGTATATTGATAAGTATACAATGCTTTTGCAATTGTCTTACCTTTTATCCTTCTTTACCATGGCCATCAGTCAAGATTCTACCGATAGTTAATAGACTACAGTACGGCTTCCATACCAGTGTATATCGCATCAAACTATTCGAATACACGTTGTCGCTGGTTGCACCAAAAACGCACGCGTATGTGACTCGCTGTTGATATCAATCAGAGAGAGCAACTCATGGCGAACTATATAGCAATGTGTAAGCCAATAAATATAGTTTATTTATAACAATGTTAAACCGAGTCGGGTCATCCAGGTCCTGCTTTACAGATTATTCAGGTCTGACCCCATGTGCTAAATTAAATGTGGACGTGTTACTGGCTTCTTTCGTGAGCCACGCTCACTTACGTAAATTACAGTCTGTAGACATGGTAGCCACGTCCATTCATCTGTGTGTAAGTATGCACGAATCCATGCCCACTTACGTAAATTACTGTCTGTAGACATATGGTAGCCACACCCATTCATCAGTCCATAGGTATGCACGAATCCACGTCCATTATTGTCTGCAGCTTATGTAGAGCCACACCCACTGATCAGTTGTTATTGTATGAGTCATAATCTAGTATAATAGTGCTGTGAGTAACTCAGCAGATATTTAGTGGTCATGAGCTTGCAAAAAAAAACTTCACAAACAATGCACAGTAGGGATATTCACTTCTTATTGTTTTACAGTATTTGGACATTACGTACTACTCCGATCCAGCTTGTTTCAGTACTTTTTATTGCAGCATTAAACACTGTCCCTAATCTAATTTAAAATTCCAAATTTTTCTTATACTTGTTATATATAATTTGTTCGTTTAATGATAAAATTAGAAATATTTAAAGTATTTAACATCTGCTTCATCCTTTCTTCTTCCTGTGGTAAAGAAAAAAATAGGTTTAAAAAGCCCCAAAGCTGACCATAGGCCGGCTTTGGGGTATACAAATACAAAAAGAAGTGAAATCTAATCCAAAACAGCCAAACTGTAAAAAAAGAGTGCGGCCCTCAGAAAGGCTATGGTGAAAAAAGATGTGAAATCGAAGGTGGCAGCCAAAAAATGGCTGTGATGGTAGGTTAATGGTTACATTTTAATAACAACAATTCAGGTGAATTTGGTGCCAAGACCAAGCGGCACAAAATTCACCTGAATTGTCGTTATTAAAATGTAACCATTAACCTACCATCACAGCCATTTCTTGGCCGCCACCTTGGATTTCACATCTTTTTTCACCATGGCCTTTTTGGGGGCCACACCTTTTTTTACAGCTTGGCTGTTTTTGATTAGATATCACTTCTTTTTGTATTTGTATACTGCAAAGCCGACCTATGGCTGGCTTTGGGGCTTTTTTAACCCATGTGTTTTTTTCTTTACCACAGGAAGAAGAAAAGAACTTAAAGAAGATTTTTAATGTTTCAATTGTTTTTGATTTTATTAGTAATTATATAAATTATATACATATATTAATTACATGCCCATTATTCCCCACAGGATATTTTTTTGCAGTTGATCTCTCTACTGGGTGACTTGAAATGTAGCTGAACTATATACAGGATGGTTTTTTTGTAGCTGAACTCTCTACAAGGTGACCTCTTCTAGCTGGTCTCTCTACAGGGTGATTTGTTTCTAGCTGAACTCTCTACAGGTGATTTGTTTGCAGCTAAACTCTCTACATGGTGGTTTGTTTGTAGCTGAACTCTCTACATGATGGTTTCTTTGTAGCTGAACTCTCTATAAGGTGACTTCATCTAGCTGAACTCTCTACAGGGCAATTTGTTTCTGGCAGAATTTTCTACAGGGTGATTTGTTTGCAGCTGAACTCTCTACATGATGGTTCCTTAGTAGCTGAACTCTCTACAAGGTGACTTCGTCCAGCTGATCTCTCTACGGGGTGATTTGTTTCTAGCTGAACTCTCTACAGGTGATTTGTTTGCAGCTAAACTCTCTACATGGTGGTTTCTTTGTAGCTGAACTCCCTACATGATGGTTTCTTTGTAGCTGAACTCTCTACAAGGTAACTTCTTCTCTACAGGGTGATTTGTTGTAGTTGAATTCTCTACAAGGTGGTTTGTTTGAGGCTGAACTCTCTACATGGCGGCTTCTTTGTAGCTGAACTCTCTACAGAGTGATTTGTTTGCAGCTGAACTCTCTACATGATGGTTTCTTTGTAACTGAACACTCTACAAGGTGACTTCTTCTAGCTGATCTTTCTAGAGGGTGAATTGTTTGTAACTGAACACTCTACAAGGTGACTTCTTCTAGCTGATCTTTCTACAGGGTGATTTGTTTGTAACTGAACTCTCTACATGATGGTTTCTTTGTAGCTGAACTCTCTACAAGGTGACTTCTTCTAGCTGATCCCTCTACAGGGGGATTTATTTGTAGTTGAACTCTCTACAAGTGATTTATTTGCAGCTTAACTCTTTATGTGGTGGTTTCTTTGTAGCTGAACTCTCTACAAGGTGACCTCTTCTAACTGATCTCTCTACAGGGTGATTTGTTTCCAGCTGAACTCTCTACAGGTGATTTTTTGCAGCTAAACACTCTACATGGTGGTTTCGTTGTAGCTGAACTCTGTACATGATGGTTTCTTTGTAGCTGAACTCTTTACAAGGTGACTTCTTCTAGCTGAACTCTCTATGGGGTAATTTCTTTGTAGCTGAACTCTCTATATGATGGTTTCTTTGTAACTGAACTCTCTACAAGGTAACTTCTTCTAGCTGATCTTTCTACTGGATGATTTGTTTGCAGCTGAACTCTCTACATGGTGGTTTCTTTGTTGCTGAACTCTCTACAAGGTGAATTCTTCTACCTGATCTCTCTACAGGGTAATTTGTTTGTAACTGAACTCTGTACAAGTGCGTTTTTGTGGGTGATCTCACTGCAGGTTGATTTGTTTGCAGCTGAACTCACTAAAGGGTGATTTTGCTTGTAGCTGAACTCCTTGCATTGTGTCTAGTTTCTAGCTGATCTCTCTACAGGGTGATTTGTTTGTAGCTGATCTCTCTACAAGTTGATTTGTGTGTAGCTGATCTCTCTGCAGGTTGATTAATTTGTAGCCGATCTCTATCTCTCTACAGGGTAATTTTTTTGTAGCTGAACTCTGTACAAGGTGCTTTTTTGTAGGTGATCTCACTGCAGGTTGATTTGTTTGTAGCTGAACTCACTAAAGGGTGATTTGCTTGTAGCTGAACTCCTTACATTGTGTCTAGTTTCTAGCTGATCTTTGTACAGGGTGATTTGTGTGTAGCTGATCTTTCTACAGGTTGATTTGTTTGTAGCCGATCTCTCTACAGGGTAATTTGTTTGTAGCTGAACTCTGTACAAGGTGCTTTTTTGTAGGTGATCTCACTGCAGGTTGATTTGTTTGTAGCTGAACTCAATAAAGGGTGATTTGCTTGTAGCTGAACTCCTTACATTGTGTCTAGTTTCTAGCTGATCTCTCTACAGGGTGATTTGTTTGTAGCATCTCTCTACAAGTTGATTTGAGTGTAGCTGATCTCTCTGCAGGTTGATTAATTTGTAGCCGATCTCTCTACAAGGTAATTTGTTTGTAGCTGAACTCTCTATAAGGTGATTCGTTTGCAGCTGAACTCTCTACATGGTGGTTTCTTTGTTGCTGAACTCTCTACAGGGTGATTTGTTTCTAGCTTATCTCTCTACAGGGTGATTTTTTTGTAGCTGACCTCTCCTCAGGGTGATTTGTTTCTAGCTGATCTCTCTACAGAGTGATTTTTTGTAGCTGACCTCTCTTCGGGTGATTTGTTTCTAGCTGATTGCTCTACAGGTTGATTTGTTTGTAGATGAACTCTCTACAGGGTAATTTGCTTGTAGCTGAACTCCTTACTTTGTGTCTAGTTTGTAGCTGATCTCTCTACAGGGTGATTTGTTTGTAGCTGATCTCTATACAAGTTGATTTGTGTGTAGCTGATCTCTCTGCAGGGTGATTTGTTTGTAGCCGATCTCTCTACAAGGTAATTTGTTTGTAGCTGAACTATCTATAAGGTGATTTGTATGTAGCTGATCTCTCTGCAGATTGATTTGTTTTGGCTGAACTCTCTACAGGGTGATTTGTTTCTAGCTTATCTCTCTACAGGTTGATTTGTGTGTAACTGATCTCTCTACAAGTTGAATTGTGTGTAGCTGATCTCTCTGCAGGTTGATTTGTTTGTAGCCAATCTCTCTACAAGGTAATCTGTTTGTAGCTGAACTGTCTATAAAGTGATTTGTTTGTAGCTGATCTCTCTGCAGGTTGATTTGTTTTAGTTGAACTCTCTACAGGGTGATTTGTTTGTAGCTGAACTCCTTACATTGTGTGTAGTTTGTAGCTGATCTCTCTACAGGGTGATTTGTTTGTAGCTGATCTCTCTACAAGTTGATTTGTGTGTAGCTGATCTCTCTACAGGTTGATTTGTTTGTAGCCGATCTCTCTACAGGGTAATTTGTTTGTAGCTGAACTCTCTAGAAGGTGATTTGTTTGTAGCTGATCTCTCTGCAGGTTGATTTGTTTTAGCTGAACTTTCTACAGGGTGATTGCTTGTAGCTGAACTCCTTACATTGTGTCTAGTTTCTAGCTGATGTCTCTACAGGGTGATTTTTTGTAGCTGAACTCTCTACAGGGTGATTTGTTTCTAGCTTATCTCTCTACAGGTAGATTTATGTTGACTTGTTCATTGCTGATCACTCTAAAGGGTAATTTGTTTGTAGCTGAACTCTCTCCACAGTGACTTGTGTGTAGCTGAATTCTGTGTAGCTGAATTCTCTAGAGAGTGACTTAATTGTAGCTGAATTCTCTAGGGTGCATGACTTGTTTATAGCTGAACTTTCTTCAGTGTGACTTGTAATGTTCTGAATCTCTATAGTGATATATTTGCTTAACTCTCCACATGGTGACTGTCTTCTTGCTGAACTGTCTATAAGATTAACTGTTTGCAGCTGAACTCCTTACAGAATAACTTGTGATGTAATAAAATTCTATAATGGAGTAAATAAATTAGCCGAATGCTCTATTAGGGTGACTGTTCTATTAGAGTATCTCGATCTCGCATTTGCTACACGGAGTTGGCTTTCGAATCATAACTCAGTGGTTTGTAATCCGATTCTTCTGTACTGCTGCAAGTACTTTCTATGAAGATTATTCCAGCTATACACCGATTTTCAGCTCATTGCTCTAAGCGGTTTGCCTAGTAGGCGTGAAAACTAATACTTTTTTATTCCTAAAAATCGATCGCGTAATTGTGACACAGGTTGGGTTTTGTGTCATATCTCCGTGGTCTTTATCTCGATTCCTTTCAAACCACCAAAAGGCACTCCTGCGATGGTTATTCCATCTACATAGCAATTTTCAACTCATTCCATGAAGCGGTTTACCCTGTAGGCGTGACAACAAATCGATCTTGTTTTACGCGAATAATCGGTCATAACTCCTGAACCATTCATCGGATTTGTACCAAAGTTGATGCTAGGATTCGCCTTTGGACTCCCTTTCTGTGTGCCAAATTTCAAGGCGATCGGAGTACGCGTTTGCTTGTTATAGCGATTTTTGCAAGTGTGCGAAAAGACGAAGAAGAAGAAAAAAACGAAGAAAAAAATACGAAACTTTGGCCACTCGTATCTCGAAAATGGCTTGAGTGATTTCCTTCAAATTTGGAATGTAGACTCCCCTAGCTGGCGGGCAACTCTGCAGCAAATTTGGTTCCAATCGGATGAGGTATCACCGAGATACAAATGTGTGAAAATGACATTTTCTTTCTTCCTGTCAATATACTCACGGTGTGGCGCGCCGGCTTCTTGGGCCGCACGACACACTATCGTGTGTCTTGATATATTACATGAGGAAGGTGAAGTGAAATATCAACATGTAATTGGCATAATTACAAAGATATGACAGCCATTTTAAAGAATAACGAATCTTTATGTAAAAATGCATTTTGCCTATAAAAGGAGCATGTGGTCTGATTCCATTGGTTCTATATAGACACTTACTCTGTCATCGTGTTCTCTAGTACTGCATGATGTACAAAAACAGAAGGTAAAATAATGTAGATAATACAAGTTTTTTGAAAAATTATAGCCCAACTGCTGCACAAACATCAACATCAGTACATGGCGAGATGGTTTTCTGCTTGCAGGGAAAGCAATATCAACTCAACATTAACAATATGCACAAATGGAGTAGTCTTCCGATCAATCCATCTGGCCAAACAGAGTAGGTCATCAAAGCCTATAGCAGACTTCTTCTTTCCAGGTCTTGCTGAAGATACTAATATACGCCCTGTTACAACACTATGAGCATTTGAGGAGAGAACAGAAAGGTTTTGGGCTGACCCACCAGTGATTCTAGATTTCAACTTTTTCTGTCATGGATAGGACAACATACTCCAGTATCTTGCAGTACTATTGCTAGATGGCTCAAGAGTTTCATGGTAGAAGCTAGTATAGACATCTCAATGTTCAAGGCACACTGCATAAGAGGAACATCATGCTCTACTGCTGCAGGGTTACTGTAGAGAACATAAGAAAGATGATAAAGCCACCTTTGGTACTGCAGTACTATCATCTAAATCATCTTCATTACACAATACATGTTGATATGAAACTGAGCCTTCCGAAGTGTAATTTGTAAATGGCTCAGGGCACAAAGTGCCTGCATGCTATTTATAATTAGACGAGGAAGGTGAAATGAAATATCAACATGTCAGCTTAGATAGGTCAGCTGAATGTGATGGTCTAGTCTGTGCCAACCACACCACTGTCTTCATTGTTAGCTGTTTAAGACTTAGGTCCTTGTTAGCACCTAGAGTTTTGATGTGTTGGATTACCTCCCCAACATCCCAGAAAGATTGAAGCATATCTTGGTTGTGGTGGTCTAGAGTTAAAGGCACCTTGAAGGACCCTTTGTCACTGTAGGGTGACTTCCCACACTGACTCCACATAGTTATGGGTAGATGATATTGCTGAATGATAAGCATTCGGTGATTGGTACTTATAGCCTTCAGAATGTAACTTGGCTAAGAAATTCACAACATCCTCTAAGGTCTTGTAAGGGGATCTCGTCCCCTCTTCTGACACTAGTTAGCCCATTTAGAAAATGAGGAAGCATATTGGAGTTACGTAGTTTTGTTTCTCCATGATGCCAGCATGAGGTCTGATTCCTGCAAAGAAATTCCTTGTGATGTGTAGGATTGCCTGAGATAGGCCAGGCGGTCAACTGGGGTACTCCCTATTGCATCAAAAATTCCTTCCCTAGTGGCATTGATACCAGGTCTGGTTGTTGGGGAATCCTCCGAGGGTAGTCCTCCAGATGTTCCAACACTAGTGGAAACCATGATTGGATTTTCCACAGAGGTGTTATTAGTACTATCCTCGCTGCTTCCGCGTATGAGTTCAATTGGCCTGGAAGAAGGTGTTCTGCTTGGAGGATGATATTCCTCTCCGTGCACCACATCCAGATTGTTGTTGCTAACTGGCACAGAGCTCTGGACACTGCCCCGTTTCTGGTTTATATAGCTCACTGCTGTAATGTTGTCCATTCGCAGTAAGACAGTGATATTTTGCCAAGTCTTCCCAAATGCTTTGATTGCTAGGAAGGCAGTTAAGAACTTCAGATAGTTGATATGGTGAGTTGCCTCCTTGGGAGTACGTACCATAAGCCCCCTGTATCCATTCAGTACCATTCTCCAGCCCTGATTGGGTGCATCTAAGAATGCACTGTTATTGATGGGTCTGTTAGGCACACCAGTGCTCCTATTGGAGTTGTGAGAGCCACCCACCATTCCAGGTCCTAGGTTCAGTGAGATCAATGTGTTGTACTTATCCAAGATTTCCTCCTGATTATGATTCAGAGTAAGGACAAAATTCATTTTGCATCTGGATAGCTCAGTAATGCAGTGGGGCTAGTGGGATAGCTCTCATGGTGGTTGTTGCTATTCCCTCTAATGCTTGGTGCAACATTCGCCAAGCATCTTGCTGAATTTTTCATGAAGATTGATATTCTCATTCTTGTGGAGCTTAAGAGGAAGCCCAGAAATTCCATCTATTGGGTAGGAGTCAGTCTGGACTTCTGATTAACCCCAGGCTCTTGAACACTAACGGGTTGACTGCATCCAACCAGAACTGTTGGAGTCTGCTCACCACCGATTATGCTCATAATTTTACCTATTTTGCTATGCTGCACTGCTCAAAAATTTACCTATTATGCTTAAATTTATGCTCAATATTTACCCATTATGCTCAAATTATGCCCAATTATTTATGCTTCAGTTCTCATGCTCTGCTAATAATTTCCGGTTTATAGATAAATAATAAGTGGCTGAAGCACAAATTTACTTGTCAAAATGCAGATCACAGAAAAGATCGATATACTCTAATAGAACAGTCAGTTATGTGATTGTTCTATTAGAGCTACTGACTGTTCTATTAGAGCATATCGATCTTTCTGTGATAGCTATTTTAATAAGGAAGAATTCATACTATTACACAAATATTCTACCTATTATGCTAGCATTATGCTCAATGCTTTCAGGCACCTATTATGCTCATAATTATGCCAGCATAATCAGCAGGTCTTTACTCAACACTCTGTCCGCTGTTCTAGCTGGTGGTGGGACGTTTGCAGACACCACTAGCAAATCGGATCCATCGGGAATTGGGTGTATCTTGTGCCTTTGCTCTTGCCTTCCTAGTCTTGTTTTCCAGCTTACTTCCGAACGCTGTTTCCAAAAAAGTCGATCTCTCCTCAGACAGTGTAACCAGCACAGTGTCCTCGGCCTCGTCATCCTCATCAGTGGCATATTCATCATCATCTGCCTTCAACTTCTTGCTGGGAGGGAGGCTATTGCTGGCAACTGTACTGCTGTATTGTGAGCCAGACGATATCTGTGGGATTGTCCCAGATTGTGTGAGCCCGCCTTGTTTCAACGTCAGTAACTTGTCCTGTATGGACTTGACACTCTGAGAAAGATATGTGATAGCCTTTGCTAACTCTTCGTTATTCTCCATCAAGTCAAAGTACTTGAATTGCTGTCACAGCCAAATAAAAGCCAATAGAATCAGACCATGTGCTTCCTTTATAGGCAAAACCCATTTTTACGTAACTATTCTCGTCACCCTTTAAAGTCCTTGTAATTATACCAATTACATGTTTATATGAAACTGAGCCTTCCGAAGTGTAATGCAGAAAAATACCTACTGACCTGATACCAAAGCTAAAGAATCTATGTGAATACCAATAATTGCTCTATAGTTTTGTGCTTGCTTTTTCATGACCATGTAAAGTTGTATTATAGTATCTGTATTGTTTGCAATAGTGTTTATAACAAAGTAAATTTCCAAGTTAGGTATGCATGATTGTACTAATTGTCGATTAGGATTTTGTAGTGACTGTTCTATTAGAATATCTTGATTTTTCATGCAAAACATGATAAGTCGCAGTTGCTCGATATTTAACACAGCAAATCCTGCACCTTTTCCTGGAATGCAATTTCCAGCCTGTTGTCACAAGCTTTACTAGTATATCACTGATTACGATGATGACATTTGGCATGAGTAGGTCTTAATAGTAGTGTACTATCCAGCCAATCTGTACCAAATGGCTATAATATCAGCTTTGATTCGATGGAAATTGCAATGGTATGTTATTGCAGAGTTTATTTGATTACTTTTGTAATACTCTAATAGAGCACACATGTTTTGAGGGTTTCCAATAGAACACACATAGAATGTTCTATTGGAAAATCGATGAAATTATGAACTTTTACTATTGAGTACATTTAAGCTAGAATTTTCATTTATAATGTAGAAATTAAGTGAGGTGAACAGCTGTGATAGCAGTGTGGCTCAGTGGCTAAAGTTTTGGGTGTTCAGTATGGAGGTCCCTGGTTCAAACGCTGGTAAGTTTTTTCATGCATCTTTTTTTAACCCAAGGTGACTGTTCTATTAGCATATTTTGATCCCGCAATTTAGTTGTTTGGTTCTTGCCTTGTAACTCTATAGCTGTCAATGCAATTTCTTATAAACCACAAACAGTTTGAACTATCTATACACATACTGATTTTTAAGTTATTCGCATAAACATTGCATGACAACAAGGTGGCCTTTTTGATGCAACTAATCGTCCATAGCACTATGACTATTTACCAGATTTGCACCAAACTTAGTACATGATTGTGCCACAATGCATTCTTAAAGTCTACCATAGTTCAAGAAAATCAAGCTACACATTTGCATTTTATAATTGTTTTTTTTTAAGTGTGCAAAAGGATAATCAAAGCCCCCGAGTCCCCTGATCAAAGGAAAAAAAACTGAAGTAATTGAACTGAATTTTGAAACCTCATGTTTTATGATTGAGTTAGGCAATTCTGCTGAACTTCACTATGTGGGGTTCTGAAGGTGGAGGGCATTTACAGGTTAAAAATGATTCCAAATTGAGAAGGGAGCATGGAGCTACATACATATGTGTGAAAATCGTATTTTGTTTTTCTTGTAAATATACTCACGGTGTGGTGCACTGGCTTTCTTGGCCACATGACACACTACCATTTGTCTTGATCTTAACTAAAAATGACACAGGACAACAAGTCTACTTGTTTATACAGGCCGAAATACATATATGGGCTAACTTTATACTGGGTGCTACATTTCAGGGCAAGAAAGCCAGCGTAAAGCCATGTCAGGGAAAGAAAGCCATTTTATTGCAAAAGGCAAGACGTGCAGTACTAGGATTTTTTTGGTAGATAAACACCCCTTAGGAATGATATAATAATAACCTTGGCTCTGCCTCAGTGAGTATTACCTCATTCCTTTAGGAATTTTTCTCCACTAAAGATCCCTAGTACTGCTTGTCTTAGTTATTTAGATAATGGCTTGTGTAATTACTGTACATGTGTATGTGTGATTTCTTTGGGGTTTTAGTCACCACCTCAGTGCATCAGAAACGATATACTGTCTACCCAGTAATAATAAATAGCCCTTCCAATTGCATGTACCTGGCAACCCATAACCGACCAGTGAATAAGGTACAGTACCAGATTGAAACTTGGTCACCTTATACCCCTAGCATACTAATATAAGTTGAAATCATAAGGAGTAATGATTAATCAAGTAAATGTGAAAACCTAAAAAGATCACTTTTTACAAATCCAGTCACATGATTATTATGTGAATATCTTGTTTGGTTTTCAAATCATACTGGTGTGGGTGGTGCACTGCTACTGACATACTACTGTGTGTCTTAATGCAGCTCAGTAATTTGATATATACATACATAGCTTGTGTGCATTAAACTTACTAGCTGTATCGCTAATGACTGTGCTAATGTTAAATTCAATGGACATCAATGTACATATGTACTACTGTGTGCAATAACAATTATTTCTATTAGGTGTCGCACTGACTAGAGGTGCAGAAACTACTGAAAGTACTGGTGTTGCTGTTTCAACTTCCAACATTATTAGAGATTATTCTTATATCACTCCAACTGGAAATGGTTTATTGTTTCGCTGTGTAAGTGGATTAGGACCTACTGGTAGAAACAATATTGAACTAGGTAGACTGGTACGTGCTGATGGTACACTTGTTCGTAATGGAGGATGTGATGGTGCTGTGATACAACCACGTGGAGCAACAATTAGTAATTATGTTGGAATCATCAATGTGTTCTTATGCAGAAGATTTACTACTAGAGACGAAGGTGTTTATACTTGTACCATGAGAAACAGCAGTATGGTACATCAGAGTGTAAGAATTGGAGTGTACATGCCTGGAAGAAGTAAGTGATTTTTCATTTATAGGAAAGGTTATTACCAGTATGATTTTTAACATAGCTTCTCCATTGTTAAGTATTCCATTTCCAAATACCATTCAAAGTATTATCGGTTTTCCAGTATTCTTGTATTGTACCTCAGAAGGTTCTCCACCAGACACATTTACCTGGATGAAGGATGGTGTTCCAATAACACAATCCACTTTCATTACTAGAGTTGTTCACACTAGAACCAGTGTGGTGTTTCGTAGTCATTATGTCATTTATGGTTTGAGTTTAGAAGACATTGGCACATACACCTGTACTGTGACCAATCCCATTGGAAGTGATAGCAAGAATATTACTGTTGCTCTTCTTTTGGGTTAGTAGTCAATTTATCTGTATTACAGTAATACTTTGTATGAGTAGAATAAAGTAAATATATCTTTGTTGTATAGGGAATATACTCCAATATGCAACTGTGATTATTATCGCACATATTCATTCAGTGTGTTATAGTTTCCCGTTATGAGTGTGATATCATTGTTATTACATGAGTCTGAACCAAAGCCAAGGACGAGTGCAATAATAATGATATCATCTGAGTATATGGGATGTAACTATTTTATATCCCAGTAAAGGTGAATCATATCTCTGAAAACTGCTGCTTTGTATAAGCATCCATTGCCACAGTTTATAGCCTGTATATAGTGTCTATCTACAGTAGTAGCTACGAATCAGACTAAATCTTGAAAACTCTAACAGGAACTAGAACTCACTACAAAGGAACTCAAACAGAAACTTACTTTAATATCTGTAAACTGTTAACAACACATTCCTGTACGTCTGGGGTTGGTATAATGGTATCGTGTGGTGTACAATAGCTAAAAAGTGACAAGGACTACATAATCTTCCTATTACCTGATTACTTAGTCAATGCAGTCAATCAGAATAATATTGAAAGCACTTGGGACTACTTTGAAAGCACATTTCAGCTCGTTTGTACCTGACCAAAACTACAACATTATGTTCTTTAGAGATAGATTTGGTGGAGAATTATGAACAGTGTGGTAATCCATACAAGATATCTCAGTGTGTGGGAGTGTCAAAGTGCCATGCTATCATATGGCTAGGCAGAGTGGCTCTGCTACTGTGCGATAAGTTACTGTAATTATCACCTAGTGATGTCTAACTTATCACCATGTGGCAGAGTCACTCAGACTAGTTCATGACATCATATCAACCATGAATGGTATAGCCAGATATGGAAATGTTAATACAAAACACACCAGTACAACACTTAAACCTGCTAAATTATGCAATATTAAATTGCAATGAATCAAATGAATTTCAAAAAACAGTCTGCATCTATTTTCAGTCACACCAGCAGTAAGTCACAGCAGTGCAAGGTGAAGAGTCGATTAATTTTCTTTTCAATAACTTCTGGCTCCATCATTTTACTCGACTGAGACTACTGCTACAAGCCTTTTAACAGTCTCTTGGTTATTTTTACCCTATTTCCTGTACCTCAGTGAGTTCAATTCCTGGGACCGTAGTCAAAGCAATTGGTCAATGAGAACAAAGCCAATTTTCCAAAAAGGACATTATTAACCCAGTCACAATTATCTTATCCTGTAACGGTCACACCCTTGATAACCAGTCTCTTGTGTATGATTGCGGGTAAGATGATGTCATTGCACACTTTTGATGCTTGATAATTAGCATTGTAGACAATTCTTTGAAGTAATATTGGCACTACTAATGAAGAAGAAACAGTAAGGAGATGGATTTAAAAGGTGAGAGTGGTGTATTGCTACGTTTGTATGCCTTGAATCAGTGGCCTCGTGTATATATGTTAATGCACAATTGCTGAGGTGCCTGAAAACCAGACTTGGAAATAATCACTTCATCAGTCACCAAGTTAATGATGTTGATTGTGTTTTAATAAACAGTACTAAACTGATAAGTTGTGAAAGTTTACGTGTAGTTTTTCCCATGCCAAGTTTTGCACTACAATGTTATATATGATGGCTTTGTGGTTGCCATTGTGTAAACAACAACACAATAATCGAATTCCTTGTTCTGTAGTGACTATTTTAATATATTAATTATACTGTATGGTTTATAAGTTATAGCAGTTTAGAAGCAGTAAATTGGAGCCTCCACCAATTAGCAGTGAAGGGATTAAAATTTTTGTCATTAACCTACCATTACAGCCATTTCTTGGCCATCACCTTGTTTTTCACATCTTGACTTATTTGAGGACCACACCCTTTTTCACAACTTGGCTATTTTGGTATAGATATCACTTCTTTTTGTATTTGTATATGGCAAAGCTGGCCTTTGGCTGGTTACTAAGAGACCAAGAGCTGAATTCTTTCGTAGATAATTCCATTTTTGCTTATAGTGCTAATTTTTTTTTTAATTAACAGTGCATGAGAATTATTATATGGACGCTCTAAATCAGGTTGGCTGGCTTGTAGCAGAAATCTCAACTTGTTTGTATAGCTGAACTCTCTACAGAGTGACTTCCAATGTAACTGGACTCTGAATAGGGTGATTTGTTGGAGCTGACCTCTCTACAATGTGAATATTTTGTAGCTGAACTCTCTACAGGGTGACTTCTTGTAGCTAAACTCTCTACAGGGAGACTTCTAATGTAGCTGAACTATCTGCAGGGTGACTTGCTGTAGTTGAACTCTCTACAGGGTGACCTGTTTGTAGCTGAACTCTCCACCAGTTGTAGCTGAACTCTCTACAGGGTGACTTGTTACTCTCCACAGGGTGAGTTGTTTGTGGCTGAACTTTCCACAGAGTGATTTGCTTGTAACTGAACTGTGACTTGTTATTAGCTGAACTCTCTACTGGGTGACTTGTTTGTAGTTGAACTCTCTACAGGATGACATTTTTGTATCTGAACACTCTACAGGGTGAATTGTTTGTCTACATGGAGACTTCTAATGTAGCCAAACTCTCTATAGGGTGACTTGTTGGTAGCTGAGTTTTGTACCGCCAGACGTTTAATGTAGCTGAACTTTGAACTGTTTGTAGCTTTGTAGCTAAGCTCTGTACAGGTGACATGCTGAACTCTACTCTTGACTTGTTTATATCTGAACTGTTTACAAGATGAATGAACTTTGACTTGTTTGTAGCTGAATTCTGTATGGAGTGACTTCTAATGTAACTGAACTCTCTACAAGGTGACTTGTTGTAGCTGAACACTCTGCAGGGTGACTTCAAATGTAGCTGGACTATCTTATCAATATAAGTACAATTATTGTAGTGGTTGATGAAACCATTATTAACGTTTTGACCCATTAGAGGAAAGGAGGATGTAGTATGATTGACTGTACACTTGATTGATTGATTGTTAATTATACTCACAGCATTCGGACTAGCCGTTCTTCCATGCTGGAGTGTTACATATACAACATACATAACAACAACATACACATACACAAACAAAAGCATACAGACTCACACACACACACACACACACACATACACACACACACACACACACACACACAAAAAGCAAGACGATACAATACAATTAGTAAACAAACAAAAATAGAATACATAAACAAAGAAGAAATTATACAAAAAATAATTAACCAGAAATCAAAGAAACAAACGGTTCATGAAATCGGATGGGGTAGACTCTGTCAAATTAGCCGGGAGACTGTTCCACTACATAGTTTCCTGTCCTCTGAAAACTTTCTTTGAAGAAGATAATTTGTTACGATAAATGCTGGCAAAACTAGATAAAGTTCTGGTACAATAGTGGTGTTGAGTGCCAAACTGGATATTTGGATTTAATAATAAGCAGTGATCCTCAAGATTTTGTTTATGCATTGCTAGTAAAGTTCGGCATTGAATGGTAGATACAGTTAATTAAATACAGATAATAAGCCATCTTCTTACAAACTTTGGCTTCCTGAAATTTCCATGTACGTTTGTGATCAATCACTACCCCCAAATACTTCTGCTGAGTGACAGCTTTCAAAGCAACACCATCCAAAGATACTGCAGAAACATCAGCAGTGCACTTTCATCCACGTACTCCAAACCACATAATACTTGACTTAGCCATGTTAAACTTCATTTTGTTGCTCGTAATCCACCTTGATAACTGAGTTTAATCATCACATAACATACTCTGAACATGCTCATAACTATCACCACAATAGACAAGACAAGTATCATCAGCAAATTGTAACAGTGTTCCATGGCTTAACATTTACATAAACTAAAAACAGCAGTGGCCCTAGGGCACTGCCCTGTGGTATACCCCTCAGGACTGGACCCCACTGTGAGAAAGAGCCACCACTCCTGACTCATTGGGTATGATCACTGAGATAACTAACAAATTACTGCAATAGAGTACCACAAACACCCAAACAGTAGAGACACTGTAACAAGATCACATGATCCAGGGAATCGAAGTCCTTTCGTAAATCAAAGGAAGCAGCACAAACTATTGCCCCACTATCCAAAGAGTTAATAATCAATAGCATGCAACAAAATCTGCTCTGAAGAGTGGCCACATCAATATGCACCCTGGTGATCATGAAGCAGTTGATGTTGTTCCAAATAAGTAAACAATTGATTAGCAATAAGCTTTTCTAACACTTTAGCCACAATGGGCACTACAGATATTGGATGGAAGTTAGTGGGATCATTATCATTACCTCCCTTATGCACTGAAGTCACATTAGATTTCTTCCAAGCAGATGGTACAACTCCAAACTGAAGTGACTTATTATAAATAGCTGTTAAGTGTTCAGCTATCTCCACAGCTATCTCCACAGCTATCTCCACAGCTATCTCCACAGCTATCTCCACAGCTACCTCCTTTAGAAATTGTGCAGAAAGACCATCTGATCCTGTAGACTTACGAACATCCAAACATTGTAATTGTGTAACTACATCAAAAACTTCAATCGGACAAAAACAAAACTGATCAGTATTAGAGTCAGGTGGTAAAGTATAACTATCAGCTGGTTGATGGTCAGAAATGGCAACACTTCTAAAGAAATTGTTTAGATTGTCCAGTGAAACATTCTTGCTTTCAACAAATTTATGAGAGGTTCTTCATCCTATAACTAGAGATTTCCAACTAACTTAAATAATTAACATTCCATGCATTCACTGGTATGACAAATATTGTGCTATTTTTCAGGGTCATTTTAGTGCAAACCTCACCCCAATTGATGGTTCCTATCAAAAGATATAAGCAAAAGAAGTTGACAGTGTGATGATTTTTGTGTACAGTATTTTCAATGCTTTTTACATATATCGCACGGCACCAAACACAATATTCAAAGTGTCATAAATCTAGATAGGAAACTAATAATGACATGAAATTTTCACCACATAACTATTTTATGGAGAACAGCATGTGAGCTAGGTAAAACCTCTCAAGAGTGACCACTTCTTTGTAGACTGACCACTCAGAATATTACATGAATAAAGCAAGTGATTCACAAATAAAACTGTGTATATTGTGTAATACTACGTACACACAGGTACCCAATGCATTTTCAAGGATAGCTAACTAGAAAAATCAATAATATTATATAACATGATAAGTAATGGCATCACAAGTCACAATCAACAAATACTTCGGAAACATGACAATCAGATACAAAATGTAAGACCAATATTATTATTAAAATAGCTTTATTTGTCACATTGTAAGCACTAAGGATAATAATTATTATATAACACAATGACATCACTATATACTGCAAAGAGAAATTATAAATAGTTTCTGATCAAAATTGCAATCACTGAAGCTGCTATAAAATGGATCAAACCAGCAGTAAATACACCAGAATATAACATCAGGTAAGCGTGGAGCCATGTAAGGCTGGTATCACATGCCAGTCTACACTTTTGAAAAGATTATGCTCAACCTTGAACCTTATATTGTAATTCCGCGCAAGACAACAAACTGCTCACTTTCAAACTACACTTGCATCGATGCAGAGGGATGCCTTGAAGCCCACGGTGATTGTAATGCTGAATTCTGAACAGTGCTAGATGGCGATTTACCTTTAAAAGGGCCATATTTTCGTCGTAATCCAATGTCAATCGTCCTCCAATCAAAACACACACGGCATAATCGAAATCAGCATATACGGTTTGCCCAGGAACACTTTCTTCGTCCTCATCTGCCACAGATTCACGCGGAAACACTCGGAAACTTTGGCTATCACCGGTGCCGTATTCTTCCAATTAGAATTACGTACGCAATTATTTGTATGGGATTCCTATGGGGATTTTTATTTTGCAAACTTTGATTTGAAATATTTCAATAAATACTGCATGGATTTTAATCCAGTAAAGTGCATTACGAAGTACGAAGCACCCACTACCATTAACTGGAACGGCAGCTTGTGAAACATTTATTGAAGGTGTGTAATTTAAGTAGCAAAAGTATGTGTGAAAAATTGGTTGGTTGGAAATCGCTACTATAACATGATTATCTCTGACCTTAACCGAGCAGAAAGTTGTGGTGACTTGCGTAGTTGTTTTAATAATGAGATAAGACAAGCCAATTTTGCCTGATGAATAGAAGACTTCAGCTGATTTTTAATTTTCTTGTAACTAGCAATATCATCCGGATCCTTTGTGTGCTCTGCCTTACTCTTAACTTTATCATTTACCTTAATGGCACATAAAATTTCAGGAGTCATCCATGGAGTATGATGCTTGGAGTATTTACAAGAAACCCTTTTCAAGGGTACATAAGAGTCTGTACTACTTGTACTGTGTTATGTCATTGATTGTAATTGATTATGATGTGATTGTGATCACGTGTAGTAGTGTATTGTACACGTTGGCATGCATGTGTTGATAATCAAACGAATCTTTGTTTAGGAGGCTTTACTGTACAACCACTCCTAGTTCTGGTCACAACTGAATTCTCATCATGCTGAGGACCAGTCTTTCATTTGCTGAGTCATTAACTGGAGAAGTCTCTTCAGAAATATTATTTTGGGGAGCAATGGGTTGACCTGGCTTCTGTTATATCTGTACTGTCCCTTGGGAATCTTTACTATGCAAGAATGCGGAGTACTTGTTTCCCCTCTGCTCCCTGATCTGGCAACCACACTTAGCCCCCTGCAGTTAATGGCTCTAAGTCTTATACCCTGTGCTGATCATCATAATTCTGTGCTTGCTCTGAATATGTATATTTATCATGAACAATCCGTTTATCAGGTACTTGTGGTTCTCTGAGGCTATGTTCCATTGGCACTGTTGAACGTAGCCTCCTACTCATCAATAATTGTGAAACCAATCTTTAAAGGGGTATTTTGATACACTAGTGGTGCTAATTAGGAGGCTTCAGCTTTTCTCAATAGGCCCTTGATTGTCTGTACTGCTCTTTCTACCTACCAATTAATTGTGGATATTAAAGGCTACTATTTGTGTGGTCAAACATGTAAACATTTGAAAATCAAGAAAATTCTGTTGATGAAAACTGAGGTCCATTGTCAGTAATAAGCTTCTCTGGAATGCCATGTCTGGCAAACATTGACTTTGTATGCATAAAAGCCTTGAACAATTAAGTCTTGCTATTTCATTATAGTGGGAGTATTAATCCACTGCCATTAAATACTGTGTTTTCTCCCACTCAAATATATCCATTGCTACTGAAGTAAAAGAGAGGTAATGTTGTAGATATAAGTGGTTAAGCAGGCTGTAGCTGAAATTTACAGCACGTCTTGCAGGTTTTAACCAACTCCTCTAGCTGCTTAGAGAGTCCTGGCCACCAGACAGATTATCTAGCTCACTCTCTACACTTCGAAATTCCCAGTCAACACCCCACTGACAACTGAAGTGTTGATTGGGAATTATTACAAAATTTCCATAACTGTAAATATAAAATTTCCTATATGAAATGTTCCACCCATCTGTACCGTAGATCCTCCCAACGTTGGAGCTACAATATTAACACCTCGTAGTATTGAAGTGACCTGGGAACCTTCTATGTTTTCGACCTCAGTCAGTGGTTATCTTATTTTATATACCACATCTTCAACATATGCTAGTGATGGAGAAGTGGTAGTAGATGGTAATAGTGCTACAAGTGGACGCCTCAACAACTTGGAAGAGAACATTCCATACTCTATTGTGGTGCAAGCTATCTTTAATAGTGCACTAAGAATTAACAGTACTAAAGTTTATCTTAAAACATGGTCAAATGGTAAGTTACAATAAAGTAACCTTTTGAATAGTTACAGTGTTTTATTTACCTTACCCATTACAGTTCCTAGCTCTCCACCACAAAATGTGGTAGTAATATCTGTCAATCCAAGATCACTGATAGTCTCATGGCAACCACCACCACAAATTGATCATAATGGAGAACTTACTGATTATATTATACAGTACACCATGGAAGGATCAAACATGACAAATGAAGAATTTACCAGTGACACTATAATTACAATAGAAATGTTGTCTGGTGCATATGTTAACTATTTAGTACAAGTGGCAGCTGTAACTGTTAATGGGACAGGTCCATTCAGTGATCCTATAGTACAAGTGTCAGGACAAGACAGTATGTTAAGTTGTAAATCAGTCTATAGTTAGGTGACTCATTAGTACACAGAAGCTAGATAATGTTATTGTCATGCCAAATTTTCATAATTTCAATTATGAACATTAAAACAAAATTAATGTAAATAGGGGAACCTGGTGGCTATCCACCAATAATTTTAGACACACTAGTAGCACAATTTTGAGATACTCTAATAGAGCAGTCAATTGTGTACTCTACTAGAACTGTTAATCTTACAAATCCTAAAATTTGCATAACTACTTGGGTTTTACCATGCCTTTTATTTACTATCTGAAAAGTTTGCCTGATGGAGTGCTGCAGAATAGCTTACAGTACATTATAATTGGTCAAGGCATGCCTATCCTTGTTTCATTTTCATGTAGATTCCAGTAGACCACTTTCACTAGCTGTGAATGATGTTACTGATACCACCATAACCATTTCATGGATGGTACCTGACATGCCTAATGGGATTATCACTGGATATTCATTGCAGTACAGAAGAACTAACTTAAATTATAGCACTACAGTGGAGACAAACAACACTGGTTTTACATACACAATAACTGGACTGATTCCTGATTCAGAGTATGTGTTTAGAGTTAGAGCAGTGACTGTAGTAGGAACAGGGCCATGGAGTAATGCTACAAGTGGGATTACAAGTATGTATATGCATCTACTATTATTATAGTATACATGTATTAGTATTAATTTGTGTAATCATTACAGGACTTAGTATGCAGACTGCAGTCACCATATCTAGTACTCCAGCTGGAAGTGGGTCTAACAGCACCTTTGACTATCCCACATTGAATAGTGTCACTCTGACATGTATGGTGGACCCATCACCATCTAGCACCATTGACTACCAGTGGAACACTACAGGATGTTACACTAACATCAATTACAATGGTGGTGTTCCAAGGTGTTTTCCACATGATCAGACAACACAAAGTGTAACTGAGAATGATGTGACTGCAGAGGATGCTGGTACCATCACTTGTAGTGTAACAGTTAATGGTTGGGTCTATACTAGTGATCCAATAATACTCTACATATCAGGTAAGGATGTTTTATATTATATACTGTAAATTAGCAGGGGTGGGGAAAAAGGCATGGGAAGAGGGGTGAGGGTGGGGAGAAACTTCAACTAACCACCTTTGTGAATGGAGAGTAGTGCCCCTCATATTTCAGTCATGCACCAACAATGGAATATGTTACTGAATCAGTACTGGAAGTGCTTAGATCAACATGCATACTCTAAAGAGCAATCACCTCTTCAATATAACATTAAGAGGAAATATTGCAATCTATCTGAATTGAAGGATGTGTATCTATACATAAATAAATACACTCCTTGTTTATTGATGTACACATGTCTACCTTTATTTGCAAGGTACAGTATCTTAATGGTAGTCTTTGTAGAGGTGCTCTACTCAGGTACAGAAGTATAGTTATTATGAAATTATATTCTCAGGTTCAATTTCAAAGCATTCTAATTACGAAATGTTCCATGTTCCCAACTCCTGGCATGCTACACATGTAACTTTTGAAACTGTCTGTTTGTTTGAACAATTCTGATTTCCCCAGTATGCTCCATTTATCCCCCATTATGCTCCTGGGAAGTGTATCTACTGCTCTAAACTGCATCTGTGAATATTCTGGATCTTCAAAGACTTTTTCTCAAAAAGAGACTGCATTTTTGCTATGTGTCCGTGCTTTGTAGAGGTTTACAATATGCATCTCGCAAGAGTTGTAGTTTCTCTGAAGCCCAATGTACAAGAATAATACATGCATAAGTGGTTGAATTTTTAAAAATTGTTGATCTTCGCTGAAGTTGATTTTCACCATGAATGCATAGCCATGCACACCAAAACATTACACATTTACACTGCAGTCATGCCACTGATATGCTCTGGTTTCTTTCACAAGTGAATTTCTAGGGATGTTTTCCAGCCACTGGGAATGTTCTGGCACCTTGGAATGCCATTTGCCAGCTGGGATACAAGGCTAGAGACATGGACACTCTTGGACTGTTAGCAGCCAGATGTTTCTACAAAATTATATTGCTTTCACTTTCAGTGGCACAGGCAGTAAATATCAAGGCTAATGACCTGCTTAGCCATTTTTTTGGTATGCCAATTGCCTGCCCTTGCCACCACCCATATAGATATGGACTTGTATTATAGATGCAATCATGAAAATGTTGCTCAGAATTATTGTTATATCACGATTCAATAGCTTAGTTAAACATTATACTTGGCTGTATTCATGGTGAAATTTTAAACCTATAGCTGTTGGCCTTCCCATGCTATACTAAATTGAAATTGTACCTCTCAATCTATCTATTTATGTGTGTGAACATCAACGGTTTTAACACATGTTATGGTGGTATTATGCTGAATACTTTTGCTTATCTATTATACCCCTAAATATGCTAGCATAATTGGTGCAAGGATAATTACCACTAAGGTACAGTTGTTGATTCTTAGTACTCTCTAAATGACAGCTACCTCGTATAACCACCTCTTTGGAGTACTGTTCTCAACTATGTTAATATTTTGCAGGTATTGCAATAACTGGAGTGATGAATGACAGTATTTCTATTACTAGCAATAATCAACTTAGTGATTATTCATACATTACTGAAAGAGGTGGAACTAGTTTATTAGCAAATTGTGTAACTGGACTTGGTCCTACTGACAATGATAACAACACTATATTAGGTGGATGGTACTTTGATGGTAGTCCAGTAACCAATCAAGAATGTAGTGGTGATGGTGTAACAGTGTTAGACAGTGAATATGTTGGAGTTACCCAATTACAACAATGTGGAACATTCACTACTGCTACAGAAGGTGTTTACACTTGTATGATATTGAACAGTGTTATGATGCAGCAGAGTATGAGATTGGGTGTGTACTTTAATGAAAGAAGTAAGAAGCTTTATTATGTAATAAATGTCTGAATTTTTGACCTTCTTACTGTAGCTGCTCCAATGATAGATCCTATATCAAACACATCAACTGTCGTTGGTTCTACCATCACTTTGTCTTGTACTTCACGAGGTTCTCCACCAAATACATTTAGTTGGATTAAGGATGGTAATCCGATAATGCAGTCTACTAGTATCACTACAGTAACTCATACTAATAGTAATGCAGTATTCCGTACTGATTACACTATTGATGGCGTCACTATAAATGATAGTGGAACATACACATGTACTGTGGCTAATCCTATTGGAAGTGATAGTGGGATCATCACTGTTACTGTTTTAGGTATGGAATTCTTATTTGCTATCATAACAAATTAATTAGAAATTTTAAATTTGTGTAGGGATCAAAAACTTTATTGACACAAGGGTTGCCTAGTGTATATTAATTCCTTACTTTACTCATACGCAGTTTTGGATGGTCACATTTCCTTAACTAGGGATTAAATCTGTCAAACAGTACGGTAATACTGTTTAAGTAGTGATCACCCCCAAAATAACTCACACCTTGTAAAACGTCACCTTTAAAAATCATCCTATCATCTTTATAGAATAATATTAGTCCATCTAACATTCTAAGTGTGTCCGATTAGAAATCCTCAAAAAAAACTGCGTTCTATTAGAGCATTGCAAAATTAATCGATTGATTGTGGGACATGAGTTAGTTGCTACTTTGTTCTTCTCGTCAAGACTGGCATAGACTTGAAGATTTCAGCGGCTTATTGTTAAGAAGAATGCCAGTCATGACACGTAGTTTGAAATGTAACCATCCTGAGCATAATACCCCTCCGAAGCAGAAGCATGAGAAGAAAAATAAACCGAACAGCCCAGCAGTACAGGGAGATTACAGCGCCTCTTCTGACTACATATGTGACAGGTGCACCAATAATGTGAACGACCTTATTTCAGTGTCAGCGGTATAAAATGTGGCTTGTAGGAATTGCGAAAAGGTACCATCCGAGATGATCTAGTACCTTGAACAATACAGTGAGTTAAGAGTACATTGGTTCTCAAACTCTGTGATAAGGTAGCACCCCATGCAGTAGTTGAGACTTACAGCCACATGTCTAATCTGCTCACATTGATACAGTGGTGAAGTCTTTAAACAATGTGATTGATAATGTGGCTAGGTCATTAAATGGGATTCTTTCTCAAACCTCTGTAAGGCCTTAGAAGACAAGGTGGTGACTGCAACACCAATTGGTGCTATGACAGAAATTTGTAATAAAGACTACAAAGAAGAAGGTGCTACGTCCACTTTTGGGTTATATTCAGCTGTTGTAAATGACGAAGTTATGTGAAATTGGTGATCGATACAAAAGAAGATGCAATCTTTTGAATCATACCTTCCTGAACCTGTGCAGACTTCTGTCCTATGTGCTGATACTAAAGCAATTGAGGGTATAATAAAAGACAAATTATCGGTTTCTGACACCAAGATTTGTAAAGTATTAAGGCTTGGCAAGCGTACGGAAAACGCACCAGATCTGTTTTGGTTACAGTTGATGATGAAAGGACAAAATGGACCTGTTTAAAACATGCTTCAAGACTTAAGAATGATCCAATTTCCCAAAGAGTTTATTTATCTCCTGATTTTACCGTGCAAGAAAGGAAACAGCACAAGAAATATTATATTGAGTGTAAAAATCGTAGGGAAAAAGGAGAAAAAGAAAGTTAAGGCCGTATCGTGAAGAGGAAAGTTACAGGGAATCAGTAGACTTTTTGATCAACTGGTCAACTTTATCATGGCATAACCTTTGTAGTAGTCAGTTTAGTCTTTAGTAGATAATTGTAATTTGTAATTATATGTAGGTATTACATAGTTGTAATTGTACATTAGCTTATTGCAGAATCGTCATTGTATGACGGAGCAATCAATGATAATAATAATAATCAAATAAACTCTGTAATACAGTACTATTACAACTTCTCTAGTATTCCATCAAATCAAAGCCAATGTTATAGCCATTTTGTTACAGATCGGTGGGGTAGTACACTACTATTAAGACCTACTCGTGCCAATCATCATCATCATAATATGTGCTATATGCTAATAAAAAACTTGTGACAAAACATGCTGTAAATTGTATTTAAGGTGCAGGATTTGCTTTGTAAAAATTGAGCAATTGCAACTTATAATGTTTTGCGTGAAAATCGAGATACTCTAATAGAACAATCACTGAAATATCTTAATAGACGGATACGTAGTATACCTAACTTGGAAGAAATTTTTTAAAATTTACTTTGTAATAAAACACTATTGCAAATAAATACCGGTGTTACATAAATTATGTATTATAGCCATGAACAAGCAAGCAAGCAAGCACAAAATTATATCAGTATAAATTGGCTTTAGTATCAGATCGGTTAGTATTTTTCTGTATTGGTAGAGCACTAGTTTGTGTTATATCATTTCCATTGCATCTGTAGATAAGAACATGATTTGTGTAAGAACAAACCTCAAAGCCAGTTTATGGTTGGCTTTGGGCATATATAAAACACAAAGAAGTGAAATCCATGCAAAAACAGCCAAGCTATATATAAGGGTGCAGCCTTCAAAAAGCCTGGCTGAAAAGGTTGTGAAATCACAGATGGCAGCCATGACATGGCTGCAATGATGTTGATGATAATAAATTTTATTAATATGCAAAGGCAATTAAAGTTTATTATCATCCACATAAATGCAGCCATTTCATGGCCGCCACCTTTTATTTCACAACCTTTTCACCCAGAAGGCCTCACCCTTTTCATACTGCTTGGCAATCTTTGTGTGGTAATGATTAGTTATAACATTACACCTTATCTTGTTTATTTTGTGGTATATAAACTGTTTCTCATTCACTGATATATTGTCATACTTAAATACAGTGGCATATACAGTAAGAATACTTCAGAGTAGTAATCTTGCATTCAGATAATTATATTTTAAATAATTACAGAAGAGCTACCTATAGTTACCATCATTAGAAATCCACCTGGTACACCAGTTGATGGTCAACCTAACACATTTACGTATCCCATATTGAGTAGTGTCACTCTGACATGTGTGGTGGACCCTTCACCATCAACCACAATTACTTACCAGTGGATCACTACAGGATGTTACACTAACATCAATTACAATGGTGGTGTTCCAAGTTGTTTTCCACATGATCAGACAACACAAATTGTCACTGATAATGATCTGACTGCAGAGGATGCTGGTACCATCATTTGTAGTGCAACAATTTTTGGTGAGGTCTATACTAGTGATCCAGTAACACTACATGTATCAGGTAAGGATGTAGTTTAAATTTAGTACAAAATAATGATTTGAAATAAATATTTATCATTTTATCATACATTACATAGTACTGTGTAGTAAGGATGACGAAGGTTTGAGTGTGGTCCATGATAAAATATCTCCAAAACACCTTCCTCATTTCTCCTCTGATAGCATGGCAGTATTGGTTGGGTAAAATCAAAAAGTGCCTTCAGATCAACCCAATACATTTTCATCAAGTTGTTACTGATTTTTTTTAAAAAGAATGGTTCAACAGAATTTTCTACCACCTGCCTGCCTAACTGATGTGCTCAGTTAAACATAGCAGAAAAGTGGCTACAGCTATGGTGCTACTTCTTTCACAGAATAGCTTCGAAGAAGGAACCTTTGTTATATTGGTAGCCATACAACATGTGTGCTATTGTCTTACTTTCTTACCATAGCAACCATTGGTCAAGCACAGTACGGCTTCCATCTCCAGGTTGTTACACAATGTTATTGCACTAACATATTGGAATACACGCCTTCTCGAAGTTCAGCTGGTGAAGTGTTCACTGTTGTAGATGAGATGCCATCTGCTACCAGGAAATTGACTAAGACTAACAGACCACCACTTTTGCTACTGTGAATATAACTGCATTTTTAAGATTCACGATTGCTACAGATAATAACCTCACTCATGAAACTATAGAGTGATACGCATATACAAGGGTATTAGTTTGCACTGAAAAGGTTCACAAACAAGTATAGGAATCTTAAACTAGAGTAGGGACAATGTAGCACCCAATAAAAAGGTATTGAAACAATCTGTACCTGAGCAATTACTGTACAGCAATAAGAAAGCGAATATCCCTACTGTGCATTTCAACCTTCACAGCACAGTGGGAATATTTGCTTCTTACTGCTCTACAGGCTTTACAGTAATCGGACATTATGCACTACTCCAATTCAGCTTGTTTCAATACTTTCTGTTGGGGTGCTACATTATCCCTACTCCAGTTTAAAATTCATAATTTTTACTTATACTGGTTATGTAGGTATTGCAATGACTGGAACTTTGAATGGTGATGGAGGCATTACTAGTAATCATCAACTTGGAGATTACTCATACATTACTGAAAGAGGTGGAACTGGTTTATTAGCAAATTGTGTCACTGGACGTGGTCCTACTGACAATGATAACAACACTATATTAGGTGGATGGTACTTTTATGGTAGTCCAGTAACCAATCAAGAATGTAGTGGTGATGGTGTAAGAGTGTTAGACAGTGAGTATGTTGGAGTTACCCAATTACAACAATGTGGAACATTCACTACTGCTACAGAAGGTATTTACACTTGTATGATATTGAACAGTGTAATGATGCAGCAGAGTATGAGATTGGGTGTGTACTTTAATGAAAGAAGTAAGAAGCTTTATTGCATAAATTACGTACAGAATGTGACCTATTAATTCTTTATCTCTCTCTGCAGCTGCTCCAATCATAGATCCACTATCTAACATAATAGTTGTGGCTGGTTCTTCCATCACATTATCTTGTACCTCACAAGGTTCTCCACCAGACACATTCACCTGGATGAAGGATGGTGTTCCAATAACACAATCCACTAGTATCACTACAGTGACTTATACTAATACTGATGCAGTATTCCATGCTATTTACACCATTGATAATACTACTATAAGTGATAGTGGAACATATACATGTACTGTGACTAATCCTATTGGAAATGATAGTGAGATCATCACTGTTGTTGTTAATGGTATGGAACATACATAGTTACAGTGGAACCTCAGTTATCTGGACCCCACTTATCTGGATTCTTGGTCAAGCTAACTACAGAAATGACTGCTCTATTAGAGTAGTGAGGGTAGTTGATAATACTAAAAATTTTTTAATGTTCTTTATGCCATATTAAGGTTATTTATACACAGTTTCAGATATGGACTTTTCAGACTTATGGATCACCCTTGGTCCCAAGGGGTTCAGATAACCAAGGTTCCACTGTGTGTAACTAAAAGTGTATGTAGATCAAAGAAACTACGTTTCAATGTAGCCGAGCTCAAATTTTTCCAGGCTGTATGTGAATATAACTCAGCCAAAATACATAGGTTACACAACTTGCTATTATCCATCAATATAATTAATGCATAGGATTGCTTGTTTAAAGTAAATTAAATAATATGCAATAAGTTACGTAGTTTAAGCAAATGAATATCCTTTAGGTGGCAGTGAAACCATATGGCCTCCACACTCAGTACCACTATCAATCTGTATTGTGAACCATGTCTGTAAAAAATGGTAATTTGGTCCACTGTTAATGTGTTGCAAATCAGCTATAAGGTGGGGAAAGAGATTGCCTAATGTATATGCCCTCATACCTGCTACCCTCTGGCTTAGAGTATACAAATCATGCAAAACTCTGATACCACTATTACATACATAGCCTTAGCCTTTATCAAGTTACGCTTGCCTGAAAGCATCAGGCAGGCAGGCAGGCAGGCAGGCAGTAGAAACTTCCATTGAATCAAAAAAATTTTTTTTTTAATTGTAACAATTTATTGGAAGCATTTAGGGTTGTACTGAAGGCACTTTTGGGCTTGTAGAAAATATGGATGATTCCTGTTTACAAATGTACGGAAGCCATGCATCACGCTACCACAAATCGACATACTGAGTTGGGACTTACTTGTGTCATTCTATACACCATGAACTTGGACATTCATTTTTTGGCCTAAATACACCCAAGTTATCAAGAAGGTTGTTCAAGCTTAGAAACAGTGATGATAAAATTGTGTTTTACCACATCGTAATCAAACACACATAACTCGCATTTGCTCCATGGTTTATGTATTACATGTTTACATGTGGTTTGGCATTTGTGTGCTAATATGCAATGACAACTGCTTTTAAATATGTGACCCAGTCTGGGAAAACCAGCCTATTTAAAGTATCAAGAAATGCTAGTTTTAGGTATTTAGTGTGTTGTAGCTCGCCAATGGTTGAAGCTATGTGTACCAATGTTTCACATGTTTTATACCTATTCCTTGCCTTCCAGAGCATCCACTGTGCTAGTAGCCAACAGCTAAGTTTCCCACCATTTTAGATAGTTATTAAACCAAGGTTGACTGTATCAGGAGAGCTCCAAAAGGGGAGGGAGGCGGGAAGGAAGGCAAGATGTTGTTTACATAATTGAAAAGGAAGATGTAGGGATGAATAGGCCAGTTTCACATAAGGCCTTAGGAATGCAATCAGTGTTAATTGTCTATTGCATAACCACTGGATGCTGTGGATGCACATAAAAATGTATTGAGGTCATTGGGAAACGATGATAACCAGCAGTAAAATTTTGGTAACTTACAAAGTATACGCTATATTCTAATTTTCTGTACATGGAAAGAAACTACATTGATTTCTCTTTCCTTTTGTGGTTGTCCGCTGTGAATAGGATGAAAGATGCCTGAGTTAATGGAGTGGTGAAGTTAGAAATGTTACCAGACAAGCTGATATTCGTAAGTTCAGAGTCAGAAAACCATGCAGAAACTTCAGCAAGTCTTAACAATAGCATTTGTTGCAAATCGCTTCGTAGGAAAGTACTGAATCAGCGTGACAGCCAACTAAGTTAACAGCATGTTCAAGGAGCCCATATATGCATCATCCAGGTGATTGTAAGGCTTGCTCTTGTACTGTATGTCTGGTAAACAAAGATAACAAGCAGCTGCTTGTGTGTTTTGTCTCCAGAAAACATTTTCATCATGCATTCTAACCTTTATTGGCTCATAACTCGCTAGTGGCTTAGTGTGTTTACAGCAGACAAACACCACAAGGTGTAGAAATCAATGTAGTTTACAGTGCTGCTTTAAAAACTAAAGCATTTCCATAAGATTCTAAGTGACAATAGATTTTTTGTCCTCAGTTGTCCATTTCCCAATGGTTTCTGCACATTTTTATGGCTAACCACAGCATCCAGTGATTGTGCAACCACAATTAAAAGATCAATTAAAATACTTTCCCTTACATGAAACTGGCCTATTAGGCCACGTTATGGGCCATTCAGGTCTCAAAACTGGCTTAAATGAAAGGAAATTCACAGCATAGGTCTTTATTCAACACCACGGAGCTGTACAGCCACATACAGCCATCTACAGGCTGACCAGAGGTCCATTAAGCATGTACGGATCACCACTGGGCTTGGAAAAAGTAGCCAGCAAAGCAGACCATTCAAGTCTAGCTGATTTTGATTGTGAAATTAGATATATTGTTCAGGTAGCTTTGTTTTCGTGGTAAAAAATTGAATCTGCTGACATGGGTGACAAGACCGGTTTTCCCAGATCCAGTCACATATAACATTGTCATGGTATGTATGCATATACCCAATATTAAAGTACATTTTCAAATTTATAATTATTCAAGTTTATAATGTATATAGCAATGTTTCAGTCTCATTTGCTGAGAATACAGCCCTACAAAGTACAGTGTATATAGCAACAACAGCAAGTTTGATTTGCATAGCAAGTATAGGGAAATAAATTACTGGTGCTTACTAAAATGGTTGCAACTTACAAATGTAATAATACAGTGAGTTGAGACATACACTATTATGTTTGCCATGAATAGGAAAATCCATTGCTGTGTAAGTTTTTTCTTGTAGCACTTTTCTTCACCACAAAGGTGATCATGAAATTTGTAAAGAAAGATGGATTGTGTACTATCTCTTCAACATGGTATAAACAAACACCCATGACTTACGTTCCTGTTGGTCTACTGCAACAACACAAAGATTTTCAAAGTCCTCATAAGTAGGCAAATTTATTATTTAAATTATGTTATGTTGTAATTACTTGGTTAAACACCCCAGTATTTATTGCCTTAGCTCTAAAAATTGATGCACCACTCGGTGTTTGTTGAAGCCCTTACTTTTAAAATCGATTGTTGCACCACTCGAGTGTGGTTAGTATTGATGGTGCGACGTTTAACCAAGTAAATACGGTATAGATATTTGATACACTAAAAACCTAAGTGCTTAAAAAAGTATTAATTTTGACTGGCAACGTCTGCTTATGAATACAAGCAAACACTTTGAAATGTTTTAGAAAATTGCTTTCTGCATTTAACAACACCACATACATAAAGCAAAATACGAAATTATAATTCTTTTATGTACAACCACAGATGATTTCCAAAATCTGGTTACAATATGGCCATTGTCATCTTACTACTTGAGTCTTTGCTATGCAACTGCAAAGGTATATTCTTAGACCTTTATGGCATAACATGGCTACCGGTATGCAAATCATCCCTACTTTGGCTTTAAACAGAGTGCTATCACCTATTTTAAAGTAATGACTCACTATGAAAGGCTAGTGTATTAGAAAAACTGGAGAAGTCCCCATAATCCAATGTCAAAAATGATTGTCACAGTAATCCACACAAAAACAGCCAAGCTGTGAAAACGGGTGCAGCCTTCAACAGGCGCCATTTTTAAGCTTTAACATCACCGCAGCCATTTCTTGGCTGCCAACTTTGATTTCACAACTTATTTTACCCAGGGCCTAATTGGCTATTTTATGTAGATTACAATAATATCTTTTGTACTCTATATGGTCCCAAAGCCAGCCATATGTTGCTTTGCAGTTTGTTTTTACCCACATTTCTTATTTATAATTATGATAACAAAAAATCTAATTATGTGCTTGTACGTACTTCAGAACAGTTTTGATAAGTGTGTGAAAAGAATAATCTGTACCCTGTAGACTCCTGAGAAGAAAAAAAGTAAAAATTTTGCTACAGATATCTCATGAATGGTTGAAGCAAATTTGATCAAATTTTCTGTGTGGCCTACCCTGCCTGGCAGACAGCTGTAATGCAAAAATGGCATGCTTTGGATAAGGGACCATGGAGATATGCAGATGCACAAAATCACATTTTTTTCCTGTCAATATACACACAGTGTGACATGCTGGCTTTCTTGGCCGCATTATATTAGAGAAGTAAGTGTTCTATTAGGGTGTTTTAAATACATAACTTTTTATTTTTATGCGCACTAGTAACTACCTCTCCAGAGGTTCAGATAAACTCTGCTGGATTAACTTGCATATGCATACATGTACTTTTACAGAACCACCTACAGTTACCATAGTGAGTATTCCACCTGGTACACCATCAGTTGATGGATCTAATAACGCATTTGTCTATCCCATATTGAGTAGTGTCGCTCTGACATGTATGGTGGATCCTTCGCCATCAAACACCATTGATTACCAATGGAACACTACAGGATGTTACACTAACATCAATTATAATGGTGGTGTTCCTAGTTGTTTTCCACATGGTCAGACAACACAAACTGTAACTGATAATAATCTGACTGCAGAAGATTCTGGTATCATTACTTGTAGTGTAACAATTTATGGTGAGGTCTACACTAGTGATTCAGTATCACTTCATGTGTCAGGTAAGAATGATATATACTCAATTAGTACAACCAAGATATATGTGATCATAGGTATTGCAATGACTAGTGGAAGTAATGCTATTATTAGTAACAATCAACTTAGTGATTATTCATACATTACTGAAAGAGGTGGAACTGGTTTACTAGCAAATTGTGTCACTGGACTTGGTCCTACTGACAATGTTAACAACACTATATTAGGTGGATGGTACTTTGATGGTAGTCCAGTAACCAATCAAGAATGTAGTGGTGATGGTGTAAGAGTGTTAGACAGTGAATATGTTGGAGTTACCCAATTACAACAATGTGGAACATTCACTACTACTACAGAAGGTGTTTACACTTGTATGATATTGAACAGTGTTATGATGCAGCAGAGTATGAGATTGGGTGTGTACTTTAATGAAAGAAGTAAGAAGCTTTATTATCAACATATTATTTTGATTTTTAATGTATTTTAAATTATAAATTTAAAAAATGAAGTAGGGATTCAAGTGGTACAAGGTAGTGAAATATGATACGTATGTGAATGATGATGTTACAACATGGCCATGTATAAAAGTCCTTACATTTGCATGTAGTTTGATGCCTACGTAGGATTTTCTTACTTAGCTACATATTTTGCAATATGTGCTATCATTCATACATATGTCTAGTTTTGTTACATTTTATCACTTGTATTTTTTTAAATCAATGCTTTATATACTAGTTGGTTTACTTTTTTGTTTTAGAGTAGCTATGATATACGTGTGTGGCAAATTGTTCTATTAGAATATTATAAGTAGCTGGTGTATAAAGGGGACTATTTTATTAGAGAATCATGAAACTTACAATTGAGTGAGCAGTGTTAGGTTCCTGGTAGTTAATATAAGGACTGGTTAATTAATGGATGCAGTCTTTATGCTCTGTTTTGAAGAAAATTGATCACTGTAAGTGCATCTTCTTACAGTAGTATAAAAGCTTCTAAAAATATGGATAGAGTGAAAGAGTGAATGTAGAACATTAGCGCCTTGGTATGGTTTTCTTGCACAAAGATGATGACCTGTAGAAATGGAGATAAAAGGCTAAAGCAAGGGACAACTGTCCAAACCCAAAAAGGCACATGCCACAGGTGACTTTATTATTATGGTGAGAAATGGTTGTCATGAATTACTTAATTTCGTCTCTAGCCTTGCAATGTAGTCAGGCAAATAGAATTTTTTCCCTAAAATTTAAGTATTTGTTTTTCCCTAAAATTTAAGTATTTGTTTTTCTGCAAAGGTTTCCTTGTTTAAACACTAAATTTGATGTTACATACACTATCACTCTTCTATAAAGGTTTTTTGTTTTTTTTGTGGTGAAAATAATTCTATGATATAAGGACTGGTTAATTAATGGATTAATTTGTGGTGAAAATAATTCTATGATGATTTTCAATGGCAACATTTTAGGGGAGGTACCTTTTTGTTTTGGGGGATTCCAACTGAACATACCGTATTATGAATCTTTATCTTTCTACAGCTGCTCCAATGATAGATCCGTTATCCAACATAATAACTTTTGTTGATTCTTCCATCACATTATCTTGTACCTCACGAGGTTCTCCACCAGAAACATTCACCTGGATGAAGGATGGTGTTCCAATAACACAATCCAATAGTATCACTACAGTGACTTATACTAATACTGATGCAGTTTTCCGTACTGATTACACTATTGACAGTGCTACTACAAGTGATAGTGGAACATACACATGTACTGTGACTAATCCTATTGGAAGTGATAGTGGGATCATCACTGTTACTGTTAATGGTATGGTTTCAGAGGGGTATAGCCCTTACTTACGGCAGAGAACTTATATACTATAATTGTTTAAGTAGTGATCTTATTTCCTTAAGTATGAAACAATTTTAGCAGAATGATCCATTTAAAAATATCTGGGTTTCCTATCATTGGCTTAGCAACCCAGAGTAGCAACGGGTCACCAATTCCACAGTAATTTTATAACCTTTATTGTAGAAAGGTCAAGATACTTTAATGGAACAGTCAGTTGTTCTTGATTGATTGATTGATTGATTGATTGATTGATTGATTTTGTTACTGGGATAGGCAGCTAACGCTGATATTATCCCAGGGAGCTGTGAAACATTACAGCTCCAGAGCATACGTACAATTTACAATTTATATACATATCAATGGCAGATCCAGGATGGAGAATTTGGGGCAAATGCCCCCCCCCCCCCCCCCCCTTCAAGAAATTGCATACAAGATCGAGATACTCTAATAGAGCAGTCAATTATTCTAATAAAGCAGTCACAATGTTCATGAGGCAGTGTAGCTTACCTATGAAGCTATAAATAGGATTTTATTTTACATAACAGATGTGATATATTTGGTAAAGGATAACTAGCCATTATTGTTGTGACCTTTTTTTTTTTTTTTTGGTCTTCAACAGTTTTTCAGCAAGGTGCCCCCCTCTTTCAAAACTCTGGATCTGCCCCTGCATATACATACAACAGACTTATAACTAAAAGTAAAGTATTAATTATTAATCATTGGTCCAGCCATTACAATCGTGATAATCTATTAGAAAACGAGTTAATTGAGTCAGATTCAATGATTTGGTGAGGTAAACTATTCCAGTCACGAATGGTCTTGGGAAAGAAACTCATCTGGTAATACGTTGTTCTAATACAAGCAGATCAGTCAGTGGGTGAAATGAAAGTGCCCTCAGAATTAATCTCAGCAAAATAATATCCTGTGAAGGCATTTCACCTAGGAAGAGCATGCTTCACTTGCTGAGTGTGATCTGCCTAGTGTGGTCAGCCAGTTGAAGCATCCAGTGCCTCCTTAACAAAAACTCATCCTATCCAGTGGCCAGAACTTATAATACAGTAATGTTTAGCTGTTAAAGCTAAAATAAAAATTTTTATGGGTACACCTCTACAATAAAATCTGCATAATAATTGAAATACAACACCAAACAATTAGCTACTCTTAGACCAGTATGTTTATATAGGACCACTTTTATTTTGGATCTGCATTGTTATCCCACTAATATCTTGCCATAACAAAGATAAATTCTATCTCTTCTTCATAAGCTGATATACAAAACTATGATAAATACTCGTTGAAACTATTCCAAAGTAATTTATTGTGTTTAAGCACTGAATTCTTTCAGTTTTCCGCTATAAATTATGTAAACAGCCAAGCTGTAGGTATCACTTCATTTAGTAATTGTATATCCCAATTGGGCTTCCTTTTACTTGTCTTTTTTCTTTACTACGAGAATAAGGAAGACTGCAGACTTTTATTTGTAATCTAATGTCTACTTTGTTGTTTATAAATAAAATAAATGCTTTAAAATTATCACATGAACTCTCTACAGGTTGACTGCTGGTAGCTGAACTCTGTACAAGATTTTTGTATATACGCCCTATAGTTGAACTCCCTATTGAGTGACTTGTAATGTAGCTGAACTCCCTACAAGGTGACTTGTTTGTAGAAGAACTCTCCACTGGGCAATTTGTTTGTAGCTGAACTCCCTACATGATCACTTGTAATGTAGCTGAACTGAACTAGTAATATAGCTGAACTCTCTAGAGGGTGACCTAATTGTAGCTCAACTCTCTACAGGGTGTAATGTACTACAGAGTGACTTGTAACATAACTGAACTGTCTACAAGGTGACTTGTTACACATCTGTATTCTCAACAGGATAACTTGCTGTAGCTGAACTCTCTACAGGGAGACTTGTTTGTAGCTCTATACATGGTGAATTGTAATGTGCATAGATCATGAACTCTCCATAGAGTGACTTGTTTGTAGTTGGATTTTCTACATGGTGACTTGTAGCATAGCTGAACTCTGTGTAAGTTACTTGTATCATACATAGCTAAATGCTCTATGGGGTGACTTGTTACATAACTGAACTTTCTATAGTGTGACTTGTTTATAGCTAAGCTTTCTACAGGATGGCTTGATACTTGTAGTATAGCTGTAATCTCTACAGGATGATTTGTTTGTGGTTTACTTCTCTACAGGATGAGTTGTTACATACGTAGTTAAACGTTCTAATAGAGTAGTTTTAACCCTGAATGCTCTAATAGGGTGATTGTCCTGGCAGAATATATTGATCACTCACTTTGGATAACTGAGATTCTGCAGTATCAATCTTATATGCGTACATGTACTTTGCAGAACCACCTACAGTTACCATAGTGAGTATTCCACCTGGTACACCATCAGTTGATGGATCTAATAACACATTTAACTATCCCATATTGAGCAGTGTCACCTTAACATGTATGGTTGACCCCTCACCATCAAACACCATTGATTACCAGTGGAATACTACAGAATGTTACACTAACATCAATTACAATGGTGGTATTCCAAGGTGTTTTCCACATGGTCAGACAACACAAACTGTAACTGATAATAATCTGACTGTAGAAGATTCTGGTATCATCACTTGTAGTGTAGCAATTTATGGTGAGGTCTATACCAGTGATTCAGTAACACTTCATATATCAGGTAAGGATAAAACTTGAATTGAACAACTGCAGATTTGTGTTTACAGGTATTGCAATTACTGGAGTGATTGATGGAAATGATTCCATTACTAGTAGTAATCAACTTAGTGATTATTCATACATTACTGAAAGAGGTGGAACTGGTTTACTAGCAAATTGTGTCACTGGGGTCTGTCCTACTGACAATGATAACAGCACTATATTAGGTGGATGGTACTTTGATGGTAGTCCAGTAACCAATCAAGAATGTAGTGGTGATGATGTAACAGTGTTAGACAGTGAGTATGTTGGAGTTACCCAATTACAACAATGTGGAACATTCACTACTGCTACTGAAGGTGTTTACTCTTGTTTGGTATTGAACAGTGCTATGATGCAGCAGAGTATGAGATTGGGTGTGTACTTTAATGAAAGAAGTAAGGGTCATTCCGTGTCAAATCAACAAGGAATTTAGGGTCACCTCTCGGATTTTGATGAAACTTAGTGTGTTTGTAGTACCTATGGTGCTTATCACTCATGCAAATTTTTAGCTCCATATATTCCATAGTTTCTGATTTATGACCACAAATATTTTGAATATTTCATGAAAATTTGGTCCATCTGTAGTTACAAAATCAATTGCAACCTTGCACTGTGTAAATATTTGTAAACACAATTTTCAGTGATGGAAGACTGTTGATTGACCTTTCCAGTGATCCCTAAATTATGGGATATCTACTTAATTATGGTTCAAAAGTACTTAATTGAAAACTTTAATCCCTTATATTTTGAAAAATGCTGTTTGAAATTTTTCGAATTGTTTTGTGAATAACGATTGGGTCATAGTCTATGTTTGATAAAATTTTTGTGGTGGGACCACAATGGGCTCAAGAGATAATGAATTATGTTGTGGTATGCGGTGGAATTTCTAGTCTATTGTTGCTGTATTGGAGTGTACACCTCCAATAACCACTCGCAACAAGGCCATGCCAAGTTTGTCTTACAGAGTGAAGGTGTCTAGGTGCATTGCAACCTGTATTAATGACCACCTGTAATGAAAGGCCATCTATGTGCTGCAGTTAAGTTATACTTCTTTAATGTATAGCACCAAAGCATCAACCCTTTCTAGCAAATCCAAAAATGGTCCTTATTAGACAGGTTGACTATAAATTACAGATCTGACCACCATGTGTCCATGAACATCATGTAAATGTACTATCTCTTCACAAATACATTCTTTATTAAGTTGAATACCAATATAGTGGACTTAGCCATATTTAAGTTGCATATGTGGCTACATAGATACATACAACAGAACTCCTCAGAAGGGATACCTGGATACCTTGATAACCAGGACACCTGTTTATACACTGTACTCCCACTCTAGTGGTGCACATACATTTAGACCAAGATACTTGTGTGGCTTCTGTAATATGAGCACTTTATTATGTTCCTAGCAATGGAGGGTTTTTACCATACATGCGTTAATTGTACCTCAATATCTGAAATTAATTACTACATTACTTTACATTCATGACCACTTTGAAGATCAAGTCATAAACTCATGCACATACTCACATAGGACATGCTGACCACATACTTAACATTTGCCTGTAGTGATCTTCAAAGCGTCAACCCAAAATACTTTGAAAAACCATTAATTTTAGTAATTACAGTACTATAAATCACACATTGAGGTGCAAGCAAGTGTTAATAATATAAAAACTCTTGGTACAAGTAATGCATCTACTGTATATAGTGTAACTCTTCTATTCCCTGGACCATTGATGAAGTGTTCAGTTTTGAGAAACCACAGACTTGTCTTGGGCCCAAAATGTACGTACAATTATAAAGTAAGATCATGAGGCTATTAAGGTTCCCAGGTATCCTTTTTGAGGAGATCTATTGTACCTATGCAGCCATGTACGTAACTTGAATAGTGTAGAGTGGGGATATGTATGTGAGTGCACTACGGCGAGATTTTACTTAATAAATAAGGTATAACTGAAGAGATGGTACAACATTAATGTGTTTATGGACGCATGATAATCTCATTTATAGTCAACCTGTCTAATAAGGACCATTTTTGGATTTGCTAGAAAGGGTTGATGCTTTGGTGCTATACATTAATATCCAATTAAAGTATAAATTAGTTACAGCTTATAGATGGTCTTTCATTACAGGTGGTCATTAATACAGGTTGCATTGCACCTAGACACCTTCACTCTGTAAGACAAACTTGGCATAGCCTTGTTGTAAGTGGTTATTGGAGGTGTACACTCCAATACAGCAATAATAGACTGCAAATTCCACCGCATACCACAACATAATTCATTATATCTCTTGAGCCCATTGTGGTCCCACCACAAAAATTTTATCAAACATAGACTATGACCCAATCGTTATTCACAAAAGAATTCGAAAAATTTCAAACAGCATTTTTCAAAATATAAGGGATTAAAATTTTCAATGAAGTACTTTTGAACCATAATTAAGTAGATATCCCATAATTTAGGGATCACTGGAAAGGTCAATCAACAGTCTTCCATCACTGAAAATCATGTTTAAAAATATTTACACAGTACAAAGTTGCAGTTGATTTTGTAACTAGAGATGGACCAAGTTTTCATGAAATATTCAAAATATTTGTGGTCATAAATCAGAAACTATGGAATATATGGAGCTAAAAATTTTCATGAGTGATAAGCACCATAGGTACTACAAACACACCAAGTTTCGTCAAAATCCGAGAGGTGACCCTAAATTCCTTGTTGATTTGACATGGAATGACCCGTAAGCAACTTTATTATGTAGATACAATTTGTACAATACTGTATGTGTGTGGTTTAACTACTTTCTGCAGCTGCTCCAATGATAGATCGTATATCTAACATAACAACTCTTGTTGGTTCTTCCATTACATTATCTTGTACCTCACGAGGTTCTCCACCAGACACATTCACCTGGATGAAAGATGGTGTTCCAATGACACAATCCACTAGTATCACTACAGTGACTTATACTAACACTGATGCAGTATTCCATGCTAATTACACCATTGATAATACTACTATAAGTGATAGTGGAACATACACATGTACAGTGACTAATCCTATTGGAAGTGATAGTGAAACTATCACTTTTACTGTTAATGGTATGTAGCTCTATATGTACGTACATACAGTGTATATGTACATAGTTTTATATGTTATAATTAAAGCATCGCTGCGCGCTTGTACGGAAAATATAGCATAAGGGGGCATGTAAAGAGGCCAATATAGCATGAGGCAAAGCTGAGTGCTGTACGTATTTACCTCAAGACACCCCCCCCCCCCCCCCCCCCCGAATGTTGTATTTTTTGTACACACAAGCACAGGCAGTGCTTTGAATGTTTTATTGTACTTTCTGGTCATCTTGCTTGGAGCGATTTTCTTGGGTACCCGAATCACTTCAATTTTCAGTGATCAGACTATCAGTAAGTTGTCATATAATCTATCTGTAGTCATAGAATGAACTGGTAGGATTAGTTTAGCTAGTTTTAGAGTTTGACAGTGTCATGATCGTGATCCATCATGTCATCTGTGTGAGATTGTTGCTTCAATTTTCTGTGTCAGACCATCAGTAAGTGTTCATGTAATCTATTTCTAGTCGTAGAACCAACTGGTAGGATTACTCTGGCTAGTTTTAGCAATTTACAATGTCATGCATGTGATCAATCATGCTGTCTGAGTAAGTTGTTTTCATAACATTCCTTACGTAACTGCACTGCAAAACTGTACTGTATTTGTCCAAGTGTACTGTTATCTGCATAACTGTACTGTATTTGCCCAATTAGCCGCATAACTGTTCTGTATGACTCATACAGTACAGTTATGCAACTACTCAGTACAATATGGAAAATACAGCACATGGTGGCACTATAATCCTCCCACACAAAGTACAATAAATACAAGTAAAAAGAAAAATTAGCAATTTTATTAAGTTTGATTGGGGTACATAGCCATATAAAATGGTATAGTAACACAAGGAAAGTCACCTACACCTGCAGATGTACTAGTGGACATTTAATCCCTATACCCATGACTGAACTAGAGATTAAATGTCCACTAGTATATCTGCAGGTGTAGGTGACCTCCCTTGTTTCACTGCATATATGGCTATGATCCCTAATCAAACTTAAAATTCCTACTACTAGTTGTTTACTTTTTGTGACATTATTATGACCAGTTGAGCTAGTGCATACCGCATCAAAAGAAACAATGGCACCACACTTAATGTTTTCATCTGCATGTGCCCCAACTATTGATTACAGAAAAGCGAAGTAGTCATTACAGCTATGTTAAGCCTGTTGCACAGCATTACAAATGAAGGACGTTACAAGAAGCAACTCTGCAATTAATCCAATCACTATGAAAATTATGGAGAATTTCCATTACAAATGTAGGGAAGCTATACATCACATATTAGCCACCACAAATCAACACCTCGCACTGTCATCAAGAAGAAAGAGGACACAAAGGAGGACAAAGGTAAGTCCATGATGTGTACATTGTACTACATACTGCAGTATGCCAAAAGGGACCTGTCAGGATGAAGCATTGTCTACCAGTGAAAAAATCTAGCCCTTCTAGCATTAGCTATTATTGAGTTACGCTTGTCTGAAGGCATCAGGCAGGCAATTAGTAGTCAGTCAGTCAGTAGAAAATTCCATTGAACAATTTTTTAAAATTCTGTAGCAATTTATTGGAAGCAAATTTGGCCACTTTAAAGATACTTTTGGAACTTTCTAACTAACCAAAACAGCCACGGCACCACAAAGGTATTGTGAGGCTGGTTTCTGTTTGTGAGAAAGCGTAAACTTCCTCAATCCCTAATATATAATTGCTACCGTACTGTATGATATATATATATAATAGTTACAAATTTTTTAATGAATCACCTATCATTTCATTAAAGCAACAAAGATACTGTAATAGAGCACACAAAGCTACAATTTAGGACAAATTTTGCCCTACAATTAGTTGATTTTATTTCACAGTTTAAAACATTGGATTTGCTGTGATTCATAACTACATGTAGCTTATAATCCAATCTCAGAACTTTAAAATCTCTGGGGAGATGTTACCAAATCCCTTCTTTTTATCCTTATGCCTTTTTAAAATTTATCCACCAATCGCCATTATGTTCCATGATGTAAAAGATGTGAGATAAAGTGTAATAGCTAGTTGCGAATGTGCAGGAAAACAAGTTGATGTTGTGTTACTCCTAAAAACCAGGCACCATGCAGCTAGCCAACTCATTTGGAATTAACCAACCGTGTATAACTATGTAGCCATAATACATCAATTAAGTAATTTTGGATTTCTCAATTCATGAAATTTTGTAATTCTTCAATTACATTGCTATGCATTTGTAAGGAAGCGTTTGTTAAACGAACCGCTTTTAACAACATGTTACACACAAAATTATATTTTAAACTGTTTTATAGGTTAACTATCTTGTTTTTTTCTCACAAATTCTCTCGACAAAGCCTCAAAGCTGCTCTTCATTTTGTTTGCATACATAGGGGACATGCCCACTTTCAACTAGAAGGGATAGGTTATTCCTGGTAGTCTACAAGGCCTGCACCATTGTTTTTCAGTTGTTAAACACCTGTAAAACTTGAAGGGAAGATAATTCACAAAGTCTAAGGAGAGTCGCCACATTCATATTTCATTCAGCCAAAAAGAAACTACCTCACAGCAAAGTTTAGTAACTCATACTTGTGTGGAAGTTTAATACAGACTTCACTAGTTTGCTTTTACTTCTTACGTGCAAGCTGCTTTTAATGATTTTTCTCACATGGGTGTGTACGGATAGGTACACACACACACACACACACTTTTACAAGAACAATTTCGGTTAACCAGGCGGGCTGGTTTAAAAATACTTTGTTAGTGATTTGTGACACATTCTTAGAATGTAACATCAGATACTCTCCCTGCTTTACCATGCCAATACACAAAACTTGTAAATAACCCAAGTAGTTTTACTGTTGAAATGCGTGGACATAGATTGTCATGTTTCTATAAATTGTGTAATATACATGAACATCTTTATAGTATTCAGAGTTGGGATCATTACTTCTACTAATCTAACTTGCTACATATTGCTCATTACTTCTATACAATGTAGCACATTACAGTTACATACTACTCCCAGAAAAAAAAGCAATGTGTTACATAATACATGTTACTCTGAGGGCTATAATAAGTAATATTACATTTGTTCATTACAAGTTTAAATTAACTCCTAAATACAGGCTACAACTACAAGTGACGTGAGTGTGAGACACGTGTTTCTATGTTGTACCTTATAAGCATACTTTGTTGCAGTATATATTGGCCTCAAGGGCACTCCCCATGCACTGTCACTCTGTTCTTTCCTGTAAGGCCATTTTCCTGTCAGGGCTCAAAATGCAACCAATCATGTGCTGGATACAATGTGCATTAAAGTGTTACAATTTCCAGATATATATTACTTGTTACTTTGTCATGTAACATGTATATTACTCATTACTGCAAAAGTAGTAATACACATTGCATTTAAAATGCACTACCCCCAACTCTGATGGTACTGCGGTAAGGCTGACTGTAAAATGCAACCTTCACCATGTCTACTGTGCAGTATTACATCGCTGTATGATAACCATAAACAAAGGAAGCGGTATAGATGTTTTGTACTAGAAATGTCATTTGTTTCATTGCTTATGAATTTATATGCTAAATCTTCCTAATGTATATATATATATTTCTTTTTAGAGCCACCAACAGCCACCATAGTCAGTAATCCATCTGGTACACCAGTGAATGGATCTACTATCACATTTGACTATCCCATATTGAGTAGTATCACTCTCACATGTGTGGTAGATCCCTCACCATCAAACACCATTGATTACCAATGGAACACTACAGGATGTTACAATAATATCAATTATAATTATGGTGTTCCTAGTTGTTTTCCTGATGGTCAGATAACACAAAGTGTAGCTGACAATGATCTGACTGCAGAGGATGCTGGTACCATCACGTGTAGTGTAACAATTAATGATCAGGTATATACTAGTGATCCATTAACACTACGTGTATCAGGTAAGGATACCATTTTTTTGCAAACTTAGTGAAGTAAATACATATTGCAGGTATTACAATAACTGGAGTGGTGAATGACAGTAATGCTACTAGTGGTAACAATCAATTTAGTGATTATTCATACATTACTGAAAGAGGTGGAACTGGTTTATTAGCAAATTGTGTCACTGGACTTGGTCCTACTGACAATGATAGCAACACTATATTAGGTGGATGGTACTTTTATGGTAGTCCAGTAACCAATCAAGAATGTAGTGGTGATGATGTAACAGTGTTAGACAGTGAATATGTTGGAGTTACCCAATTACAACAATGTGGAACATTCACTACTGCTACAGAAGGTGTTTACACTTGTATGGTATTGAACAGTGCTATGATGCAGCAGAGTATGAGATTGGGTGTGTACTTTAATGAAAGAAGTAAGAAGCTTGACTGTGTATTTGTAAATTAATTATATCTTGTTATTCTCTCTGTAGCTGCCCCAATGATAGATCCTATACCTAATATACTAACTGTTATTGGTTCTGCCGTTATATTGTCCTGTACCTCACGAGGTTCTCCACCAGACATCTTCACCTGGATGAAAGATGGTATTCCACTATCACAGTTCACTAGTGTTACTACAGTGAATTATACTAATACTAGTGCAGTATTTCATACTGATTACACTATTGATAATATTACTATAAGTGATAGTGGAATGTACTCATGTAATGTCAGTAATCCTATTGGAAGTGATAGTGAAACCATCAGTGTTGCTGTCATTGGTATGTAATTTATGGTAAATGTATCATTATATCTACAAATATTTTATGCAGTATTAGATAATGGTATGCATAATATGCGTTGATCTTTGGAAGATAATGAGGTCTTTGCAAACCTCTAAGGGACCTGATAGCAGATCCTTAAAGTGGTTAGAAACCTGCTAACCAACTGGTTAGAAACCTGCTAGCAAGCAGAAAAATTCAAGTATTGCAAATCTCACTTTCGATCACTGATTTGCCATGCTCTTCCAAGCATATCACAGGCCCGCAGTGGGCATTGCCATCCTTGGCAAGCTATGCTGACTTGAAATCTTTAAAACTGTCTATCTCGAAACTTCTAATGTGCAATTTGGATCATTTATCATTTTTCAAAAATCCAGTCATTTATAGGACCAGGAGACTTAATTACTGATGCTGAATTTTGTTGCAAGGCAGATTTTTCATTCAGTGATTAGAGTACGTGGGCAGCCTATGATAAAAATACTCTAATAGAGCAGTCACGTACAATACTCAAATAATGCAGTCGAGTGTGTCTGAAATGTACTAGGCACTAGTAACTATATTAAACACACTAGTAATGTAAATTCTAATTCATGTTGGGTGTCCCTGTGTACATGTGTGACCGGATCTGTAAGAATCCCATGTGTCAGCACAAGCCTAACTTTACAGTGCAATACAATGGATGAAATATTTACGTAACTTAAAAAATTCCATATTGTTGAGCACTTGTTTGCAATGAAGGAAGATGTTAATGGCAAAAACCTTACAACATCGTTATCCCCAATGCAAGAGGAGTTCCAAAATCTTTAGTTTTGTGTCAGTACTTCCAAGGAGACAGAAGATATGGGGCATAAGTCTGCTTCGCATTGGACGAGCAGTTAACTATCATTTTTTTCTCATGTTTTCACCTTTGTCCTGGTCATAGGAAGGACCTGGAAGAAACAACTTACCCAGCAATGGATTTAACTGTTCATGGAGAACCTGATGGTGTACGTTTCATCTTGGTAACTGATTGCATTCATTAGTTATGACCGTTTATGTACATGCCTGTGGTTAATTTTCCGTATAGTCACTGTACTAATAAAATTTTCTGCTGATACCACTTTGTAGGGCTGTAACTATGAAAGTTTGTGGTTTCTAGAGCTAAACCTTTGGTTGACCATTCCTTTTGCTATCTGTGTAATAAAATAGAATTTGAAAAATGCACTAACATATGTGGTTCTTGCAGATCTGGTCACATATTACATATGCACGTTGCAGTTTAATCAGGTTCACGTGTATATATACCAAAACATACATAAAGACTGCAAAAATTGCTCTACCCTAAACAACCTTCATTATCAATAAAACAAAGAATATGAAAGGTTCAGTATGGACATTACAATAAACTTTTAAAAGATGGTCACTAAAACCTATGTAAAGAAAAAAAGATAGTGATTAAAAAGGTCTGTAAAAAAGAATGTGACCAACTCAGGAATTGAACCCTGGTCATTTGTGAAAACCTTTGCAACTTGAGACTCATGCTTTAACCATTGTGCTACCATTAGGATATTTTGGACAATTATAGTACTTATGTGTAATATCTGCTCATATCTGCTAAAAAGCAACTTTTCACCAATACTGATATCGTGATATCGGTACTGATACTGATACCCATATTGATATCGGTGCACCTCTAAGAATGATGGGACCAAGCATTATTGGAAGAAACCTTACACTGCTAGAACTGATCACTGGACCAAACATTAACAGAACTGTACTGTTTCTTGACGTTAAACCATTGCAATAGCTAGTACAGTATCACTGTAAAGCTTAACTATTCCATTATAAGATTTAGCAGGTGAAGTGTAATACTGAATGATGTGCTTTTGTATTAGCATGTACCAGTTATCACAGGGTACAAGGTATTGTCCAGTAGCTGCTCTGCCTAGCTGTATGTTAGTTACGTATAACCCAGTATGGCACTTGATACTCCCTTACACTTGGATTTGACAAAGAATATAGCACTCCCTTATTGAAATCCTAGACATGATATAAAAATAATGTGCAGCTTCTCCTTTTGTATTCATCCTCCAGTGTCTAACTGATGAAATAGACGAAACAAACAAGCTTCACATGATACATTATTTCTGTGTGTTGTGACTGTTAACAAATAGGTATCCATGCAGATTGCTATGGATTGATAAATAAGTATTACGATTAACTGTAGATAAACAACTTATCATAACTGTTTCAAGACACACACACACACACACACACACACACACACACACACACACACACACACACACACACACACACACACACACACACACACACACACACACACACACGCACACACACAGAGATTAGTTTCACAACTTCTTTGTTATAGTGTCAAATTTCTAGAAGCTTCTGGAGTCAATCAATTTAAATATAATTATTGAATATCTATACATAATAATGAAATGGCTATAGTCAAAGCTGTCAGAATTAAAATATTATGTTGATCCATATCTACATCTTATATTACCATAATAAAATTAAAATTAAAATCAACTTCTTGACTAAGACAAACATCATTTCCACAATATTTAATTCAACATTGTTGCTTTAATTATATATTTCATTAAGCATTAGACTTTTTTATTATTTACCATTACTGTGAAACTTCGCTCAGTGAAGGTTATACACAAATGTACAATACGACAAGATCATACAATTATTGTGCTATCAAAGTAATTATCTAAATTATATATTATATAGACTTTAAATAAAACTGTTATTATTAACGGTCAAAAGTCTGACTACCTATATTATTTTAAAATGTTTAAAATGAAGTAGAGATCCAAGCAATATAAAGTAGGAAAACTAGAGATGAATGATGATGGTATTACTGCATTGCTCTGTAAGAAAATTCTTACATTGGCATGTTATAACATTTTATTTTTGTTTAATGTCAAATTAGGGATTTTCCCACTGAACTATGCTGTAATATCTCTTGTTTCACTACTTTTGATTGCTTGGCTCTCTACTTTATTTTTAAATTAACAATTTTGTTAAAGCGTACACACTTGCCCTTAATGAAAAAAAACAAGAAGTCAAGATGTTTAAGTACTGGCTGAATACAGAGGAAATCCCAGATCCTAGGTTGCGTGGCTCCTCAAGCACTTGCCTAGACTGTAAGCTGTCTGTGGATCAAGTCAACAAATAGCCTGGGATTTTTTTTCTGCTTTCAGCATAGTTTCCAGTTACAGGTCTGACTCCCTGCTTCACAGGCTAATTGTTAGCCTCCTTGCGGGTTACTAGAGGTATAGTTGTGTAATCAATAAATTTGACTGTTTTATTAGGGTAACTGCTGTATTAGAGTATCTCAAGTCAGCCTTATACCTACTGGCCACTATTTCATATTTCATTGTGCTAACATTGTACAGCTACACTAATAATAAGGGTGTGTGGTCATTGTGATCGAGTAAATAAATTGTTTAGAGGTGTGGTCTCCGTGCTTGATTGTTATCAATCAACAGTGGGTGTGGTCTCAAATATATTGTGAAGTTACAAGTACCTACACTTTAAATAATTTTGTGGTATATAAGTATGCTCAAGGAAAGTGTTAATATGGAAAATTTATGCCTTGATATGATTTCATTGCATTGAAAAGATGATGACCAGCCTGATTGAAGATAAAAAAGCTCAGAGGGCACACACTCATCAGAACCCCAAAAGGCACATGCCACTGGTGAATTTGTTATTGTGGCATAAAATGATGGTCATGGGCTGCTTCATTTGGCCTCCAGCCTTGCAAATGTGGTCAGGAAGCATGGCAGAAGAAAATTCAAGATTTGATGATATTTAAAATATCTGGCTGCCTGTAAGAGTTTTCTTTGTTTTGTGATGCTGTATTTGATGTTAGATGGACTGATATTGCTTTGCAAAAGTGATTTTCATTGCATAAGATATCTCTGTAGGAAGTGGGATTTTAGGCAGCATACTGTACATCAATCCCTACTTAAATAGTACTAAGTTTAAGACCTTAAACCAAGTTAATGTAGGTAGGGTTGCAGTTAAATAGTAATTGAGTGAGTCTGTGTTGCTAATTGTAGTTACATCACGTGCACACATGTGTGCACTTATTGGAAATATACATGTGATAAGTAGCACCATGTGTCATAGCAGTGGCCTGGAGTAAAGGCAGCTTGTAATCTGCCCACCCACCTCCCTTTCACCAGATCAGGGTAGCTTTACACCCTGTACTCCGAAATGTTTTATCAAAATAGTAAAAATAGTATTTAGCACGTATGAATTGTACCAAATATACGGGGTATATAGATACGGTGGGACCTCAATCATTCAAATGTCATTTGAACCCAGGATTATCCTAACAATATAAGTGATTGTTCTATCGGAGTAATTTGGCATTTGGTGTTCTATTAGAGTAGTGTATGTTTTATTAGAGTAGTTAAGCACAGCTTTGTATGTTGATGAACAGACTTTATGTGTTTGGGAAAGTTTGCTCGTCCGGGCACTTTCATGATTGGTATAATGGAATTTCTATGAATATTGTGTTGTATGGAATGTATTGTATGGATTACATTGTGTAATACGTATGTGTACATAAAAAGGTGTTAGTATATATGAGTACTACATTAAGGTGGGTACACGTAGATTCTGTTTGAGTGCACGTATGTACAGGTATGATCAGTTTAAACGCATTAATCACAGCGATAACACGTATATTCTCACTTTTCACAGTGACTTTTTTTACTACAACTGTCTGTCTATTGTTTGTTGTTACTACAATAATATATGTGGTGTGTCATCTGCTGTCATCATGGCATCTGCCTTATAACAAGGAAAAACAATAGCCTCATGCCAACAGACAAACAAAAAGAATGCACACTTTCCTTGGTTAGACCTTAAAGTTGATCACGTGTTCCTTACCAATAGTAGATGTGCATCTCTGCATGACAACATATCTGTACACAGTTACAGTTATAAATTTATACGATGCCCGTAAACAGGTACGAATGACATGCTTTGATTATAATGGATAGATGGCATGTGTGAATAATTGGGCTATTATGTATGGAATTTATTTGGTGACGTTACTGTTCATTGCTTGCCACTGTTGGAGTGTGTGTGTTTTTATGCATAAGTTTATATTTCTTATCAATTATAGATCTGCAGCTGCATGGCAACATATATGATGCTTATATGTACCTGCAAATGATAGATACATATAATACAAATGCGTAATCAGTGCATGACACCTGTATGTATACAGGCCTACAAATGAATATAGCATACATATATTAATGTTGATACTACTGCTGCATAAGGCTGCTTGCTGTTGTTCATTAATTGCTGCACATGTTACCCAGTTTGTGTGTGTGTGTTTGTGTGTGCTATTTGCTGCTATTGCAGAATTTACAATGAGAGAATGAAACAACTTCTATACCTCTGCAGCTGCATGGCAACCTAGCTACAAATGGTAAATCGTGGACTGAACGAACTTTACAAAACAAATTGTATATAGTATGTGGGTCCGCAGCTGCATGGCAACCTAGCTGCAAATGGCTTACATAATTGTGTGCTAACTTGGCCCATAGAATTATGAATTCAACCAACTTTTCAAAAACGAATTGTATATAGTACATAGGCCCACAGCTGCATGGCAACCCAGCTGCAAATGTCTTACATAATTGTGTGCTAACTTGGCCCATAGAATTGTGAATTCAACCAACTTTACAAAACAAATTGTATATAGTATGTAGGTCCACAGCTGCACGGCAACATAGCTGCAAATGGATGTGCACTTGTTCAGCCCTTAGAATAATATACTAAAACTAGCTACCAGCTACACCAAAAATTGTGTGTAGCTGTGATACGTAGGATGGCAACATAGCAGCACAAATGCATGTCCGTGTGGCCGGTAGAGTAAAACAAGAATACAGGCACATGGTCATCCATGAGGCTGTAGTAGGTCCACAGTTGCATTGAAACATAGCTGCAAATTTGTCAATTCCCTTGTGGAATATGACAGTACGGGATCTCAATAGGGTCTTACTGCAATGATCCTCCTACAATCTATTTGTTTGTTTGCAATAGCAAATATGGACAGGTCATCCCCAAGCCATTAGGTTGGTTGGTAAATGAAACCAGTGTGGTACTTAGGTTTGCAGTATTATACCAGTAGAAAGTACTTTGTGAATACTGGAAGTGCTGCAGTGGGACTCTGGGAACCGTACATTTACCAAACCCAACCACCATCCTAGGATAGGGGTTGTATCCAAGGACCATTAGTCCTTGATGAAAGTGCAATTTTGTTCTACAACTACATCAGGACTACTCTTACATCATCACAGAATTATATACCATAATTATTTCCTTGGTTAAATGTTTCACCTTTAGTCGCCGCATTTGAATAGTGGCCATACTTTGTTAATATAGAACATAAACACCACCCTTCAATAAATGTTGCAGCTATTACTTGCATTCATAGTCCTCGATTGTTCTAAGGAGTAGTTTGCTTATTCTTAGGTTAGAAAGGTGAGGATGACTATCCTGTAGTATTATTCAGTATTATTCAGTAGCATTCTCAGCAAGGAGAAGAACAATAGTCACTCTGCATCTTGTATCTAGAGGCCATATCTTTCATCTGCTGTTCTCTTTTTGTGCTCATCACAGTTAAATTTACTAGAGCTTTTCAACATGGTATGTACTCCACTAGGTTAATAAGTGTAGCTGCTGTGTTTTAACCAAGTAAATACAGTAATCTTTATGCACACTGGATGTTGTTATAAATGTACAATTTGCTACAATTAATTATGTAGATGAAAACTAAACACAGCAAATATTACATATGCATAAGCAATGTATTTTTATTACAGAACAGCCACCAACACTCACTATAGTCAGTGATCCAGCTGGTACACCAGTTAATGGATCTATTAACACCTTTGACTATCCCATATTGAGTAGTGTCACTCTGACATGTATGGTGGATCCCTCACCATCTAGCACCATTGACTACCAGTGGAACACTACAGGATGTTACACTAACATCGATTACAATGGTGGTGTTCCAAGATGCTTTCCACATGGTCAGACAATACAAAACGTAACTGGTAATGATCTGAATGCGGAGGATGCTGGTACTATCACTTGTAGTATAATAATTGATGGTGAGATTTATACTAGTGATCCATTAGCACTTCATATATCAGGTAAGGATATCATGTAATCATATGTGCAAACACCATGTACTGTATATTAGGTATTGCAATGACTGGAGTGGTGAATGACAGTGATGCTATTACTAGTAATAATCAACTTGAAGATTACTCATACATTACTGAAAGAGGTGGAACTAGTTTATTAGCAAATTGTGTCACTGGAGCTAGTCCTACTGGTAGTAACAACAACACTTTATTAGTTGGATGGTACTTTGGTGGTAGTGAAATAGCCAGTCAAAGGTGTCGTGGTAATGGTGTAGCAGTGTTAAGCGGTGATTATGCTGGAGTTTATCAGTTACAACAATGTGGAACATTTACTACTGCTGTAGAAGGTATATACTCGTGCCAAACATTCAACAGTGAATTTTTTCAGCAAGTAATAAGATTGGGTGTGTATTTAGATGGAAGAAGTAAGTGTAACTCATTTAACTGGTCAATTCTTTACATGTCTCTTTTTGTAGCTGTTCCGATCATAGATCCTCCATCGCCATCAAACGTGGTAATTGCAATTGGCTCTTCCCTTACAATGTCTTGTACTTCACGAGGTTCTCCCCCAGACAGATTTATCTGGAGAAAAGATAGTGGTCCAATAGTACAATCCACTGCTATCACTAGAGTGACTTATAACATCAATGATGCAGTGTTTCGTGCAAGCTACTCAATTTACAATGCCACTACAAGTGATAGTGGAATATACGCTTGCACTATGGCTAACCCTATCGGGAGAGATAGTGAAACCATCACTGTTACCGTTGTTGGTATGTCTGATAATTTTGTATTAGTAAGATTTAAGCTTTTATGGTGAAAACCTTATATTAATATTAAACATATACACAAATTCAATTACCAGCAACCATGATATGGTATTATATTAGTCATATTTGTGTCCAGCTACATAACACATTAAGATGGGTCATTCAGTATTTTTTTATGCTCAATGGTAAACAACTTTCATGTACTATTCACTGTGTACAAAACATAGTGACTTCCACTATACTACACTGAATCATGATCGGTAGTATAGACCATCAATCATTTGCCTGCCTGCCTGCCTGCCTGCCTGCCTGCCTGCCTGCCTGCCTGCCTGCCTGCCTGCCTGCCTGCCTGCCTGCCTGCCTGCCTGCCTGCCTGCCTGCCTGCCTGCCTGCCTGCCTGCCTGCCTGCCTGCCTGCCTGCCTGCCTGCCTTCAGGCAAGCGTAACTCGATAAAGGCTAAGGGTGCAGGCTTGATTTTTTCACTGTTCAATGTCGCTTCATTCCGAGACATGCCTTTTGGCATACCACAGTACATACGATGCACGCATCATGGACTTACTCCTTTGTGTCCCATTTTTTATGACAACCCAAGGTGTTGATTTGTGGTAGTGTGATGCATGGTTTCCATACATTTGTAAACGTGAATGGTCCGTAGTTTCCGTGGTGACTGGATTAATTGCAGATGCGCTTACTGTTCTTCATTTGTAACGCTGTGTAATGGAAGTGTAATTGCCACTTAACTTTTGAGTCAATTGATAGTTGGGGTGCACGAATTGTCCATATTTTTCATGGTGACTCCAGAGGCGCTTCTACTGTTCTTTGTTTGTAGCACTGTGTAATGGGCTGAACATAGCTGAAAGTGAAGTGTAATGGCAGCTTCACATTCGAGTCAACTCTGGGGCGCACGTTCAGACAAAAACATTAACAATGGCTACATCCTTTTTTTGATACAGTATGCACAGGTTCACCAGTCATAATAATTAATGTTACAAAAAAAGTTAATGAACAAGTATAAGGAAAATTAGGAATTTTAAGTTTGATTAGGGAACATAGAATAAAGTAGGGAAACAAGGGAGGTCGCTTACACTTGCAGATATACTAGTGAACATTTAATCCCTTATTAAGTCATGGGTATATACTGAAGTAGGGATTAAATGTTCACTACTACATCTGCGATCTCCCTTGTTTCCCTACTTTTTTTTCAATGATCCCTAATCGAACTTAAACTTCTAATTTTTCCATCAATATGATTCCAAACTGAACTATAACTTGTACAAACCATTCAATACTCATAAGTACTAAACACTTCGGAACTCAACAACGTACTTTATAACAACAAGTTGATGTTCTGTTGCTACTTCTAAAAACCAGGCTTTCAGCTTAGACATCCCTTGTCACATAATAGGAAATTAATCAGCAATAATTTATATAAAACAATACATGCTATGCTATTTTAACCTCACACAGCTAGACCTTTTTCTTTTTTCTCTGTGTGTGGGAGAAAGATTCTGGTGTACGTATTTAGCATAATGTAGCACTGCTGTTCTGCAGCATGGCTTCTGATTGGTTGATAGGCTGTAATTATAACAGAGATTATTGTAAAAATAAAGACATGTAATAGATAGAGCCCCCAGAATCTGTCAGCCACAGAATAGCAATTCTATGCTATGTTCACCAGACCCTTTCTTTTCCTCCCACACACAAAATAAAACAAAGTGAATTGCCTATGTAAGTCTAAATTAATGGTATTGTTTGTTTAACATCTCAGGCAATCCAGAGAACACCAACACTTTAGCTTAAAGGCTAATTGGGAGAAAAAATTGGGCAAGTCCAGGACTTCACTGGGGCATGCAAAATCTCTCAAGCAAAGAGGTTAGGGTGTTGCTGTAATCTCTGCATTTGATCAACTGCACTTGAGAGATGTCTATGCCCGTCAGCGTTACAGTTATTCTTCAGGCGGTATTACTCTGCCCCTCCATTCTGGGATGCCAGGTTGGTTGTTAAACACAGAAGATAAAAGTTTAAAATGGGTGGGGTGGGTGGGCAATCACAGGATGACTTGCTGAACACCCAAATCGAATACTAGGTGCCAATACAGGCTGCTGAATGGCAGGTGCTACAACTCGTTGTGTGAAACTGCTATCCCATGTCATACAGAGAGGTGGTGCAATGCTTCATTAGTACATTCCAGATGAGCCGCTTGCACAGTCTGCCCTATGCCTTCCCATAGTGCCTATTCTGTTAACTTAAATTTGCAAAGTATTTTAGCTGGCTGGTTTTTGATTTGTGATAAAACATACAATTAACATCATCTATGCAAAAGTAGCCAAAGGATGTGGCCTCCCTAAAAAGCCAGTGTAAAAAGGTTGTAAAACCAATGGTGGCAGCCAAGAAATGGCTGCAATCACGCTAATGTAAATAAATAGAATAACAATGTGGCAATTAATGATCAATATTACAATTGATTGACATTAATGTCATTGCAGCCATTCCTTGGCCACCTGCCTACCATCTTTGATTTCACGATTCTTTCACTCTGGCTTTTTTTAGAGGCCAAACTTTTTACACAAGCATGTCCAGTTTCTATGTAACTACCTTTTCTTGGACCGACATAGAACATTTTGGTAGATAATTGCATCGTGAAGCCTGATCATTATTGATACAGTCTACAGATGTGAACATACAACTGTAAATGCAATCAACACTACAGCCATGTTGTAATTTTTACCTTACCAGTTTTACAATTCTTATTTGTAATAAAATACTGTATTCAGCCATCAGCATATATTACTGCTTATTGCAGAAGATGCAGTCTCCATAGTCAGTACTCCAGCTGGCATACCAGTTGATGGATATAATAACACATTTGAGTATCCCCTGTTGAGTAGGGTCACTCTGACATGTATGGTGCACCTCTTACCAATAAACACAGTCACCTACCAGTGGAACACTACAGGATGTTACACTAACATCAATTACAATGATGGTAATCCAAGGTGTTTCCCACATGATCAGACAACACAAAGTGTAACTGATAATGATCTGACTGCAGAGGATGCTGGTACCATCACTTGTAGCATAACAGTTGGTGGTTTGACCTATACTAGTGACCCAGTAACACTCCATGTTATAGGTGAGGATATTGCCTGCTTATATACATACAAATAATTATGAACTATGGTATTTGCACTGAATACAGGTACTGCAATAACTGATAATTCTAATAGTAGTAATAATCAACTTGACAATTACTCATCTATTGCTATAAGAGATGGAGATAGTGTACTAGCAAATTGCATAACTGGACTTGGCCCCAATAGCAGTAGTAGTAACAGTGTATTAGGTGGATGGTATTTTAATGGCAATCAGCTGCCGAATCAAGTATGCACTGGTAATGGAGTAAAAGTGCTAGACAATATTTATGCTGGAGTGTTTCAATTGCAACAATGTGGATTACCCACAGAAGGTGATTACACATGCATAATCTTAGACAATGCAATGGTGCAGCAGATAACCATGATGAGCCTGACTCTATATTATACTTCAAGAAGTAAGTATGGAAATATTACACACATATATAACCATCATAATATATGCATCTTATGGTTCTCCCTTAATGTAGCTGCTCCAGAAATATATTCCCCATCATCACCAACAAATATGGTTCAAGTCATTGGTTCTACACTGAGATTGTCTTGTTATTCACGAGGATCGCAACCAGATGCATTCACTTGGATGAAAGATGGTGTTCCAATAACACAATCAGTTAGTATCACCACTATTGCTTTCACTAGCACTACAGCAAAGTTCCGTAGTTGTTATACTATTAGTGGACTTAATACAAGTGATATTGGAACATACACATGTACTGTGACTAATAATCTTGGAAGTGACAATCAGACCATCAATGTTACTGTCATTGGTATGGTAAATGTGCACACATACATTCTACATACACACATAACATAAGTAGTAAGTACTGTAGTTTTACTGGATTGTCGCTTGATTTTTGTCCTTTCTCTATATAGGTGACCCTTTGACAACTTTGTTATTTCAAGAACTGAATGCTTTGTTTGCACACTTGCGCATTTTTACTGGCAAGCTTTACATTTTTGTCCCTTGGCTCATCTTACCACCTTTTCACTCAACAGTTGTGCCATGCTGTCCAGTGTACTTTTGGTGAAGTAATCATGACAGTGTAACATTTAAATAATCACTATAGAATTTTATGAAATGAAAGGTACTTAGTAACTATTGCTCAACGTTTTTAAGTAATGCTATTTTTTAAGTATGTCACTATCTCACAGTTTGATTGTTTTGCTTTTAATTACACAAATGGATAGTAAATGTTCTAATTTAATTGATTTATTAAAATTTATATAGTAATGAGGCCAACAGTTCTTGTTAGTCCAGCAGTTGATGATCAACCTAATACATTTGACTATCCCATATTGAGTACTGTCACTCTGACATGTATGGTGAACTTCTTGCCATCAAGCAGTGTTACTTACCAATGGAGCACTCAAGAATGTTACACTAACATCAATTACAATGGTGGAGCACCAAGATGTTTTTCACATGGTCAGACAACACAAAATGTGACTGATTATGTCACTGCAGAGGATGCTGGTGAATTCCGTTGCACAGTTTATATCCATGGTGTTAGTTTCAACAGTGTATGGTCAACACTTCAGATATCAGGTTGGCCCATTCTCTCATTGTTTGGTAACTTTAACTGTATACTATATATACAGGCATTGCAATGACTGGAGTGATCAATGGTGATGATGCTATTACAAGTAATAATCAACTTAGAGATTACTCATATATTACTGAGAGAGGTATAACTGGTTTATTAGCAAATTGTATCACTGCATTTGGTCCACTTGGTAACTATGATAATAGCGTATTAGGTGGATGGTATTTTAATAGTAGACTAGTATCTGATCAACAATGTACCAATGGCATAACAGTGTTAGACAGTGAATATCCTGGAGTTCGCCAAATACAACAGTGTGGAACATTCACTACTGCTGCAGAGGGCATTTACGTATGTGAAATGTTCGACCAGTCATTTGTACAACACTCAATGAGACTGGGTGTGTACTTCAATGGAAGAAGTAAGTAACTTGCTTTGTATATAGCTATAGCTAATACATTTGTACTGTAGTAATGATCTCTTGATATATTTAGCTGTTCCAGTCATCGATCCTCCTTCATCACAAAACATGTTAATTCCTCTTAATACTTACCTCATATTGTCTTGTACCTCACGAGGTTCTCCCCCAGACACATTTACATGGAGGAAGGATAGTGGTCCAATAGTACAGTCTACTAGTATCACTGCAGTGATCCATAATGTTGATTACGCGGTGTTCCGTGCTGACTATCCAATTGGTAGAGCTGCTACAAGTGATAATGGAACGTACACATGTACTGTGACTAATCCTATTGGAACTGATAATGAGACCATCACTGTTATTGTTGTAGGTATGGTATGAATGTGGCATGTTGCATTGTTATGTATTTATCTATGTGTTTAGCTGAAAAGTAATCTGTATGTCTTCATTCTGTATCACAGCCTTTTGCCATCTAACTGCATATGGCTTGCCATCTATAATAAACAATGATGTAAAAGCCTGCCATTATTCTTATATGATGAGAAATTACTATCCTAACCAAAACCCCCAAGCTGTAATTTAACAAATTCACCTGAATTGTCGTTATTAAATTTTTTGCCATTAACCTACTATCACAGCCATTTCTTGGCCGCCACCTTTGATTTCACATTTTTCACCCTGGCCTTTTATAAAGTTTAAGTTATTAAACACAGTTAATGTTGTGAAGTGTAGGCTGCGCAAGTACCCAAAATATTAGCATGCAACAGTGGGCTCTAATAAGAACAACGCATGCGCAACAAAGTGAGCAGAACACGTTGGCAGTAATTCATACCTGTTGTAACAAATCTTGCCAGTTACAGTGGCTTTTAATCTTCAAGATGAATACTCGTAGTTCTCACCGGCTGTGGAAAGGGAGGGTCGTCGTCCTTGGGAAGGTCGACTGCTGGATTGAGCAAGCGAAGAGCTTTGTCACGCCGGAGGAAGGGCCGCCTAAAGGAACAAGTATTCCGGACAGGACGTCGACGCGACAAGATGCGATACTACAATGCTAGTAGCCACTTTCAGGGTCGTTTCTACAAGTTGCTTACCTTGGCCCACACACGGTGTCACTGTCGCCTGGGACAGCTCCGACGCCGCTGGACTCAATACCAACAGTAACTACAGCTCCACCTCATACCATAGCCAGTTCGTCGGACGCCACCTAATCAACTAAAATGCAAGGAAATTACGTGGTGGGCATCAATCAGAATCTTCAAGGACAAACACCACGACTATCGCAAAACGGCCTCAAACAAGATGCTGCATCAGGTAAGCAACAGTATAACACCAATTGGTGTACTAGTATAATCTTGCACACTGTCCCCACACACACTCTATATATTTGCATACAATCAGTGGAGATGTACCGGTACATCGTATCAGTGGCCAATATGGCGATTTTGTCATTTGCCAATATCGGTTGGTCTCAATATAGCCGCCAAAATCAATATAATATACCGAAATAGTCTTTGCCATGGTAAAGCCGCATTATACCCTCTGTTATATAGCAAACAAAGCTGGGGAAAAAGTAGTTCTATCCTTGGAAAGAAGTGCTACGTTATGAGAAGCCATAGAAATATGCGCATAGCAAACATTCTTTGTTATAACCATACAAAAATGATCATAGTGGAGAGCTATAAAAAAATTTTTTTTTAAATTTAAAAAGTAACCATGGGATGAATAAACTAGAAACACAGCTTGAAACAACCAGCCATCTCTACAAGCCATTAAAAATACAGAGTGATTTGGACTTATCTTGGTGGGAGCACGCACTAAATAATAATAAAAAATAAACTTGTGGGTGCCTCACGGTCTGGGCTGTTAATTGAGGCCACACCACCACAGGCAATCAACCATTGGCAGTGATTGTTAGGACTTGGAACTACTTACTAAGTGTATCTTATGGCAAGTTAAAGTTTCTCAGTTTCCTCTAATCTAAATGTATAGCTGTACTTTATTATATTGGGTTGGTATCGGTGTTCTGACTCAGTATATCGCTTTATATTGGATCGGTTCAGAAATTTCTCTATTGGTACACCTCCAGTAAAATGTGAAATAATAAGAGTTGCTTTGTAAAAACAACAACACAAACACATGGTTATCATAAATTGTATGTTGAAAAGCAGCCAAGTACATGTTAGAACTTTGCATAGTAGTTTCACGGTGTTGTGCCAGGTTCTTGCACACCATACCCCTTGAGTCTTATAATAGTCCCAAAGAAAAGTCCATTGTATTGTCATTAAAGGAAACTTCAACCTATACATCTTCAACAGGAATTGTTTCAAAACACAGTGCTTGCTCTAACGTGTACACGATACAGTGTCTTCGTCATATATTTCTATGGTTAGGATCTGTTCCACAACTTTGCCAGGCAATTGGTACGGGGCACACCATTGGGTTGTTAGTTGCATGTTAGTTTGCGTGTACGTTATGTCTTCCTAATTTTTATGTTGTCACACTTGCTTGATATGTATGTCGTCACCATTGCTTGTCCGTATACCAATGTATGTCACTGCCACTGCTTGTTTTGTATGTCACCGTTGCTCAGCTTGCACATCATCATCATCATCTTCTGTATGCTGCAAGCATAGCTTATCTTGCATATTACTAGATGTTGCCACCATCGTCATTTCTGCACACTGCATGGTCTAAATAAATAACCTCGATGCTTGGGGGGGTAGATCACGATATACATAATACATATCATGACCTACCTATGGTCTCTATTGTAAAGAGTTTAGGACAGAGACGCTTCTCTGCTCTAAACTCTTTCATTACCCAAGCATCAATAAACCAAAAGTACTTCCTACTTTGGCCCTGCTGGAATTACATAACCTTGCCTAGGCCATATACCATGGCAGATGAGGCCCCCTGGTACTTACCAAACCCCCTCCTCAATCAATGGATTGCTGGAGGTGAAGAATGAAGATCCGAGGAACAGAGCACGTAAATAGGTGAGTGGTAGCGTAACTAAACATTAAATAAAGTTTAAGTTATTAAACACAGTTAATGTTGTGAAGCGTAGGCTGCGCAAGTACCCAAAATATTAGCATGCAACAGTGGGCTCTAATAAGAACAACGCATGTACAACAAAGTGAGCAGAACACGTTGGCAGTAATTCATACCTGTTGTAACAAATCTTCCCACCCTGTCCCTACCCACTGAACAGTTCACAAACTTCACTACACACAGGTACTCTATGTTAATTGGCATGGTATGCTGGCAGGTAAAAATTCTAGTCAGTATCCCATTGTTAATAGTGGTACTTACATACATATGTAGTGTAAGCAGTAGGGCTGAGCAATACTGCCATTTTGGTATCACGATCGATACTAAAGCCACTATTCACGATACTGAATAGTTCACGATACTTACAAATAAGTCAATCATAGCTGGTGCTACATAGCATATTGCTCAGCATTCCTGCAGGAAGTCCTTATAGGTGATAACAAACTAGCCACTATCATCCTTGTTTACAGTAACAGTTATTGTAACACATGCTTTGAGGTTGTTATGGTGTTCACACCTCTCTGCAGGGGAAACCAGATGGGTGGACTTTATCATTTACAAGAATTCTTAGCCTAGTACTGCATAACAAATGGATTTTTAATGACAGTAATGTACAGGCATAGTATCACGATAGTTAATAACAAAATATCGCGATATCGATACTTTCAAAACATCGCGATATATCGCTAAAACGGTAGTATCGCTCAGCCCTAGTAAGCAGTGGAGTAAGCTAAGTAGACACATAATGTTGTTGTTGTTGTACTCTAAACATTTACATGAAAGACTGTACTATCATATGCATTTTGTTGCGAGTTCTTCAGCTGTAGGTCTGACTGGATTCCTTCACTGTGCCAGCCTGGATTCCTTCACTGTGCCAGCTGCTACCACAAGTAGAGATTGCTATTGAGGGATGCTCGCAGTTCAAATCTTTGTCAGGAGAGATGCTCTTTTATCCTGCCTGCAGTCACAGACAAGCCCCTCCAGTTCAGAGTGTCATCAGGAAATTGGGTTGTAACAGCTGCTTGCCTCTCCCATCCAGATCAGTATCAGGAGACACTCTCCCAACCAGATTACTAGCTGAAGATGCTCTCCCATCCAGATCATTATTAGGAGACGCTCTCCCATTCAAATTGCTCTCCCAACCAGATTGCTAGCCGGAGACGCTCTCCCATCCAGATCACTACCAGGAGACGCTCTCCCAACCAGATCACTAGCTGAAGATGCTCTCCCATCCAGATCATTATTAGGAGACACTCTCCCATTCAAATCGCCAACTAGAGACTCTCTCCCAACCAGATCACTAGCTGAAGATGCTCTACCATCCAGATCAGTATTAGGAGAAGCTCTCTCATTCAAATTGCTAACTAGAGATGCACTCCCAACCAGATTGCTAGCTGGAGACGCTTTCCCATCCAGATCAGTATTAGGAGACACTCTCCCATCCACAAGAAGACACTCTCTGTCATGAGCACTATCAAACATTTCCCAGCTATAGAGTACCAACCAGCTAACCACCATAGAGAGACCTCAGTGCTACTATCACATGTCAATGCTATTTCACACAGTGCCACTCTCAACAGTGGATATTGACAACTCTGAAAAAAACCGTCACGTCCTGACCATTGTACCACCTGCGCACAGGTGTTGATGCTGTCATCACAATCTGGCACCTACACATAGGTGTTGATGCTGTCATCACAATCTGGCACCTGCGCACAGGTGTTTGATGCTGTCATCACAATCTGGCACCTGCGCACAGGTGTTGATGCTGTCACAATCTGGCTAAAGCCACATGACACAAATTAGTGGTGACCCACAGGTCAACACATCACCTACTGCTGCTATAAGCAGTTCATCCATTCTCCTTAGAGGAGTCTGAGACAGCCAGGGGGCCTCACTTAGGATATCTGCCTTATCCACTAGGTTATCCCGTTTGCCTCTATTGTAAAGAGTTTAGGACAGAGACGCTTCTCTGCTCTAAACTCTTTCATTACCCAAGCATCAATAAACCAAAAGTGCTTCCTACTTTGGCCCCGCTGGAATTACATAACCTTGCCTAGGCCATATACCATGGCAGATGAGGCCTCCTGGCACTTACCAAACCCCCCCCCCCCCTCAATCAATGGATTGCTGGAGGTGAAGAATGAAGATCCGAGGAACAGAGCACGTAAATAGGTGAGTGGTAGCGTAACTAAACATTAATGGGGGCTACACTCTTTTTTTACAGCTTGGATGTTTTGGTTTAGATATCACTCCTTTTTGTATTGAAAGCCACCGGTGCTTCCTTTTAACTTGTTTTTTTTTTTTCTTTCTTTACTGCAGGAATTGTGGAACAAAAGAAGCAATTGTGTGTATACCTTTTTGTCTGATTAAATATTTGTATATTTAACACTGGATGATTATCACATAGGTAATAAGGTGACTTCTTACATAACTGAACTGTAGCTGAAACTCTCATTGTTTGTAGTTGAACTCTTTTCAGGGTGACTTGTTTCTAGCTGAATTCTCTACATGGTGATTTGTTTCCAACACATATTTCTACAGGGTGATTTGTTTGTAGCTGATCTCTCTACAGGGTGACTTGTTTCTAGCTGACTTGTTTCCAGCTGTTTCGTGTTTTGTAATTGTTACACACTGTTGGTATTTTCATTGTATCTTCATCATTTTTAGCTCGATTTCTTTCAAACCACAGAAGGTTTGAGGTTCAATAGTTAACCTACCGATTTTCTAAGCGGTTTACCCTGTAGGCATGACAACATATTGGTGTTATTTTTTGTGAATAATCGCTAATAACTCCTTGACTGTTAATCATATTCCAGCCAAACTTGGAACCAAGATGCGCCTTTATTTCCCCCTTCTGTGTGCCAAATTTCAAGGAAATAGGATATGGCATTCGCATTTTATGGCAGTTTTTGTAAGTGTGCAAAAAGACTAAGAAAAGGAAGAAAAAACAAAGAAACTAAGCCAATTTGTGAAGTTGCATATCTCGGGAACGCTTGAAGCAATTTTGCTCAAATTTGGTATGTGGAGTACTGACATTGGCAGGAGTTTCAACAGCAAAAATCGTCTTGTTTTGTAGATGTAGCACAGAGCTATGGAGGTGCGAAAATCGCGTTTTCTTTCTTTCTGTAAGCATACTCAGGGTGTTGCGTGCCAGATTCTTGGGCCGTACAACACTCTACCATGTGTCTTGATTTTGCATGTATTTGCTTTTAGAGTCCTACAATTACAATAATATCAACTAGAATAAAAGCAATTTTAAAGAATTAAAATATGGGAAATAGAGATCACTGACAAAAAAAAGCAAGAGAAACAAGAGTCAAACACATCAGCATGTTAAAACCATTCTAGGACTATAATTGACCATGTCAAATACATTAAAACTTAACAGTTGACATTGTCACACACAGATCTCTATTCAGACTCAATGGATATGGTAATACTATTGATATAGTCACATAATATATGATTGGAAAATTAGAAAAGCTTGAAGAGTACGTTGAAATTACTGCTACACAACTCTATGCATGTTCTTGCTACGAATAATACATGTATCTAGATGTCTTTGCCATGTATAAAAGTTTAAAATGGTATACGTTTCATGATACATAGCTATACAGAAACATTCTCAGAAGCTACTTATCTGCTCTTGATTTTTGAAACTAGGTGGCAATTTATAAAAGCTACAAGAAACAGTTGTTATCTTCAAAAATCCAAGTTAAAAGTTGTGAAATTAACAATGTTGGCCGAGAAATGATATCAATTCCAAATTATTTAAAAATGACATGGCAATGCTAATATTAAACTTTATGGTTATTGCAGCCATTGCTTGGTTGCCACCTTTGATTTCACAATTTTTTTTTTTATCCTGGCTCTTTGATAGCAACAACTTTTTCACTTGATTAGATATAGATATTTATAACGTGAATAAAGGAATTAGTTCTACCACAATTGTGATGTAATAACATGGTAGTTACCCTGTAAATCTAGTTATGAATTTATTGCTTCACAGTTATCACCGCCCAACTCAAGTTTATGTTTTACAGTGCACATACCTTCACAAAGCATTTCTAAATCACCAGCCATTTCTCCTGTCATGTTCATGCAGCCATTGCATATGCAACGGCAAATTGAATTGTGGGTGAGGCCACACAATACATGGATAAATAAGATTTGTGATGTGGCAAAGCCAGAGGGCTAAACAATAATTTAAAACAGAAGCGACCGATGCTTAGCATCTATTGTGTGACACTTTTTCTAACCATGCTGATTTGATTTATGGATGAGAATCAGCCTATAGGCCAAAGCAATTATTATGTACTTTATTTTTATCAACAGAGGCTTGTGTTTATCTCGGAACTCCATATCAGATTGGGGATGTCATACAACCTAACTGTACTACAAGATGTATATGCCAAAATGATTTTAATTTTTACTGTCAACCTCAAGAGTGTTTATTGAATGGTTTATACTGCTATGCATGGGGTGAGCCCCACTATGGAACATTTGACAAGCATACGTTTGACTTTCAAGGAGACTGTGAATATGTCCTATCTCAACCATGTAACAGCAATGAGTTCATCATTACTGGTTCAAACACTGCAATAAATGAATTTGTGTCTGCAACAAGTGCAGTGAGAATAATCCTTCCTACTAAAGGTCAAGAAATACTTCTTACGAGAGGTGGAGGTGGAGCAATAACAATTGACAATGTAACAATGTCAAACAATGGAGATGGACTAGTATATAGTACTACTGATTTGTATGTAATGAGGACAGGTGGACACCCGTACGTCAGACTTAACATTAGATTTCCAGTGTCAGTTTACTGGGATGGGTCACAACGTGTGGTTATCACTGCATCATCTAGCTGGCAGGGACAATTGTGTGGACTATGTGGGAACTACAATAATGATCCAGATGATGATTTTATGCTTCCAAATGGTACACTAACTACATCTGTTAATGAATTAGGTAATGGCTGGCATTATGCCAACACAACACCAAATTGTGGAGAACTCCAACCAATACCAGTTTGTGATGATAGTGTTATGAATGAAGCACAATCAAGATGTGATGAACTTACTAGTGGTGTCTTCCAAGTGTGCAATAGTGTAGTTGATCCTAGACCATTTGTGGATGGCTGTATATTAGACTATTGTTCATGCAATATAAATGACACAGAAGAATGCTATTGTAATAGTTTGTCAGTTTATGCTATTGTGTGTGCAACAAGTGATATCATCATCTCTAACTGGAGGGATTCCTTTTGTCGTAAGTATAGAGTCTAATAATGTTATAATAACAGCATTAGATATTGTATTTTTCAGCTATTGAATGTTCAGAAGGCATGGTATATCAACAGTGTGGTCCAGCATGCCCTCAAACATGTGATAATCGTAGGAGATCAGAATGCATTGGTGGATGTGTTGATGGGTGTTTCTGTCCTAGTGGACAAGTTCTATCTAATGGACAATGTATTGATCAAGCTAATTGTTCAGGTACAGTTGTAATTGTGGGACAGATATACTCTTCTACATTCACTGTTCTTTTCCTGACCATGTTTTTAGTGAGAAAAGTTTTGGATTAATGTTCTCATAACATACTTGTTTTGCTTAGATTGGGATGATCATCTAAAGGCTGTAGCACTGAGTTATTGCCTACCATTATATAGTACTTTAGAAGTCATCATTACTTTAATCTTTAGCACTTCTTCATTCATTAGCAATTTATAATAGCAATAGTAATGATTGCAATTTTAGTAGTGCTCTATCACTATGTGTGCTAAAACCACACATTAAGAACCTCATGTGGGAGGATCAAAGCAAAAAACGGTTTTATACAAGCCATACAGATCACAATTGTTCTATATCAGGCAGTTATAGAACACTTTGAGTGCTATATTTGATGTATAGCATGAGCCTAGGTAGTGAATTAAAGAACTGTCAACTTTAGGTGCACACAAGACATGTGAAACAATTAGAAACTCACAGAGTAGTCTTATGATCGGTACAATAGGCATTGCGCCTGTGTTGCACCTGTATTAATCATTTTGTAGACGTTGATGAGTCTAGTCCATCTTCTTAATGACTAAAAGGTTTCAATTGTGATACTTAATAAGCATATTTCTGTGATATTCCTAAGACTCGTCCATTTATGTGTATAAAATGTAGTAAAAATGTTTGCTGCTGCTGCTGCTGCTGCTGCTGCTGCTGCTGCTGCTGCTGCTGCTGCTGCTGCTGCTGCTGCTGCTGCTGCTGCTGCTGCTGCTGCTGCTGCTGCTGCTGCTGCTGCTGCTGCTGCTGCTGCTGCTGCTGCTGCTGCTGCTGCTGCTGCTGCTGCTGCTGCTGCTGCTGCTGCTGCTGCTGCTGCTGCTGCTGCTGCTGCTGCTGCTGCTGCTGCTGCTGCTGCTGCTGCTGCTGCTGCTGCTGCTGCTGCTGCTGCTGCTGCTGCTGCTGCTGCTGCTGCTGCTGCTGCTGCTGCTGCTGCTGCTGCTGCTGCTGCTGCTGCTGCTGCTGCTGCTGCTGCTGCTGCTGCTGCTGCTGCTGCTGCTGCTGCTGCTGCTGCTGCTGCTGCTGCTGCTGCTGCTGCTGCTGCTGCTGCTGCTGCTGCTGCTGCTGCTGCTGCTGCTGCTGCTGCTGCTGCTGCTGCTGCTCCTAGGAATATCCTTATTAAATATCACAATCAAAAACTTTTAGTCATCAAGAAAACGAAACAGACACATCCTCTCACTCATCCTAGTCTAATGCAGGTGGAGCACAGGCGCAACATAGGTACAATGCCTATTCTATAGATGATAATATTACTCCATGAGTTTGTAATTGTTTCATGCGTCCTGTGTGTACCTCAAGTTGATGGCTCTCTATACCAGTTAAAGCACTGCCTAGGCTTGTGCTATACATTAAATATAGCACTCAAAGAGTGGTCTCACGGACAAAAAATAGCACTCAGCTTCACCTCGTGCTATATTTCCCTCTGCTCGATGTGAAACTACAAGCCGGCCTTTATTGAAGGCATAACCAATATTTGCGCTTTGACCTTCAAGGATCATGCGGCAACCGATATGCACAAGCGAGCAATGACATTGGAGGCCAAGGAGGCAGCCAGTAGCTTGATGGAATATGCACGAATTGCAAGGGCAATGACTCAAGCCAACCTTACCAAGGCTGCTAAGTTGAAGGTTAAAAGAAAAATGGATGTTGCTTACACAATCGCTAAGAAAACCTTGCCTTCACCAAGATGAGAGTTATTTGTGGGCTTGAAATTATTGTCTTACGTAGCTATAGCTATTACTGTTTATGACCATATCACTTACTGTAATTATCAGTATAATAATACATTCAATAATTTTAGCATTTTATTGTGACATTACATGTAAGATACAAATTGTCATTGTACAATAGCACAAACTGATCAATTCTTGTTTCCTGTCAATAATAAAATAAAATTAATCATGCATCTGTATTGTGGTAAAATGTTTGTAAGTGATACACAGACTAAACTCACCCTTTCAAAATGCTTCCAGATGTGATCTCAGAAGTTGTAATTTTTAAAATTTTCCTTGAGGGAAGCATGCCCCCAGACCCCCCTAGAATGAGCATGCGTACATTTTGAATGTGACTGGACAACCACAATTAATGACAGGTCATTGGTGACTTTGTCCAGACATTTTGACAGCGGAATATTTTCACACTATTTCGAGCACTGCTGATACCTCCAGAGAAGCGTAGCTCGATAACAACTAAGGCTACAGGCTTGATTATTTCACTATTCGACAATACTTCAGTCCAAGAGGTGCCTTTTGGCATACGAACTCCCATCTTTGTAGCTTACTTCAGTCATGAGTTATGATCGAGTGCCTCTAATTTATTAGCCACATTGTTGCTGTACAAATCAAACTTATTACTGTTCCAACTATCTAGTGCTATTACTCTGACACCATTTATCATAAAAGGCTAAAACTGTGGTTGTCCACTCTTTTGTTACTATAGAAAGGGAGAGAAGCACTAAAATGGAATTTGAGGAATATGCAAAAATGACCAGTTTTTGCTCAGTGGTCACATATGTGTGCTCTATTAGAGTATTACAAAATATTACCAAAAGTCAATTAAAACATGCAATACAATACAATTATAGCTTGCCTTAAACAGTCACCTTTGTGTCTGTAGATAAGAAAAAATGTGGGTAAAAAAATCCAACCTATGGCTGGCTTTGGGGCCATATAGAGTACAAAAAGATATGAAATTTATGTACACAAATACGGTTACGTTGTGAAAAAAGGGTGTGGCCATCAAAAGCCTGGGTGAGTGTGCATTGTTAACATTTATTAGCATTAACGTCATTACACCCATTTCTTGGCCACCATCTATGCTTTTACAACAGACTATTGAAGACCGCACCTTTTTTGCAGCTTGGCTGTTTTTGTGTGGATGTAATGTAATAGGAATTTTAAGTTGATTAGGAGTCAAAGAAAAAGTAGTGAAATAAGGGAATGGCTAAAAAGTGGTGAATCAATTAAGGAAGATTGCCTATGCCTGCAGATATACTAGTGCACATTAAATCCCTAAACTGCAGTCTATAATATGATGTGACTGTCTCAGTAAAAACCCGACTTGTTAGCAGAGCTTCCTAAACATTTTTATTTTATCAGCATTATCTGCAGCATCTAAGGAATGGATCACCAAAGTTTCATCCTTCCATGGTGAGTAGATTTGGAATTATAGCGCTAGACAGTAGGAAGAGCAAGATGATTGATTTGTACAGCAACTATACTGAAAATGAACTGCAGGTGCTTACATTCACAGCTGTAATTTCTGTTTGCATTACTCTACAATGTTATAATTTGGCTTAAAATGCTCACCATGGATTAGCAAATCAGTCAAGGTATAGTGTTAGCTCTGTAGTCACTTACGCATCATTTTCGAGCATTGAGTGATGGTCAAATTCAAATAGTTGCTGCATTGATTTTTAGAACTAATTAAGGTAATAAATGCTGTGGCATTTAACGTACAGTAGTACCGTATATTAGGGATCACAAAGAATTGGGCTTCCCAGCCAAAAAATATCACCCTATAACCAGCCTCAATTTCTCTCCATAACAGCATGTCAGCATGGGTTAGGCACAGCCAAGCCTAACAATCTCTTCAGACCAATCCCAAACCCTTCCAAAAGTTTATGTAGTTTGTTGCCCCAGCAACAAACAAAAGTTAACAGGCTAGCTTCCAATGGGTGAGTTGTCAACATGTGACACCAAGTGTGACCATCTGTCACCTGGTTGCATAAATGCACATCATAATTAAATTCCACAATCCTAATATAGTAACAGGTCAGGCTTGGCTCATCATTATTATTACTGTCACATTATGATTGTTTGGTGCTTTACCATGATCACTGAACCTCAAATATTCTTCAGGCAGTAGAGGACCTAAACTTGTGAAGTTAACAATATCAAAATTTGAGTGGTGAGCCCTGTGCACATGAGACTGACCTGCCAGATAGCTACAACTTGAAACTACATTATACTGTATCTCCATTAGTAGATGGTAGTCTATGTTAAACGGCATTAAGACACATGAAACACTACTATGATTGTAGCGCTGATGAAGCATAACAGCAAAGAATCCATGCAACCCACGTTCATGTGTGTAGGCCGCCTCCCAAAGACAGTGTAGACTATCAAATTTGTTAAGCAATCATGGGTTCTAACTCATTCATTAGGTAGCTTGCAGCCGTTTATCTACACAACACTACTTGATAACAGCATTTCACCTTTAACCTAGAACAAGCCCATCACAGTTAAGGTCGCCTGTACGTCACCCTTGTCATAACCGAGAAACCATACTAACAACCACTCCTCAGGCTTCTACTACATCTCCCACACAGCAACACACAAATCAATTACAGGTACATAGCCTACCTCAAAGACACATTATTTTGCAAAATTGTTATGTGATTAGTTCACCATTGTTACATCAAGAGCACCAGGTTCTGCACAAAAATGTCATCCAACACTTGGAGTGCCATGCCATTTCAACAGGCTATTCATGCAAAGAAAACGTACCTTCGTAATCTAATATTTCATAATGTTGCAGCCCAGCTCCTTCATGAGCCATGTCCCCAGATTATGGGCTATGGCTAGACATTTGCGAAGCCATGCCCATTTGACACCGTGTGTGTAGCAGCCAGCAGGTATGCACAACACTGTACTTGTTGCTTTCAGGGAGCCACGCCCACTAACCAATGATTATAATATCAGCCACAGTCTGATAGTCTTATAGCTGGCCAGCTTATTTCATGAGCAACTCCCACTTGTGAAACTATTTGCAGGCATGTGTGGAGTCATGCTAGCTGGTCATTACATAGGTTATAAGCGTGTTCAAAGCTACGCTTTCCTTTAGACACTGACCCGGTTTTGATGCTGCCCAGCAGTTGTTAGCTGCCTATGAAAGATTTGTAGTTAAATGCCTATAGAACACAGTAGTGTAACGAATTGTGTAATATAATGCCAATGTGATGATAGGCATGGTTGGACACCAGTTTAATTACATATGGTAAGGGAGGACAATTTTGCAGCAAAATCGTACTACACTGCTACAATTAAACTGTGTTTCCACAAAACAAAAGCCACCACAACCAGGACCTACCACTTTAGTACAAATTAATCCTCATAGCCTAATAACGTATCTTCACCGTAAATGTTGACTGAATTATCAAAACCGTTGAAAAGTTATTCTAATATACTGTACGTTCTATTGCCCAGATTTTCCATTGTTCTATTCACAACTATCATCACTCATGGTACATTGTGCTTTGCTTTAAGCTACAGGTATAGGTTCTCCTTCATCTGATTCACTCCAGCAGGGGAATAGTTAAAGGATTTCCCAGGCACAAGGTGAAATGCAGACCCATACCTGTGGACTACTTGGAACACATTTGCAAAAATGGAAGTGCATCCATACATCTAGCTAGCAATTAAAGTGCTGTTTATGCAGCTTTTAGACTAAGATGTTAACATTACTGCAAGAACAATATAGAACTTGAAACTTAGCAGTAAAGGACTGACTTATCACTGCTATCACTATATTCCAACCCTGCATTGACTTCTCTTTATCACTGTTCCTTTCTTGCATATAGCTCCATAGCCGTACTTTGTATCTATCATTCAGAGAGCTTGAATATAACACTGATCCTCCTTAGTCCTGCCTCCAGTATGGCACGTACGAGACTCACTACTCCCACCCTGGTACTTGGCTGGTACGCGTAAATTATTCTATGCCTTTCATACATTCTCATTGAGTATTATTGATAGTTAACGGCCTATATGCTATTTTACATTACAAGTAATGATGTTGTCTCACTATATAGTATTGGTTGACATGCTGTTGCATGTATGCACTGTATAATGTACTAGTTGCAGATTCCTACTTTGTAATGCTAGTTACCATATTAATTGATGTATTGTACCTGTGCTTGCATCATATACATTTATGTACTTAAGGTATCGTACACATTTTGTCAATTTTCATGTAACTGTTTACAATTACTTTGGTGGAAATTGGGCGCAAATTGCTGAATAATTAAAGTTAATATCTGTCTAGTCCAAAAAGCTGTGTGTGTGTGTGTGTGTGTGTGTGTGTGTGTGTGTGTGTGTGTGTGTGTGTGTGTGTGTGTGTGTGTGTGTGTGTGTGTGTGTGTGTGTGTGTGTGTGTGTGTGTGTGTGTGTGTGTGTCATTAAATTTAATGTGTCACAACTGAATGTGCTAATCTTTGTTACAATTGTATGTTTGCAATGTTGTTGCTGAATGTTGCTGCTGATGGGTTGACGTAAGTACTACTGGATGTATTATGTAGGTAAAGTTTGCTGTGACAGTAATAACACATACTCATTGCCTATTTAGGCTGGTGCATCATACCTCAGTTGCCCTACCTCCCCCAAAGAGTTGTATGTATATGTATATATGTATGTATGTATGTATGTATGCATGCATACAGTATATGTATGTATATAATGTATGTATGTATGTATGTATGTATGTATGTATGTATGTATGTATGTATGTATGTATGTATGTATGTATGTATGTATGTATGTATGTATGTATGTATGTATGTATGTATGTATGTATGTATGTATGTATGTATGTATGTATGTATGTATGTATGTATGTATGTACGTATATATGTATGTATGTATGTATGTATGATGGCAGAGATGTTTTTCGCACTGTTCTTCATTTGTAACACTGTGTAACTTGCAAAGCATAGCTGAAAACAAAGCGTAATGGCCACCTCCCTTTCCATTACATAATTGATTGTTGGGGCGTGCATTCCGATGCTACATTACTTTTAAGGAATTTCTGGTGCCAATCATTCTTTTAATGCAGTATGCACTGGTCCATTTGTCATAATTATGTAATTAAAAAGTAAACAAATAATTAGAAGGAAAAATTAAGTTAGATTAGGGATCAAAGAAAAAGTAGTGAAACAAGGGAATAGCTAAAAAGTCGTGAGACAAGGAAGGTTGCCTATACCTGCAGGTATACTAGTGGACATTTAACCCCTAATGCCATGGTTATTGTGACCATCTCAGGCCCTCAGCAAAACCCCGAATTGTTTGCATAAGCATGTATATGGAGAAAATTGAAATTTAATTTAAAAATTGTAAAATTATGTGTGCTACAAAGAAAAAATACGTAAGTAATTATTGGATCATTACATGGAGAAGGAAGACTCAAATTGATTTAAACTATACACAATCTTATTCACCTGCTCATGGAGAGTTCGAATATCTTTAGTCCCAATGGTATGCGAGTCATGTGCGTTGTTTATGATGTGTTAAAATTAAGTGAGATTGTCGTCATTTCTTCAACCAAACTGCCTTCATACCCATATGCCCTTATTTTCAAAATCAGTTGTTGCACACTCAAACTATTGAAGGTGCGGCATTTAACCAAGTAAACATGGTGTATGCTGGTTATACATGTGTCCCCTACACATACAACATGCATGTAGATATTGCATAGTATACCAACTGAGAAAATTGCCAAGTACGTACATACATAGTGATATCCACATTTGTACACTTGTACATGTTTCTGTTGAGTGTTAAATCGATGCATTCATTTACACTAGGATCTAGCCCCACTTCTGGTGGAGGCTCTAATGGTGGAGGTTCTAGTGGTGGAAGTCCTAGTGGTGGCATGACACAACCTAATTGTTCTACAAGTTGTACAATCCAGGCAGGATATTTAGACTGCACATCACAGAGATGTTTACTTAATGGCCCTACTTGTTATAAGTGGGGAGATCCTCATTACAGGACATTTGACATGAATTCATTTGACTTTCAAGGAGACTGTGAATATGTTCTATCTCGACCATGTGACAGTGATGAGTTCATCATTACTGGTTCAAACACTGCAATAAATGAATTTGTGTCAGTAACAAGTGCAGTGAGAGTGATCTTTAGGGAAACAGAAATCTATCTTACAGAAGGTGATGATGGTATAATCACAATCAATGGTGTATTGCTATCCAACAATGGAGATGGTGAGATATACCATTCCAATGGTATAAGGGTGTACAGGACTGGTGGACGTCCTTATATTTTACTTTTAATTGGAGTTGGAATATATTGGGATGGATCACAACGAGTGGACATCACTGTTGCTACTGTTTGGCAAGGACACTTGTGTGGATTATGTGGAAACTACAACAATAATCAGAGTGATGATTTTATGCTTCCAAATGGTACACTAACTACATTTGTCAATGACTTGGGTAGTGCCTGGCTTTTTGCCAACACAACACCAACTTGTGGAGAACTCCAACCTATTCCAGTTTGTACTGATAGTGTTATGAGTGAAGCACAATCAAGATGTAATGAACTTGCTAGTGGAGTCTTCAGTGTGTGTAATAGTGTAGTAGATCCTATTAGTTTTGTTGAAGGTTGTATGTTAGATTACTGCTCATGCAGTGCAGAAGACAGAGAAGAATGTTATTGTGACAGCTTATCAGCTTATGCAGCCATTTGTTCACTCAATGGTATCATCATCTCCAACTGGAGAGATATGTTCTGTCGTAAGTTTATTGTTAAATCATGGTAAAATAAACTTTATGTGTTTCTTTTCATGTTAGCTATTGAATGTCCAGAAGGCATGGTATATCAACAGTGTGGTCCAGTGTGTCCTCTAACGTGTGATACTGATACAAATGAAGAATGTATTGATGGTTGTATTGAAGGATGTTTCTGCCAAAGTGGAAAGGTTTTATCAAATGGATATTGCATAAACCCAAGTGACTGTGGAGGTATGCATACATACTGTACTTCTGTTTTATACCATTAATCACACAACTTGTAAGATGTACTTGAGTGAGAGACGATCATAGCATTAGGCAAAAGTGTTTTATTTCATCCCAAGACCAGTTTTATATATTATTAAATAGTAATAGCATGGCCACGAAGGATTTGCCTGATATATATGTGACTGGATCTGCAAAAACCCAATGCATTTTTCGAATTCTTGTTTATCAGATATTTATATAATCTAATCAAAAACAGCCAAGCTGTAAAAAAAGGGTGCGGCCTCCAAAAAAGCCAGTGTGAAAAAAGATGTGAAATCCAAGGTGGCGGCCAAGAAATGGCTGATGGTAGGTAGGTTAATGGCAAAAATTATAATAACAATAATTCAAGTGAATTTGTGTTGCCTCCTCCAAGTTTCGTACCAAATTCACCTGAATTGTTGTTATTAAAATTTTTACCATTAACCTACCATCACAGCCATTTCTTGGCCGCCACCTTGGATTTCACATCTTTTTCATCCTGGTTTTTTGGAGACCACACCCTTTTTTACAGCTTGGCTGTTTTTGATTAGATATCACTTCTTTTCGTAATTTCATACCAAAAGCCAGCCTATGGTCAGCTTTGGGTATTTCTTTTAACTTGTATTTTTCTTTTCTATAGGGATGACGATTACTAAGAAGAAAATTGTTTTAATTGTTTAGCTATAGCTACATGCACATTTAACAATATCATTGTGTAATTATTACAATTATGTTGATTAATCATTAACTCAATACAGGATGAATTGTTGGCAGCTGAAATTGGAAATGTATAGCTGAAATTTGGAAATGTGTAGGTAGCTGAAATTTCTATAGGAAGAATCATAATATAGCTGTACTGTTAGACTACATGGTGAACAATTTGTAGGAACTCACCACAGAGTGACTTGTAACCTAACTAAACTGTACAGAAAGAATTGCAAGATAGCTGAACTTTCTACAGTATAGTTTTCTTGTTGGTAACCCTCTACAGGGTAACATGTTTCTAGCTGAACCCCCTACAGGGTGACTTGGTTCTATCTGATCACTCTACAAGGTGATTTGTTTCTAACTAATCCTTCTACGGGGTGATATGTTTCAAGTTGACCTTTCTACAGGGTGATATGAAATGTAGCTGATTTTTCTACACGGTGACTTGTTTCTTGCTGAACCCTCTACAGGGTAATGGTTTCAAGCTAATCTCTCTACAGGGTGACTTGTTTCTAACTGATCTCTCTATGGGGTGATTTGTTTCAAGCTGATCTTTCTACAGGATGATTTGAAATGTAGCTGATCTCTCTACAGGTTTTGTAGCTGACCTCTCTACAGGGTGGCCTGTTTCTAGCTGATTTCTTTACAGGGTTACTTCTTTTGTAGTTGAACTCTTTACAGGGTGACTTGTTTCTACCTGATCTATATGCGGAGTGATTTGTTTCAAGCTGATCTCTCTACAGGGTTTCTTGTTTTTACTAGCTGATCTCTCTACAGGGTGATTTGTTTCTAGCTGAACTTTCTACTGAGAGATTTGTTTGTAGCTGACCACTCTACAGGGTGACTTGTTTCTAGCTGATTTCTCTACAGGGTGGCTTCATTTTTAGCTGGACTCTCTACAGGGTGGCTTGTTTCCATACCTGATCTCTATGCAGAGTGATTTGTTTTGAGCTGATCTCTCTACAGGGTTTCTTGTTTCTACTAGCTGATCTCTCTACAGGTTGATTTATTTCTAACTGAATACTTTACAGGGTAATTTGTGTCTAGCTGAACTTTCTACTGAGAGATTTGTTTGTAGCTGAACTCTCAACAGGGTGATTTGTAATATAGTTGGATACACTACAGGGTGACTTGATCAAGCTGATCTTTCTACAGGGTGCCTTGTTTCCAGCTGATCTCTCTACAGGGTGATTTTTTCTAGTGATTTCTCTACAGCATGATTTGTTCTAGCTGATCATTCTACAGGGTGACTTGTTTCTAGCTGAACTCTCTACAGGGTGACTTGATTCTATCTAATCTTTCTACAGGGTGACTTGTTTCTACTTATCCTTCTACGGGGTAATTTGTTTCAAGTTGGTCTTTGTATAGGGTGATTTGAAATGTAGCCAAATGGGTGACTTGTTTCTAGCTAGCTGATCTCTCTACAGTGAAATGGTAGCTGATTTCTCTACAGGGTGACTTCTTTTTGGCTAAACTCTCACTTTGGTGACTTGATTCTATCTGATCTTTCTACGGGGTAACTTGTTTCTACTTATCCTTCTACGGGGTGATTTGTTTCAAGTTGATCTTTGTATAGGGTGATTTGAAATGTAGCCAATGGGTGACTTGTTTCTAGCTAGCTGATCTCTCTACAGGGTGACTGGTAGCTGATTTCTCTACGGGGTGAGTTCTTTTTGACTAAACTCTCACTTTGTTTCGAACTGATCTCTCTACAGGGTTGCTTGTTCTAGCTGATCTCAATACAGGGTGACTTGAAAAGTAGTTGAACTTTTTGCAGGGTAACTTGTTTCAACCTGATCTCTCTACAGAGTGATTTGTTTCTAGCTGATTTCTCTACAGGGTGATTTGTTTCTAACTGAATGCTGTACAGAGTGATTTGCTGATTAGTCTAGTGAGAGATTTGTTTGTAGCTGAACTCTCCACAGGATGACTTGAAATGTAGTGGAATCTCTACAGGGTGATTTTATCAAGCTGATCTCTCCACAAGGTGCTTTGTTTCCAGCTGATTTCTCTACAGAGCGATTTTTTTCTAGCTGATCTCTCTACAACGAGATTTCTTTCTAGCTGATCTTTCTACTGGGTAACAGTTTCAAGCTGATCTCTCTACAGGGTGACTTGTTTGTAGCTGAACTCTCTACTGTGTGACATAGCTGAACTCTATACGGGGTGACCTGTTTGTAGCTGAACTATCTACAGGTGACTTGTTTGTAGCTACTGTATAGGTAGCTTAACTATTTACTGGATGATTTGTTTGTAGCTGAACTCTCTACAGGTGACTTTATGTAGCTGGAATTCCTACTGAAGGACTTGCTTGTAGTTGAACTCTCTACAGGTAACTTGTTTGTAGCTGAACTCTCTAGAGAGGGATTTGCTTGTAGCTGAACACCATACAGGGTGACGTATTTGTAGCTGAATCTCTACAGTGTGAAGTTTTGTAGCTCAACTCTACTGTACGACTTGTTTGTAGCTGAACCCTATACAGGTAACTTGTTTGTAGCTGAATTCTCTACTGGGTGACTTGCTTGTAGTTGAATTCTCTACAGGATGGCTTGTTTGCAGCTGAACTCTCCACAGGGTGATTGTTTATAGCTGAACACTCTACCAGTAACTTATTACTAGCTGAATTTCTACCATTCTACAGGGTGGCTTTTTTGTAGCTAAACTCTCCACAGACTGATTTGTTTGCAGCAGAACGCTCTACACGGTGATTTGTTAATAGCTGAACTCTCCACAGGGTGATTTGCTTGTAGTTGAACTCTATACTAAGTGATTTGTGTGTAGCTGAATTCTATAATGGGTAACTAGCTTGTAGCTGAACTTCACAGGGTGAGTTGTTTGTAGCTGAACTCTCTACAGGGTGATTTGTTTGTAGCTGAACTCTCTACTGGTGGACGTATTTGTAGTTTAACTCTCTACAGGCTACTAGTTTCTAGCTGATCTCTGTATTATATGGTGGCTTTTTGTAGCTGAACTCTCCACAGGATAATATTTTGCAGCTAAACTCTCTGCTGGGGGACCTATTTGTAGCTGAACTCTCTACAGGCTACTTGTTTTTAGCTGATCTCTCAATAGGGTGGCTTTTTGTAGCTGAATACTCCACTTATGGTGATTTGTTTGTAGCTGAGCTCTCTACTGGGTAACTTTTTTTGCAGCTAAACTCTTTACTAGGTAACTTGTTTTAGCTGAACTCTCTACTGGGTGACTTGTTGCATAGCTGAACTCTTTAAACAGTGAGATAATTGAACACTCTAAGTACTAACGATGCTAAATGCTCTAATATAGGGTGACCAGCTGTTAGAGTATTTCTATCTAGCTTTTGCTACAAGTAGTTCGATTTCGAATCATAACTAAGTGGTTTGCAATCCGATTCTTCTGTACTACTGCAAATACTTTCTATGATGATTATTCCAGCTACAGATCGATTTTCAGGTCATTGCTCTAAGCAGTTTGCCGGTAGGCATGAAAACTAATAGTTTTTTTATTCATAAAATTCGATTGCATAATTGAGACATAGGTTGGGTTTTTGTGTCATATCTCGATGGCCTTTATCTGGATTCCTTCCAAACCACAAAAAGGCACTCCTACAATGGTTACTACATCTACATAGCAATTTTCAGCTCATTCCGTCAAGGAGTTTACCCTGTGGGCATGACAGAAGTTCGATCTTATTTTACACAAATAGTCGGTCATAACTCCATGAATGTTCATTGGATTCCGACCAAATGTGTTACTGAGATCTGCCTTAATGAGCCCTTTAAGTGTACAAAATGTCAGCTTGATCGGAGTACGCGTTTGTATTTTATGACAGATTTTGCAAAGTGTGCAAAAAGAAGCAGTAGAAGAAAAAAACGAATGGAAAAAACCTGAAACTTTGGCCGCTTGTATCATAGATAATATACCCTAAAGGGATTAGTGACAAACTTAGCAACGCGTACTGACATCTCGGCGAATCCTCGTTACGGTTGTACGCAGACCCGCCCACAAATTAAAGCGCTTTTTTGGTTGCTACTGTCTGCTACTATAGCAAGGACAGTGTTCAGCTCGTTCATCGCGGCTGCTACTTCATAAGTTGTTCGTAATATCGTATTCTACTTACTCTTGAAAGATTCTCATGTAAGTATTCTTACTTATGCTCACATGGAAAGCTGAAAGAATTATGTAAATTATGACATGATGCAAGGGGTCCGCCCACAAGCACTTTTGTAGTTTTTTCTAAGTAACAAGTGATATTTATAGAAAGAGAATTGTTTCAGTGCAAGCTTACAACTCCAAGAAGTGTAATTATCACTTTAATATTTCAAAACTTCCTTGTTTTGGTAAAGTATTTTGAGTGAAATGAAAATAGGTTTCGTAGTTTTCACTCCCTCATAGTAGCAATTTATCAAACATGCCTGTGAACATGTGAATAACTTTGTTTAGTGAGTGTAATTTAGTGAGTGTAATTAACACAATGATTAATTAACATTGTACTAATAAAGTTGTTTTTAAGGTTACCTGGTAAAGGTAGCCATAGGGCATATTCCTGGTGACTATAGTGATAATATGTACATGCAAGTACAGTAATTACAGGCATAGCTATTTGCATGTGTACTAATGGGATAAAGGAAGGTGTTAATGGGAAGACAACACAAGAACTGGGAAGAGAAACAACAGGCGTTAATACAAAGACGAAGTTTTGCCAGGATCTCCTAGAGGTATTTTTTAGTAAACAGTGTGCTCAAGGAGGATGCAATGACAATCCAACAAGCCATCAGTTTTTAAAGAATACTGGTGTCAATACAAATTCAGGAAACTGTGGCAACAGACCCTGCACATGGAAACTACAGAAAGAGACCATTACTTCAAGATGCTGAAATCGATGAAACACCACTACCACAAAGAAAGCATGGTTAACCATAGAAACAATATTATTATTACTGCTATAATAATCATACTGTATTATATATAATATCACAAAGTATACGATATTGCTTCATAATTTCTTTAACTCTTTACGGAGTCCTTTCTTTTTCTTACTATTGACACACGACAAGTGTTTGTACTCGGCCTTCTACTCATCATTTTGTATGCTATTGCTTACAACATCCCAGTATCACTCTTTACAACTCCCAGTATTTCTCTTCCGGATGACTGTACAGTGGCATTTACTTCCTGAGTTCTTAATCTCACTTGCATAGCTTTTTCAATTTCTTTAAATGGCAATGAAAAAGACATCATGTTATTTACTTCACATAGTCCGCCTCTGTTAATAATCCATAAAAGATGTCACTGGATGCATAGAGTCTTCATTGTTTCTATTCAAGCATACCACAAATGTTGTGTACTTCTCCCCATTCTGCTTCAAAAAAAAAGTTACTTTGCCACATATCCACAAGCATACCTCATACATTCTCTTCACCCACTTTTAATTCGGTTGGTGTTTCAGCTGGTTGTTCCACGTGTGTCTTGAACATAGCTGTCAGTATTTCTTCCAAAATTTGCTGGTTCGTTAGTTGCATCACTAACGGTTCTGTCATGATATGAGGACAGCTTAATGCTTCCAATTTTGTGTGTATTTTGTTGGCCCGTAGCTACGTCTGCAAATTCCATCCATATCATTTCTCAAAGTTGTGCTGGTGACCGTGTTGTTGGCTTACTTACATGTAGCACTGACTGCACTATAGATATTAGGGCATCGGAGAAAGTCTTAAAGTATTCCTGACCGTCTTCTTTCTTTAAGATGTGAAGCAACTCCAGGACGTATTCCTTTTTCTTCCAGTCCTAGCTGTCTCCACAGCTAATTCGCCTCTAGTACAGACCTTCTCGAGTGAACTGTGCACCTGACTGGCTTCATTCATTAGCTCCCTCTACACATAGATACTTAGCTCTACAGTACTTGCAATGTCTCATCATAGGTCTCATGGTACTTGGTTACCATCGTTACATCATGTTTACATTAGCGCACTACGTAATACTTCCACGTGACCATAACGAGGATTGTCAAACGGTTGTTAAGCGCATCACTAATCCCTGTTAGGGTATATTATCTATGCTTGTATCTCAGAAATGGCTGGGACAATTTTCTTCAAATGTCGTATGTAGACTCCCCTACCGTGCGGGAACTTCTGTAGCAACTTTGGTTTCAATCGGATAATGGATCACGGAGCTACAAATGTGTGAAAATCACGTTTACTTTCTTCCTGTTAATATACTCATGGTGTGGTGCACCAGCTTCTTGGGCTGCACGACACACTACCGCATGTCTTGATACAAAGCCAAATGCATGCTCTGGCAATGTTCTTTTGGAGTTGCAGCCCCACAAAGTAGCAACAACAGAAAAATTGATTTGTACAGAAAATAATTATAGGCACTTACTAAACTGGTTGTAAATTACGAGTAGAATGACCCATGGAGTTGAAATTAGCATCACTGTGTTTGCCATGAGTTGGGGAATCGATTACTGGGTAAGTTTTTCCTTGTATCGCATTTCTTCACTACATACAAAGGCAAAATTAATCAATCGTGTACTATCATTTAGATGTGATGTAAACAACTGGATAAAGATTTTCTAGCTCCCCTTGAGTAGACAAATGTGATGATATCCAGATTTTTATCGTTAGCTCCTATCTTCACTAATAACAAAATATTCAAAAAGTTTAATAATATGCAAGTATTTCACCCATTACGTTCAATGCTTTATGCTGTTAATTTAGGCTTGCACAATTGTGCCGGTTTTTTGCAGATCCGGTCACATTTGCTCAAGCCCTAAGGCATAGGCATGTATATCAGGTAAATTCTGAGTGACCATGGTGTAAGTACGTAATATATACCACTCAGGTCTAATAGGTGAAAGACAAACCTACATTCACCTCATTTGTTTCATATACAGTTATCTACATATCAATGGTGAGTGAAAAGCATGGGCTATAATACTCACAAAATATCATTCGTACACCATACAGCCTGTAAACAGCATTTTTCTGAAGAAGTGATTGTGGGTTTTGTTGATTTTAGTGATACCATATTTTGTCATCTAACCCAGTTTAAGGACACCTATGTGAGTAAGTTATTTAGCTTAAATAACTACATAACAGTATAAGTTACTGACCTTGAGAACATCTGAGCTATCTTGTCATGTGGTTGAACATTTGATGTGTAGAAAAACAATCCTAATATCATGAAAACGATTATTTAGTGATGTCTGGTTGCTGAATTATACTTTACTACGTTTTCCTTCAAGAGAACATACCTCGAACTAACATATTACAATTCATGCTGAACTCAAACCCACAATGTAAATTTTAAGCAGCTCAAAAATTAATATAGAATCAAAGGGACAAATGCTTTGTGCTGCCTCAGCATCAATAAAGGCATTTGTGGTCAGGGCTATATCATGAAAATATCGCCATGGCGGTCATGGAAATAATTATGAAGAACTGTACACTTAGTGATAGAGTATGAAAGTTTCCACATAGTTAGTACACATAATTGAGAAGTGGGACTATTGCTGAATTGACCTTTGGAGTCTGTTACACCTCACTTTATGTGTGACCTTTGTCTATATCAAGACACACGGTAGTGTGTCGTGTGACCCAAGAAGTCGGAGCGCCACACTGTGTGTATATTGACAGGAAGAAAGAAAATGCGATTTTCACACATATGTATCTCTGTGATCCCTTATCCAATTGAAACCAAATTTGCTGAGTACCATACAGGTAGGGGAGTCTACATACCAAATTTGAAGGAATCACTCCAAGATACGAGTGGCCAGAATTTCGTTTTTTAATTTCTTCATTTTTTCTTCTTCATTTTGTACACTTTGCAAAATCCATCATAAAACACCAATGCATGCTCCAATCAGGCTAATATTTGGCACACTTAAAGGGCTCATTAAAGCAGATCTTAGTACGATGTTTGGTAGGAATCCGATGAAGATTCACGGAGTTATGACCAATTATTCACGTAGAACTTCTGTCATGCCCACAGGAGAAACCCTAATGAGCTGAAAATTGCTGTGTATATGGAGTAGCCATCATAGGAGTGCCATTATGTAAAGGCCATTGAGATATAACACAGAACCCGACCTGTGTCACAATTATGCAATCAAGTTTCATGAATTTAAAAACTATTAGTTTTCATGCCTACCAGGAAAGCCTCTTAGAGCAATGAGCTGAAAATCAGTATATAGCTGGAATAAGCATCATAGAAAGTCCTTGCTGTAGTACAGAAGAATCGGATTACAAACCACTTGTTATGATTCGAAAGCAAACTACGTGTAGTGATACGTTACCTGTAGCAAAAGCGAGATCGACTCAAGATACTCTAATAGAACAGTCACCATGCAGCTACAAATAAATCATTGTAATGATTCAGGCCATTACAAGTCACCCTCAGGGGCGGATCTAGGATTTCAGAAGGGGGGGTGCTAACATAATGGTTGGTTGGCTAAGAAAAGCGACAACTGGTTAATACAACTATAGCTATAGTGTGTGAAACACTCAGTATGTGGAGCATGCTCTATCTAGGGGTGTCTGGGGGCATGCCCCCTTAGAAAATTTTTGCAAATTTAGCCTATTCAGTATTAAAATTTAGCAATATTTTTGACTGAAAAATGATGCCACTTTGTTTAAGTGATTCACAATGCTTGTAAAGCATTGTGAGTCATGTAAGTGGAATAATGATGAAATGACACCAATATTCCAGAACAGTTGTAATACTAGCTGTCATATAAGGGCACAGCTAGTAACTAAAAATATATTCTTTACATAAAGAACAGGAAGGAGAAGGATGCAGTTATACATGATCTATACTTATTATTAATACTTGCCATTAATTTTGTGTTTGAAATACCTTAATTTAGTGGTACATTAAATTTAGCAATTTTAGAGTTTGGTTTTTATCTAATTGATTACATCAATTCACGAATTAATAAAATTTATATGGTAAATTCATCAATATACAAGATCACTAAATTTAGTGCATTGCTTTGCTCAAGGTATCAAACCAACAGTAACAATGAAGAGAGGGCTTGAGAGGGCAAGTATACACTCACCATGCAGTGTGTAGAGTACACTTACGTAGAATTTTCCAGCTAGGGGGTCTGGGATTCTGGAGTGATGCTTCCTCTGGAATTTTTTGGAATATAGCTATCACAAGATTGAATCTGGAAGCTATTTTAACCAAATACTCTGAAAGATTGTGGATGGATGAGTTCAATTGTACGCAATTTAAAAAAAACAACAGAACTACACTATGTACACCTTTAAAAATGCTATTGGACTACAAGGCAATACATAATAGTGGACTGTCAAAGACATACACAGGATTGGATCTTAAGGTCACTGTAGAGATTTAAAATGTACACAAAAAAATAGCTTCAACTTTGTAGTATATATAGCCACAGACTGTTCTGTTACTATTTCAATCTGACTTTTTAAACTATATGGCCCCACCATATTAATTTTTTATAATCAGAGTCGAAATTCACTTACATATACAACTAGTTTTTGGCCATAACTAACCCCTTATAATGTGACAACGTAAATGCTGTGGTATCATCTGAGCTTATAAAGTTGAGCTTCAGGAGGTTTGGGAGTGCAAGCCCTGTATGACATTAAATTTTATTAGCTTCAATTGATGTTAGATTCAGATAATTGCAGCAAGGAAATTTGGTACTGATAAAGCAAAAACAAACAGTTCTCAGATACTACAGTTTTGTTAACTGTATACATGAACTGTTTTACTTAAGCATGTCAACTCAAGCATCAATGTAGCAACAACTGAAAATACTCACTATAATATTGACAGAAGTTGTTCTCAGAAAGTGATTAGTATATGGCAGGATGTTTGGAGCAATGGTAAGATAGCAGTGCACAGGTCAAGAAAACACACTAGCAACTTCTTGAAAAAAACATTGTGATGGGTGTTCTATTAAGAGTAGTTGACTGTTCTATTAGAGTATTTCGATTTTTAGCAGCTTTTAGGTTAAATCTCACACCACAAATATAATTTGAACCCCTCTTAGTAATTCTAAGTAAAGATTAGTCGTTCTCCCTTTTCTTTCCATCTTTTGATTACCCATGCATATGTATAAGATGCAATTGCATCTATACTGCAACTTCTAGAGGCTTTCTAGCTTGCACTTGGTAAAATTTTGGAGGGGGGGTGCTTCAGCACCGCAAGCATCCGCCCTAAATCCGCCCTTGACCCTGTAGGGAGATCAGCTTGAAACCAATTCACCCTGTAGAGAGTTCGATTCAGCCACAAACAAATCACCTTGTACAGAGTTCAACACTACAAGCAATTAAGTCTCCCTGTAGAAAGATTAGCTAGAAACAAGTCACCCTGTAGAGAGATCAGCTAAAAAAAATCACCCTGTAGATAGTTTAGCTAGAAAAAGGTCACCCTGTAGAGAGTTCAGGTACAAACAAGTCACCCTGTAAAGAGTTCAGCTACAAACAAATCACCCTAGTGATATCAGCTAGAAAAACTTACCCTGTAGATAGATCAGCTACAAACAAGTCACCCTGTAGAGAGTTCAGCTACAAACAAGCTACCCTAAAGGTTCAGCCACAAACAAATCACCCTGTAGACAGTCCAGCTACAAACAAATCACCCTGTAGAAAATTCAGCTACAAACAAATTACCCTGTAGATCACTTTTGCCCTTGGCAGCTGAAATCACATAAAGCTACAGTATAATACAGCATCACTACACTCGTTCAGTAGATATAAAGCACTGGAGAATAGTCTTAAGCCTACTAATTAGTCAAAAGTGCTAGGCACTTACTGTACCTCCTGCTACTTATGCAGTGTCACCTTCACTCTTCCCAAATGCAATTTATTGGAACACAATAACATGCTTTGGTGTGGGCATATAGAATTTGAACACACTAATTAGACCTAACACGCTTTAACATTAAAGATAACCCAAACTAACCTGTAGCCTGTCTGTGGTTATTATCATAGCTCGATAAACTGAAAGCTACATGCTTGGTGTTGGACCAATCTTGTAGAATATGCAAAATCAATGACATCATACTAATTGATTGCATAATGTGTAAACTAGTTTGGCAGGTTTAGGATCACAAGACCCGTTCAGATACATTATGTCAGCAGAGAAAAATCAGTCAATATTTTTATACAGTGTGTATGTAGATGACTGGCATAGAGGAAAGCCTGAGAACAGTCAGCAATGAATCAACTATTTTCAATGATGGATTTAGAGGAGTTCAAGGTTTCCATGGAACTCATTTAAAACTTGCTTCCCCAACAGCTGAGACTTTAATTGCATTTTGCAGTGTGTGCCTAAAATTAATAGTGTGCATGCTCAGTTCTCTATGAATAAAAAAAGACATAATATTACATGAAGCTTTTCTAATGGATAATTAATTGATTACACCAGCTATTATAACTCTGCAGCTGTTGTACTGGGGTGCGGTGTCACACTGTATAGCTAATTCGCCCTGTAATTATTAAAAGTAAAGTTGGATTACTTGACAATGCAAAAGGTTTAAGTTTTATAACAGTTATAGCGCAAATGTTTATCAGGATGTCACGCACAAGAATGTTTGCATTTGTGTACAGGTAGCAGTTACATGCATCTTTAAAATCATTACCAAATGTTAACTAGTGTAAAAATAATTTTGAAAAATTAAAACATGGGAATAGGGATCGCTGAAAAAAGTAAAGAAACAGGAGTCAAACAAGCCAGCATGTAAAACACACAGAGATCTCTATTTGAACTCAATGGATATGGTAGAAACTAAGGAAAAACAGTAGTTTCTCCTTAAATCAGGGGCAGATAAATACTGAGAGTGCTTCTGTATAAATGTTTATTTGAGTCCAGATAGAGATATGTGTGTGTTTAACATGCTGGCTTGTTTAACTCTTGTTTGTTTACTTTTTTCAGCGATCTCTATTCCTTGTCTTAATTTTTCAAAATTATTTTTACACTAGTTTGTTTACTTTTATAATGGATAGCTAGCTAACATGATAATAAGAGGTGCTGGTGGTGCATGATATTATTTAGTATCAAGTCAGTCATCATGTACATTAGATATTAATTAGTTATCTAATACTATCATATGGAGTTTTAACTAGTTAAACTAGGTTAATGTTGCAGTCGAGCATGTGTGAGTGTATTATGATAGTGACTAACCTGAAGCTCCACCATGACTGGAGGGAAGATTGGGAAGGCACACACGTGAGAAAGATGGACAATAATTTTGAGAATAACATTGTGCATGCGTTACAAGAAAAAGGAGCGTGGAGAGGTGTTAGAACACATGGTGCTACATGGCATAGTGAATCTTGTCCCACCCACACCACTCCTCTCATATTAGTATTTTAGAAGATGATAATCACAAAGGGATTGTTGGGTGGGGTTTAATGTGATGTATTGCCCGAAAAAACAAATTAACGGGGGTGTGGGGAGATGAAGCATGCACCACAGACAGTCCCAGCAGGGAGCTTAGTAAATCCCCCCATTTTTTCCCTTGTCTTCCATCTTGAGGCTAGCTCAGGGTGTGACAGTGCAGGGTTTCTATTAGGAAAGTTGTGGCATGCGGAAATTCTTGTGGCTTCAGAGAATGTTAGAATCCCCAAGCATTCCTACCTCCAAGCCTTTGTAGTAAAACATGCTGTATACATCATGTAAAATTGTTGAAAAGGGGCCTATTTGAAAATTAATAGGAGAATCCATGGAACCCTGCACACCTACCAAAACAACCACCATCTGTTGACAGTGGCAACCCGCTCACAACAGGGTAAGCCCTGCTGACCGGGTTAAACTGACAAGCAACATTAAATCAGTGTTATCAAACATCAATGTACTGTTACGGTACAACGTGTTCAACTCTTAATAACGCCCAGCTCATCCTAGGTGCATGCGTATTCAATAATACCATCACACACCCCCCCATAAAGGAGAGGGATACAACAACAAAAATGTGAGGCCTAGGTACAAGTGATGATTAAAAGAAGAATATAATACATAAACTCATGGGCCTAATACAACCAAAAACACTAGCATGCAGTTTACAAAAGGTACACCATGTGAGTTAAAGTCCTCTGGACAGAGTGTCTGCCACAACATTTCGTCTTCCAGGAATGTGGGTAATATTAAGGTTGTACTCTTGTAGGATCAGGCTCCATCGTAACAAACGTTGATTATTATTCTTGACACGATTGAGGAAAACCAGAGGGTTATGATCAGTATAAATGTCTATTGGAAACTTAGCTGGCATAACATAAAACTCAAAATGCTGCAGTGCTAGTATCAAGGCCAGAGCTTCCTTTTCACTAGTAGAGTAATTTCTCTGAGAACTGTTAAATTTCTGGGAAAAGTAACCGATTGGGTGTTCAAGTTTCTCAGCACTATCTTGCATCAGAACAGCTCCTAGTCCCAAATCGCTAGCATCAACATGTATAAGAAATGGTTTCTCAAAGTCCGGCATGGCTAGTACAGGCGCAGTGGTGAGTAACCTTTTAACCTTGTCAAATGCTGCTTGCTGATCTTCCTTCCAGTTAAACATCTGTTTCTTCTGTAAGAGTTGTGTCAAAGGCTCGGCAACTACTGCAAAGTTTTTACAAAACTTGCGATAATATCCAACCATTCCCAGAAATCTCATCAACTGACTCTTGTTGGTGGGTACAGGGAAACTAACAATGGCTTTCACCTTGGCCTGAATGGGTTGGATCTTCCCCTGACCAACAACATGTCCCAAATAAGTGACGCACACCTGGCCAAATTCACTTTTGGCTAAATTCACTGTAAGTTGAGCTTGCCTGAGGCGGATCAGAAAAGCCTTCACTCGTTGCAGGCGTTGTTCCCATGTACTGCTAAAGATAATAAGGTCATCAATATATCCCTCAACTCCCTCTAAATCAGCTATAACTCGGTGAATCATCCGCTGAAAAGTAGCAGGCGCATTCTTCATCCCAAAAGGCATTACCTTGCATTGATAAAAACCTGCTGGGGTAACAAAAGCTGATATCTCTCTAGCCCGTGGAGTCAAAGGTACCTGCCAGTATCCTTTTAGTAAGTCAAATTTACTAACATAGTTTGAACTGCCAACCTTATCAATGCAGTCTTCTACTCGTGGGATAGGATAAGAGTCAGCTTTAGTTACCATGTTTACTTTACGAAAATCTGTGCAGAACCTGTAACTTCCATTACCCTTAGCAACCAGTAAACAAGGGGAGCTCCATTCGCTCTGACTCGGCTCGATGATGTTATGTGCCAGCATATAATCTATTTCCTTCCTCATTGCCTCAGGTTTCACTGGGTTCACACGATATGGATGCTGCTTAATTGGGCAAAAATCCCCCACATCCACATCGTGTGATACAATAGGTGTCTGTTTTGGTACATCAGGAAATACATCTGTGAACTCCATGATCATTGAAGAAAGTTGTTCTTGTTGTGAGCAGGATAGGTGGTGTAGCTTGCTCTTAAGGTTAGCTAGCACTTCAGAATTCTTCAACTTCATGCTGTCATTTGTGATGTTGTCACATATGGATGGGCTCTCACCAACTTCTGTAACTCCTTTCTTGGCGACTAGGACTGGAGCAGGATGGTTAACTGGTCGAACACCACTCTCGGATCTTTCAATATATGGCTTCATCATATTTACATGACATAAACGCTGTAACTTTCGCCTGTCAGGAGTGTTGATAACATAGTCCACCTCATTGACTTTCTTAGCTACCAAATATGGACCAAAATACCTTGCTTGAAGAGGGTGGTTCTGAAGGGTAACAATACAAGCACTTTGTCTCCAACACTGAAATGACGTTGCTTGGCATTCTTATCATACCACAGCTTCATCTTGGTCTGGGATGATTTCATGTTCTCTTGAGCGAGCTCACAGGCTACTGTTAGCCTATTGCGAAGATTACACACTTGGTCTAACAAATTGAGGGGTTCCTCTTTCAGCCAGCTTTCCTTCAACACCATAAGAGGCCCACGAACAGTACGTCCAAAAACTAATTCAAATGGGCTGAAGCCCAGTGATTCCTGAACTGCTTCACGTACTGCAAAAAGTAGCAAGTGGATTCCTTGATCCCATTGCTTCTCATATTGAAAACAATAAGCACTAATCATGTTTTTTAATGTTTGGTGAAAACGTTCAAGTGCTCCTTGTGATTGTGGATGATATGCGGCTGATTTACACTGCTTAATGCCCAACTGATAAGTGGCCTGCTGCATGACATTCGACATAAAATTAGAACCTTGGTCTGATTGAACCAAGGTAGGAAGACCAACGAATGAGAAAAACTTGACAAGGGATTCTACGATTCGGTGTGCTTTAATGTTGCGAAGAGGGATAGCCTCTGGAAAACGTGTAAACCTGCACACGATTGTAAGTAAGTATTGATTTCCAGATTTAGTCTTGGGCAGAGGACCAACACAGTCTATAATAATCTCACTAAACGGTTCACTGCAAATTGGGATCGGTTTGAGAGGTGCCACAGGGATCATTTCATTAGGTTTTCCAACCATCTGGCACACATGGCAGGACTTGCAATATTCAGAAACATCTTTTCTCAGATGTGGCCAATAAAAATGATTCAGGATTTTCGCATATGTTTTGTTAACACCTAGGTGGCCGGCCATTGCTGACTCATGTGCTAGACTCAAAATCTCTCCCCTATACTTCTTTGGCATCACAATCTGGTGAGCAACTGTCCACTCTTCGTCAGTTGGAACATCTCGTGGTCGCCATTTTCGCATCAGTACTCCTGACTTCCAGTAAAAACATTGTCCATGTTTGCTGGCTTCATCTTCACTAATTGCATACTGCGCTAATTGAGCAACTTCACCATCACTTTCCTGATCAGCTATCAGTTGACCTCGGGAGGCAGAAACATTACTAATTTCTTCTACTGGGGTAGAAACATGCTTTGCCGGTTGTCTGGAGCTGCTCTCTAACTGCTGACTGTGCTCAGTTTCTGCTGTGGTACTGGGAGCAGTACTGGACTTCTCATCACCTAAGTGTCGGTCAGCTTGTGATTGAGCGCGACGTACAGCTGCTCGTGTAACCACACACGCTGGGAATGTCTTGCCAAGTCCATCATCGGCAGAGGTTAAACACAGTACATTGCTAACGTCACTAATAACCTGTGGATCGGGTTGAACTCTACCACCTGCTAGGTCGTTTCCAAGTATCAGGGAGATACCTTCGACTGGCAAAGTAGGCCTTATACCTACTATAACAGGTCCTGACACTAATTCTGATTGGAGGAATATCTGGTGAAGTGGGACATTGATCACATCCAGCCCTATGCCTTGTATCAGTACACCAGATCCAATAGAGGTTTTCTCAGAGAGTGGCAGTGTGTTATCTACCAACAGGGACTGAGTGGCTCCAGTATCACGTAAAATTTTGACTGCAACAGTTTCTCCATCCTCTGAGAGGGACACATAACCTTCAGATACAAATGGGTGATAATCAGTCGAGGAAGGTGATTCATCACTATTCTTGACTGGAGGGACATTACGAATGACAGGAGAGTTAACTGTACTGACCAAAAGATCACCAGAGGGATTATTTCTCTTCCGTTCCAAAGTCCAGCACTCTGAAATCACATGACCGCGACGCTTACAGTAGTTACATATGGGCCCTCCAGAGCCACCTCTAGACTGACGTGGTCTATGACCGTCTGCTGCATTACCAGCTGACTTGGGTTTTGTGGGAGTACCACTATGGCTATTGCTGCTGGATGGGTCATCTTGTGGTACACTACCACGAATACTACTAGGAGCTACGAAAGAGCTTCGGTGGGTTAATGAGTAGTCATCAGCAAGGGTAGAAACTTGTTGGAGATTGTCTGCTTTCTGCTCTTCAATGTAAGTCTTGACATTATCAGGTAAACAACTCTTAAATTCTTCAACTAAAATCATCTGACGAAGTTTCTCATACTCTTTTGCTACTTCCTTTGATGTGCACCAGCGATCAAATAAAGCTTCTTTTGTGCGGGCAAATTCTGTGTATGTCTGCTTCTCATCCTTTCTACACTTCCTGAAATTTTGTCTGTAAGCTTCCGGTACAAGTTCGTATGCCTTCAAAACAACCTGCTTAACATGATCGTACTGTGAACTTTGCTCAACACTTAAAGCAGAATATACTTCTCTGGCTTTGCCAGTTAGTACACTTTGTAGTAACACCATCCACACTTCCTTTGGCCATGCTAAACTTGTTGTCACTTCCTCAAAATGGAGGAAGTACTTGTCTACTTCTTTTTCTTGGAACTGTGGCACAAACTGTATATGTTTACTTACATCAAATGTTGTGGCTTCAGGGGATTTAACTGGTGTAACAACAGCTTTCTCTAATTCTTTTATCTTCAACTGCACAGACAATTCCTTCTCTCTAACCTCAAGTTCACGTAGTTTCAGCTGGCTTTCTCTTTCCCGCTCGCGATCCTGCAATTCTAGGCGTTTAAGCTCGAGTACGTTGTTATCCACAGTTTTCGTAGGCACGTCATCAATGGTTTCTTCAGGAACTAATTCTTCGTTGACTAGATATTCCATAACCATCTTACAAAGTTTGTCCTTTCTAGTCATGGTGGTAGTTAATAGTTTAAAGTGCGTGGCGATTTGTTGCAACTGTCCCTTCTTCAAAGTTCGAACAACTTGTAACGAAGGTTCATTAACAAAAGTGTCCAAGTTAAACTCTGCCGACATCTTGTACGAAATATTAGAATACAATAAAATAGCTCGACTTCACCGAAAATCTGTCAGTAAGAAACAAAAGAACAACAAAGAGCGACAACAATACGACGGAATACCTTTGCGGGTACCGTTAACCCGGTACCAAGGACTTTAAGTGATTGGTTAGAAATAATGGCGGATGCCTTGGTGAAGTCCACTCTTAAAGCAAAGGTGAATGACTGTCCTGCACACAAAGACAGCTGATGCAATGACTTCTTTTGTCGTCTATGTTGATTAGAAGATCGGTTCTCGGCGCGTCGGCTCCCGGACAAGCCCCCAAGTTTGTTACGGTACAACGTGTTCAACTCTTAATAACGCCCAGCTCATCCTAGGCGCATGCGTATTCAATAATACCATCACAGTACTGATTGTTTCTTTACTATTAAATATATACTTTGTGTACTACACAGCTTTGATATATCCAACTACGTATAAGCAACACATAGCATGCTGTGTTTAGCAGTAGTATGGCTTCAGTTAGGTGATCACAGTAAGTCAAGTACCCAGTGGTACACAACACATTGCTGCTCTGGTATGAACTTAATAATTACTGTAGTTAATAAAATGTAGGAAATGATAAGGTTTCCAAATGAACATGTTAATGTGAATACCGTAAATCAGGAAAATTTCAGCGTAGAAAATTTTCAAAATTTCAACGCTACATATTTTCATCGCTAGCATAATCGACAAAAAATTTTGACAGAATACGTTAATATTTGTATGCACAAATTATCCGTATAATAGTTAAAAATAATTCATTGTTTGAATTTTTGTCGATGCAGCCAGCGACGAAAAATTTTTGACAATAAATTTTTCCTGATTTATGGTAGATTGGATACTTATTAACACATATTACCACGTTGGTTACCCTTGCAGAAACTAAGTCAGAATATCAATGGCAAAGTACACCTAAAAGAAGCAACTTTGCTTGAAAGTAGATGTTAACATTGTAATATGCATTTAAAAGTAGGTCATGGATGTGAAGAAAGACATAGGAAGGAAAGTTATGTAGTTTTTATCCCCAAAAAGTACTTACATGTTTCTCTAGCCCTGTAAAAAAATAATAAGAATAATGATGAACCACCTTAGAAACCTTTTCCAACATCAAGAGAAGCCTTAGAAGTTAATTTGGAAAAGGTTTAGGTCCACTAGCAAAGATGAAGTCAAAAGGACTTGATAAAAGTACTTTTTTAAAGAACTGAAATCTGCCATTTTGAGCCATTTTGTTCATCTTAATTTTTTCCCACAGGTTAGAGCACAATGTGAGTACTTTTTGGGGATATAAACTACATAACTTTCCTTCCTATGTCTTCCTTCATGTCCATGACCTATTTTTAAATGCATATTACAATGATAAAACCCATTCTTGAGCAAATTTGCTTCTTGTAGGTTCACTTTACCATTGCTTCTGACTTAGTCTCTGCAAGGGTAACCAACATGTTAATTGTGTTAATAAGTATCCTATATATTCATGTTAACACATTCATTTGGAAACCCTATATCATTACCTATGTTTAACCACAGTATATTAAGTTCATACCAGAGCAACAATGTTGTTGTGTGCCACTGCGTACTTGACTTACTGTGATCACATAACTGCACAAGTATGCATGCCTACATGATAAATCTGAAGCCATACTAATGCTGACCACAGCATGCTGTACACTGCCTATAGTTGGATATGTCTGAGCTATATAGTACAAAGTACATTCAATAGTAAGAAAACAATACACTGGTGTTTGCTAACTCTGATAATATAAACTGACTACTTAACAGCTATATACTGTACATGACTGACTTTGATATACATGTTTAGTACTGTGTAATATCAAGCACCACCAACACATCTTATTATCATATTAGCTATCCATAAATGGATTTATAAAAAGTAAACAAACTAGTGTAAAAGTGATTTAAAAAATTTAAACATGGGAATAGAGATCGCTGGAAAAAGTAAAGAAATAAGAGTCAAACAAGCCAGCATGTTAAACACACACAGATCTCTATTTGGACTCAATGGATATGGTAGAAACTAAGGTACTATCTCCATAAATCAGGGGTAGATAAGTACTGAGAACGCTTCTGTATAAATGTTTATTTGAGTCCAAATAGAAATCTCTGTGTGTTTAACATGCTGGCTTGTTTGACTCTTGTTTCTTTACTTTTTTCAGCGATCTCTATTCCCATGTTTTAATTTTTTTTAAATTACTTTTACACTAGTAATAATAAGAAGATGAACAAAATGGCTCAAAATGGCAGATTTTAGTTCTTTAAAAAGTACTTTTATCAGGTCCTTTTGATTTCCAAATTAACTTCTAAGACTTCTTTTGAGGTTAGAAAAGATTTCTAAGGTGGTGTTTAGTTGAGTGTTCTATTAAGATATTGGAAAAAACATAGGTGATCTCTATTATGAACCACTACCATAGTTCATGCTATTGCATTGTCAGGTAATTACCAATAGAACCACAATAAGCCATCTGTCTCAAGCTTCTCTTGTTTACTTGTCAACCACCATCTTATGATGGTAGCTGTTTTGGCAAGCGTGCAGGTTACTTGTTCTCCTTTATGATTATGCAATATTACCACTGATACTGTAAGATCAGCCACAAATTGTGACTCCACTGATTGCATGAGGCTTAGGGGCGGCATTCCCAACTTGAGCCATAGAAATTTCTAAGGCCATCCTAACAATCCTTATTAAACCCTGCACTATCACACCCCAAGGCTTGGGGATGGAAGAACTACTCTTGGGAACTGGACTTGGGTCTCTCACTTCAATGTCTGTGCCTTTCCTCCCCTGATAATCTCACAATCCCATGCCATAAAGGTATTTTTATTGATTTATTTTTATTATCATCTTTCTTATAACAACACAACTGGTTCGTTTATGGTGATTTCAATGTAGTCTCATAGTCCTAGAAGTAGGCTTTGGGAGGGGACTAACTTTATCCTGCTGGCTAAATGGTTGATGCAACCTGTATTACAGGTGGTATTTCCTTCACATGGATTTGTAATGATTTCCAGCTAATACCTAGTACCTCTAGTGCTGTGATACATAGCCTTTAAATACTCTCTAATGCTTGCTAGCTGTGATGTTACTACACATAGTACACAAGCACAAACAAATTATCTCCCTCCATTAATTTAGCTTTGTTTAAGTAAATTCCAAACACCTATGTGTCAAAAAATTTCTGGGGGAGCATCTCCCCTCCAGATGCATGCTTTGCATGCATGGTGAGTGTGTTTGTACATACCTGCATGTCAACCTTATACACTTGAAACCCCTTTTACAAATTTCTAGATCCACCACTGCTTTTACACTCCTACAGTTCATACTAAAGAACATTATTTAATGAAAAACAGTACACAGCCAATCAATGCTATACACTGTTTGGACAGATGTTACTTTAACTTTATATTATAGATGTGTCTATATGCTTTGAGACACCAATGCAGTTCATCCATGAAGGAAGTGCCCTAGCAACATTTACATTGGTTGTCAGTTATCCACTATCAAACTATTTTACACTATCAGTTATTTCCAGTGATGAGTCAGCTACTGGTGAGTAAAATAATTTAATAGTAATTGTTACAAGTACCTACAAAAAAAAAATACAGGAGGAGGTATTGACTATTATTCTGGTCCATACACTGTCACATTTCCTGCTGGAGTGGTCCGTGCTTCATTTAACATTTCTATAAACAATGATGATATACTTGAAAGCAGGGAAACATTCTCTCTCTCTATTAATGGCACCTCACTACCAAGAAGAATTTTTCTTCTTTCACCAAATTGTATTCTTACTGGAATAATCCTAGATGATGATGGTATGTACGTGTATATTAGCTAGCTAATGATAAAAATTTTTTGTGTTAATTGGTAACCACTGAATATTACTGCTAGTGTGTGTGAACTGCTGTACCATTTAAGTAATTTGATAAGGGTTTTGTATTAATTCAGTGAGACTTTGATTTGCTAATATGTATATCCTATTGATGCTACCTGTACAATTTTAGGGCTACAAGTTTTTTAGCATATCAAAACTTGTGTAAGATATTCTGAATTTCCTTACGCCCGTTTTGTTTAAAATAACATCGTCTTCTAAACAAGTCACCATAACTTCCGCGTACTTTCGTTGACAGACACAAAGTTTGGCTTATCAGATTCCTTGATGAAAGGCATTTCGATTCATGTGTAAGTTCTTTGTGTAGTAACGAAGGGGAAGCTAAAAAGGAGCCTTGTACTGCGAAATTTACATGTTCAGAATGCCCATAAAAAGACATGTTTAAAACATATTTCTGTAAACTAACCTGTTTAACGATTTGTACAGACGGAGTCTTATTAAGCATCCTTCGCTGCGTAGAATGATACCAAATTTAGTGAATTGGTTGAGGATAACAACTTGTAAATTGGGATTTTCCCACCAAGATAATTAATGTTGTTCACTTATTAACACTCACCTTTGTTCCTTCCTTTTATCTTGGTGCTTCACCTGCTAAGTGTTGCAGGCTACTCACTATCAACTGATGGTAGGGTGGTTTGGTAAGTGCCTGAGATCTCGGCTGCCTTGGGTGCAGCTTAAAATACACTGCTAGTTTTGTTCCTAATATTTTAAGCAGGCCAAATTTATAAAGTGTGGAATGATATTTGAATGACAGATACTTGGGTAAGCAGGGAAAAATTTGGATTAAGAATACCTTCCCAGTCTTCCAAATTCTTCCAATGCCGGCCACTCCTAGTGCCTACTAGGCAACATCCTAGTGAAACCTCAGGTGGTCCGCTCCTTCTGTAAGGATTGGACGTGCTACAACTGCAGCCTTGTGTAGAGAGTGCAACAAGCACCTTACACACACACACATACGACGTGTGTATAAAGTTGGCTGACACAGCCCTGGCACACCTATGGTGCAGAGAACACAACGGTTGACCTAGCCGTAGCACACCTATAGTGCAGGGGACAGAATAGCTGGAATAGCCCTGGCACACCTGTGGTGCAGAGAATACAACAGCAGTAACATACAATGTACAAGTACGGGTGAATTCTACATTTAACAGCTATCCATGCATACAAATGAACACTATCTGCTCACCAGGTGCTGGTAAGTATTATCAATGGTTGCTGAACCAGTGGTGACACAGGTATTGCCTACAAGGAGGTAGTGGTGTACCCCCCTGCGACTTACCAGTGTAGTGCATTCAAGTGATCTGTAGGCATTACAAGAAATACGAGACTGTCCTGCCAGAGATATTTAAAAGCAAAAAAAAATTTTTTTTTGTCTTTAGCAGGAAACCTTACCCTTGTAATTGCCTAACAGGTGTCAGCTAGCAGCTCAAACTAGCTAGTGAAAGCCAAATAAGTGCCATATATATATATATATATACACACACATAAGAGGACTGGTAGATATCGTGAGTAGGTTGTAGCCACTGATTGCATGAATATGTTGAATTTCTTGGGGTAAGACACAAAGAGGAATGTGGGGTGGGTGGGTATTAATTTCCTTCTGGTGGAGCTCTCATCAGGTGTCACGACACATAGGCTGAGCACGTGCTACTGCGCATGCGTTAAGCATTCTTAATGGAGCCCAACTACTCCAATTAATACTTGTGTGATGGGTATACTGTCTCTGATTCCTGACACCTCTATATCAGTAAGTTTTTTTTTAATATTTATTTTGCATGCTATTTGTCGTTCCCACATTAACCTTCTTTAACTTCTTTAATGGTCATTTAATGTTGTTCACTTATTAACACTCACCTTTGTTCCTTCCTTTTATCTTGGTGCTTCACCTGCTAAGTGTTGCGGGCTACCCACTATCAACTGATAGTGGGGTGGTTTGGTAAGTGCCTGAGGTCTCGGCTGCCTTGGGTGCAACTTAAAATACACTGCTAGTTTTGTTCCTAATATTTTAAGCAGGCCAAATTTATAAAGTGTGGAATGATATTTGAATGACAGATACTTAGGTAAGCAGGGAAGAATTTGGATTAAGAATACCTTCCCAGTCTTCCAAATTCTTCCAATGCCGGCCACAGAGAGGGGGAGCGCGGGCAGCGGAGACCTCTCACCCAAAGGATCTGGAATATGATGTACCAAATCAGTTTGTTTAAACTGTGATAAATAACATGTGGGTATGATTGACAAGTAATAATAAATTACAGCAACATAACAAACTGTATTACTGACATACATAATAATGCAGTAAAGGTGCCTAGTTGACAAGTAAGTACCTCTGAAGCCTATCTAATGTTTACAAGCATAGTAGAAAAGCTGTTACTTGTTTGTATTTTTACATGATGGTGTGACCAGTTGCTGGGAGAACCTGGCTAACTCATGTGGTGGCATCCTTTTGTATCGTTGGTAGGCGTCACTTTTCCAGCGGCCCAGCATCTTAATGCACCAGTCTGGAATGTCTGCTTGAGCTGCCGATGTAACTGCACCAATGTGAAAGCTGTGCATGTTGTAACTGCATGTCTTTGGTAAGCACAACATCCAGTGAAGCCCTGAGGGCTTGGCGGGTTAGCCCTTGTCCTTTTTTGGTGAGGAACAATGGTCCTGGCTGGTTGCCCCTTAACGCTAGGTATGGTAGAATACCGGTGACTGGGCAGACTGGGTGATCGGTTGCCCCAAGGTATAGTGTCATTCCCTTCCGAAAGGGGTCGGTCTTTGACTGCTTAATGGATACTGCAATTAGACGTGGATGGTCCCTATTATCAAGGGAGATATCAGCTAGTGAAAGGTGAGTCCCTGGGTCATAGGTATCCTGGCAGGGGACTGTGAACTCGCTGACCCGAAGGAATCCAAAAAATGCTAAGCAGCATGCAGCCCAAAGCATGATGTTGGAGTGAGAGCGTAGCTGTTGGGAGAGGCAGTCTTTAATGCTGCACATAATCTGAAGGGTAATGGGTAAGCGGGTCCTTTGAGGTGTCACAATGGTCTGGGTTCTCTGAGTGCCAGCTGAAGTCTAGGAGTGAGTTGCTCCCCGAAAGAACTGTGCATGCCAGCGATAACATGCATGTGACGAACAGCTGCAAGATAGACCTTTATGGTAGCATGGGAAATGTTCTTTGAAGCCAAGTGAGAAATAAACAGTAGCAAGGCTGACTCGTTAGCTGGTAGTACTCGGTTCCCTGAAGCACTGCAGAAGGAGGTGAAGCTTTGTTCTCCAGCAGAATAAGTGCGTCTGGTAGCAGGAGCTAGTCCCTCAGTGAGATATCCATGCGAGATGCTACTGAGGTGGTTGAGAGTCATCCCACTCCTTCCTGGACCTGCAAGCAGATGGCAATGGTATTGTGTGCATTAGTTTCATTAAGATTATGTACAAGCATTTTTTTTTTTTACAAGTGTGTATTTGTAAGTGTATTGGTATATGATGTGCAAATGATTAATTTATTTTGATTATTGGAGGTTCTGAAAGGTCTTAGCGAGTGCAGAACATACAAACAGTTTGTTTAAAAAGTTTTATGAATGTTGCAGATATCCAGTCCAACTGGCGCGGGGAGATCAGTTGAAGGAGGGGTGGAGGAAGAAATGTTGGAGCATGGGATGCCTCTGAATGTAGTTGGAAGAACTGGTACATCTGGTTTCTTGACAGCGCATCTGCCGATGTATTCAGAACTCCTGGAAGGTGAGATGCAGTGATGGATATGTCGAAGTTGGCCGTGAAGAACCAGAGGCATCTCAGCAGGTGCATCACCAACTTGTCTTTGGATGAGCCTTTGTTGATTGCCTCTACAAGGGCAAGATTGTCACATTTAAATTCTATCCTCCGCCTGGAAAGTGTGGTGCCCCACACCACACAGCTGAACAAGATGGGTATGAGCTCTTTGGCCATAATACCAATTTCCGCCCAATCAGCAGGCCACTTGTACTGGAGCCAGTGGCCAGCAAACCATGCACCACACACCCATGAGCCAGATGCATCAGTGTCTATGCGGCAGTCTGGTGCACTGCCACTTGGGGTAAAGTGGAGAAAGCTGACCCCATTCCAGTGAGTGACAAAGACATGCCACCAGCGTAGATCTGAACGAAAGGCAGCAGATAGTTTCTTCCGGTGAGATGGCTGTTTTAGCTTGGCAGCTACACTGTACATTCTTGAGAGAAATGTGCGCCCTGGACGTACTACTTTAGTTGCATGCTGGAGGAGACCCACTAGTGATAGAATCTGCCTCTTGGTGGCTTTCCTCCTGGTTAACCAGGCTTTCACTTGGTGGCGAATACGGCATAGTTTGTTTGTAGGGAGTCTGGCTTCCATCCTCGCAGTGTCTAGGACAATGCCCAGAAAGGTAAGTGATGTGGATGGACCTTCAACCTTTTCCAAGGCCAATGGAACTCCAAGATGGAGACAAACTGACTTGATGATGTCCAGGTTCCGTTGACAGGTCGTTGAGTGGGGAGGGGCTAGTGTAAGGAAATCATCAAGATAATGCATAATTGGGGAAACACCCTGCTGCTCTAGGATCCACGATAGCAGGTCTGCTAGTACATTAAAAAGCTTAGGGGCGGAGCGAAGCCCAAAGGGTAGGCAAGTATCAATATACAGTTGTTGTTTCCATCTCATCACAAGCAAGTGGCAATCAGCAGGATTAACCGGCAATAAGCGAAATGCACTTTTTATGTCTATCTTCGTCAGTAAAGTTCCTCTTCCCATACTCTGGGCTTGTAATGGCATTATCCACAGTGATGTAGCTCAGAGAGCAAAGCTCTTTGGAAATACCACTGTTCACACTGTGGCCTTTTGGGTGGGATAAGTCCACAATCAGCCGCCACTTGTTTGGCTGATGATTCTTTGGTATGACGCCAAACCTGCTGATATGGGCATGAGGAACTGAGGAATAGGAGAATGGACCTGAAACTCAGCCCAGTGTCACCTCATCTGCCAAGTAGCTCTCGACCACCTCAGGGTGTTGTAATGCACACTGCAAGTTCCATTTAGCTGATTTGACCCTGGATGTGCAAGGGGTAAAGCCAAGACGGAATCCTTCTTGAATGCCCAAAATAAAGAAATTGACAAGGGGCGTGTTTGGATACTTGGCCAACATGATGCGCCAGTTGTCTACAATTAATGGAGAGGTGATCCTGGTAGCTGCTGCTGGTACTCGCAGCATGTTGGCTGGTTCTGTAGGTTGGCTAGTCCACTCCTGGATCCATTTCTCGTATGGTAGGGGCTTGATGGTAATCAAAACTTTTCCCATGCCCTTTGATGTGAAGGCTGTGTGAATAAAAGGGACATGGAATATTGTAAGTGTGGGATGTGGCAACAAATATGTGTTGAGAAAGGAAAGGGGGGGGAGGGTTGCATTAAATTATGATTATGAGTGATGTGATTGCATATTATATTATTACTGACAAAAGAAAGAGCATGCAAAGAAATAAACACAATTAATATATGATAAGTTCAAAGTTACTGGTGTTCTCTTTTCTTTGCCACTTCTAGGTAGTTAAAAGGTCCTTTGTTGACCCATCAGAGGCTGAGGCTGCTTTGGTTTGTTTGGACAAAATATTGCCTTGTCATCCTTATCCAGAATGCGGTAATTGTGGGCACATCGGTAACAGATGTGTTCAAACTTGCACTCGTGGTGTGGGCACTGAGGGCCAGGAGTGTCATTCCAATCTAGGCAGATAGGACGATTGGTGGCTGAGGTTCTTTTGGAGGGTCTGCAAGTTGCACGTTGTAACACATTAGCTATGGGAACACTTCGTGGAGACATCTCAAGGAAGGCCAAGTTCCATAGTGTTATGTCTATTGTAGACCACTGCTGAAGTCCCAGGGCAGAAGCCTTTAAGCGAAAACATCGATCATACACAGTCCAACGACCTTCCTGACACAGCAGTGATGTTTGTATTACGAGGTTTTGGTATCCCAAGAGGTCTAGGGTGCGTTCTGGTTGTGAGCGATGAATAACTGCAGTGAATACACTAAAACACTGCACCCATTCAATGATACTTGTGACTTGTTGAATTTTTTGGCTGCTGGCTGCCTGGTCACTGGCAAGATGATCGGAGGAGTCAAGTCGATCTGGAGACAGCTCCCCCATTTCAATGAACAGGCCGTCTTGGATCCTCTGGACTAACTTCGCAGGAACGGGTGGTAAGCAGCTGCTAAACATCACTGGAGGCAACGCACTGCTCTCTGGACGAGTGGGCTGTCTACTGGTGGCTGGTGGTAGGGGTTCTGGGTATGTTGGCAATTCCCCCATCTGATGTACATGTTGGAGCTGGTTACCGTTGGGCAGTCGGTTCAAAGCTAGAGGCAGGAAATGGACAACCGTTGTGAGAATAGGAATATGTCTAGTGTGTTATCATGCTTTCTTTTTTTTTAATAATAATAATAATAAGTATTATATGTTTAATCATGCGGGGGGTAGCATATTAAATTAGGAACAATTATCTCAGGAAATATTCACACATTAACAGTAAAAGGTGACAAAGCTTACCAAAATTTGGAGTGTCTTCGGATTCAGAAGGAGTTTGGCTTGGGGACATCAAGGCTCCAGTGCTAATGGCGGCAGGGGTAGGTACACCCGGAGTAACAGCGGCAGGGCGGTCTGGGCCAGAAGCAGAGAGATCGTCGCGTGTGAGGGTTGGCTGGTTACGGCGAGCTCCTAGCACTGCGTTGACGATAATCGGTATATCCGCTGTGGTTAATGGTCTGGGCTGGTTCTCTTTTTCATGAACTCGTGAAGACGACATCCTCTTGGGTCGCTTGGGGTTCGACGTCGGCTGTGCGTTGGCTGAACTCTGGCGTTTCCGTGAGGTGTCAGCTCCGGATCTTGTTCCCCTTGAACCAGTCGTTCTTTGACTACCCTGAGTTGTCTTTTTGGCTTTTCCTTTAGGCATATTAATTTCCTTCTGGTGGAGCTCTCGTCAGGTGTCACGACACATAGGCTGAGCACGTGCTACTGCGCATGCGTTAAGCATTCTTAATGGAGCCCAACTACTCCAATTAATACTTGTGTGATGGGTATACCGTCTCTGATTCCTGACACCCCTATATCAGTAAGTTTTTTTTAATATATATTCATTTTGCACTCTATTTGTCGTTCCCACATTAACCTTCTTTAACTTCTTTAAAGGTCATTTAAATTTTCCAATAGGTTAATGTATGGAGCACGTATTATGTTATCATCAGCAGTAAATAGCTGTCGTTATGGCAACATTTTTTCCATTTGTACAGTCGGAATTGGATAGAGAAATTCAAGGGCTTTCTTTTATTGTATGGTGTGCTGTAGGGATTTTGTGAGTTAAAGGTTGTAAATTAGTGTTTTTGTGTAGTGTAAAATACATGTATTTTGTATTGGACAACGAATGAAAATTAGGAATGATGAGATTTTATGATCAGCCTGTTTTACCAAGTCGAGGTTTCAAAAAAGATATTAAACAGATATTAGATTTATTTAATGCATAATTCTTAATTTTTAAAGGTTTAACCCAGTGTTTTGAAAACTGTTAATGTTGACCACCTTGAAAATGCTTGATTTGACAAATCCCATACATATGTTTTGATATGGTAATTTGAACACTACTTAGCCTTATAGTACAATGATGCTTCACTTATGCATAAAATATTGTTATTATCTTATGCATATGCATCTACAAATTATTTAGTTTGTTTAAAACAGAATGATAGAACAAATAAACCCTTCTTATAGAGCTTGAAGGCTAAATCCATTGACATATCATATTTTTCATAAAGTTTAGCTGACTGTGAGATGTGCACCTGATTTCCAGAATGTTGGAAGTGTATCTGTGCACATCCACATGAGCAAGCAGTTAAATTCAGCCAGTGTGTGAGAAATACAGGCAGTATAGAGCCTATTAAGCTCCAAGCATTAGCTACTCTGGGGTTATTGCTTTACCTTCCCTATTGTATTTTAATGGAGTTTACAGGTATTTCAACAGATGAAAAATGTGACTGGCAGAGCAAAACCTGGCCATTATTACACATTTTTGCTCATTCCTTGAATTCCAATTTATTGCTTCTCTGTTAGTCTATAGTAAAAAAGGAGTGGGTTATCAAAGTTTTTATGATGAATAGTCTTGGAGTTATAGCGCTAGACATTTGGAACTTGATTTGTACTGCAATATTATGGCAAATAAAATACATGCATTTAAATAACCGACCACAACTCACGACTGAAACAAGCTACGAAGGCAGGACCTGGTTCAATCTGTTTGTCATGAACTAGCAAATCCATCAAGATATAGTGCTTTTCCTTTATTGCACAAAGAAGAAGGCCATTTCAATAAAGAAAAGAAGACCATAAATTCTACATCTATTGCATCATAAATAAACACACATAACTCAATCTAAACCAAACAGCCAAGCTGTAAAAAAAGAATGCGGCCCTCAGAAAGGCTATGGTGAAAAAAGATGTGAAATCCAAGGTGGCGGCCAAGAAATGGCTGTGATGGTAGGTTAATGGTAAAAATTTTAATAACGACAATTCAGGTGAATTTTTATGCCGCTTGGTCTTGGCACAAAATTCACCTTAATAGTCATTATTAAAATTTTTACCATTAACCTACCATCACAGCCATTTCTTGGCCGCCACCTTGGGTTTCACATCTTTTTTCACCATAGCCTTTCTGAGGGCCGCACACTTTTTTTACAGCTTGGCTGTTTTGGATTGGATTTCATTTCTTTTTGTATTTGTATACCCCAAAGCCGGCGGGACTTTTTTAACCTATGTTTTTTTCTTTACCACAGGAAGAAGAAAAGATGAAGTAGATGTACTTTAAATATTTTATCAGTAAATGTACAAATTGTATATATAATACATATATTGATTACAGAAATCTCCGTGGTGGTTTCTTTGTAACTGAACACTCTACAAGGTGACTTCTTCTAGATGCTCTCTCTACAGGGTGAATTGTTTGTAGCTGAACGATCTACAAGGTAACTTCTTCTAGCTGATCTCTCTACAGGGTGATTTGTTTGTAGCTGAATTCTGTACAGGTGATTTGTTTGCAGCTGAGCTCTTTACAGAATGGTTTCTTTGTAGCTGAACTCTCTACAAGGTAACTTCTTCTAACTGATCTTTCTACAGAGTAATTTGTTTGTGGCTGAATTTCCTACAGGGTGATTTCTTTGCAGCTGAACTCTCTACATGGTGGTTTCTTTGTAGCTGAACTCTCTACAAGGTAATTTCTTCTAGCTGATCTCTCTACAGGGAGATTTGTTTGTAACTGAACTATCTACAAGGTAACTTCTTCTAGCTGATCTCTCTACAGGGTGATTTGTTCGTAGCTGAATTCTGTACAGGTGATTTGTTTGCAGTTGAGTTCTTTACAAATGGTTTCTTTGTAGCTGAACTCTCTACAAGGTGACTTCTTCTAACTGATCTTTCTACAGGGTGATTTGTTTGTAGCTGAACTATCTACAAGGTAATTTCTTCTAGCTGATCTCTCTACAGGGTGATTTGTTTGTAGCTGAATTCTGTACAGGTGATTTTTTGCAGCTGAGCTCTTTACAGAATGGTTTCTTTGTAGCTGAACTCTCTACAAGGTAACTTTTCTAGCTGATGTCTCTACAAGGTCACTAGTTTGTAGCCAAACTCTCTACATGGTGGTTTCTTTGTAACTGAACTTTCTACAAGGTGACTTCTTCTAGCAGATCTTTCTACATGGTGATTTGTTTGTAGCTGAACTATCTACAAGATAACTTCTTCTAGCTGATCTCTCTACAGGGTGATTTGTTTGTAGCTGAATTCTGTATAGGTGATTTGTTTGCAGCTGAGCTATTTACAGAATGGTTTCTTTGTAGCTGAACTCTCTACAAAGTAACTTCTTCTAGCTGATGTCTTTACAAGGTCACTAGTTTGTAGCTGAATTCTTTACATGGTGGTTTCTTTGTAACTGAACTCTCTACAAGGTAGCTTCTTCTAGCTGATCTTTCTACAGGGTGATTTGTTTGTAGCTGAATTCTGTACAGGTGATTTGTTTGCAGCTGAGCTCTTTAAAGAATGGTTTCTTTGTAGCTGAACTCTCTACAAGGTAACTTCTTCTAGCTGATGTATCTACAAGGTCACTAGTTAGTAGCTGAGCTCTCTACATGGTGGTTTCTTTTTAACTAAACTCTCTACAAGGTGACTTCTTCTAGCTGATCTTTCTACAGGGTGATTTGTTTGAAGCTGAACTCTCTACAAGGTAACTCTTCTAGCTGATCTCTCTACAGGGAGATTTGTTTGTAGCTGAACTCTCTATAGGTGATTTGTTTGCAGCTGAACTCTCTACATGATGGTTTCTTTGCAGCTGAACTCTCTACAAGGTAACTTCTTCTAGCTGATCTCTCTACAGGAAGATTTGTTTGTAGCTGAACTCTCTACATGATAGTTTCTTTGTAGCTGAACTCTCTGCAAGGTAACTTCTTCTATTGATCTCTCTACAGGGCGATTTGTTTGTAGCTGAACTCTCTACATGGTGGTTTCTTTGTAGCTGAACTCAACAAGGTGATTTCTTCTAGCTGAACTATCTCTTTCCATAGTTTCATGAACTCCATACAAGGTAACTTCTTCTAGCTGATCTCTCTACAGGGTGACTTGTGTGTAGCTGATCTCTATACAGGTTTCTTGTTTCTAGCTGATCCCTTGAATTCTCTTCAGGGTGACTGCTCTATTAGGATGACTGCTCTATTAGAGTATCTCGATCTTGCACTTATTGCACCAAGTTGGATTTCGTGTTATAACTCCGTGGCTTTAAGTCTGATTCTTCTACACCATTGATGAGCCTTTCTAAGATGATTACTCCATCTGTACAACGATTTTCAAAGCATTACCCCAAGCGGTTTATCTGGTAGGCGTGGCAAGCAGTCGTTTTTTATTAGCTAATCTCGATTGCATAATTGTTACACACTGTTGATTTTTTCGTTGTATCTTCCTGGTTTTTAGCTCAATTTCTTTCAAACCACAAAAGGTTTGAGGTTCAATAGTTAACCTATTCACCCACTGAATTTCAGTTTCTTCCCATATGCGGTTTCTGTAGGCGTGACAACATATTGGTGTTATTTTTCGTGAATAATTGTTCATAACTCTTTGCCTGTTTATCGTATTCCAGCCAAAGTTGGTACCGAGATGCGCCTTTATACCCCCCCTTCTGTGTGCCAAATTTCAAGGCAATCGGATATGGCGTTCGCGTTTTATAGCAGTTTTTGTAAGTGTGCGACAAGAGGAAGAAAAATAAGAAGAAAAAAAAACCAAGAAACTAAGCCAATTTTTGAAGTCGCATATCTTGGGAACGCGTGAAACGATTTCGCTCAAATTTGGAATGTGGAGTGCTGACGTTAGAGGGCATGTCCACAGCAAAAATCGTCTTGTTTCATCAAGGATGCACAGAGCTACGGAGGTGCGAAAATTGCATTTTCTTTCTTCCTGTCAATATACTCACGGGTGTTACGCGCCGGCTTCTTGGGCTGCACGACACACTACCGTGTGTCTTGATATGCCCTTTGTTGTACAAACTGAAAACAAAGATTCTCTTACTCTTTAGTAACAGATGAGTTTGATGGTGTATAATTATGCTTTATCAATTTTAGCCTTGTAGCTTAGTGATTTAAATAGCATAAGTACATATTTTTACCCAACAGTAGCAAAGCATCGTTTTGCGAAAATGACTGCTTTGGTCACAATGTCAGCTTGGGCCTTGTAGAGTACTAGCAATAGCAAAATGCTGATAGGGGAGTGTCCCTCTAGATCTTGTACTCATAAAAAAACTAAAGAGTAAAAGAATTTTCAGAATATTTGCAAAAAAATTATAAACCTTTAAAACAGCTGAGAAGATCATTGTGTGTATTGTTTGTGATTGAAAGTGGCTTGTTTGAGTTATACTTTAGTAGCAATAAGAGTAGTGGTAGTTGACAAATAACAAAATAATTGATAATTTATGAAACACACAAAATTATGTTGAATTTAATATTAACTGTATTATTAGGTGCCTGATAACTAGCATATTAGCTGATATTGTGCTTTAGTTTATTTGTACCCAGATATGTACAATGCACTGTATGTGGTGTATGCATTGAATTTTAATTATTAATTCTATCTGAATATGCTTAGATCTTATGATACAGTTTAATCATTCAACGTACAGTGTTTATGAAGGTAATGGATCAGCACAACCTATGATAACATTTAGTAACCCTTCTTCAACTAACATTACCATCCTAGTGTTTAGTACTACAGAATCACCAATTGGTGAGTTATACCTGCATTACCATTGATATGTTGTACAATAGTACTTTTGTATGTATCCATCAAATGCCATTTAAACAACATAAGGCTACTAACACAATTACCACTATAAAATGCATTTGTGCTAAAATGCCTGCCCTGCTCTACCCAGTGGGTAACTCTGTTACAAAAATGAACCAAAACTGTCATGGAGCTATATGTACTTATTTTTTTATTTCTTCATGTTAATACACAAATGGTGCACTGGCTTTCTTGGCCACACAACACACTACTATGAGTCTCAATGTGAATGTACCTATATTATTATATTTCTTATATTTAGGTGCTACTGGATTCCAATTAGGCCCATACAGCATAACAATTACTGCTGGTAGTGTTCATATGGAATTTGACATTCCAATTTATGACAATAACTTGTGTGAACCGAATAAAACTATTCCTCTCTTTATTGGCACATCTTCACTACCTGATAGAGTTAGCATTGGAAATCCTGGTGAAGCTAAAGTGACAATAATAGATGATGATTGTGAGTTTTAACAATTGCAATATTTAAACAGGATCCCATAGTTCACATCTATAACATGTTTCATTTTAGTGTGCATTGTGAGTTTCAGGGAGTTAACATACAGAGTGAATGAATGGTCTAGATATACATATCCTGTAGTACATCTCAGTAACCCATCATCAACTGCCATTTATGTGCGATTGTTATCTAACGATAGTACAGCCATTGGTAAGCACTGTAAATTTGGAGACACTATTATAATATTTTATAACATTTACTGTTAAGGTGGTGTTGATTACTATTCTGGACCACACACTGGCATAATTAGGGCTCTATCCACAGAAGTTAGGATAAGGGTACGAATATATAATAATAGCATTTTGGAAAATGATAAGAACTTTACTCTCACTATTGACCCATCCTCAATACCTGATGGTGTTAGTGGTGGTCCAGCTACAGTGACTATAGTGGATGATGATCGTAAGTGAATTATGTGCAATATCTTGTAGTGTTCATAATCATACAGTATGGTGGTACTGCCTATTAGGGAGGTTTGGGTTTTTTGGCCAAAAAATATTACCCAAAAACCAGCTTCACAATTAGTAGAGCAACCAAGCAAAAAAATCATTCACTTTTTGATAAAAGCACCAAACTTGGTACAACTTTCGTTAATTCATACTATTTCATATTAGATATGGTGCCATTAATCATATCATGCTCAAAGAACCTGACAAGTAAAATCAATAGAAAATGTGTTGTTGAAGCCATAAAAGTGCTCATAGGAAATATACTGAAACTTGGCATCTACATAGACGAGCAAGTGATAGTCATATCCAAAAGCTGATCAAGGGAGGTGTCCATCCAGGTCATTAGCTTTCCATGTTAAGAAGCATGGAGGGTCATGGTATATGAAGCCATAGATATACAGTGTATTAATTCTATTGGATTGTGTCTGTACTTTTACTACTAAAATATTGGCTCCATTAGAAGAGTTTATTTTACCACATTTTGAAGATTTTTGATTGCATCTATAAATTTGAAATTCTTCCATGTGATTTAAGCAAGAAAGAAGATTCTGAATACACTTGTATGGTTTCATGGCCAGCTAGAAATAGGCTTATAACCCAACTTTAAAGTTTCAAAACATGCCCTAAGGCAATGAGTTTGATGTGGCACCATATCTCAAATGATTTAGTATACTCATTCTCCACAAAAAATTGGTGCTTTTATCACAAAGTGAATGATTTCATCAAAATTTGTTGCTTAGCCGCTTTACTAAATATTTTCCTTGGCAGGTATAACCTAGCCCAAAGTGCCTTCAGTATGACCTTAAATGCCTCCAATTAATGTTGCTTGTCAGCTTAACCCGGTCAGCAGGTCTTACCCTGTTGTGAGCGGGTTGTCACCGTCAACAGATGGTGGTTGTTTTGGTTGGTGTGCAGGGTTCCATGGATTCTCCTATTATTTCTCAAATAGGCCCCTTTTCAACAATTTTACATGATGTATACAGCATGTTTTACTACAAAGGCTTGGAGGTAGGAATGCTTGGGGATTCTAACATTCTCTGAAGCCACAAGAGTTTCCGCATGCCACAATGTTCCTAATAGAAACCCTGCACTGTCACACCCTGAGCTAGCCTCAAGATGGAAAAGACAATGAAAAAAAGGGGGATTTACTAAGCTCCCTGCTGGGACTGTCTGTGGTGCATGCTTCACCTCCCCACACACCCGTTATTAATTTTATTCTATTTATTTATTTTTTGGGCAATACATTACATTAAACCCCACCGAACAATCCCTTTGTGATTATCATCTAAAAATACTAAATATGAGATAGTTGGTAGAGGGGAGTGGTATGGGTGGGACAAGATTCCCTATGCCATGTAGCACCATGTGTTCTAACACCTCTACTCACGCCTTTTTCTTGTAACGCATGCGCAATGTTATTCTCCAATTATTGCCAACCTTTCTCACGTGTGTGCCTGCCCAATCTTCCCCCTAGTCATGGTGGAGCTTCAGGTTAGTCACTATCATAATACACACATGCATGCTTGACTGCAACATTAACCTAGTTTAACTAGTTAAACTCCATTTAATGTTGCTTGTCAGTTTAACCCGGTCAGCAGGTCTTACCCTGTTGTGAGCGGGTTGCCACCATCACCAGATGGTGGTTGTTTTGATAGGTGTGCAGGGTTCCATGGATTCTCCTATTAATTCTCAAATAGGCCCCTTTTCAACAATTTTACATGATGTATACAGCATGTTTTACTACAAAGGCTTGGAGGTAGGAATGCTTGGGGATTCTAACATTCTCTGAAACCACAAGAATTTCCGCATGCCCTCCAAGCCATAGGAACCGTAAAACCTCTGGGATATTCCCTGCACACCCACCACAAAGAATGTCCTCAAATCAAAATGATTTCCAGGTTGGTGTAAATGTTTGCCGCATCGCACTGAACTATGTTGAACTGCTTGTATCAAACTGAACCATGTTGAACCGCTCTGGAGTGGACCTGCTAGGGATAGTTCGATCTAGTTCTACATACCCAATATAAACAGTTGTGACCTTGCAATTCAGCTTAGTTGTAATAAACAGAATAAGATGTGAAAAGAAATACAGCTAAAATGCATATGTGACTGAATTTGACAAAACAAGGCTTCGACGTACAAAGCTTTGTTAGGAGATATGGCGATTTTAAGGAATCATTGTGTAATAACTTCCCAGTGCCTACAGCTGTGCAAATAAAATTTGTACCAATCATTCATCCGTTTACTAGCTATCACTGAGTGGGTGTATACATTTCTGTTACCCAAAATTTGCCCTGTTTTGGGCAGCTTTTTTCGAGCGGGTAATAATATCACAGGTGGTAGTAATAGGGTGGGAGGGTGGAGGTGGACGGTGGTCTTAATATAGGGGTATAAAATGAAGTAAGAAGACAATTGGAATCCAGAGGCCAAGTTTGGGCTCTCCATGGCCCTCCATGGCCCTCATATTACTCCAAATTGACTGAGAACACTATTGGCGAGCTCTCTGTGAAGTCCTAGCTCACTACACACCATTATCACAAAGCCATGGCCATTTAATGGTGCCAATCTCCCACTCGTGGCTTTGACAGGGTCGGAAGAAAGCTGCTACAGAAACCAGACTTTGTCAGTGCTGAAGGAAGTACAGTGTGAAATATGATAGTGTATTAGACCAGCAATCCATTTCTGGTAAAATCGTTAGTTTGATTTTGTGTGTGTGGAAGCCTTGTTATATGAAATCCAGTCACATATGGTGACTGTAATGATGAAATGAGGCGAGCAGGAGTTCTCCTGTGCATGTTGCTCACTCCTTAACCCAAGTAGTAAAATTATAAGCACTGGTAACAGGGGGTCAGGTTATGCTCCCCTGGTAAAGCTAGACCACCTGAGATTGACTGTGAGAGCAATTTAAGTTGTTAAATTCTATCAAAGTATTGTATTAATAATTTGCTTGACTGCATGTTGTATCAGGGTGAGTGTTCTATATTAGGGTGACTGCTCCACTAGAGTATATCGATCTTGCTTGACCAGTTTCTGAAAAGTAAACCTCAGTAGCTATCCACTTGGAGCTGCACTGGATGGACTCTTACTATGTACACTATAAGTTGAACTAAATAGCATACAAACCCTATTAATGGATGCTTTCAATGCATCTAATGGTCCAACATAACTCCCAGTTCAGTGACTTCAGATACAAATACCTAGTGAGGCGGCTGCCTCACCTGCCTACACTGTAGCTACACCTCAGCAGGGACACAATCAATATGTAACTAATATCGGATCTACACCTGTAGTAATTAGAAGGTGGATTCATCGTCTGTACTAGCTAGCTCTATAAATGCTTCAAAGAATCTGCTCAAAGTGTGGTGTAAGGAGGTTTGTACTATGCATTATGCTGACTGCAGGATGAATGAAGCTATAGGTTGCCATTGGAGAATAAGTGGACTTCAAGCATTGTGCCATTGTGATTAAAAATGAAGACTGGTGTTGGGTTATATAGTCTGTGTGAGGAATAGTAAACATCGGTGCTGCTCAGCATTATAGCATCTCTCGAGTAGGAGACACTAAACCATTCATGTAGAGTACTGCACAGTTGCCTGGAGTGTGTGTGTATGTCCGTCCTATTTATCTCTCAGACTCTGCAGTCACAGATGAGGTAGTGGAGCTGGCTGGTGGCTGTAAACAAAAGAACAAATTAATGCAGGTTACCATGGGAGATGTGGTCAGCTGTGCTATTATTGTACTCCTGCTAAGTGTCTACAGGCTACACCAATCTCGAAATTAGTAAAACAAGAACCACAGGCTGCATTACAAGTATGTGGCAACTTTATAGTGTCTATTCACAGCAGTGACAACTCTGGAATGGTCGAACTCAAATCGTACCTGACTTCTTCCACAAAGCTCAAACAGTTGGATTTTTCTTTTTAAAATTACTATGATGTTATATTTGACCCCATGTAGTGGTAGATGCCATTTTGTGTTTGTTTTGCTTGCCAAAACACACCATAATCTGGCACCTCTGTTTGGATCAGATGATTGAGAGTCTGGGCACTGTTGTTCCAACAAAAGTAGACTCGACCCATTCCTTTCAGCTAAGGTTTGCCACCAACATAGATCAGTTCAAACTTTATCATTCAGAAGTATATTTAGTGTTGGCTGCCGTTGCATACATGCGGAACATAAATGATTTGGCACAACCAACAACCTCCACGGCTTGCTTTTCCCACACAATCTGTCCTATATCCTAGCCATAATATATAAGTACAATTTGATGCCCCTGGAATGCCTTAATATTTGCAGATTAGAAAAATTGTATACAAGTTGTGCTGCCCATTAGAGCTGCTCTAGACAGTCCAAGGTAAGAAGTTTGATAGAATATTGAAGTTTGAGGGCATGGCAAGCATATACCTAAAAATATTTGAAATGTGGTAATATATATATTTTAAATTCAATTATGTCAGCGAAGTATCATAGCCAAGTTAAACTATCCCTTTAATGCATCGAGGTGGTGTGTGGGCAAGAAGCAGCAATCTAGTGGAAAGCAACAGTCGTGAACAATTTATACATAATGTGTTTCCAAAACTTTTTTTTTGTTGTTTGAGTTTGTTTACAAGTTGCAAGATAGATGGTAAAACACTGGGGTCATTTGAGTGATCAAACTCACTAGGTGTTATTTGGAATGGCTAAGCTTGCTGGCCTTATCCCAGGTGCAACATGCTTGGTTTTGTATTTGTCAATTCTCCCTCTTATATCCTTTTAATTAGCTTGGCTGGCACTGGCCATAGTCTCTGTTGTATCTTTGGTATGAACAATATCTATGGGGTTGGGATCCTTGAAATGGCCGACAGGTTAGAAAATTGGTAATTAGGTACCTCACATAAGCTTTTCCTAACCAAATATCATCACGTAAATGGGCAACATGTGCCATGCCATTTAAAACATTTATTTCCTTAATTCACTTAAGTATTACGAATTGCAAAACATATTGTCCGTAGTCACCTTAGTAACACACAAATACATTTAAGTTATTATGAATATATAGATGTACAAGAATGACTATCTCCTCTGCATATGAAATTACCAACATGCACAATTATATCTACACACACGCATGCATACATATACCCATATATAAATATACACACACACAAATATATAAATAGGTGTTCTATCCTTTTAGGGGAGGGGGTGTGGGGGAAATACCTTTTCTGCACGGATGAAAACCCTTGTCACCAGTCAACACTGATTGCCTCTTAAACTCAAAATTGTCACTGTTGCAAGTTACACCCTCTGCCAATTATTGCAGTTTGTATGCTAATAAGGAGGCACTATGGAGGTGCACACATTCACCCAGCGGTCCGCACTGGGGCACTGCGGACCCTGAGACCAAGGAGTATTCATTATATTAAGGTCCCAAACAGCATCTATGGAGGAGTGGTGGTCGCATATTGTCTGTACTATTACCTCAGACACACTTATTTGTTGTAAATGTAATACATGTACCAGAAAGACTACAAATGAAAATACTAACATCTAACATACACTGTATATTACACACATACACACACACACACACACACACACACACACACACACACACACACACACACACACACACACACACACACACACCCATATTAGTATGTATCAGTGTTCTATTCTTTTAGGGGGTGGGGGCAGTATCTTAATCTGCTCAGGTGAACGCTCTTTGTTACCGATCAACATTGATTGCTTGTTGCAAATTACCCTTTGCCAAATTATTGCAGTTTGTATGCTAAGGAGGCATGTGTTACGGCACTACAGAGGTGCACACACGCATACATTCACCCGGTGGTCCACGCCGGGGCACTGCGGACCCTGAGACCAAGGAGCGTCCCTAATAGTAAGGTCCCAACAGCATCTACGGAAGGGGAGTCGCCTACGAACAACAAAGACAAATATATTGTAGCTAATTAGAACTTGCTTGGCATCATTGATACATAGGTTTAATTGTTAAAAACGGAACAATCTTGTAACCTCCTGGACGATTGTGGGGACGTTTTTCCGCGTTAGGGGAGCTGTTTAATAGCCTCCGTTGGTTCCTGTGTTAGCAGTAACTTCCGTTAAGTTCCCTGACTTTTCTGTTATCCCCTGCTGTAACACCTTACTGCATCTCTTCTGGGAATCTTTTAGGTGGAATATCGACGAATGTACTGGTGGTAACATCGGATCTAGTTCCTTCACTTTTCTGTGATGCCCCTCCCGTCTGTCACTTTGGTAACACATCAACAAAACGATGAATGTCTCATTGAGTTGGCAGCGTTAAACTTCCGGTATAGTTCCAAGACTGTTTCATTTTCTGCCGTAAAGCCCCTCTTGCAGCGTCCTTTTTTGGCGGTGTGTTAACGAAACAACAAGATTCGCTATGCCATGTAGCACCATGTGTTCTAACACCTCTACACGCACCTTTTTCTTGTAACGCATGCGCAATGTTATTCTCCAATTACTGCCAACCTTTCTCACGTGTGCGCCTGCCCAATCTTCCCCCTAGTCATGGTGGAGCTTCAGGTTAGTCACTGCCTGCCTGCTCCCAAACTCCTTTATAAAGTACAAAAAGAGGTGAAATCCATACAAAACAGCCAAGCCGTAAAAAGGGTGTAGCTTGGTAAAAAAAGTTGCAAAATTAAAACTGCAATTATGTTAATGCTAATAAATTTTAATAATGACTGTGTGCATTATTAAAATTTATTGGTATTAACATCATTATAGCTATGTCTTAGCCGCCATCTTTGATTTCACAACTTTTCACCCAGGTTTTTGAAAGACACACCCTTTTTTGCAGTTGGCTCTTTTGTGTGGATTATATATGCATACTTAATACATGTAATAGTTATACCATGGGCACGAGTGCTTTGCCTGATATATACGCACAAGCACGAGGGCCGCAGGCCCAAGTGCGTATATACAGGCAAAGCACAAGTGCCCGTGGTATAACTAATATGTTCTACTTTAGCATGTAGACCCACCTAATTGGCAAGATCTTTAGCTGCTATACCCTTCTCTTATATAGGGAACCAAGTAAGCTGTGATTGTGGGATTGAATTTTGCCAAGCAAACTGATTGTGGGATTCAATTTTAATGCATCAAAGAGTAGTTTGATTTTCTAATATAGCAATTTTAAGAGACCAGTGTTAATTATGTTACTTTAATTGCTACATTTACAAAAGTAAAAAGCAAACTACTGTTGATGCATTAAAATTGAATCCAGTTTGTTTGGCAAAATTCAATCCCACAATTACAGCTTACTTGGTTCCCTATATAAGAGGGGTATACGATTTTGTCAATTAGGTTGGTCTACATGCTAAAGTAGAACATATTAGTTATACCACAGGCACTCGTGCTTTGCCTGTATATACACACTTGCACTCGGGTCTGCAGACCTCGTGCTTGTGCATATATATCAGGCAAAGCACTCGTGCCCATGGTATTACATATGCACTGGCTTTCCTTTGATCTGAGGTGTGAAAGTGGTACATATAGATTAAGGCTCAAACGATTAGCCGAATATTTGGATTAATATTTGTTTGCTTTGTAGCCATATAATAAAATTAACAAACGATTATTCGTACGTGATCTTTTATATGGTGACACATGATTAGCTGTCAGTAATTAACGAAGCAGAAGGCGATGCTAATGAAAGTAACAAAAAGGAAAGGACTATCGCGATAAAACAAAGAGTAGTAATAGAATTAGGCAGCCACACATATAATTGGTGAAGATGTACTAATTCCACGGTGAATTGCCGTAAGCGCAAGACTTTGTTACAATCACTTTCTATCACAGTATCACTGTGATAATCCTTTCAGAAAGGGAATTATGGCATCTCTTTCTTAGTAAAGTTATTCATACGAAGCCACAAAGCTGTTTGTGGTTATTTGTTTTATTCCGGGCTAGATGTACTGCCCGGGCCTTGCCTACCACCCAAGAGCAAGTGTGCTGGACAAGGGGTTATTTGTAGGTTTCTTGGTAGTGGCCGCCTTAATTACTGAATTGCAATGAAACCTTACACCGATTATTCGACTAATTTTTGTTGGGCTGAGCGAATATTCGAATACAGTAAACCAGTATTTGTTTGAGCCTTAATATATATATATATATATATATACCAAACAGCCAAGCTGTTAAAAAAGGCATGGCCTCAGGGTGAAAAAAGTTGTAAAATCAAAGGTGGTAGCCAAGAAATAGCTGTGATGGTATAGTTTAACTCTCTACAAGGTGATTTTTTAGGTATACTTAAACTCTCTACAGGGTGACTTGTAATTTAGCTGAGCTCTCTAAATGGTGACTTGTTGCATAGTTTCCTTGTTACATAGCTGATTGCTCTAATAGGGTGACTGCTCCATTGGAATGTCTTGATCACATACTTACTACATGTTTGCAGTATAGCTAACTCAATGGTTTAAATCCAATTTGTTTAAATCACTGAAAGATTTTTCTACAATAATTAAACCATCTATATATCAATTTTTGGTTATAAGTGCATTGTCTGGTAAACATGGCAATTTATTATTAGTAATATTTGATCACATATTTCTTACACAGTGTTGTTTTCATGCTACATCTTCATGGTCCCTAGCTTGATTTCTTCCAAACCACAAAAGATTTGAGATTTGATAGTTAACCTATTCACAGAACTATATTTAGCTTCTTTCCTTAAGTGATTTAGCCTGTGGGCTTGACAACATATTGGTGTTATTTTTAATGAAGAATCGTTAATGACTCTGAAATTGTCAGGTCAAATACCTTTCAATAGCACTTATGTGTGCCAAATTTCAAGGTAATCAGTTAAGGCATTTGCATTAATGGCAGTATTTGTAAGTGTGCAAAAAGAAGATGAAACAAGTTGATGTTCTGCTACTTCTAAAAACCAGGCACCCATGCAACTATTGCTATAGATATACTATACATTTAACATTTACAGGTTTTTGCAATTGAATTTGTCACCTTTGTAATTGACTTCATCCCGTTTGCAGTAGAGTTTGTCGCTTTTACAGTAGTTGCTTTTGCATTGGAATTTGTCATGTTTGCACAAGAATTCATCTGTAACAAGATTGGCAACTGCAGTAAACACGAAAACAAGATGTAGCAGCTGCTTCATGATCTTACAACTGTTGTAAACAATTCTTTATAAGGCAGTAATTCTTCTGCTGTAGTTTTTTCAATAGCATTCACAATTGTGCTTCACTCACGAAAAAGTTAATTAACTTGAATGGCTTCACATATAACAGCTCCAGCTACCCTGTAGTGTCTCAAGTGGTATTCTCCATGGCAAAAATGGCCTACCTTGTGATGAGCGGCTGGTTTATTGCAGTCAATGTAATTATGATGAATTCTTGTGCAAACGCGACAAATTCTAATGCAAAAGTGATGAATTCAATTGCAAAACCAACAAATCGAATTCAGTTGCAAACAGGATGAATTCTACTGCAAAAGTGATGAACCCTACTGCAAAGTCAATTGCAAAGGTAATGAATTCAATTGCAGAAACCTGTAAAACTATGGTCCATTGGTTTTGCATTATATTGAAATTCAACATATTTCATAATTCATTAATTATTTTGTAATTCATTAATTACTACTTTTCATTGCTAAGGTAAACAAACCACTTTAAACTGCAACCATACTCAGAACTATCTTCTTAACTGTTTTATAGTTTTTGAAAATTCTCTTGACAAAGTCTTGATTCTGCTCTTCATTAACTTTCATGTATGAGAGAGACACACATCTTTTTTTTGGTTGGAAGGGATGCACAATTTCTAGTATCCTACAAGACCCGTGCTGTCATTTTTTGGTCACTCTAACACCCAGACAGCCCACTAGAAAGGCCATATTCAGAAACCAGTTTCACCCGTATTTCAAACTGGCAGCCTGGCACAAAGTATATGTCTCAAAGTAAAGCTTTCCTGCACTAATTACCATGACGAAATGTCATATAGTGTTGTTTTCAGCCTTTTAGAAACTCACAGTAGTAACAACCTTTTCCCTGCTAGGTACTGTAGACTTCCTTACAAGACAGCAAATCTTCACTAATTGTATACCATAATGGTACTTACAACCTGAAGATTACAATTTAATTCTTAAGAATAAATAGTACAGTTTAGGCTCCCACAATGGTTTTTTATGTTACTCCCATAAGCTACAATATATTTTAAAGGACACTGGATCAAGTACAATCACAATAAGTAACCACCACATACCTTAGCCTTGTGTGAAATAGCCAATGAACTACCCATAGGCGGCAGAAAGGGGGGGGGGGGCTTCAGCCCAGAATGATATCACGCCGAAATTATCTTTCTTGGAGTGGGGCTGAAAACTGTGATAAAGATCGATATACTCTAATAGAACGTTCAAATACCCTAATAGAGCAGTCAAGGCCTTCATAAAAACGTGTTCCTAAAAGTAGCTTTTTTTTAAAAAACTGAAAAGTTGCCTACTGTGGAAATTGAACCAGGTACCTCTTACTTTAAGAGTTGGTGTCTTACCACTGTATCAAGTGTTTCCAGGTGGCTATAGGCTGTTTTGTACTGCTTTTAAATGCTTTATGTCCATTAACCCTGCATAAAAAGCTAAAAGCTTTGCCTAAGAAAGTCCTGTTTTAAATAGTTTTGACTAAAAGTTGGTGTTTTAGTTAAAATTCTTAAAATTGTACCTATAAAATTAATTTTGGTGAACTTTGAGACATTGTGAAAGCTAAAATGGCTACAGCGTCTGGGGGGTGTGCCCCCCAGACCCCCTGCTGCCAGAGACTCTATACTCTGGTCAGCTCCCCCTCATATCAACTACTTCCTCCGCCACTGGAGCTACCATTAACCTCTTTGAAGTATGGATATAATGCGAGACTAGTTTTATTGGTCATAGCATAGCAGCTTCACATGGTCGAGGTACAGCAGAGAAGCTGTGTATCCAGAAGTAGGCAATACATACCATATCATGAATAAAACTGGACTGTTATACACCAAACCAAAACAACATACACCAACCTACATGTCTTTCCTCTATGGAATGTGCAACTATATAATAGTGGTAATTAAATGCAGTATCAGTACAACTTCATTATGCAAGATATACACAAGTACCCACAATTCTTTCACTTGGATATAAGCCAGTTATCGTAAGTGTCATAAAATATCTTGTAATTGACACTTGTCCTCTGTTTCACCTTGGACTCATTTCAATAACTCTGCTATGATATACAGTAACTATAACTTATACACTATAAAATACTTTTTTTGAACTGTCTATTTTGAAGCAATAATGATATAAGAAAAATCTAATGCAAAAGCTTCTTGGCTATAAAGAAAAGTGAAAATGGTGATACACGCAAGCGAAGAACTGATGTCTGACATCAACCAGTCATTGTGTCACCTTTTATGATAATTGATTTAAAAATTAAGTAGGGTTCCAGCATTAAAAAGTAGTGAAGCAAGATACACATGAGTGATGCTGTTACAAATTAACATACATAGCTGTGTGGGAAATCCCTACATTGGCATGTCACTACCATCTGTTGTAAAGATTTTCCCACATAGCTATGTTGTAACACCTACAAGTAATAGTTGTAACACACCCATGAGATTTGTATCTGATTTGTAAACACGACACTCGAGGGCCGCAGGCCCGAGGATGGAGTTGTTTACAAATCAGATGAAAACCTCATGGGTGTGTTATAACTGATTTGTAGTATGGGGTGTGCGCAGATCAAAGGCACCCATTTGTAATGCAGAAGGAACAAGAACGCAAGGCTAACATTGGCTACCGCTGAGCACTGTGTACAAGGAACCATTTTCCTCACTAATTACTGTCTTGGTGGTTAGTTAATTCATTGTTAACTAGTTTATTCAATGGTAGCGCATTTGTTATGCACAAGCGAGAGGTGCCATCATCGATACCAATCACTCCAGCCATTGTACTGCTTCACATCATTTATACAGGTGTAGCTGAAGTGTCTGATATTCATTGTTGAGTGGTGCAGCGCTATAATCGCCTTGGTTAGCTTAATTTATTGGTGAATGAGTATGTGGCATACAGATACCGACTCAGTCCAGCAGTTGTACTGCTTCCCGTCATTCAGACAAGTGCAGTGTTGTGTTCCAGAGCGATTTACCTCCTTGTCAGTCCTTGATATGTTAGCCATGTATTGTGACTTCCTATGTTGGTCTGGTGTTTGGTTTCATTTGAAGTGTTTGAAATAATTAGTGGCCAGACTGTGTGACCAAAAGGAGGTACTTAGCCATGTTACAATCAGTTGTAAACCAGTTTACAACTGATTTGTGTAACACTGGCGGCAGCCTTTGATCTGCCCACGCACCATACTACAATCATTCATGTATCTTGTTTCGCTACTTGTTATCACTGGAAGTCTGGAACACTGCTTCAGTATGTTAACTTTTTTGTTATTACATAGCTATGCTATACACATGTGGCTGTGACTACTTTAATAGAGTATCTTTATCTCACTGATTGAGTTATGTAATATATTATGGAGCATGGTTTGCCATGTCTAGTTTTCTGCAACAAAACTGTAGATAGATCATTAAAGGGCATGGCCATGGTGTGCTCTGAGCACAGCAACATGTTCTGATCATTTAGGGGGCATGATCAGTCCATGTAATCAATATGTAAGTGTAGCTACATGTATCTACTCCATTTACAGTCACTGAAATGCTACAAATAAAACTATTGAATATAAGTGATTTTCTTTGTGTACGATGTTTCAATGACGGTTTATAACCATGCATCTTCTGTCATTTCAGGGGAAATAGTACTACCGTACTATTTGATAGAAGAAACATTACTCAAATAATTTACTTACAAGATAATAATTAAGGACACAGAACGCTTGCATATAGAAAATGTACATACATAGGAACCCACCAATTATGCTGGCATAATTATGAGCATAATACGTGCCTGAAAACATTGAGCATAATGCTAGCATAATAAGAAGAATATTTGATACTACAAACCCTTGATGGTCAAAATACATATCACAGAAAAAGATCGATATACTCTAATAGAACAGTCAATAACTCTAATAGAACAATCAGACAGCTGACTGTTCTAATAGAGTATATCAATCTTTTCTGTCACATGTATTTTGAAGAACAAAGAGGTACTTCAGCCACTTATTATTTGCCCATAACTGCAAATTTATTAGCAAAACATGGGAAATGAGGCATAAAGCTTGAGCATAATTTGAGCATAATAGGTAAAATTTTTGAGCAGTGCAGCATAGCATAATAAGTAAAATTTTGAGCATAATAGGCAGGTCCCTATACATACATAGTTTAAGGTTTTTACATTGTTTTATGGCCACACTATTATATCAGCTCTTTTATTTGCTGTTATTAACCTACCCTTGTATTTACTGAAATTACCTATTTTGACAGCTGAGAACTATTATAATGCATCCATGTTACCATTCTACTTTCAGCAATTACCGTGAGCTTCAGTCATCAAATGTACAGATTTAATGAAGGTAGTGGAATAATACACCCTACAGTAGTTCTCAGTAACCCATCATCATTAAGTGATATTACTGTGCAAGTTGATGATGTTATGGCTACTGCTACTGGTGAGTACACTGACTTTGTAAGTTCATTGTAACAACAATATTTTTTTTAGGAGGAGGCATTGATTACAATTTTGAGCTATCTACTATTACATTCTCTGTTGGTGTGATCAGCGTACCTTTAAATGTTACAATCATTGACAATAATTTATTTGAAACTGATAAAAGGTTTAATCTGATTATCATTCCTGGTCTACTACCTGACCGTGTTAGTCGTGGTAATCGCTATCAAGCAACAGTGACAATAGAAGATGATGAATGTAAGTAACTAAATTGCTAGAGTTTTACAGTGGTTGTTATGTATAATCTCAGTTTCCTAATTGAGGAATGTATGTGCTTAGGGTTAAATGTATGTGCTTAGGGTTAAGTGATTATTTATATACATATATTGTCATAAAAGTCATTAATGCCCTGAAGATGGTACGTGATATGCATGATATGGAGTAGGAGTATGATATGTAATATGAATAGGAGCATTATAAGATTGTTGTTTGGCCATACCCACAATAATATCACCAACATATTCAAAACTTATTAATCTTAAAAGGAGTCAGAGATCCAAGCAATAAAATGTACCGTATAGTAAAAAAAAAACACTTTGACAGTAAAAAAACTTTGGCGAATAGCATTACAATCACCAAAGTTTTATCCACCAAAGTTTTATCCACCAATTATTTTTAGCAATCACATGAGCAGATTAGCCATGTTGAAATGATGGGTATTGTGACTGGTATCATGGGCATTTCCAAGTGTTCTCTTCAATTGTCGTGAGGTTCATTGTCCCACAAGAGTTCACAAAAATCCACTATGGGCCAAACATTGCTCTCAGCATTAAAAGAACCAGTTAACAATGCTTACACTTGTACGGGTAGCTACCACCCGAATGCAACATCACTACACGCAAGTGCAAGCGATTAAAAGACTTGCTAATTAAGGGGTGCGGCAGCTATTTCCATTGTGAGTCATCATCCCTCAATGCAAGGGTTAAAAACTCGCAATCGAAATGGCTGCCACGCCGATTAATTTGCTAGTTGTTTAATCACTCGCATGTAGCGATGTTGCATTCGAGCTGTAAAGTACGTGGTAGCTAAAAAATTTCAGGTGAATCCCCATTCACCAAAGCAATTTTGCAATAGTGGGTTTTTGCCAAACTTTTTTACTGCCAAAGTTTTTTTACTACACTGTGATTTGCTAACCAATTGGAACCAATTTCACTGTAAAGTTTTCCACCAGGTAGGGGAGTACTATACAATAGTGAAACAAGAGATATAATATAGGCGGTATACCTATGTGGGAAAATCCCTACATCGATAATTTGTTTATGCCTAAGTAAGGATGTCAGACAGCAAAACACACTATCGTGTGCCGTGCAGCCAAATACAGCCAGTGCAGATGCAATAGACAAGTGTGTATTGTACAAGAACCAAGAAAATGCCGTTTTCACGCATCCATAGCTCAATAGTGCCAGAATGGAAATTACTATGGAAACTTCCTCAGGTCAGATTCAGCTCATACTTGAACAGGAGGTGCCACTTAGCAAATATCTTGCCAAAATTATTATTCTTGGAATGGGGCTGGAAACCGTCAAAAAAGAATGATATACTCTAATAGAACACTCAAATTCAAATACCCTAATAGAGAAGTCAAAGGACGTGTTCCTAAAAAGATGAAAAATATTTTTTTGTCTAATGGTAACCACCCTCTTACCTTCAGAGTTGGTACCTTTTATCGCTGTACCAAATTTTTAAAGGTGGTTTTATACTGCTTGTAAATGCTGCTTACTTATGAACCCTGAAACTTTTGCAAAACAGCGTTTCTTTCTAAAGAAAATGGCAAAACAGTGCTAGCTTTTCATTAACTTTTAAATACTTACGACTAAAAATAAATTGGTGTTTTAGTTGAAATGCTTCAAATGTGACCCGCTGAGTGAAAACCTGATTGTTTGCATAATTCTGTTTTTGAGATAAATGCCAATACATTGAGTAAAAAATGCGTACTACAAACATAATTTTACAAATGTTTTAATCGCTTCAACAAACGGTGAAAGAAACCACAAATCAAAAGACCTAATACATCACTAGATTTGCCTTTTCATGGGGAATAAGAATATCTTTGTTTCGTTTATGTACAATGAAGCAAACATGAGTTACTTGCGTACGTTTGCATTGTGGCAGAACCTAAGTTTATCATTGCCATTTTTAAGCTTCTTGCTTGATAGCATGGGTAGATATGAGCCAAAAAGTGTACCTTGTCGAATGCTCCAGTTCACAATGATGCAAGTCCCAACTTCGTAGCCTGTTACACTCGTGACATATGACCAATTAAATGAGCGCCTGTAATTTATTGCACTGTATAAATCAATTGTTTTGCTCTTCTTGCTGTTTATCGCTATAACTCCAAAAGTACTCACCAGGTAAGGCTGAAACTTTAACAGCCCATTGTATTCTTCCTGTAGATAACAAATAAGTTGTAATGAATTTCAAGAAAGATACAAACACATCAGGTTTTTGCTCAGCAGGCCACATATACTTGAAAATTGATTCTGGTGAACTTTAAGACATCATGAAAATTAAAATGGCTACAGCTTCTGGGGACTGTTCCTCCAGACCCACTGCTGCCAGAGATATACTCTGGTCAGCCCCCTTACATCAACTACTTCCTCCACCACTGCTAGCCTTCGATGACAGAAAATAGACACAGACTTGTTCTGTTTCAAAGGAAAAAATTACTTAACAGTTGTTGATTGCTTTTTCAGATACCCAGAGGTACTGAAGCTGCAAGATACCAACTCAAAACAGATGTCACCATGCAATACAACTTCCTAAGATATAGCCGTCTGGATAACAACCAATGGTGAAAAATATTGAGGCACTGTTGTGAGATCTTCTGCTGCTAACACACCAAGATCATTATCATGTGAAGACTTCCACAGACACTGTAAGAAGAAACCGCTAACCCCTGTGCTGGTATCTATCCATCGCTAGTGTCTGAACATGTTTACCATCACAGCCACTCAATCCCTACAGCTAACAATCCAGCATGCATTACTGGTAACAGTTCTGTTCAAACCCAGCTTCAAACCGGTACTATAAGATCAAACCACCTGATAAGCTCAAACTGTGAAAGGGAGATGTGGACAGACTTTAATATGATGCAATGCATGCATGATTTTAGTCTACATATACATCATATGTGCGGTGGTGGACATTATATAGAGATTAAAACATTAAATAGAATTAGCTTACATGGTTATACTTGATTTGTGCACATTGTTATATTGTTTAGTTTTTGATCATTACATTGTGATAGGGTTCAGATAGAAACTTACTGAGATACAGTAAGTGAAGCTGACTTATTAATCCAAAGATGGCCGCTTTTCAAATTGCTCTACCAGAACATTTTAATTTCAAACATCCCAATAAATGGCCAAAGTGGATCCAATGATTTGAAAGGTTTCGAGAAACATCAGGACTTGACAGAAAGGCACAAAATAATCGAGTAAATATTCTCTTATATTGTATGGGTGATGAAGCAAACAACATTTTATGCTCGCTAAATCTAACTGTGGATGAAGAGATCCTACGAGACTGTCAAATGAAAGCTGGAGGGACACTTTGTTAAATGCAGAAACTCGATTTTTGAACATGCCAAGTTCAATCAAAGATGGCAAGAGTGTCAATTCCTTTATTACCGCATTACATTGCCTCGCAGAACATTGCAACTATGGCACCTTTTGAGATGAGATGATCCAGGACAGAATCATTGTTGGTTTAGTAGATGCCAATCTCTCTATAAAATTACAAATGAATCCAGAATTAATGCTACAACTGCCAGACATACTAAAGCCATATAGAAGTAGCAAGATGTGTTTAAAAGTAATCATAAATCACCCACAGTGGATGCCATTAACTCACAAAGATGTGGAGAGACACAAGAAAACAACATGTGAGTAGTTTAAGCACAAATATTCCTCAAGTCAAGTTCCCCCTACACAGTCTAGGGCTGAGCGATACTAGCATTTTAGTATCACGATCGATAATAAAGCCACTATTCACAATACTGAATAGTTCACGATACTTACAAATAAGTCAATCATAGCTGGTGCTACATAGTGGTATTGCTCAGCATTCCTGCAGGAAGTCCTTATAGGTGATAGCAAACTAGCCACTATCATCCTTGTTTACAGTAACAGTTATTGTAACACATGCTTTGAGGTTATGTTATGGTGTTCACACCTCTCTGCAGGGGAAACCAGGTGGGTGGACTTTATCACTTACAAGGATTCTTAGCCAAGTACAGCATAACAAATGGATTTTTAATGACAGTAATGTACAGGCATGGTATCACGATAGTTAATAACAAAATATCACAATATCGATACTTTCAAAATATCGCTAAAACGGTAGTATCGCTCAGCCCTAACACAGTCTCATGACCACAAACAAGGGTATGGCAAAATACAGGAAATTAGACTGTCTAGCCAGAGAAACCGTATGCCACAAATGCTCCAAAAAAGGGCACTATGCAGGTCTAAGAAACTTGACCACCTGGAAGCAGAGCCTGATGATCAGTTTTTGAGAGCACTTGAGGATTACTCAACAACTATCAGTCCATGGAAAGTAACTCTTTAGTCAACAGTTCAAATTTTGTTCAAGATTGATACTGGTGCAGATGTGAGTGCCATTTGTTTCAGAAAACATAGTCACACAGTTACCAGATGTTTCACTTACTTCTACTGATTCCCATTTTAGTGGCCCAAGCCAGCATCACCTACAAGTGTCTGGTCATTCACAGCTTGGAGCTATGGAGGTACAGGAAATAATATTTGTTGTGAAAAGTGTCACTTTTAGGTCGACCGGAAATTGAAACACTCAATCTAGTTTCCAGGCTCAGTACAGTTGAAGCCAGTCGAAAGTTTATTGCTATATATCTGCAGCTTTTTACAAAACCTAGGGACTATGCAGGAGAGTATCACATCAGCCTCAGACCAAGCCTTTTGGAATTTTCTACTCTACTTTATCATTGATGCCTCAAGTCTGCCAAGAGAATGGAAGCACAAGGTGTCATCAGCAAAGTGGAGCTACCTACTGACTGGTGCGCAGTAATTGATGTTGCCCCTAAACCATATGAGAATCTGCAAATCTGTGTTGATTTCACTAAACTAAATTAGAATGTCAGATAAAAAAGGCGCATTCTTCACTTTACACTACATTTATCACTCCTTTCGGAAGATTTCATTTCAAGCTACTTCCCTTTGCAATAACATCAGCTTTCCAGCAGAGAATGTCGAGTACCCTTGCAGATCTCTCAAGAGTTGTATATATGATGGGTGACGTGTTAGTTCATGGAAGCAGTGTGGAGAAAAGTGATCAACAATTGACAACTGAGTTAGACACGTTACAGAAAGCCAGAGTAACACTTAATAAAGAGAAGCGTCAGTTTTCCAAACGTTCTGTACAATTAGTCAGTAAGTCAAGTCACTAGGTCTAGTCAGTAAGTCAAGTCACTAGGTCTAAGTCCTTGTAGGTTAGGTAATCCTAAGGCTGCAGCGCATGTTGCTGTCAGACCTTCAGTGCTGGTCACTGTAAAGCGCTAATAATAAATACTTTAGGTTTAAGGAAGAAAATCCATTCCTCCTGGAGGAAGACTGAGTGTGGCCCCGACTAGACATTGGGTGACCTGCAGTTCGAATCCTGGGGTTGGAGGGATTTTTTTCCTTTCTTTGGCCCCTTTTCTGTTACACCTTATTCAGTCAGTAAGTCAAGTCACTAGGTCTAAGTCCTTGTAGGTTAGGTAATCCTAAGGCTGCAGCGCATGTTGCTGTCAGACCTTCGGTGCTGGTCACCATAAAGCGCTAATAATAAATACTTTAGGTTTAAAGAAGAAAATCCATCCCTCCTGGAGGAAGACTGAGTGTGGCCCCGACTAGACATTGGGTGACCTGCAGTTCAAATCCTGGGGCTGGAGGGATTTTTTTCCTTACTTTGGCCCCTTTTCTGTTGCACCTTATTCAGTCAGTAAGTCAAGTCACTAGGTCTAAGTCCTTGTAGGTTAGGTAATCCTAAGGTTGCAGCGCATGTTGCTATCAGACCTTCAGTGCTGGTCACTGTAAAGCACTAATAATAAATTTTAAAAAATTAAAATTCCTTGGTCATGTAATTGATAGTGACAGCATTCGGTCAGATCCCAGCATGGCTACTGCTATCTAACATATGACAAAGCCAACCAACGTCAAAGAGCTGAGACGCTTACTACAAATGGCTACTCACCTTGGCAAGTTCATCCCTAATCTTGCTGACACTACTAAGAGTCTTCATGATCTTTTATTATAGAAAATTCACTGGACTTGGGGACAGACAGCATTTACAAAGTTGAAAGAACAGTTAAGTACTATCCCAGTTCTAGCCATGTATGATCCATGCAAAGAAACAATTGTGTCCGTAGATGCATCTTCTTAAGGCTTGGGGACTGTCTTACTTCAGTTAGATAGAACTACCGACAGTGGCATATGCGTCAAGAACTCTCTCAACCACAGAAGAACAATACACATCTATCGAAAAAATTTTTAGCAGTGACTTTGGCTTGTGAACATTTTAATAACTATCTCACTGGCACTATGTTTCATATATAAACTGACCATAAACCCTTGGTTAGTCTTCTGGAAGGTTCAAAACAACTAGATGCTCTACCTCCACGAATCCAACATTACAGAATGAGATTCATGAGGTACACTTAGAGCATTGCTCATGTTCCAGGCAAGGATTTGATGATAGTAGACTCACTGTCATACGCTCCAGCTTCCTCACCAATCATTGTAGAACAGTTTGTGTCTGATACTAATGTTAATGTTGATTCTATCTTACAGGGTCTTCCAGCAACACAGAAACACCAAAAAAGCTCAGCAACAAGATGCCATCTGCTCAACTTCTTCTTTACACTTCTTCTGTTTGTGCTGAACTGTCAGTTCACCAGCAACGTGCACATAGGACTTGATGGGGCCTGAAACTAAATGTTTATCTGGCCAACCGTCCTGGCAGAACTTCATCAGCTGTGAGCAAGTGTGGTGAATCTCCTTCTCAGAGGAAGCAGAATCGTCATCCCAGTATCCTTACAATAGAAATTCTTGAGCAATTACACAGTGCCAACCAAGGGATACGGAAGTGTTGTCAGAGAGCTCAACAGTCAGTGTGGTGGTTAGGGTTAAGTCGTCAACTGGCAGATGTACTGAACAATTATACCAAATGTTGCAAAGAGAGACACCAACCTCCAGAAACACTGATGCCTTCAACATTCCCATCCTTACTGTGGCATGCAGAAAGTTATAATTTACTTAAAGATACATCAAGACAGCCAAACTCTCCAACACACATCATCATCCACAGTCATCCAAAATATCAAATCCATTTTTGCCAGGCATGATATTACCAAGAAGTCGTGTCAGACAACGGGCCACAATATTCTCATATGTGGCTTAATATGAGGTAATAGATTTCATACAGTTTGTTGATAAATATGGGTTCTGGCACACAACAAGAAGTCCAACATTTCCCCAATCAAATGGCGAGGCAGAAAAGGTTGTGCAAACAGTAAAGAAATTGTTGAAGAAAGCTAATGACCCATATATGGCTATACTGACATACCATGGTTACAACCCAACAGAACTGTTGATGAGTCATCATTTACACACAGAATTACCAGCCACCAATGCTCATTTAATACCTTCAGTACCATTAAAACAAAGGAGGAAGAACAGAGAAAGAAGCAGAAGAGTATAATTTTGACAAACACCGCGCTGTTCAAGAGCTTGATCCTCTTTTGCCAGATAACAAGTATGGATACTTGACCACAATAGTACCAGAACAGTTGTCAAGCCAGTAACTCCCAGATCTTACACTGTTTCTGTTCCAACTGGCATCATTTGAAGTAACCATGTACGCTTACATCACTTGCCTGACAATTCAGGTGATAGTGAATGATGTTCATACTAATTAACTGCCAAGTAACTAAAAGTGGTTGTGTTTCTAAGCCACTAACAAAATGGTCCCCAGATGATCACACTTAAGAAGGGGAGATATGGTGGTGGACATTATATAGAAACTGAAACATTAAATAGAATTAGTTCATGTGATTATACTTGATTTGTACACATTAATTATTTATAACAATACAATATGGAACCACTGATGTCTGAGTTGTAACAAGTGATTGCACACTGCTTAGATTTATTGACGAATGTGCCCAAATCTTCACAAGCTATTCCCACTGAAAGCAGTTAAGTTGGTAGGTCTGCAGTGATGTCGTATTTGTCAGTAATGTGACCAAGAAATTTCTTGGCCAATTAGGCATTTGAGGGTAATTCCTGCAGTAGCAATTTGTTTCAGCACCTTGGCCAACCTCTTGTCATGTTCTGCTTTGTTGGCACCAAATAGTAAAACATCATCCATCTGGCAGATGGCACCATCAAGGCCATTCAAGATGTCACTGATACACTTCTTGGTGCTAGAAATTCTGAAGGACAACTTGTTAAAGCAAAAGTGCCCAAACAGCGCATAAAGGAATATTGCCAAAACCCTAAAATTTGCAATGAGTTGGTAGCACCAGTGAGTTGGCCAGGGTGTTATCAACTTTCAGCAGTGGGTGAACTTCTCAGAATGCATTGTGCTTTAGAAGCTTAAAGTCCACACAAATTCTGATAGCTCCAGACTCCTTAGGTACTGCGGCCATTCCTGCACACCGTGGTATTGGTCGATTGGTCGATTGACTTTCAAGATTTCTCTGTATGCCTCCATCTTGGTAAGGTCTGTTCAGACTTTACTCAGCAATGGTTCTAGTGCAAATAGGACTGCATTCTGCTGAAGTTTAATTGTGTATCCACTACTGTTGGTATTATAAAAATGCAGCTTAATTAAAATTTTGCATTATGATGTCATCATTGTGACTTCACCATGCACAAAATTTGACATTCATCATGGACTAAATTATGTAAAAATAAGATTTGAAATATGGCAATAATACTTGGATTTATATTCATCCCATTGGGATGTTGTTCTTCCACCCATGAAGTCACTCCAATCACTCAGATCACTCCAATCACTCAGATCACTCCAATCACTCAGATCACTCCAATCACTCAGATCACTTCAATCACTCAGATCACTCCAATCACTCAGATCACTCCAATCACTCTGATCACTCCGATCACTCCGATCACTCTGATCACTCAGATCACTCCGATCACTCAGATCACTCATATCACTCCAATCACTCAGATCACTTCAATCACTCAGATCACTCCAATCACTCAGATCACTCCAATCACTCAGATCACTCCAATCACTTCAGTCACTCAGATCACTCCAATCACTCAGATCACTCAGATCACTTCAATCACTCAGATCACTCCAATCACTCAGATCACTTCAATCACTCAGGTCACTCCAATCACTCAGATCACTCCAATCACTCAGATCACTCCAATCACTCAGATCACTCAGATCACTCGGATCACTCCAATCACTCCAATCACTTCAATCACTCAGATCACTCCAATCACTCAGATCACTCCAATCACTCAGATCACTCCAATCACTTCAATCACTCAGATCACTCAGATCACTCCAATCACTCAGATCACTCCAATCACTCAGATCACTCAGATCACTTCAATCACTCAGATCACTCTAATCACTCAGATCACTCAGATCACTTCAATCACTCAGATCACTCCAATCACTCAGATCACTCCAATCACTCAGATCACTCCAATCACTCAGATCACTTCAATCACTCAGATCACTCCAATCACTCAGATCACTCCAATCACTCAGATCACTCAGATCACTTCAATCACTCAGATCACTCCAATCACTCTGATCACTCAGATCACTCCAATCACTCAGGTCACTCCAATCACTCAGGTCACTCAGATCACTCCAATCACTCGGATCACTCCAATGAGTTAACCACCTAACTGTGTAATGCTACTGAAAATGTGCATCATTTAGAGTACAGTAGTACACAGTAATATCCTAACTCTGTGTTATGGAAACTTCCTCTCCCTAATGGTATGTCAGTATACCTCCACTCACTACAGCAATGAAATAATCATGCAGGCCATAGCCAAGCTGTTTTATGTAAGATATACCCATAACCAGCTGTTAGGATACTCATTACTCAGTATGAAAGGATGATTGACATGATTAGTGCATTTCTCATGCACATCTTCAAAGTGTAATCCCTTCAGTGAAACTTGTTTACGAAAAGTGAGCATCACCCTTCACAAAGCATCATAGACTTTCATACAAACCACCCACCATTATACAATAGAAATTCTTTACAACACAATGATACCAATATTATATCAAGACACACGGTAGTGTGTCGTGCGGCCCAAGAAGCCGGCGCGCCACACTGTGAGTATATTTATAGGAAGAAAGTAAACGCGATTTTCACACCTTTGTAGCTCCGTGATTCCTTATCCGATTGAAACCAAAGTTGCTACAGAAGTACCGACTAGGTAGGGGAATCCACATTCCAACTTTGAAGAAACTCGCTCTATCCATTTCCGAGATATGATCGGCCAAAGTTTGGGTTTTTTTCTTCGTTTCTTTCTTCTACTTCTTTTCGCACACTTTGCAAAATCCGCCATAAAACACGAATTCGTGCTCCAATCGGGCTGAAATTTGGCACACTTAAAAGGCTCATTAAGGCGGATCTCAGTACTAAGTTTGGTAAGAATCCGATGAACATTCACGGAGTTATGACCGATTATTTGCGTAAAATAAGGTCGAAGGTCTGTCACGCCCACAGAGTGAACCACTTGAAGGAATGAGCTGAAAATTGCTATGTAGATGGAGTAACTATCGTAGGAGTGCCTTTGTGTGGTTTGAAAGGAATCCAGTTAAAGGCCATCGAGATATGACACAAAACCCAACCTGTGTCACAATTACGCGATCGATTTTTATGAATAAAAAAATTATTAGTTTTCATGCCTACTAGGCAAACCGCTTAGAGCAGTGAGCTGAAAATCGGTGTGTAGCTGGAATAATCATCATAGAAAGTCCTTGCAGTAGTACAGAAGAATCGGATTACAAACCACTGAGTTATGGTTCCAAAGCCAACTACGTGTAACATATGCGAGATCGAGATACTCTAATAGAACAGTCACCCTAATAAAGCATTCAGCTAATTTATTTACTCCATTATAGAATTCTATTACATTGCAAGTTATTCTGTAGGGAGTTCAGTTGCAAACAGTTAATCTTATAGACAGTTCAGCAAGAAGCAAGTCACCCTATAGAGAGTTCAGCTACAGATATATCACTGTAGTGATTCAGAAGAATCAGAACATTACAAGTCACACTGAAGAGAGTTCAGCTATAAACAAGTCATGCACCCTGTGGAGAGTTCGGCTATACTCTCTAGAGAGTTCAGCTACAAACAAGTCACTGTGGAGAGAGTTCAGCTACAAAGAAACTACCCTGTAGAGAGTTCATCTATACAAACAAGTTAACCTATAGAGACCAGCTGCAAACAAGTAACCCTGTAGAGATTTCAGCTACAGACAAGTCACTTTATAGTTTATACAATGTTCAGCTACAAGTAAGTCACTCTGTAGAGAATTCAGCTACATACAAGTCACTCTGTAGAGAATTTTGCTACAAACAAGTCACAGTGTAGAGAGTTCAGCAACCAAAAAACCACATGTAAAGAGTTCAGCTATACAAACAAGTTACTCTGTAGAGAGAACAGCTAGAAACAAGAGAGAGCTCAGTTAGAAGAAGTTGCCCTGTAGAGATCTCAGCTGCAAAGAAACCCTGTAGAGAGATCAACTACAAACAAATCACCCTGCAGAGTGTTCAGCTATAAACAAATCACCCTGTAGAAAGTTCAGGTACATACAAATCACCCTATATAGAGTTCAGCTACAAAAAAATCACTCTGTAGAGAGTTCAGCTACAAAGAAACCATCCTGTAGAGAGTTCAGCTACAAAGAAACCATCCTGTAGAGAGTTTAGCTACAAACAAATCACCCTGTAGAGAGTTCCGCTACAAACAAATCACCCTGTAGGGAGTTCAGCTGCAAACAAATCACCCTGTAGAGAGATCAGCTACAAACAATCACCCTGTAGAGAGAACAGCTACAAATAAATCACCCTGTAGAGAGTTCAGCTACAAACAAATCAACCTGTAGAGAGATCAGCTATATAGACACTACACACAATATAGGGAATTTGGTTACAAGCAAAACACCCTGTAGAGAGATCAGCTACAAACAAATCCGGCACCTTGCAGTGAGTTCAGCTACAAACAAATTACCCTGTAGAGAGATCGGCTACAAACAAAACACCTTGTAGAGACTTCAGCTACAAACAAATCAACCTGTATAGATTTCAGTTACAAACAAATCACCCACTGTAGAGAGAACAGCTACAACCTAAATCACTCTGTAGAGAGATCAGCTACAAACAAATCACCCTGTAGAGAATTCAGCTACAAAAAAAATCACCCTGTAGAGAGATCAGCTAGAAACACATCACCCTGTAGAGAGTTCAGCTACAAGCAAATCACCTTGTAGAGAAATAAGCTACAAACAAATTACCCTGTAGAGAAATCAGCTACAAACAAATCACCTTGTAGAAAGTTCACTTACAAACAAATCTACCCGTAGAGATATCAGTTACAAACAAATCACCCCCTGTAGAGAGATCAGATCACCCTGTAGAGAGTTCAGCTATAAACAAATCACCCTATAGAAAGTTCAGGTATAAAAAAAATCACCCTATAGATAGCTTTGATACAAACAAATCACCCTGTAGAGTGTTCAGCATGATAACAGTCACCCTGCAGAGACATCAGGTTACCCTATAGAGAGGTCAGCTAGAAGAAGTCACCTTGTAGAGAGTTCAGCAACAAAGAACCCACTCTGTAGAGAGTTCAACTAGAAACTAGTTACCCTATACAGAGATCAGCTATATATAGAAACAAGTCATCCTGTAGAGAATTCAGCTACAAACAAATCACCCTGTAGAGATTTCAGCTACAAACAGATCATCATCCTGTAGATAGTTCAGCTATAGATACAAGTCACCCTGTAGTAGGAGAAGTTACCTTGTAGAGAGATCAGCTAGAAACAAGTCACCTTGCAGAGACCAGCTACAAAGAAACCATCCTGTATAGAGTTCCGCTACAAACAAATCACCCAGAGAGTTCAGCTATGAACAGATCACCCTGTAGAGAGTTCAGCTATACAAGTCACCCTGTAGAGAGATCAGCTAGAAGCAAGTCACCTTGTAGAGAGTTCAGCTACAAAGAAACCATCCTGTAGAGAGTTCAGCTACAAACAAATCATCCTGCATAGAGTTCAGCTGCAAATAAATTACCCTGTAGAGAGTTCAGCTACAAACAAATCATCCTGTAGAGTGTTCAGCTAGATAAAAGTCACCCTACAGAGAGTTCAGGTCACCCTATAGACAGATCAGCTAGAAGAAGTGATCTTGTAGAGAGTTCAGGTCACCCTATAGACAGATCAGCTAGAAGAAGTGATCTTGTAGAGAGTTCAGCTACAAAGAACCCACTCTGTAGAGAGTTCAGTGACAAAGAAACTATCCTGTAGAGAGTTCTTCTACAAACAAATCACCCTGTAGAGAGTTCAGATGCAAACAAATCACCCTGTAGAGAGTGCAGCTATAAACAAATCAACCTGTAGAGAGTTTAGCTACATTTCAAGTCCCTTAGTAGAAAGATCAGCTGCGAACAAGTTATCCAGGAGGGAATAATAGACATGTAATAAATATAATTATTTATATAATTACTGATAAAATCAATAACAGTTGAAGTATTAAAAATCTGCTCTGTCTTTTTATTCTTCCTGTGGTAAAGAAATAGGATAGGTTAGAAAAGCCCCAAAGCCAGCCTATGGCCAGCTTTGGGGTATACAAATACAAAAAGAAGTGATATCTAATCAAAAACAGCCAAGCTGTAAAAAAAGGTGCGGCCCCTAAAAAGGCCAATGTAAAAAAGATGTGAAATCCAAGGTGGCGGCCAAGAAATGGCTGTGATGGTAGGTTAATGGTAAAAATTTTTAATAATGACAATTCAGGTGAATTTGGTGCCGCTTGGTCTTGGCACAAAATTCACCTGAAATGTCGTTATTAAAATTTTTACCATTAACCTACCATCACAGCCATTCCTTGGCCGCCACCTTGGATTTCACATCTTTTTCACCTTGGCCTTTTAGGGGCCGCACCTTTTTTTACAGCTTGGCTGTTTTTGATTAGATTAATTTTATCACAATATATTATGACTCCACAAAATAAAACAACTGCAATAGTATGGGGAGCCAGTAGTTGCAAGCATGATTCAGATACTCTAATAGAACAGTCACTGAGAAATTTTAAAAATATAATGTGCACAAAAACATGGAAAAAATCTTGTTCTGGGTTCTATATGCCTAAACCCTTTACCACTCTACCACTGCTGTCAATTGTTCACCTCACATAATTTCTACCTTATAAATGGAAGTTCAACACCAGAATGTAATTTCATTGATCTATCCATGGAAATTCTAAAATATTCTATGTGAAGTGCTCAGAAAAAATGTGCATTCTATATATTATTATTATTATTATTATTGCTAGGACCAGGTCACATACAACCAAGTACATACATCATTGCAACAACCCCCTGGTGAGGCTATGCACATGACTAGGTGGTGAAGGCATGATCAAAATAATTATGATCCCAAATCAACTTAATATGGCACAATAGTGACAGATATAACACAATAGTGGCATTGTAACTAGAGGCCACCAGCAGCTAAGTATCAGTACATACATCATTGGTGTGGCAATGGCACAGTGATGTGTACACAGTATATATGCATACAAAACAGAACTATTCATTATTGCAGTATCGTATGCAACAATACATTATTGCAACATCACCAGAGATGACAATTATTCAGCTATGTAGCCAATATACAGCACAGTATCAACCAGAGGTCACCGGTAGCTAAATGCAGTGTGGCAATGGCACAGTGATGGGTACACACTATATGCATACACAACTTGCAGGAGATACACAATACTGTTATATAGTAGTTAAGAGTATGCAAGCCAGGTGAACCAGATAAAGGAAGACAGCCAAGGTCTCAATTCACATTTGCAATGTAATTTATTGCTCAACAATAAATTGAAGTTAACAAAAGGTTGGTTATGGCATTAATAGAACATGCGCACACCCATGCAGGGACTAATTGTAATCATTAAACGGTTTGGAGGATTCATTGGCTCACGTGAGTTGTGGCTGGCTTGAAGAACGCCATGAGGAGCGGCAACTGTGGGAGCGGGAAGGCAGTTTGTGCTTCAATACTAAAACAGCTAAGTTTTATGTGTCAAGTAACACTGTAGCCACGTAGTGTTATTGTTCTTGTTCTGTATTTATGTCTCCTACTTTTATGCCGCACATGCTTGCCCACCCAGACACATCACATGCATGCAACCCTATGGTGGCCAACCAGCAGCCATTTCTGGATGGATAGCACAAAGTATCACTATTTGCTAAGGGTCCGGTTTGTGGTTGCCTAAACACCCATTAACATAATTGTTTTACTATGTTGCTGCTGTTGATGCTACTAGTGCTGTTAATCCTTTTCTGGCAGTTGCCAAATAATATTAAACCTGGCCAGGGTTACAAATCACAAGGCTTAACTATGGCTTGTTACTCCTGCTGCTGTTATCACTGTTGCGGATATGCTACTGCTATCACTGTTGCTGCTGCTGCTGCTGCTGCTGCTGCTGCCGCTGCTGCTGCTGCCGCTGCTGCTGCTGCCGCTGCTGCTGCTGCTGCTGCTGCCGTTGCTGCTGCCGCTGCTGCTGCTGCTGCTGCTGCCGCTGCGGCTGCTGCTGCTGCTGCCGCTGCTGCTGCTGCTGCTGCCGCTGCTGCTGCTGCTGCTGCCGCTGCTGCTGCTGCTGCTGCCGCTGCTGCTGCTGCTGCTGCCGCTGCTGCTGCTGCTATCGCTGCTGCTGCTGCTATCGTTGCTGCTGCTGCTATTGTTGCTGCTGCTGCTATCGTTGCTGCTGCTGCTATCGTTGTTGCTGCTGCTGCTATCGTTGCTGCTGCTGCTATCGTTGCTGCTGCTGCTATCGTTGCTGCTGCTGCTATCGTTGCTGCTGCTGCTATCGTTGCTGCTGCTGCTATCGTTGCTGCTGCTGCTATCGTTGCTGCTGCTGCTATCGTTGCTGCTGCTGCTATCGTTGCTGCTGCTGCTATCGTTGCTGCTGCTGCTATTATTGCTGCTGCTGCTATCATTACTGCTGCTGCTACCATTGCTGCTGCTGCTATCATTACTGCTACCATTGCCTCATTGCCTATCCCACATAGCTGTTGTACACATGCGGGTTCCCATTGTTGCTGCTGTTATTGCCTACTCCACATAGCTGTTGTACACATGTGGGTTCCCATTGCTGCTGCTGCTACTGCTGCTGCTACTGCTGCTGCTGCTGCTACTGCTGCTGCTACTGCTGCTGCTACTGCTGCTGCTACTGCTGCTGCTACTGCTGCTGCTACTGCTGCTGCTACTGCTGCTGCTACTGCTACTGCTGCTGCTGCTGCTACTGCTGCTGCTGCTGCTACTGCTGCTGCTACTGCTGCTGCTACTGCTGCTGCTACTGCTGCTGCTACTGCTGCTGCTACTGCTGCTGCTACTGCTGCTGCTACTGCTGCTGCTACTGCTGCTGCTACTGCTGCTGCTACTGCTGCTGCTACTGCTGCTGCTACTGCTGCTATGATTGCTGTGTTACCTATCCCACAAGGCTGTTGTGCACATGTGGACTCCCATTGCTGCTGCTGCTATTGCTGTAACTATTGCTTTGCATCATTGCTTTACCTATCCCACATAGCTGTTGTACACTTGTGGGTTCCTACCACAGCTGCTATCATTGCTCTGCGTGTCTGTTTTACCTATCCCGTATATGCTGTTGTACACATGTGGGTTCCTGCTGCTGCTTGCTAAACAATAAAATTAATTGAATTTTACTGTATAATCCATAACACATGTCATCAACTGCACAGCCAAATAAATTAAGCAATTCTGCCCAATGATTCCTCAGTTGCACTTTGTCACTCCAAAGTTAGCATAGCAGGCTAGCAAACACCAGACAATATCACCTGAGTATGAGAGAGCATGCTGGTAATTATTAATTATTTAGCCATGCAAATACACAAATAAAATGTATGGTAGGTATGGTTAAGCAGATGAAAATGTGCATGAGTTTGTGATGGAGAACAAAGATCCCATTTCCCTTCTTTAGGGTCAGGTGCAAGGAGCCCAGCATACGTGCATTAAGAGCTCGGGGGCGGTTGGGTGGTATATGAGCAAGCAGGCCAGTTTCACACTTAGCTCCCTATGGGGGGCGGGAAGGGGAGCTTTGCATGTTAATTACATTTAACAAAAAAGGAATTATGAGACTTTAATTACATAATTATCTTTTGGAAATAGCTAGGGGAATTTCATTGAACTTTAGTACACTGTGAAAGTAATCTAGTTTGGATAAGAGACCGCAGAACTATGTTTGGGTGTTTTATTTCTTCCTACACATAGAATCAGTTTCCATTTTTACATGGAAAGGACATTTTCACTCACTCTTACATGGTGTAGTGCACTGCCTTTCTTGACTGCACCATGTGCACTACCTAATGTCTTGATTGTTTCAAAATTTTAGTTTGTTTGCCTCAGTGGAAATTTTGTAAACAGAAACATAATTATCATCATTTTATGTACGTATGTATGTTGTGCATACATTTATTGTATAAATTTGTAACTTTATTTAAAGTGTTTGTGTGCAGTTAAAGAACTTACATACTATTATAATTGTGCGTGTTTACAAAAGTGCTATGGTGCTTTTCCGTAGCTGTTGTGGTCAGTTTTGATAGTTCAACATACAGTATTGATGAAGATAATGGACCAGTACAACCTGTATTAATTCTCAGTGGTCCATCAAGAATCATCGTTACTGTAGAAGTGGTTAATGCTGATTTGACTGCTACTGGTACTATATGTATGTGGGTGTAAATGTTGTTCAGTAGTTATATACCATAGCTGTGAGTGATTCACAGATATATACACCCAAAGCCTGAGGGCCACAGGCCCAAAGACTGAGGGTGTATATCCAAGCAGTAATGATATATACCACTTGGGCACACTCACCTAATAGTTGAAATAAACTACGTATATCCAACACTCGCCTGGTTTGATTTACATACTAACATCTGATGATTGATCAGGGTTTTAAAAGTGTGGGGTAATAATTATGTAACACTCAAAATGTTATTAATACGTCATTACATTACAATACACAATGTTAGTATGCTAAAACTTGTGGGACTCAATTGTAAAATTGCAATTGATTTTTTGTATTTTTGTAAGCCTGCTAACTTCCATTAGAAAGACAGAAAGTTATTAAGTAATGAGTAATGTACTTACAAATATAAATTACTAACCTTGTGTCAAGGAGCAATCTTGTTCTGTGGTGTGGTCAATGGCTGACACATAGTGCACACATTGCCCAAACAATTATTTAGGGATGCTTTATACCAGAACATAGCTTTATTTTTAAATTAATGATTAGTCAAAATTTTGTGACTACACTCAAATAAATAAAACCCAGACTATAGATGTCACTCAATATAACAAATCAAGCGTATCATACCAATGGAAGTCACATGCCTGTAGAATTAAATAAGAGTTTAAATCTGTTGATTTAAACCTAGTTAATGGAGCATGCACGTGAGCACTTGCAGAGTTAGTGGGCTCTTATTGGAATAATCATGCATGTGCTGTAGTCAACACGAGGGACACGCCAAAGGTCACTAGACAGCACTCAAGTCTTAAGATGCCAAGGAAAATCGCCAACACGTCTACTACACACGGAAAAGGGATACGCCAGAAACCCCCAAATCAAGATAAGGGCGACGGAGCACCACCCCGCAGATTACATCAGACTCGACAACAGAATCGTTCCATTAGCCAAAAGAGGACAAGAGAAGCGGATGAACCTACCAGTAAACGGCCAAGGAAGAACCCCAAGGAAAGTGTATTTTCTGTCGGTTGAATGCAATGAATTAGACAGAAAATAAGCTCCCGCATGAATACTATGGGTCACGTGAGCCTTCTCACGTGATGATATGGTTTATAAGTGAGGTCTGTGGGTTAGTGTTCACTCTACGCCACGTGTTAGTACAAGTGGGCTACCTGTTACTCGCTGCGACTATGGACGATGATCAATTTAAGAAGCTGCTGGACCGCATCGAATCATCGAGCGCCAATCTGGAAGCGAAGTTCTCGTCCCAGCTTAATCAGCTCCAAGAGGAAGTCGCCGCCAATCAAGCCAGTTGCTCCCAGGAAGTGATGACAAAGCTGGGCAAAAGGCCGTACCAGTTTAAGAAGAAGGGAAATGAGGCCCAGTTCACTTTTAATGAAACGGTGGACGACCGAATCGACGCCGCCAAGCGACACTTGGATCACATCCCTACCCCGGACGAAGCGACCAAGACAACTGTTAAACGCGCCATTGCAGAGTTGGACCAGGGTAAGGAGGCCATTCGTGTGAGGCAGAAGCACATCAGGATCGCCGACCGCTCTGATCGGGGCGTCGTCGAAGAGTACATTGCCGATGAGCTTGCTTCTGACTCGGACGACGAGAAGAAGTTATACAAAGCTCGCAAGGAGCGAGATGCTAAGAAGAAGAAGGCAGCAACAGTCTTTAAGAGGAAGCCCAGACAAGAAGGGGCCATGGCAGGGCAGACCAGCAGTGGAGGAGCAGGGACGAAGTTGTCTGGCAACAGGACGAGGCTGATTGGACCCTGCTATAATTGTGCAGGATGGGGACACCTGGCAGCCTCTTGCCCTAAGGGTAAACAGCACCCGTATCCTTTGAGCCAGCCTGTAGTAAGTGGGTTGGATCTGGCAGGTCGTAATGTGTATGGTGATGTAAGTGTGCCAGCTGATGGCAGCGTACCAAGGCCAGTACCAGGTACCAACAGTAGTGCACCCAAATGTGTTGATGACCCAGATAAGCAAATTGCTGAGGTAAACCTTTTAACTGAGGGTCACAAGATAGGGTGTGAAGGTCAAAAGTCTCCTCGAAGAGAATGTGCTGATAAGCCACCAAACCTAAATGGTGATGTTTCTGACAAAGCTGGCAAAAACAGGCCCTTGTCAGTAAATGACCTTGTTAAGGTAGCAACAGATTGTGTAGTAGGGAATAACATAGATCCAGATACCCTACTCAGTCAGGTCGCACTTGAGCTCGGCAAATGTTGGGAACATGAAGAGTGTAGTACCCCTGCCCAAATTGTAGATGTCCAGGGTAGGCTGAAAAGAAATCTGGAATTTTGGAGGGGGTCCTCCATGCCCCTAGCCCAGTCATCGACTGGATACAAAACGGGTATAAGTTACCGCTAAAATATACGCCATCCCCTCTGAACAAGTGTAACCACAAATCGGCAATAGATAACCAAACTTTTGTTGATGATAGTGTCCAAGAGCTGTTAAAATACAGATGCATATGAGAAACTGAGCAAAGACCCATAGTGTGTAGTCCCCTGTCTGTGGTGGCCAACCGTGAGGGCAAGCTAAGGCTAGTGCTTAATCTTAGGCACCTAAATCAGTTCTTGCGGAAAGACCACTTTAAAAATGAGGACCTGCGTATTGCTACGCTTATGTTTGAGAAGGATGATTACTTAATCAAATTTGATCTGAAATCTGGGTACCATCACCTGGACATATTTGGGGCTCATCAGACCTACTTAGGTTTTTCATGGCCGGTTAACCGGATCCCCAGGTATTTCGTTTTTACTGTCCTGCCTTTCGGGTTGGCTACTGCTTGCTATGCCTTCACAAAATTGTTAAGGCCACTGGTCCGGTTTTGGAGGGGGCAAGGTCTGAGGGTGATCCTGTACCTGGATGATGGAATACTAGCAGTAAATGGTTTAGAGTTGGCCGCCCAAGCAAGCAGGTAAGTACAACAGGACCTGGCTAAAGCTGGCCTTATCGTAAATGAATCCAAATCCCAATGGCAACCAGTTAGAAAGCTTACTTGGCTAGGCTTCGAGATCGACCTTGGGCTAGGACAGCTAACAGTCCCAGATGGTAAATTGGCTTGCTTGTGTGAACTACTACAGTCCCTCTTAGGGAAAACGTTTGTCCCAGCTAAAGTACTAGCAGGAGTGGTGGGCAGGATTATCTCAATGTCACTGGCCCTGGGCCCAGTTACCCGATTGATGACACGTAGCCTTTACACAATTCTGAACTCTAGAGGTTCATGGTGTATGCAATTACAGCTGTCTGACAAGGCTAAACAGGAGCTAGAATTTTGGCTTGCCCAAGTCAAGCAGCTCAATGGGCAGAATCTTTGGCCTAAACCATCAGCAGTGAGAGTAGTTTATTCAGATGCCAGTGACACAGGTTATGGTGGGTATGCTGTTGAGCATGGGGGTCAAATTGCCACTGGCCAGTGGGATCTGGAAGAATCTCGTCAGAGCTCTACGTGGCGAGAGCTCAGAGCAGTTAGAATGGTTCTAATGTCCTTTGAGTCACAACTTCAAAATGAAAGGGTTCGCTGGTTCACCGATTACCAAAAATGTGGTAAGAATCATCTTGCATGGAAGTAAAAAGCCAATATTACAGAGAGAAGCCCTGGAAATCTTTAATATTTCGGTAAGGAGCAGGGTCCGTATTGAACCAGAATGGATCCCTAGGGAAAGTAACCAAATAGCAGACTACCTGAGTAGGTTGATGGACTTTGATGACTGGATGTTGAACCCGGTAGTTTTCAAGGAATTAGACGCCCTATGGGGTCCTCATACAATAGACCGGTTTGCTGACTGGTGTAATACCCAACTGCCACGTTTTGATTCCCGTTATTGGTCCCCAGGGGTAGAGGCTGTAGATACCTTTACGTCTGATTGGAGCTCCGAAAACAATTGGTGGTGCCCCCCTCTGTACCTGGTCCCCCGATTGCTGCAGCATGCCAGGGCAACCAAGGCACAAGGTACTCTAGTTGTCCCTCAGTGGAAGTCAGCCCCCTTTTGGCCCCTGCTCTTCCCGGACGGTTTACACCTGCCAAGTTTATAAAAGGGATACGCCTGCTCCTCCAATTAGAGACATTGTTTTTGTCGGGCCGCTCTGGGGGCAACTTGTTCAAGGGAACCCCTAATACTCCAGTACTGGCATTGAGAATTATTTTTCACTAAGGGAGCTGTTCCTGGTAAGAGAATCCCTATGCATGGATACTAAAATAAAAATTTTTAAATTAAAAAAAAAATAAATAAATAAATAAAAAAATAATAATAAAAATAAAAAATAAAATAAAAATAAACGAATAAATAATTAAGCCAGTAGTCCCAGTTTGGGGGTCTGGGAGTTTTTCTCACCCAGAGTTCTGGTCCCAGTCTAGTGGACTAGTAAAGGAGAGTAAAGGAGTGGTGTAGCCTAAAGGGCTGGACTTATGACCAGGAGGTTGGTCACAGCCTAAAGGGCTGGTTTTTGTACAACTGGAGGTTGGTCGCGGCCTAAAGGGCTGGTATGTACGACCAGAGGTTGATCACGGTCTAAAGGGCTGGTATGTGCGACCATAGGTTGGTCTTGGCCTAAAGGGCTGGTATGACAACCGGAGGTTGGCCACGGCCAAAGGGCTGGTATGTATGACCTGGAGGTTGGTCACAGCCCAGGACTGGTATGTATGACCCAAGTGAGTGGTCACAGTCTACATAGAGGGCTGGTCCATATGACCAATGGGAAGCTTTAGTCTAGAGGACGGATGTGTTTGACCCTAAGGTGTATATTAAGGTGGTGTATAGCCCCAGGTTGGTCACAGTTGTGGAAGCTGGTATTGTATGGCCTATAGTTACCACAGCGGAGAGCCCAGAAGGGCTACTGTAATGACCTGCTAGGCGTAGTATGGTCTCAGCCAATGAGTAGAGATGAAAAGTCCTGGCCAGAGGGATGAAGCTGCTGTCAACAGCTTAGTAAGAGGAAGCAAGGCATCCAATGGGCTATACTCCAGGGACATTCCCCCTGGTTTGTGAGAGGTGTTCAGTATTGTCTAGTTAAATTTAATTGGTGCATAATAATTTTCCCTGATTCTAGAGGTCCTCACGCATGGGTCATGGACAGTACTCAAAGAGATCCAGGATCCCGAGCTGCAAGACCTGGCCAGAAGGCTTCCACAAACTATCTTAGGAAGCCGGGCAGAATCTACGGTGAAAAAATACTTCTCTACCTTTAGAAGATGGAAGAGCTGGGCGCTGCAGCATAAGATCTCAGTAATCCCAGCAAAAGATCATCATGTCGCTCTCTACTTGCAGCACCTGGCAGACAGGGTGGGTTCCAAATCAGCTGTGGAGGAAGCCTGCAATTCTCTAGCATGGGTGCATTCGACTGCTGGTTTAGTCTAACCAACAGTTTCCCCGTTTGTAAGGGCAACACTAGAGGGCCTGCAGAGGTCACTGGCGAAGCCGGTTAACAAGAAGGAGCCGCTGACAGTAGAGATGCTTGCGAAAATGGTAGAAGACGCACAACGGAGTGGAACTTTATCTGACCTCCGTTTGGCTACAGCATGTTTATTATCATTCGCAGGTTTTCTCCGATTCAGTGAGCTGGTCAACATCAGACCTTGTGACATGGTTTTTGAAGAGGATTATCTGGTGGTTAGAATACCTCATAGCAAGACAGACCAATTGAGGAAGGGCGACGAGATTCTTATCACCAGAACCGGGAGATCTACCTGTCCAGTTGCTAAATTAGAGGAGTATATGGAGAGGACTGGCATTGCGAAGCAAGACAAAAGGTTCTTATTCCGCCCAATCTGCAAGGCTAAGTCTGGTGATAAACTGAGGGAGTCAGGGTGTATTAGTTATTCGTGTTTAAGAGATCTCTTTAAGACGAAGCTTAGGCAGTTGGGATTCGACCCTGCTAAATTTGGTTTACATAGCTTAAGAGCTGGCGGTGCTACTAGAGCAGCCAATGTAGGTGTGCCAGACAGGCTATTTAAAAGGCATGGTCGATGGAGATCTGAGAACGCCAAGGATGGCTATGTGGAAGATTCCATTGATAAGAGGCTATCTGTCACCATCCAGCTTGGTTTATAAAGACAAAGTTTCCTTGCTTCAAAATTTGTGAGTTTGTTATGCTTTCTTTGTAACCCTAGTGTTGGTTTAAGTTTTCATTAACAGTAGCCCACGCTTGGTGTGGCACAACCCAAGTTGTAGTTGTAAGTGTAATAGTATGGTGAGGGAGGTGTATTTTCTGTCGGTTGAATGCAATGAATTAGACAGAAAATAAGCTCCCGCATGAATACTATGGGTCACGTGAGCCTTCTCACGTGATGATATGGTTTATAAGTGAGGTCTGTGGGTTAATGTTCACTCTACGCCACGTGTTAGTACAAGTGGGCTACCCCCTCCCACCCTCCCAGTACTAAGATGTATGTGTTCATGCATTGTTCTCTCCTTAACTATTTTTGCAGATGAAACGGCCACCACTAGAAGCTGGAGCATTACATATTTATGTAGTAGTTAATGTAGTTGTTTTGTGCACACACACACGAGAGTGGAGCTCTTTTAAGGTTTTTCCTGGTAGGCAAAAAAAAAAAAAAGCCTATCAGGTTTTTCCCCGAGGTCGTCCTGGGCTGGACGGTCTCAAATTTATTATTTCTGTTTATTATTACTTGTGGCTAAGCCCCCACTCTCCAGTATGTATCCACATTGGTACTGAAAAGTTCACTGTATGTAGTTGTAAGTGTTGGTTTAAGTTTTCATTAACAGTAGCCCACGCTTGGTGTGGCACAACCCAAGTTGTAGTTGTAAGTGTAATAGTATGGTGAGGGAGCAACTAACGGTCGTGTTACAACTAGAACTAGAGCTAACGCTCAGAACACAAGGCAACAACCCAACAACAACCCGACAACGATCACTCCGAACAGCAACAAATGCCTTGTGCCGCTCCTGCTAAGCAACACCAGCCATCACGAAGTTTAACTGAAGTGGACATCCCACGGATAGTGGATGCCTTTATTGAAGCTCAGGACAAACGCCGCCATCGACGTCAGATTCAGGACGCGGGTGAGGAAATCTACTCTGAAGACGAAGATTCTAGTGTCTCTTGGGAGGATCCTTCAGCCAATGAGGAATTCTCTAGTAAGGACGTTGTACTTAACACGCAATATGTGTTAGTCACTCAGCTAGATATTTGTATAATATTCATAAGCATTTGTGCATGTTACGTTTATGCATGTCTTTATATGAGTAGCCTTGCCTGTTATTGGTTCCCCCACCCCTCCACCAACCTGCCAGTGCAGTGCCACTTATGCTCACAACTCACATTCCCGTGCTTTCCCAAGATCATACCCCTACCCCCCCGTCTCACGGCCCCTGCCAGTGCAGAGCCACTTCTGTTCCCGACACATTTCCATACTTCCCCTGGAATTCCCCCCCCCCCCCCACTAATTAAGCACAGTAGTGTGCTGATTTCACATATATATATATATATATATATATATTATATGGTAGCGCAAATCAAAAATGGACTTGTCTTCCATCATCTTTCATCATTCATTGCAGCGGCAGAGAGTGATGAGGACCTCACGGAGCAGCTGGGCCATGTTGGGACTATGTCAAGCAAACACTACAAGAGGATAGATGCTTCATCTTATGTCAACATCGGGGCCGGCCGCCCACCAGTCCCTCTATGGTTAGCCAAAAGGGTTGAGTCAGGAGCATTCATAGAAATGGCAGACCTTATACCAGAACGTTTAGGCGAAAAACAAAAAGATGCCCACAGGACCAAGCGCCAAAAACGGTCACTTACCTTCCTGGAATGGCTTCAGTGTTTCTCTACATATGTATCAGTAGTGGCAAGGAAGCACCCCGAGCGTATCGCAGACCTCATGGGCTACCAGTCGTTAATCATAGAGGCATCTATGGAATACAAGGGTGACTGTTGGGCTGGATAAGACCGAAAATTTTGTCAGCAGGCCGCATCACGCCCCGACATTACCTGGTCTACTAATGATTCAACCCTGTGGTCGTTGGCCTTCAAAGGTCATGCAAAAGTCTCCAGGTGCAGCTACTGCTTCAGCCTTTCCCACCGTCCCGCCGATTGTGAGCTTAGCCCTGATCAACCACGCACCTCCAGCCAAACAACTCGTAAGATCTGTTTTCGCTGGAATGAATCAACTTGTACCTCTCCCAACTGTAAATACGACCACATATGCTACATATGTGCTCAAGACCCAGGAAACATTAGCGTAGCCCACAAAGCCATCAATTGTCCTCAGCGGGCTACTCTACCTCGCAGACCAATACAGCCACTTTTTCCCAGGAAATAGTGGTCCAAGACCCTCCTCCTCACGTAATTAACTAAACAAACAAAACTGCTTACCTCAGGAAAATTTTGTTATACATTTAACAATGTGTCATAGATCATAGAACATGTTTGCAATAAATTAGATTATGTATTTGTTGTTTTCCTTTATACATTGATGCTATTACTGTATCATATAGACACCATGTTTTACAATTCAGCTTTATATAATTATATAATTCTCCTTTAACAGACCCACAATCATATGAAGATTGGCTCCCACTGTGGAAGAAACACATTGTTCATATCCCGAATCACACTATCCTTCCCCCCTCTGCCCAGCACATTACCACGCCACTCCAAGCACAGAACTGGCATCATTTCCTGAAGACATATCCAAATCAAGATCTTGTCCAGTACTTCATCACGGGGTTGACTAACGGCTTCAGAATAGGTCTTACTACCATTGTACATCTGCGTTCAGCTAAAAGAAACATGTCCTCAGCCTTGGCACGACCATTAGTAGTCGATGAATATCTTCAAGTGGAACTAGAGCATAGCAGAATAGCTGGACCATTTCCACCATCCCACAGCCAGGGAGTTCATATCAGCCGGTTTGGAGTAATTCCAAAAGGCCATCAGCCAAACAAATGGCGCCTAATTGTAGATCTTTCACATCCATCTAGCTGCAGCGTCAACTATTTCATTCCAAAACCCCTTTGCAGTCTCAAATACATCACAATAGATGATGCAATTCACAGGATTCTGAAGTATGGGCCTAATACCCTCTTGTCTAAGGTGGATATCAAAAGTGCCTTTAGACTCATTCCAGTTCACCCAGCTGATAGGCACCTGCTGGGAATGCTGTGGCATAGGCAAGTGTATATAGATAAATATTTACCATTCGGCTTACGTTCCGCTCCTAAGTTATTTAACATTTTAGCAGACTTAGTCTCCTGGATCGCCGGTCAACATGGAGTTTCATGCATGCTACACTACCTTGATAATTTCCTTCTGATGGGTCCACCACACTCATCTGACTGCCAGCAGGACCTCGACACCTTCATCCAGTTGTGTTCTTATCTTGGGATCCCTCTAGCATCAGAGAAAATCGAGGATCCTACAACTTCACTTTCCTTCCTGGGAATCACCATCGACACATCCCGAATGGAAATGAGACTTCCAAAGGATAAATTAGCCAGAATACAGGAAATGCTCTCACAGTGGCTTGGCAAAAAAAAGGCTACTAAGCGAAAGATTCTTTCTCTACTCGGCCACCTTCAGCATGCCTCAAAAGTGGTGAGGTGTGGCCATATTTTTACAGCCCGAATGTATGCAACTGCAGCTAAACTCAAGAAACTACATTTTTATACTCGGCTGAACAGACAGTTTCGATCTGACTTAGCCTGGTGGTACACATTTGTATGCCACTGGAATGGCTTAAGTATCCTACGCGATCCTACCATGGTGCCTAGCACCCCAATTGCCATCCAGACCGATGCTTCAGGATCATGGAGTTGTGGTGCAGTTTATAATCACCGTTGGCTTCAACTTAGGTGGTCAGATGAATGGATGCACCAAGATATCATGGCAAAGGAGCTTGTTCCTGTTGTCATAATGGTAGCTGTGTGGGGTCCATTATTAGTCAAACAAAGTATCTTACTACAGTGTGACAACCTCAGCCTGCTGACCTCCATTAATAAAGGCACAGCCAAGCAAACACTTGTAATGCACCTTCTTCGCAGCCTTTGGTTCTTTACAGCCCATTATGACATAGCTTTGACAGCCACACACGTCCTGGGCGTCACCAACACCGCAGCTGATCAACTTTCACGAAACCAGATGTCTCTATTTCACCTAGCAAACCCAGGAGCTGCCAGATTACCAGCACCCATCCCAGCAACATTACACAAATTCTTTCCCCATCTGGACCAGATTGGACTTCATCACGATTCAGAAAACTCTTCAGAAACACTTTGTTGCAAGTAGTTTAAACCAGCTTTTATTTGGTTACCATGTATTGTAATTTTGCACTAACTGTACTTATTGAAATATGTGATAAATAATGCGAGCACTTTCATGCCTCACATCATAATGACGTACATTCATTCAACACCTCTTGTCCACAAAACACATACATACGTACGTTGGCTTAGATCTACACCTCATGTGACCCCCTTGCCTTCTCATATTATAGGTGTCACAACGCCAGAGCTGTATACAGCTATGAGAAGTACTACTCCCATGGTACGGCCCCAGCTACCCGAAGATCCTACAAGGCAAGTACCAGACAGTACATGAGATTCTGCCAGCAATCCTCCCTTCCCAGCATCCCTACATCAGAAAAGACACTGCTACTGTTTGCTACCCACCTAGCTACACGTGGTTTAACTTATGCCACAATCAAAGTGTACTTGGCAGCAGTCTGGCATTCACATGTTACAGTGGGATACCACAACGCCTTTGATTCTCACTTCGCTCCTAGAGTTCAGCAACTCTTAAGAGGCATTCACAAAGAAACTTCCAAAACTAGACGGCCCAGAAAACATCTTCCAATTACTCTCAAGATAATGCAAAAAATCAAGCACCATCTTAAAAAGCAGCCTTCAACATACCAGGACAAATTGCTATGGGCAGCCTGTTGTGTGGCCTTCTATGGCTTCCTCTGTGTAAGCGAGTTCACTGTTCCATCCCAACACAGCTATGATAAAGCTTATCATCTCTCTCTTGCCAACCTGACATTAAACAGCTGATGCTTGCCAACAGTAGTATAGCTACGCATCAAACAATCCAAAACTGATCTCTTCAGGGAAGGAGCATTCATTTTTCTCTCCAAAAGCAACAGAGGCACATGCCCAGTTCGTGCCATTGTGGACTACCTCATTGTACGAGGAAAACGGGAAGGACCACTGTTTGTTTGGCCAGATGGTACCATGCTCACTAGAAATCTCTTTGCATCAGCACTGGCAAGAATTCTACGCAACCTGAATTTGACCCCTCAACTGTATAATACACATAGCTTTCGCATCGGCGCAGCTACTTCAGCCAATCAAGCCGGGTTAGCCCCCCTCCAGATCAAGGCCTTGGGTAGATGGAGGAGTGATGCCTACCAAAGATATATCAGGATATCCCCTAATGAATTTGCTACCATGTCCAAGCAACTTAACTCACATGACAGCTAAAGCACATTTGTTTATGCAACTGTATGCTAACATATACTACTATGCTCCCCATTTTATAATTCCTTACTACTCATCTTCTGCTTGGGTGAAAAGACAGCCCAAGCTGCCTTTCTGTGGCCTACTCACCCAAGCTATTTAGTGGTCGTTTGGGGTGCTCAGGTTAACCAATGGACGTCATAAGTAACCTAACACCTAATCGCTAGGCTCAGAACTAGTATCAAGGTTTACCAACTCCCCCGGCAGGCAAAACTCCGGCACATCTACCAAACCCACCACAATCATGGATAGTGGTGTCGTGCTCAGTGAAGTTGAAGCAGCGCACAAGAAGATAAGGTAAGTAGGTGTGATGCTTGTGCACTACATTAAAGTTCAGTTGTGTTACAAGTCATCCTAAAGAGAGTTCAGCTAAGTTACAAGTCACCCTATAAAAAGTTCAGCTGCCTTACAAGTCACCCTGAAGAGACTTCAGCCAAGTTAAAACTCACCTTGTGCAAAGTTCAGCTACATACATTACAATTCATCCAGTAGAGAATTCAGCTACACAGCAAGTCTTTTTTTGGACCCTTCAGCTACTTACATGTGTAACAAGCCACCCTGTTGTGCATCGAGTTACACTAATAACTATAACATTTAGTCCTGACAGTTTGAATTTTAAAAAATAAAATATAAGCAACAAAACTTATAGACTACAAAATATTCTTAACTCTTTCTGATTCCTGTAAGACAAGTAAAGTGATAACAAAAAGAAGTGATATTTATACCAAAACAGCCAAGCTGTGAAAAAGAGCATGGCCCAGCAGTCAGAGTGAAAGAAAAAGTTGTAAAATCAAAGGTGGCAGCCAACAAGTAGCAATACAAAACCATTGGGAGTGAACACATGTTCACCTCTTTGATGACTATGTTTGATTGGCACTCAGATGAACTTGAACTAACTATAATACCAATTATGTTTTAATGATCTTGGTATAGATTTGATAAACACTTCCAAATAAGAAACATGAATCTCACTGTTACACTTTTTATTTCTTACCTACGTATACCATCAATTTGTGTTGCTGCTTTCTTAAGTAGTTCTTTTAATTCTTAGTGTATATTAATTTGGCCACCTATGTTTAAAGATAACCAAACTACTACGGAGTTATAACTACAACCCAAAGAGAAAGTTTTTCATGTATTGGCTATGTATCTACTGTATGTATGCTCATGTCAATTGTTTTGTTACTTTCAAGCAAGGGTGTCGCAGTAGGTGTGACCAGTGAGGCCAGTGCCTCGTCAATTGTTTGCTGAAATAAAAGAAAAAACTTTCAAACTTCATGAAATTAAGCTAAAACTGAAAGTAGTGAGCATGCAATGCTTAGCATTTATTAGAAACAACAATTATCTAACCTGTGACAGGAGTCTCTTTCACTCAGAGCAGCTTCATGTCAACTTTGTCTGTTTTATCACCTCTAAAAATAATTATCGTTATGTTTAGCTTTGGCTTTGTTTCTCTTTGTAGCTACTTTTAAAACATTCCTTACAGTGTATCTCTTAATTGATAAATTCAAATGGCAAGGTTTAAGTGTTAAACAGTATTATAATATGGAGGTGCAGTGTCCAGTTTTATCATTGAACATAAAATGTACATTTGTCAGGTAGCTACATAGCTAACTAGCACCTTGCACACAGCATTGCATCTCAAAATGTGCAATTTCCTGGGGAGAATGTCCATAAACCCCCCAGACCGAGCCTTACCATTTTCACTTTTACTCTGACACCCCTGCTTTGGATCTCTACTTCATTTTATTGTCTGGGATTTTTTCTGCATTCTTCTTACATGTTTCTGACTCCCTGTATTCACAGACTTTAAGCCTTCTCACAGGTCCCTAGTGGGATAGCATTCACAGAATTGTTGTCCCTAGTGGATCTATCCAATAACATTCACAGAATTGTTATATGATGCATCTATATAGTATTGTTTCTGAAATATGCTATAATAAATGTACAGTGTATACTTATACTATGTATGTATGTATATACTGTAGCAAGAGGTGTTGGAAGCGACTATGACTATGAAGGTGGATCAGTCAACGTTACATTTCCTGCTAATATAAGCAGAGTCATGTTCAATTATGCTATAAACGATGATAATATTTGTGAACTCAATGAAACATTTAGATTAACTATTAGTGCATCCTCCCTGCCTAATCGTGTAACCCTTGGTGATCCTGGTCAAACCATAGTGACAATTGTGGATGAAGATTGTGAGTTACAAAAGTGTAATACGGACATTAATGTGTAAAATGCACTTTGTACATATGCTATTGATCACTATGATATGTATATGTTTTTGTCCTCTAGTATGTCTTGTGGGTTTCAGTCAACCAAGTTATGTTGTTCACGAAGGTGATAGATTAGTACATCTAGCACTCAATCTTAGTGACATATCACTAACTGATATCACTGTATTTGTATTAAATGATGAATCGGATGAAACTGCTATTGGTGAGGATTATGTCCTTTGATATTTGATGTGTATTATGTATTAGGAGGAGGAATTGATTATGATACTGGACCATACACTATCATGTTTCCTGCTGGAGTGACCAGTGTTCAGTTTAGCTTTTCAATTTATGACGATGCCATATTTGAAGATGATAAATACTTTACTCTCACTATTGACCCATCCTCCACACCTAATGGTGTTAGTGTGGGTCAAGCTAGAGTGAATATAGTGGATGATGATCGTGAGTAGTTTTGTATGTGTGTATGGTTACCTGTGGCATAATTAAAGTTCATAATATAGTGGGTTGATATCTTACAGTAGCAGAAGAGATATTTTTCCAGATGTCATCCAAACAGCTGGTCTTGAGCTTACCTAAAAAACTGTTGTTTTTTATTGACTGAAATGCCACTAAATTCAACCTTTTAGAATCTATTTTCAAAAAAATTCCTGGGGGGAGGGGTATGCCCCCAGACCCCCTAGTTCATAATATAATCTGGATCATGCCATATAAAAGGTCCACTATTCTTCTAATAGAATCTACCCAGATAAAAGTCTGCTCTGTGATGAAAAAATGGTATCTATCAGTTTTTTTTGACAGAAGTACTTTTATTGGTTTCTTTAGACTTCATATTCACTAGTAAATCTACACTTCATATTCACTAGTAAATCTACACTTCTTACAAATTAATTTCAAAAGCCTCTTTTGTGGATAAGAACACTTTCTAAGGTGGTGCCTACGTAGGTAAGTGTTCTATTAGAATTTTATAAGGTGATCTCTACTATGAACCACTACCATGGCTCATGATAATGAAATTGGTTTCTGGTTGTTGGTGGCTGTCTGTACATGCCAGTGTCTAAATATAATATATTGGAGTGTTACGGTGAATAATAATGGAAAGATTGAGCACTCTGTCATGATCAACAGGAGCAGTGGAGCAGAACAAAGAGTGTCTTAAACAATGAAATTTACACATTGCATGGAGTTGAAGCATGGATGCTATTCGTGGGTTCTGCATGGAGGGGCTTGTCCACCAAAATTTTTATAATGTAATGAAGGCTCAAGTTTAGACAATCTCAATATGTTTTTGTAAATTAATTAAGTAGTTACATGCAGCTTTTAAAAGAAAATGTAATTGTGACTGTTCTATTAGAGTGATTGTTCTATTAGAGTGACTCTATTAGAGTATCTTGTTCTTGCATTGCATTTAATACAGGTGCTGAATCAGCTACTCGGAGCACTTAATTTAGCTCCTTATTAGTGGTATTTAGTAAACTGTAGTAATGGACTTTTGTTACAAAATTTGGAAGACTTGTATCCTAAAATTGTGGATCTTTTTGCTAAAATTGTGGACCTTTTTACTGAAATTGTGGACCTTTTTTTGGTTCTTCAGAAACCCCTAACCCCCCCCCGGCTACAGGCCTGCATCATGAACTACAGTAGTGGTTAATGATTGTGTCTGTCATGTAATATATTGCATACTGTTTTTAAGTTAATTGTATTGAAATACATTGGGTAAAAAATGCCTCCTACAAAAATAATTTTACATGTGTAATTGCTTCAGTAAGCAGTAAACAGCGAAACAATACTCAAATTGACATGACATCTATATCACAGACTTGCCTCTTCACAGAGTGTAAGAATATCTTTGTTTCATTTCTGTACTGAATCTTCATTTTATGTCTTGTTTGTTGTCTAGGGAGAAAACCAACAGGCTGTTAATGTTTCAGCCTATATCTGGTGAACAATTTTGGAGTTATAGCAGAAAGAGCAAACAATCGATTTGTACAGTGCCTATATATACAGAAAGTAAATTACATGTGCTCTTTTAATTGATCATCCATGATGAGTGTAACAGGCTGTAGGGTTGGGACTTGTCTCATTGTGTTAACCATGAACTGGGAAATTCATCCAGGTGTAGTTTTTGGCCTAGCTACATCTACCCATGCTTTCAAGCAAGATGGTTGTTCAAGCTTAAAATGGCAATGATAATGCTACATTTTACCACAATGTAAAGAAATACATATTTCATTTTGGTTCAAAGAAAAGTGTAAACTAGCTGGGGTTTAAGAGTCACATATGACTTCTTAGCAGTCAAGACTTATTTGCTATCATTGTTTGATTGTGCTAAACTACAAATGCAATGTTTATTTTCCCTACCTGTAGAGTGACTTATTTATAACCTATCAATTATCATAAAACAACAACACCAGATGTAAAGTTCAGTGCTAAACCTGTAGTATTCATGTGCAGCTTTATAGTAGTTTCTGACACTCTTTTATGCTTTGGTTGTATTTGTATGATGTATTGTACCAGGCTTAGATGTCTATAAAGAATTTTGATCAGAATGGTACCAAAGTTAATCTTCCCCATCTTTGGATACATAAATATTGTATTGTCTGTTTAGAAGAAGATAATTACAAAATCCCCAAATTGTGACTGGGGTGTCTATTTAAATTTTTACTCTTAGCTGTCATATTAAAGATGTCACTATGCAAATTCTGCTTTCAGCTGTAGTTGTGGTATTCAACCAGTCAACACTCATTGTTGATGAAGATGATGGACAAGTGCAACTAGCACTATCCCTTAGCTTTGCAGTACGTATTAATATTACCATACAAGTGTTCACCAATAATAATTGGACAGCTAGTAAGTGCTAATTAAAATTACCCAAACATAAAACAGCATAAAAATTTTAAAGGAGGAGGTGATGATTATATCTCTGGACCATACAATGTCACATTTTATGCTGGAATGACTACTACTGTATTGGATGTTCCAATAAATAATGATGGTATATGTGAATCCAATGAAACCTTCATACTCACCATTGATACATTCTCACTTCCTGATAAAGCTATTCATGGTGATCCTAGTCAAACTACAGTTACTATACTTGATGATGATAGTGAGTTGTTGCATGAAATATACGAACACAGCTCGAAGTATATATTATGTGTTATTCTCTACTAATAGGCTGTACTGTGAGTTTCAATCACTCAACATACATTATTGATGAAGATGACGGATCAATACAACCTGTATTAGTTCTCAGTAACCCATCATCAACTGATATAACTATACAAGTGGTGAATGAAGATAGTACTGCTACTGGTGAGTATCCCATTCTAAAGAGTTATTATTATTATTCATTTTTTAATAATACAGGAGGAGGTGTTGATTATAATTCTGGACCATATACTGTTATACTTCCTGCTGGGTTGACCAGTGCTTTATTTGATATTGCAGTATACAATGATACTATATTAGAAGATGATGAGAACTTCACTCTCACTATTAACTCATCTTCAGCACCTGATGGCATCAGTGGTGGTCAAGCTACGGTGATTATAATGGATGATGATCGTAAGTGATTTGTGTAGTATCCGTATGTCTGTGCATTCTAAAACATCTTGGGTGTAAAAAGCTCATCTAGAAGTAACTGATACTATGTAACAGAAAATAAAAGAGCTGATGTCTGTTGTAGCCAAGAGTATACGTAAACAGGTACAAGGAATATTAGGAGTTTAATTTCGATTAGAGATCATAGAAAAAAACAGAGAAACAAGGGAGGTTGCCTACACCTGCAGATATACTAGTGGATGTTTAATCCCCAATTCAGTCATGGGTATAGACTGAAGTAGGGATTCACTTCACTCAACATGAGTACAAGGAATGTTTGCCCCAAATAAGAGCACATGTACTATGGCTAAAAATAAATTAATTGAAATGAAATAGCTATAATTAGGTTGTTAGTATTGCAACAGTACTGCATATTAATATAAACTGTTGTGGCTGTTTGTGTTTATGACTATGTCTGTGGCATTATGGCTTGTACAGTAGTATCCCTCTACTTTGAGTCTTGATACATTTTGATGTAAAGTACAGCAAATTTAACAGTGTTACTACAGCATGTTCTTCTTTCAGCTATTACTATACAGTTTGAGCAGTCTACATACGTTTTTGATGAAGGTGATGGACCAGCAGTATTTGTACTAGTTCTCAGTAATCCATCATCAACTAATATTACCGTACAAGTGCTATATGATGAAGATGATAATACTGCTAGTGGTAAGGACTTCATACTTTGAAGTTAAATCCTGATGTTGTTGTTACAGGAAGCACTGACTACTCTTCTGGAACATACATTGTTGCAGTAATATTGCCAGCTGAAGTGACCAGTGTGCCATTTAGTATTCCAATAAATGATGATAATATATTTGAAGATGATAAGAACTTCACTCTCACTATTGACCCATCCTCCACACCTGATGGTGTCAGTGGTGGTCAAGCTACAGTGACTATAGTGGATGATGATCGTAAGTCAGTTGCTAAAAGATAGTACAGCATCAAGACACACAGTAGTGTGTCTTGTGGCCACAGCTGGCCACAGCTCCATCCTCAGGCTGGCCACAGCTCCATTAAGGCCCCAGACCAGTCATACAGATCACCACTGTGCTTGGAAAAAGCAGTCAGCAAAAGCAGACTACTCACATCTAGCTGATTTGATTATGAAATTTGATAGTTTATTTATGTAGCTTTGTGTTCTTGGTGAACAATCAAATCTACTGTTTGTGGGTGATAAAACTGGTTTACCCACACCCAGTCACATACAATTGTGTCAATTGAGATCACATGATCCACCCAATAATACAAAGCTGTAAACTTGCTGGTGTGGCTGTTCTAAGTGGCTAGCACTGCTTCTGGACATGTTTAAAGGCTGAAATTGATACTGTAGCTATAAATCTGTAGTTGTATGTGACCCAGTCAGGGAAACCAGTCTTATTACCTATTTAAAAGTATCAAAAATGCTGCTTTTAAGTATTCAGTGTGTTGTAGCTCGCTAATGCTTGAAGCTACATTACCAATTTTCACAGACTTTACACCAATTCCCAGAGTACCCACTGTACAAGTAGCCAACAGCCAAGTTTCCCACCATTTTAGATAGTTTTGACTATATCAGGTGAGTTCCAAAGGGGTGAGTTCCAAAGGGGTGAGTTCCAAAGGGGTGAGTTCCAAAGGGGTGGGTGGTGGGGGCTGGAGGAGAACAAGAGGCTGTTAAAAATTTAAAGAGGAAGACGTATGGATTAATTAGGCCAAGTTATGAGCTGTTCAAGTCTCAAAACTGGCTAAAGTGAAAGGACATGTACAATACAGGTCTTTATTCAACACCACAGAGCTGTACAGCCACATACAGCTATCCCCAGGCCTTCCAGAGCTCCATTAAGGCCCCCAGACCACTTGCATGGATCGCCATTGTACTTGGAAAAGCAGCCAGCAAGAGCAGACCACTCAAATCTAGCTGATTTTGATTATAAAATTTGATAATTTATTCATGTAGTTTTGTGTTCTTGGTGAAAAATCAAATCTGCTGTTATGGGCAATAAGAATGGTTTTCTTAGACTTAGTAACATTAATTTTAATGAAATTTCTAGTTAAACTATACTCAATAGTGAAAGTTTATTATTTCATAGATCTACCAATGGAAAATCTAGAACATTCTATGTATGTTCTACTAGAAATACTCAAAAAATGTGTGCTCTAGTATTATCAAAAGTAATCAAATAAACTTTGTAATACAATACTACTGTAACTTCTCTAATATTCCCATCAAATCAAAACCTACATTATAGCCATATCGGTATTGGTATGATTAAGACCCACTCATGGCAATCATTATTATCCTTTTCATCATAATAAGTGCTATGCTAGCAAAATTGGTGACAACAACCTAGAAACCATATTCTAGCATAAAAGGTGCAGGATTTGCTTTGCTAAAAGTTGAGCAACTGCAACTTATCACACTTTGCATGAAAATCAGTATACTCTAATAGAACAGTCACTGCAAAGTAAAAATCCTAATAAACAAAAAAATCATTAGTAAATAGTATGCGTAAAATATTTTGATCTTTGAGAGATAATGAGGTCTTTAAAATTACTAAGAGATCTGATGTTCTCTAAAATGATGAGAGGCCTCCTGATACATAGGTATCTGTATATCTCCAGTTGAGGGAGTCAACACACAGCACACCTCACCAATGATCACTGATGTGCTGAGTAGCATCGCAGATCTCACAGTTTATCACTGATCTGCTATGCTTCACTGAGGAGGCAGAGCAGATGGAGGAAGGCATAGTAGATCAGTGAGCTTTCTTTTATAGATAAAGTGATTGTGGGCTTACATTGTTTAGTGCAAGATAATATGATGACATGATAATGTTTTACTCAACCCAGTATAAATACACCAGCACCATTCTATATGTCAGTTAGAGACTGCCCACTCAGATCTTCTTGGCTTGCAAAAAAACCTCAGTTTTTTTTTAATCACAAAGATCCTCATGGTAGGTCTCTAACTATTACATAGCAGCTACAATCATGCATACCTAACTTGGTAGGAATTTACTTTGTTACAAAACACTGTTGCAAATAAATATAATGCAACTTTATATAGCCATAGCCATACACACAATTATAGACAAAGTAGTGCTCTATCAATACAGAAAAATACCTACTTATCCAATACCAAAGCTAAAGGATCTATACAATAACCAATTAATACTGACATTTGCTTGTCTTGTATCATTGTCACTGTATCTGTAGATAAGAAGAACAATGATTTGTGTAAAAACAAGCCTCAAAGCCAGTTTATGGTTGGTTTTGGGGTATTTAAAAAACAAAAAGAAGTGAAATCTATGCAAAACAGCCAATCTGTAAAGTGGTGTGGCTTTCAAAAATCTGGGTAAAAAAGTTGTGAAATCAAAGGTGGCGACTAAACTCATACCGATTATGCCAGCATAATTTTAGGCATAATAGGGGATGAAAAGTATAAACTGGTATAATAGCAGCATAATGGGGTTAATTTCTGCCACAATAAGTATAACTTCTGCTGTAACAGTCGCAAAGTCAATGTTTTGGATGGTGAATGGAGTAGAAACAATGCACTACAGTCTTACTACAAGTTTACACTCGATGGAATGGATGCTTTTCATTGTGTGTTTGAGTTTTATAGGACACATGCAGTCATATGCCAACTAGTACCAAGGCATGGCAGAGTAGTTTAGTTGAGCTTCAATCATTGTATTTGGTTGTGTCTCATTGCCTGATTTTGAGTAAAATGTGATATGATGATTATAATTATTTTTGGAAGACAATAGCTACGATGAAAGCTGTAATGATAAATAAAGTTAGTGCTGAGTCAGATGAATGTCTGGACATTGAAAATAGTTAAATCTTTGCAGGTCTACAGTGAGACTGAGGTTAATATCAAACCAGGAAAATATTTTTAAAAGATCAAGATTCTCTAATAGAACAGTCAAACACTCTAATACAACAGTCATCACATGTGATAGAGAGAATGAGAACCATTTAAGTGTTTATCCCAGGAGGCTAATATGCTCTTGGCATGGTGCTGCAAACGCAAGTTACAGATTATACTAGCAGTTAATACCAATTGCTACAACTCAGAAAATTATTCAGAAACTATTCATAATATTTTATATGTAGCTAATTATTTGCACACAAACCTACCATGATGTAATGCCTATAGCTTCTGAGAGATCAAAGATATGCCCTTGCTCTATTATGCCTACTAACTCTGGAGCACATCCCCTTTTCAAGTTATTTGTATGTTGCAGTTGAAGTGATACTTCTCCTTTCACATTTTATCGTATGAATTAAATCTCTGCACAAAGAAAAACACACAAAAAAAAGCATAATGCATTTCTGAAAAGCATAAAAACAAACATAATAGGCAGAAATTTGGGGAAATGCCAAAAAGCATATTAGGCAAATTTTGGAGTATAATAGACTCAAGCCTATAGTGGTGGACCATGAAATGGCTAATGATAATAAATTGTATTAATGGCTTTGTGCATTACTATTATTAACATCACTGCAGCCATTTCATAACCGCCACTTTTGAATTCACAACTTTTTTTTATCCAGGCTATTGAAGACCACACCCCTTTTTACAGCTTGGCTGTTTTTTCCATGGATCATTTTATCTCTACTTTCAGGTGTTACTATACAGTTTGAACAGTTCACATACAGTGTTGGTGAAGATGATGGACCAGTACAAATTGTACTAATACTCAGTAACCCATCATCAACTGATATTACTATACAAGTTAGAGATTATGTTGATACTGCAACTGGTGAGATAATAAATCTGAATTATCAATAATATTAATATATTGTGTAGGAGGAGATGTGGATTACCATTCTACACCATATAACATTACATTTCCTGCTGGAGTGACCAGAGTATCATTTAATATTACAATAGTTGACGATAGCATGTTTGAAAGTGATGAGATATTTTATCTGAATATCACAACTGATTCACTACCCAATGATGTTAGTGTTGGTAACCCTAATCAAACAACAGTGGCTATAGAGGATAATGAATGTAAGAAACTAATTGCTGTTACACTCTCTCTCTCACACACACACACACACACACACACACACACACACACACACACACACACACACACACACACACACACACACACACACACACACACACATGCAGTAGTTATACTGTGAGAACAAGTGTGTATATACAAGTAAAGCATGAGTGCATGTGGTATTACTAATATGTGCCATGCGGATATGTGTGGAAAACTGCTGCAATGCTTCACCAGTTCATTTATATTGGGCCATGGGAAGTTTGATAATGGACACTGGACATTATTGTACTGAAGGTTTAAATGTACGTGTAACAATACCAGCATTTGAAAAGCTTTGATTATGGGTTTATACAGTGAGCAAATAAGCATAGCACATCAAAGTACAAATTGATAATAATGTTTTAATTGTAGCTAAGTACTCATTATAATAATTATTAAATTATAGTGTGGTGCATGAATATTCATTCAGCATTAATGGCTAAATCTGTTAAACTACCATGAATCAGCACAGTACACTGTCAGTGAAATTGGATGCAAGCAGGACAAAGGAAAGTCCATGATGCGTGCATTGTACTTACTGTGCTATGCCAAAAGGCACCCATTGGGTTTAAGTGACATCTAACAGTGGAAGTCCATAGCCTTGAATTACATATGTCTGAAATCATCAGTCAGTCAATCAGTCAGTATAAAACTCCACTAAATAAAGCTTTTAAAAGTTTGTAGCAACTATTGGAAGCTGGGCTTGATTATACCTCACCACTACTGCCAAGGCACCGTAAAGCTTCTGACAAAGTGCAAACCTCCATGATCCTTAATACACAGAATACATAGTACTACTGTACTGTATGACAGACAGTACAGACAGCATGGACAACATTGCTATGTAAGATAGACAGCCTAGACAGCAAACAGAGTATAGACAGCAAAAATAGTGAAGACATAGCATATTGGCATTAAGGCTATCAGCCTTAACGGAAGTGTTACATATTAGCTGTAACATGGGCACTCGTGATTTGACAGAAATCACTCGTGTCCATGTTACAACTATAGAATATATCACTGGATTCATTATATATGCATGCCTGAAAGATTCGATTATGGTTAGGCAGCAAGTAACGTTGTAGCTATGATTGTTATAATAAATGGACGAGTCCTATGGATATCGCGGAAAGTCAAGTAGAGCAAATTTCGAGGAAGTTACAAGTGTTGTGATGCTTTCGCATTGTTTAAAGACTAATCACAATGTATACTAAAGACCTAAAGGGGTAAGCTTCATTATAGAGTGGTTAACTCATGTTGTCCATAATGTGGGCGTGTCTGCATTCAAATACGTACTGAAATGCTTGGAATGTGCTGTAAGACTAGTTCTCATCTTTAAGTAACATTTTCTAACTTGTAGAATGGCAAGGATACCAAAACGCCTTCATTTGACTGCTGCTTCTCCCAACACTTCAATTTGTGGTAATCATCACATGAGCATTAATTTATTCCCACAATCGATTTCAGTCTGAGCTTGTATAAAACAAACAGAGGGTGGTACCACTACCTCATCCACATCAAGTTGCTTTGATGAAAGTGGCTTGCTCTTTTAGAAGTGCAACCACTTTCCCAGGATACATTCAATGTACACCGGTGTACATTTAGATGTCTCCCTGTGTTGAGGTATACATGGCAAATGTATCCTCAGGAATTCCTTTGATCTGAGGTGTGAAAGTGTTACATATACACACACATATAGATAATATTAGTCAGCATAAACTGTTTAGACAGCATAGATGCATACACACCCTAGACAGCTGTCAGAGGCTCATATGACTCAAGGCCAGAAAATGCATGAACTAGTGCTTTATGTGTTAATGTGTATCCCTCATTTCAATGGTAAAGTTAGGTAGTTTGTTAGCTATTTGTTACTTAACTACTTGCACATTTATATCTATGTGAAGTTGTACTACTGTAATTGAATGACAGTAGATGGTAAGCATAGAGAGAGTTGACTACAGCTGTATACAGCACTTGACTTTTCACAAAAGAGATTTTACCATTCAATAAGCCATGCTCAGAAATAAGTTTGATAGTGGGTAACCTACACTAGTCACCATCCCAGACAGCTATGCATACAAACTTTTCACAAAAGGCAGTATGTGTTCCTATATAGTAATCCTACTAGGGACCAGTGAGAAGACTAAAGCTTATAAATACAGGGAGTCAGAAACTTGAAACTTGAACTTTGGAATGCAGAAAATAGAACTAAAGTTTGTATTAAATGCATAAACATATTGTGTTACTCTATGTTAGACAATTGTACTGGACTGTCCAATAGTGTTTTTTCTAGGGCTGTTAGAAAGGAAACTCCTCCCCACAAATCTTAAAATTGTGAAATGACAACTAAATTGTACTTAGGTTCTTAGGTTAGGCTTGGTTAATATAAAAGCATGCAAACTGTCAAGAATGCTCTCAGATTTAATCTCAGAAAGTTTGATACTTGCTTTAAAAATTACACCCACATATAATTCTTACGATGCTTTCAGACTTTCAAAGATAAATTTGAAAGCATCTTAAGTGTGTGTAACTTTTAAAGATTAAACTTCTTAAATAGTGACAGCTGCTATATAGACCGAAAGCGTAATTTTATGTGTTTTCATGGAATAAGCTCATTTTGCTATATAGGCCAAAAGTCTCTTATTCAAAATGTCCGCAATTTTGATTTCAGAAAATGTAATTCTAAAGGTTTTTTGAGCCAGTTTGCTTTCAAAATTGCATCCACAATCAACAGAAATATCCTCAGATTTAGTTTCAGAAAGTCTGATGTTAAAAAACTTCCTTATTTTGAAGATGTCCTGTAACCATCAAAAGTGCCATTCAATCTCAGAATATGTACAAGTATTAATAGACTGAATTATGCTCAAAAGTGTATGGGCAACCTCCTTTGTTTCCCAACTTTTTTGCTATTGTCTTGTTTCTCTAATCCAATTTAAAATTTCTATTTTTTTCTTCTACTTGTTTTTTTTTTATACCTTAGTTATGAGTAATGAACCTGAACATACCGCATCAAAAGAAAGAATAGTACCAGACATGCCATAAAATTAATTTTGCATTTGTATGTGCACCCCAACAATCAATTACTGAAAAGTGCAATGGCCATTACACTTTGTCTTCAGCTATGTTCCACAGTGATATGAATGAAGAACAGTACGAGAAAAGTGTCTCTGCAATCACCACAGAAAATATGGATGATAAGCATAATAGCTACTACCACAACCACAGGGAAGCCATATCACACTACCATGAATTGGCACCTTGCGTTCTCAGTGAAAAGAACTGGAACACAAAGGAGGACAAAGGTAAGTCCATGATACATGTATTGTATGTACTGCAGTTGGCGAAAAAGCAATTGCAAGTCTCAGGATGAAGCAACATCAAACAGTGAAAAAATCAAACCAATAGCCTTATACATGCTTGTCAGTTAGTTAGTTAGTTAGTTAGGTAATTAGCTTGTCAGTTAGTAGAATATTCAGTTTAATTGGAAACTTGTTGGAAAGATTACTTGTTGTTCTGAAGATTTGGTTGTGCTTAACCAATACTGTCAAGTTGTTTTGAAGGAAAACTGAGGATGCTTTCAGGTGAGTTTGAAGAGTAATATAAAAAAATCCCACAACACCATGATCTTTAATACACAGAACTACCGTACTGTATGATATTTTAAAATTTTTCTTTGAAGACATCCACCCAGATCTTTTAGATTGTAATAAGCTAGTGCCTCATGGTATCATACACTTACAGTCAATATGATGTCACTTATGTACCCAACACACTACTAATAAATTGTGTGCACATACAGTAGTGGTCCTATTAGATCATTATGTCATCATTGTAGCACTCATGTATCAACCATAGGACCTGCCTTCACCAATTTACAATAAAATCAACATAGCCTTGTCTAACCAGTAAACCATTTCAGTTTTAAGGTTGGGAACTCAGAAAAGGATAGCTAGTTATCATATAGCAGCAATCATCTCCAAAATTCCTGATTTCCTCCAAGGAGAAATCCTGGAATAAACACTGGTCCAATGCATTGCAAATTCTCCAGTTGGCACAGGATATTAGATACATCTGACACAATTCCACAAAACATCAGAAAACCAGCTGCCAAATACAAATCATCTGAGTTGAAGGCAGGGAACTGATAGTCTGATATTGCAATAATTTTGTGCCGCTGTTACCTTCATAATATTGACTTTTCACCCATACAGTCAATTTTACTAAATATGGTCATTTTAATGGTCTATGTATCAGTGAAATATCACATAGTCCCTTTGAAGAGCATTTAAACTCTTATACAGCTGTAGTAGAGTGGCTAAGCAACAAATTTTGATGAAATTGTTCATTTTGTGATAAAAGCACCAAATTTTCTGTGGAAGTTGAATAAATAATTTGAGATACAGTGCCACGTCAAAAATATTGCCTAAGGGCATGTTTGGAAGCTTTTAAACTAGGTTTTCTAGCTGGTCAGGATGCCATACAAGTACATTCAATGTATTTCAAATTTACAGGTATAAGGCCACATAAACTTAATTATTAATTTCTCATCCCCGCACGCATGGCCATTTTTCTTACCTCATCAAGGATTTTTTTTACACCACTGGTGGTTGAGTGTAGCTATCCAGCACCTTCTAAAGTTAGTACCTTGCTAGAGCAGTCTAAGAAAATTGCATTCTGTGTCATTTTAGCTAGCTAATTCAGCTATCTAGCCAGTAAAAAATAAAAGTCCGCTCTCCCACACTGTTATTTTGAGTACAGGAGGATGAGAAACCAATGATTAAGTTTATGTGGCCTAATCAGAAAATCTTCAAAATGCAGTAAAATAAAACATTTCTAATGGAGCCAATATTTCAGTGCAGGGACAATCCAAAAGACACAAGTACACAAAAAAATTTTCAACTAGAGTAGGGACCATAGCACATCAATGAAAAGTACTGAATCAAGCTGGAGTAGTGCACAATATTAAATCACAGTAAAACAATAAGAAGTATTATGCTCAAGACACCATAATGGAAATGCACAGTAGGGATATATCATAACACTTCTTACTGTTTTACTGTGATTTAATTAACCCATTGATGGCCAAATTCTCCCAGACCACTGGCCGAATTACTGAATCGCGTCATACTAACCTCCCAATACACAGAACTACCTAGTAACCATATATCTAAATACTCGCTATAAACTAAGGAGGTTGACTGTTTTTTTTTGTTTACATAATAGTAACCGCAACAAAGTTATCAAACAACAAAGTCTAAACTTCAGTAAAAACCAGCCTGAACAAACAACGGAATCCCAACTAGCCATTTACTAAGGTGTATTACGCTCATTCTATACAGTTTACTTACAGTGCAATCCATTCCACAGCTGGTTTCTTCGTGATTTGTCCCATTGCTGCTGTTGCACGCACTCGTGTTCACCATGCCATGTCTGGGATAAAGCAGCCAACTGTTGACTTTACCTGTCTCCATCGATGTATAACACTTTCTTTGTTATCAGCTACTTGTTTTCAATTCGAAGAACGGTTTAATTCACCTATTATAAAAGGTTACACTTTACGCTATTACATAACAAACGCGCACTAGTCCAGGAAGGATCCGGTTATCCCAGAAACAAGACCTCTATGGGTGTGTCCATTTCAGTACTAGTGCATCTTGCTATGAAATGCGTTTTACAAGTTATAGCGAGGCTAAAGTTTACTCTATGAATGAGTTATGATGCCATGCTGTCATATGGTGGCAGTGGCCATTAATGGGTTAATATCGTGCACTGCTCCAGCTTGTTTCAGTACGTTTTATCAATGTGCTATGGTCCCTACTCTAGTTGAAAATTCCAGTTTTTTGTGTACTTGTTTGTTAATTTTTAAAAAATTATTATGAACCCACGCATGCCGCATCAAACGAAAGGAATGGCACTGCTCACCCCAGCTACCGATTATCATCTGAAAAGTGAAGTATCCATTATGCTTCATTGTCAGCTATGTTCAACCCATTACACAGCATTACAAATCAAGAACTGTTTGAAAAGCACCTCTGCAGTCAAAGTAGCCACTATAAAAAAATTGGCTGTTGCTATTGTTCTGGCAGTCACGTGAATAAAAATAAAACTTAGCAAAAAGTGTCTCAAACGGGAAAAAAACAACAACACAAAATTGGAAATCGAACCCAGGACCTCCAGTGTGTGAGTTCAGAGTTGTGGCCACTGTGCTACATGGCTCCCAGCTACCCAGCTCCCTTAGCTTCTACCTTATATATGTCTGAGTGGAGTAACTTCTAGACAAAGGTGAAGAAGAAACCAAAGCTGAACCTAGCCCTAACCTAAGGTTTGCCTGTGAACTACTTGTCGCAGCCATAAAGTACAAGACTCAAGGAAAACTCTGGTTGCATGCCCTAAAGTTGAACAGTCGGGGAACAGGACTAGACGCTTGTCAAACCCTAATGTTTGATAATGAGAGATTTAAATCTAGTGGACTGCCAGAACAATAGCCCTGCCTGGCAAAATATTTCCGGCTGTTGGAACAATAGCAACTTCATAAAAAAATACAGACAGTTTCCATTATGAAGGGAAGCCATCACGTGCTACCGCCAAATCAATACCTTTCGCTGTCAGCCAAGATGAATGGGACACAACGGAGGGCACTGGTAAGTCCATGAAGGATGCATTGTACATACTGTGGTATGCCGAAAGGCATGTACCCGGCTGAAGCAACGTCAAACAGCGAAAATATCAAACCCATAGCCTTAGCCGTTATCGAGTTATGTTTGTCTGAAGGCATCAGTCAGTCAGTCAGTCAGTCAGTCAGTAGAAAATTCCATTTAATAATGTTTTTAAAACTCCATAGCAACTTGTTGAAAGCGTTTTGGGTTGATCTGAAAGCTTATTAATTTGGGCTTAGTTTTACATAACCAATACTGCCTCATCATCATCAGGGAAAATTGAGACTGGTTTTTGGGTGATGATTTTTCGTGAGCCATGCCCAAACCTTTGAGGTCCCTACAATAAAATATAATAGTACATCTATGGCTTCGTATACCTTGAACTTCTGTGCTTCTCAAAATTGCAAGTTAATGACCTGGATGGACACTTCCCGATCAGCTTTTGGATGTGACCATTCCTAGCTTGTCTATGCAGATGCAAAGTTTCAGTATATGCACTATTAAGCACTTTTATGCCTTCCCCAATACATTTTGAATGTGATGTGATTGGTAATTTTAATGGCACTGTATCTAATATGAAATAGTATGAATCAAACAAATATTGTACAAAGTTTGGTGCTTTTATCAAAAAGTGAACGATTTTTATTTACTTTGCCGCTCTACTATTACAGTACGTACTTTATAAGAATCACCTATGGACTGAACTAGGGATTAAATGTTCACTAGTATATCTGCAGATGTAGGTGACCTCCTTGTTTCCCTACTTTTTTCTATGATCACTAATCGAACTTAAAAATTCCTAATTTTTCCTTACACTTGTTTGTTTACTTTTTTGTGACTGGTGAACCCGTGCATACCACATCAAAAGAAAGGATGGCCCCAGAATTAATGTTTTCGTCTGAACACACACCCCAGCTATTAAATACAAAGGCTGCAAACAGTTTTTGTTTATATACATGTATTATTGTACTATAAGGTGTGTAGGTGTACACAAGATCAATGGCAACTATTTCTGATCAAAATTTTAACAGTATTACTAAACCTCAATAAATGCATCACACTTTCAAACAAACAATTCTAGGAAAGGCAATAAAAATTGCCTTAGTGTATTTATTTGTAGCATAAATTTTAAGTAGTAGTTGTAACATGGGCACAAGTAAAAGAATTTGTCTGATATGTATGCCTGACAATCTGAGAGCTGAGGGTATATACATAACAGGCAACAGCCTGAGTTCCCCATGTTACAGCTAATATGTTACAGCTAATATGTAACACATTTACAGCAGGCCGAATCATCAGTTTCTACTAAGAGTTCAGGCACAATCTTATACTATGCTAGAGCTCCTGGTGTTCGATTATGGTACTCATGGTTTGCATTTCCAGTTTTTTAAACACCAACTATAGCAACAAGCATCATATTATAAGTATTGGGACACATAATTGCAGCTATTAACATTCATTACAATGATATGAATAGTGTTTAGCACATAGATAAGTTATTATAGTACACTGCTCACCCCGTAAATGGCCAGCTAAATGATATTTATTCACTTTAACTAACCTCTTGCCACTCATGTCACTTTCCACAGTAACTTGCATAACTCAGTCACCAACAATGACTACATCATTAATAACTGGTTATTACATACGTCAGAGTAATGTCAAATAGCCCTAAGTGTTTTATATGTAGATGTACCATAAGCCACCTAACCTCAGAGGCAAATTTTAGGGTACATATCTTATAAACCCTGGTACATTTAAGTTAAACCATGGCCTTGATGTGGGAGCAGGAATGCAAATTTCTTTATATAAAAGCTCAAGCCAAAATTGATTGTGGGAATTTATTATTGCTGCTTTGGTCACATGATGAAAACCATGCGTCCGATTGTGCATTCTACAGCACTCAGACAGAAGCGATTTGTCCATCCTATGAGTTGAGAAATGTTGGTTTAAGATGAGAACTAGTGCTATAGCATATTCACAAGCGGTTCGCCACATTTTCGAATATGGACCATGCCCACTATTCAAATAACACAAGATAAACACTCTACAGTGAAGCTTAACCCTAGTAAATGTTGTAAACAATCTATAAAATGATGCAGCAGCTTTAAAATACTGCTTAATTTAAAAAACGTAGTCACAACATTTAGTTGCTGCTGTGCCATAATCGAATTTCACAAGATGGATATGTACACCCAAGCTCAAGGGCCGTCAGGCCCGAGAGCGTAGGTGTACATATCAGGCAAATCACTCGGGCCCATGATACAACTATTACATAAATGTCACAGCCAGACTACACCTGAATGTAGCCCAGGCAAGTGACTACCCAGGCTACATTTGCAATGTAGCCAAGGTGGCACCTTTGATTTACTGTGTTACATACAGTAGTATTTATTGCCTGATTGAAAAGGTACTGCAAGTAATCTGTGTAGTTTTGACTAGAATTTCTAAATAATCGGAATTACATATTTTACTTTTATCTGCCAGCACTTTATAACCTTGTTCTAATTTTAGTTTTAGATGTAATATTTAACCAGTCAGCAACCATTGTTGATGAAGATGATGGACAAGTACAAATATTACTATCCCTCAACCACTCTCCATCAACTGATGTTACTGTACAGGTGTTAAGTGATGATGGATCAGCTAGTATGATATAAATGAAACACAGAAGTGGCAATTAATGTTACTATGTTATAGGAGGAAGATATGATTATATCTCTGGACCATACAATGTCACATTTTCTGCTGGAATGGCTACTACTGTATTGGATGTTCCAATAAATAATGATAGTATATGCGAACCCAGTGAAACATTCATACTCACCATTGATACATTCTCACTACCTGACAGAGTCATTGGTGGTGATCCTGGACAAGCTACAGTTACTATAATGGATGATGATAGTGAGTTGTATGGTTGTATGCAACTTTTACACTAAACACAGTGAGTATGAACTTTTGATTCTCTACTAATAGGCTGCACTGTGGGTTTCAATCACTCAACATACATTGTTGATGAAGATGATGGATCAGCACAACCTGTACTAGTTCTCAGTAATCCATCATCAACTGATATTACTGTACAAGTGTCAAACGAAGATAATAGTGCTATTGGTAAGCATTCCACATATGAAAAGTTGGTAAATACTTAACATGTTGATGTTGCAGGAGGTATTGATTATGGTTCTGGACCATACACTGTGACAATTTCTGCTGGAGAAACTAGTGCCACAATTATTGTTCCAATTTACAATGATAACATGATAGAAGATGATGAGAACTTCACTGTTACTATTAACTCATCCTCAACACCTGATGGTGTTAGTGGTGGTCAAGTTACAGTAACTATAGTGGATGATGATCGTAAGTGGTTTGTGTATCAAGACACGCAGTAGTGTATCATGCGGACAAGAAAGCCAGCACGCCACACCATGAGTATATTTACAGGAAGAACAAAACGTGATTTTTCACTCATACGTAGCTCCATGCTCCCTTCTCAAATTGGAATCTTTTTTATACTGCAAATGCCCTCCACCTTCAGCATCCCACATACCAAATTTGAGCAAGATTGCCTAATGCAATCGTGAAATATAAGCCTTCAAAATCCAGCTTAGTATCTTCATTTTTTTCTTCATTAGGGAGATCAAGGAACTTAGATTATTCTTTTCACACACATTACAAAAACCATTATAAAATGCAGATGTCTAGCTGGATTGTCTTGAGCTTTGGTACACTTTAAGAAAGTATTGTGGCATAATCACATACTACGTTTAGTGCAAATCTGATTAACAGTCATAGAGCTATGGACGATTACTTGCGTTAGAAAAGGCTGACTTGTTGTCATGCCTACAGGGTAAACCGCTTATGGCAATAACCTATAAATCAGTATGTGTATAGGTTAACCATCATAGCTCAATCCTTTTGTGGTTTAAAAGAAATTGAATGACAGCTTTAGAGGTACAAGGCAAAACCAAACAACTGTAAATCGCGGAGTTGAAATACTCTAATAGAACAATCACCGCAGGGTAAAAAGGTGCATGAAAATGTCTAACTAACTTATCGGCATTCGAACCAGGGACCTCCATACTGAGCACCCAAATCCTTAACCACTGAGCTTCTGTTATCATTGCTGATCACCTCACTTAATTTTTACTTTGTAAATGAAAATTCTAGCTAAAATCTACTCAGTAGTCATGATTTCATAGATCTATCAATGGAAAATCTAGATTGTTCTACAACATTCTATGTGTGTTTTATCAGAAATCCTAAAAAAAAATGTGCGCTCTGTTAGAGCATTATAAAGTAATCAAATAAACTCTGTAATATAACACTGTTAAAACTTCTCTAGTATTCCATCGAATCAACACCAATATTATAGCCATTTTGGTACAGATCAGTGGGAAGACCTATTCATGCCAATCATCATCATCATAAGCGCTATGCTAATAAAACTTGTGACAACAGGCTACAAATTGTATTCTAGCATAAAAGGTGCAGGATTTGCTTTATAAAAATTGAGCAACTTATCACATTTTGCATGAAAAATCAAGATACTCTAATAGAATACTGCAAAATCTTAATAGACAAATAGTATACCTGAATTTGCTTTGTTGTAAAACACTATTGCAAATAAATACAGACACTACATCAAGACTTATGGTAGTGAGGCATGTGGCCAAGAAACTACAAAGTGCGCCACATATATATTACAACTTTATATAGCCATAAGCAAGCAAGCACAAAATTATATCAGTATACTGTAAATTAGCTTTAGTATCGCATCAGTAGGTAGCTATTTTTCCACATTGGTAGAGCACTAGTTTGTCATGTCATCTTCATTGCATCTGTAGACAAAAAGAACAATGATTTGTGTAAAAACAAATCTCAAAGCCAGTTTATGGTTGGCTTTTAGTATATATATTGAAACTACAAAAAGAAGTGATATCCACACAAAAACAGCCAAGTTATATAAAATGGTGTGGCCTTCAAAAAGTCTGGGTGAAAAAAGTTGTGAAATCACAAGGTGGCATGTAATAACTTTATTAATGCATAAAGGCCATTAATAAAATGTATTCTCATCTGCATCTTCTCATCCTTATTATTGCAACCATTTCATGGCTACCATGTTTGATTTCACAACTCTTTTCACCTAGGCTTTTTGAAGGCCGCATCCTTCAGCTTGGCTGTTTTTGTGTAGATAGTATATACACAAATACAATTAGGAATATTTTTTCAATAGAAAACAAACAAAAGCATTGAACAAGAGAGATCTCCTACACCTGCAGCTATACTAGTGCACATAAAAAAATAATATAGCCATGAAATAGGGATTAATTGTCCACTAGTAAAGCTGCAGATGTAGGCAACCTCCCTTGTTTCATCACCACATATTTCTATGATCCCTACTTGAATTTAAATTCCTTATATGTGTTTGTTTACTTTTTTGTTTATGACTGTTGAACTTGTGCATACTATATCATGTCAAGGAAACAATGATACCAGATATATCATTTAATCAATTTGCATAAATACACTCCTAAACTATCAATTATTGAAAGGCAAAGTAGGCATCATTTTGCTTCATTTTCAGCCATGTTCTGTCCATTACAATGAGTTACAGCCAAAGAACAATACAATGCAATCAATCCAGTCACTACGGAAATTATGAATCTAAACATGATAGTAAGCACAAGAAGTCATTTATTTACTATCTGTAAATCAACACCTACGCGTAGTGGAGAATGAAATAAGTCACAAAAGAGGACGAGAATTGTACCTGCTGTGGTTGACAACAAGGTACATCTCTGACTCGAATAGCAAAGAAATAAAACTCGTGACAGTTGTAATGTTAGCCATTATTGAGTTGTGCTTGTCTAAGGACAACAGTAAGTAACTCAGTTAATAGAAAACTCTGTTAATCTTATAGAAACTCATTGAAAGCATTTCAGGTTGCTCTGAATGTTTGGGCTTGATTATGCCTAACCAATATTGCCTAGCTTTCATGAAGGAAATATGCATGAATTTAGTTTATTGACCATTCTTCATGATCTCTACTATACAGTACTGCCTTATTGTGGAATACATAACTAGACAGAGTAGTGATGTAAATACCAGTATAATTGCACTCTGTTTTTAGCTATTGCTGTACAGTTTGAACAATTGGCATACGTCATTGATGAAAATTACGGACAAGTACAACTGCTACTATTCCTTAACTACCCACCATCAACTGATATGACTGTACAAGTTCTCAGCAGTGATGGATCAGCTAGTATGTGTTGACTAACATACAGTAGAGTAGCAATATTAATATATTATAGGAGAAGCTGATGATTATTTCTCTGGACCGTACAATGTCACATTTTCTACTGGAATGACTACTACCGTATTGGATGTTCCAATAAATGATGATAGTATATGTGAATCCAATGAAACCTTCATACTCACCATTGATACATTCTCACTACCTTATAAACTTATTCGTAGTGATCCTAGTCAAGCTACAGTTACTATAATGGATGATGATAGTGAGTGGTTGTATAGGGAATATGATATGTTCATTCTTTACTAATAGGGTGCATTGTGAGTTTCGATCACTCAACATACATTGTTGGTGAAGATGATGGATCAGCACAACCTGTAGTAGTTCTCAGTAACCCATCATCAACCAGTATTAGTGTACAAGTGTTGAATGAAGATAATACTGCAATTGGTATGCATCCTTACTTATAATAAATAGTAAATACTTATTTTGTGGATAATACAGGAGGAGGTGTTGACTATGATTCAGGACCATACATTGTAATATTTCCTGCTGGAGAAATCAGTGTTTATCTGGATGTTCCAATACACAATGATAACATATTGGAAGATGATAAGAACTTCACTCTCACTATTGACCCATCCTCAACACCTGATGGTGTTAGTGGTGGTCCAGCTACAGTTACTATAGTGGATAATGATCGTAAGTGGTTTATGTGCGTACATGCATCACTCATGAGTTAACTTAAATTAGTATTTTGTTTTGCTCTCAGCTATTACTGTACGGTTTGAACAGTCAACATACAATGTTGATGAAAATGATGGACCAGCACAACCTGTACTAGTTCTCAGTAATCCATCATCAACTGATTTTAGTGTATACGTTAATAATTATGTTGGTACTGCTACTGGTTAGTCAAGTATAACATTAAAAATATTTATTGAGATTGTTTTAGATATTGATTACCATACTACACCGTATATCATTACATTTGCTACTGGAGTGACCAGAATACCCTTTGATGTCACAATCATTGATGATAGGATATTTGAAAGTGATGAGATGTTTTATTTGAATATCACAACTGATTCACTACCCAATGGTGTTAGTGTTGGCTACCCTAACCAAACAACTGTGACAATAGAGGATAATGAAAGTAAGAGTCTAGTTGATACATATATAAATTTAAGGATTGACTGATTTTATAAGCTAGTAAATATCATTAGTGCTGAAACAAGAGAGATAACTCATCACCTGATATGCAAGTTTAATGCCTATTCGACCCAAATAATTAACAGGTTGTATACTACATTGATTAAATGTTTGTGGTAGGTCTTAACCTACCTTGTTTTAGCACTTTAATTAATTGTAACTGTGACTAGATCTGCGAAAAGGGGCCTTATAGCCTTTCCAAAGTTTCAGGTTTGATGAGTCATAACTCTTCATGTATTTAACCCATTATTTTGCAATTACATTCTGGAATAGTGCTGTGTTAGGAGCATAGGGTGACCTAATTTCAGGGTGATACCATACACACAGGTCAAGTTATGGATTGCCAAGTAGATGTAATTGGAAAGGCTATAAGACCTCTTTTTGCAGATCCGGTCACAATTTTTCTTACTCTTGTCTGTTAACTTTAAAATTTTTCTGTAACATAATTACATTGTTACATCAAAGCAATAGGTTTTAATCAGATGTGCAAATTAGGCTAGAAATTGAACAACAAAAATGTGTGCCTCAAGAACAGAACATGTATATTTCCTTAACATAGTCATGCCCAAAAGGAAAGACCACTTTTGCTGAGGATGGAAATTCCTTTGGGTTTAGATGCCTTCCATAAAAAAAATTGAGCTAAATTGATCTTGAAAGTTCATCTTATAGTTTTGGTGCATTTAAGTGAATTTTATTTGTTTGTAGGCTGAAAATAACTTTTGCATGCCTTATGAAATTTGCTTCATATTTGATGGTTGTAAAAGTATGTTTGATTCTATGTAGTTACACAGTGTGATTAAAGCACTGGCAAGTTGACAAAATTTCTTAAAGTGGTATAAAATTTAAACAATCTACTGGACAAAAAAGCATTAAAAATTTTCATGTGTATTCAAACCAGATACCTTCTCACATAATAAAATATCTATACCATACGGTTGGCTACACCTCTTTAGCATAAATTAAGTCCTATCTTATAACTGATGGTTCTCAGTACAAATGTGTGATAATGTGTACGTCTCAGAAGTTAGGCCTAATTTAGCCAGATGAGCCTATTTTGCATTGATGTTATTGAGCAAAGTGCAAGGGAAGTACTACTAATAAAAATTACCACTTGATTGCAAGGTGAAGGTACATGTTTATATCTCAGGAGAGTGACAATTGATGTTCTGCAATAGCTTTGCTCTGTACCACCTACCAAACTGAATAGCACAAACTCATAAACACATCTGCTTGTTCAATTTGATGAATATTTAGTAATGGACATTTCTGAGATATGGGCAGTGATGTGAACCAGGCCTCCTGGGTAAGAGGGTACCACTGTGCTGTATACTACAGATATACCACTTTGACACCTCAGATCAAAGGAAACCACAGGGTTATATATCACATATTGCCCTGACCACAGGGCGATTTCTAGATATTGCCCTATGGTTAGGGCGATATCATGATATAGCCCTGACCACAACTGCCTTTGATGCTGAGACAGCTACAAAGCATCAGTTCCCTTTGATTATTTATATAGAGATGCTTAACGTTTTGCATTGTGGGTTTGAATTAGAGCTGCTTAAAGTTTTGCATTGTGGGTTTGAGTTAAACATGTTGATATAGTTAGGGGCATTGTTGTGAAGTAAAAAGAATTGAGTGAGTCAGCATTGCATAGTTTAGTTACTAAGCATCACTAAATAACCATTTTTGCAATGTGGGGATTGTTTTTCTACAGAGTACATTTCAACTGCATGAAAGGATGCCTCAAACATTCACAACCTATATGTCTAAGTGTTTATTTTAGCACCTTAGGTAACTTTATTCATCCACAAAGTGGTTATTTGGTTTAAAGTGGTATCACTACAACCAGTGAAACCCACAATCATTTCTTTTTTGTGTCCACAATTGATTTTTGCAAACCTCTGTATAAAAGTAATGTGGTGAATGCAGGTTTGTCTTCCTTCACCTATTAAGTGAATATTCCAGAGTGGTATATATTACTTATACCATGGCCACTCGGGATTTGCCTGATATATATGCCCTCGGGCTTGGGCATATATATCAGGCAAATGCCTTATGGCCATGGTATAACTATTAAATAAGTCTTGGTCTGGGAGGTATCAAAACTTGGGTATCATGTATGTAATATTTATACCACAGATGTGAGGGATTTTGCTGATATATGCACTATACACCTGAAAGCCCTGTAGGTTTATACATCAGCAAAACCTGACACAGTCGTGGTATAAGTGATATATAATTATATATTATATATACATCACTCTAGGCATACTCACCAGCCTGAAAAGTTAGAGAGCTACAGAGCACTCACCCTGTTCTTTTATACATCAGCATATTATAATCTATAGTGGTTAATGGTGCATCTTCAGAATCATACATCATTATGCTTTACCCAAAACACCAGAAAAATTGCAATTGTGCGATTTAGATTTTTAATTTTATCATTTTGTACTACATTAAGCCTATTAACTTTGCTATTGGGACAGTAAGTAAGTTAATGCTTTAAGTGGTCACCTTTTAAAATCTAGTTGTCCTCTTTGTGTTGTTCTGTGGTCTACTCAGTGGCTGACTTGTGGTGGGTAGAAATACACATCCATGCATTGCCAAAATGTTTATTTTGCTGATCATTCATCATTTAATAACTATCAACTGGTGCAACTACATTGAGCCTAGCTTAACCTGAACAGCAAAACTCACACTTTAATGCTCCATGTCGCTCAATATAACTATTCAAAGTGTATCATATCTTTGAAGTGGTTGGCATCAAAGCCATGAGCAAACCACATTCCTATGATATTGCTCAGGCAAGATCTCCTTCAAACACCCATGCTGAGGTGGTAACTGTGGTATATATATCCACTCAATAACAGCCAAGCTGTAAAAAAAGTGTGCAGCCCTCAAAATCCTGGGTGAAAAAAGGTGTGAAATTAAAGGTGGCGGCCAAGAAATGTCTGCAATGATGTCAATGCTAATAAATTTTAACAATGCACACAGCCATTATTAAGATTTTTTAGCATTAACATCATTGCAGCCATTTTTTGGCCGCCACCTTTGATTTCACAACTTTTTCAACCAGGCTTTTGAAGATTGCACTCTTTTTTTACAGCTTGGCTGTTTTTGAGTGGATTTCACTTCTTTTTTGTATTTTCAAAAACCAAATCCTGCACCATTTTACTGGGATATAATTTTGCTAGCATAGCACTTATTATGATGATTATGATTGGCGCAAGTCGGTCATACTAGTCTGCTCGCAGACCGCCTGGGGGTGAAACTAAGTTAATGCTACAAATATACCACTGATTGATACGAAAATGGCTCTGATTTGATGAAATAGCTACTAGATTGAGCCTCAAAGTATTGCAACAATAGTATGGTGCTAATGCTCTAATAGAGTGCACGTTTTTGCTTTTGCTGAAATCATCTAATAGAACACACATAGAATGTTCTAGAACAATCTAGATTTTCTATTGGTAGATCAATTTTACTTATTAAGCTAGAATTTTCATTTCTAAGGTAGAAACTAAGTGAAGCGATCAGCCGAGATAGCAGTGGTTCAGTGGTTAAGGATGCAGGCGTTAGGTATGGAGGTCCTTGGTTCGAACTCTGGTCATGATCAGTTCATTTTTTCCAACAATTTTATGCACTTTTTTGTCCCCCGGTGACTGCTCTATTAGAGTATCTCGATCCCGCAATTTTACACTTGCTCAGTTTTTGCATTATAACTTTGTAGCTGTAAGTCTATTGCTGTTCTAACCACCAAAAGGCACTCCTACGATGATCAACCTATCTACACACGAATTTTCAAGTTATTCCTTTACTCGGTTTACCCTGTAGCTGTGACAAAAGTTTCATCTTTTTTTTACGTGAATAAATGCTCATATCTCCTTAGACATTTATCAGATTCATAGCAAACTTGGTACATGAATGTACCTTTATAAGCTCTTTACTGGTGCCAAATATCGATACAATGGAGTTACAAGTTTGTGTTTTATACCAATTTTTGCAAAGTGTGCAAAAAGAAATCAAAGCCCCCGTAACCCCCTACGGCAAAGAAATTAAAATGAAACTTTGGCCACTCGTATCTCAGAAACGGCTAGGAAGATTTTCTTCAAATTTGGTATGTGGCGTGGCGGCACCTCTGTAGTGAAACTAGTTCCAATCAGATAAGGGATTATGGAGCTACAAAGGTGTGAAAATCACATTTTCTTTCTTCTTGTAAATATACTCACGGTGTGGCGCACCGGCTTCTTGGGCCGCACAACACACTACTGTGTGTCTTTATGTAAGAGTTAAAGCACAGCTGCGAGTGCTATATGTCAAATATAACACGTAAAAGAATGGGTAAGAGACGAATATAGCATGAATTGAAGTCTGTCTCAAGAAAGGCAGCTTTGTCCAATAGTTGCTGGATCCTGTCATCATAATATCTCTTGCTTATATCATTGTTTATCTTCTGCTTAATCTCTTTGATAAACCTCGAATCTGTGTCTTTATCTGCTGTCAGAACATTAGCTATGTGTTTCATAACTGGATGGATTGCTGACACCGTAACAGTTTTCTCAGCAGAAAGGGCATCTGTCAAGTAGGAAAAGGGTTCAAGTACTGAAGAGAGTGCCTCTATAACCCTGAATTCTTCATCTGTCAGCAATTTGTGCCAGTTCTTGTGATCCTCTGCAAGTACTGCACTTATAGCTTGCTGCTGCTCAATGATGCGAGATATCATTACATATGTAGACCCACATCGAGTGACAACATCTCCTATTAACTTGTGCTTAGGCAGCCCTAGAGATTCTTGCTTTTCTCTAAAGTCACGATTCCACTTCCAGCTCCTGCTAAAAGTTTCAACAAGTGCCCGACATTTCTTAATAGCTATCTCCACCCTGTATATCTGCAGACCCTTAGAGATAGCAAGGTCCAGACTATGACAGAAGCATGACAATCGCAATATATCTTGATCAGAGAAGGCTGCAATGAAGTTTGATCCGTTGTCAGTGGTGACACAAGTTAACTTGTCCAAAGGTAAGTTCCAGTTTTCTAAAATATCGGTAAGTGTCTCATAAATATTTATTCCTGTATGATCTTGGAATATTGGTGTTGTTCCTAGCTTGATTGATTTCAAATTCCACCCATGATCAATATGATGTAGAGTCAAACTCAGGTAAGGATCATGCAATGCACTTGTCCAAAAGTCAGTTGTGATAGAAAAGTGTGAAACTCCATCTATCTGTGGCTTGATCTTTGTGTCTCACACGTGGGTATACAACTGAGGTAGCTCTTTCTTTGAAAAGTGCTTTCTGGAAGGACAATTATACCTGGGATTAAGTTTATACATTAGACTACGAAAACCTATTTCCTCAACGGTAGATATTGGATGCATACCCATGGTTAAGAAATGACAAACTTCCTTGTTTATTTCTTGTGCTTGAGATGAGTTGGGCGGATACTGCCATGCACGGTCGATTGATTCAGCTAGAGTAAGTTGGGTGGGGTCCTTTTCTTGAATGCTTGAGGTCGAAAGGGTTGATGACTGTGACGTACATTGCTGTCGCTCTAAGAAGACGCTTCCATATACAAATGAGAATGGTGTTCGCGTAAATAAGTTGCTGGTGTTTCCATTCTTCACCGAAACGCTTCATTTGCATGTTCTTCAAACAGGTCTGTCTTCTAAGTCTTTCTTATGTATCCATTTCATCGAGCTTTAGGCCAAAATAGTTCCAGATAACACTTCTCAAGTTAATGTTCTTGCCAAGCGTGTCTTCATCCGTATTTTACCGCACACACGCTGGAGATACCATGCAGTATACCGCGGTATTTCAATTATCGCGACATTTTAATTACGTTTCGGTTTATGTTAGTACCATAATTATATTGAAATATTGATTTACCACCTAACACTACTCATATTGCACTAGTTCAGGAAAGTTAATGAGATATATACACTTTAAGGCAGTGCATATATCTTGTTACCTCAAGACATTGCACAGTTAGGTGTGCACATATCATGTTAACCTATTCAAAAAAAATCCTCACATTTCTTTGATGTCCTTTGTTATTCCTTTGTGCCATTATATAGTCACACATCTTGAGATTGATTGTGGGATTAAGTTTCTTAGTCCTATTCTCGAAGCATGCTGAGGAGTTCCTTTTACTGAAATGGAGCTGTTTTTAATTCTATAGTAAGGTAAATGAGGGTATTTCCAGATACTATTTAGTAAAATCGATCTAACACTGCACTCACAAAGAGCTAAGACAAACTCTAGGAATCGTTTTAAAGCTTATCTCATGGTGCATCTGCAATACAAATTTCGTTTTGATGCAATCATGAGCCGAAATTTAACAGCATGTAAAATGCAACATGCGGCTATATAGTGTAATTCCGGACACTTTGAATAACAAGCAAGTAGAGCCTTCCACTGGTTACATCAATTCTCTTTGAAGTGTGGAGACTAAAGTACCACTCATCTGCAGCTTATAAATCAAGTAGAAAGTTCATACATACCCTTTGGGAGAAAGTAGCAGTGTGTATTTTTAAAAGTTTATGTAATTCGTGAATGTTTTCTTTGTATACCACCTGGGCAGCTGCTGAAAAATCGACTGCCACTCCACCTGTGCTGTATGGGTTCTTATGATTTTTAGTATGCAGTTACCCTAGGGTATGATCTTCATACAAATCTTTGAAAATCGAAAATATGAGCTTGGGCTGCCTGATATTTTCAAATTTTTGAACAAAATTACCTTACTTTCTGGACAAGACAAGCGTCATTCTAGCCCGGCATAGCCTGATACTCACACTTGTCACATAAAAGTGTTATGAATGTTATGTCAGTGCAGTGGTACTGAAACAATCAACTCGACTGAAGTAGAAATCCCAATGCAAGCACACACAGTTTGCCACTTTCTCTCACTCTTTCTTTACCTACTTTGTTCATGAAAATTTTCTGAATCATTTATAATAAGCTGCTGTAATTAAGTTTGTAGGTAACCTCACCCACATCGTCCTTGGATCTCTAAATAGCATAGAAATCTTGTTAGCTCATTCAAACTAATGGAAAATATCACAATAATACTAAGTATCATAATAATTATTATTATTTCAACATGATGTTTCAATTTGAAACTTAGCGAATACTTTAACAGAGTGACAACTACTATATTAGAGCATTTTTCAATGTTTCAGTTACATGTTTCTGACTCCCTGTATTCACAGGTTTTAACCCTCTCACAGGTCCCTAGTGGGATAGCATTTAATAAAACCCCTTGCTGGTGAGAAGCCAATGGTTAAGTAGAGGTTCAATGCAAAGAAGAAAGATCCCAGGTGCTGTGGCTCCTCTGGCGCATGCCTAGACTGCATGTTGCGGGGTATCAAGTCACTACTGGGTCTGGGGTTTTTTCTGCATTCTTCAATGTTTTAGTTACATGTTTCTGACTTCCTGTATTCACAGGTTGTAGCCTTCTCACAGGTCCCTAGTGGGAAAGCATTTAATAAATAATAATAGAGTGATTGACTGTTCTATTAGGGTATCTTATTTTTTCCATTTTTAAGTGCCTCTTATTTTTAAATTAATAATTTTCAAATATGCTGGTTTGTTTACTTTTAGTTAAGGCATAGTTATGATGCAAGTATAAGAAAAAAATTGGACTTCAGTAGGGACCATTGAAATTGTAAGCCATGAAACAAGGGAAGTCACCTACACACCTGCAGCTATAGCATAGTGGACATTTGATTCCTACATTAGATCTAAAGCCTGTCAATAGTATATCCAATGAAGTGGGGATTAAATGTCCTCTATAGTATTGCTGCAGGTGTATAGGCGACCACCAGTATTTCTATGATCCCTACTGAATTGCAAAATTTCACATTTTCCTACACTTGTTTGATCATGATTCATGACTGGTAAATCAGCACATATATCGCACCAAAGAAAGAATGGCCCCGGACTTGTTATAAAATTAATTACGTAACTGAACATGCACCCTGACTACTAATAATTATTATTGAAAAGAGATGTGGCCATTCTACTTCGCTTCCACCTATGTTCCACTATTGCTACAGCGTATCAGACTATGAATGGTATGAAAAGTGCTTTTGCGATCAAACTGCTTACTATAGAAAATACGGACAATTCTAGCCATAAAAGAAATCCATTTCCTTGCTACCCGTGAAGCAACACCTTTGTAGTATTTTATAGTGGAGTAAGTAATGCATTGTACACAAAGGAGGAAAGGTAAGTGATGCATGTATTGTAGCTGCAGTGGCAGACAGTATTAAGGTAATTGCATTATCCGCTGATTAGCTGTGCATATAAACATAGCAGAAGGGTGGAAGTCCCTCCACACTTGTTCAACAGGATGAATCCTGGCAGCCTTCAAGATCGAGATACTCTAGTAGAGCAGTCAGAGACTGAAATAACAAGAGTCAAGTGTATAATTAATAATCAATAATCGCCTCCCACCCGCATCAGTTTTTGTTCCATTGGGTGATGGGAAATAAGCAATATAATAATGATGGCCTTACTACTGAACTGAATTGAAATAATCCTATATTCTACCTTTCAGTTGTAGTTATAGGATTCAACCAATCAACAGTTGCTGTTGATGAAGATGATGGGCAAGTACAATTGATTATCTCCCTTAATCATCCATCATCAACTGATATCACTGTGCAGGTGTTCAGCAATGATGGATCAGCTGGTATGTGTTAACTAAAGAGTGGTAATGTTAATAAGTTATAGTAGTAGGTGATGACTATATTTCTGGACCATATAATGTCACATTTTCTGCTGGAATGACTACTACTGTGTTGGATGTTCCACTAAATAATGATAGTATATGTGAACCAAGTGAAACATTTATATTCACTATTGATACATCCTCCCTGCCTGATAGAATCATTGGTGGTGATCCTGATCAAGTTGCAGTTACAATAACAGATGATGATAGTGAGTTATTCTATGCAACTATTATCCCAAACATAGTGACACAGTTTATGTTGTAAGTATAAACTGTTCATTCTCTACTAATAGGCTGTACTGTGAGTTTCAACCACTCAACATACATTGTTGATGAAGATGATGGACCAGCACAACCTGTACTGGTTCTCAGTAACCCATCATCAACTGATATTACCGTGCGAGTGTTAAATCAAGATAATACTGCTATTGGTTAGAATTTCACACTTGGAAAGGTAGTAAACATTATATTAATGTTACAGGAGGTGTCGACTATGATTCTGGACCATACAATGTAATATTTCCTGCAGGAGAAATTAATGCTAACATTGTTGTTCCAATATACAATGACAATGTATTAGAAGATGATGAGAACTTCACTCTCACTATTAACTCATCCTCAACACCTGATGGTGTTAGTTGTGGCCAAGCTACAGTGACTATAGTAGATGATGACCGTGAGTGATTTGTGTACAGCATATGCATTGTTTGATAATGAAATGTGAGCAAATGTAACAGTTTATTTTTTTCCGCTTTCAGCTATTACTGTACAATTATTTTCATGGTAGCAAAAATGCAAAAACAACAACAGGACAAATCCAATTAAGTTTGTGATATGGATGCTTACACTTTGCTTGTATTTATAAATACTTTGTCCTTAATCTTAGGTATTCTGTATAATACGTGACCTTAGGTGTTCTGTATATGTGACCTTAGGTATTCTGTATATGTGACCTTAGGTATTCTGTATATGTGACCAAACTTTTGATAATCGTCGATCTACACACACACCAGTGAAGTTCACTTTTCACCAAGAATGGATAGCCAGACCAATACTCTACACATTTGCACCACAGTCATGCCACTGATTTACTTAGGCTGCTTTTCATGAGTGGATTTCTAGAGACGTGTGCCAGCCACTGGGAATGCTCTGGCACCTTGCAATGCCACTGGCCAGCTGAAACACAAGACTAGAGACATTGGACAGTTGCCCAGATATTTCTATGTACATTACTTTAATTTTCAATGGCACAGGTGGTCTTTGGAGTCCAATATTAAGGCTGGAGACACCATAATATGACCTACTCGGCCATTTTCTGTTCATATACCAAATTCCCACCCACCATCCCATGGTGAAGTGCTTGTGTTACAGATACCGTCATGAAAAAAGCTGCTCAAAATCATGGTTATTTCAATAGCTAGCTTGCTATGGATTGAAGTGAAATAAACACTATGGTTTTGTGCATTCATGGTGAAAATTTCAAACTCGTAGCTTTTGACCTTCCAAGCTATACTGGGTTGAAATTGCATATCTCACAATCTATTGATGTGCATAGATTGACGGTTTTCCCAAATTAGGTCACATATGTAGCATTAAATCTGATTTGCCACTCATTAAGTTGGTCACTTAGCAGGCATACAAACAGTGTTTTTCATATTATAAAAGTATGTATGCGTGTACTGTATATGGGCTAAGAGCTTACATTGTTTCACATTAGTAACCACTGTCATGGCCATGTTTATTTGTGACTATAGTCTGTGGCATAATAGCTTGTAGTATCTTTACCATTTGACTCACTACCATGAGTCTTGACACATTGATTGATGGTGTACTGAATAAAAATATAGCAAGTATAACTGTGTTATTGTACTCTACTTTCAGCTATTACAGTACAGTTTGAGCAGTCAACATACACTTTTGATGAAGGTGATGGACTAGTAGTCTTTTTACTAGTTCTTAGTAATCCATCATCAACTGATATTGTTGTACTAGTATTATCTGATGATGATGATACTGGTAGTGGTGAGCATTCCATCCTAAAGTTATTAAATTATCATGTTGTTGGTACAGGAGGAAGCACTGACTACTCTTCTGGAACATCCACCATTATGTTTCCTGCTGGAGTGACCAGTGTGTCTTTTAGTTTTTCAATAAATGATGATGATATATTTGAAGATGATGAGAACATTACTCTCACTATTAACCCATCCTCAACACCTGATAATGTTAATGGTGGCCAAGCTATAGTGACTATAGTGGATGATGATCGTAAGTGGTTTACAGAGTATACACTGCTTAATAGTGCAACAAATAAAATGCAGCGAATATAACACTCACTGTTACAGTACTATCTTATTCTGCTTTTAGCTATTACTGTACAGTTTGAACAGTCAACATACAATGTTGATGAAGATGATGGGCCAACACAACCTGTACTAGTTCTGAGTAATCCATCATCAACTGATATAACTGTACAAGTTAGAGACATTGTGGGTACTGCTACTGGTGAGTCTAGTACCTTAACAAAACCTTCTATATTAACAAGATTGTTTTAGAAGAAGATATTGATTACCATTCTACGCCACATATCATTACATTTCCTGCTGGAGTGACCAGAGAACCATTTAACATTACAATCATTGACGATAGCATATTTGAAAGTGATGAGATATTTTATTTAAATATCATTCCTGATTCTCTACCCAATGGTGTTAGTGTTGGTTATCTTAACCAAACAACTGTGACTATAGAGGATAATGAATGTAAGAAGCCGGTTTCTATGCTATAATATATGTGTGACCAGATTGCAAAGGCCCCTTCTTTACGCAAATATCAGTCTTTTATGTCACAAACAGTCAGTTAGTTTATCATACTGATTTCCACTGTTATCCTTCTGCCACTTTGCTGGGTCTGCTTTCTGTGTCCATGTTCTGGAGCCTTGTAGTAATAATCTGAGGCCCTGACACCATTGTTGGAACAGCTTGTGTCCACAGCAGCATTTGGCTGGACACATTCTGAAATTGTCATAAGTGTTCTCAGTGGATACTCCACTATCCTAGCAGCTTCTCTCAGCTATCTCTCCATTTCGTTCATCCTATCATCTGATGAAATTAATACTGTGAAAAACCACCTTTAATGTACCCAAATTTGGGTGGCATAATGTAATTCTATGACTATGAATAGCTCCATTCATTATGAAAATGTGTTAGGCACAACTTTGGTATTGATAAGTTATAACCCTTCAAACTACTACGTATATTTACATATTGTAAAGGTATCCTTTCAGTATCTTTTCACAAACTTGGATCACTGATAGGGGATAACCAAGTATTATATGCATGTTAGTAACCTTCAATGCACTAAAAAATAGTAGCAATATTTTCTTTGCTCAGCAAAAATAATGTTCTAATACTACTTATACTAACCCTGTCTTTAGTCAGTATTGAAGCAACTAATTCCCTATACTGAGGAAAAATGGACCATGAATCTATAAATTATTTCAATACTATTCAGTATTGGGGACTGAGATCTGTTTTTTGTTTTACTAGTAGTTCCAGCACAAAAACATAGATAGAATAAATACAGGCAGTGTTTGTATATGAATTATACTATGACAACATAATTAGACTTTAATTGTTGTGCACACAAGTATCTGTTTTGAGCTTTCACTATCATGTATTCTATTTCTTAGCTGGTGCCCATGGCTACAGCTCTGTAGCCAATTAGCTTGTATGTAGCACCTGAAGTCATCACTTTTATAACTGAAGGATGAGCTTAAATTCATTTTTCTAAAATGCAATTTAGCTGGCTATCCATCAAAGAATTACCCCTGCAAAAGTTTTTCTCTATAATGGTATCAGGCTTAATGATACCATGCAAAACCGCTAAGTTTTATTAAAAAGGTGTGGCCTTCAAAAGCCTGGATGAAAAAGTTGTGAAATCAAAGGTGGCAGATGACTGCAATGATGTTAATAATGCAAAGTTTATTAATATCTAATCCAAAACAGCCAAGCTGTAAAAAAGGGTGCGGTCTCCAAAAAGCCGTGGTGAAAAAAGATGTGAAATCCAAGTTGGCGGCCAAGAAATGGCTGTGATGGTAGGTAAATGGCAAACGACAATTCAGGTGAATTTGTACTGCTTCCTCCAAGTTTCACTAGGACTCAGCAACAAATTCACCTGAATTGTTGTTATTAAAATTTTTGCCATTTATGCCTACCATCACAGCCATTTCTTGGCTGCCAACTTGGATTCCACATCTTTTTTCACCATGGCCTTTTAAACTTAGACTTAGATACAGGGATTTGTCAGGGTTGAAATAACCAAGCTACACTACTGTGAAAGTAAGAATGGAGTAATAATGAAATTGAGAGTAGGTTTGTGTCCTAGAAGTTGATAATTGGTCACAATTTGTATATATCACAAACAGGTCTTGATGTTGTACTTTGGTTACAATATAGTCAATTGGAAGCCTGGATTAACGAGCCACTGTTAGTCTGTCTGGTAACAATCTTACTGCATTTAATGTATATGTCCTTTTCCCAGCATCTCTTTGCTCCTTTAGTTCTTCCCTTAACAGTTTATTGTGATGTCATTCCCTAGGAGGTAAATTAGGAGAAATGTAAACATTGGATCATGTAGAGCTGCTGCACAATTTTACTGCTTGTCTCAAAATGGACCTTTTAGTAGCAACGTAACCAAGCTCCACTGACAGAAGATGAGGTCTTGAAGGACCTGATTTGTGAGTGCCTAAACAAACAACCCGCTTGGCTTGAAGGTTGGAGATGTTAAATTCTTTGCTTACCAGTTCACTAATTATTTTAGTGTCTTATTGCTTCTGCTGATCACTGGAAGCTAATTCGATAGGTTCAGAAATGTTATGAAAAATAAGATTGCACTTCTGTTTTTCTCGTTCAACATATTCTTCAACAGCTGTAATAGCATTATGACTGCTAGATGTTGCCTTTTGGTTAGGAGCTGGCTGCTGCACTGATTTTTGTGTAGAGTTCATTGCAAAAGGATTCACGATCTCTTCAACTGAAGTCTTTATAAATTCTTTAGTATCTTTGAGAGCTTCTTTGAATCGACCCACCATTTTGCTCATTGCATTAGTAATAGTCGTAGCAATGACTTGAGTGTGGTTAGAAGGGGTATCAGGAATTGGCTGTCGCTATTTGGAGTCGAAAGAGCTCGTACAGCTACCTGCTCCACTTTGGCTTCACAGGATATGCATAACCAGTGTAACTGATTGTAATCCCAATGATGTCCATGACATAAGTTGGAATATTCTTACAACGACCGCAAAACAATTTGTCACAATTTTTACAGTGGACAGCATTATCGACAAACTGATAGCACTTGGCACAGCACACATCATCATCCTATGAAAGAGTCTGGTCTGCCTGTGAAAAGGTCTGGTCTGAGGATTGTTGTTGTTGATGTGGTAATTTCTTAATTAGTGTATGGTCCTTTAACTTTTGCAGCCTTCTTTTTATGTTTTGGCATTTTGCTCTAATTAATTCCCTTTGAAGTCATACAAACTTTGACACAAGTAGCACTGAAATATTACTAGTTTGTACTCAGTCAATAGAAAAAGTAAACACTCCACATCCAAGAGAATTGAGCACAATCAATAATGTCAGTAGAAACAGATCTTGGTTAAAAATTAAAACCCACAATCATGTTTACATGATTGTAGCTACTATTAATTTTTGTCTATTAGGATATTTATTTTACAGCAACTGTTCTATTAAAGTATCTCAAATTTTCATGCAAAACGTGATAGGTTGCAGTTACTCAACTTTTAGCAAAACAAATCCTGTACTTTTTATGCTAGAATACAATTTCCAGTCTGCTGTCACCAATTTTGCTAGCATACATGTAGCACTTATTATGAGGCACACGAGTTCATTTGTTATACTTTAATAGAGTGCACGTTTTTAAGAATTTTTAATAGAACACACATAGAGTGTTCTAATTTCCTTTTGCAGATCTAGGAAATTATAACTTTTACTATTGAGTATGAATTTTCATTTATAAAGTAGAAATTGAGTGAGATGAACAGCTGTGATAGCAGCGGCTCAGTGGTTAAGGATTTGGGTGTTCAGTATGGAGGTCCCTGGTTTGAATAATGCTGGTAATTTTTTTTACATTTTTCATGTACCCTTGCCACCCCACGGTGAATGTTTTATTAGAGTATCTCAACTCTGTGATGTACTAAAGCTGTAAATACGATTTCTTTTAAACCACAAAAGGTTTGAACTACCACTGCTTGAAGGTTCTTAGTTTACTAATTTGTTAAGATGCCTTACTGTAGTTATACTGATAGTAAAGTGTCAGTAAACTTAAGTATATGGAACATAATTATTTTGCTAAGTTTTAAACTCTCAGTAAAACATCAGTGAATGCAGGTTTACTGAAAAACTACTAAAATAACAAACAATTAACTGTTCCATATACTGGGGATATACCACTGTAGTAAACTAAGATACTTCAAGCAGTGTACATATGATGGTTAATCTATACGCATGCCAATTTTTAAGTTATTCCCATAAGCGATTTACTCTGTTAGACGTGCCAAAAACTCGACCTTTTTCAATGCAATTAGTCATCCATAGCTCTATGACTATTTATCAGAATTGCACCAAACTTGGTACATGGTATTGCCACAATACATTCTTAAAGTGCACAGAAAATAACCTATGCATGTGCATTTTATAGTGGTTCTTATAAAGTGTGTGAAAAGAATAATCTAAGCTGTCCAAGCCTCCTAAACGAAAAAGAAAGAAATTAAGTCAAACTTTAAGGGCTCATATTTCATGACGATGTAGGCAATCTTGCTCAAATTTGGTACATATGTAGGCTGTAGGGTGCTGAAGGTGAAGAGTGTTTGTAGTACAAAAATGATTCCAATTCGAGAAGGGAGCATGGAGCTACATACTTAAACATGAAAATTGTATTTTCTTTTTTTTTTGTAAATATACTCACAGTGTTGTTTCTTGACTGCACAACACACTACCAAGTATCTTGAACTACAGTTAGTTAAAATGGGAGTATGGCCTCCTCTCCTACCTATTTATACTGCTTTTGGTCTGCAACAACCGGTTAGATAACATAATGTTTCATTATCTGTTTATCGCCAGCATCATGCATGGCACAGTTGGGAATCTTTACATCAGCTTTAAAACACTTAGTACATAGTTACTGTATATAATTATGTACTTTTTAGTACTAGTATTATTTAATTATATTTTGCATGTTTATTTACTTTTACTAATTAATGTAATATATTTTCTTTAGTCATTACTGTGATGTTTAACCAGCCAACATACAGTGTTAATGAAGAGGATAAAATGGTTCAAATTGCATTGGTCCTTAGCAGCTCATCAGCAACTGATATTACTATTAAAATAGTCGATAATAATACTACAGCTACTGGTAAGCATATATAGTAATTGTAGAAATTGAGGTGCTTACATGCTTGTAAATTTAGAAGGTGCTGATTATAAGTCTGGACCATACAGCGTCACTTTTACGGCAGGACAAACTATTGCTGTACTAAATATTTCAATTACTAGTGATAGCATACTAGAAAATGATGAGAACTTTATTCTTACTATTAATTCCTCCTCACTACCTAATGGTGTGAGCATTGAACTTGGTCAAACCACTGTAACAATACTAGATAAGGATGGTGAGTGTTTGGCAAGTAATGTTGCATGCAGTTTAGTCATGTTATGCAATTTAATTAACTAATATGCAATCTGGTGCAATTGCAAAAACATCATGTAACTGTTTTATCATTAGTGAGCCTGAGAGAGCCTCGCACTAGCAAGTCAATGGTACATACTTGAGTCAACCATTTACTGTGTGACTACTTTAATAGGCAGTCACACAGTAAGTAAACAAAATTGGTAGTCAGATGTACAACTCTAATAAGCACCACAGAGTATGTTGGAGTTTACCTGAACTCTGGGAATTTTACACTCTTCCAAACAAAACCCAGCAATGTAATTTCCACATTATTATGATTACTTGGGAATTATTCTGTAGAGTAAGCATATAAAATTCCAGTACCACATTCATAACATTAAGGTAAAACTCTTTCAAATTTTCTGCAGTTCTGATTTAGATCATGATATTTTCAATACCTCGGTTCGCTTCTCATCCACTATATATGCTGAAAATCAAAATTACACAAAATTCTTTACACATAATCGTGAAATGATTGGCTGTGGGAACAACACATCTTGGTTGTAATAAAGTTCATTATGATAATGTATGTGATACATATATAGTTGTGTAATGTCAAACAATTATTCTGCACAGGACACTTGTAACATGAATTGTATTATATTGATTAGTGTGTATCATGATAGGGGCTAAAATCTAGGGTAATTTTGTCCTTTATACTACTGTACAGTATATTGCGTACTAACATTCAAGTGTTCTTCTCATGCTTGTGCTTGTTTTTGCAGAATCCACTACTGGTTTTGGCAGCAGCAACCAAGTTACAGCTGGGACTGTAGCTGCCCCAATTGGTGGAGTCATTGTTGTACTGATACTGATTTCTATATTGGGACTCATACTATTCAGGTGATCAATGTTTGTAGTATCATACAGTACAGTAGTACTGTATAGTAGGGATCATGCAAAACTGGGGTTTTCTAGCCAAAAATATCACCCTAAAACCAGCCTCAATTTCTCTTCATGACAACTTGGCAGTATTGGTTAGGCACAGCCAAGCCCAAAATGTCTTCAGATCAACCCTAAACCCTTCCAAAAAGTTTCTATGGAATTTTAAAATTTTTCTATTTAGCCAATAGAATTTTATTCTGACTAACTGATGCCTTCAGCCAAGCCTAACTCAACATTGGATATAGCTATGGGCTTGATTTTTTCACTGTTCAATGTCGTTTCATCCCGAGACATTCCTTTTCACTAACTGCAGTATATACAATACATGCATCATTGACTTTCCTTTGTGCCCAGTTCTTTTCACTGACAATGCAAGTGTTCATTTATTTGTGATAGTGCATTAGTGGCTTCCTGCTAATAATTTATTTAGTACGTGCTGCTTGATTTTTTGTGCTGGTCGCTCATGTTTGTTTCTTGTGTGTTTGAATTCAACTGATTGTTCCAGACGACGGGTGTAGGATAAGAACAGAACTCATTTTTAGCAAAGTAGAACAGGCACGTGCTGATTAGTTTCATGTGTGTGAATTCAACTAATTGTTCCAGACGATGCCGCAGTGGGATAAGAACTCATTCTTAGCAAAGTAGACAGAGACATGCTGATTAGTTGGCATGGTTTCACACTGCTTTGCTGTGTAAGTTCTTTGTACTAAGCTACTTCATTCTATGAAAACTGATGTACTGGCCTGTATGCCCAGCTTGTTAGAACTGAGATTGGTTGCTCAGGGCACTTTACACCTGCGACGCTGACCAACCTATCTTGTGCATGCAAGTTACCATTAAGCCATTGTTTGTTCAAACTGCCAGAATTGCAATGTCCTGCTCATACTGACAGAATTTTCAGTGCTCGCTCCTCAGATCTGTGTGATCTGTCAGATTTAATTAATTTAACGTAATAATTTATGTATGTGTGTGTGTGTTTTGTTTCTCTTATGTGTGTTTGCCTTGCCAGGGCTCCAGCTGCTTTAAAGCTTGGTATCCCTGCATCTAGGTCGCTTATTTATTTCCTGTACACTTGTCTTAAACCATATAAGATGTATAAATCAATCAATTGTTGTAGAATATCAGTACACCAATCTGTGTGTAAAATTACAGTTTATGTTCAACAAAAAAAATTGATGGTGTCTTCTTTGATTGACTTCCCATAGATACATCAAATCATCTTTAGGAATACTAGTTACGTATATTGATCACCAGTTCCATAAAAGAACAGAAACAGGTATAAGAAAAAATTAAGAATCTTAAACTAGAGTAGGGATCTACTAGAATATAGTACACCAATAAAAAGTACTGAAACAAGCTTGAGTTAGTATTATAATGACAGCCAATTACTGTAACACAAAATGAAGTATCCCTACTGTGCATTTCATGGAAACTTCACAGTACAGTATGGATATTCACTTCTTTTTGTGTTACAGTAATTGGCTGTCATAATATACCAACTCAAGCTTGTTTCAATACTTTTTATTGGTGTACTATATTCTAGTTGATCCCTACTCTAGTTTAAAATTCCTAATTTTTCCATTATACTTGTCATATAGTACAGTAGTAGTTATAGTAGGGATTATGAAGGTTTGGGCTTTCTTGCTCAAAATGTGATCCAAAAATCAGACCAACTTTTTCTTCATGCCAACTTAGCAGGATTGGTTAGGCATAGTCAAGCCAGAATATGCCTCCAAAGCAAGCCTAAACCTTTCCTTCTAAACTTTATAGTTACTGAATTTTCTGCTAACTGATTGACTAACTAATGCCTACAGTCAATCATAACATGACTATGGTTTAAGCTATGGGCTTGCTTTCTTCACTGTTCAACGTTGCTTCAGCCCAAGATGAGCATTTTGACCAGTTGCAGCAGCTACAGTAAGTAAGTCCATGTTAACATCATGACTTACCTATGTCTCCTTTGTGTCCCATTTCTTTCTTCGCTACTGTGCATTCACGGTAAGACCTGATGGCTTCAGTGCTAGCTAGCTATCATGATAATCATATTCAATAGTCAGTGAAATGATTACACAGGCACTCCTCATACTGTCCTTTGCATTTATCGCTATATAACAGGTAGAATATACCTGAAAATGAAGCAGAATGGCCACTTCATTTTTCAGTAATTGATGCATTTAGTTGTAATTTTGTAGTGATTGGATTGACTGCAAAGGCACTTATTGTACTGTTCATCATTTGTAATGCTGTATAATGAGTGGAACATAACTGAAAACAAAGCAGAATGGCCACATCTCTTTTCCAAAATATAGAAGATTGATGGTTTTAAACATAATAACAGCACTTCCTGCTATAAATTGAATGAATGCCACATTTGTATATTTCCTATTAAAATGACTAAGTTCATGTAGAATGAATGCATGCATTTTCCAAGGTTGTTACTATCAGGTGAAACTAACTACAAGAGTATCATGTGATCCCCAAACCAAAGTAGTATAAGTACAAAAGATATGCCCTGCATTCACTATACCTAATAGTGAAATTAATTTAAAAAATGAAGTAGGGTTCCAGCAATAAAAAGTAGTGAAACAAGAGATGATGATAGCTATGAGGGAAAATCCCTAGCTACTTAGCATTGTAGCAATGTGGGAAATTCCTACTTGGCATTGTAGGAGTAATGCCAAAGTAGGGATTTTCCCACATTGCTACAATGCCAAGTAGCTAGGGATTTTCCCTCATAGCTATCATCATCTCTTGTTTCACTACTATTATTGCTGGAACGCTACTTCATTTTTTTATTAATATTTTTTTATTGCACTAGTTTGTTGACTTTTTGTTAGAGCATAGCTATGAAATACACGTGTGGTTGTGACTGCTGTATTAGAGTATCTTGATCTTACCACTCAGCTATGCAGTAGATCAAGCTAATGGGCATGGTACAATGCCTTGTTTTCCTACAGAGCTAGATCATTGTCGTGGCATGTTCTGATCACTGAAGGGGGCATGGCAATTGTTTTAAAAAGTACAGCTTAGCTGCTACAGTCTGTTAAGCACTTCAAATAGTTTCATGGGGTCTAAATGTGCTCCTTCAAGGAAATTAAGTGTCAATAGGGAAAATTAATGCCTATGTATGGTTTCCATGAAGAAGAAGATGATGATCATTTAATTGAAGATAAAAGGGAATGCCAAGCACAGAAGGCAGACATTCGTCAGAAGTACAAAAGGCACATCCCACCAGTGAGTTTGTTGCTGTGACATAAAATGGTAGCCATGTGCTGCTTTGTTTGGCCTCTAACCTTGTGACTATGGTCAGACAGGCAGGCTGGCAGTCAGATGAAATTTTGAGTTATGGCAATTTAAAAAAAATTCAATATCCAGATGCCTGTAAGTGTTTTCTTGTTTTTAATACTGTAATTGATGCTGAATGGAGTAAGACTATTCCGTAAAGGTGATTTTCGCAGCATATGATATTTCCATGATGGTTTTTAGATGCTGCTTTTTAGTGGCGCATATCATTTTAGGGAGAACCCTATATACTAAGCCATACTGTTTGATACAATAATTCTTAGTGTTAATTTTAAAGTGGTCGTGAAGTGCAGATATAAATGCCATGGATTCATGATTTCTGTCCCAAATTAAATACAAACGAGATGTTATGCAAAATAAATGCTGAAAGCTTGCATGTTTATAGAAAGCTATAGTTGTGAGGATCTTCACTGGAAACTTTAGATGTGAACTGAATTGAAATTATTTTTGTAAATAAAACGTACATTTATGTCGTTTTTGAGTCTGTTCTGTTGGAGTGCATGCAGCTTAAAAGTCTTTTTAGAGTATCTCAATCTGTATAAAATTTTACTATCCATGTGGGTATGTTACCAATATGGATCTACGTATGCCCTCAAAGAAATCAGTGTAATTTTCTTAATACTTTTTCTACAATTTTGTGTTGTCAAACTTCGTTTTTGCTGTTCCTGGTACATACCTAAGTACAAAATGCAGGGGAGGTTTCCAGAACCCCCCTTAGACTCCCCTGGATAAATTAGTTGTTCTATAATATTACTGGTGTAATAAAAATTAACGCACACCTGTAGCTATACAGTAAGAACAGTTTTCAGTTGCTGGGATTATTTTTAAAATGAAGTAGGATTCCAGTGATAAAAAAGTAGTGAAACAAGAGATGATGGGAGCTATAATGGAAAATCCCTACTTGGCATTGTAGCCATGTGGCAAAATCTCTAAATTGGCATGCTTTCACCATCTTTTCAATGATATCCCCACAATAATATTGCTACATTGCCAAGTAGGGATTTTCCATTATAGTTGCTTGTTTCACTACTTTTTATCACTGGAAAACCCTTAAAAATTTTCTTACACTAGTTTATTACACATATCTATAACATACATGTGTGGTTGTGACTGCTGTATTAGAGTATCTCAATTTCACTACAGTTACTAAGCAGTGGATTAAGCTAGGAAGCATGGTACAATACCTTGCTTTCTACGGAACTAGATCATTGAGGAACATGGCCTCAGCAGTGATTATTAGAGGTGTGGTGATTATTTAAGGGGACACGACCCATTGTAATTGCTTTGTAAGCCCAGGTTAGTTGCTACCCGATACTAGCAAGGATACTACAGTCCATTAAGTGCCTTAATCAGTTTTGTGGCATCCTTTAACAAAAGTGTTGATACAGAAAATTAACACTTTTCCTGGAATGCAGAAAAAGACAATGTTTTAATTGAAGAAAAAATGAATGGCAATTAAAGTGCAGAAGGCAGAAATTCATTGGAACCACAAAAGGCACATTCCATGAGTTAGTCTGTTGTAGTGGCATAAAATGGTGACCGTGCACTACTTCATTTGGCCTCTAAATGGTGACCATGCACTGCTTCATTTGGCCTTTAGCCTTGTGACTGTGGTCAGTGAGGCAGGCTGGCAGACAGACAGGCAGGCTGGCAGGCAGACGAAAATACAGGTTTAAACGATTTTTTAGTTTGATATCTGGCTAACTGCTAGTGTTTTCTTGTTTTGTTGAAAGGAGTAAGACTATTCCATAAAGATCCCATATGATATTTCTAAGATGGTTTTTAAACATGGCACTTCTAGCAGTCCACATCACTTTAGGGGGTGACCCTACTAAACAGTACTACTGTACTGTTTGATATTTGTTTGTTATTTGTATTGCTAACAGAGTAGTTAAGAAAACAAAACTTTCCTCTAAAAAGAGTTCTGATGAGGAGCTGTTAGCACGTAATAATGCTGGTGGTGATGTCATGAAAAGCAATCTTGATCACCCTGGTAAGTACACGCTTATTGTATATCATAAGCTATTAATGTCAACTTTAATTTCCATCTAGAACACTTAACACTGTTTTCATTGAGTAAATTTCATGCACACACTAGTCAAATGTTTGTAAAAGAAGACAGGAACAAAGACAAGGTAACATTCAGGAAAAATTTGTGGAGATAAAATTTTGGTTGTATTTTGCATTGTGTATCTCAGAATCTTGGGGATGAACCTCAAACATCACCTTCTGATCTTTCTAGCAATAAATATACTGTCAAGGATGAACGTAAGTATAATTTCAACAAATTGGTTGCATAAATGTAATAATCAATTCTTTTACAGAAAACTTCTGGTGGGTCAAGTTCCGGGATGAGACTGATGATACTATAATATAAATGTAAAAATGGTATCTGACATTACTTTTGTTTCTGTGTGGTTTTTTGTAGTATACAGTCCTTTTCATGTGTTCTATATAGATAATATGTTGTATAGGCATTGCAACTCCGATAATAAGTTTTTTGTAAAGAAAAAAATGTAATTTAAGACATACACAATGTAATACTAGTATGCACAAGTTAAGTTGTACCTTAAAAAGAAAAGCGTTTTTTTTTTTCAAGAAAATTGACATCAGCCGACCAGATGATTAATGTGGTGACAATAAAGGTGTCAATGGCAGACAAGTGTGGTGTGGCCCCATTATATAAGTTAGGCAAAAGTCGTAATGGGAAATGCACTTATTTGGTTTCCCCTTAGGATTATGGTGATATCTTTGGCCATAAATATTGTCAGACTTTGGATGAAAAGATTTTGAAACATTTTTAGAAGGTCAAGTGTATTACAAATGAGCTAAAGTTCAAGAATTTCTATAATGTCATCCTTGAGTTATTAAATGTTTTGAGGGTTAAGCTCAACATGTACATACTATACACCACAGTAGTTCTTACTCACTGTAATAAAGCTACACAATTTTCTGGACTTCCTGCTGAACACTGGTGGTTAATCAATTTTGATCCATTGAGAATATGCCCAAATACCTTAACAGGAAGTATTATGTCTCTAAAGTTATATTATATATCCATTAAATTTTAATACTGCATCAACTTTGTTGTCCTGAACAATTATTGTAATTATGAATTATTTGAGTATTACATTGCCTTATACTTCTACAACTATGCTGTTCATCAATACTGTGACAGATGTGATTAAGTGCCAACGTAACTTTGGGGTGCTTGGAAGGCTAAAGCACATCCTCAAAATTATTCTAGCTAGTAGATACTACAGGTGTATTGAATTGTACTGATGGGCTGGGTATATAAAATGGAGGATAGAGATGATGGTGTGTTAGGATAAAAATTAATACTCTACTAAAACAGTCATGATCAACTAATCTACAGAGTACATAAAAGAAAAGCTCAAAGGCCAGTGTGAATACTGTGCATTGTTCCAAATATCCTGCTGTATCATAATTCTATAGCTTATTTATGTGGCTACATAGAGAATGGCTATGCGGTCAGTTTCAGCTATAAACTAGAAGTTGAAGCTGAAACGCACATAATAATTATCTTCAAAATGAACTATAGCATCACCAGTGTTAGTAGATATTTCAAACTATGGAGCTTAATTCCATGAAGAAAATAGAGCAGTAAATGGAAACTACAATAGAGCACTCAAACTGCATTGTACATAGCCCCTTAAATTGACACTCTGTAATAGAATGGTCACTTTGTAGCTATAGTGAAATACTCTAATAATAGAACATTCACTGATTAAAATGTTGCAAGATAATTGTGAAAATTGTTGCTAACTTAGGAGCATAATGCAAGCATATAGTGGGAACACTGAAAAGCATAATAAGTAAAAATTTTGGGAAATTCCTGAAAGCATTTTGGACAAAATTTTGAGCATATTTGACTCAGGCCTACCTCCGAAGTACACGTTTAAATACTCTAGTGTTTGAAAACTTATGTTCTTGCTTGTGTATGAGTTCATGATTATTGCAGGAGCCATCCTCCAATTTTAGGTGGACCACTAAGACACTTTTTGCAGTTACGTATAAAGCCTGGTCCTGGGGCCTTAGTAACTGTAGTGCAATTATATAATATACACTTGTCAACTCAGAAGAATTGTAATGGTGCTCGTGAAATATGTGCCTATGATTTATTATGTAGCAGTATTCTACTGTATAATGAGCTAAGCATGCACAAAAGTAGCTCTACACATAAGCAAGCACAATACAACTGTTTACTTGAAGGCCAGCTAAAGTTTCAGGCTGTCTATCTGCACTCATCTGGACAACTTGCAATTTAATGCTTAAAAGTAGCTAGTCTATAGTCTTTATGAGAAATGAAGGACACTAGTTAGCTTTGCTTTGAAATGGCTTGTCATGCAGGTTTGTATTTCAAACACAGTCCTGCACCATATAATTATATTGTTGAATGAGAAAATCTGTAAATACATAACCGCAGCATGTGCTTCACTGTGCATGGACTTTATATAAAGCAGCTATCAGAGATTCTGCATATCCTTATTGGAAAAGTGGTGATATAATGACCCAGCATTATGACTTAATTTGAACTGTTTCTACCCTGCATGCATCCATATATGTCTGCTGCAACTGAAATCATGCACGGTAATTGATTTCAAGAGAGATACATGTATGCTAGGTAATGACACTAGAATTAACTTTATACGAATAACATGATGTTACTACTAACATTTCTTTGAAAGGGGCCTAAAGGGCTGTAGTCACATTGTAATATTCTATGCTCATTTTTCTACAAACCAGATAAGCCACCATCCATCTTAAAAAGTCTAGGTTACAGGTTTCTATATAGTTAGCCTATTGATGATTAATTACAATAATAATTTACTTGCTCCATAATATATGGCAAGGTGCAGGAATACCTATACCTGGTATAAATAAGCAGCTCATCACATCAATAAATTTGTTGGATTTTTCATCAAAAATGTGTTTTTGAAACGATTTCACCAAGTAATTATTTCTTTGCTTGTTGCCTGCCCGTGGTCTTCAGATTACAGTGTACTAATCATTCTATCATAAATGATTAGAGTATATAGACCAAAAATAATGCTTAGTGAAAACCTCTATATCTGTGGCCCTAGAAATTAACCTCTTTTTCCCACTGTTCATCATAACTAACTGCTCTATTAGTGTGTCAATCATTTTAACAGAAGGGTTCAATAAAGTTGCCAAAAAATATTTAAAATTCAACATTGAAGAAATCTAATATGACAAACTTTATCAGTCTGTACCCACTCTTTAGAACTCTATACTTGCCTCTCGTTGCAAGCTCAATGTGATTTTCCGTTCCCTGTCCAGGTTTATATACCTACCTATTACCCAGTCATTCCCTAAAAATTGGGGAGAAAAATGAAAAGAATACAGATATCAATCTGGTACAATGTTGGAGTTTAAAAGGCTCAGCTATAGCCATAGCCTTTGTGGCCAGTATTCCTGAAATTATGTTGGCATAATTGCCCATCCCACAATTAGGAAATGCAGTGAAGAGTGCAATTGTAATGATTCAGGAATTTCATGAAAGGGTTATGGGCAAAATAATTGAGATTCAGGGCTAATAGTTGCAAGTGAGGCAAGGAAAACTGCAATAGTGATTCAGGAGGCAATATCTGGAAATTTGAAACTCATAGTACCACTACACTGACAAGACTTGACCTGAATGTAAGCCCATGTCAGCTGCAGGTCATCAGTCATTAGGGACATGTGAAAAGACTAAAGCCTGTAAATGCAGGGAGTCAGCATCATGTAAAATTCGTTTTAGAATTCCATTTTGAAGAACAGATATCTAGTGCCTTTTCTCAGACATAGCCTGCTTCACAATAAACAAACACTTAAAATTTATCCCTCATCCTATGAGACTTAGCTAATACTACATTAAATTCAATGTCACTATATGCATTAAGCTGAATATATTATGTTAAGAACAATAGAGAATCAGGAATAATTAAATTTCTGCATGGGAAAAATTTATGAACTTTATTTGCAATATGTCTGATAGAGCAATCATTAATTGTTTTGTGTAACTTCCCTATTGATCATATAGATAGTAATTGCATTTACACTTGCAGTAGCAAAATACGTACAATAGTTATGCTGTGCTTCCAGAATCACTCTAAGAAATTAGTGTGAATAATAGGTGAAGAAGTCAAGAATTGACAGAGTGTAAACCATTTATTTATATTTATTTGATTTAATGCACAAAGAACTCTAATCATGAGCGTGTGAATGTGCATGTGTGTAATTTAGTCTGAAAATCAACATTTTCAACAGCAACAACTTTGATAGGGAGGGAGTTCCAGATTCTGGTGGCTGATGAGTGGTGGTAGCAGTTGACCCTGGCAGAAATAGGGATGAATCTTTGATTATATGGCCACATGTAATTGTGGATGATGTGTGAAGCTGTCGGACCTTCAGTGCTGGTCACTGTAAAGTGTTATAATAAATAAAGATATGGTAGAAAGTCAATTGACACTGCGTTATGTAGCATTTTGTAGAACATAGTAACTTTAGCATAATTTCTCTTGTCCTCTAGCGTCAGTCAATCCAATCTATTAAGTAAAGCTGTCACACTGGTGTTTCTAGTATAAGAGTTAAAAACAAACCGAGCTGCTTTATGTTGCACCATTTCTAGAAGGTATGTTCTTCTGTGACTGAGTATGTGGGGACCAAACAACCAAAGCATACTCTACTATAGGTCTAACATATGTAGTGTAAGCGAGGGACTTAACATTAGTAGAACATTGTCTTGAATTATGTTGTAGAAAACCATGAGTCGAGTTGGCTTTGTTAGTAATTTTTGTAATATGGTCTTTCCATGAGAGATTTTGAGTAATAGTAACTCCAAGATATTTGGCGGATGTAATTTTGATAACAGAGTTGTTGATCTTATATTCTGAGTTTAGTGGTGTGTTTGTTTGAAATGGTAAGATGTTCACTTTTAGATATACTGAACCAGTCTTTTGTCCATTGAAATAATACATTTAGATCCTCTTGTAGCTTCTCGATGTCATCATTTGAATGAATAATTAGCATCATCTGCATATAATCTTATAGTTGAAGTAACATTATTAGGTAGATCATTAATATATACCAGAAAAAAGTAAAGGCCCCAAAACAGAGCCTTGTGGGACACCTGAGGACACTCTGCATGGGTTACTGTGACAGTTGTCTAGCATAACCTGTTGCCATCTATTGAATAAGAAATTTGTAATCCTTATATACTGGGCCATTGATTCCGTAATGTAACAATTTATGCAAAAGACAATTGTGAGACACTCTGTCAAAAGCTTTCGAGAAGTCAAAGAATAGAATATCCACCTCATGACCTGCATCTAAAGCCCTAACCTAATCATTAATGGTTCCAACAGCTGTGTCTCACAACACCTGTTTTTTCTAAACCCGTGTTGGTTTGAGCGCATGATATTGTAGTCCATGTCCATGACCTATTTTTAAATGCATATTGCAATATTAATATCCACTTTCAAGCAAATTTGCTTCTTTTAGGTTCACTTTGCCATTGATCTTCTGACTTAGTCTCTGCAAGGGTAACCAACATGTTGAATCCAATTTATTCACATTAACATGTTCATTTGGAAGTCTTATCATTACCTAACCACAGTATGTTATGAGCAGCAATGTTGTTATGTACCACTGGGTAATTAACTTCTTGTGATCACCTAACTGAAGCCACACTACTGCTACCTACGGCATCCTATATGTTGCTTATACATAGTTGGATATATCAAAGCTGTGTAGTACAAAGTATACATTCCATAGTAAGGAAACAATACATGATAACACTGATAGTATTAGCTAACTACTAATGTACATGGTGGCTGACTTGATACTGAGTAATATCAAGCACCACCAGCACCTCTAATTATGTCAGGTATCCATATTCATAAAAAGTAAACAAACTAGAGTAAAATAATTTAAAAAAATTAAAACATGGGAATAGAGATCGCTGAAAAAAGTAAAGAAACAAGAGTCAAACAAGCCAGCATGTTAAACACACAGAGAATTCTATTTGGACTCAAATAAATATTTGTACAGAAGCATTCTCAGTACTTATCTGTACCTAATTTATGGAGAAACTACTGTTTTTTTCTTAGTTTCTACCATATCCATTGAGTCCAAATAGAGGTCTCTGTGTGTTTAAACATGCTGGCTTGTTTGACTCCTGTTTCTTTACTTTTTTCAGCGATCTCTATTCCCATGTTTTAATTTTTTTAAATTATTTTTACACTAGTAGGTTATCTTCACTTATAATTACTCAGTATCCCAAGCGTATAAATAACAAATATTCCACTCAATAATGGCATCACATACGTATATAGTTACATTCATAACAATAACAAAACATACAAGTACTACATAAATTTAGCTCATACACTGTATTTATACCACACCAAGACACACTTTAATTTGACATTGGTAACAGCTTTAAAGTTGACAAAATGTGCTATATTACGTAGACAATAGTTCAACTCCTTCTATAACAATCTCAACATTGTCACCACCTAGAGAATACAGCTGAAGTGCAAACGACATGAGACGATCAAATAAGTTTTGTGAAACTAGTTCTAGTTTCCGTTTAACAGTTTCTGAATCAGATGCTGGCAATTCCAGCAATTTCTCAAATGGAGAAGTACTTCGTTCCTTCAATTGTGGAAACAGCCAGCAATCTTTGTTGATCAACATATGGGCGACATTCACAACAGCCTTTTCATCTTCTGTCAGCAGTGTCAGTATCCAATAGCCACCATGGTTTGGCAGAATGTCAGCTGGATTTTCAATATTAGCAGTGAAGGGTTGCCACAAAACTGATGGATCAAGATATTCCATTCCAATGAATTCTATATCACCACAGTTGTCATTAACACTCTGGTTCTCTACAACATAATTGCCCTGCCATGGTAACATTGATATCATAAGCATACATTTGTAGTACTATTTAATAATAGTGGGAGTCACAAAGGCCCACAAAAACATGCAACCAGCATAAAACAAGCCAAAAAGGTACCTTAGTACACTTCAAAAAATACCCCCACAAGTTCTATGATTAAAAAATTCACAAAATTGACTAACTATACATAGTATACATACAGTATGTAACTAACAGATGCCTTAGAGAAGTGTAGAAGTAAATAATAGTTTTAGCTTTAGTGATGTTAATGTGATGTGCTGTATATTTTTGAGACACTAAGAGTAAACATGTTTAATAATGGTATTATTTCCTCTAATATCGTGTTTTAGTTTTCTCCAACTTTGAGTATATAGCCTTAGATAAGTTTAATTTTTGCATCTCAACTTTGAAATGTCTTGAAGCACATAGTACATAGCTATAGCAGTAAGTTCATACCAGTAATGGAGCCAAATCACACAATATAACATATGTAACACCAAGAGTATATAATGGGAAGGGAGAGTGTCAAACTGCACTATAGCAGTGAAAAATGAACCTGTAAAGTAACCTGCATACTTTCGTTTTTTTCTTGTAAACCTGTTGATCAGATTTAACACCTTAAAAGTTTTGATGGTGGTTTGTATGGAATCGCAATGGCTGAAATTCCATCTAGACGTGTCTCATCACTTTCACTAATATAACTGTCAAGGCAGGGGATAGCAACCATGATGAAATCTTGACAATGATGAAACCTCGATGTCTGCTTTCCAGGTTAACTGATTGCATCTTTCTCTTGGGATGGCAAGTTTTTCTGCACAATGTGCCATACTTTTCTCAAATACACCATTCTTTCACTCAGTAGTCATGTATACAAAATGCATCTACTGTGCTTATAATTAATTGGTCACCAATCAACACAAATAACTGAGTCGTTTGAACGATACCATAGGACTTTACAGGCTCATTTTTCATAGTGTATAGCGCAGTTTGACACTCTTCCTCCCCATTATAAACACTTGGTAACACCACATACAACTTTACACACAAAGTTACAGCATTTTTTGGATAAACCAAACTTCCCTTGTGAGTGAAAAGATCAAAGTGAAAAACAGTGCTATATTTGCCACAAAAAAATGGTCTATGCGACCTGCTATATACACGACGACTGTGTTATATGGAGGTAGTTATAGAACTCTGCACGGGCAAAATGCTCAATTACCTGAAGAAAGCTCTCAAAACCAAAAAGAAATCACTAAAGAGTCCAAGATGCGTACAACCTATTATCCAGAACAAAGTTGGCTGTTTCAAGGTTACTCGGTAAGTTTAAAGTTTTGTGTATGTTCTTGTTCAACTGGCTCAAGCTCGAACCGGAAGTTCTTTAAATCAGTTAAAGTATTGTCTTGCTTGTATTATGTAATAGTTTTAACATGGGCACGAGTGACTTGCCTGAAATATATGCACAAGCACAACGGCGCAGCCCGAGTGCGAGTGCATATATTTCAGGCAAATCACAAGTGCCCATGTTACAACAATATATTCCACTTGGGTGACTCACCTACAAGTGTGGAGAAACTGCAGGGATGCTTTGCGAGTGTATTTGTATGGGACCATGTGAATTTCGATTGTGGATAATGTCGTAAGAGCAACGACAAGGCACTACTGAGAGGCCCAATGTAAGTGTATCGACACGAGCATACAGATCGCTTCGATTGTGGGTACGTAATTAAACACAGGAAACCCAAATGCAAGCTGAACAGTTAATAATGAAACTTAAGTGCACTATAAAGTACTTACTATACTAGCCATGAATAAACTAAAGCAGTGAATATGTTTATAGCACTATAATGGCCTAGTCAATTAAGCGCCACGCCCAGTCACTACGTGTGTGTGACATCGCACCAGGATTCAGTAAAACAACGAACTATCTTCTCCCCCAAGTCCATTATTTATACTTTGGCTCACTTAACAAAATTAAAACCCACTATCGATCCTGTGAAGTGTCACTATATTAAAGTAGAGGAGATCACAGAGTCTCATCAAAGAAATCAGATGATTTTCTGAGAATGCTTGGAATGCATTAATGAGAATAGGAGGTAGCATATACAAGTTATATCCCTCCTAGGAGGGATATAACTTGTATATAGACCGTATTCCAAATGACATCACGAAATAAAATGGCTGTGGCTATTGGGGTATTCTAACATTTTCGAGTGAGAGTTCCAATGGGGCTTAATAAGATTCAAATCACTATTCAATCCTGGAAGAAGATATTGACCTAAAACTAGTAGGTACAGTTATTAGGGTATAAAATCTATTCTCTAACGCCGGGTTAGAAATTTTCAGCTGGTTTTCAAAGTATAGAAGAAAAACTATTGTTTCTGTGCTGTAATAACCAAACCTGGTAATTTCGCCTCGATATCTAGTTTGCTAGCCTCTATATCAATCTTCAAAATCTCGATCACCATTGGTGATAATACTCAAAAATATAAGAATCCCCCAAATAGAAAATTTGTGTGACATCATTTGGAATACGGTCTATACTACCTCCATTTCTCGTTAATGCATTCCTGAGCACTGATAGCAGTGCTATTATACTATTTATACACCTTCTCTTCCCTTTGAAGTGAGGTATGAAAGTGGTATATACAAAATATATAGCACTCAAAGAATGGTCTCAAGATCAAAAATAGCACTCAGCAAATCTATTTGTCTTTTGCCCACTCTTTTGTGTACTATATTTTCTCACAACAATGCTTTACAGTAACTAATACAAACATTCAGGACAATATATTAAACCCTTATAAGCACCTCAGGGTTGTTTGGATCACTGTTGAGTTCTTGTAATGCTGTAACGAATTCTACTCTGATAACTTCAGCTTTGATCACTACATGTCGATATTCCTGGTAGCCCAAAGCATCACATATTTGAGTTAATTCTTCTCCCTTAGTCATCTACACAATATATGCATGTGTATAAATAACACAAAATAAAATATTTGCTGTTAGATACATATGTCAATCATACACAAAATATATACAAATCAATGGAGGTCAAAATATACTAGTGCACATCTCAGTCACGAGTAGTATCCCTTATGAAAATTTTCAGAGCTGCATGCAACTTACAAGTTGCATGTGATCATTACACTAAATACGTATGCAAATTCAATGTATTTTGACAGTATTTGATTGCATGTATGCAGCACATATTTTGCATGTGTCTATTTGAAATTGCTATCATATTGTTTGCATTTTACACACATGCAAAATACAAGCAAAAGACGTACAATTACTTGCATGTAAAATGCAAAAAAAGCAAAACACATGCGATTAATTACATTCATAGTGTTTGTATTTTGTACACATGCAAAACACATACAATTAATCGCTTTCAATATGCAAGTAAAATGCACACATGCAAACACACATACAATGATATTGATGAGAGTTATATCAAGACACACGGTAGTGTGTCATGCGGCCCAAGAAGCCGGCGCATCACACCGTGAGTATATTGACAGGAAGAAAACGCGATTTTCACACCTTTGTAGATCCGTGATCCTTCATCCGATTGAAACCATTTTTGCTGTAGATGTGTGCCCACCAGGTAGGCCACCCCACATACCAAATTTGAAGAAAATCGCCATAGCTACAGTAGGGGACTTTAAAAAGTTTACATATGGTTCAAAAAGAACTATTGTAATACTATTGTAATACTATTGGTAATACTATTAGTAATTACCATTGGTTTTTACGATTGCACGATTGCTTGTTTTGTATGTTGTACAGCTATTGTTTTGTTAATTGACTGCTACATGACAGCTACTAAGTTACAAATTTTACTGCCCTTGCTGTTATCAAGCTTGTTGCCAGCTGGTAGTTACACATTTAATTTGTTCTTGCCCCTCTGTGTGTGGTTGTGCATGCAACTGGCAACTAGACTTGTTTTGTTTAAAACATGTAAACATATTGTAAACATGATGGTAATTACGATGTGTTTGGTTTTTACCATTACAAAGGTCATCGTAAAACTATTACATTACAATGGTCTTTACAAAACCAAATGTAAACTTTTTAAAGTCACCTACTGTATTTCCGAGACATGAGTAGCCAAAATTTCATTTCATTTCTTTGTTTTGGTTTTTTTTTCCTTCTTATTCTTCTTCGTCTTTTTGCACACTTTGAAAAATTGCTATAAAACACAAATGTGCATTCCGAACGCTTTGACACATAAAGGGAGTCTAACGACGAATCTTAGCATTAAATTTGGTACAAATTTGATGTACCAAATTTGATGTACCAAATTTGATGAATGGTTCAGGAGTTATGACCGATTATTCGCGTAAAACAAGATTGATTTGTTGTCACGCCTACAGGGTAAACTACTTCATGGAATGAGTTGAAAATCGGTTTGTGGATAGATCAACCATTGTAGGAGTGCCTTTTGGTGGTTTGAAAACAATCGAAATTAAGATCATGGAGATATGACATGAAACCAACAATTGCACAATCGAGATTCGTGAATAAAATTACCAATACTTTTCACGCCTACCAGGCAAACCGCTTAGAGCAATGAGCTGAAAATCGGTATGTGGCTGGAATAAAAATTGTAGAAAGTCCTTGCAGTAGTACAGAAGAATCGGACTGCAAGCCATTGAGTTATGATTCGAAAATCAACTACATGTACGTGTAGGAAATAAAAGATCGAGATACTCTAATAGAACAGTCACCCTAATAGAACACTCAGTTACGTTAATGACTTACTCCATTATAGAATTATATTACATTGCAAGTTATTCTGAAGGGAGTTCAGCTGCAAACAGTTAATTTTATAGACAGTTCAATTACAAGCCAAGTCACCCTGTAGAGAGTTCAACTACAAATACATCACTGTAGAGATTCAGAACAAGTCACGGAAGAGAGTTCAGCTATAAACAAGTCATGCATCCTGTAGAGAGTTCAGCTACAAACAAGTCACTCTGTACAGAATTCAGCTACAAACAAGTCACCGTGTAGAGAATTCAGCAACCAAGAACCACCTGTAAAGAATTCAGCTACACAAACAAGTTACTCTATAGAGAGATCAGCTAGAAACAAGAGAGAGTTCACAACTACTGTAGAAGACGTCACCTTGCAATTGTATATAGAGAGTTCAGCTATAAACAAATCACCATGCAGTGAGTTCAGTTACAAACAAATCACACTGTAGAGAGTTCAGCTACAAACAAATTACCCTGTAGAGAGATCAGCTAGAAGAAGTTACCTTGTAGGGAGTTCAGTATACAAGAAACCACCCTGTAGAGAGTTCAGCTGCAAACAAAAAACCGTGTAGAGATTTCAACTACAAACAAATCACTCCGTAGAGAGTTCAGCTACAATCAAATCACCCTGTAGAGAGAAACAAGTTACAGAGATCAGCTAAAAGAAGTCACCTTGTAGAGAGTTCAGCTACAAATAATAACCACCCTGTAGAGAGTTCAGCTACAATGAAACCATTCTGTACAGAGTTCAGCTAGAAACAAGTCACCCTATAGAGAGATCAGCTAGAAATACGTCACCCTGTACAGAGCTCAGCTACAAACAGATCACCATGTAGAGAATTCAAGTAGAAACAAGTCATGCTGTTGAGAGATCAGCTAGAAGAAGTCACTTAGTAGAGAATTCAGCTACAAAAAACTACCCTGTGGAGAATTCAGCTATGAACAGATCACTCTGGAGAGGAAACGAGCTGCAAACAAGTTACCCTGTAAAGAGATCAGCTAGAAGAAGTCACCTTGTAGAGAGTTTAGACACAAAGAAACTACCCTGTAAAGAGTTCAGCTACTAACAGATCACACCCTGCAGAGGGTTCAGCTACAAACAAATCACCCTATAGAGAGTTCAGCTACAAAAAATCACCCTGTAGAGAGTTCAGTGGCGAACAGATCACCCTGTAGAGGGTTCAGCTAGATACAAGTCACCCTGCAGAGAGATCAGCTAGAAGAAGTCACCTTGTAGAGAGATCAGCTAGTAACCTTGTAGAAAGCTCAGCTACAAAGAAACCATCCCATAGAGAGTTCAGCTACAAACAAATCACCCTACAGAGTTCAGCTGCAAACAAATCACCCTGTAAGTTCAGCTACAAACAAATCACCCTGTAGAGAGTTCAGCTAGATAAAAGTCACCCTGCAGAGAGATCAGCTAGAAGTCACCTTGTAGAGAGTTCAACTCCAAAGAACCCACTCTGTAGAGAGTTCAGCTACAAACAAGTTACCCTATAGAGATTACTTAGAAAGAAGCCTGTAGAAAGCTTGGCTACAATCAAATTACCTTGCAGAGAGTTAAACTACAAACAAACCACTTTATAGTGAGATGAGCTAGAAACAAGTCACCTTATTGTCGTTATTAAAATTTTTACCATTAACCTACCTACCATCACAGCCATTTCTTGGCCGCCACCTTGGATTTCACATCTTTTTTTACCATGGCCTGTTTGGGGGCCGCACCTTTTATTACAGCTTGGCTGTTTTTGATTAGATAATATTACACGCCTGTACATAATTGTCATGCTATAACTTTTGCAAATACAAATTGATAGATGCTTTCATACAGCTAGTATATCGAGCGAGTGTCAACAAATTCCTTGTCTAAATGTTCTTCAGTCAAAACAATGATACTGCACTTATTCTTAACTATATGATTGCTACATGCATAGTGTTACTCAAATGTATGTACAACTGCATGGAATGTTTTTTTTCTAAGCCACAGGGAATCAACAATATCTGGAAGCAATTGTATGAAAGAAGAACCAGTCTTTGTGTAATGAATAATAGTTGTGCTATAAGGACAACTCGTGAATTGATGAGATGTTATCATCAGATTTATAGAAAAATTGCGGTAACCATTCATAAAATAAACAAACATGCGGGCGGTATATAATCAGTAACACCAAGGAGGAAATTAATGTTAATGGGAAATGTGATTGGTAGAATTTAATAAAAAAGCCAGCACTATTATGAATGTAGTATGTTATAAAACGTGCTGCTAAGATACTGTATATAATACTAGTTTTCAAGCATCATATAAGCTTATAGTCATATTTATATAGTACAAAGACTTTCAACTGCCATAGAAGCTAAAATACATTTTTAATCATAGTACTGTACATGGCAACGGTTTATTATGCAACCAAAGGTATATAGATACTCTATAATATATTGTACACTGTATAATAATGCACTAAATATATAAAAGAACATATTAGTCCATTTCAAGTAGGTTTACAATTATAGCTAAATAAACACACTGTATGTCCCTAAAGGAAATGTATACACATGGACTTAGTATGTGTTCTAAAGGAATAGCAATTGTCAATGAAGATGGAGTGGGTGGTACACACGCAGTAATATGTGGAATTTGCCAATGAGGATGAATTTGCATTAGTAATCAGTTTAGTCAGAGTTACATAAACTTTTGGGAAAGAACCCTCTTCAACCACATAGAATCCCTGGACTAAGCCATATTCAATGCCTCCACAGACTGGTCTATATGCAACTGCAGAATTATTGTGCTTTTGAATATTTACTTTCCATTCACAGCTTTGGATTTGAATTCCATGAAATGTTATCCGTAGATATTTGTAGGTCTGATCCAACTCATGTGCAGAGAGTGCTAGCAAGTCTGCCTCCATAACAATAGTTCTGGTTGGCTTGCCAAGTAGGTATACATTTTCTAAAACTTTACGGTGTTGCTCAGGCATATAGTTTGTAATGTGCCTGGAGTAAAGCTGTTTAAAGGCTTCAAAATGTTGCTCACATGTTTTGTCATGAAAACTGACTGCAACCTATGGCAAGTTCTGTATATACGAAAATGTAGATATTATTTGTTTGTCTACTTGCTGGGTTCCATGTACTAAATTCTTCAGAATGCCATTCTGGCCTTCAAATGAAAAGCACGAGTATGCCCACAGTGGGCCTAGCTGTCGTACAGTATCTGGTAAATGAAGTAGCAAATGGACATTAGCTGTCATGTGACGTTCACTATATAAGTGGGAAAACTGACAGCAGTATTTAGTCAACAATGTCTGACAAAGATCTAGCTGATGAGGAGACACTGCAATGCTGGCTCTGAAGGGAGGGCCGAGTAGGCCATGGCCCCCCCAACTTGTTCACAATCACAACTGACAAAGAATTAATAATTACTATGTGAAATATTAATTCCAAAGAGAAATAATAAGATTCTTAGTGATGGAGAGTGCTAGTATATACATGTACGTGAAGTTTCATCCACACAGAAATTTCATTTCTCCTAAGAGAATTATCGGGTCAAGAAGCCGTTATTGCCAGAGAAGTTGGTTTGATAAGTTTGAATTTCTCCACTACGATGTGGAAAAGGATGCCCTCTTTTGTCACACGTGTATCCAGGTTGTAAAACAGAAAAAGATACGCAAAGCGAAACAAGCAGATACTTCTTTCATAAGTTATTATAGTATCCTACGCTAGTATTTATTGATAGCTACCTAAGTTAATCCCGCACTTTACCTGGTTTTCGCAGTCTGTGCCGGATCAGTGGGGCCAAGCCTCTTAGCTGACCAGCGATAATGCCATGTAATTATAAGCAGAGTTTTTGTTACTGAAGGTTGTATGTATTATACAACTGTTAGTAATAGGGTTCTATAATTATTTAGATAACAAAAGGCTTCATCAAATGGAAAGATGGTGCTGAAAGATTTTTCATTATCGAGAGGCACATGATGAGCTATACATCTTACCTCGGCAGGTCAAAGATGTTGGAGAACTGCTTGATTCTTCCCATGCAAGTGAAAAAGCAGAAAATAGAAAGATATTTTTAACCATTTTGAGAGCTATCACTTTCCTTACCAGACAAGGGCTGCCTTTGAGAGGAGATGGGGATGAACAGGATTCAAACTGTAACCAGGTTCTCCTTCTTGAATCTAAAGAAAATGCCAGCCTTAGTAATTGGCTGCGTAGACAACGATACAAGTATACATCAAAAGATACAAAATGATATATTAAAGTTGATGGCTGCTGAGGTATTAGATAATATTTCAACTAATATACAACATGCCAATTTCTTTACTGTGATGGCTGATGAGTCAACTGATGCTAGCAATAAGGAACAAGTTGTAGTGGTGATTCGCTGGGTAGATAAAAATTTTCATGTATATGAAGATTTTACACATTTGCATGATGTTGACAACACTGATGCAGAAACCATCACAGGAAAGATCACTAAATCACTGCATGATCTACACATAAATGTACACCAGCTGAGAGGTCAGTGCTACGACGGGGCTGGTGTCATGTCTGGTTTGAGAAGTGGTGTAGCTACACGAATTCAACAATTGGAATCAAGGGCTATCTACACTCATTGTTATGGCCATTCATTAAATCTAGCAGCTGGTGATACAATCAAGAAAAGCACAGTTATGAAAAAGGCTTTGGATATTACTTTAGAAATGTCTAAATTAATTAAATTTTCACCAAAAAGAGATTCTTTGTTCCAAAACTTGAAGGAGCCTGAGTGCCCAGGAATGAGAATTTTTTGTCCCACTAGATGGACGGTTCGTGCTGAGTCCCTTAAAAGTGTGCTTGATAATTACTCTGTCTTACAAGAACTGTGGGAAGAATCAGAGAAATTGACCAAAGATTCAGAAACTACAACTAGAATTATTGGTGTAGTCTCCTAAATGGCCACGTTTGACTTTTACTTTGGTGTTTACATTGGTGAAATGATTTTAAGACATTCAGACAATCTGAACAGAGCCTTGCAGAAAAAAGAAATCTCTGCAGCTGAAGGTCAACATGTTGCTTCTCTTGTTAAAGCTACTCTACAAACTATGCATTCTGATAGCTCTTTTAGCTTATTTTGGCAAGTGATAATAGTTAAGGCACAGAAACTCAACATCAACAAGCCAACACTGCCAAGAAAACGGAAAGCACCTAAGAGATTTGAAGTTGGGACAGGAGAAGCTGAGTTTCATGCTAGTGTTGAAAATCATTACAGAGCTATTTATTATGAAGCTTTAGATCTTATTATTCAATGCATAGATGATTGATTTGACCAAGTTGGATATAGGATGTATATAAAACTGGAAACACTGTTGCTCAAAGGATGTGAACAAGTAGAGCACAAAAGTGAATTAGACTATGTGAAGGAGCTTTATGGTAACGATATTAACTATAGTGATCTGGAAGCCCAGTTCCAAACAATTGCACCTATAGGAAAGGGTAAGGTACCTCTCAGGGAGATCATTCAATATCTTGCAAGTTTGTCTGAGCCAACAAGGTCAATATATTTAGAAACTGTGCTTCTGGTAGAATCAATTCTTGTTATGCCAGCTAGTAATGCCACTAGTGAAAGGAGCTTCAGTGCACTAAGAAGAATAAAGTCCTATTTACGGACGACTATGATGCAAGAGAGGCTAAATAAATAGACTTGAATGGAAAAAATAGACTTGAATGTGATAGGTGAAAAATTTATAGCTGGCAATGAAACTAAATTGAAGGTTTTTGGTCATTTTTTGTAGTTGAATATCATCAGTTCATGTTAAAATTATCAGTTCATTTTTACAATTTAACTCTTATAAACCTTCACTTTGTATTTATTACAATTATTAATTTGTAATAAGATCCTTTATTATAGCTATAGGGTCATCATAGTTAAATATAGCTATGTTCAGATGAGTGAATTGTTCTCCTTTCTACACATCCTTCAAAGATGTAATATATAGCTTTAAAGTGAGTTCTCAGGTGTTAAATTTATTTTACTGATCAAGAGAATCAACATATAGCTATTTCCTTGCCTATATGTTATATCAATTGTTTTAGTATAAGAAGGGGCTAAATGCCTCTAGATGGCATCTCCTAGGTGATAATTTTCAAAAGTTTCCTGGGGGGGGGGGGGGGGGGGGGGGCATGCCCCCCTATAGCTGGAGCATGCTTCACATGCTCCATCAGTGTGCTCCACATACTATCTACCCACCATGGATGGCCCACCCAACACAAATTTTCCAGAGCCGGCCCTGCACTGAATGTTGCAGAAGGTTGTAGATGGCAACAACTAATAAAACATAACGATCCCAATATTGCTGTGGCAAGATACCTGACAAGAGTGGAAGTGAGTAATATAGTAAAAATGATTTGAATTCTGATGCTTTAAAACCTTCATATGTTTAGAGATGGCCCGCGGCTTGCGAGTTATACATGATGGTGGCTAGGTAAACGTTTGTCAATTGTGGATACACTTCTTCCAATATAAAATGGATTCCTAGAATGCTCTGAGCTGAACCAAAGAGACATTAATAGTTTAATGATTCCCAATAAGACACAATGCATGTAGTCAATGACAGAACCATCTATGATGTTACAGGAATTTAAAGTCATTAGCAATTTGAATCTGTACTAGACATATTAAAAATTTAAAATAAGAAATAGGGATCGCTGAAAAAAGCCACAAAACAAGGAGGGATTGCTGGGGTGGTAATGTAAACCACAAATCCCTATTTTGACTCTTTATACTCAAATGGAACAATTATAGAGAGTCAAAATAGGGGTTTGTGGTTTACATTATCACCCCAGCGATCCCTTCTTGTTTCGTGGCTTTTTTCAGCAATCCCTATTTCTTATTTTAAATTTTAATATGTCTAGTTTGTGTACTTTTTTCCAAATTCATTTATGGATAATAAGTTAATTGGCACATTAGTGTAGTAAGCTAACAGAGATTCCTCAGTTTAAAAAGTTAACTCAATAACTAGATATCTTAACGCATTATTAATTTTGTATTTATAGTGGTTTATATTACCAAGAGTTCATAATATAGTAGGGGGGGAGAGTGTCTAACGCTCAATATACCGCGTACAATCCCACAGAGATAAGTATCACCAGTAAACTATCGTATACTCTCGGATTCAATTAACACGTGATCACGAATGACAGGACTGTTGATGAGTGATGATGGCCTTTGTGTAACAAGGACTTCGCCGACAGCAAAGCGATATTGCTATTGTGTATCGGTAACAGGAGATGTCTCGTGATTCTCCCGCCTATCGAAATGGCACGTTTAAGAGGATAGCACGTGGTAGCGACCCGGATCCCTTATGGCAGATACTCCTAAGCGGCGAAGTGACGGTCTTGACGATTTACAGTGCAACAGCAAAAGACGTCGTATATTCGTGGGGCAGGCTAGTTCAGATTCATCTGTTGCGCATTTGAGATTTCCAGCACTGGTAAGTATCGGCCATCATTACGTATATTGTTTATATGATTCCATTTGTTGTATCATGAATGCGCCTTTGTAGTAGTGTTAAAGCACTGTGTTTGCCATCCCATTCAGGAATCGGCTCAAGATCAACAAATCAGTCCATCGTATACAGAGCCAGTTCTTCATTCAGCAACAGCAGCACAAATTAACCAGCAAGGCATTCAACTGACAGCAGCTGGGGTTAATCAGCAAGCCACTCAGCCAGCAATAACAGCTGTAGTTAGCCAACAAGTCATTCAGCCAACAACAACAGCTGTAGTTAATGTTAGCCAGGGAGTCATTCAGTCAGCCGTCTCAGAACAAGCCATAGCAGACAAGCTAACCAAGCTTCAATCAGCGATTCCGTCAGCAACAACTATGTTTCGTCAACCACATATCCTCCAGTTTGCTATTCAACTAACAGCAGCTGTGGTTAATCAGCTTTCATTGATTCAGCCTACTAATAGACTATCTGCCACAATTAACCAGCCTGTAGTGCCCCCTCCATTTATTCTGCCAAACCAGTCGACTCTTCAATCAGCAGCAACCAAGTTACAGTTCATTACTCAACCAACACCCGTGACAGTTACGCAGTCAGCAACTACCCATCCAGCTGCCCAATCGATGGTACCATTGTCTCACCAAGCTCCTCGCCAACATTCAGTTAATCAGACAGCAATGGTTCAGTCATACATTCCAACAATGCCAACAGTAGTTGATCGATCAGGAATGCTCCACCCAGCAACTCACCTAATAACCACAGTGGTTAGCCAACAAGCATATCAACCAACAACTGTTAGCAAGCCGACAATGGCTAATCACACAACAACAACAGTGGTTAACCAGCCAACAGTGGTTCAGTCAGTAGCACCAGTGAATGCATTAACATTGCAAAATGCTGTTAATAAAGGAAGCACAAGATATCCTGATCTTTCCTTTACAAAGACAATTTGTGGAAAGGGTGAAGCACTGGATATCACACAAAGATTTTTGTATCAGTTACCAGGAGCTGTCTATATGTCAGTAGCAAGAATTCTGTTTATCCCATCAGAGCTTCACTTTACCTATGATATTCAAGTATTGTTTGTTTCAATTAAGAATGGTACAGTAAACAATATTCGTGAGTTTTTTGAGGTGTGTGATATTATTGCTAAGAAAAGTGATTACAAATTCTGCCCTGGGCTTGATAAGAAAATGTATTTTGATGAATATCATGCTGTTATTCGTTACCACATCAAAGGAGTTCGCCTGTGGGACAAACCATTCGATCGAATTGATTCTGACAGTTGTCTGCTGTGGCATCAACTTGCTAAGAACATCAGCAAGGAAGAGAAATTAAAGTTTGCAGTGTTGTGCAAGCAATGTAAACGCCTTCTGGCTCTGTTAGCATACCAAAAGCGAAGATCTGATGTAAGTCCAGCAAGACGGACTGCCAGGCAGCAGCCATCATCATCATTCAAGTTGAAGTACCTCTCACCAGCTAGTGTTGCTAAGAAGAAAAGCTGCACAGGTGGAAAGGTCAGCTGATAAAGCAAAGTTAGCCAGGCTTGCTGATACAGAGCTATTGCTAGATGACGAACAATCTAATGAGCTAAGTGAAATTATGTCACAGATTGAGGAAGCTAATGTGGATGAGTTGCAGAAAGCATTTAAGGAAACAGATAGCTTCTCAGTTGGAGATTCTGTGCGTGCCGCATGGGAGTCAGACAAAAATAATGCCTAAGAGAAGTTTTTAAAGGATCAAAAGTGTAACAGTGAGTTAATATAATTACACTAAATCTCTATAATCTGACACTTACTTGTCATGTTGGTAAAGGAAGATCATCTTATAATAACAGATTATAGAGATTTTCTGTTAGATAATAAGTTTTCTGATGAATAGTTTCATGTAATATACTTTATGATTTTACATCCTGTAGAGACTGGAAGTCGTAATAACCATTGGAGCTTGGTTACTATCAGAATTGGTACGTTGTTATGCAGTAGACAATGTTGACAGATTTATTTTTTTAATCAAATCCTTAGCTTTGACAAATTGAACGTTTCTAAACAACTGAAACACTCACTTAATGTTTAATAATTGTAAAACTTGTAAATCCATACCTATTCATAATTATTTTGTCAACACTTTCTTATTAAAATTTTCTCCTATAAATATTGTAATTCTATTTTGCAGCACTTGCTGTGTTTGTCCGAAGCCCTGCAGCATATGAAGCTCTAAAAAGCTTTAAATATCTTGCAACTTCCTTCCCGTACTACACTGCAGGCATACACAGGGGCTTTCCTGCATGAAGCTGGGGCTGCAGTGGAGTCAATTGGCAAGCAAGTAGAAGCGTACAGGATATTTCAGCAATCCTGTGAAGCTGAGCATAAACCAAGGCCGAAGAATGCAGGGGTGCTAATTTTTGATGAAGTAAAAGTTGTGCCGTCTCTCACGGAGTATAGAATAATTGGACTAGCAATGACTGTGGAAGCACAGGCATCCTTGCATGATGTACAGTGTATTCCAGCTGTTTGATAGTGATCACAAAGTAAAGCAAACCAACTACATTCTACAATTCCTATGGAGAGACCTTACCTCCTCATATGACATTGTGGGGCCATTTTATACTAGTGAAGAAACGATGACAGCTAAGTTTATTTGCTCTTGTGTGTTAGAGAGCATTAGACTTTTTCATGTATGTTATAACAGAAGTTTTGGATAATTTAGCACTTTTCTAACATGTGTAGGTTCACGACATCAAAACTCTTATCCTAGTGTGTGATGGTGCAGCTCCTAATCTGGCAGCATTAAAGGCTACCCATGACTGTTATGGAATGTATGGTACTTGCAATGGCCCAGATCCATATGCAGTGAAACCATGGTTTGTGAACCCGTGTGATCCACTAAGCTTTGTTTATTGGCTTATATGTCCCAGTCACCAGGTAAACTAACATAACAAATACAAGAAAAAATTTGGAATTTTCAACTAGAGTAGGGACCACAGCACATCGATAAAAAGTACTGAAACAAGTTGGAGTAGTCCATGATATTAAATCACTGTAAAACAATAAGAAGTGTTATATCCCTACTGTGCATTTCCGTTATGGTATCTTGAGCACAGTAGGGATATAACACTTCTTATTATCATGGACTACTCCAACTTGTTTCAGTACTTTTTATCGATGTGCTATGGTCCCTACTCTAGTTGAAAATTCCAAATTTTTTCGTGTACTTTTTCGTAAACTTTTTTTGGAAATAATTTTATTATGACTGGTGAACCCACGCTTACCGCATCTGAAAAGGCACCGCGCGCCCCAGCCATATCAATTATCGTGTGAAAATGAGGTATCCATTACGCTTCATTGTCAGCTGTGTTCAACCCTTTACACAGCATTTTGAATCAAGAACAGGTTGAAAACACCTCTGCATATCAAAGTAGCCACGATGAAAAATACGTACGATTTCTGTTTCAAAGGGAAGCCATCACGTGCTCACGCCAAATCGACACCTCAGCAAAGATGAATGAGACACAAAGGAGGACACTGGTAAGTCCATAAAGAATGCATTGTACGTACTGCAGTATACCAAAAGGCACCTGTCGGGCTGAAGCGATGTCAAGCAGTGAAAAAATCAAGCCTGTAGCTTTAGCCGTTATCGAGTTACGCTTGTCTGAAGGCATCAGTCAGTCAGTTACTCAGTCAGTAGAAAATTTCGTTGCAACTTGTTGAAAGCGTTTCGGGTCGATCTGAAAGCTTGTTTGGGCTTAGTTTTATCTCACCAATACTGCCTCATCGTCGTAAGGGAAAATTGAGGCTGATTTTGGGTGATATTATTTCGTGGGCCACGCCTACTCCTTTGTGGTCCCTACTATACAGTTACTATCATACTGTATGATTATTATATCAAACGCTTTTGGTATTTATCTATAGTGGTATCATAAACTCTTGATCAAGTCATGCAGTTGATTAGATTTTTTTTTTGTATAGTTGAAAAACATGATAAATGCTTTGTTCTCATCACAAGAGAGAGGATCGAGGGAATTTACCTCTGCTGATGGGACCAAGTTTGGGTGGAAAGCGATACTGGATTTGTATTCTAGAGAGTGCCAAAGAAGAGACAAGGGTTGTGCACGCATGGTGCCAAAGCTTAAAGAGGCTCATGTCCTTCGTGATGCCTGGACAAAGCTAAATGTCTTACCCGCTAAGATCATGCAGGTACATATAAAATAATTTAAGTCAGCATGCATTGTTGATGTATTTAATTGTAGCAAGAACTGGTACTATCAGAGCTGTACCAATACATTAATCAAGATCCTGTGCCTGAGTATGCTGCTAGCGTTAAGCTTACATTAGAGCACCTTGAGGCATGCAATAAATTATTTGAGAAGAGTTTCCTGAGTCACAAGAAGGTATGTGACTTAAGCAGTGAAGTACTTCAGTCAATTTCTTCTGGGTTTTCATACTTTGTAAAGTGGCACAAAGTTCTGTCAAGAGAAGGTCTGAATGTTAATGCATGGTTTTGATTTGCCTTTAAATGTATCTATACATTATAGGTACTTTAGAAGCACAAGACCGGAGATTCCCCAGTTGGCAAAGTAAGTATTATGCATGCATAGTGTTGTGCTTTTTATCACACTTTTTTATAATTATGTAGCATTTGACCTTCTCAGGGTGTGCACTTACAGTTTCCAAGCTTTTGTGAAAAGTTTCCTAGAAGAATTTCCAGAACATTTTATTAGTCCCTTACGACTTTCAGGAAGTGTGGTTGAAACACTATTCAGCCAGTTCAAACACACAGCAGGAGGCAAGCTCAGTTCAACTAACTGTTCTACTGCAAGAGCAGCACATTTGGTAAAGCACACTGTGGCATACCACCACAGCTCAGTTAACTATAGAGATGTTCCCCTACACTTATCCAATTGCACATTAGAAAAGAAGAAATATGGATGTAAACAATAATCAAATCAATAATCAAATCAATTAAGTTAGTAACTTAATAATATTACATATTAAGTTACTAACTTAATAATATTAGCTACAAATATTAAGTTACTATTTTATAATCAAGCTAAGTTACTTTTTTATTAAGACAGCTAAGTTAAAGTTAACATATAAACCACATGCAGCCACGTGATGCACATCAGTGACGCGTACATGCAACACTTGAGCACTATTATAGATGAAAGGCTAATGGATTAAGGTGATTAATTGATAGTAGAATGGATAATTGGTAGTACAGTAAAATCCATTTATAACGTGTTACTTGCTCATTGTTACTCGTAGAATCACTCGTTACATCTCGGTTAAGTTACTCGTTACTTTCTGCTTCTAACTCCTCGTTACGTAATAATATTACTTTTCCCGTTACTAGTAACGACTTATAGTTTCCTAAAGTAACTTAAATTACTGCATTTCCAAAAGTAACGCGTTATATTACTCAGAATCGTGAATTGTAATATATATTACGTAACGCATTATATTACGTAACGTGTTACCCCATCTCTGTGTATGACTACTTAGAGGTGCACATGTATGATTCTTATTAATGCTAATCATAGTGTACATGACAGGGGTATAATCCATCTATTACAGATGTTTTACTGTAAAATCATCAACATTTAGGCTATTAGAAATGTAGCTGAAACCTTAAACAGTCGCTGTAATAGCTTTAAAAGACAAGATGATAATTATTTTTAGAGGCTCTTATTGTTTACGAAGGTAAAAGATAGCTGCTTTAAGTGATATTTATGCTATGTGCAAAACAAAAAGAGTATAATATAGCTAGCTAGCTAGACAAAAAAGTAAACAAACTAGCTATTTAAAAAATTAAAAATTTCAAAAGGAGGTAGGGGTTGATATACATGCTACAAAAACTAAGGAAACAAGCTCAAAAATGTTACAGTTGAAATGAGAAATGATCCAGCAGTAAAAAGTAAGGATGACTACTTGCTAAAATGAGACATACTTTAATCCCTACTTTTGAGATGCTAGCCAAAAGTAGGCATTAAAGTAAATCTCATTTTAGCAAGTAATCGTCCTTACTTTTTACTGCTGGATCATTTCTCATTTCAGCTGCAACATTTTTGAGCTTGTTTCCTTAGTTTTTGTAGCATGTATATCAACCCCTACTTCCTTTTGAAATTTTTAATTTTTTAAATTAGTATAGTGCACTACTTCTCCTTTCTATGATCCCGAATCAAATTTAACTTTTTTCCTTATGCTTGTTTGTTTACTTTTTGTAACATTATATACCGACCAAATGAAAAGAGAGAATGTCACTTATCGTATTCGGCTAAACATACACCCAACTGAAATAAAAAAGTGGCCATTACGCTTCATTTTCACCTGTGTTCAGCTTGTTACACAGTGCATTACGAACGAAAAACACTATGAGAAGTACCTCTGCACTCAATCCAGTCGTGACGGAAAACTCGGATGAAACCCATTACAAATGTAGGGAAGCCATCATGTGCTATACTGGCTGCAAACTGACACCAAGAGCTGTCAGTGAAGAGAAAGAAGGACAAAGTTAAGTCCATTGTACATACTGCAGCATTGAATAGTGAAAAAATCAAGCCTGTAGCCAATATTGAGTTATGCTTGCCTGAAGGCACCAGTCAGATAGTCAGTCAGTCAGTCGTAATTTGTTTTAGTGGCACTTGAAACTCCTCTGACCTCACCAATACAAGACACCCTGAAGATACTGTGACGCTGATTTATTTTTACGAGAAAATGTAAATCTCCGTGATCCTTAATATATACAGCATGATTGGTTGATTGATCTATAAATTACCCTCTGACAATCGGCAACTACCATTCTTCCTTGCCAGAGCAGCATACAGTACAACACCGACAAATACACATATGTAGCTAGCTAACAAGTACAAAACTTAACACATATGAATACAAAACAAATAAATTGACATAAACATAAAACAAATGCAACAACTTTCATCATTGTGAGGTCCTGTCACGAAAACATCTCTGTGAGAATGTTAAATGGTATCTAGGCAGATTAGCAAAGAAAGAGCATGCGGTAGTATTATGATGGTGATGTCTACCAAACAGAATACATGTAGGTGGTAGCAGTAATATACACCGCATTCCATGAAACTGGTGATGTATCTAACATAAAGAACGATACTGTATGAAAGAGTCCAGTGGAGGCCACCGAGGATGCTGGTAGTGCTCCAAGACATGATGTAGTGAAGTGCCCCAGAGAATAGTTAAGATGAGAAAGGACAAGTGCTTTGTACATAAGAAACTTGAATATTTACAAACATATAACGGATGAGGTTGCACAGTGTGCATGAGCATCAACCTGGAGAGAAATACTAAGAAAAAACTGCAAAAATGCTGGAACCCGGGATTGAACCAGGGACCTTTAGATCTTCAGTCTAACGCTCTCCCAACTGAGCTATTCCAGCTAACATGTACCTTTACAAGTTAAATTACACACTTAATACCACAAATCTGACACACTGTAGGTTAGTCCAAACATGTACATGTATACTGTCAGGCAAGTATAGTATTAACATATGGGTGTACAGGTACTCAAAACCTATAGTAGTATATCTGATACTGTATGTTATTACTTGGTTACCATGTTTCAAATTTGATACCATAAATTCACCAGCTCACATGAAAGAGCACATCTAAACTTTAGCATTCAAACATACCTTCTTACTCTCATCATCATCAACATCATTGTATAACTGTTTAAAGTCATGAGGCAGCAACATGTAACCCCCAACAACTGATGCTAGTAAAAGTGGCTCCATCTCTTTCATCTGAGAAATACTCAAGGTCCTGAACAACAGTGGCTCTCTCTCAACGGTTGTGCCTCCAAATGGTGTAGTACCAGACAAAGTGTAGTACTTGAAATACAAAAAAGAACTGTACATAAGTTGGCTACACATACAGTGTACATATCATCAGATACACTTAGGACCTTCCACGCATGTTATTGAGATACTATATTTGAGAAATCAGTCAGGTTTTACATGGAAACAATTAGCACATGTTTCAAAGGAATTCAGCAATTATGTCTGTGCTCAAATTAAAGCAAACAAAAACAACCCAGAAAGTATCTCTACTATTCATGTGCATTTGTATTCAAAATCAGAAAAAATAACCTTAAGTATGTCACAAAAAAATCACATACAGTCACTTATTACAGTGAAAGTAGAGGTACATCTGTGGATATAAAGTTTACACAAAACAAACAGATCAAATGATGCAATGATAGTACCTCTTTACCTGTGATTCAACAGTAGAAGTGACATACACATTTCGCGGTGTCCGTGAGTTTATAGCATCACTTTTTACAACAACATTGGTACAAACCAGAAACTGGCCAGGTTGTAGGGTATGAAACTCTTGTTTGCAACATGAGAAAAGTTTCAAAAAATAAGGTCTTGGACCAGAGCCATCCACCAAACCAATCCACCGATACTGCCAGTAAATACAGGCACTGACATTTGGAGCTTGTGTTTCTGTAGACAAGGCAGCCTTCTTAGGCTTCTTCTTCTTTACACGCTCCACTCTACCTGTGTAGACAATAATTCCAAACACATCAAATATCATATCATCTGGGGACTCTTTGAGATCTGCATGGCTCACAAAACTGTAAGCAACCTGCGGTAGGTGTAAGTCGTCAATCTCCCTAGCTGACACAATCTTCTTCAGTGGAGATGAATAGGACAGACTGAATTCCAATTCTTGAGCACCTCTGCCCCTGTGACAGTTTCGTCTCCAGTTTTGGGACAGGTTAGGATTGACCTTCCGCACTGTGAAGCCCTCAGCTGCAATAACATCTCCTACTTCAATCTTATCAAACCACTGGAGAGCATTAAGACCCCAGAAAACAAGGATAATATTGGCAGTGGCATCAGCAATCTCAACGTAGAATTGAAACGGAAAAGAAGTGGTCATAGAACTAACAACCTTGGCAAAGTGGATCATCCGTGATTTGGATAAGATGCGACCGGCTATGCTACGATGTAGTGTCTCAGAGCCATGCTCAGAATCAAACTTCTCCAGTATCTTAGCTATGTTACTCAGTAGATCCATGTTGCAGGACTTGACCACCCGTCCTGTGCACAGTAAATTCCAGTAACCTGGTTCAGGGGGATCTTCATTTGTCCACAATGACACGTAATATTCTCTGTAAGTTAGAGCTGGCTTCCTAACAATCTTCTTGTATTCTGGCTTCTCTCTTACTCTAGCAATAAAATCCAGTTGCTGCATAGTCAGGCTTGTTTCGAGGACATCTACATCACCTGCCACCACAAATGGCTGATTTCCTTTACATACCATAGCCATTTCACTGACCTTAACAAAACACCCAGGATATAAGATGTGTTTCTGTACAAGAAAATTGCAGCTTGTATGGAGAACAATTTTGATATATCCACAGCCATCAAACACAACAGCATCAAAAGCTTCTGGACAAGATTCATTGATAGGACCGCACACATCTGGATCAAAACTCCAGTCAGGAATAAATCTCATCACATCAGTGACAACTAGACGGGCTGTGGTAGGAGTTCCTTTTGTAAACAAAGAAAGAAATTCTGGCAATGGGGTACAAAACTCCCAATGGTTGGTTCGGGGGGTTACTGGCTGGCCTGTATTTGACTCATCTTGTATATCATGTTGGCATTTGCGTATCACTGATGCTAAACTATGTGAGTTGTACAACAGCTCAGAATCCAACTCACTAACATTATCATACTTCGTAACAACAGCACTACTACTGGCTTGCTCCTCGTGATCTGTAATGGGCTCTGTCTTAAAATATTTCTTTGATCTTGGTGGGGATAGCAAACTAGTAGAAGGTTGTTCAGGTTGCTGTCGATGCCTTGGATCTTGCTGATGCCGATAATTAGTTAGATAGTCAATTGTAGACTGAATGGATTCTTTTGTACTTTCCTTGTTAGATTTACTTGATGATGAAGATGTACCCATTGATGCAGCACGTGAACTATCCTTGGCAGTTCTTTTACTAGCTGATGATGGTAATGGAACAGGAGGGTACAGTATTCGTCCTGCAGGTCTTGTCATCCTCAATTCATGGTACATTTCATCATAAGGAACTTTCCATTCAACTGTAAATTCACCACGTGATGAGCGCTCTAAATGAGCATCATAGAGTTTAGCTGAGCTCTGCACACGTTTGGTAAGGCCACGAACAGCTCGCCGGAAAGTGTTAACTTTTGTAAAGGCTCCATTTTCTATAAGGTCACCAATATTACAAATAATAGAAGTATAAATCTTATCCTTCACCGCTTTTTCCGAGGAGTCTAGTCCAAACGTGGAGCAAAAATCTGTGAAGAATAGATTAGTATGCATTTCACGATCAGGAGCAGTCTCCTCAAATGCTGTGACCAGCCAGTAACGAATCAAAACATCCAACAAGGAGCACTATAAGAGAACATATAAGAAAAAAGTTATAAGCAACATGCATTTATGTAGGTATATAAAATTATGCACATGTACACAACAAACAGATATGTATGTGTCATACAGTACGGCAGTACTGTATATTAGTATCATGGAGGCTTGGGCAAGAATATCACCCAAAAACCAGCTTCACAATACCATCCTGGTGCCTTGGCAGTATTGGTTAGGTATAACCAAGCCCAAAAGTGCCTTCAGTACGACCCGTTATAATTTTTTTTTTAAATTGTTCAATGGAATTTTCTACTGACTAACTGTGCCTGATGCCTTCAGGCAAGCATAACTCGATAACAGCTAGTGTTCTGCGATACGGTGCATTTTGTGTATCACGTATCACCATCAATAAACTGTTCAATACGATACTGTATCACGATACTATAATGAAGTGGTGATGGCTAGGTACTACAGTGTAGCTAGCATAGTAGCTTATAGTTGTAACAATATCGAATTTATTTGTACCTTAATAGAGCTGACACCAATCCTACATTCACTGTGTATACAAATTTCTTTATTCAGTGAATGTCAATAAAAACTACAGCATTACACTGATGTGACAATTAGCTAGTGTGTTAATTCTGAAATGATTGTTTTAGTATGGAGAAAAAACAGAGAGTTTGTAACATCTCTACCTAGATACCTGCCTCTATTACACTACCCAGACAATTAGCTACTAAAAAAAAAATTAAATAAAAAAAAAATTGTGGGAATAGCTTTAGCGATTTTTTCATCTTTAACATTCTTCCTTCGTTTGATACAATATTGATTCGTAATGGCTAACACCAGATCTAAGAAAAGACCACTACCCACGGATACTACCGCTGCTGCGAAGAAAAACAAAGGTCAGAATTCTCTTTGTCCTGTTTGTGAGCCCAGCCTCAAGTCAGGTCAGGAATCGATCTTCTGTGAAGGTGAGTGCCAAAAATATGTGCATAGGAAATCTGCAGGTTTAACTAAAGATCAGTTTACTAAAGCTGCTGATTCGGACTCACCATATTACTGTCTCCACTGCACTGTACAATGCAAAACAGTGAGATAGCTAAGCTAAAACAGCTCGTTTCCGAGCTTTCCTCTTTAATTAACCCTTCAACGTCACAACAATCATCAGCTGTGCCTGTTGCTGATGCTCCAGGTGCACCTACAAGACAAGTTTCTAATAGCAAGTCAACTGTTGTCACTACTCAGCATTCTACTCCAACCTCATCACTAACTAGTGACAGAAAATTCAACCTAGTCATCTATGGTATTGAGGAATGCCCTAATGGAACATCTCGACCTGAAAGAGTAAAACATGATATTGAGAAAGGTCATTCTGTGTTATCCAAGGTCGATGAAGACATTAATGCCAACTCCATGAGAGACTGTCTCAGACTAGGAAAATACAAGAAAGACCAAGGTCGTCCAAGACCCCTTCTGCTTAAACTTAATCGGGCAATTGATGTTATCTCAGTTCTTTCTAATCGAGCATCCATTGAAGACAAAAGTATTATTATCAAGCCTGACATGTCTCCTGAAGAAAAACAGAAAGAAGCTATCCTATTAAAGGAAAGATGGTCTCTTATGCAGTCAGGTGTTAACAAAATCGATACTAAAATCAGATCTGGGTCCATTTTTGTTAAAGGAAAAAAGCATGGATATGTTTCAAACTCTGTGCTTGTCCATGCTGATCCTTCTCCTGCAGTAGTGCCTACTAATATTCCTATTTCACCTTCAAATGTCAATACTAACAATAACTGACTAGGCACACATCTCCAACTTTGTCTATACAACTGTCGTAGTTTGTCTAACAAGCTTACTACAGTACATTTCAGAACTTCGTTTACACTTCTGATCATGACATCATTGGACTAACTGAAACGTGGCTTACAAATGCTACACTTGATAATGAAATTCTACCAGTTAACTACTCTATTTATCGTGTGGATAGAGACACTAGAGGGGGAGGAGTTCTCCTAGCTGTAAAGAATACCATACCCAGCCAGCTTGTCAACTCTCCCAAAGACCTGGAACTACTCACAGTTTCACTTGGGTTAAATAATCCTGTTACAGTTTGTTTAGTCTACAATTCCCCAAACTCTAGCTCTGAGTACAAACAAAGTTTAATCAAATATCTTCAAAGTGTCATTGCCGTTTCATCTAAACTTATCCTTATGGGGGATTTTAATGTACCTGGCATTAACTGGGCTACCCTGTCTAGATCGTCAACTTTTTCAAATCAACTTTGTGATCTGGCATTCCAGTTTAACTTATCCCAACTTGTGGATCAACCTTCCTACATTTGTGGTAATATACTTGACTTAATTTTCACCAATTGCGAAAGTGACATTAGTAATCTCTTTATTCATTCTTCCAATTCATTTGGTATTTCATCTGATCACTACCCAATTACATTTTCATTTTCTTACAGTTCTTCTCATACCATCCATAAGTCAGCAAGATATGTGTTCGATTATTCTAAAGGTGACTACATCAGTTTGAATCAGTTCATTTCTACTTGTGACTTAACAGCTTACTACAATACTACTGACTTCAACAGTGCCTGGGCTATATTAAAGGAACTATTACTTAGTGGCATGGACTTGTTCATTCCTAAAATCAAACTAAAACCCACTCTGTATCCCAACTGGTTTTCTCCAACAATTAGACATCATCTTAAATGTCTCCGTACTCTTCGTAAAAAATTACGTCATCATTTTACTCTTGCCTCCCTACAACATTTGATCCAACTTGAAGAGCTCACCCAATAAGAGTTATATAATGCAAAGGAAACTTATGAGAAAGAACTGATTAACAGTTACGCACAATCTAAGAACCCAAGACTTTTTCGTTATATCAAAAGTATCACCAAGTTTGGATCCCTTCCCTCAATTTTAGTCAATGATTCTGTAAAAGCTGTGTCAGATAAGGATAAGGCTGAACTGTTTAACCAATATTTCTACTCCGTTTTTACTGATGCTGCCACCCCTTTACCAAATTTAGAAGAGGTGTCCATTCCATCCAGTGCTATCCCTGATATTACTCTCAGTTTCCAAGACATATTTGAAGAGTTAAGATCTTTACAGACTTCTAAAGCTGTTGGTCCAGACAATATTGGACCTAAAGTCCTAAATAGCTGTGCTGATTCATTGACTGCACCTCTACATCATCTATTTTCTCTGTCTTTGGCAAATGGTGTCATTCCCAGTGACTGGAAATGCCACAACATAATACCTGTTTACAAGTCGGGTGGTAAATCTTCTGTCAAAAAACTATCGGCCTATTTCATTACTATGCAATGTATCTAAAGTTTTAGAGCGACTAGTACATAACAAACTTCTTGATTTCTATTCAGACTATCACGCCATCAATTTGGATTCTGTAAAAACAAATCTACTTTGCAACAGTTGTTACTATATTTTGATGATCTATGTTCTGACAAGAAACAAACTGATAGTATTTACCTTGACTTCAGCAAAGCTTTTGACAGTGTTTCACATACTAAACTGTTGTTGAAGTTATGGTCTGCTGGCGTCACAGGTGATGTGTGGTCATGGCTACGGTCCTATTTGTCTGACCGTAGTCAACGTGTTTTGGTCAATAATAGTTTATCTTGCTCTCTACCTGTTAAATCTAGTGTACCTCAGGGTAGCATCTTGGGACCATTGCTGTTCATAATCTATGTTAACGATCTGTGTGATAAAGTTGAGAATTCCACAATCTTTAAGTTTGCTGACGACCTTAAGGCAATCCATTGTATCACTGACTCCAACCAACTTCAGAATGATTTAAACTCCCTATATGGATGGAGTCTTGATAATGACCTCTCTTTCAGTATTAAGAAGTGTGTCGTTTTACATTTCAAGGTCACATTACACGACACAAACTATTTCATTAATGGTGTTCAACTATCTAATGTCACAGAACATCGTGACCTCGGAATAGTTTTCTCCAAAAATTTGTCTTGGGCCAGTCATATTGATTCTACAGTGGCTAAGGCTTATATAAGTCCTTTGGCCTACTCCGCCGAACTTTTAAGAACACCTTCTCTATTCAAGCTAGAAAAACACTATATCTGACTCTAGTGAGATCCAAGTTTTTATATTGTTCTGCCTTATGGCGACCCCATCTTATGAAGGACATTTTGTTGTTAGAGCAAGTCCAGCGCCGTGCAACTAAATTTATACTGAATAACTATACTATGGATTACAAAGCAAGATTGTTTCATCTGAAGCTTTTACCTTTGATGTATGTGTTAGAATTACATGATGTTCTTTTTCTAATAAAATCTTTGAACTCCCCTACTAGTAGCTTCAACATACTGTATCCGACCATGTTTGCTTCAACAACAGTCGTACCAGATCATCCAACAGCAAGTTATGCCACAGAAATTCTGACAATGTCATTACAGCAAATTCCTATTTTTACAGAATCCCTAGATTGTGGAATGCATTACCTATCATTGACTTATCCCTTTCCCTCCCTACTATCAAACATAAAATTATTATTTTTTCATGGAATTATTTTACAAAGACTTTTGACACTAACAGTAATTGTACTTTGCATTTTTTATGTCCTTGTAGGAACTGTAGTAAGCTTCCCCACTCATGTAACTTTAATATTTTGTAGTTGTACTGTATGTAAGTAAAGTTTAGTTGTAAATAAGTAGCTAAGTAGTTAATTAATTTAAGGCAGCTGGCACTGGTGGCTAGCTGACCCTCAGATCATGTAATTTCCCTTTTTGATTTGTCTAATGTTCTGTACTTGTGTTATTTGATCTGTAAAGCATTAATAAATAAATAAATACCACAAACACAATGCATGCTCCCACAAAGGCTTGTCTGGATTACTCCGTGTTTAGATGAGTTGTCAAGATGGTTGGTACAACAGATTGTTTAGTTGTGCAGTTCTTTATATTTAAGGTGTAACAGTTACTGTTTTCAGAAGACCTGGGTAAGAAAATTTAGCCATAACAGCACTTATACAGGCGGATTTGTATGGCTTCTCATAATGCTGAACTTTATAGCACAGGTACATAATAGAGAGGCTTTCCATATGAGTATCTGTAAGAAGGAGATCACTGTTACAGTAATTGAGTAATCACTGACTGTTCTACTAAAAAAATTTGATTTATCGATACTTTCTAAGTACTGTATTGTATTGTGATACTTGCATGTACATGTATTTGTTGTATCGATATATTGCCATATCGATACGTATTGCAGATCCCAAATAACAGTTAAGGCTACAGGCTTGATTTTTTCACAGCTCAATGTCGCTTTATCCCAAGATGTGCCTTTTGGTATACCACCATACATTTATGTACAGTGCACGCATCATGAACTTACCTTTGCCCTCCTTTGTGTCCCACTTTCTTTTTGCTGACAACCCAAGGTATTGATTTGCAGTAGCGTGATGGCTTCCCTTTGTTTGTACACAAGAATCATCTGTATTTTTCATGGTGACTACAGAAGCTCTTCTCTTACTGTTCTTCGTTTGTAATGCTGTGAAATGGGCTGAACATACTGTAGCTAAAAGCAAAGCGTAATGGCCACTTCAGTAATTGATAGTTGGGGCACGTGAATCATCCACATTTTTTTGTGGTGACTGGATTGATTGCAGAGGTGCTTCTCCTACTAGTCCTTTATTTGTAGCACTGTGTAACAGGGTGAACATAGCTGAAAGCGAAGTGTAATGGCCACTTTACTTTCAAGTCAGTAATAGATAGCTAGGGTGCACGTTCAGATGAAAACATTATCTCTGGTGCCATCCTTTCTTTTAATGCAGTATGTGTGCATTTATCAGTCATAATAATGTTACAAAAAAGTTAACAAACAAGTATAAAGAAAAATTAGGAATTTAAGTTCGATTAGGAATCGTAGAAAAAAAAGAGTAGGGAAACAAGGGAGGTTGCCTACACGTGCTGATATACATGTACTAGTGGACAATTAATCCCTAATTCAGTCATGGGTATAGACTGAGGTAGGGATTATATGTCCACTAGTATATCTGCAGGTATACAGTGTAGGTGACCTCCCTTGTTTCTCTATGATCCCCAATCGAACTTAAAAAGCCTAATCGTAATGTATCCTTATACTTGCTATATTAGGGATCATGGAGGTTTGTAAAAAAAAATTTTTTTTAAATATATATTAACAGAAAACAACCCCTCACAGTGCCTTGGCAGTATTGATAAGATAAACTGGGCCTTCATGCAATCAAAAAACGCTTCAAATAAGTTGATACAGAATTTTTTTTAAAAGTACTTAGGCCCTCCATGTACTGTATGCAGCAAAGCCATCACTACCTCTTACTTGGTATCAACCCTGAATGCAATCAATTTCGGAGAGCTTGAATATTTGGACAAAGCTTGTAAACAGTGCCACATACTTCAGTGCTATAGTATTGTGATTTTTCAGATTGAATATTTCTCCACATTGTCCTCTTCACTAATCCTCCAATCCAATCAACAACACACGAGATGTCACAAAAAGCTAAATCTGGTGGAGATTTCATGCCCATTGACATAACTTGGAAAAGAGAAACCTCTTTGTGTAGCTAAGCCATCACTGGACACGATGATGACATTTTTTTGAGTATGAATTATAAATGACTGCATAAAATTATATATTTTTTAAAATTGGAATTTCAAAGTAGAGTAGGGACCATAATAGCACATTGATAAAAAGTACTGAAACAAGTTGGAGTAGTGCACAATATTAAATCACAGTACAACAATAAGAAGCGGTATAACACTTTCACACCTCAGATCAAAGAAATCCCAAAGGATACATTTACCATGTATACCTCAACACAGGGAGACAACTAAACGTACACCGGTGTACATTGAAATGTATCCCGGGAAAGTGGTTGCACTTATAAAAGAGCAAGCCACTTTCATCAAAGCAAGTATGGCCTTGATGTGGATGAGGTAGTGGTACTACCGTCTGTTTGTTTTATACAAGCTCAGACCAAAATCAATTGTGGGAATAAATCAATGCTCACATGATGATTACCACAAATTGAAGTGTTGTCAGAAGCAGCAGTCAAATGAAGACGTTTTGGTATCCTTGCCGCTCTACAAGTTGGAAAATGTTACTTAAAGGTGAGAACTAGTCTTACAGTGCATTCCCAAGCGTTTCGGCACGTATTTGAATGTAGACATGTCCACATTACAGAAGACACGAGTTAACCACTTTATAACGAAGCTTACCCCTTTAGGTCTTTAGTATACAGTATGTTGTGATTAGTCTTTAAACAACACGAAACCATTAAAACACTTGTAACTTCCCCGAAATTTGACTTTCCGCGATATCAAGAGTTTATAATAAGAGGAGAGTATCGAACTTCGCTATACCCAGTGAAAAATGAGCCCGTAAAGTCCTATGGCCTCGATCAAATGCCATGCTACCGACTGTTGATTGCTGACTAATTACTTGCGCCGCGTGAAAGATACCGGGCGTGCTCCTTTTACGCGCGCCCATAATCTTGTGTACAAAATGGCACGTGGTGGTGGACGAGGTCGAGGAAGAGGTACCGGGAAAGGCAGGAAAGCTCACGACAAAGAGCAGCAGCAGTCACGAACAGCTTCACCAGCAAAAAAACGACGAAGGCTTACAAAAACTCAGGGTACCGAGTCGAGTGACGGGAATGGGGTAACTGGTTGTTCTAAACAGCGCGCAGCGAAGAAGACGAAGACAGTAACACCAATGCATGACAAACAAACTGTTGTCGAAAGGAAGAAGACCAAGAAGAGCAAAACAAAGGCGATGAAAAAATCTGACAGAGATAGCTTGTTGCAATCACTACAGAAAATCGATGACAAGATTCTACGCTGTGAAATTGTTGTCAAGTTAAAAGCAACTTTTGAAGGTAATATGTTGTTGATAGAGTTTACAGAAGTTGTGTGCTCAACCGAACAGCCGCTGCACGGTTTGATGATTCATCACCAGCGTTACTTTGCAGCAATGTATGTCTCCAGCAAGAAACAACAGGATGCTTACTTACAATTCCAAATTGACTGGTTTAAATATTGCAGCGTTTTTCTTCTCAGTGAAGAGCATTCTTTACAAGATATTGATTATCATGAATTGTCGGGACATGAAGTAAGTGCACTTAGAAACACATGGTTGGGGTTTGCAAAAGCTAATGGTGTTCCTGTTCCACGCTGTAACAAAGTTATGATGACCATATCATCTACAGTCTATCATTTTTTACTGGATCATGTTGCTCGGTTTCAGCAGAAGTTTCTGCAGCCTGAAACCATTACAATAGAAGCAGATGATGATGGCGTTTATTACCTCTTTGGGGGAGCAACACTTTGTAGCATGCTACATGGTTTGTATAAAGATATCAAGCACTGCTCAGATAACTGCAAAGATAGTCTTTCTCAGAAGATCACTATTTTGCAAGCCATGAACGTTAAGGATAAATCTTGCATTCCTGGGTACTTACAGTATCGTGACAGAGGATTTATGTATTTTCCTGACCCAGTCTTCATACTGTACCTCTGTGAAGTTGATAGTATTCTAAAAGAAGTGGTCAACTTGAAGGGGCTAAATGAACATGGAGATGAATTGATCAAGGTAAATTGTACTACATTTAAGCATACTAAGGAAAGCCACCACATGAATACACAACAATGTTATATGTTGTTTTTTTAACTCAGGTTGCTCATGACACTATCAAAGCTGACCGTAACATTGAACAATCATTCAAAAATGCGTTATCACAGAAGATACCAAATCTTGATGTCTTCAGTGAAGGAACCGTTGAGGGCGTCTGTGAAGAATTTACAAGGAAACTATGCAATACCAGAATCCAGGAGTTCATCTCATCTACGAAACAACAATTAGCTACTAAGAAGGGACTAGCGTCAACTGTAGATGTCAACCTGAGGAGCACCTTATTAACTCAGCATACAAAATTAAGCACTAAATTAGGTACTTAAATTCTTGATTATGTTTAATACATACATTAGTAAGAAACACTTGTTATTGTTGTTGTTCTTTCTTTCCATACTTGTGTTTTATTAATGGTAGTTCCAATGTACCAATAGATTGGTCCCTATAACCTTTTCCTGCCTGATGACTGGTAGTACACTGTTTTACCAAATGGGAACACCTCGACGTTACATAATTAACTGCATCCAACTTCCCTCCAGCACTATATTTATACTGGCTGAATAGACTCTCAACAGCAGAACCAGATATACGGAGTGGGGAGATGAAATACGTTGGATATGTCTCTAAGAACCATTTCACAAAAGCATTAAAACTGTAAACATCTATCCGTAAAAGGTCCCACGCTACATAAACAAAAGAAACATAATTAACAACAGTGTACACAATGCCATCCTATTCGCATACTTTGCCAAGATAGAAACTCCTTCTGTGTGTTGCTGGTATGTGGAAACTGTGGATCTGTTGATGTAAGTATATACAATCATGTTGTAGTTTGACATACTGTAGATCACATACCATGCTCAAGGAGATCAGTGAGCCACCCAGAAAAATAGTGGTAACCTTTATTAATGTTCTTTATGACATCACAGTTTAGGCTTTGGACCCTTTCATGGCTAAGAAAGCCACACTCGAATAAATGATGACAAGCTTCCAAGTATTTAAGTGTTTCTGAAGTTTTCGCTGATTCCTCTGGTGTAGTGTTGTCTTGATGTATATACCAATGCAGCTCTCCCAACACTTGTTCTTGCTAATAAAATACCACTGTACATTCTACAATCAAAAAATAACACCATAACTTACCTGCATTATCTTCGCTGGTAGCACATTCAATTTTGTCCATGCATCTCGAAGACAATGTGTTTCCTTCAGCCTTGGTACCATCCTTGCACAGTTGAGTTGAGCTCGACCAATTTCTCGCTTATATAAGTCATCAATAGTATCCCATCCAAACTTAGGTTTACCGACACGTTGAAAATGTTTTGTGCCACTTGTTTTTGAAGAGAACAAGGCATTAATCATGTTCTTCAGCTAAAAAATATCAAATAATTATTACCATTAGGCAATACAATAGCTTACCTGATGTGATGGACAGATCAGCCAAAATATTCGATGTGGCGGGTTCCATGGGTTCACCATCCATGGCTCTACTTTAAAAATGTCGTCTTCACCTTCTGTTACTGAGTACACTCCAGCATGTCCATGGTTTCTTTTGATGACTGAAACATTTGGAGATGCACCATCACAAACTAATAAACTAGTTTTAAGTTCGTGAAATTGGAACAGGTAGATTGTCTCCATGATGCATGCCATAACAAATTTGTTGTCCACTGTTGATGGGCTAGTGAAATAGGGCCCAACAATGTCAAATTCACTAGTCAGGTCACGCCAAAGAAATTGTAAAATGTAGGATGTTTGCTGCACAGCTTCAGGTTCCTTCAGCAGTCGATAAATATCATTAAGGGAAGGCAACTCTTTGTGGGTCATTGCAAGACCCATCAACTGGTGACTGCGGGAATTCCACATCAGCTGGCATGCTACCTTTACTTCGTCAAATATAAGCGCACCATCTGATCTCGGTTCTTGTCTACCAGTTTCTCTGCATTGCTCTTTAAAAAGGACATAACGGGCAACTTGAGTTTCAATACACTCACTCCTTGCTCCTGGCTCATGCATGAATGCTCCAGTATAAGCCTGCAATGTGGCCTTTGATGGCAGTTGCAAGATCCCAAATCCTTTCAGTGCATCGTAAGCTGCACTGCTTCTGGTATATACTGCCAAGGCTACAAAATAACAAAATTTTTTTTTGTAAATTTGAGTTTATCAAACTCCTAATTTCTGCCACCAACCTTCCTTGCATGCATAATTTATTATTTATTTACTGCATACAAGAACAGTCTATATAACCTATTGAATCCTGCAGTGGCTTACCAATTCTGATGGTAATCATACTCCATCTGTTGCCGCGAGCACCCGTAGCTGAAGAAAAAACAGAGCAGAATAATTAACAGTGCAACAGAATAATATAGAAATTACCATTCTTGGATTGGTCATGCAGAAACTGCTGTTGCTGACGTTTACTGTCTGTATACCAGATCTCCTTCATAAGGTCACCCACACCATGCTCACTCCCTTCAAGAAAAATCTCATCTAAATCACCATTACCAATCCTTTCTACAAGAGTACACATCTCTTCATGTTGTTCATCATTCAATGTTACATCAGATTCATTGTACTTTTCCAACTTCCTTATCATGTTTGATCTCTCACTTTGTGCATTTGACTTTCTCCTTTGTTGACTAGCAGGAGACATGTAGGATAGTCTGGCACGTGATGACGACGACTGTCTTTTCAGCTTTCTACTGGGGCTCTCTTGTAAGGTGCGACGCCTTTGACAATTTAAATCAGTCACAAGTCTCTTACAGGCAGAGCACTGCACCTCACTAGAGCTTTTCTCATTGCTGGTAGCATTACTGGCCAATTTAAACCACAATTTGCAATTGAATGAGTCAACACGGGCAAATGGCTCCTTGGTTTGTCTAACGCTTAAAATATCAAAGCGCATTGCTCCATAGTAATGTTGCTTGTAGTGCAGTGGATCTATACCAGGACAAAACTTGTAACAAGGATCTCTACAAAATTTCTCACACAGTTCTTGGACATCGAAAACTGATTGAAATACACCAGATTCCCATTTCTTCATCAGTACATGCACCTCATATTCAAAACCTGTAATTGTCACTTGGATTCGTGATGTATAGCCAAACGGTGGATGAAGCATCACAGTACGCTGTGTTATCACTAACATAGAATTACCTGAAATATCCTGGACTGGTGAAAAGCACAGTTCTGGAAACCTATCAACTCCCAACTCACAAACTTCGTGGTGAAATGATTCAATCTTTGCTTTATCGATAATATTGCACCTTGGCGAACCCAGCTCCACGTTGTTACTATCAGTTTCTTCACTTATACCTTCATCGCTGACTTCTATTCTAACGGTACGCTCTGACCCACCACTGCTACACATACCATGACGATGGTCATCAATTAGAACTTCATCGTCAGTCGTTTCTTCACCTTGACGAGCAAAGGACACTCGTCTCGAAGGAGTTTCATCCATCCTGAAACTTAAAGCGGACACATGCGGACATTCTCAAAGCCGCCCAAAACGTGTTAACTCTCAGCAATCAACAACTGGTGAGTTTACGCAAAATTACTGTGATATCCGGAATACTTTACGGGCTCATTTTTCACTGGGTATAGCGAAGTTCGATACTCTCCTCTTATTATAAACTCTTGGCGATATCCATAGGACTCGTCCGTTTATTATAACAATCGTAGCTACAACGTTACTTGTTGCCTAACCATAATCGAATCTTTCAGGCATGCATATATAACGAATCCAGTGATTCCACTCGTGTTGGCAATAAGGCTATCAGCCTTCCAGAAGTGTTACATATTAGCTGTAACAAGGGCACTCATGGTTTGCCTAAAATGTATGCCCGCAGTCCTTGGACTTTGTGCATACATTTCTGGCAAATCACTTGTTCCCATGTTACAACTATAAATTATATCCCTACTGTACTAAAGATACCATAATGGAAATGCACAGTAGGGATATAACACTTCTTACTGTTTTATTGTGATTTAATATCGTGCACTACTCCAGCTTGTTTCAGTACTTTTTATTGATGTGCTATGGTCCCTACTCCAGTTGAAAATTCCATTTTTTTGTAAAATAAAATTATGTGAACCCACACACACCACATCAAAAGAATAAAATAGTGCTGTGCGCCCCAGCTATCAATTATTGTCTGAAAAGTGAAGTATCCATTATGCTCTGTTGTCAGTTACATGTACTGTATGTTCAACCCGTTACACAGCATTATGTATCAAGAACTGTTCGAAAAGCACCTCTGCAATCAAAGTAGCCACTATGAAAAATACAGATGATTTCTGTTACAAAGGGAAGCCATGCATCAAGTGCTACTGCTAAATCAACACCTTTCGCAAGATGAATGGGACACAAAGGAGTACACTGGTAAGTCCATGAAGAATGCATTGTACGTACTGCGGTATGCCAAAAGGCATGTCTGGCTGAAGCGACATCGAACAGTGTATCCATATAGCCTTAGCCATTATCGAGTTATGTTTGCCTGAAGGCATCAGTCAGTCAGTCAGTCACTAGAAAATTCCTTTTTTTTTAAATTCCATACTTTGGCATTGAACAAAATCGTTGTTATAATATGTCACTATAGGGATTTCCCACTGAGCTATGCTGTAATCCATCATAAATTCATCTCTTGTTTCACTACTTTTTATCGCTTAGATCCTTACTTCATTTATTTTAATATGAAACTTCAGGCTTCAAAATGGCATAGTAGAATATACTCTAGACACACTTTTGTCATGGTCTTGGTTGACATTTTCCCGGAATTGCCCTTTAGTGGAATTTTCTGCAGACTGACTAGGTTACTTACAGTGTACTACTGCATTCAGACAAGCATACACCCCCCCTGTAACTCAACAGCAGCTAAGGCTACAGGCTTGGTTTTTCACTGATAAATATTGCTTCAGCTCGACAGATGCCTTTTGGTATACTACAGTACATACAATGTATGCACCATGGCCTTACCTTTGCCCTCCTTTGTGGCTTCCCCGACTAGCTATTACAGTTATTGTTATTGCTATTTGACCATATATTTGTGATTAATTGCAGAGAAACTACCCATGCTGTTCTTCAATTGAAACGCTGTGTAACAGGCTGAACATATGTAGCTGAAAACAAAGTACTGTATAACGGATTCTTCACTTCTTGATAATTAAAGTACAGTATGGAGTGTACACATCAATGTAAAATTAAATTTTCCTTTGATGCAGTATGCGTGTCATAATTATGTTACAAAAAAAGGAGAAATTCCTAATTTTTCCTTGTACTTACAAAAATAAATCATACTATGAAGTGGGCTATACCGACCAAAATTAATATGAATATACACATACACTGTACCTTTTCTGGAGGACCAGATCTTTTCCTCCGCAAGTTGACAAGCTCTCTTCTTTCTTTGTCCACTATGATGTGTCGATAACGAGGACATCTAGACATGAAGTCTAATAAATAACTGGTAAATTCCCCATACTGGGCATGATCCACATACAAGCCTTTGTGCTTGTGTTCACTAGTAAAATAACTCCAGATTCCTTCTCTAGTGACTATGCTTGAGTGACTATGGTCGTAGTTTGCTTGTACCCATGAGCACACTGTGACAATGCTCAGCTCGAATGGTGTTTTCCTTGACGATGACATCTATGTACAGTATAATGAATGTCAGTTTTCAACTAATTTGTATGTATATGCTAATTAAATAATGTGTTGGGTGCTAGATCCAGGATAAATATAAATGTAGTACATCTATCTATCTATATATATATATATAATGCTGAAAAGCCATCCGTCTGTCTGTCTACATTCCTTTGACGTCAGACGATTATCTCGCTAACTGATGCATGTGTCGAAGCAGTTGTTCTGCCAAACAAAGCGCTCATCATCTAAGAATTACATCGTTTTAAAATGAAGCTTCTAACTGCTGTCGTTCGGCATTTACAGCGCGATTAGTGCAAAGTTGTAGACAAAAATTCGCTTGGATTCTTTATTCTTTCTGTAAACCACATGCAAACTGCAAGTAAACACCTATACCAGTCAACGTATACATGCCTTTATAAGACGGTTTTTAATGCCATTCTGCTAGTGTTGGAGGCCTAGCTAAGTGGTCACGGCATGTACATGTACCTTGTAAATACAAGGGTGTGGGCTTGATTCCAGTTGGTGACTTTTCGTTTCTTTTTTTTGCTTTGGCAACCTTTTCAATGTCTTTTTAAAAGAACAGCAGTGTATTTTATACTGATACTGGTTCTCTGTGGTGGGAATCAATATACTGCAACAAACTCAAGAATTTGTAGGACATGCTATAACTTCCTTGGCAAAGCGTATACCTACCAATTTTACAAGTGTACATGCTTCAGACTCCTGGAAAAAGTAATTTAGGGATCATCCATAAATTTTCAGCATTTTCACAAGCGTACAGCGAGTACTCTTTTTGCATACCCCCTCCCTCCTACCCAAAAAGTGTACTATGAAAATGTTGATATGATAGCTACACTGTATTTATGGTTTTCTTCAATACATATGCCTGCTAATCCTCTGACTTGTCAGAACATAGGTATTGAAAGAATACTGATTATTTATTAATTGCCTAGTGTACACTGCTGCATGGTCGGCTCCTGAAGACTCCAGCTACAATTCTACTCTCTTTCATCGCCTCAAACATTCTAACTAAACACTAATTCTGAATTAATATTTTATGGGGGTTACTACTGTAAAAACAACATTTCTACAAAGCGTACAGGTCTACTCTTGTGAAAATCCAGATAATACGAATATCTGCTTCAGCCATACTAGAGACAAAAGAAACCATATCAAAACTTCCTACTGGGATTTGTCAAATGAAGCCACAAGAATAACATTTTATACAACACTGAATTATATTTCGTGAAATTCGCTGCATGTAACTCTGGTATTTCTCTTTCTACACGCGAAAATACAGCAATTAGTAGCTCTATACAAAAATAAATAGAAAAACTGAGTCCAATATCCGGTCACGCATGCGCTCCAGAACCCACTTTTTCTTTTGCTGCACGCGATTAGTAGTTTGACAATGGCGGCTGAGGGAAATCAGGACGACAACCGTATAGAACTAGACGGAGAAACGCAAGAAAGGGAGAAACAAATCTCTACGTTGTTAAGCGACTCTACCCTGAGAGACTCGCTGATCCAGAAGCTCACAGAGGGCGGCCACGTGACGAAGCAGAACACGTCTAACCAGAAGAAGGACGGCAGTATGCTTGGCGGATATCCGTTTGGCAGTGGAGGATGGCCAGCATTTCCGGTACAATTTCCCTTCGTACCCTATCCCGTGCACCCAGCGTGGGGGTCATCTCACATCCCACCCGTGGCTGCCGGAGCTGGAAGCAGCCAACTCCCCCATGGTTCCACATTTGGGTCAGGCCAATCTGGTTCCTCACGTGTGCAGGGCCAGGAGGAAGGAGAAAAAGAGGATTATTTGGACCTGTTGGATGAGGATGAAACCTTGGAACTGGTCCAATTTGAACTTGTTGTCGATGATGATGATGCTTGGAAGGCCTGTGACACAATCAACAACTTTATTAAGAAGAGCTTCACCCAGGTGATTACACCCACAGCAAGAGATGGGATCATGAAGGACTATCCTAAGCCCAAGATTGAAGCTCTCTTTGCCCCAAAGTTGGATGAGGATGTCAAGAAGCAGATAGAGAGGGCAGACAAGGACCCCCATTATGGTGTTGAAAAACACTTGTACAACCTTCAGAAGCAAATCCTGGACATATCAGGCCCTCTCACGTGTTTGTGGGCAGACCTCCTCAATCGAGATGCTACGGTTAATCCTAAAGATGTGATGCTACGGTTAATCCTAAAGATGTGATCCTACTCTTACAGAGTACACTGACTCTCCTGGGAAGTGCTTCCCACACTATCACCCAAGAAAGGAGGCATGTGGCTTGGTCTCGAGTCAATCCCAGTATTGGTGCCTTACCAGAGGACACAGATGAGAGTCAAGATAAGGTGAAGGAGACAACCTTGTTTGGTGGCGGCTTCTTGGAGAGAGCCACGAAGAGAATCGAAGAACAGAAGGCACTAGCGAAGGTAGCTGGAGCAGGAAATGGACCTCCCCACAAACGCCAGCAGAGCCGGGATCCACATGACCTTCGCCGTTTTTTGGAGAAGGGCACCCCTGCAAAATATGGCGGCAGGAACATCAAGCGCCAACAGCCGTACCCACCCAAGTTCCAGAGGAGAGACCAGAAGAGGGGCAAGTTCCCACCCAAGCACCTGCAGAGGAACAATTGACTCATGCACACACAATCAGTTCACAATTTTTGATAAATGGTTTTTCCCTTATCCCTGGTGTTTCACTCCTTCTAACAGCAGGTCGTCTCCCTCTCTGCCTGCACAATTGGCTCAGAATCACATCCAACCAATGGGTGATCCAAGTGGTGAAAGGGTACAAGCTAGAGCTGATGTCAATCCCATTTCAGAATTTCCCACCAAGACCTCTAGGAGCCAAGGGCCACCACTCAATGGAGGAGGAGATACAGAAGCTCATGGACAAGGGCGCAGTGAAGAAAGTCACCTCCTGTGTGAATCAATTCATCAGCCAGATCTTTTTGGTCCCCAAGAAAGATGGTTCAGCAAGGCTAGTGATCAACTTGAGACCTCTGAATCGGTTTATTCACCAACTACATTTCAAGATGGAGAGTCTGGGAATGATCAGAGACCTGATGAGAGAAGACGACTGGATGGCTTCAATAGACCTAAAGGATGCCTACCTGTCGGTCACGATATGGCAAGGTCATCAGAAGTATCTGAGATTCCTATGGCAGGACAGTCTATATGAGTTTCAGTGCCTTCCCTTTGGTCTGAGCAGTGTGCCACGTGTCTTCACCAAACTACTCAAACCTGTACTTGCAAGGCTTCACCACCAGGGCATCAGACTGATAATGTACTTAGACGATATGTTGGTGATGGCACAGAGCAGGGAGGAACTAAAGAGTCACTTATCCCAGATAATATCTCTTCTAGAGTTGTTAGGTTTCGTGGTCAACAGGGAGAAGTCTCAATTGGTACCAGCCCAGGTGATTCATTTCCTTGGTTTCATGGTGGACTCCAAGGAGATGAAGATCAGGCTGTCAGAAGAGAAGGCAACACAAATTTCGATAGCTTGCAGGAAGATCAGGGAGAAGGGATCCACATCAGCGAGAGAATTAGCCAGATTAATTGGCAAGATGACAGCAACCCTCCCTGCAATCTTCCCAGCCCCGTTATGGTACAGAGAGCTTCAGTGTATGAAGAACCAGACATACCAGAGGTCCCAGTCCTTCGAGACCACCATGACACTGAATCAGGAGGCCATTCTGGAGCTGGACTGGTGGTCAATCAGGAGGAATTTAATGGAGGGGAAGAGTGTATCAACACAGGAACCCGACCTCACTATGGAGACGGATGCTTCAATGCTGGGCTGGGGAGCAGTCTGCCAGGGCATACGAACAGGGGGACTATGGTCTCAGATGGAACGGAAGAACCACATCAATTATCTGGAACTCCTCGCAGCCTGGTTCGGAGTGAAAGCACTTACAGGGTAATTGCCAAAGATAGGAGGAACATTCATATCCATCTGAGGATGGACAACCGAACAGCAGTGTTCTATGGAAATCGAATGGGGGGGATTCGTTCCCCAGTGTTGAGCAGCCTAGCAATTCAACTTTGGCAGTGGTGCTTGGAGAGGAATTTGTCCATCACAGCAGAGCATCTCCCTGGGGTAGACAATTGTGTGGCAGACGAGGAATCCAGGATAATTCAATCGACTGCAGAGTGGCAGTTACACCGACCGATATTTCAACAGATCCTGGAATCCCTCGGCAACTGCAACATAGACCTGTTTGCAACTCGCCTCAATACTCAGTTGAAACAGTTTGTGAGTGGGAGACCAGATCCTGACTCAGTGGGGGCCGATTCCCTATAGCTGCCCTGGAACAGGTGGGAGGGATATGCCTTCCCTCTTTTTTTGCCTAATTGGCAGGTGTGTCAAGAAAGTCAGAGAGGACAGGGCTTCTCTGATACTAGTAGCACCAGTCTGGAGGTCACAGCTGTGGTATCCAGCATTACTAGAACTGTTAGTGGACTTTCCCCTAATGCTCCCAGGAATTCCGAAGCTCTTGTCAGACCCATTTGGCAAGCCACATCCTCTGATGGCAACAGGCCAGCTACAACTAGCCGCTTGGAAAGTATCAGGCATAGACAGCAGGCAGACAGAATTTCAAGCGAGGCTTCACAGCTGTTGGCAGCAGGATGGAGCAGGGGCACAAACACAACATACGAAAGTGCTTGGAGGAGATGGGATAGCTGGTGCTCTGAACGGCAAGTTGATCCCATTTCTAAAAAAAAAAAAAAAATCACGTGACGCGAGTGTGGCTAGGGTCTTCCTCTTCTTCCCTTGAAGAGTTTAAGACCCGGGAACTGCGTCTTTTTGTGTTTATTTTGCGTTACTCTACCCGTCCCAGTCAAATTATCAACTGGGATAGTCGCCAGCCTCGCCAGAAGACATTTTTAGACGTAAACTTTTGGAGTGAAAACTATGGCAACCCCTCAAAAACCCAAGAGGAAGCTGGCAGGAAGTTCTCCGCCCAAAAGAAAATCTAAAAACGTCAAGAACAGTGAAGCCGACTGCATAGTCTGCGAAGAAGCGATCTTGGAGCCTGGCGAAAATTCTGATGGTGATGAAGCCGTATTCTGTGAAGGTGACTGTCAAGGCTGGATCCACAGAAAATGCGCGGGCCTGACCCGTCCAGCATTTCTCAAACTAGGTGAGTCTGACTCTCAGTACTTATGCTCTCATTGTATGCTGGTTAACCAAAACAGTGAAATAAACAAATTAATGAATACCATTAAAGACCTAAACGCCAGCATAGTTTCACTTACAGAAACAATCACCCTACTACAGTCATCTGTCAACAACACAAATCAATCAGACCAGACAGCAGGCAACACATCGACATCTCCTAACATCCCATCAGAAGCCAGTGTCAATACTTCTGCAAATATAACCAATACCAAAGCCAGAAATACTGACAGAAACCACAACATTGTCATCTATGGTATCCAGGAGTGCCCTCCAAATATGCCAAGAGTCGCCAGATCTAAACTTGACTTGGAGAAAGTTCTCCCGATCCTTAACACCATCGACACTAGTATTGGTGATACTTCAATTAATGACATTCACCGATTGGGAAAATTCTCAGCTGATAACAATCGTCCAAGACCAATACTAGTTAAATTTCTCCGTACACTTGATGCCAGCACTGTCTTATTCAACAGAAGCAAAACCAAAAAACCTATCCTGATTAAACCTGACATGACACCTGAAGAGAGAAAGATAGAATCAATCCTTCTTCATGAACGTTGGAACCTTATTCAACAAGGAATAGACCGTAAGGCTATAAAACTTCGCAACGGTCAGATTCTTATCAACAACAGACTTCATGGCATAGTTACAGACTTCAAATTTGTTAATTCCTCCAGTGGTTCATCTACTACAAGCTCTACATCTGCTAGTATTGCACCCGACTCTGTCCCTAATCAACAACCCTCTGTTCCTAATCAAAATCAATGACTACCTAATTGTTTCTACATAAACACTAGAAGTATTGTTAATAAGTTAACACAATTCCAATCCTTAGTTTACTCTCATGAATATGACTTGGTTGCTATTACAGAAACCTGGTTAACCAGCAATGTATTTAACAATGAAATTCTACCAAATCAATACATTATCTATCGCAATGATCGTAGGTCTAGAGGTGGAGGGGTCCTAATTGCCGTTCGAACTCATATCATCAGTAAACTCTTACCCTCCCCCACCAATATTGCTCACAATTGTGGAATCCTTATATGATCAAAGATACCACTATTCTTGAAAAAGTACAAAGACGAGCCACCAAGTTCATTCTAGCTGATTATGTCAGTGACTATAAAACACGCTTACTCTGGTTAGGTATCTTACCTCTAATGTATATGCTCGATCTCTATGATATTATGTTCCTTGTCAAAGCTTTACAACAGCCATCTTCTCAATTTAACATATACAACTACATATCATTTAGCTCTTCCAACACCAGGTCTTCGTCTACTAACAAACTAAATCATGTCCGCACTAATAGTAACTATGCCAGAAACTTCTACTTTAATAGAATTCCCAGGATATGGAACCAATTACCTTGCATTGACATCAACCAGTCCCTACCAGTCATCAAAGCTACTATTCAGAACTATCTATGGCAACACTTCACCACAAATTTCTCTCCTGACAATCCCTGCACCTATCATTACTGCTGTAGATGCAGCAAGTGCTATGATTCTGGACTGACAATTAACTTTACTACATAAGTTTAATTAAATCCCGGCTGCCAGCACAGGTTGCTGGCAGACCATCAATGCAACTTTTTCTTCATCTATACCCACCTACACATGTATAATTATAATTGTATGTTGCATTGTAAAGCATTAATTATATAACCAAGTACTAAGAATAATACGAAACGCGGTTAAAATTACGTAATAAATAAATAAATAATTAAATAAATAAATAATTAATAATTAATGTTTGAGAAAACTACGAGGCCTAGAGACATGAACTAACCGGGGATAGATTCGCCTGTGAATGAAGGCACAAACGTATAATCGTCGCTCCTGTTTGTGCTGATGACTTGACCATACGTGTAATTCTATATAATGCCCTGTACCACACCCTTGCTTAATTACTTACATATTGCGCGAAGAAGATTAGTGATGCCCGTGCAGGAGAGCCAGAAGCCACTTGTGTAAACAAGAAGATTACAGAAGCCACTTGTGTAAACAAGAAGATTACAAGTAAGTTTATATGTTTGTAACATCTCAAGTCTCCATGCCAGCTGCCAGTGGATTCACTGATTCATGTAAATAAACAATACAAGAAAACATTAAACTGACATATGCCACGCTCTTTACAATAAGCTTACAGTTACATATAAAATACAAGTAAACAATTTTGTCTTGTGCAGCTGGCATGGCGAACTTTCTTTGTGTTGGTGTCAGGCAATTCAATACGTGCTTAATCTTTTTTGCCTTCACCTGGCGTAGCTACTAGGCTCTAGTGGCTTGGCTGTCTTCCTTTATCTGGTTCATCTGGCTTGCATACGCCTACAGCATTGTGTAGCTATCTCCTGAAAGTTGTGTATGCATAACTATGGTGTGTCACCCATCACTGTGCCATTGCTACATCACTGATGAACCTTACTTAGCTCTAGTTGATGTTGATATGCATTGCTGTATATTGGCTAATAATTTTTATCTGCATGGTGATGTTGCCTATAATGTATTGCTGCATACAATACTGCAATAATGTATAGTTCTCTCCTGTATGTTTTGTATACATATACTTTGTACACATCACTGTGCCATTTATACCACACCAATGATGTACTGGCACTTAGCTACTGGTGGCCTTTAGTTACGATGCCACTATAGTGTTATATCTGTCACTACTGTGACATATTGAGTTGATTTGGGGATAATGCATTCACCACCTAATAGCCTCACCGGGGGGCTGTCACGTTGGTGTATGTACTTGGTTATATGTGACGCGGTCCTAGTAATAATAATAATAATAATAATAATTCATGTGCTATCCAGCCATTCTTGGAGTTCTTAACAAGTTTGTTCAAGGAAGGACTACAATATCAAACAATAAATAACATACGGTCTGCCATCTAATGACTCACAACCATATCGAAGGACTACCTATGGGTCAACACCCACTAGTTTCAAGGCTTTTGAGAGGTGTCTACAACACTCGCCCACCACAACCCAGATATTCAACTACATGGGATGTTGGTGTGGTTATCAAGTATTTACAGTCACTCGGTGAGAATGATACTTTACTCTTGAAGACACTGACACAGAAGTTAGCCCTGCTGATGGCCCTTGTAGGAGCAAACAGGGTATCAGAGTTACAAGCCTTAGATCTTCGCTACCGGACTTACAGACCAGAAGGTGTTTGTTTTCAACTGCCAACTTTAAGGGTGCTAGCGGGTTTTTGAAGCCATTCAAGGGACAACCCACATAACCACATGCGGCTGTTACATCATAATTGGCAATATTACGCATACTCAAAGTATCCAACTTTAAGGGTGCTAGCGGGTTTTTGAAGCCATTCAAGGGACAACCCACATAACCACATGCGGCTGTTACATCATAATTGGCAATATTACGCATACTCAAAGTATCCGTGTCAGGCTGCTGTGTTTTGTGCCAAAGAAATTGGCCAAGAAACAGTCTATTTCGTTTGAAAACCATCACGAAAATGATCGTCTGGGTGCCCAAAAGTGACAATAGAGTGAATTAGCCTGAAAGTAAGTGCTGGTTTTGAAGACAGGTGCGAACGCAAGCTGATTTGTAGTCAACACAGTTCTTCCTGTGTTTTCTCGAGTGATAGTGTATGCTGGTAAGTTATATTTGTAATTGTACACCTGTTCTTAGGTAGAGACGATGTTCCAGCTGGATTTATCACCTATTACAAGACACTGACTGTGTGTTACCTATCGAAGAGCAGGCTTGGCGACTCCACAAGCAACAGGAAGGTGCCCTAGTGTGTAAAGAAAAGGAACAATAGCTTTTTTTTTGTTCAGAACTTCATTTATAACTTGTTATTTGATAAAGTTGGCATTTGTGGTTTATTGAAATTTGTTGTAATAACTGGTCGGCGTGTACATGTTCTACACTGCATTGTAAAAGGCGATATTCTGGAATACACGATAGTCGGATTTCTACCAAACTTTTGGTGGACCATCAGTGATAAATTTGCCAACTTCTAGCGCATGGAATTATAATTGTTGTGATCCAGCACGAAGTTACAAGGCCCGGAAGTCGAAGTTCGCTCACTGGCACTCGCTCTTTGTTTTATAACTCAGGAAAGAAGAAGTGCAAAGATAAATCCATGCGCTAAGTTTCCACAAGTTTATTGAAGAATCTTCATAGCGAATTTGATACCTGTGCAAGCAGCCAGTATCTCGGAATAAAAAAATGTATGGGTTAACTATCAGGGACTATAGCGCGTGAATGAAACAAGGTACAATCTTATACGTCTCTGTATAGTAGAAAGTTAGGTCAATCTTCGAAGTGGTAGATTAAATTCCTGTAGCTTCTTTTTTGCCTGTATCAAAGGTAAAAACAACAGCATTTGTGTGGCTTCAAAAAGGCGGTAGCACCCTTAAGCAAGAAGAGGAAAGCCGGAGCACCTCCTAAGCAGTTTACATTTGGAGCCTTTCTTAATGACAGCCGATTATGCGTAATGAGTTGATTACGGCAATACGAGGCAGTTACACTTGAACATAGAGAGAGTGATCCAAGAAGCCCCCAACTGCTCTTCTTGTCTTACATCAAGCCTCATAAACCAGTCACCTCACAACGCCTAGCTAACTGGCTAAAGGAGATTCTGGGAAAAGCTGGGATAGATACCTCAGTGTTCAAGGCTCAATCAGTCAGAGGTGCTTCTAGCACTGCGGCATCTGTGAAGGGAGTCCTGATTGAAGATATACTTCGTACCGCAGATTGGAGCACTGACTCTACCTTCCGACGATTTTACTACCGCCCTGTACAAACAAATAACTATGCTCAGACATTGCTCCAACCAAGAGCAGATCAATCCCAGTGTTCATAGAACTTCAAGACAGGTGTCAGTCTGTGTGACATGGACATTCTTTGTCTTTGTAGCAATAACTTACATTATTGGACTTTGTGCCATTGATATTGTTGGTCTTTGTACCATTAACACTGTTGGCCTTTGTGCCTCTTGCCATTGATATTGTTGGTCTTTGTACCATTAACACTGTTGGCCTTTGTGCCTCTTTTCACATTATATTACTGACCTTTGTGCCATTCACAATATTTGTCTTTCATGCCATTTATGTTATTGGTTTTTGTGGCATACTCTATTGGCCTTTGGGCCATTTATTAGTGACTAGGTACCTTTTGTTGCCGTATATATAGCGGTAACCGCAGATGTGTAATTGCTGTGATATAACAATATGTTTGTAGGCTTTAAACTCTACCAGCGTTACATGCAGCGAATTTCACGAAATATAATTGATGATTTGATGAGGGCCCGAAGGGCCTGAAGTTAAATCGTAATTATATGAGTGAAATGAGCAAATGTAACACTGGCCCATTCCCTACATGCATTTTATTTATTATCCCTCCAGTGTTATTTGCTCTGTAGGCTCACTACGGTGGCAGCAAAATGAAGTGAGTTCTGGAGCGCATGTGTGACCGGATATTGGACTCAGTTTTTCTATTTATTTTTGTATAGAGCTACTAATTGCTGCATTTTCGCGTGTAGAAAGAGAAATACCAGTGTTACATTTGCTCATTTCACTCATATAATTACGATTTAACTTCAGGCCTTTCGGGCCCTCGTCAAATCATCAATTTTTATAGTAATCACACATTAAAACAACCTAAAATATAATTTGTGAGCCTTAACTTGGTATTACAGGTTCATTGAAAAAACCTCGACAGCCATTTTCCCTTTCCCTATACAAACTACTTGTATTTACATACACGTAATTATCAGGCAAAATATCAAGCACTAGCACTCATAATGTCTACTACAACAAGTTGATGTTGTGCTACTTCTAAAAACCAGGCGCCATGCATCTAGCTAACTCATCTGGAATTAACTATAGACAGTATATACTACTATGAATTAACCAACTATGTATTACTACTTTACAATAGGGTAGTTTTGGGTTGTGCAATAATATTATTAGCTAATTCTCGTATTTCGTAATTCATGAAATATTCGTAATTCGTTCAATTACGTTGCTATGCACTGCTAAGGAAGCGTTTGTTAAACAAACCACTTTTACCAACATATTACGCACAAAATCATCTTCTAAACTGTTTTATAGTGTGACTAACGTGTTTTTTCCCACAAATTCTCTCGACAAAGCCTTAAAGCTGCTCTTCATTTTCGTTCGCGTACGTAAGGGATACGCCCCCTTTCAACTCGAAGCGATAGGCTATTCCTGGCAGTGTACGAGGCCTGCATCGTTGTTTTTCAGTTGCTAAATGCCTGAAAACCTCAAGGGGAAGGTAGTCTGAGGAAAGTCACCACAACCGTATTTCAGTCCGCCGAAAAGAAACCACCTCAGAGCAAAGTTCACCTGTGCAGAAGTTTAATACAGACTTCATTTCACTTTTACTTCTTACATAAAAGCTGCTTTTACCGTTATTAAACGATTTTGCTCACGTGGGTGTGTACGGACAAACATAGATAGGTAGATAGGTACACACACACACAATTTTACGAAAACAATTTCAGTAAACCAGGCGCACGCCTGGTTTAAAAAAGAAAGCCCTTGAATTGCTCTACACTACAGTATGTCTGCACTATGACATCCGTACTTATGCTTCAATGTTACCTTAGCAACATTTGTTGATTACAATACAACATGCGCTCCATACAAAACTCCATAGAAAAAGTCAATACACACATGTAGGGCAAACCTCAAAAGTACAACTTGTTACCCTCAACCAATTTGGTATCACTCAATTTATTATAGCTTACTGATTAAGAATCTACCTGTACCTAGTGGTTAACTGGTTAGTTTACAAAACAACACATGTGTAAAAAAACAGGGTTTTACATTGTACCAGTATGCACCTCAACACGTAATTTAGTCGTACAAGGCTACAGTGTACATCCGGCCTTTTCCTTGTGTCCCAGCACCAACTCTTATATACCACATAAATCGCTGTTTACAGTATGTCAAGGATTACAATGAGCCGTATTTCATCTCCATAAACCATAGATCTATGCAGAACTGTTTAAAAGATGGTGTATTACCATAACTGTGAAGCCACACAAAAGCAAAAATTGACATTTTGATATGCACTGCTGTCCAAGTCACGCTAACTCTAGGGGTGTCACTATTCAGTGGACTGGACTACTGGACTGACATATTTTTGGTTTTTGCACATTCTATGGTTGGATTTACGGAGTCTTGCTAGTAAGAACTCTTTGGGCACCTGCAGCCCACTTCTAAACACTTCTAAACACTGAAGACAAACAGTGGAATATGTGAAAACTGTCTCTTAATAATTTCGCTACTGTTCATTATGCCACTATACAACACTTATTCCTTACCTGGTGTGTAGTAATGCTGCAGGCAGTGCAGGGAATTCCGGCAGTGAATGTGACAGCAATAGTTAACCAGCAATCAACTAGCCAGTAGACAATATCCTTCAAGATATATCCTTAGAGCAAGCTTTAGGAGCAAGCTAGTCTTATTAGTCTTGCTCTCACTAGTCTCGCTGTTTCAGTGTAGGGGCTTATCAAATAAAGATTATAAGCGCCCATGCTGAAAAATCTCTAATTGGTAAGCCCCTGCACTGACTAGAGAGGTCTGGCCATGCTGGTGAGACTAGCTTGCTCCTCAAGGATATCTCGAAAGATTGTCTACTGGCTAGTTGATCGCTGGTTAACTATTGCTGTCATATTCAGTTCCCTGCACTGCCTGCAGCATTACTACACACCAGGTAAGGAATAAGTATTGTATAGTGGCATAATGAACAGTAGCGAAAATATTAAGAGACAGTTTTCGCATATTCCACTGTTTGTCTTCAGTATTTAGAAGTGGGCTGCAGGTACCCAAAGGGTTCTTACTAGCAAGGCTCAATAAAACCAACCTCAGAATGTGTAAAAACCAAAAATATGTCAGTCCAGTAGTCCAGACCAGTGTTCCAGTCCAGTAGTCCAGTCCACTGAATAGTAACCCCCTTAACTCTAGGGCATTGAAGGTACAGTGTAGCTAGCTTACAAAAGAAGTTGGGTAGGAGGAGAAATGCAATTTCATATTGTCATAGATTGTTTACACCCCCCTCTAATGTTGTGGTCAAACTACATATATTTATACATATACTACTGGCATAGTTTTATACATAGCATCTCAACAGTGGTGTATGTAGTCTCATGCCTAGACCCCTTTCTTTTGTATTTCCTCATCCAAATACAAAAGGGATCTGGGAGACTATGTATGGTGTGTGTTTGAGTGTCAACCAGCTGCTAAACTTGTTACAATACCAAATATACAAATAGCTACATGGCATGGTTGATACCTGGCTTAGAATAGAAAACAATACCAAGAAATTTTTAGCATCAAAATATATCCCACATACACTGAATTTTGTAATGATTTGGACACTTACAATTACAACTGTGCATTATAATCATACATGATTCCTGCACAGTACACAATGTAATAATAATAACCTCACAAGATAGGTGTTTCAGCTTTAGGCCACTCAAAATAGTTGCTTCCCATCCACCGCCCACACCTGTTTACTGCCAGCCCTAAAAGTCCCATTATTCCATATACTTTTACTATTTTTCTGTTTTTCTTGTATACTGTACAGGTTGAACAAAACCGATCTTGTAAGGTTGTCAGCTCACATGTTAGCGTGCTATGTTTCTGTCATGTAAAGCATGAAGCTACTAGCAAAAAATGTTATTAGGCAGTTTGCAATGGCTGTGCCCAGGTAAAATAATGGCTTGAAAAGCTGCCAATCTCATAAGGGAAATGGACCACCCGCCCGCATGCAAATATGAGGACGGGAAACAATTTATTTGGAGTGGCCTTAAACTTAATGTGCAACAAACACCATACAGAACACGAAGAAACGCTCACAGCATCAGTCGTAAAATCAGCCAACAAGCGAGACCTTTTTTCTCGATGTTTCGTCCCACGCGCTGTCGTAATAAGTTCCAAATAACGCCTTATTAGCAAATCCAATTCTAATTAACGCCCTATAAAATAATTTGAAGTTTAGAGGATAAAACATGTCGACATCAGCATTGTACATGCTTGACCTGAAAGGGAAAGTGAGTGTATTAGTGTATCCTGTAATGTATGATCTTTATATTGAACCGCGGTGTATCACACTAACCACGTGATTTGATGTTGCAGACACTTATTTTCCGTGATTATCGCGGTGATATTGAGAAGTCAGCGATTGACAAATTTCTACCGCTGGTCTTAGAGGCTGAGGAGGACGGCAAGGTGTCACCGATCATTGTACATGAGAAAGTGACTTTTGTTTACATCAAGCATAACAACTTGTACTGTATCCTTTTATATTAATGCACAAATTAAAGTCTCAGGTTGCAGAATGTACTTGGTATCTTTACCTGTGTTGTTCCTTATCATATTGTTATAGTGGTTGCTACTACAATCAAGAATGCTAATGTAGCTCTGATATTCACTTTTCTACACAAGATAGTTCAGGTATATGTGTATTGCTGGCATAGGGGCTTATACTGAAGTTACCTGTTGGATTTGAATACATTATATGTGTACGATATCTCAGATGTATGCATTTGCACATATGCAGTGTTAAACTAAAAACTGTGCTTATAGTAATTGAATATAATATTGAACAAAACTCATGGACCCATTTTCTGACGGCAAAGAGTTGGGTTGCTATATCATACTATAAATAAAACAGCATAGTTTATATTCCACTTGAGCTATTTGGCACTTGCATGTAATTGCTCTCGTTGTGCAGTAGGTAAATTCACCCAGTCTATTTGTATTGCTTGTGTTTACATACTGTATTATATTTGAATTTTTGCGAATTAATGATCTCACCAAAATGCGAAGGGTAAAAATCATTGGTTCCAACAAATTATAGTAACCCACTGAAAGACAGTGCATGGGTCTATTGTGAAGATCAAATTTTCCTTGAAAATAATCTGCTATATGTTTTAAGTGTTTGCATGATCATTCATAGGTGTTTGGGGAGTATTTCAGAGAGCTAGAGGAGGAGAGCATTAGGGATAATTTTGTGATAATATATGAGCTGCTGGATGAGTTGATGGACTTTGGCTACCCTCAGACCACCGAGGGCAAGATCCTACAAGAGTGAGTTCTCTAGTGTAATGCACCATACACAGTGAAAAGAACGTTTTTGTGCTGTGCTGTTTTACAATGATTTTTGTTTGGTGTAAGGCCAACTTTCCCCTATATTGCATGTCTACGCTGTACATTTATGTGTAATGTACTGTAAGTACTGTACATGGTACAGTACTGTACATGGTACAGTACAAGTGTAGTGTAACCTGGTGGCCCAGTGTCATTTGGGGAAGCAGCACCCACCCAGCAATGGGTACATTGATGTTTACTGGGGAAGAAATGCCCAATTGTCCCTGTCTCACTTAGCAGTGTTTGGGTCATTGGAATTGCAACCTCTCTCCATGAGACCTGAACAGTCCTACCCCAGGAGGATTTGCCTGCACAAGGCTCAAGTGTCTGAGTGGTGCATAGGCATCCCAGTGCTGGTTCACTAGGTGGCAGTAGCTGTTTCGCGCAACTACTGTAGGCTTTGCTTTCCTTTCCTTTGTAGTGTAGTGTACACTATATCTGTGCACAGGTGACCAAGTGTTTTACATTGTAACAAATTCAGCTGAATGCTTTGCTTTTTGTCATACATGTGTGTGCAGACTTACAGTACACGCACATATATTCACAGGTACATTACTCAAGAGGGACACAAGTTGGAGATAGCTCCACGTCCTCCTCCAGCAGTCACTAATGCAGTCCACTGGAGAGCAGACAACATCAGGCATAGGAAGAATGAAGTGTTCCTCGATGTGGTGGAGAGTGTGAATCTGCTGGTATGTACAGTGTGTGTATAGTATGATCATTGTATACATACACTGTATTTGAATTGCTTGTTTAGACTACATATACATTCATACTAGAGATGGGATGATATACATATCTAATCAAAAACAGCCAAGCTGTAAAAAAAGGTGCGGCCCCTAAAAAGGCCATGGTGAAAAAAGATGTGAAATCCAAGGTGGCGGCCAAGAAATGGCTGTGATGGTAGGTTAATGGTAAAAATTTTAATAATGACAATTCAGGTGAATTTTGTGCCAAGACCAAGCGGCACCATATTCACCTGAATTGTCGTTATTAAAATTTTTACCATTAACCTACCATCGCAGCCATTTCTTGGCCGCCACCTTGGATTTCACATCTTTTTTCACCATGGCCTTTTTAGGGGCCGCACCTTTTTTTACAGCTTGGCTGTTTTTGATTAGATATCACTTCTTTTTGTATTTGTATATATACCCCAAAGCTGGCCATAGGCCGGCTTTGGGGCTTGGCTTTGGGGCTTTTTTAACCTATTCTTTTTCTTTACCACAGGAAGAATAAAAAGACAGAGCAGATTTTTAATACTTCAACTGTTTTTGATTTTATCAGTAATTATATAAATATATTTATTACATGTCTATTATTCCCTACTGGATAACTTGTTCACAGCTGATCTTTCTACTAAGGGACTTGAAATGTAGCTAAACTCTCTACAGGTTGGTTTGTTTGTAGCTACACTCTCTACAGGGTGATTTGTTTGCATCTGAACTCTCTACAGAATAGTTTCTTTGTCACTGAACTCTCTACAAGGTGATAGCTGACTCTCTACAAGACAAGATGACTTCCTCTAGCTGATTTCTCTACAAGGTGACTTGTATCTAGCTCAACTATCTACAGGATGATCTATTTGTAACTGAAATCTCTACAGGGTGACTTGTTTCTAGCTGATATCTCTATAGGGTAACTTATTTCTAGCTGAACTCTCTACAGAGTGGGTTCTTTGTAGCTGAACTCTCTACAAGATCACTTCTTCTAGCTAATCTCTCTATAGGGTGACCTGATCTCTCTGTAGGGTGGCTTTTATCTAGCTGATCTTTCTACAGGGTGATTTGTTTGTAGCTGAACTCTCTAAAGGGTAATTTATTTGCAGCTGAACTCTATGCAGGGTGATTTGTTTGTATCTACAGGATGGTTTCTTTGTAGCTGGTCTCTACAAGGTGACTTCTCCTACTACAGGGTGACTTGTATCTGTAGCTGAACTATCTACAGAATGATGATCTGTTTGTAGCTGATATCTCTACAGGGTGATTTGTTTGTAACTGAATTCTCTACTGGATGACTTGTTTCTACATATAGCTGATCTCTGTATAGGATAACTAGTTTCTAGTTGAACTCTCTACAGAGTGGGTTCTTTGTTGCTGAACTCTCTACAAGGTGACTTCTTCTAGCTGACCTCTCTATAGGGTAACCTGATGTCTCTGCAGTGTGACGTTTTTATCTTGCTGAACGCTCTACAGGGTGATTTGTTTGTAGCTGAACTCTCTACAGGGTGATCTGAACTTTCTACAAGGGGTGATTTGTTTGTAACTGATACCTCTATGGGTAGATTTGTTTGTAAGTGAACTCTCTACAAGGTGAATTGTTTGTAGCTGATTTCTCTACAGGGTAATTTGTTTGTAGCTTAACTCTCTACAAGGTGATTTGTTTCTAGCTGAACTCCCTACAGGGTGATGTGTTTCTAGCTGATCTCTCTACAGGATGATTTTTTTTGTAGCTGAACTCTCTACAGGGTGATTTGTTTGTAGCTGATCTCTCTACAGGGTGATGTGTTTGTAACTGAAGTCTCTATGGGGTGATTTGCTTGTAACTGAATTCCCTATATTGTGTCTAGTGTCTATATAGCTGGTCTCTCTACAGGTTGATTTTTTGGAGCTGAATTCTCTACAGGGTGATTTGTTTGTAGCTGATCTCTCTACAGGGTGATTTGGTTGTAGCTGATCTCTCTACAGTGGGTGATTTGTTTGTAACTGAAATCTCTACAGGGTAATTTGTTTGTAGCTGAACTCTCTACAGTGGGTGATTTGTTTGTAGCTGAACTCTCTACAGGATGATGTGTTTCTAGCTGATCTCTCTACAGGGTGATTTTTTTTTGTAGCTGAACTCTCTACAGGGTGATTTGTTTGTAGCTGATCTCTCTACAGGGTGATTTAGGTTGTAGCTGCTCTCTCTACAGTGGGTGATTTGTTTGTAACTGAAATATGTACAGGTTGATTTGTTTGTAGCTGAAGTCTCTACAAGGTGTTTTGTTTGTAGCTGATCTCTCTACAGGGTAATTTGTTTGTAGCTAAACTCACTGCAAGGTGATTTGTTTGTAGCTGATCTCTCTACAGGGTGATGTGTTTGTAGCTGAACTCTCTACAGGGTGATTTGCTTGTAACCGAATTCCTTATAATATTGTGTCTAGTGTCTATATAGCTGATCTCTCTACAGGTTGATTTGTTTGTAGCTGAACTCTCTACAGGGTGATTTGTTTGTAACTGATCTCTCTACAGGGTGATTGTTTGTAGCTGATCTCTCTACAGGGTGATTTGGTTGTAGCTGATCTCTCTACAGTGGGTGATTTGTTTGTAATTGAAATCTCTACAGGTTGATTTGTTTGTAGCTGAACTCACTGCAATGTGCTTTGCTTGTAGCTGATCTCTCTACAGGGTAATTTGTTTGTAGCTGAACTCACTGCAAGGTGATTTGTTTGTATAGCTGATCTCTCTACAGGGTGATTTGCTTGTAACCGAATTCCCTATAATATTGTGTCTATAGTGTCTATATAGCTGATCTCTCTACAGGTTGATTTTTTTGTAGCTGAACTCTCTACAGGATTGTTTCTTTGTCACTGAACTCTCTACAAGGTGACTTGCTTCTAGCTGATCTCTCTACAGGGTGACTTGTATAGCTGAACTCTCTACAGGGTGATCTGTTTATAGCTGAATTTACTACAGGGTGATTTGTTTGTAGCTGAAATCTCTTGTTTCAAACTGATTTCACTGTAGGGTAACTTGTTTGTAGCTGAACTCTCTACAGGATGGTTTCTTTGTAGCTGAACTCTCTACAGAGTGATTGCTTTTTGTAGCTGAACTCTACATAGGGTGATTTGTATGTACCTGAACTTTCTACAGGGTGATTTGTTTATAGCTGAACACTCTGCAGGGTGATTTGTTTGTAGTTGATCTCTCTACAAGGTTTCTTTGTAGCTGAGATCTCTACAGGGCAAATTCTTCTAACTGAGCTCTCTCTTGTTTCTAGCTGTTCTATCTACAGAGTAACTTGTTTGTATAGCTGAACTCTTTACAGGTGGCTTTTTGGTTGCTGAACTCTCTACACTGTGACTTGTTTGTAGCAAAATTCTCTACAGAACGACTTATATGTAGCTGAATTCTCTACAGAGTGACTTACTTGTAGCTGAACATTGTATAAACTATAAAGTGACTTGTCTGTAGCTGAAATCTCTACAGGGTTACTTGTTTGCAGCTGGTCTCTATAGGTTAACTTGTTTGTATAGATGAACTATCTACAGGGTAGTTTCTTTGTAGCTGAACTCTCTCTTGTTTGTAGCTGAACTCTCTAGAGAGTGTAGCCGAACTCTCCACAGGGCGCATGACTTGTTTATAGCTGAACTCTCTTCAGTGTGACTTGTAATGTTCTGATTCTTCTGAATATCTACAGCGATATATCTGTAGCTGAACTCTCTATAGGGTGACTTGCTTCTTGCTGAACTGTCTATAAGATTAACTGTTTACAGCTGAACTCCCTACAGAATAACTTGCAATGTAATAAAAGTCTATAATGGAGTAAATATATTAGCTGAATGCTCTATTAGGGTGGCTGTTCTATTAGAGTATCTCGATCTCGCATATGTTACACGTAGTTGGCTTTGGAATCATAACTCAGTGGTTTGTAATCCGATTCTTCTGTACTACTGCATGGACTTTCTATGATAATTATTCCAGCTACACACCGATTTTCAGCTCACTGCTCTAAGCGGTTTGCCTAGTAGGCGTAAAAACTAATAGTTTTTTTATTCATAAAAATCGATCGCGTAATTGTGATACAGGTTGGGTTTTGTGGCATATCTCGATAGCCTTTAACTGGATTCCTTTCAAACCACAAAAAGTCACTCCTACGATAGTTACTCCATCTACATAGCAATTTTCAGCTCATTCCTTCAAGCGGTTTACCCTGTGGGGTGACAGACCTTCGACCTTATTTTACGCAAATGATCGGTCATAACTCCGTGAACGTTTATCGGATTCCTACCAAACTTGGTACTGAGATTCGCCTTAATGAGCCCTTTAAGTGTGCCAAATTTCAGCCCAATTGGAGCACAAATTCATGTGATTTTGCAAAGTGTGCGAAAAGAAAAAGAAAAAAACAAAGAAAAAAAACCCAAACTTTGGCCGCTTGTATCTCGGAAATGGATGGAGCGATTTTCTTCAAATTTGGAATGTGGACTCCCCTACCTAGCCGGCACTTCTGTAGCAACTTTGGTTTCAATCGGATAAGGAATCACGGAGCTACAAAGATGTGAAAATCGCGTTTATTTTCTTCCTGTAAATATACTCACGGTGTGGCGTGCAGGCTTCTTGGGCCGCACGACACACTACCGTGTGTCTTGATCAATGTGTCATCACAGGCATCAATACAATTTTTAATATATCGATACATTGTGTTATTGCAATATACAGGTGTATTGGGTATGTTGACATGAATATTACATACATGGCATAAAATTTGAAATACAGATTTCAGTTGATTGAGTTAGTATTGCCACAGAGTTAGAAGAAGATAGAAGATATTCTAGTGTCTGTCTTGACTGTTTTCGTCCCATCTCTAATGCTTATGCATTTTGGAATTGTGATTTAAAATAGTAATTTTTGTGACTTGAAATATATTCTTGTACATGTGTGCAGGTGAGCGTTAAGGGTCAGGTGATCCGTAGTGAGATATGCGGTGCTGTCAAGATGAAGGTGTACTTGACTGGCATGCCGGAACTGAGGCTGGGATTGAATGATAAGATATTGTTTGAGAATACTGGAAGTAAGGGATTTGTATATTCAAAATATGTGTTGTAATCATCTCTATAATGTGATGTTTAGTGCATGCAATTTGTACATATTGTCCATCCGTCTTATAATGAATGTACAGTGTATGTTGTGGTCTATATTGTGGGTCTGTATATACTAAATGAATAAAAAATTGAAAATTTTAAGAGGGAGAATAGGGATCGCTGAAAAAGCCATGAAACAAGAAGGGATCACTGGGATGGTAATGTAAACCACATATCCCTATTTTGACTCTCTGTCATAAATCTTTAGTTACATGCTCTGTCAGTTTGAAATGAGTCAAAATAGGGATTTGTGGTTTACATTACCATCCCAGTGATCCCTTCTTGTTTCATGGCTTTTTTCAGCAATCCCTATTCTCCCTCTTAAATTTTTAATTTTTTATTCATCTAGTTTATGTACTTTTTATTAATCCAGTAATGGATTATGGATTTCTTTGATAATGAAGACTGTGGTGAATAGTGTAATTTTGCATTCTGCATAGTAACGTTTCAGTACACACATGAAACTGATCAAATTGCAATGTACATACAGACTGAGAGTCTCCTAATATGAGCTACAATTTACGTTACTGGTGCCTTTAATAGCTGTCAAATTCAGTGCAAGGATTGTTGTTATACACTTGACTGCATTATTAGAGTATTTACATGACTGCTCTATTAGAGTATTTAATCTGGATAACCTGCCCGCGTGCAATAATCACAGAGTGAAAAAACCACCTTGCAACAAAGTCTTCAGCACAGATTAAGCTTCCTGGCCTATACTGAGTTTAATAAAGACAGATTCTATTAGCCACAAGCAGCGCATACCAAAAAACCTAACTCTTAGTGTGGTCTTGTATGGCTTCTCGTGCATAATGGAATTTTGGAAAGAAGAAATGGCCTGGTTCTGGCTGTTTCCATCCGAAAATGAAATCTAAAATAGGTCATGGACATGCAGAAGGACTCAGTAAGCATATGGCTATATAGTTTTTAGCATGAAAAAGTTTTGTCCCAAATACACATACTGTTTCCTTTTCACTTGATACTTACTAGTGGACCAATACTCATTGCAAATACCACCAGAAGGTGGTTTTGAGTTGGAGGATGCTTTCCAAGGTGGTTTTTAGGTGTGCGTTCTATTAGAGTTTTTGCAAAAAAAAAAACGTGCGATCCCTGTTATGAACCCACTATCATGGTTCATGATACACAAAGTAAGTGTTGTACAATTGTGTGTACTATGCTACTGTTGTATATACACACTATGCAGTTGTAGCTGGTGTATTTATATGTGTCTAATTTATGGGTTGTATTGTACGTACATATTGTCAAGTTACCAAGTAGTTGTATGTATGTACATTTATTTATTATTTATTAAGGCTTTACAGCACAAGTGCTGAAGGTCTGTAGGACACCTGGTCCCACAACCTGTTTAAAGTTGTTACAGAAAGTGTGTTTGAAAAGGTGGAGAAAGGAGAAAAAATCCATGACTGGACCTTTGTGGTGTTAGATTTTAACATGCATTTGTATAAAATTTTAGTAGGAGTAAAACATGTACTGTAGGTTGAGTCTCCAATTACTGGGCATGTTTCATACATGTATATATCTCACCACCTTGTGATTATACACAAAACAAACTTTGGTTTCCTTGGATGCAAGATTTCAATTAGATTATGCCAATGAAAGTCACGTTATCAGTGAAATAACAAACAGTTATTGAGGCAGTGATAGAACAGCAGTGCTACACTCAATGACCAATTATCAAATGTTGATTTCTAGTCCATGATGAGTTTTTTGATTTCTTTGAGATTCTTGTGAAATGTCCAGCTATTAGATTACCATACGTACTCTGTAACAAAACATTTCTCAATCACAGTTTGTATTGTTCTGGAGTTATATTGTTTGTCTTAGTAGATAGTCATTTTTATGGTCTTTCCTCATGTCAAGTACTGTAGAGTTTCTAGAAATAAGAAATAATTTATGTATACCAAAACAGCTAAGTTGTGAAAAATGTGTAGCCCTCAAATTAGAGCTAGGGTGAAATAAGTTATGAAATCAAAGGTGGCAGCCAACTTTGCAGTGTTCTGAACTTGTGAATTTTACAATTGTGAATAATGACCGTATAAATTTTCTTGTTTGACTATGCTAGGAAATCCCAATAAAGCCATAGATTTGGAGGATGTGAAGTTTCACCAGTGTGTCCGCTTGTCAAGATTTGAGAATGATCGTACGATTTCTTTTATTCCACCAGATGGAGAGTTTGAATTGATGTCATACCGACTCAGTACTCACGTATGTGGTAGAATTATTGTACCCATAAAATATTGTGTTGTGTGTTTAGGTAAAGCCACTGATATGGATTGAGTCAATCATAGAACGTCATTCACACAGTAGAGTGGAATATCTGATCAAGGTTTGCTATGTAGTTTGCCTACGTGTATAGTGGAATGGAACTGAACCGCTGCATACAGTGTATGGAGCCTTAGTCCATAGTTCTTACATATGCTGCATTTGTCTCTGGTACTGTCTAACTCAATTTTTAATGGTGTTTATCTAGTATTTAGGTTCCACTGTGTGCAAGTACATGTACGTAGGAACTGTTTTATTAATAATATTTTATCTCACTTTAGGCTAAAGGACAGTTCAAGAGACGATCAACAGCCAACAATGTGGAGATAACAATTCCAGTACCGGCTGATGCGGACACTCCAAAGTTCAGGGTCAGTTGTGTATACATACATACATTTGCTGTGCATAAGTCATTAAATTTTTTGTTCATAGTTTTAAAATTTTTATAAACTACGTATGTCAGTAAGTGTGATTGTATAGCTAAATACATTTGGTACATTTCAATCTAATGTTTAGATCAACGTATTTACATTTATGCACATGTCACATACTTTGATGGTCTGTGTGAATACATCTTGCTGACTATGTAGGCTGCTACTGGTACTGTTAAATATGCACCTGAGAAGAATGCTATTATTTGGAGTATCAAGACATTTCCAGTTGAGTTATATGTAGTATATAAAACTTTCTGTTTAAGATACAGTGTATAGCATTTGTGTGTGTGCGTGTGTGCGTGTGTGTGTGTGGACATACAGTTGCTTACATATGTATACCAGTTGCTTACATATGTATACTACGTATGTGCCCTATTATGTAGGGTGGAAAAGAGTTTCCTCTTAGAGCTCATTTTGGATTACCAAGTGTGGATGCAGGTACTGCGTAAATTTGTAAATCATATGCATGCTTGCAGCCAGGAACAAAAGCACTTGCCTGGTTCTTGTGATTGGTTCTGTGTGTATGTGTGTGTTACTGAGTTACTAAAAGGATATAACTGCACAAGACTTGAGTGCCTGAGTGGTGATGGAGAGTTTGAAAATCTTTGTTTTGTTTCTATAGCCGAAACGGTATGCGTGTCATGTGCATTTGTGGTAGACGTAAAAGATTGCCGTCATTTCTTCAATAAAACTGCCTTCATACATATATGCACAAGTAACTACTGGGCTAAAATTATACTTGCTTATCCATGGTGAATATTTTAAGCCAAATCCCAACACTGTAGACTAATGCAAACGGAAGTTATGGCTGCAAATGTAAGCGCCTGTACTCTAATAGAATAATCACTGCATTATCTAATAGAGCAGTCACAGAAAGCTAACTTAGAAGGTACATACAGGACTGTAAGCTCTACTACAAATAAATAATTATACAAGTAGTGTAGTACTACAATAGCTATGTAGAATTAAAAAGGTACAGCTAACTTGGAAGGTATGTATGTATTACTAACCCGAATAATTACAAATAGTATGTAATACAATAGAGCTATGTATGTTAAAGCACTGTCGTGTGTGTTCTAAAATACAGCACGAGGGGTGTGTTGAAAGACTATACAGCATGAGATGAAGCTGAGTGCTGTGTTGGTCTCAAGACACCCCTCCAACTGCTGTATTTTCATACACAACCATAGGTGGTGCTTTACAGCCCCCCCAAAAAAACATTTAAAGCCCCCCCCCCAAAAAATACATTTCTGTTTGTAATTTAAACCCAAGTTAATTACCTACAGACTCACTTGGTGTCTTATTAACACATGCTGCATGTTTAATAAGGATGACCTGTTCTTACTAAGCACGAAAATCTAGGTCTTATTCTTGTATTTTCTGCGATCATGAACTTACAAAGCGTTTTTTGTTTTTTGATAACATCCATCTGTCATATTAAATTGTGCAACAGTATCACATGATAAAATAGCTCACCAGATGCAGAATTTAATGCTGAATCCGATGGTTATTACTGTTTCTCAATCGGACTACCAGAGAGAGACTAATACGACATTTTCGAAAGGTGTGCGTCTTCCCCATTATAGTTTTGTAACTTACGATACTTTTGGTGTTGTTTCAGGAGCAGAAATTATCGCTTGGCTTGTACAGTGTATGTTTTGTACAGTTTAAGCTGCCATTCATTGACAAATTAACTGCTGGTAGTTGTATGTTAATACTGTTAACAGCTTCTCACTAGGCATAAAGAACTCGTGGAAACCGATAAAAACACACTGGTGCATCAGTGGGCAAATGTGCATGAATGATTTTGACACGCCGGTGCATTCAGGGGCTTCAAAGGGTACTTTATGAGTTATGATGCTGTTCGAATGCAACATCGTCTCGCGACAGTGCAAGCAATTAAAAAAACTTGCTAATTAAAGGGCGTGGCACCCGTTTCACTTACAAGTATCCATCCCGTTTTGCTTGGGATGAATACTCGTGAGCAAAATGGATTCCATGCCCTTTAATTAGCAAGTTTTTTAATTGCTTGCACTCTTACGAGACAATGTTATGTTTGAGCAGTACTGTATCTTCTTTGGAGCATTCATCTTGAGTACTCTAATTATTTCAGTTTTCAGCCATTAGACTATTAGGAAGTGTCCATTACAGTCTTTCTAGTCGTAGAACAAGCGAATAGAATTAGTTTCGCTAATTTTAACAATTTAAAGTGTAGCGCACATGATCAAGTTATACATAGCTGTTTTATCAATAAATGCTTTTCATAGCTGTGTGTTTTGTGTAACTTAATTTCCATACTTTTCATAACTACAGTAGATAACTATTCTTTATTGCTACTTTATGACTAATAAAACAGTTTTTCAGCACTTTTACCTCCCAAGCATATTATGTACTGTACCATATAAACGTAAAATTATATGGTTAATTATCTGTATCAGTGAAATACACTGCTGGGTATCGGCATCAAATTAGATCAGTATTTTGTTGCATTGGTGGACCACTAATCAAAACTGCATTACCTATGCATACAGGCGAATGTATATAGTTATAATACATACAACAGAAAATTTGATCCATCATAAAAACATATTGAGTTACTGTATGTAGCTTGCTAGTACGTAGCTCTCCAAGAAATGATTGTGAGAAGATTGTGCTTAATTATAGTGCACAGCAAATCCTTTGCACATGTTTACATAAAATGCATACTGATGTGATTGCATTTGTATCTAACATATGTAGTAACAACTTTGCCAACTTAGTTGGTAGCTCTCCATTCATTTAACTGCCAATCAATTAACTGTTATTATTTTGTGTGCTATAGTATAAATAAAATACCATGCACGCTCTGCCTAGTGCCTACCACGTTATTCGAGCACATTTACAAAAAAGGGCATCGCTTCAGAAAACAGTAAAGGAAGACTCGAATCAAATATTCAAGACTCACAGTAGTGAGTCATGTGGCCAACAAAGCAGAAACGTGTGCCACAGACAATAAATGATGCGACCACTACACGTGGAGATTTTACAGGAACAAACATTTTCAAATTCGGCCTTCCTGTATATAGTTGTCAGTTATGGGTGTGCCACTCTTGAACGATTGCCACAACCACTGCGTACAAAATTTCATAAATGAATAACAATGACAAGTATTTTGGTTTTATCATCATTCACATTTTTGAATATGTGAACATGTTGTACACGTATACAGTATGTTCACCGTGTTGCATAAGTCCCCCTTATAGTCAGTCTACAAGGCTAGCAATTCAGTATAAATATAAATGGCTTACATGATGTTCCTACTGTTTACTGTATAGCTAATATATTACCTGCCCTGTATGCAGTGAAACTTTGTGTTCATATGTGAATGCAGACAGATACAGTGCTCCCTCTATTATCCGAACTCATTGGGCCCTGAGGGTGTTCAGATAATTGAAAAATTCGAATAATAGAATCCCATTCATTTATATACATAGCCCTGTTCAATTACTCTAATAGAACACACACTTTAGACAAAATGTTCTAATAGAACAGTCACCTCCATAGTGTGGGTAACTGAAAATTCGGATAATTGAGGGACCACTGTACATTTAACATATGCAGCTTGTAAACATGCATGTTTTTGGAAGCCATTTAGTTTAAGGCTACCAGGTATGCACATGCAGCAAGTTTGTGGACAACTGTGACTGGTAATTAGGACGGTATTGTTCAGTAGACCTCAGATATTAAATCTCAAGCATTAATAAAAATTGTAATGTGAATTGTTTGGATAATCGAACCCATTCCTTTAGTTAAACACCTACACTTGAAAACTCTAATGAAACAGTCATTTTCAATTTCAGATAAACGAGTGTACAGTGGGTATATACTGTACATGCATTTATTTTTGAGGCATGTAAAAATCCTGTCAATTGGGAACACTGTAGTTTTTTTTTATATTTAATTTAATGAGTTTTCTGCATATGTCTACATGTATATCTACTTACATTGTGTGTACATATATACGAATCATGTACATGTAAATTTTGTTTAATAATTTGATCAAAATTTAATTACAGAGGAAGGAGAAGGAAGGCCTCCAATTACTGTCAAATTTGAAATACCTTACTTTACAACATCTGGTATACAGGTCAGATACTTATACATATGTTTTTGTGTGTGTTTAATTTTGTGGCTAAAATTTTTGGTGTCATACAGCTATATCAAACCTTAGAAATATTATTAAACAGTGACATTGACATTGTTAGGGTGTTAGCCATCTACCTATTATGGAATGTTTCTTTTCAGCCCCTTGTGCAGTAAATCCATCTTATCCTGGTAGTTTGGTTCACACTATTGTCCATATTGGCTGTAGATTCTCACTTATCCAAACACCATTGTTAGAACTTGCAAAAGCGTTGAGGTAATTAATTTATTTCTGGTAACAAAACACATTCATTTATGAGTTTCCTAATATATATTTTTATATTTCCTTTCTATCACTTTTCACCCAGCCTTTTAAAGGAGTAGGACCTTTCTTTGTTTTAGACTGGGTGTTTATTTGGTAGTTAGTTCAGATGGGTCAGCCCCAGTATTTTGGTAGCATGAGGTGGTACTCTTATGCAGTGTATTGTTCTACCGTATAACGGGTTATTTTCGAAGGAGTTTAATTTTCAAGAACACAGCTTCTATGAAAATTTAACTCTTCATATATAAAGCTGCCTTGTGCTAGGCCGGACAAATTCTGTCTACTAACAGAAATTTCAAATCTTATTATCCCGTGTTGAAGAAATACCGAATGAATAGATATCTCATTCCGTACCTGGCCAACAATTTTATAATGCTGCAACTGGCGGCCACACCCACGGCAAATCAATCGGAAAGATTATTAGTTTCCCATCGGCAAAACCAATAGTGGAGCAATCCATATTTCTACAATAATCCCTAATCATTCTCTCCATTTCGAATGTACCCTACACGTGGTCACCGCCTTTGCTTGATTTAACGTACGCACTTACAAAATTATTTTCAGAGGCGCTACGCTTGATGGTAGAATATTCGAAAATTAAACCTTCGAAATTTATTTTAGCAGTTACTCTTCAAAAACTTCTGCTTTGAAATTAACCCGTTATACACAAGTGGAGTCAAAGGTTTGATGTATATTTCCTTGCATGGACTACTTACATGGTTATTATATATATATATATATACAGTATAGTGCATAAGTGAATGCTAAAATTGAGGATTCGAATATTAAAATATCACCTAGGCCAGAGGCACACACTAAATACTTTATAATAGGAGTCACCCTAATACAACAGCCATGTAACATTCTAATAGATCAGTTGCATGTGTATATAATAGTTATATGCTATAGCTAACCAAAATTTAAGTAGTGATCCAGGCAAGAAAAGTAGTGAAACAAGACGTATAAATGATTGTATTATAACATACAGTAGCCTAGTGTAAAACCCCTACTCTACCACTGAACAAAGCAATTGTGATAACATGCTAATGTAAGAATTTTCCAACAGAGCTACTACTTTTTATCACTTGGTTTTATTTTTAGGATACTTATTTGTTGAAATACTGCTTGTTACAGACTGTAAACATAGCAACTTTTAAGTTTTATTGCTGTAAACAGCTTCATTTCTTGTACATGTAGGGCTTCTGGCTTCATGTGTACCTGCCTGCAAACATCAGGCTGTTTCCAGGCAAATTCCAGCTACACATGTACGTAGTGGTATAAGTGCCATGGCACTAATGTTATACCGATTCCAACTTTTTAGGCTAAGTGTAGCCAATTACTATTTATTTTTTTGATAGTTAACTGATACCCAGTTGTAAGCCTCTACATGCCACACTTCTGTGTACTCCACTAATAGTAGAGCGGCTATGCAAAAAAATTGTTAATGGTTCAGTTACCACTGAGAAATTTTGACAAAACTTCCTGTAATACCCGGACATTCCAAGGAATCTCATTAGTTCGTGCTTGTTACTTAGAGCAGGAAAGGTGGCAATGGCCTGTACCTTGGCCAAAATAGGTGTAATCTCCCCCTGACCCACAACATGTCCCAAGAAAACCACTCATGCTTGGCAGAATTCACTCTTTGACAGGTTGACAGTCAATTTGGCATCTCGAAGTCTGGAGAAAAATTCCTTCAGCTGTTCGATGTGTTGATCTCATGTGTCACTATATACAACCACATCGTCGATATATGCCTCACAACCATTCAATCCTTTAACATCAGCAATAAGCGTTCTCCTATCACTTTTGCCTACTCCATTGGATCCCATACAATCTCGTAGTCCCAGATGGTGAAGTATCTTGGTGTTATTATTAACTCGAAACTTAAGTGGAATGATCATTGTCAATATGTTGTCAGTAAAGCTACCAAGTGTCTGAATCGTATACGTTGTGCTATGTTTGGTTGTACACAAGCTGCTAAAATTGGTGCCTACAAAGCTCTAGTTAGACCTCATTTAGAGTACGCTTGTGCCGTATGGTCTCCATACGCGGCTCAAGATATTAGTTTACTGGAATCTGTACAACATAGGGCTGCACGCTGGATCAAAAGTTTTTGGGATTCATCTACTAATAAATGGTCCAAATCTTCAATTATTTGTGTCAATGAACTGGGATGGCCCTCACTCAAAGCACGTCGTGACTATATATCTATTTGGACTCTGTATTCCATCTTCCATAAGAGAACAGCCATTGATTTCTCTAAATATTTTCAATTTAACACACTATCTACTAGATCTCATTCCTTAACTTTAAACCTTGTGTGTTCTACGATCAACGCATTTAGGCACTCATTCTTTGTGGCTGTGCCATTTCTATGGAACTTCTTACCTCCAACAATTTTGTCACAGCCAACTGCAGGCAGTTTTAAGCATAAGCTTAAACATTTTCTGTTTTGTAAATAGCTATATCATTTCTTATTTGTAATTTGTTTTGATTGTGTATATGTATGTATGTTCTGTGTATGTATGTATGCTCTGTATGTGTATATGTATGTATGTTCTGTGTTGGGGACGACCTAGTACAGGCTAACTAGCCTTTTGTGGAACCCTTCTTTGGAAAAATTGATAATAAATAAAAAATAAAAATCCAACTATTACACCATTGATCATCCTTTGGAATGTTGCCGGCACGTTCTTCATTCCAAAGGGCATTACACGATACTGGTACAGACCATTGGGAGTGGCAAAAGCTGACATCTCCCTGGCCCACTCAGTCAGTGGAACTTGTTAATATACAATGTACCTTGTATGCCCTATTCAGTCAATACAGTCGTCTATTCTTGGAATAGGGTAAGAATCAGCCTTTGTCACCTGGCTTGAAAATCCTCTGAAGAGCATTCTTGTCATACAATATTTTCATGGTGCTTTGAGCAGCCTGTAGGCTCTTCTGAGTAAGCTCTGTAACCTTCCTTAATCTGTGACGGACATCAATCACTCGAGTAATAACATTTTGGATGCCATCTGGGGTTAGCCAAACTTCATTCAATATTTTCAGAAGTCCACGAGTTATACTGTATGTCCGAATACTAACTCAAAAGGGCTGAAACCCAGGGTTTTTGATAAGTATTTCTATTCTGAGACACACTGGCCCAACCCAGACATCTACTGCTCCACCAGTAGTATACCACTGGACCAATCAGCTCAAGTTTGATGTGCATTAGTCACAAAGCTGAACTAATGCTGAGAAAATTAGAGCAAAAGCCATAAGTTGTGTGGGTATTTTGTGTTCATGTTGTGCCAATGGAGCGCCATATTGCCTTATCAAATGCCCTGCTGAAACCCAATGCTTCATGGACAGAGTCACGTACCTCAAACAATAACATGTGGACTCCCTCATCCCAGTTCTTGTTCTGTTCCAGACAATACATTCTCAACATATTTTTCAAAGTCTGATGGAACTTCTCCAGTGCTCCCTGTGACTGCGGATGATATGCTGTCGATTTAAACTGACAGATTCCTGACTGTTACATGACTTGTTGAAAGACCCCAGACATAAAATTAGAACCCTGGTCAGATTGTATGCTTTGTGGCAGGCCAACAAACGTGAAGAATTTTAGTAGAGCTTTCACAATATTTGGAGCCTTAATGTTTCTGAGGGGTAATGCCTCAGGGAAGCGAGTGGATAGACACATTATTGCAAGTAAATATTGGTTGCCTGCTCGAGTTTTTGGAAGAGGGCGAACACAATCAATGACAGCTTGGCTGAATGGTTCGTCAACAGCAGGGATAGGCTTTAATGGGGCTAACGGGGGTTTACGGTTAGGTTTTCCCACCTTCTGATACGTACCGCAGGACTTTAAAAAACTCTTAACATCTTTCCTAATCCCTGGCCAAAAAATGGTTCAAAATTCTTTTGTAGATCTTGTTGACCAGTAAGTGGCCTGCCAAAGTTGTTTCATGAGCTAATCTTAGTATCTCGGGAGAATACAGGGGCAGGACTGCCACTTGGTGTCCATTCATGAGAGGAAGAAACTTCCCCTGGGTCTCCATTTCTGCATTAACACATCATTCTTCAAATAGTAACAAATAGATACCTTACTAGCTTCCTCTTCACTAATGGCTTACTCCCGCAACTTCTGTAGCACCTGATCATCCTTTTACTTACTCGCCAACCCCTCTGTGGGCAATTCAGAGTTCTCCATAGCTTACAACTCATTGCTCTGGTTCATTACGAGTTGTGCTAGACTCTGCTCGTACACCGACTGGCCACACCTCTTCAGGTTTTCCAGTTGCTTCCACAGGTTGCCCATCATTCTCAGGTCTTACTTGCAGTGGTGACATCTTGGCCATAGCACGAGTGACCACACATGCTGGGAATAATCCAGGAATGTCTTCATTAACGCCAGAACAGCTAGAATTGGGAAAATCACACACACAGGGGTTAGCTTCCACCTTACCACCAGCTATATCATTTCCCAAAATAAGATCAATGCCTTGTACAGGGAGGGAAGGTCTCACACCAACGACAACGGACCCTGAAACAATCTCTGGTGACAACTGTACTTGGTGGAGGGGTACCTGTACAGTTCCCAGCTCTATCCCTCAAAGCAATATACTGTTACCGTTGGAAGACTTGCTTGAAAAGGGGAGGACGCTGTCCAAGATCAGGGTCTAGGTTGCACCTGTGTCCCGAAGAATTCTAATAGGAGATTTAACTTTCTAGCCCACAAGAGACACTGATCCTTTGGATATAAATGGTGCATACGACCTTGCTACCTCATTATCATCCACCTTTTCATCACCTTGTCCGAAACCATTAGGGGAAGGAGTCACTGTCTTGATCAATAGATCTGACTTGGGCAATTCTTCTTCTCTAAGGAGTGGCACTCTGCCATCACATGCCCCTTCTTCTTACAGTAAAAACACATGGGACCAGAAGAAAATCTGGTAGGCCTTCCAGAGCCATTGGATAACAAAGGCTCCTTGTTGGCATTAGCCTCAGTTGTCTTCCTTGTACTGTATCAAGATGTAGTGCATTACTAAATGAAGACTTAGAGTAAGCGAATAATCATCGTATCTCACTGCTGCCTGGTGTAAGGTGGTAACTTTCTGTTCCTCCAGATACGTCTTCATCTCAGTGGGCAAGCATGTCTTGAATTCTCCCAAGGGCATCAGTTCTCAGAGTCGCTTGAAGTCGCTGTCAACACCCTTAGAGGCACACCTGTCAAATAATCTTTCCTTGTCACGGGCAAACTCTACATATGTCTGGTTGTCTTCCTTCTTACTTTCCCTAAACTTTTGTCGATAGGCCTCCGGCACCAACTGGTTCATAGGAACTCAATATTGAGGCTTTCGCTGTATCGTAATCTGAGCTCTGATCTAGAGAGAGAGCCGCATAAACTTCTCGTGCCTTGCCCACCAGCACACTCTGCAACAGGAAGGTCCAGACATCCTTACAGACTAGGGGCCACCTTCTCAAAGTGCAAGAAATACTTAGAGAAAATCAATTTCTCTTTCTTGGAATGGTGGGACAAAGCAAACAAATTTACTAATGTCGAATCCACTTGGCTTGCTCACCAGCTCCTGGGATGGAAGAGCCTTAGCTTCCAACTCCTCCAATCTCATTTGCATGACCAGCTCTTTTCCCTTAATCTCAAGCTCTTTCATACGGAGTACGTTCTCCCTAACCGTCTCATTCTCCTGAAACTCTAACCTCTTAAGTTCTAGGGTAGTACTACTGGTACTTGGTTCGCCCTCATCTTCAGAAATAATTTCTTCTTGTAAGTATTCCAGGATCACACGACATAACTCCTCCTTTTTCATTGAACTAGAGCAAGCTATCTTGTAGTGACCAGCTACTTCTAGTAATTTGGCATGCTTGAGCTTCTGCAAAGCCTTTGAAGATGGCTCAGATATAAACGTGGACGACAACTGTTCAAATAACAACAAAAATCAACGAAGTAATAACTCCAATTATTGCCCGCTACTCGATGCAGTAGCTATTCACCACACAAAAGTACTCTAGGGAAAACAAAAAAGAGTACGAAGAACAACAGATCAGTGTGAAATACAAGTCACCATAACAGGTACTGTTAACTGGTACCAAGGAATTCAGGTTTAGCGGTCTGGGTTAACCCAACAACCATGATGAGAGATCAGCTGACAAGACGACAATTCACACAATGTAGAGTACAAGTTGCCGTTCTTCTCCCAGACAAGACCCCAAGTTTGTTACGTGACTTACAGCGATGGCGTGGCCGCACGATTTTCTAATTAATCCACACTAACTACATGCATGCGCAACCCATCATATAACAACCAAGGGATGATCATATCCAAAAGCTGATCAAGGGAGGTGTCCATTCAGGTCATTAGCTTGTCATGTTAAAAAGCACGGAGGGTCATGGTATATGAAGCCATATGTGTGCAAGGTATCATTTCTATTGGATTGTGCCTGTACTTTTTTAACACTGAAATATTGGCTCCATTAGAAGTATTTAAAAAACAGTTTATTTTACCACATTTTGATTGCACCTTTAAATTTGAAATACTTCCATGCAAAAACGAAGATTTTGAATGTACTTGTATGATTTCTTGACCAGCTAGAAATTTTGAAACATGCCCTAAGGCAATGAATTTGACGTGGCACCATATCTCAAATGATTTAGTATACCTTAACTCAATTTCCACAGAAATTTGGTGCTTTTATCACAAAGTAAATGATTTCATCAAAATTTGTTGCTTAGCCGCTCTACTATAAAAGTACAACTTGTAAAGCCAATACTGTACACTTACCTCAACTCAAAGTTGCTGATCAGACAAGTGGGCTAGGGCTCCAACCATCACTGTTTATAATACGGTTGGTTTTGTGGTTACCACAAACCATATTTCATTACATTTGTTTATGCCTTAGTTGTATACACATGAAGCGTTTAGCTGCATGGTTAGGTAACAGTAGCTCAATAGTGTAACTGCGTAAAATGCATACTTGGCACCAATCAAAATCTTTGTCGTGATCTCAGTAATTGTGAATTGCGCAAGTGTCCGCATTAGATGTTCCATTGTATGTACAGTGTATCCCTTGGTTTATAATTTAGACATTGAGATTTGTAGAGTTTTTATTTGTACGTACCTGCGTATATGGCTGTTTTCAGTTGCACTAATATACAGTACATACAGTACATGATACTGTGTCTCACTATTTGTATATTTACCACTAAATATTTGTACTATTGATTAGGTTCGGTATCTGAAAATTATTGAGAAGAGTGGTTATCAGGCACTACCATGGGTTAGGTACATTACGCAAAATGGAGGTATGTACATGTTAATTCATAGTTACTGTACATAAGCAAGTATGTTACTGTATTTAAGAATGTACATGTGTATTTCACCCTCTTTATTTGAATTCTGTCTTTGAGGTGTATAGTAAACCAGTAAAGCTATTTAGCTATCCTAGACAAGTCATTTACTAATGTGATCAGATAAGTGAATTTGTTATGTAAAGCTCATTCATTTATATACAGCTTCACTAACAGAATGTACAGTACTTTAAAGTTTACCATAGAATATAGAACAGTCAATTCTTTTGTTCAGTTAAAAATCTGTACTTAGTATGACAATTTTCATTACTAATAACTATATACACCATTGCCATTCTGAAAATAACTTGTATAAGAAAACTGTATACAAGACAATAGAAGTACTAAGTACCCAAGCACTCTTCCATACACACACATACAATCATTGATGAAATACTCTAATTGATTAGTCGCTCATGCAGACTTGAGGTTTAGGAGTAATATCATGTATGTATCTAGTGGCCATTTACTTATGTATTTACTATTAACTCGTATACCTGCACGTGCCATAATTAATTCCTCACAATTGTAAACAACATGTGGTGATATAACTATTCATTTTGTGAGAGTTACTTGTTCTTCTGTATTTACAGATTATCAAGTCCGTACAACATGATTCTGGATGGAATGTGCTGTTGTATTAAATTACACTTGCAATATAGCTATGTATACATGTAACTGATTGTGTTGTAATGTACTGATGGAAAATTTACTTGCATGCATTGTAAAAGAAAGCTGTGCCATTATTTATTTTTTTGTTGAAACTCCAAGATGTGATTATGGTGGCATAAAGAGTGGCTAATGATACCCATGCATGAATTTGACAGAATACACATTTACATTATACAATCACTTCATCTATTGACCATCAATTTCATTATTTGGTTTAATTTGGTCAGTTATTTTCTGCAATTTTGTGCTGTTCCAGAGGAGGTAAGCATCACATCATTAAACATAACTTCAAATAAAAGTACAGTCCATTCAACCCTGGCACTTCAGTATTGACCTTTATTATAATATGCTAATTGTTGATCCATGCATCATGACTGCCAGGGCTTTTGTTACGGCACCTGGAATTGTTATCAATTTTGAAATCCTTTTGTTGTCACATTCATGCACAATATAGCACTCGTATGGTTAGAAATACATTCCTCAGTACTGGAACTAAAAGTAATTCCATCCAGTCTGAATGTGTGCTCCAATCATCAAATAATGGGGAAAAAATGAGTGGCCCTTTTCGGCTATGTTCAGCCTTTTTTAATGTTTTTATTGTGGCACTCCCTTCCACCTCCACGTCTGTAAAGAAGTAAACTATAAAGTTATTTTGCCTAAACACTACAGAAAAGACCTAAACAGAGCCTATAAGCCTAGAGATCAGGGCAGAGCAAGCCTCCCCTCAGCAATATCTATAGCAGGTGGGGATTACAGGAGATCGAGTAATTGAACGTGAGCCCCTTAAGAATCTCACAGAGGAACAGATCAGGGAAAACCCCAAACAACTGTGGAGCCAGCCCATCACTGAAGAATATGGGGAATTCCACTTAACACTCAACAAAAGAGCCAGGTGCTTATACATCGTGGTAGCAGCTGTATGTTCACCCTTTTACAAATGAAGAAGCACCTCTGCAATCAGTCCAGTCACTACGGAAAATATGAATGACTCTTGTTACAAACATTGGAAAGCCATCATGTGAATTGATACCTTGAGTTGTCAGCGAAGAGAAATAGGACACAAAGGAGGACAAAAGTAAGTATGATGCATGTATTGTATGTCCTGCAGTATGCCAAAAGGCACCTCTGTCAGGCTGAAGCAACATCTAACAGTGAAAACCAAACCCATAGCCTTTTGAGTTACGTTTGTCTGAAGGCATTAATCAGGCAGTAGATTGAACAGTGCTCCATCAAACTAGCCACTGAGCCTGGAATGACCAGCCAGCAAAAGAAGACTTATAATTATAGCTCTGACAGTGATTAATAGTAGCAGTTCACTATCCATGATATTATTTGTTTCCCTGTAACCCCCTCCCACACACACGTACACATAATCATTATAGTATATCAATTCTGTTCAAGACATGGATGTGATTTCATTCATACAGCCACGGAATATTCTTCCTTTCTAGATTTACCATAAAATCCACTTTACTTTTGTGCAAAAAAAATTATGATAAAATTTTCATGTAAAAATTAATAGTCTTGTATGATTTAAATGAGTGACTGGTATATTAGAGTATCTTGACCTTTTGCAAAAATTTTGTGCAAAAAAAAATCATTGTACAATATAATAATGTTTGCATGCTAAAATTATTTCACAATGAAAAAAGCGAACTATGGTAGTAGCAAGAGTTAATAATGGGAGTAGTTTCTAAGTATCTCGCATAGTTACTGATATAAAGAAGGTTATTATTCTGGTAAGAAGCAATGACCATCATCATGATAATGTTTTTTGGTTAATGGTTAACCACCATGAATAGAAGAATATCCTGGTGTCTATAATGTTAACACAGTGTGTGAGTTAATAGGACTTCAATGTCGCCAATCTCTACAGTACACATTTTAACAGACTTACTAAACACCAAGTATATAACCCAAGAGCCAAATTAACTCACAATGTACAGTGTTACATGACTTAAATTCCCATTAGTATACCTGCAGGTATACTAATGGGAATTTACCTGCAACCTCTCTTGCTTCACTACTTTTTGCTATTCCCTTGTTTCACTACTTTTTATTCTTTGATCCCTATTACAAGCCACTTGTGAGTGCAAACCTCTGAGTATTAATTACTACTTTGGACTTTCAGAGCTGGTTCGTTTAAGATAATACTTTATACTAAATAATTGAAATCAGCTGTTAACAGTCTGTAGCAACTTGTAACTCCATCTTGAGCAAAGCTGCTCAGAAAGCTATCAGTTCATCACAATGAATATTTTAGTTTATATCCTTGTTTGTGTTGATTTTGTATGTCATGTTTTGGTTTATTATTTTTTTGTACTTTCCTTGCCATGTTTGTACTGTGCATCTTGCATGCATAGTCGCATGCGTCCGAGGCATTTGTAATTCTGTGCTTTAAACATCCCAATGATGGTTTTTCTCTCTTTTCCTAGTAGTGAAGAAAAGTCACCTACTTCAGTCATGAATTGTTTTCCTTATATATACTTGCACTCTCCCATTGTATATTATATCATGAGGCCACATTATATATGTGCATAATATACTTCAAATATTTAAGGAAGATCAAGGCACATGCATATGGTAGTTTGTCATGCGGCCCAAGAAAGCCAGCATGCCACACTGTAAGTATCTATAAGAACACAATGTTCACTCATTTATAGCTTCATGATCACTTACCTGAATAGAACAAATTTTTCAGTGGAGTTGTCCACCTAGTATCACTATGGTAGTCCATAATTATACTAAATTTGAAAAATTACCCCAGCCAATTCTGGGATATGTAAACTCAAGCTGAAAGTTGGCACACCTGAAGGAGCTCTAAACATGAATATAACTGCAGTAGCAATTTTTGTGCAGATCCAATGAATATTCACGGAGTTATGACAAATTGTCACCTTACAAGTTTACCAACAAAATTTGTTGACTTATATACTGCAAGAGTGGTACATTTTTAGCATAACAAAATATGGCATGCATAACTATAATACCACAGGTACGAGTACTTTGCTATATACACACTTGCCAGAGGGCCGCAGGTCCAAGGGCAAGTTATAGTTAAACCCCACCATGAGTAGGATATTGTTGTTATCAACCTGAGGCCGAGACCGAGGTGTTGATAACAGATATCCTATGAGTGCAGTTGTGGCTTCTAACCCACGCTTTGAAGCACTTAAGCTTGACTTCATAAACAATGTGACAAATTGAGGTGTTGTTGATGACATGTTATGACATGCCTTCTATCCCACACTTTGAAGCATTTTATTTCATAAAGAACTACAATGAGGGTAGTAAAGTTGTATAATATGGTTTCAAATTTTGCTGTGCTTGCAGTTATATATGATATGGCTTCATACTTCAACTGAATGTTTACATCAGCTTACCCTTCATATTAAGGATTCTGACCTACTGGGGGTTTAACTACCATATCCTCCTACTTTTGCATAGGGCTTCAGTGGTATAGAGGTGCATATATACCAGGTAAAGCACGAGTGCCCATGGTATAACTATTATTATGTGGGTTAATTGCAAGTTTAACTCTTGTTAATAAACATAGTTAATATTACAACATGTACTGGATAGAACTGTAATCTATAACCCAAGTGCATGCCTATTCACGTGATCACATATGGCAGAAAATTTAAGGAAGATGAAGTCTCGAAACTGCTGTCATGCTTCATGAGTGTATTTATATCGGGCCATGTTAATTTTGATAGTGGACACTGGGAAATAACGACCAAGTGTTGCTGAACAAAATAACAATAAAAGCATTACTCATAGTTAAAATACTAATGAAGATGTATATTACATTTCTCTAGCTATATATCACTTTTACAAAGGTATTAATTGTTACAAAGTATTTTATACCACACATAGATAAGTCAAGCCTCATTAATGAAATGTTTTTATCAACAACATCAGCTATTTCATCAATCATTTCCCTGTCACAGTGGGGCCCTCCATTGTGTGATGCATCCAGTTCTACTAGTTTTGTTTCTTTAATTAGAGTAGCAATAGCCTTTCCAAATGAATTGTGAGAAATGGATAGTACAGTAGTTTTGCAGTGTTTCACCATGTGGATGACCAAATGAACACATTTTGAGGTAAGACTATTATTACTAAGATTAATGGAATTGATGTGCACTCCAGTTGCTGTATTCAAGGTTCTATACACTAGTTTACACCCAGCGTTTGCAATTAAACAATTTTTCATATTCAGTACTTTAATTTGTGTAGTTGACATAGTTAATGCCTTAGTTAAAAGAGCTAAATCCTCAGGAAATCCACTCAAGTGATCATGTAATTGATATGAAAAAAGCTGCTGTCTAGCATTTTTTAATATGTCCTCCTGAGACTTTGCTAGTAAATTGTGATTATCATGCTTAAAGACTTTCAAGGTATTATTTACTATATTAATCAAGTTTGCAACGTTATATAAACGTTGACTGCAAGAAAACTTTGATATATCAATTTCTTCCAACACAATGTTTGTAGTTAAAGCAACTGCAAGTTTATTCAACACCTTGTTTTTAATTTTCACATCATCTCGCAAAGAAAGTTTCTTTATGTAAATATTGTCTTTAACTGCTTTAAAACATTTGATGGCAGTTGTTGCATCTATCTTATTATGAGACACATCCAGCTCAACTAATCTTGTGTTGCTGATAAATGATACTACACCATCTTTTAACGAATTTTGAGAAATGTCCAGATTCTTCAAAGTGTAATTTACAGTAAGAGCCATCACGAGGCTTCCTGCAAAATTGATATCATTGTTACTAATATTCAAAGTTTTTATGGATGCGTTAAGCTTAAGTGCCTCTGATAGCTTTTCAAGATCCTTTGAATGTAAACTATTGTGTGTTAAATCCAGTTCTGTAAGAAATGTGTTGGTAACCAGCACAGCAGCATCCATCCCAAGAGAATTATAAGCAATATTTAAGCTTTTTAAATGACAAATGCCACCTTTCAAGTGTTCTCCAAGATGATCTATATGGTTACTGGACACATCTAGTTGTTTTAATGTAGTTTGCTTGATTAAAATAGCTGCAGAATACTGAAAAGAGTTTTTGGAAACACACAGTTGTAATGTGCCACAATTTTTCACTAAACCAACAATTAAGTCAACACAATTTGATGTTAAGCAACAATTTTGGAGGTCAATGGCCCGAATAAACGTAAAATGGGAACGATTCAGCGTATTAAGCATTATTTCGCATCCAACATCTTTAATTACACTGCATCCAAGGTCAAGCTTTGCCAGTTGAACACCAAGCAACATTTTACTTAAAACAGCAGTATCTTCTAGTAAAATTCCCTTAAAACTGATACACGTCCCATTTATGGAAAACTTTTCAAGTTTATTTGTTTTGCTTTCCAGCACGTTGTCATCCTTTAGGAGATTCTTACCATTATAGTTGAAGTTACTTAATGTACCACCAACAGCACTGACCATTGCTGCTATATTACACATTTTCTCTCGATTGACACTACATTCAGATATGTCAACTTCTGTTAATGTTGTGTTAGTAGCTAGTAGCACTGCAAGTTCATCTGCAGCTGCACTGCTAATTGCACTTCCCTGTAAAGAAAACCTTTTAAGATAAGAGTTACTTTTGATCAACCTAAAACAAGCAACAGCACATGTTGGTCCTATATTATTATGTGACACATCCAACTCAGTTATCTTGGTGTTCCTAGTTAACGCTGCTGCTCCATCTAGTAAAAAATTGCGTGATATATTGAGCTGTCTCAAAGTCACATGAGTAGCAAGTGCATCAGCCAATACAATTGCTCCTCTACTAGGAATAAAATTGTTACTGATATTTAAGTTTTTAATGGTTTTATTTTGTTTTAACACATTAGCAAGCTGACTAGTACCATCTAAACCCAACTTGTTGTTTGACAAATTTATTTCTACAAGAGAAGCGTTGCTAATCAGTAAAGCTGCACCAATTCCAAGAGTATTATGAGAGACATTTAGAATTTGTAAATTATGGGTATTCGTTAAATGGTCTGCAAAAGTGCTGCCTAGGTTGTTACATGACAAGTCCATTTCCAAAACTGTAGTGTTATTGATTAAAGCAGCAGCTGCTGCACTCTCAAGGAAATTACAGCTAATACAGAGTTTGGTTGTGCTACAAAGTTTTATAATCCCAATAACTGAGTCAATACAAGATGATGTAAGGCAGTTATCAGTTAGATCTATACACTCTATACATGGTTTAACTTCCTCACAGAATGTATTACGGAGAACAACACATCCAGCGTCTGTTTTAAAACATCCACATAATTCAAGCACTGGACATTTCTCACTGGTGAATTTTTGTACTAACATTTTACCTAATTCAACAATGTCAGAAGGCAAAAAGAGCTGGTAGTTGAGATAAACTGCCCTACTTTCCAATAAAGGAGGGTGAAGTATAGAATGAGTATCTAATAAATTGTAGGAGTTATACACAAATGCTTCTACTGAAGGATTAAATGCAGATATTACAACTGCAAATCTGTAAGCATCACACTGACGTACTTTGCATCCATTTATGTCAAGTATGTTTAGAGTCTTAGCCTTTGCTAAAGAATCCGCTATTTCACCAAACTCTCCTTCACTAATGAAGCTAATATCTTCTGCTATAACAAGCTTCTTTAAGGTAGTATGCTTAATTGTCTTGAATAGATTAACAGCATCTGTTGAATCCATGTCATTATTGGATAGATCTAGGCACAACAAACCAGCACTTGCAACCAGAGCAACTGCGCTACCTTTAAAATTGTTATTGGCAACGTTTAAGTTTTTAATGGTGGAATTAAGTACTAAAGCATTTGCCACATTTTTAACAGAAATATAGTTATCACTCAAATTTAAGATTTCCAAATGCACATTACCCTGAATAGCTTCTGCAAGCTGAAGGCCTGGAAAAGGTTCAGAAAGCTGAAGGTTTTCTCCTAAATTGTTGTGTGACACATCAAGCTCTTTTAATATGGTTTTTTTGATCAGTGTATCAGCAGCAGCTGCTAGTAAATTATGGGAAAAAAGCAGTTTGGTAGTATTGAAGTGTTGTACTAAGCTGATCAGTGAGTCAGCACACGATGACGTCAAATGGTTGTAACTGAGATCAATTGAATCAACATATATCACATGATTACTATCTGCTAGCTTTATGGCATTGTAAAAACACTGAACTTCAGTATCACCAATATTAGCATGATGTAAACTTAGCTGCCTCCAGTATGTTTTGTTGCACTTAGCTATTACATACCCAAGAATGTGCAAATTATTTGGTGTCAAAGCAATGTGGCTAAAATCAATGATATCATCATCAAAAAGTTCACCTATCTTGCTGCATAACATTTCATTATTGGCTTCTTGAGCAACCTGAAACAAATGAAAACACTTCACTTTATCTAAAAGTAATTGCTTTGATATGTTTTCAGTTCTACTAATCCAACTATACAGAAGTGATCGATTACCAGACAGAAAATGCTTAAATGCTATCACCTTTCCTTCAGTCAACCCAACATACATGATCCACATGTTGAAGTATTTTCCAATCCAAAATGTTTCTCGCAATATTGTACCTTGTTGAAATGCATTTAGATTAGCAACATGAAATGCAGCTAAAAATTCTTGTACTGAGTAATGAAGGAAATTTAATGACGTTTCCTGCTTTATCTGACTAAAACTGAAGGATTGAACTGCTTGTAACAAACCAAAACCATTCAATGCGCCAGGGATCTTATCAAAGTTTGGGCAGATATTGTGAATGTCAGAATACTGAAACACAATTTTATTGTCTACTAAGCATTTGTGTGCTAACAATGATAATTTATAAATTACTGAAGCATACTGCTTAGGTAAGTGCTTTAAGCCATTAATATCCTCAACAGGCACCCCTTCTCTCTTCAAGTGACGAAATACAGTCAAAAGCACAAACTTTTCATGCAATTCTGTTTGACTTTCTGGAGGCTGTTGTTTCTCTTTGAAAAGGCATAATAAAATGGTCATGTTAAGAGGAATATAGCAAAGACTGTCAATATTGGGATGACTATTTAAATATGATTTTAGCTGTTCAATTTGATCAGGTGATTCCTGCAATGCATTCTGAATGTAATCATTTCTGTCAGCAGTAGTAAAACCTAATATTTCAACTCTGCAGCTGACCTTGCTATGCAAGCCTGCTGACGCAATAGGACGGGAGGTTATCACTTTAGTACATTTTGGCAAGACCTTATGATTAATAATGTTACAAATAAAAGAATTCTCCTTGAGTGCATCAGGCAGTTCATCATATCCATCAAAAATCACAGCTATCCTCTCACCCCCACTTTTGACAAGTGATGAAGCACAAGAGTTGCACATTTCTAAGGAAGACTCATCATGTTTATAAAAGTACAAAAGCATTTCTTTAACATTTTGCATTCTCTGGACTGCAGGATCTCGGAGTTTCAAATGGAAAACAAGCACTGTATTTTGTAGCAGTTTACCAATAGCCCACTGGTAAGCTATTTCTATTGATAAAACTGTTTTCCCTATACCCGGCGCACCTTCAATAAGCATTGTGTGCGAGGTAGTCACTCCTACCTTGGTATTTTCCATTGTTACAAATATGTCCCTGAGTTCTTTGGTAGTGATAGATCTTTCTCTAGACTTAGCAGATTGTGCAGTGATGAGTTCATTTTCTCTAACGAGATGATCAATTTTACCAGCTCTGCTTGCCTTAGCTATTGCAATCTTTTCTCTTCTGGTAGGCTCACCTTTGTAGTGTATTAAGGCTAAGGTCACATACTGTTTTGGCTGAAATGGTGGCCAGTCATGTTGAGGGTCAGCAAATCTGAAGTTCTTGTATAGTTCACGGAACATCTCTTGCACATGAAATTCATAACCTGGAATATTGTGGATACAATGTTTGCTTAAATGTACATACATATATGTATGCAAATGTAACACTTTCAATACAGCAACGGATCTTATCTACACTTGAAGCCATAAAAGTACACAATCATGTTTTAATTTCTACTTGTCACAACAGTAAAGGTATTAACTGCTGTAAACAAACTATACAATCAATATTGCATTGAGGCAGTTTCAGAGTCCTATAATGCTCCAGTGCTTTCACAAGAGTTCATATAGCAGTTCATCATTAGTTAATAGGTCAGTTAACAATCAGAGCAGGAGATATTTAATAGTTATACCACAACTGCAAGGGATTTTGCGGATGTATACACCTGAAGCATGAGGGTCACAGGCCCGAGGGCTAATGGTGTATATAGCATAAGTCACCATTTATCGAATAATCGCTTATAATTTCTCACCACCACAACAACACACAGACTTCCGGTTTGGACTATTCAACAGAGCAGCCTTTGGTCTCTCTGGACACCAAGTTGTAAGTAAATCACACCAACACATTGTGAGTTTTGCGTGAAACAGTAGAGCCTATCATTTACCACTCCTCAAACACCGGTACGTACGTATTATCGGACAGCCGTACTTCACTCAATGACCAACTTTCGAATAGTTCGCACATTCCAATGAATAACATACTAGGGAATTACCCTGTCACTTTGAGGTTTCTATGTGATATCCAACTGCTGGATAAAGATCTGTGACAGAAATTTTACGGAGATTGAATATGCCGTTCACGAGTTATTCAAGTTACACTGAAACCATGGTTGTTATAGGTGCTACCATTTTGCTCATAACGTGAGGCCTACTGGTTCGATTTACTTAAAACTTGGTATTCAGGGAGAACAAAGACTCCTCTATTGAATGGTCCAAACTGAAAGTACGTGCATTCACTGCATTGTTGTGGCGAGAAGCTATAGGTGTTTGCTAAAATAATTGTAATTTTGCTCGCTTCGTGACACCACATATCCACTAGAGCCTCTGGAGCCCTTTACCAATAGAAACCACTGAAGAAAACTGTTGTAAATGTTGTATTGGTGGTCCATACAGCTCAAAACGTCTTTAGTTAGCGTTTACTGGTTTTGGTATGGTGAGTAGCTCACCTAGTGTGTTAAGTTCGATAATACGTGCCAATCGATAATAGGCGACTTATGCTATCAGCAAAATCTGACACAGTCGTGGTATAAGTAATATTTATATATATATATATCACTCTAGGCACACTGATAGGTGAAAGGACTACAGAGCACTCATCCTGTCCCTTTTATACATCACCTCATGATCGATAGTGGTTTTAATAGCATGGGCTAAAAGCCGTTAGAATGTTATTCGTATGTCATTATGCTTTACACACAGTGCCAGAATAAATGTGATTGTGGGATCCAATTTTTTACTTTTAGCATTTTGTACCTACTAACTTCACTGTGGGATAGTAAGTAAGTTAATGTTTAGTTAGGACTATAAGTTGTCCTCTTTGTGTTGTTCCATGGTCTGCTATAGGTGTGCCTAGAGTGATATATATATATATATATATATATATATTACTTATACCACGACTGTGTCAGATTTTGCTGATAGCATAAGTCGCCTATTATCGATTGGCACATATTATCGAACTTAACACACTAGGTGAGCTACTCACCATACCAAAACCAATAAACGCTAACTAAAGACGTTTGAAATATACTCATTTACGCATTTCCCAAATGATTATTTTACTGATAATTCATCATTTAGTAACTGTCAACTAATCAAAACTTAGCAACTACACTAAACCTAGCCTAACCTGTAAACCCGAACCCATAATTAAACACTCCATGTCACTCAATATAACGAGTCAATGCATATTGTATCTTTGAACTGGTTGGGCATCAGAGCAATGAGTAAACCACGTTCCCATGATATATTTCCCAGGAACTATGTGAATTCAACCCCAAGCGGCACCTTTGAATGCCCGCGCTAAAGTGGTGTACACATTCAAAGGCACCATTTGGGACTTTAGTGTGGGCATTCAAAGGCACCACTTGGGGTTTAACTTGCATATCACCCGGGTACTTTAGCATGGGCATTCAAAGGCACTGCTTGGGTTTTAATTCGCATATTCCCCAGGCATGGTTTGCTCATGGCTTTGATTCCCAACCAGTTCAGAGATACAGTACGTTTTGACTGAGCAACACAGAGCGTTTAATTGTGGGTTTGGGCTTACATGTTAGAGTGTAGTTGCTAAGTTTCAAGTCAAGTTACTAAACAACGAATGATCAGTGAATTGTTTGGGCAATGCGTGGATGCGTGTTTCTACCCACCATATGTCAGCCATTGAGCAGATCACAGAACAACACAAAGAAGACAAATAGATTTAAATGCCTTATAGTCCTAATTACTTAACTTAACATATTTACAACTTCACACACATGTGGCTTTTTCTGCATGGTACCACATGTTGTTATGCATGGGTAAAGCAAATTCTACACGTGGCTGAAGCTGAAGGTACGTGTGGGTACACAATAAACCATGCGTGGTTGCACAAAAAGCCACGCTACAGAGAATGTCACAGCCATGCATGGGATATTCCTCCACGCATGCATATGTGAGTAATTGTTAAGCTTGTGACGTATTACAGTCTAGAGAAGAACAATACTAGCTACTTATGCATGTATGGTTAAACTAGTTTAAATGCATTTTTTTCAATGCAGGTCTGCTCACTAGTCTGGACCAGCAGCAACGCCTTGTAATAAAGTTCTGTATTATAATACTATGCTACATTAGTGCCTTGTCCTGCTCACACTTATGTAGCTACTAAGGTAGATGCCATTTCGCTCGTGGTTCGCTCATGGTAAAGGTCAAAGGTCACGTACCGTGAGTAACTACTGTACATACAGTAATTAGCTATTAGGCTGTACCAACAACTTTTGAACACTTACCGTAAAGTGGGTTATTTTCGAAGCAGAAAATTTTGCACAAGAACCAAAATCTGAATTTCAAAGGATTTAAATCTTGAAGAATGCATATGGACCTTATCCGCAATGACGTCACAGACATAAAATGGTGGCAATAGTTGTGAGACTTTCATAAAATTTGTATGGACGGCTGTGAGAAGAAAAATTTTAAACGATCATATCTCAGCCAAGAAAGAAGATATTGAGTCAGGTATGGCTAAAAGACATTACAATAAAATACGTAGAAGTGATTTTCGGGTGGTTTTCAAACTAACGCTAGACTGTTATTCATTTATAACCATACCTGCAGGTTAGAGTTCGATATCTTTTATCTTGGCTGAGATATCATCGTTTAAAAATTTTCCTCCCATACAAATTTTACGAAAGTCCCACAACTAGAGATAATTCAAAGGAAGGCTGCTAGGTTTGTGTTCAATGATTATTCTCGACATTCTAGTGTTACAGCAATGTTAAATGAACTTGATTGGAAATCATTAGAAAAGTGAAGAGATGAGTTATGTTTCACAAAATCATTAATCAGTATGTAGATATCCCTTATGATCATATCCTTGATAAAGTCCCAAGCACCACCCGTAGTAGTAGCAGGAAATACCTACATTTACCCTCAAGAATTGATTCCTACATGCAATCATTCTTCCCTAGAGCAATTAGACTATGGAATCACCTACCTGATCACCTCGTGGAAACTGATAATGTTGATACTTTCAAATCTTTACTATTATAGTTACATGTAATTAAGTTCATTAACGTTTAGTTTGTTAACTAATCATGTACATTATATTCGTGATTGAGGTTTGTACATTATACAATAATAATAATAACTATTGCAGCCATTTTTACGAGTCAGACGTCATTGCGGATAAGTGAAGTCCGGGTGGATTCCAAATAAACGGAAATTCGTGTCACAAAATTAATTATGAAGATACGTGAAAGTTTGCCTTACTGATCATCCCTGTGCACTGGAGAGAAGACTGAGGGAATCTTGAGTGGAGTAAATTCACTGGTTCAATTGCGCTCAAGTTGTAGCTAGCCAGCTTTCTACCATAGAACGGTATCAATTCCCATTCAGAATCACCTGGAAGTTGGATTGTTACTTTCACTTGTGGGAATTTATTTTCGAGAACAACCAGATGTGGGAATTTATTCCCGAATAGAAGTCGAATATCAGAAAATAAAAACCCTTCAAAAATTACCAGCTATACGGTATCAGCAACATCGATGCCTCAACATTACGACTGCAAGGTGCTGTACCAGATTAAGGTAATGTAGCTCAAATGAAATAATTATTTTTTAGGATGTGGTCAGACAGCAGTTGGATTGTGCTTAATCCGTTAGTAATAGTCCAGAAATATGTAACAAAAAGACAGCTGCAGCTTGATGAAGTCTCTTCCACGGTATGACAAGAAAGTTCATATCGACGAAGGAAAAGAATGACGAAGTGCAGTTGTCAACCTAAAAATTGTATCATAAGGTAAGGTGTACACAATACCTATACTTGTAACGGTTGTATCAGCTGGACAGGTTTTGACTTAGTATCGAGAAAGCTCTAGTCTAACAGACTCAAATGTCTTAGTTAGTTAGTACCACCAAGCGTGGCATACTACACAGGTGTGGCATATTGTCACGTGCGTGTGCACGCAAAATTCCTCCGTGGCACACGCGATGTTGCTGCATGGCAAACACAACATGCTCTGTGTGGCGCATGCTGCATGGTGGCGTGTCACATGTGAAGCCACACGCGGAAATGTGAAGTTATAAGTGGACTGTACTTACTGTCCCAATAGCAAAGTTAGTAGGCTAAATGTGGTACAAACTACTAAAACTAAAAAACTGGATCCCACAATTGCTATTCTTCTGGTGCTTTGTGTAAAGCATAACGACGTAGAACAACGTTCTAACGGTTATTAGTCCACGCTATTAAAACCACTATCGATCATGAGATATTGATGTAAAAAGAAACAGGGTGTGTGCTCTGTAGTTCTTTGACCTATCAGGTGAGAATATATGTCACTTATACAGGGTGTGTTGGGTTTTGCTGATATGTACACCCTTAGCCCTTGGGCCTGCAGTCCTCGTGCTTTCGGATGCATATATCAGCAAAACCCCTTGCAGCCGTGGTATAACTACTACATACATAAACTGGAGCCAAATAATTGTAAATACATGCTTCAAAAAGGGATTCCATAGATAATAATAATTACACCTACAGATCAGTTACTGTATACAGGTATAGTATGATGGCAAATAATAACTCTTCAGCAGTATTTCACTGTTGGATCTTACCATTAAGACCATGCATTACAGAGGGATTTAAGCCTTCAAATGAAAGTATAAATGCATGCAACATGATCATGATAGGAACATCAGTGCTACTATAATCATTTCTAGAAGAACATAATACACATAAAGGTGTAGATTAGCAGATTTAGGTGCTGGACGGTATACGGGATATACCAGGATACCGCGGTATTGTCATCAAACCAGTTCAAATTAAGGTATTCACTTTCAAATATAAAAGTTGTGTAATCAAAGGTGGCAGTCAAGAAATAGCTGCAACAATGTTAATGCTAATAATGGCTGTGTGCATTGTTAAAATTTTAATCATTGCAGCCATCCACCACCTTTGATTTCCCAACTTTTTTCATCCAGATTTTTAAGGCCGCACCATTTTTCACAGCTTGGCTCTTTTTGTGTGGATTATATATACATACCTAAAACATTTGATTATGGATCGGCAGCTGGTTCGTTCTGGCTAAGTTTGGTTATGATGAATAGACAAATTCTAGAAAATTTTGACTTCGCACATGTTTAATGATTTAATCAGTGTTATTGCATCATTTATGAACAATTATTAAAGGTTTAGATGGGTAAGCTTGCACTTCTCAAATGTCTGAGGTATTCCCATTGTACTTAACAGGCCTGAGCATGTCACAAGTCTCTGGTATAGAAGTATGGGTCTTTTTCAAGGGAAATTTTTATCAGTTTTCATGGATTGGCAGCTATCCATCAAAGTTTTATAATTCAAACTTAGTTAATTGGCAAACAGACTGCTGGAATTTGTCCTGGATAAAGCAATATAGTGTGAGTACACTACCCAGAACCGTGTAGAAGGGTACACTCAAAAGGCAAGTTAAACCAGTTTTAGTGTCTAGTTTCGTGAGTGTTGCTTAGTCACCACAGTTTGTCTGCCAACACTTGCCCTTCCCAATATGTGACTGGGCCTGCAAAAACAGGGCATGTGGGCACAAACTACACCCCGTCATTCTACAGGTCATGTCTCAGGACTGAAACAGAATATACTGTATGAATTCTGTAACTTGCATCAAAAAGCCAATTAAATAGTTACTAAGAGCTGAAAATTGCATTGCTATAGCATAATGGTACAAATAGGTATGAGTGATTGACGTTTGTAAAAGTAGGCAAAAATCATGCGCCCACATGCCCTATTGTCGCAGGCTCAGTCACATATATACTTTGTAAAAAATTGATCAAATGACATGAACATTTTGGGACCAGAAATAAAGAGGTTGCACCTATAGTTAGGTTTTTCCACCTCCACTCCTGGACAAACTGGGAGTGGTATAGTACAGGGTCCCCATGCCCTATTTTAAAAGTTTTGTTAAAGTGAAAAATCTAGTTCTTTATTTCAACTTTGGATTTCCCAAAGCCTTTAGACTTAGTGCACGAGTGTAACAATGGTATGATGAAAGTTAGAGTTCAAAAATAAAATCTCTGGGACCCTGTACACCTACCAAAACAACCATCATCTGTTGACGGAGGTTGTATACTTTAATTGAGATATTTAAGAGAGCCATACTAACCACCTAAAAATTCAAGACTTGATCAAATGGCCTTGTTTAAGTATGTATTAAATGCATAAAAGATCCGAAAGAAGCAAACATCCCCCCTTCAAAATTTTGAATGGCTACGATCCACAAAATCTGAATAACCTGTTCTACAGTACTTCAAATCATCGTCAGGTCTCTGATGCTGGAGTTTTGATTTTGGGCTTTCCAACATTTGTGATTCCAATTATGAGTGGTATTATGTAGTTGCCTTGTGATGTAACAACACTGACACTATTCTGTTATGAAACATAATTACTCATGGTCTTGCTACAATAGATTTTTCAAGTACTGACCTGTTGTTATTATATCAGTAGTGACAAGACTTCTCATTGTACTGGCTAACTCTCTTGTGGCTTGTGTACCATGTTCTTCCATTATACTCAACATAGTACAAAAGCTCTTCACATTACCAGCTTGTAAGGGACCAGAAATATATTGTAGCAACTTTTCTATTTTATCCATTGTCCTTGGTTTAGCCTTTATCTCTTCGATATCATCCACTTGAATAATGTTTTCTTGTACAAAATGTGGTAACAGGTTGTCAATGTCCACCATGGTGTTACACAGCTGGGAATAGTGGTCTCTGAATGTTTCTTTCACTTTAAGAGTGTCAGCCATTGTTGCTACACAAATAACAAGCTCTATACTATATACATACAGTAATTATTTACACACATACTATACAAATAGTATTGCTGTGTAATAGTTTTATCATAAGTACGATACAAGTGATGTTGGAGAACAAATGTGCACTATTCATACCTAATATGTAGTGATATACTGATAAAAGCTGATACTTGAATCTGGAATCCTCTAAGCATTCAACCTATACTTAAACATTGACTTCTCGCTAGCAAAGGATTTTGCATATAGTCTCTGCCTCAATTCCCAGACTAGGGTCTGGTGAAACTGTACATGTGTACAAAATTTTGGTGCTATTCAAATTTTGATGGCTTCAATCAGATGGCTCCATTTCAAGTTGATAATGTAATGGATAAATTCGCAGTCATTTTCAGTGGCTTTGCTCCTTGCAATTGTAGTGAAAATGAGAATGTAGCAAAACTCACAATTCCTGTTGGTGCTGTGTGAAAGTTACATCATAATGATGTCGATTCAACCAGATCTGTCTAGAATGGCAGTTGTTTGTACAATACTAGGGTAAACCCAAAAGGTCACACAATACATCATTTAGGTATTAACATTTTTGTACACAGTTTCACCAGACCTTATTCTTGGAATTAGGGTGGATGGCAGCAGACCAAAAGGTACATAAAATGGTTCAAGATAAATTTTAACTCATGATTGTACTAGCTTTATGCAAACAAGTTTCAATCAAACTTCTAATGGAGATATTAATTTATACTCCTGAGCTAAAAAAGAAACCACACAAGTGATCTGGATACAATACTACTTACATGGTGAATATCACTACTGGGATTTGTCTATGCCTATAGGTAATTTACAACCAGTAACCACTTAATAGGCAATATTGTACATACTATATTACCATCTCTGTTTTTCTTTCCTTCAAGGGCATAGCTGGGGGGGTTCCAAGGGCGGGTTCCTGGAGGGCTGAAGCATCCCCGCTCCAAAAGTTATCTATATGTGCTAGCTAGAAAGATGCTGTAGTAGAAGCTACAGTACAGGTGCAGTTGCATCCAAAGCATACGTGGGCAATGAAATCATGGAAAAAGAATCAATAACATGAGATCAAAGAGGCAAAACTGCTACTAAACATTACAATACTGTAACAGAACAGTCAGCTACTCTAATAGAACATCCATCATCAAAATATAAAGAACAAAGACAATCCCCTCGAACTTTTAACTCAAACCATACTGCAGCATTTAGCTATGCTGTTCCCTTTATATGAAAGCTAGTTATTGATTTCACTTAGCTAGTTAAAGTGGTTTACAATGCTTATTCAATAACGTTCAGTCAATATTATTGCCAAATTCAATATCAGAAAGTTAAATTTGCATGTGAGGGCATTCCCACCTAGATAAAGCATGCTCCTCATGCTGAGTGTGTTTCTCACACTGCACTACTAGTTGTATCAACCAGTTTCCACAGTTTTTATCCCCCACTATAAAGGCCCCTACAGTAGCTTAGCACCCCTCTTGGGAAATCCTAGATCTTCCCTTGGGGTTCAGATGAACCCCCCTTTTCAAATGCAAAATTTAAAATCACAACCCTGGAACTCTCCAGTAGCTGCTTTCACACTGGCACGACCCTTGAGGGTCACATCGCACTACAGGGTGCAGAGAGGGTGTAATGCTGAATCATCAATGAATCGAATGTTGCATCACATGATCAATTGCACATGTGATACATGGTAGGGATGCCAAAAGACTGATGTGAAATTAGTTATGACTATATACAGTAGTTACAAAACAACAGGTACAACGAACTTGTGTGGTCAAGTTTTTAATGTGTCAGGTTAGCACTAACTGTTGAATAGTTGATGTATGTTTATGTTATGTGTTTATGTTATGTTAGCACTGAAAATCACCAATAGTGGCTATTAATAACTATATCATACAGCATGGTAGTACTGTATATTAGGGATCACGGAGGTTTGGGTCTTTCTGGCCAAAACAAAATCACCCACAAAACAGCTTCACGATACCATCCTGGCGTCTTGGTAGTATTGGTTAGGTGTAATCCAAGCCCAAAAGTGCCTTCAGTATGACCCTAAATACTTCCAATAGATAGTTACAAATTTTTAATTTCTTCAATGGAATTTTCTACTGATTAACTACCTGACGGTAACTTGATAACGGCTAATGTTATGGGATTGATCATTTCACTGTTTAATGCCACTTCATCCGGAGACGTGCCTTTTGGCATACCGCAGTACGTACAATGCACGCATCATGAACTTATCTTTATCCTCCTTTGTTCTTTTTACTGACTGCCCAAGGTGTCAATTCAGAGTAGTGCGATGCATGGTTTCTCTACATTTGTAAATGGGAATTGTCTGTATTTTCTGTGGTCATTGGATTGATTGCAGAGATGCTTCTGATACTGTTCTTCATTTGTAACGCTGTGTAACGGGCTGAAAATAGGTGAACTTGAAGCGTAATTGCCACTTCACTTTCAAGTCAGTAATTGATAGTTGGGTGTGCAAATTATCCGTATTTTTCGTGGTAACTGGATTGATTGCAGAAGCGCTTCTCCTACTGTTCTTCATGTGTAATGGGCTGAACATAGATGAAAGTGAAGCATAATGACCACTTAACTTTTTGAGTCAGTAACTGATAGTTGGGGTGCCCATTCAGACGAAAACATTAACTTTGGTGCTATCCTTTTTTTTTTGATGCGGTATGCGTAGGTTCACCATCATACTAATGTTACACAAAAAGTTAACAAACAAGCATAAGGACAAATTAAGAATTTTAAGTTCAATTAGGGATCATACTGTAGAAAAAAAGTAGAAAAATAAGGGAGGTCACCCACACCTGCAGATATACTAGTAAACAACTGGTAGATGTTCACTAGTATAACTGCAGGTGTAGGCGATCTCCTTTGTTTCCCTACTTTTTTCTATGATCCCTAATCAAACTTAAAATTCCTAATTTTTCCTTATGCTTGCTATATTTCATGTTCAGACTCAGACAGATAATTAGCCGAATGGTTGTCATAACTGAGTTCGTGAATGGACAGCAATGAAAATAACTGATCCAATGCAGGCTGTTAAAAAGGCGAGATCAAGAACATTTACTGCTCATAAAGCCTGTAATCAAAGGTATGATATTAAAATTTGGCCAAGAAGGATTTATACTATAGTAGACATGAACTACTGGTTGCACTATTATAGAAGCTAAACCTTTCATATCTACAGAATAATACGTATGTCCTCTTATAAAAACACTAGCACACACAATGAAATCTCATAAATTTGGTCATTACAAGACTTCTGAACCACTGGTAATAATGGCAAAGAGAACTTAGAAATTTGTCATGTTCAAGGATGGATAAAAATTTGTGTAAAAAACATTTTACTGAAATCTCTGCAGTTAAATGTTATCCATACACAAAAAAAAACATGCCAAACTGTGAAAAATAATGCAGCCTTAAAAAGCCTGGGCAGAAATTTGTGCGAGAGTTCTATTGCAAAGAATTTATTTAATTTAAAAATCTCGGATACTGAAATACCTATTTGGATACATCAAGGCTATAGACCTGATGTCACAGTAGTTACATAATCACATCTGTGGGGTAGAAAATGTATGCATGCATGCTATTGGAACATGAATTACTTTGCCTCAAAGTTTGTTGAAAAATTTGATCACATTACCTGGAGCAAGGAAGAGAGTACTTTAAGTAGTACAGGTTATAGTTGTAACATGGGCATGAGAGCTTTTCCTTATACGTATGTATGCCCGAGGGCCACAGGTCCAAGGGCAGAGGGCATACATATCAGGCAAAGCCCGAATGCCCCTTGTTACAGCTAATATGTAAGGCAGATAACCTGTACAAGGTGATCAATCGCCCAAGCCAATACGAGTGCAGCTACTGGATGCATACCTCAAATTTTTGAATATGTGTCAGCAGTTAGTACGTTCTGGTTATGTTCGGTTATGATGTTCGGTTATGAGAAACGAAGATATCATGGAGAATTTCAGTTACGTGAGTTCAATGTTTTAATCAGTGCTATTGAATCGTTTATGGGAAAAGTACAGAGTTTACTAAAGAGAAATCACTGGACACAGGTGAGGTCCCCTACAACTGGAGAGTGGCTCAATAGTGATGTACAACAACTCCAAGAAGACTTGCAATCCTTACAATTATGGGAAAGTACCTGGCGACAGTGGTCCCTCGATTATCCAGCCATCAATTAACCGAACATTCGGTTATCCGAACTGGGAGATTGACTGTTCTATTAGAGCATTTTGTCGAGGGTGTGTGTTCTATTAGAGTATTTGAACGGAGTTCTGTATATAAATGAATGGGCTTCTATTATCCAAACTTTTCGATTATCTGAACACACCCAGGGCCCAGCTAGTTCGGATAATCGAGGGACCACTGTACTTAAATTTAGCATACCTAAATGTCATGTCTTAAAAGTCACTAGAGCCACCAAACACAAGATAATATCTGACTATTACCTGCACTACACTCCATTACAAATAGTTGAGAATTGTATGTACCTGGGCGTTACTATACAATCAGATCTAAATTGGTTTAAACCTATACACAATATTACAGTTAAAGCCAGCCATACCTTGTCCTTCCTAAGAATAAATCTTAAATTACATAATCAACAACTTAAAGAAACTGCCTATTTTTCCTTAGTCCAACCACAATTAGAATATGCAAGCATCATTTGGTCGCCATGGCAAAGAAGAGACATAGAGAAGTTAGAGAAGATTAATCGAAGAGCTGCAAGGTTTATTACAAACAATTTTTATCGTACTAGTAGTGTATCAAGTATGATTCATCAACTTGGGTGGCAAGAAACTCGTAGACATATATAACTTCCGTTTGTGCTTCCTTTCTAAGATCATTCATAACTTGACATGTGTCCCACTCAGTGACATCATTTCATCTAATACCACAACAGCAGAATCCACCATCACAAGATCTCACGCAAATAATATTTTAGTTCCATTTGTAAGAACAGACACTTATAAGCACTCATTCGGACCTAATGCTTGTAACATCTGGAATAACTTACCTAATCACATCAAAGAAATTACCTCTATTGAACAGTTTAAGAGCCAAATTAATCAATTGTAATTACATAAATGCCCCCCCCCCCCATCCCGTGTAAAGTCTTTGCTTGCAAAGTTGACACAGTAATAATAAATAAATATATAGATTCTGGGGATTGTTTGAAGGGCTGCAAACAAGCAGTGAACAAAGTAAAACTAATGTTTTTGTGTTTTGTTGCAGAAATCACTCAGTAGCTGCAACAGGTACATGGAACAAGAAAACATCTTGCTTAATTGTTCGCACCTTTTTTCTCCACCCAAATACAGAAGGGAAAAAAGTGGTCTGGGTACGGGACTACATGTACAAGATATATTGGAAGTGCCACCTCCTTGTTGATCAATGATGGTTTTATATACGGTATAGCTATAGACGCCCTGCCCCTATGGTAGTAACAAGTGAGTTCTTGATGTCATTTAATCATCACGTTGATTTTAGCCAGGTTATGAGGTAAAATGGCTTAAATTGAGCCGAGGGGTACATAACGAGCCATAAATTAATCATCTACAAAATTTCAAAGATGACTGCCCATCTTTCAGAAATATGACTACCTATATTTCATCTTTCGAGACAAATTTTAGTTCCAATTTCTCCGTAAAATTTAAATTAGTAAATCCGTAAATTTTAGTTAGGCCTACATCTTTACGATCGTCAAATTTCATCTTTCAAACTGCACAAATTTCAGAAATTATTTCAGAGATGGTCAACGAAATTTCAGGTCATTACCTACCCCTCGAATTGAGCCTACTGTGAATGTCACGCAATGTTATATGACCCTTAAAATTTAAAACACGTCCACGCTCACCCTTCAATCTGAAGATACCATCAACACCACGGAAACAAATGACAGCACTGAAAGTCAGGCAGAACAGTACAACGAGGGCGATCGCAGGATCGGTCACCTGACCACAATTTTCGCTGCTGAAGCGCGCGGGCGCTTAATTGTACAATATAATTTGACCGTATTTTGGAAAACCATACATTTGGGCACATGCAAAATTTGTGGGAATCCTCAATTGAAAATTTCAGCGATTTTTTTAAAAATTAACCCTTTTACATATTCTGATAAAGCAACTATTAAGCCTTCTTGCTATGAAATTTCACACCCATAGCTTCTTTATTCTAGGAGATTATATCAGGCCATGTAGTAGTTTCACAATGCGTGGGACAGCAATTATCTTACAAATTGGGTGATTTGTTCATTCCCAAAACCAAACATTTTCTTGTCTTTAGACAATAATACAAGTGATTTAATTGAGGAAAAGCACAAAGAACACATGATTACACTCTAAAGGATCTCTTTTCATCCATTTTAGATTGTGAGAAAAGAGATCTTTGTCAACAAAATGATTTGTCATCATTTTGTCACACCTGATCACTATATACTTCCATAAACTGATAATGAAAAGTTGGTTTGTTATGTATTAGATAGTAAATTAGCCATATCTTTGGAATGCTTCAAAGTATCATCATAAAATTTTCACACAAGGTAGATAAACACTCAGCGCTTCATTGTAGCTATAAAAAAGAAAATTGGTCTCTGTGCCCAAATGTATGGTTTTTCAAAATAGGGTCACATATTGCACCTGAGGCATTTCATTAGATCATTCCAAATAATCTTTATCTTGCAAGTCACAGATATTGAGACACCAGGGTATGGATGAATTGTGTCAACAAATTCCCACACAGAGCCAAAAGTAATGCTATGGCAGAAATACAGCTTCTCAACTGTTTGGCTCGAGATTGTACTAGTCAGCATGCATGATCACTGCTAGAAATTAAATTTTTTTTGGGTGAATTAGTGTAGGCAACCTCAGTATCATATCACATGAATGCGCTGCTTTTAAAACTATGCCTATGGACTATCATTACCAACTTTGTCTGTAGAAGACGGGACATGACATTATGATAAAAAAAGGAAAAATAATGTATTAGGAATGCAATATTAAATTGCCAGGTGACAACACCAATATTTAATAGATGGCTGACAACTTTTGATGCTATTCAACAACAGTAGTCTTTTCACTGCTGCACCATGTTGCCTTAAATTTGCATTCCCGTATGTAGTTTGCAATACATTATTTTTCCTTTTTTAATCATAACCTTATGTCCATCCAAACTTGGTAATGTGTAGGAATAAATGTCTATTGATTAAAACCAACACATTCCAAAGGGTTGAAGCCAGGCATAGTCCTTAACCACAAAATTATCTTCCACTAACCACAAAATTTCTTTCCTTATACTACAAAGCCATATTCTCTCTGTGTAGCTAGGTGAGTTTGTGTTGTGTGTGCGTGCGTGCGTCCGTGTGTGTGTGTGTGTGTGTGTGTACATGTGGGGAGTATATTAGTCACACCCATGTGTATTGAGTGGGAGTAGCTTTTTAATATCACATAATTATGTGAGCATGCAACAGTGCATGTGTGCATGCATGCATGCTACTCTCTGGATTGATTTGATTGAATCATGCTACATCTATACCACATCAATTAGTCTAATAGAGTGTTAACCACATCAAAAGGATACTTAAATAACTGTTGATGTGGTTTAACTTCCTTTAAGAAACATTCTGTGAGGTATAAACTATTTGTTTCTTTCAATTACAATTTCTTTTGTCATTTACAAACACATGCTCCTTTATAGCCTGCAGCTCACTTAAATAAAACCAGCCATCAGGAAGCCACAAGCTGCCAACTAAATTGATAGAGAGCGATTGACACGCTAATTGTTTGTAATGTGCATGCATGTGTGAGTGTTATCTTCCTCCAGGACAAGATACTAACTACACAGCATGTTGTGATACAGCATAACGCAATCAACATTAAAATCGCAATAGCTGGTCTATCACATCATACTTCAGTCTTCTTGTTTTGTTATTATTGATATACCAGTCCTCTCTACGAATATATAGTCTGCTAGCTATAGTCTGAATATAGTTTCAATATAGGCTTTAGCTTCTGTAGCAGAAAATATGTATACTGGTCTTCTCTACAAAAGTAGTAGTTTATTCCTCTGTAGAATTAGCTAATTAGTGCTGAATTGAATACACTATGGCAACAAAAATCATGCCAGATTATTCTTGTTATTTTAGTGTATCCAATTTGGCATTAATTGTACAGAACAAGTAGAATCATGCAATTCTACTGTAGCTTTTCCTGTGCAGCCTAAGATGTGTCTTTTTGCTAACTGCAGCAGCTATGGTGCATACATCATGCCTGTCGGCTTTAGTGCAGGTGGCTGTCATGAAAATCACCTGCCATTAATTTTTGTAGAGATTGGATTGATTGCAAAGGTACTTCTCATATACTGTTCTCTGTTTGTAACACTGTTGCTATAACGGGTAAAAAATGGCCACTTTGATCAGCTTTGTTCTACTCATTGCAAACAAAGAACAGTACAATTAGAAGTGCCTCTGCAATCAAATTGCAACTAAACATATTTCTGGCTATCAACGAGAAGGAAAACCAATGGTCACATTGCTTTCCAGTAGTTGATAGCCATTGTTGAAGTCACTCAATTAGCTTTTGTAATATGTTTGATATGGCACCATTCTTTCCTTTGATGTGGTATATGACCAGTCATAAGTTATGTTGCAAAAAATTAAATGTATCAATTTCATATTTGAGTATGGATCAAAGAAATAAAAAACAATGAAACAAGGGAGGTCATCTACACTACCTGCAGCTGTGCATTTAATCCCTATACTCCGGTCATGGCTATTGTATTATGTATATTATAGTCCATGCAATGTAGGGATTAATGTCCAGTAAATTTTTAGTATAGCTGCAGATATAGCTAAATGACCTACCTTATTTCATTGCTTTTTTTTCTATGATATCATAAATATTTTTTTACACTTATACATAGAACGTAAGCATTGAGCTGAGCCCTTAAAAACATTTAATAATTCATGGATGGTAATACCCAATTTGGCAAATTTTTAGTGCTCCTTGACCTGCTAAAAATATTTCAAAATCTTTTCACTCAAATGTCTGATACATTATATGTGACCAGTTTCCAAACATTTTCTATAAGAAAGCGATAAGAACACATAGTCTTATACAACCCTTTCCCAAACTTGTAATGGAGCCAAAGCACACTTGTCTGCTCTTGACACCTTTACTGTCAGCTGGTTAGCTGAAAAGCTTAGAAAAAATCTACTTTCTCAGTCAATGTGTACATACTATAGGCAAGAGTATTATAATGAACTCTTGTTATAGGCCATCAAAGCATCATCTATTTGATAGCCGCACTATCCAATTTTTCACAGTCTAGATCATGTTATACAAATTGTATTGACAGTACTTGCCATGCCCTCAACCATATGCATATCCATGCAGGTGTTGCATTTAGATAACCTTGTTTTGTAGTTGCATGTGACCAGGATATGCATCCACAATACAAAAGAACTGTATACCAGTAAGTTCACACTCAATTCACGACCTACGTATATTAGCATTGTCTGTTCTATTCTTTTCCCAATGAAAATAGGAAATACTGAAATTCAAAACTCCACATAATCCCACCTCCTCATCAGCATGTATAAGGAGTGTATACCAGTCCATCATGATCACCTGAGCATTTGTCCTCTATATTTTTATGATACTGTACCATCATTGAAACAATGAGAAAAGTGTACAAGATACACGCATCAATCAATACTCTTAATGATATAGCTATATCATTGTTATTAGGTCATTTCATTTTTCAGTACATTGTATGTATGGCTACATGTATAGGAGCATTTAAGGTATAAAGAGGTTTTGGGTTTCTATGCAAGGAAGTTATGGAACACAACTCGGCTTTCTATCACATTAATGTATGGCAATCTGTTGAGTTTTTAACGACTTATCAAGGTCTCTCTGCAGGGCTGTGCCCCCAGACTCCCACATCAGTAACTGATGGAGTGGCTAATGCTCCTAGTGTGATCTGTATTGTAACAAATCTGACAGGTATAACATCACCCACCACTGATACTTGTATACCTGTATGTATCCTTAATGTAGCAATAAAAAGAAAATTAATGCTGTTCAGGAATTTCTTTTCAAAGTCAAACTCAAACAGAAGTGAGCTGACTATAAATTTCTCATGTGACTTAGTGATCACATGACTTAATACTGTTTGTACAGAGCATTATTGTAGCCAAATAAATGCACATACAATTTCTCTACAGAAGAATAATTTGTGTGTAGCTATATAGCTAGCTATCTACATGTTAATTTTACCTGGCTATCACAATATGTCTTTGTATATACAAATTAAAGTATATGTAGCACTACTAACTCATATACCCATGGTTTTCCTATGAACTCAAATTCACGGGTTATTCATATTTATGACCCTATGAATACTTTCTGTTTCATAGGCTGTGAATTTTATGCACCCTATGAATTATATATGAATCATCCCATGAAAACACCATGACTTTAACATGAATTATTATCCCATGACTCCCAGATGAATTGACCATGAAACTACTACCATACAATGGATGAATATGTCATGAACACTCTATGAAGTGCACTATGAAATTTACATGAATGTCTCATGAATTTTACATGAATATATTAATGAAATTTACATGAATTTAGCAATAAAATTTTCATGAATATCTCATGAACTTATCAATGAAATTACATGAACATCCTATGAGATACCATAAAAGTGTTCCAGATCTGACATCATGAAATAATGTCTATGCAGACAGAAAATGCTATGTTAATCACAAAGCAGCAACTCCAAAACACCTACAAATTGAAGTTCAATGTAATTACAACTTATCATGAATTACAACAGTTGAAAGACATTATACCCATGTCCCATACTACGATAATGGACCACAAATCTGCCATTATGTATTGCTATTATGCACGTATCTTTATTTGAAAGTTCTGGGATCACAGAGTAGCTAACAGCATATAAATATCTAAGTTGATTTGCTAAGATGTGCTTAGTCTAGCATTTATCCAAAATTAAGCAGAGAAGAAGAGTACTACAGTATTAGCAATAAGCATTTAAGTCCAACTCTGCTCCCAAAACGCTACTCAACAATTCATGACAGCGAAAATTAGCCAGTTCCTCATTATCAAACAAAATTTCTTGAGGGCACACAGGTGACTAAGTGAACATGCGCAGCTGATTAAGTTAACATATCAGGTGACTAAGTAAGTTTGTAAACTATAGGTTAATTTTAAAAAGATGTATGTAAATGCTGCAGTGACCACTGTACCATACATCAAATAGATTTGAATGTGTATCTTGTCATATCCTATGGCTACTTTTTGCTAATTGGAACCATCAAACACAGAATGGAACAATTAGTATTGATTCACCAAACACCTGACACTACTCAGGACATCATGTGTAATTAAATTGGTCTTTGATTCAGGAGTCAGAAATATGGCAATACCGATAACTGAACACATTTACTTTTCCAATTCTCTCCCTTGGTCTCACCGATGTTGCTGCACTAGCAACATGTAATAAAGCAATGTAGCACTTTCAAAGTGTTCTATGTAGCTCATTTGATCTGGTCTGTCCCATTCCTTAGTGGTAACCCTTGAAAGTTTGTAGCCTAGTGCATCTTAATAATATTTAAATAGGGTGCTAACTTAGTATAGACTCTTTCCAAAACCACGCCTTCTCTGGGGAAACCATGGAAACTCAACGTCCGCCATTTTGAATGGGGCCACGGTATAATTAATAGTTTATTTACCACTTGAATAACGAGTGCGGTTGATGGAATTCCAGTTGATGGAAGCGGACATACCTGGTGCATCACTGGGGGAGCGACCACCAGAGGCTTTAAAGATAGCAGAATTGAAGTTTTGGTTACATTGCCGCGGAGCCAGTGGGCTGGCGAAGTTAAAAACTAAGAGCGATTTCGTGCAACGGTTTGTCTTGGTAGCTAGCTACTAACTATAGTTATGCACTCACGCTAGCTTAGGAATGGCAGTGTGCGTATACACATAGCATTTAGCGAGGTTACAGCTTCCTAGCTAGCCATACCGGCTGCTACTTGATGTCATGTGCATGTATATAGCTAGCTGTAGTAGGCTACACATCATAATGTATAGCTATAGCTACCTATACTCGAGTGTATATGCACTGATAGCTGTATGGTATAGACTCGAAAATTTTGTGTCCTTCAATAGCTGTAACTCTATTTTTACAGGGTGAAAGCTTATATTCATAATGGGTGGGACAAGAACATAGTTGATCCTGATCCTGATAAGAAATATACACAAGCTCGTCTAGCTGCTGTTGCAGTGCCAACTGATTTGCAATCTTACCAGTTGCAGTCTGCACAATCCAATTCCAGTGATGAGTCAAGTTCATGGCCAAAAGGTCCCTACACACAGCAGATAGTAGGGGTGTTACCTCCATTACTTACTGATGACATCATTCTTACACATCTGCAAGCTTCCGGGGAACAGTTTAAACCTAAAAAGAAGACAAGTAGCCAATCAACGAATATTGATTATTCAACTTTGCAGAGAGGGTATCAGTATTTTATGGAGGGATATATTCCTGGGAGATATGTAATGTTTTGCTTGAAAGATGGAGTTGCTTGGATAAAAGCCCGCTGTTACCACAGCCAAAAGAAACATGATGCAATGCATGAGGTTAGAGTTGCCATTACAAGTGAATATCCATGCTGTGTAACCAATGCTGTTTGTTCATGTGTGGCTGGGAAAGCTGGAGTGTGCAGTCATGTCATTGGCTTATTGAAGCAAATCATTCATTATGTCATGATGAAATTTAAGGCTGTTCCAGATGATCTGTGCTGTACACAAATGCAACAAACATGGCATAAACCTAGGTCTGTCCACATTGAAGCAGAGCCAGTGATGACTGTAACATTTTGCAAGGCAAAGCAAGTTATAGATAACAAGAAAACTCCAGCTGTTTGTAGCTTGTATGAAGCAAGGGCCAGTGTAATACAGGAGTATAACCATGAACAACAATTGAAGCTAAAAGAAGGTTTAGTTCTAAACAAGCCAACCTGTGCATTTGCTCAGATTCTTATGAACAGCTCTGCTGAACATTTGATAACAACTCCATTTGGAGCTGTTCCGTATTTTATCATACCAGAGTTTAGAGTATGAGCCAGTTACACGACGAGATAGACTGGAACCAGCTAAAACTGTATTACCATGTCTTCCACTAGATATACTAAATAATGTACCATGTGTGTATACAATTAGTCATGACCAGGAACAGCTGGTATTGGATAAGTTAAGAGTCACATTGGAGGAAGCCCATACTCTTGAGCAAAGCACACGACAGCAGTCAACATCAGCTAAGTGGCAGGTTTCGAGAGTAGGTAGAGTGACAGCATCCCGCTTTGGTGATGTGTTGTTGAGACGTTCACTTCCCACTGAACCATTTGTCAAGTCTTTCTTTGAAGTTAAAGATTATGCCTCTTTACCTGCCCAGCTTAGCCATGGTCTCCACAATGAAGCAAAAGCTCGGAATATTTATGCTTCACAGACAGGTTTTACAGTCAGAACTTGTGGATTGGTTGTCAACCCTTCATTGCCATGGCTTGATGCTTCACCAGATGCCTTAGTATATGATATATCAGAGCCTTCAGTTGGACTGCTGGAGATTAAGTGCCCATACACCTACCGATTATCCAGTGGAAGAAGCTGCTTGTGATCCAAACTTTTTTGCTGAGTTGTGCAATGGTATGGTTACCTTAAAACACGAGCACAAACATTACTATCAGGTACAAAGACAAATGGCTTTGGCAAAAGTACAGTGGTGTGATTTTATGATATACACTTTCAAAAACCACTCAGTAGAAAGAATAAGATTTAATGATGAATTTTGGGACAAAGCACAAACAGGGTTAACTGACTTTTATTTTACTTACATCTTACCTAATGCATGCAGTAGACAAGAAATTTAACTGACAGACATGGCTAACATTATTAGCTAGTATTCTATGTACAATAATAATTTATAATTTGTCATAATTTCACCAGCTTGTTTGAACATTGTAACTAAATTATATGAACAACTATAGATCATTTGTAATTTAAACAGATCGCAATAAACATTCACATGGGAAAAAACACTTACAGTTTAAGTACTTAACAAGATATTAAAGGGTTTTGAAAATTTGTCAATAAACAACATACTGTCCAAATTTGGTTTGCTGAAGGGGCAACTGAAGCAGACATCACACCAGAGAGAATGTCAAACTCTTTAACTCGACGAATCGCTCTCTCAATGTGAATTCGCAATGAAGCAATTTGCTGAGTTTCAACAACCTCACTTCCTTCCATCTGGTCTCTATTGCCCAAAAATGGTGGAATGTTTAACTTTACTCCAAGTGGCACCAACAAGTCTTCAATGGTAAAACCGCGATCTGCCATTACTTCATCACCTCTTTGCAATTGACTCAAGAACCCTGATCGCTCAACCAACTGAGTATCTGAAATGCAGCCAGTATAAAGTGATGAAACAAAGATAACATGCCCAGCTGGACTAATAGCTACTAGTGCTTTCAATGTATTTGCAGACTTGTAGTTACTGTAAGTTTGGGATTGCAATAGCAGTGAGGAGGGAATGTTCACTCTAATTTCAGTTGCATCCAATATCACGGTTGTGTTGGGATATAACTCTTTAAATGAAGCTGGCATTGTATTACGAATTGTTGACCGGTCTGGCCAGCAAGGTAGTGAACCTAGGCGAAGGTAACAAAAGTTTATCCAGGTCGTGAATATCCTGGACACAGATGACAATGAAATTTCAAAACGATTGGCCAAATCTTGCTCTTTCAAATTAAGCCGCAATCGAACCAATGTTAAAAACAATTCATCAATTTGGCTTAGATTTGCTGGATGTCCTGCATTAACTTCATAATTTCTCCATGTAGCTTGACATGGCTCTGATCCTCTTTCTTGATCATTTGCCCACTGCTGTGCTGTAGCATGATAAACAATATTAGATCGTTTTCTGCCTGGACTTACATAATCCAACACTTCATAAAAAATGCTTGCTGATGGCAATCCTGTATAAAACTGCACATCCTTGTCTGACCCTTCTATGTTAGAAAAACAAAACTTGCGCTCCTCAGCTAGCTTTTGGTATCTGCTGGATTCTGTGCTTATATCCTTTACCTGCTGTGTCAATCTAGCTATATCATCATGTGCTTCTTTAAGCTGCTGCTTTAGTTTTCTGATCTCTTCACTTGTTTCAATAGCTTCCTTCTCTAGCCGTTGGACCTCCTGTCTGCAAATGCATGTGCATATGCCATCCTGAGCATCATGGTCATCACCATTGTCAGACTGCAGCAATTGCAGAGTGGTACTGTCTGCAGCATTACTGGTCATACTCTGATCCAAACTACCGTTTGCACCTTCCACTGGTTAAGGATGATTTATCTGTGGCCTCATGGTTTGGAACGTGACGGTGCAGACCAAGAGCAACCCTTGTTTTTCTACTCACTGGCTTCGCTTTGAATGAGAATATAGATGGCACAGCATCCTCCCTTAGAGATCTGTAATTGCTCCAGTAGTTATAAAAATCGGATGGTTCAAAATGAAGTGAACATATTTTTGTCCATTTTCCTGGCTGAAAGTCCGGACCTACAGTATGCAAATCAGATATGTAGCTAGCATAGCTACTTAGCTTACTATTTACTAGCTACGTACGTTAAATTATCGATTTTTAGCCTAACTAGTAGCTAGCTAGCTTCTTACCAACATCGAGTCGAATAGCAGAAATCCACTGTTTCCTTAAATCGGTTTTCGTTTCGTCTGGAAGGGTATGAAAGGAAACCTTAACCTCTGTTCCGTCCACAACAATCGTTCTATATCCCTTCTTACGACACTCAGGAACGCAGCAATTATGAGGCATCTTTTCGAGTTTGATAGAATTGTATTTGTAATAATAAAACAGTACAACAATGATTAATTGGCTATTAGTTTAGTGGTGTGTCGTATACGCACTGGCCCCATTCAAAATGGCGGACGTTGAGTTTCCATGGTTTTCCCAGAGAAGGCGTGGTTTTGGAAAGAGTCTATTAGTAGACAACGTTGCCGCCCTAGCAGTTAAGCAGCTGAAAACACTGATATAACGTAGCTATGCATGTTTAGTACCATACTATTTACATTCAGAAATGGGCAAACACCTACTATAACTTCATGTACAACTTACTAGAGAAGGCAGGTGAAGGTTGCGATATGAGTGAAATTCCTAGCATCGCCTCCGCCTTCACTTCAATTTAAGCTTCACCTTTCGCGAGGCTCCCATCTTTATAAACTGTATTAGCATTTCTCTTCCTTGTTTGCTAGTAGAACACTAATTGATAAACAAGCGTGGCTTGTTCCACGCGGTAGTTCTTGTAACAAAACATCGCGCGATAATTAGCATTTCAGGTGAGCCTTGAGACGAACAGCCAACAATTCCAGACAAAACAAAACCAGCCCCAAGAGTCAAATAGATTCCTTACTATAAACTACACGTTGTAAACTACTTCAATTACTCAACTAAGACTACTAGTACTTTCGCCTTAACTTTCACTGTTGCTATGACTGACTGGTTACTAAGCAGTACCGAATGGTGCGCATTAATTAGAGTTACTAACAATTCATGTAGTTTTCGTAGACTGTACTCCATGCAAGTTATATTCATGGTTATTTCATAGGTTGTACAGAATTTCATGGCATGGCAAATCATCAATGTGATGTAAATTATCTACTTGTAAAGTTCACGTGCATTTCATAGAGTGCCACCAAGAAGTGATAAAATTGTTTTCATAGGGTTTCCATGGCCATGTAGAATGGAAAAATATTTTCATAGGTAACAAAGCAATTCATGTACTTTTTCATAAGGAATGCAGGATCACTGATGTTTCCCTTGTGTGTAAATCCATTTGTAGCTATTTCATGGAGTATTGTAATAAATTCATGGGAATTTCCCGACACTATGAATATACTGTGAACACTTTTCAGGGTAAATTCATGTGTAATTCATGTGTAATTCATAAAATTCATAGATTATTCATGGTGGTTTCATGGCTAAAAAAGTTACTAGTGTAGCTATAGAACATAGTGTCTTTATTGAGCACGTATATGGGGTATAATTGCACTATTATCTATTCAATACTATATCAGTTATCAATCTCATCCAGAACTTCCAAAAATGAATTACGGTACTGAATTTGAGCAGCATCAGTTTCTGACTCATTACTAGATACAAATGAAGTAAATGTATAGCACATGAGAGCAAACAGTGATTGGTACATCCGTATTAAAATGCATACAAGTTATATACAGCACTCGATGTATAGCTGGAATCCACTCAAAAAATAGCAACCAAATTATGCTTGCAGTGACTAGCATACACACACATCAAAATATTGCTTTAAAAAAGCAATATATTGCATGTTTGCAAATTTTTATACACAAAGAGAAAGTTCCCGGCACTATACCACATATCTCCATCTTTGTGAAATAGTTAGGTGGCTTAGGAAAAAAAACGTGGACACAACTGACAAAAACACCAATTTTTTTCTGTGAGTTCCTTACCACATTACGTTAAAAAATTTGATAGGATCCACCTCAGGCATGCATGCTGGGAAGCCACCCAAGGCTCGGAAATATGCCTTTTTGCAATTTTGGCATTTTAAATAGTAATTTTAAACTTTAGAATAGCCTAGAGTGTTTCAAGTGACACTAAATTATAAAGGATGTCATTAAGTTATAAATTATGTCATTAAATTTAAATATTTATGAACACGTTTCTATTTTTTGTGTTTTATTCACAATTACTCTATTAGAGCAGTCGGGCAGTCCTGTAACACAAAGATAAACACATCTCCACTCAGCGTTTTACATTCCCTTGAACCACAATCACTTAAAGCATGCAATAATCCACCAGACCTTCATCACAAGTATCCCTAGGCTGTGTTGTGCTGTGTTGTGCAGTGCATATGCACTCTCCTCAAGCATGTACGTATTTTGACAGATGGAATCTATAGATTAGCTCACTCTGGAGTGTACAATTTCCGGCGTAGGGGCCCAGATATAGGAGTATTTACCCCCTCAGAAATTTAACCATGTACTTGCTTATAGGAGAAGCTAGTAGAGTACATTTCATCAATTGTTTACTTATGATACAACAAGCGTACCATAACAAAAGTAAAAACAGCAAGGAAAAGAACTAAGCTCTTCTGAAAACTAATCAGTGCTGCATGGTCAAAATTATATTTGCAGGACTGATTTATTGAATGTGGGAATTTGAAAGAATATTACTGCTAGAACAGTCATCTATAATATGAAGTTCTGCTTCACAATAATAAAATTACCATGACCATTATGCTAGTTGAACTCTTCTTTGTATGTGATTACAGCACAGCTATCTTACCCAATATTGGATGCATACAATTGTGCCAAACATGTCATAGTTGAAATTCTACACTTTTTATTAACTGATCGACGACATAATTATTGCAATTCTGTGTTCTTTACATCCTAACCTATCATGTCAAAGCTAACTATGTGTAATCTTTGGTTGCTAAGTTTCACGGTAATGGTGAATGTAAACATGCAATACTAAAAGTTATTTTTCACTGCTACAATTTGATCTTAAAATTGCAATACTTCATCAGATTGCATCATATGTCTGAAACATCTTTAAAACTATAGCATTTGAAATATACATACCTGCATGTCCAGTCAAGCTCTGGTAGCAAGGCAATTATATTTACATGTACATAGTTAGTCATTTATTGCATAATGAAAGCTGATTGGAAATTCATGAAAAAAATCCATGGTGACTGCATCCACTATACTTAAACCACACTTTGCTCTCACAAACCCTGGTGAAATCCTATACATTATATCCACTACTACAAATATGCATTTTTAGCATTAATTCAGCTTGAGACTTGAGTAGGGACCCGCCGATTATGCTCATCATTTTACCTATTATGCCGGCTATGCTGCACTGCTCGAAATTTTGCCTATTATGCTTTATACATTAATGCTCAATATTTACCTATTATGCTCAAATTATGCTCAATATTTATACCTCAGTTCCAATGTTTTTCTAGTTAATTGCACTTTATGGGAAAACAGTAAGTTGCAGAAGCACAGACTCTAAATGCTTGCTTGTCAAAATGCGTGTCACAGAAAAGATCGATATACTCTAATAGAACAGTCAGCTGTTTGATTATTTTCTGACTGTTCTATTAGAGTATATCGATCTTTTAATGTGTTATATGTAGTTTGATAAGTAAGATTTTATGGCAATGCACAAATGTTCTGCCTATTATGCTAGCATTATGCTCAATGCTTTCAGGCACCTATTATGCTCATTATTATGCCAGCATAATCGGCGGGTCCCTAGACTTGAGTAAAGGAATTTTTTCTTACATGGTATATAGCTGCAATGCTCGATTAATGGTATGAAGAGAACCTTATTGTTGTGGTCATGCATGCGATTTCAGCATAAACACAAAATCATATTTTCATACTAAATAACAAGAGCTGGTGTAGTATAAGCTGATAAGTTATCAAGCTATAGCTACTTCGCAAACAAGCATAAAATGAATTCTATATAAGATGTGACATCTGCATGACTACAGTATTTATTTATTTATTAAGGCTTTACAGCACAAGTGCTGAAGGTCTGTAGGACACCTTGTCCTACAGCCTGTTTAAAGTTGTTACAGAAAGTGTGTTTGAAAAGTTGGAGAAAGGAGAAAAAATCCATGACTGGACCTGGGAAGCCTCGAACCTGCAGCCATCCGATTAACGCTTGAACAGGCTGTAGGACCAGAGACCTTCAGCACTTGTGCTGTAAAGCCTTAATAAATCAATAAAATAAAACATATTATGTAAGAGATATTCATTTATATACCACAAACTAATTACTGCAAATATTACAGTGTATGTTCATTTCCATAGTGAGTGAGCAACTATAGAGAAATTTCTCTATACAGTTTGTGGATCATACAAGCTGTATACGCTGTAAACTATAGGTGACTGGATTTGCGAAAAGTACACACATTTTAAATACCAGCAAACAAAATGATGTAACACTTGACTCCTTATACTGAACTTGCTCTTAGTACCAGAATGCAGCCAGATACTGTAGTTACACCCATGGAAAATTTCAGGCTATTATATGCCATGATCGTTATGAAGCTTCAAAATTCAAAAAATGGGTCAAATATTGTGTGTCACAGAAAAGGTACCTTTTTGCAGATCCAGTAACAATCAGTATGAATGAAACAATTACTTGTCAGCATTGAATAAAGCTTGTGAGAGTAATATTACTGTTCATCAGCTCTTAGTTTAATCTTCAACCCTGCATAATGTTCTCTTGCATGAAATAGAGCAAAACTAGCACTTATATGGCTTGTCGATTTTGAAAATTCTTCAGCTACATAACTATAAATGCTTTATGAAAAGGCCCTTTTTAGAATAAGGTGGATCCTATCAAAAAATTAATGTTAACGTTGTACAACATATGTGGAGAAAGTTTGGTGCTTTTGTCACTTGTGTCCACATTAGTTTTAAATTTGGCTTTAAGCAACCTAACTAAAAGCCATCTATCTGTCTATCTTTCCCACTCTTTAACTGGCTATTCAAAAATTTTTATTTCTACAATTTTTCTTCCATGTACATCAGATACCATGGCGTGGTAAGAAGTTACAATCCAATAGCTTGGAAACTGGCAGTGAACTTGCTTTCTACATCTATGATTTACATTCTTTTCTTTGTTTATGGTGTACATACAAGACTTGCTCTATTGTATGTTATATAGTTTCAGAATTCAGATTCTAGCTCCTTGAAAACTAGGCATATTTAAACACAGGGGCTAAAAGGGTGACCAAAAAGCTAGACTTTGAGCAAGTTACATGCAAAAGCCAGATTGAAATAGCAACTTGTACTGCACTACAGAATAGTAGCTGAATTTACGTATGTGAGTATACTTAGAAATAGTCCACTTAAGTATTCGATCTTGTGATAGCTATTTTTCAAAAATCACCTTTTTGTAATCCACTATACATGTTTATTCATTCAAATTACTTTAAGACTCAATAATACCACAGTTGTTATTCAAACATTTCAACCAAAATCACAACCTAGTTTACAACTTTTCGTTCACTACTCTAGGGCATACTTCGTTCACTGCTCTAGGGCATACTTAAGGGGGTTTCCTGGGGTTCTGGAGACCCTCTCTACTTGTGCATGGGTTTGCAGCAGGAACACCAGACTATCTTAGATCGGCAGTACAAACAGAAATGGGAACAGGGCAGGGCAGGACAGTATAGCTATACAGTGTAAGAGCCTAAGAGGAAACTTACATTGATTCCTCAAAAGTGGAGAATAAGGGTATGCCCTTTATAATGAAGAATGGATGAGGATAAATAAAGAGTGAGCATGTGTATATGTATAAAAAAAGGTGCGAGAGCCAAGAGTTATTGCAGGAATTGAACCTAAGTCCATGATTAATAGGCAGATGCACCAATGCCAGTCTGTGGATTTGGCAAGAATATGGTTCAACCTCTCAGCTAGTTTCCTCTGCCCCCTTCCATTCATTGTTCCATATATGACAAACAAACTTGGTTAAGAATTTCTAGATGACCATAGATAATGAGTGCATCAATTAACAAAAAAAATGACAACTGATACATGTAACAGTTGGTGAAATAATCATCTAGTAGCTAAACAGATTCTCTAACATTATTATACTGTATGCTTAGAATAGCACATAAATAGACAGGGCAGGTTGTTTGTTTGCTTATTCTGTTAAGTACAGGAAATTGCATGGAGGTTGAAAGCCTGTATATATAGTAGGGGTCAAAATCTTGACTCTTAAAATCCTGCTGAGTACAGAACAAAATTCCATACTAGATGGTGACTTGATCCTCAGACAACTTGCAATCCAGGAAAGTGCCTAAGGAGTCACACAGCCTGGGATACAGAATTCCCTTTGCATTCAACAAATACTAAATACATGAATATGATTATTATATACCTGCAATGTGCAGCTTCGCACTTACATTTCACTTATGGTAGCATTCATCCTCCTACTGTCATCAACAACACTATCAACAAATTCTGTCATACACATTTCATTGCTGTCATCGTTACTATCAGGTCTAGGCAGCTTGCAATACATTGTGATTTTCTTAATTAATTTTCTATAAATGAATATTTCCATTATCCCAAAAGCTGCTAATGGTAGTAGCACTATAATGAAAGTGAACACTAGCAATAAGTGTGGATCAAAGCTGTCAATGAGTGGTATCATTGAAACCACAACCATCAGCTGTAAACAAAGCCATCAAACATGTTAAGAATTGTACTGGCATATGGCTTAATTGTTAGCTGTATCAAGGCCATTGTGGTGTTTAAAATGACTAACAAGTATTGAGCAGTGTTACTATTTGATGAAGTTGCAATGATTATCAAAATAATCAGCAGTCGACACAACATGTAATAAGCTGCAAAGCCACAGTACTTGTCTTTGTAGCATCCTTGGAACTGATCCAACAATGGTTTTAATCTTATAAAGTTGATTTTGTGGTTTAGGAAAGGCTCAAGTAGAAGCAGAAGTGGAATCCCAACTACAATTATTATTGTACATAACACTGCTATAATAGCATATGGTAGGTGTCGATCATGAAAATACTCTATGTTAGGTGACAGGTAAGTGTAAACCCTATCCATATTATGAAATTTCAATGATCTCAACATCAGTAATGAGGTAGTTGCCATAGAAGTGTACGATAATAATAAAACGAAACATATAACATGAATAATGCCTCTACTAACAAATGCTGAAATCCTGTAAGAGATTCTTGCTATATAGCAGATTATTATCAAAATAATGGTGACAGCTAGTGGATGTACATAATGAATGAACTGCTGATCACTTCCACTCATATCCAATACCAAACACAGCTGTCCTAGAAATTTTGGAGTAATCTTTGCAATACTTGACACAATGCTAACAGTTATGAACAACCCTTGTGATACAAATAAAGTTTGATTCAATAGCACATCCAACATACTGTAGTAATATGTAATAGCATACAAGTAACCACTCCCGATATGATAGTATGTCACAATAAATACTACTACAACTAAGGCCATCCAGTATAATACAGACAACATGATTACTAGTACTGTCTGTCCAGTTGTACACTTGCTAACATTAACACATTCTACTGAATCAAATGAGAGAGTGTAACCACCTTGACAACTACCACAAGCAGTACCAGATCTGTATGAATTACACTGGTCAATTCTCACTGGTGAAAGTTGGTAATATCCATTAGTAGCTTCACAACAAGTAAAGTTGCAATAGTTATTTGGACAAAATGTCACAGTAGCTTGATCATTAACTTCACCAAACCAATAATTTTTCTTGATAGATGATGTACTGCCAGAACAAGACACAATATCAGCATCATTGTAGCATACACAACTTTGTATGCCATTATCATAGTGGGAACCAGGGTGACATGGTGATAACTCAATTATCAGTTTAGTGGAAATTGTTTTTAAATCAGATGTACTTCCATCATGGGAGGTGATTGTCATTGTAAAATTTGTTGTGTTAGTGATTCTCTTTCCTACTACACTAATACCTCGAAAGAATGTACAATTAAGTCATTAGAACGTATTGTGATCCATTTATGTGATGATCTTGAGTATTGCCGGTAACTATAAATAAGGTACCTTCAGCAGGTTGATCATAATAGTCCAGTGTGCAAGCATCAATTACAGTCTCCTGACCAAGCATTACACCTCTTGTAAATACACTTCACAGCTTGTATCATTGCAACCCTCAATGCATGTGGCTTTGTTATAAAATTCTAGTTTACTAGGAGGGGTAGTGATATACAGTCCAAACTGACTGTGCATTAATGATACGTACTTCAATAAAAATATTGTTATTTAAACAAATGTCATCACATGATGTTGGTATATCCATGTACACATCAGAACCTATTAGGGCAGTGTTGTTGTTAAACTCAATGTCAGTTGTGTTGATGACAATTTTGCTTTGTGTGTTACTTATTAGTTCATTGTATATAGCTCCACCATGATGATTGGCAGAGTTGTGAGAAAACATGATGTGAGACTTACTGTGAAATTTAGCAACAAAGTTATCACCAAGGTGTATGGCTCCACCATTGTCTTTGGCCGTGTTACTGATAAAACTTGTTCTAGAATATTTTGCAAATACCATATCAGAATGTAGAGCAGAAACAGCTCCACCATTCTCTGCAATGTTCTTAATAAATATTACGGATACATTTCCATCAATCCGATAATTGATTGCAGAATAAAAATAGCTCCACCATTTTCAGCTTTATTATTTGCAAAACTTTACCAATGCATTTTCAACATCAGACTGATGGTCACAGTTTATAGCTCCACCCTACTGAGCGACTTTGTTATTGGAAAATCTCACTGTAGAGTATCCAGTGAATGTAGCATTTGAATATACAGTAAAGTACAGTGCTCCACCACCACTTCTGGCTCTATTGTCATAAAATACAACTGTACTGTTTCCTGTAAATGAAATACTGATCCTGTCATGTAAGTACACAGCACCACCATAAAATCTACATCTACTTCTATAAAATGTTATAACAGAATTGCCCACAAAATTTATTTTGCAATTTCTAAATGAGTACACAGCCCCCACCACTAAGAGTGGCTTTGTTCTCATCAAATGATACTGTACAATTTTCAGTGAAGAAGATCAATACATGATTGGCTATGTACAAAGCTCCACCCTGCTGCCAAGCTGTATTGTTTTGAAAAGTTGTGCTTGTGTTTCCCCCTAAAGACTACAACAGAATCATCAAACAAATATACAGCCCCTCCTTGGTGAGTAGCTACATTATTTTTCACAATAACAGAAGATTTTCCACTGAACTCAATGTAGGAATTTAATGCAGCATATATTACTGCACCGTCTTACATTGTTATAGAACATTATTGCTGAATTTCCTGCAAATAAAATACTAGAACCTTTCAGAGATGAAATTGCTCCACCATTTTGTGCAGCTGTATTGTTGCTAACAGTGACATTGGTGTTTTCCTTAAATGTAATGTTGGACATTCTATTGCAAAGTATAGCAGCACCATGTGTACCTCTGTTATGAACAAACCTTGCTGTTGAGTTCCCCGCAAACAACACAACAGAGTTATCAGTACAAACTACTGCTCCACCTGATTCTGCACTGTTATTGTTGTATGTTACCACTGTATTTCCAGCCAACAAAAAGTCACAATGTTCACTGCAATAAACAGCTCCTCCATCTACACCGGCTCTGTTTTCATAAAATTCAACATCAGAATTTCTAGCGCACACAATCAGAGGCTCATAAAGAAATGCATCAGTGGTTCATCATGAATTTTAAATGTATAAGCTGCAGACAGTATGCCTCCTCCATAGTTCATGGCATAATTGTTACTGAACATTACTGAGCATGGAGTTTCCTTAATATTATGATACGTAATAACACAGCTCCTCCATTTCTAATGACATTGTTATTGCTAAAGTTTACCTTTGAGTTTCCAGTAAATCTGATCCAAAAGTAGCCATCTGAATATATAGCTCCTCCATCAATCTTGGCTGTATTGTGATCAAATATTATGTCACAGCTTCTTTTAAATGTCATAAGGGAATGGTAAGAATATACAGCTCCTCCATCTGACATAGCGTTATTATTTTTAAACAATAATGTTGAGTTTCCTGCAATTTCAATTAAAGAAAGAGTATATAGCGCCCCCATTTATTTCAGCACTGTTATGATAAAACAATATGTTACAGTTTTTGGTGAAAAACACATACGAATCATCAGAGTACACAACTCCTCCATCCATTTTGGCACTATTATGAGTAAGTGTTATGTTACAGGTTCCTGCAAATGATATTTGAGACTGATGAGAATATATAGCCCCTCCATTTCTTATAACATTGTTATTATTAAACATTATCATTGCATTTCCATAGAATTTTATCAAAGAATCGTACTCTGAATATATAGCTCCTCCATAAAGGGCTATATTATCATTAAACAATACCATTGAGTTTCCATCAAAATGAATGGTAGAATTGATAGCATTTATTGCTCCTCCTTTATCAGCTTTGTTATAGCTGAATGTTACTTCAGCACTCTTTTCAAAAGTGATATCAGAGTTGTTGCAGTAGAATCCTCCACCAGTATCTGCCATATTTCTGGTGAATAATACACTACCACTGAAACGGAGATTACTGCCTACAATGTTAATGGGTATACCTTGGTTGTGAATAAACACAGAATTTTGTATAGTATAATCTGATGGAAATCTCCTTGATGTATAAATGTAGAAGATACTTTCAGTGGCTTGATTGAATGCAAATTTGCTGTTGTTAACAACCATTAGAGCAAAAATTTCTGAGCAAAACAAAGCAGCACCATGATATTCATACTTAATATTAAATATCTTAACATTGTCAATGTGCACATTTCCGGAGACCTTTGACAGTGCAACAGCTTGTCCTGTTGAATTGTGAAAAGAACAGTTTTGTATTTCAATATTGGATGAATTATAAAAGCCGATTCCTGGATGGTGTGTATCATTGCTAGAGCCACATCTCTTCCAGTTAATACCTTTAATGGTCACATTGTTACAAGAGGTAAACTTCACTGCCCCAATACCATGACAGTTTACAGTAGGGTTACCATATCCAATCACTGAAATATTCTCAAGATGAAGTACAGATACTTTTGAATTCAGCCAAATATCACTTTGTTATGTTGACAATAGAATTACTAAGCATTTCGTTAAATGATGCATCAATAAATATATGATGAAAGAAATTGCGGTATGCTTTGTTCTTTTTAAAGACATCTACAATTAGTAGCAATGTAGCAAAAAATATCACTCTTGAGATCAACATCCTCATGCAAAAATGTCTTTATGTCAAACTCACTTGTCAGAACATGTGCAAATAATTACCAAAGTTGAAATTTATAGCAGTGAATACTGAATGTAATGATTAATGTAATGTTTGTACTATCATAATTGATTGATAGATACTATTATATCAAGACACACGGTAGTGTGTCGTGCGGCCCAAGAAGCCGGCGCGTAACACCCGTGAGTATATTGACAGGAAGAAAGAAAACGCAATTTTCGCACCTCCGTAGCTCTGTGCTGCCTTGATGAAACAAGCCGATTTTTTCTGTGGACATGCCCTCCAACTGCAGCACTCCACATTCCAAATTTGAGCGAAATCGCTTCGCGCGTTCCCGAGATATGCGACTTCAAAAATTGGCTCAGTTTCTTCGTTTTTTTTTTCTTATTTTTCTTTTTCTTGTCGCACACTTACAAAAACTGCTATAAAACTCGAACGCCATATCTGATTGCCTTGAACTTTGGCACACAGAAGGGGGATATAAAGGCGCATCTCGGTACCAACTTTGGCTGGAATACGATAAACAGGCAAAGAGTTATGAGCGATTATTCACGAAATATAACACCAATATGTTGTCACGCCTACAGGGTAAACCGCGCATGGGAAGAAGCTGAAAATCGGTGGGTGAATAGGTTAACTATTGAACCTCAAACCTTTTGTGGTTTGAAAGAAATCGAGCTAAAAACCAGGAAGATACAACGAAAAAACCAACAAACAATTACGCAATCGAGATCAGCTAATAAAAAAAACGACTGCTTGCCACGCCTACCAGATAAACCGCTAGGGGTAATGCTTTGAAAATCGTTGTACAGTTGGAGTAATCATCTTAGAAAGGCTCATCAATGATGTAGAAGAATCAGACTTAAAGCCACGGAGTTATAACACGAAATCCAACTTGGTGCAGCAAGTGCGAGATCGAGATACTCTAATAGAGCAGTCATCCTAATAGAGCAGTCACCCTGAAGAGAATTCAAGAGATCAGCTAGAAATAAGAAACCTGTATAGAGATCAGCTACACACAAGTCACCCTGTAGAGAGATCAGCTAGAAGAAGTTACCTTGTAGGGAGTTCATGCAACTATGAAAAAAATAGTTATTTTCCAAGAACAATTAATGATTGGAACTCCTTACCAGTAGATCTTGTTGAAGTTGCAGATGCTGACATTTTTAGAACTGGACTACAATCATTATTGTAATTGTGTTACATGTATTCGGGCAAATCTGAGCACACCAGCAGGGCTAACTGCTCAGTAATAATAATAATCATAATAATAATCATGGAAAGAGATAGTTCAGCTAGAAAAAATCACCTTGTAGAGTTCAGCTACAAAGAAACCACCATGTAGAGAGTTCAGCTACAAACAAATCGCCCTGTGGAGAGATCAATAGAAGAAGTTACCTTGCAGAGGGTTCAGCTACAAAGAAACCATCATGTAGAGAGTTCAGCTACAAACAAATCTCCCTGTAGAGAGATCAGCTAGAAGAAGTTACCTTGTAGAGAGTTCAGCTTCAAACAAATCACCCTGTAGAAAGATCAGCTAGAAGAGGTCACCTTGTAGAGAGTTCAGTTACAAAAAAACTACCATGTAGAGAGCTCAGCTACAAACTAGTGACCTTGTAGAGACATCAGCTAGAAGAAGTTACCTTGTAGAGAGTTCAGCTACAAAGAAACCATTCTTTAAAGAGCTCAGCTGCAAACAAACCACCTGTACAGAATTCAGCTACAAATAAATCACCCTGTAGAAAGATGAGCTAGAAAAAGTTACCTTGTAGAGAGTTCAGTTACAAAGAAACCACCATGTAGAGAATTCAGCTACAAACTAGTGACACTGTAAAGACATCAGCTAGAAGAAGTTACCTTGAGAGAGTTCAGCTACAAAGAAAGCATCATGTAGAGAGTTCAGCTACAAACAAATCTCCCTGTAGAGAGATCAGCTAGAAGAAGTTACCTTGTAGAGAGTTCAGCTTCAAACAAATCACCCTGTAGAAAGATCAGCTAGAAGAGGTCACCTTGTAGAGAGTTCAGTTACAAAAAATCCACCATGTAGAGAGCTCAGCTACAAACTAGTGACCTTGTAGAGACATCAGCTAGAAGAAGTTACCTTGTAGAGAGTTCAGCTACAAAGAAACCATTCTTTAAAGAGCTCAGCTGCAAACAAACCACCTGTACAGAATTCAGCTACAAATAAATCACCCTATAGAAAGATGAGCTAGAAAAAGTTACCTTGTAGAGAGTTCAGTTACAAAGAAACCACCATGTAGAGAATTCAGCTACAAACTAGTGACCCTGTAAAGACATCAGCTAGAAGAAGTTACCTTGAGAGAGTTCAGCTACAAAGAAACCATTATTTAAAGAGCTCAGCTGCAAATAAATCACCTATACAGAATTCAGCTACAAACAAATCACCATGTAGAGAGATCAGCTAGAACAAGTTAACTTGTAGAGAGTTCAGCTACAAAGAAACCATCATTTAGAGAGTTCAGCTTCAAACAAATCACCTGTAGAGAGTTCAGCTACAAACAAATCTCCCTGTAGAGAGATCAGCTAAAAGAAGTTACCTTGTAGATCGTTCAGCTACAAACAAATCACCCTGTAGAGAGATCAGCTAGAAGAAGTTACCTTGTAGAGAGTTCAGCTACAAAGAAACCACCATGTAGAGAGTTCAGCTGCAAAGAAATCACCCTCAGGGGCGGATCTAGGATTTATAAAAGGGGGGGGGGGCTAACTCAGGTACTAATCTCTTGGGTAGAGGTGTGCGAAGCACACTTCCCAGAATGCGAAGCATGCTGGAACTAGGGGGGTCTGGGGGCATACCCCCCCAGGAAAATTTTGAACAATAGATGCTAAAATACTGCAATTTGGAGACATTTCCACATAAAATTCATACCTGTAGATATTTTATATACTGCCTTTAGATTATAGGTATGGCTCTCTGAAGCATTTTGCTAATGGAAAAGTTTGGGTAGGTACAGACAACCAAGTACATGATGCACCCCTCTCACAATTGCACAACACTGAATAGGTGCATGTTAGAGTAAGAATGTTGAAAGTGGAAAATTTTGAAATTTGAACAATACAAGATTGAATCTGAGAGCATTTTCAATGGAAATTGTGTACCTGAATTAAATATTGCCATACATATTAACTACACAAGTAGATGAATGAAGCCCTTTAAACAGACCAATGCACTTCATTGTATGTATAGGTGCAGGCAGATTTGGAAAAATTCCATAACAGGTAATCCTAAGGCTGCAGCACATGTTGCTGTTCGACCTTCAGTGCTGGTCACTGTAAAGTGCTAATAACAAATAATAACTACATGTTTCCAGTGAATGTTCTATTAGAGTAGTTAGCTGACTGCTCTATTAGAGTATCTCGATCTTGTACACTTCCAATGCTGATCCAGGTCCTTGTTGAATAAACTTTAACATAAATCCACTGATAATACCTTGGAAAGATGTTTATAAGGTGGTTTTATGAGTATTTGTATTATTAGTGATCATATAATTATGCTAAGACAAAATTTCATTATAATACTCAGCATATTGATCAAGTAAAGCCTAAATATGAAGGGGGGGGCTTCAGCCCCCAAAGCCCCCCCCCCCCCCCCCCCCCTGGATCCGCCCCTGCACCCTGTATAAAATTCTGCCACGAACAAATTGCCCTGTAGAAAGATCAGTTAGAAGAAGTTACCTTGTAGAGAGTTCAGCTACAAAGAAACCATTTTGTAAAGAGCTCAGCTGCAAACAAATCACCTTTACAGAATTCAGCTACGAACAAATCACCCTGTAGAGAGATCAGCTAGAAGAAGTTACCTTGTAGATAGTTCAGCTACAAACAAATCTCCCTGTAGAGAGATCAGCTAGAAGAAATTACCTTGTAGAGAGTTCAGCTACAAAGAAACCACCATGTAGAGAGTTCAGCTGCAAAGAAATCACCCTGTAGAAAATTCTGCCAGAAACAAATTGCCCCGTAGAAAGATCAGTAAGAAGAAGTTACCTTGTAGAGAGTTCAGCTACAAAGAAACCATTCTGTAAAGAGCTCAGCTGCAAACAAATCACCTATACAGAATTCAGCTACAAACAAATCACCCTGCAGAGAGATCAGCTAGAAGAAGTTAACTTGTAGAGAGTTCAGCTACAAAGAAACCATCATTTAGAAAGTTCAGCTACAAACAAGTCTCCCTGTAGAGAGATCAGCTAGAAGAAGTTACCTTGTAGAGAGTGAAGCTACAAACAAATCACCCTATTGAAAGATCAGCTAGAAGAAGTCACCTTGTAGAAAGTTCAGTTACAAAGAAACCACCATGTAGATAGTTCAGCTACAAACTAGCTACCTTGTAGAGACATCAGCTAGAAAAGTTACCTTGTAGAGAGTTCAGCTACAAAGAAACCATTCTGTAAAGAGCTCAGCTCCAAACAAATCACCTGTACAGAATTCAGCTACGAACAAATCATCCTGTAGAGAGATCAGCTAGAAGAAGTTACCTTGTAAATAGTTCAGCTACAAACAAATCTCCCTGTAGAGAGATCAGCTAGAAGAAATTACCTTGTAGAGAGTTCAGCTACAAACAAATCACCCTGTAGAAAGATCAGTTAGAAGAAGTTACTTTGTAGAGAGTTCATCTACAAAGAAACCATTCTGTAAAGCGCTCAGCTGCAAACAAATCACCTATAAAGAATTCAGCTACAAACAAATCACCCTGTAGAGAGATCAGCTAGAAGAAATTACCTTGTAGATAGTTCAGCTACAAACAAATCACCCTGTAGAAAGATCAGTTAGAAGAAGTTACTTTGTAGAGAGTTCAGCTACAAAGAAACCATTTTGTAAAGAGCTCAGCTGCAAACAAATCACCTGTACAGAATTCAGCTACGAACAAATCACCCTGTAGAGAGATCAGCTAGAAGAAGTTACCTTGTAGATAGTTCAGCTACAAAAAAATCTCCCTGTAGAGAGATCATCTAGAAGAAATTACCTTGTAGAGAGTTCAGCTACAAAGAAACCATCATGTAGAGAGTTCAGCTGCAAAGAAATCACCACTGCCCAAATTTCAAGGCAATAGCTCTTTGCAATCTGAAGTTATCAATTGTCAAAGTTGGCAAATTGGATGTGTGTGGAAGACCCCTTTTCGCAAATCCGATCACATATGTATTATATATATAATTTGTACATTTACTAATAAAATATTTAAAGTACATCTACTTCATCTTTTCTTCTTCCTGTAGTAAAGAAAAAAAACATAGGTTAAAAAAGTCCCAAAGCTGGCCATAGGCCGGCTTTGGGGTATACAAATACAAAAAGAAATGAAATCTAATCCAAAACAGCCAAGCTGTAAAAAAAGTGTGCGGCCCTCAGAAAGGCTATGGTGAAAAAAGATGTGAAATCCAAGGTGGCGGCCAAGAAATGGCTGTGATGGTAGGTTAATGGTAAAAATTTTAATAACGACAATTCGGGTGAATTTTTGTGCCGCTTCACAAAATTTACCTGAATTGTCATTATTAAAATTTTTACCATTAACCTACCATCACAGCCATTTCTTGGCCGCCACCTTGGATTTCACATCTTTTTTCACCATAGCCTTTTTGAGGGCCGCACACTTTTTTTACAGCTTGGCTGTTTTGGATTAGATAGTCATTGACTACAAACAATGTTGTAGAAAGTGATACCTATCTAGCACAATATTCATGACATAAAAACTGACTACCACATTAAGAGTGTATGAAAAAGTCAAATTATGTTAATTATGTTACTTTAATTGCTACATTTACAAAAGTAAAAAACAAACTACTGTTGATGTATTAAAATTGAATCCCATAATCACAGCTTGCTTGATTCCCTATATAAGAGAAGAGGATAACAGTATAACATCAAAGAAATCTGGATATAGTGTGCAATGTCTCAAGTTAACGAGATATACGCACTGCATGGTGGCAATGCATATATCTCATTAATGTTGCTTGTCAGTTTAACCCGATCAGGTCTTACCCTGTTGTGAGCGGGTTGCCACCTTCAACAGATGGTGGTTGTTTTGGTAGGTGTGCAGGGTTCCATGGATTCTCCTATTAATTCTCAAATAGGCCCCTTTTCAACAATTTTACATGATGTATACAGCATGTTTTGCTACAAAGGCTTGGAGGTAGGAATGCTTGGGGATTCTAATATTCTCTGAAGCCACAAGAATTTCCACATGCCACAATGTTCCTAATAGAAACCCTGCACTGTCACACCCTGAGCTAGCCTCAAGATGGAAGACAATGGAAAAAATGGGGGATTTACTAAGCTCCCTGCTGGGACTGTCTGTGGTGCATGCTTCATCTCCCCACACCCCCGTTATTAATTTTATTTATTATTCTTTTGGGCAATACATTACCCCACCGAACAATCCCTTTGTGATTATCATCTTCTAAAAATACTAATATGAGATAGTTGGTAGAGGGGAGTGGTATGGGTGGGACAAGATTCGCTATGCATGTAGCACCATGTGTTCTAACACTTCTCCACATGCCTTTTTCTTGTAACGCATACGCAATGTTATTCCCCAATTATGGCCAACCCTTCTCATGTGTGTACCTGCCCCATCTTCCCCCTAGTCATGGTGGAGCTTCGGGTTAGTCACTATCATAAAACACACACGCATGCTTGACTGCAACATTAACTTAGTTTAACTAGTTAAACTCCATTTAACATTTTGAGTCAGTGTGAAATGTGATATATGTGCACTGGCTTTCCTTTGATCTGAGGTGTGAAAGTGGTATGTATATATATATATATATATATATATATACATACATAGCAGTACAAGTATTTTATATTTTAAAAACTGCATTGTTATTTTGAAACTTATCGAAATGCTGCTTAATCATTTAATACAACATGTTACTATTACAAATATAATTATGTACATGACCCATGAGTATCTACAACCCAACCATTTAAGACATACAGTACACAAATTTTGTGCAAAAATTTCTTCCAGCTAACATTTACAGGATTTACTACCAGCTAGCTATGTTGTTTTTGCATGAATTTCTGTACTTCAACATCTTCCATGTATTTTTCATCAATTCTTACTTCTTTCACATAACTTGCCAATGATGCCATCAAACGAGCTCCATGTAACGTGATAGCATTTCTCTGTAAATACAACACTAGATTATCATTGTTGCAACTGGTCTTTAACTTGTTCACCAGTGATTCTGCCCCATGGTAACTAAAGCCACAATGATTGAGATACAACTTGGAAAGTGCAATTTTATTCAGTACACTGGCTATGGCAATAGTTCCTTCATTACCAATATGATTTCCATCCATCTTGAGAATTCTTATAGTCTTGTTTGTCTCTAGCATTTTAGCAAGACACTTTGCGCCTTTGGCTGAAATTTCACACTGCCATATTGATAACTCATGCACCACAGTATCACAACAGCGGAGGGCACTAGTTAATAACTCAATCCCTTTGTCATTAAATGGGTTACGTCCCAGATCTATCTTTGTCAATGTATTAATATCTGTAAAAAGAATATTTTGATTGACAATTACACAAAATACACTGATGCATTTCATATATTTATAAGACTTCATAGTAATATAAAAATGTGCTAAATTATGCACTATGCAGTGTAGTATATATGTATGTCCATATATATCTGGCTTTCAACGTCACTAATCTACTACACTTACTAGAAATCACTATCTTCATAATGTGTTCAATCCCATCACTGGTAAAGTTGTTCCAGTGGAGATCTAACTCTTTTATGTTACTAACAGAATTTGTGGTGATGTGCTTAGCCAACTGTTCTGCCCCATCATCTCCAATACTGCATACCCATAATCTTAGCTGCGATACTTCAAAATGGCACAGTAAATAAGAAATACACAAGCAATCATACGGAAATAAAGTTTGGTAACTCATATCTACTTTGAAAGATGATGACAATGAAATTTCACTCTCGTTAGTCCTTGAAGCCTCACAGATACATTTTATGGCGCAGTTAAATATGGTCACATTCTCTCTGGTGTTTGCACACTCCAAATCTGTTAACTTTGAGCAAACAAATTGAAATATACTAGGTGGTAATGATTTGCAAAGACCAAAGAAGTAACTAAACATGTATGGGAAGACCTCAAAGTGTTCTTTAATTATCCTGTTCTGTGCATCAGTAGGCAATAAACAAATATGAAGTGCACAAAAGAATTCTTGCAAAGTGAAATTGATGAAATTATAGGTAGTCGTACTCCTGGGTATCTTATACACATGAGCAGTTTGAAAGAATCCACTTCCGTCAACAGTTGTAAGACCACAATGAACCAGTTCTTCTTGGGTAAAGACGATTTTTGGACTTTTCAAGGAGCTATCTCCATTCATTGTACCCAACCATTCAAAGAAACCATTATATGCAACTTTACTAAGGAGAAGAATCATGTTTATAGCTTCAGCAGGCACATCAGGTAACATCATAGAAATGATTTGCTGCTTTTCATGGTTGCACACTTTCACAGCTGTAGGATATTTTTTACGGTGCCTTTCAATCATGCATGTAACAAAGAGCTTCAGAAGTTCTGTTAGATTTGGATTAGCTGGTAAAATTGTGTTTTGTTGATAGATTTCAACAATCATTGTCAAGCACATTGGAATATGAAGTAAACAAGAAATGTAGGGATTCGTTTCAAGAATGTCTGTAAATTCTTTTGTAGACAAGCCAATGTCTTCAGAAAGAGAATTTTTGACAAACTGATATATCTGCTCCTTGTCAAAGCCTAGTACTTCTATTCTCCTCTCAAAACTTTTAAGGTGTACACAGGCATGCGGTCTGCATGCAATGACAAGTGTTGCATTAGGTAGTTTACGGTAATTCAGTATATCATTTAAAAATTGATCGGCTTGCCAAGAAGCACTCATTTCATCATACCCATCTAATATCAACATCACATTTGATCCTAGTGACTCATATAACTCTAAACATGCTTCACTGCCAAGTAAAGATTGTATGGCATCTTTTAGGGACATGTCCCAGAAGTTTCTTAACATCAAGAGCAGTACAATTTTAAATTCATTTAAGATTGCTTCATTGGACCATTCATGGCAAATTTTGTATACCAAAGTAGTTTTTCCAACCCCTGGACCACCTTCTATCAGTATTCTAGATGGACATGGCTCACTGTTGTAATGAAATATTTCCTCAATACTGTGTAACTTATCTTTGATGTTGTGAATAACGTCTCGCTCTCTTAGAAGTGAATGCTTGGTGAATTCATCCAAATATTGCTGTTCGTTCTTGATAGGCCTTTTATTAACTAATGCTAGCTGGACATATTTTAGCACTGGAAGTTCAGACAAGTCATCAGAGCATGGTGGAGATCGGTTACGGTACTGAGCCTTTAATGAAACCACAGCTAGACTCAGAACACTGCTCAATTTCTGTCTTTTAGCATCCGTTGATGAAACAATACCTAATGACATGTGATATACAACATATAACAATAAATCCATCCTGATGAAAAAGTATCAACATAGTCATAAATTACAAATAACTACATTATTTATATGAATGTTCTACTAGAGTCGTACTGTTGTGCTGTACTGCATGCTGTTACTCACTAACTTTTTTGCTGCCAAAACTAAATGGTATGCTAGGTTCCTGCTGGGAACTTTATATCTAAATTTCAAATGTATGTTCCCTGAAACCCTTGAAAACTGTCTCCCTATGCTACAGGCCACACAGCAAATTCACCCAAACTATTCCCATGGACACAAGTTAATCATTACTAAACACTCAATAGTCTTATCTAATATCATAAACATTTTGTACTGTACTATCTATGAAGTGTTTACAATCCTCCATGGTCCAGCAAACCAGACCCTATTTCTTGGGAGTGATACTGATGTCAGCACCAGTTCTAAAAAAACTTTCAACTTTTAGAAAACAAGCAGCTGAGAGTGATGATTAACCCTCCTATAATAAGAGTATGTTTGAGGCCCACATCTACATGGCATAAGTTGCTAGCTTTAATTTATTTACAAGTACACAAAAAAATTTGAATTTTCAACTAGAGTAGGGACCATAGCACATCAATAAAAAGTACTGAAACAAGCTGGAGTAGTGCATGATATTAAATCACAATAAAACAATAAGAAGTGTTATATCCCTACTATGCATTTCCATTATGGTATCTTGACAATAGCTTCTTATTGTTTTACTGTGATGTAATTATCGTGCACTACTCCAGCTTGTTTCAGTATTTTTTATCAATGTGCCATGGTCCCTACTCTAGTTGATCCAAAATTTTCTGTGTACTTGTTTGTTAACTTTTTTTGTAAATATTATTATTATGACTGGTGAACCCATGCATACCGCATCTGAAATGGTGCCGCACACCCCAGCTATATCAACTATCGTCTGAAAGTGAAGTATCCATTACGCTTCGTTGTCAGCTATGTTCAACCTGTTACACAACATTTCGGATCTAGAACTGTTAAGAGAGCACCTCTGCAATCAATGCATACCGAAATAAATGGTGCCGCACGCCCCAGTTATATCAATTTTTGTCTGAAAAGTGAAGTATCCAATACGCTTCGTTGTCGGCTATGTTCAACCACAGCAGAACGAATCAAGAACTGTTTGAAAAGCACCTCTGCTATAAAAATAGCTACTATGAAAATACGGACAATTTCCATTATGAAGGGAAGCCACCACATGCTACTGCCAAATCGACACTTCTTACTGTCAGTAAAGATGAATGGGACACAAAGGAGGACACTGGTAAGTCCATGAAGAATACGTTGTACGTACTGCAGTATGCCAAAAGGCACCTCTTGGGCTGAAGCGACGTCGAACAGTGAATAAATCAAGCCCGTAGCCTTAGCCATTATCGAGTTATACTTGTCTGAAGGCATCAGTAAGTCAGTCAGTCAGGCAGTCAGTCAGTCAGTCATAGAAAATTCCGTTAAATAATAATTAAAAAAAAAATTCCATAGCAACTTGTTGAAAGCGTTTCGGGTCGATTTGAAAGCTTGGTTTTTACCTAACCAATACTGTCGTCTGGGAAAATTGAGACTGGTTTTTGGGTGATGTTATTTTGTGGGCCACGCCTACTCCTTTGTGGTCCCTACTATACAGTAATATCTTACTGTATGATTATTTTTGTTATTTGTTAATATTTATCCTTTATTATTTAATTGCTATGTGAATGACATCACTTTAAAGTTGTATGCAGATGATGCTCTACTGTACAGAAGATTCATTCTCCAGAGGATAGTAAAACCCTACAAGAGGATATTAGCAGGCTACAGGAATTGGCTGAATGCTCAATAATGAAATTTAATCCTGAAAAATGTGAATATCTAAGAGTAACTACTTTCATGCAATTTTTTTGTGATAAAAATTTTTTGTGTAAAAATATTTTTGGATGTTATATGTGAATGACTGCTCTATTAGAGTAGTTCGATCTTATTTTACTGCCCAATATTTCATTAACAACATTAAGATTCAGCAAGTTCCACAAGCCAAGTACTTGGGAGTTTATATTGACGAAGGAACTTCCACGTTAATTTTGTATGCAACAAAGCAGTTAATAGCTAATGTCCGAGCATTTCTGCAGTGTAATTTAAGACAAAGCCCAATAACTGTAAGGGAAAGATGTCGTCTTTCTTTAGTGCAACTCACATTATAGCGTAGTTTAGTCACCCTATACTCTGAGTAATATTGATGAGCTAGAAAAAGTACAAAGGAGACCAGCAATACTTGCGTGCAATGATTTTTCAAGTGTTTTATATAGTGTCACTAACATGTCATATAGGATAACACTTAAAGTTAGAAGGGACAACCTAAGACTGGCAATGATGTACAAAATTGTTAATAATCTTGTTGAAATTGAAACAGGGAACTCTTTCATCAGGAATAATTTACCCACCAGTAGGCACCGGCCTATTATGCCCAAAATTTTACCTATTATGCTTTTGAGCATTGCTCAAAAATTAAGCCTATTATGCTCAAAATTATGCTTTCAAAATCAACATTATGCTCTAGAGCTGACTGTTTTATTAGAGTATATCAGCCTTTCCTGACTGCTGTATTAGAGTAAGTGACTGCTCTATTAGAGTATCTCGATCTTATTTCTGCAAAGTGTGAATAACCAACAAAGAAACTGTTTAATAAGTTATATTATGTGTTTTTAAATATGAAATGCACTAATAATACTATTGGCAGTGAATATTTGCTTTCTTTCAGGCGAGCGTATTGCGCATTTTAATTAAATTTTCAAACATCGTCCCTATTATGCTGGCATTATGCTTGATGCTTTTGGTCACCTATTATGCTTTAAATTATGCTGGCATAATCGGCCGGTGCCTACCCACCAGAGGTCATTCAAGCAACTATATCCAAGTGTCAACATCCAGATGCAATTAAATTGTGGAACAAATTACCAGATACTATAATTAACTGTACAGCATTACAAAACTTTAAAAATCTAATTGACAGTTAATATTATTTGCACAATACCCATACTTCTATGTACGTTTACACTCGTTTGTCTACATACATATAATTAATTGATCAACTTTCATTGCTTTGAGCTAAGATAAGTGTCAAACCACTTTTTTGCCTTGGCTTGTGCACCTAGGTTAAGCCCTAGCAAGCCAGTGACTGATGCACACATATCTGTACTTACCACTACCAGGCATTTTGCATATTATAGGTTTTGGAACTGCTGGAGAATCAATAGCAGCAAATACTTTGTCCCAATTGGCATGTACATCACACTCAAGCCACTTTGTGAACATTTCATTGCAACACACTTTAGGCATAGTAGGATGACCAAGTTCAATGGCCTGTAATTCTCCAACAGGTACACCAATGAGTATCCCTATTTCTTTCCAGTGTATGGCATACTGTGGAGTAACATGTTCCACCAAGTCCTTTAGTTCTGGTCTGAGTGAAGCTATGAAATAACAGTATACAGCATCATCAATTGTAATATGCATTACAATACAGTCATGCATATATAATTACTAGTATTTAAAAAAATTGTAAATTTAAAAGTGAAGTAGGGAGCTTTGCAACAAAAAGTAGTAAAAAAGAGATGAATGATGGTACTACAGCATAGCTCAGTGGAAACTCCCCACTTTGGCATTGAACAAAATAATTGTTATAGCTAATGTGCCAAAGTAGGGACTTTCCCACTGAGCTATGCTGTAACACCATCATTCATCTCTTGTTTACTACTTTTTGCTGCGTAGATCCCTACTTCACTTTTAATTTAAAATATTAGTTTGTTTAGTTTTTGTTGCAGCACAGATAGCTACAATGTAACTTGTGACTGTTCTATTAGAATATCATACATGACTGTTGTATTAGAGTATATCTCAAGTCAGCTAAACCAATAAGGGGTGAGGTCATTGTGTTTACGGCTTCTAGATTGCTAAGAGGTGTGGTCTCCGTACTCTATCGTTATTAGTCAACCTAGATCTTTAATTGAAGGGAGTGGTTGTGAGCCTATCGCAAACGACGAGATCCCTATTGCAAACTTGCACATATTTAGTCTTATAGTAGTGCCAGGACTGAAGCACTTCCGAAATCCAGCTCTGAAATAATTCTGTGGCGTCTATATATGTTGCTGAAAGAATGAGTTGAAACAGGAAAATAATGCCTCAATATGGTTTCATTGGATGAAGAAGACAAGCAGCCTGATTGAAGATAAAAGACAAGACAAGGTGCAGAGGACCTATACTCGTCGGAACCCCAAAAGGCACATCCCACTGGTGAGTTTGTTATTGTGGCATAAAATTGTGGCCATGCGCTGCTTCGTTTGGCCTCTAGCCTTGTGACTGTGGTCAGTGAGTGAGGCAGTGAGACTAAAATTCGAGTTTTGCCAATTTTTAAAAAATTCTATATCCAGCCACTTGTAAGTGTTTTGTTATATTTAATGCCACTTTATATATTATATGGACTAGTACTATTCCGTACAGGTAATTTACATCACGTAAAATGTCTCTAGGATGATTTTTAAAGGCAGAATTTTGGGTGGTGCACAAAAGTTTCTAGGCGATCCCTACTTAAACGGTACTACCATACTGTTTGATTATGTATTATGTGACCAGATTTGCGAAAAGGGGTCTTTCACACACATCCAATTCCATGAACTTGAGAGACCATAACTTGCCATTCAAGTAACATATAAGCCAGCAATTTTCTCCAGTTATTAACCTATGTTGGTGCTCACTTCTGACCAAATTTCACGTCAATAGCCTTTTCCAATCTGAAGTTAAAAATCTTCAAAGTTGGTATATTGGACACATATGTATAATAGAAAGGATGTGTTATGTAGGCTCCATCCTATTCATATATGCATAGTTTATACTGGCAAATACATAGCAAATTTTAACAATAGAACAAAAGAATGGGGTGTATACATGAATGTACCAACTGCACATCTATCATCACAGTTAAAGCTCTGTATGATAGACACAGGGGCGGATCCAGAGTTTCGAAAGAGGGGGGGGGCACCTTTCTGAAAAACAGTTGAAGACCAAAAAAAAAAAAAGGTCACAACAATAATAGCTAGTTATCCTTACCAACTATATCACATCTGTTATGTAAAATAAAATCCTATTTGTAGCTTCATAGGTAAGCTACACTGCCTCATGAACATTGTGACTGCTTTATTAGAGTAATTGACTGCTCTATTAGAGTATCTCGATCTTGTATGCAATTTCTTGAAGGGGGGGGGGGGGGGGCATTTGCCCCAAATGCCCCATCCTGGATCCGCCACTGAGACAATAGACGGCATGAATGAACTATAGAAATCATAGAGTTATTAAAGTGCATTTATGATAAAACGCACAACACAGTGTAATATGAAGTCAGAACATCATCAACCAATGTCACGCTTTCACAACTTGGCTCATCCTGAAACCTATATCTATACACACAAACATGCTAACAATCTTACCACTGTCCCTTACCCCCCCCCTACCACCACCATGATATGGTTGTATCTGTAGAAGATTGAATAATTTATAGCTAGTCAAAATGACCTTAGAGCACGATAACTAGATTATACCATTGCTGTAATATACATCTATGTATATTAAGATAAAACTGATTCTGGAGTTCTAGGAAGAAGTGAACACTGCACTTGCTGATGTACATACATATCAGGCAACCCTTGCAATGGGAATTAAGAGAGTGCTCATATTGTATAACGATTGGCAATAATCTTGTATCATTTAATTTTGTGCAATGAACACACATATTACAATTAATTCTGGAGGGCCACATGCATTGGCTGTATATATGTAACTTTTGCATACATCACAATTTGCTAACTGGAGTTTAAAAAGTCCTTTCTTTTTAGGCTGCATGTATATTTCTCCACGTATTTGTCTGGTGGAACCTCGTATGTAGAATTGTTCATTAAAATGTCTATAGTACTTCATACTTTTACTTTAAAAACCAGCTAGTTCCTATACTAGATACATGCAGGGGCAAGGGAATTGTTATAGCTAGCATACAGGTGAACGACAATAATTATTGTTATTGTAGCAAGAGAAGTGAAAATGTAAACATGCCAAAATCATTTGGCAGGGGTGAATACTATAGAAACTACTAACAGTGAAAGTAAAGTATGATCAAGTAATACAGCACATAATATGTATAATTATTTGAACATGCACAACAAATAATATACTGCATATACATGTTATACATTGCATTAAGTTAACAAAAATAAACTACAGCAACTCCCAAAATTTAGCTCTCTGCAAGGTAATTTGTTTGTAGTTGAACACTCTGCAGGGTAACATTTCTTTAGCTAATCTCTCTACAGGGTGACCTGAACTCTCTACAGGGTGATTTGTTTGCAGCTGATCTCTCTAGGGTGATTTGTGTGTAGCTGAATTCTGTATAGGGTCTCTCTACAGAGTATTTGTTTGTAGCTAAACTCTCTACATGGTGACTTGATTCTAGCTGATCTTTCTACAGGGTGACTTATTTCTAGCTGATGTCTCTACAGGGTAACTTTTTATAGTTGATCTATCTACAGCATGATTTGCCTGTAGCTGATCTCTCTACAGCAAGATTTTTTTTGTACTGTAGCTGAACTCTCTACGTATACAAGGTGACTTGTTCAAAGTTGAACTCTCTACAGGGTAACTAAAGTGTAGTTGAATGGGTGACTTGTTTCTAACCTCTCTCTCTACGGGTGACTTGTTAATTGTTTGTAGATGAACTCTCTACAGGGTGATTGTATGCAGCCAAACTCTGGGTGACTTGTTTCTAGCTGATCTCTCTACAGGGTGACTTGTTTCTAGCTGATCTCTCTATAGGGTGGTAGCTGCATTCTACAGGGTAACTTGTTTCTAACTAATCTAACAGGGTAATTTGTTTGTAGCTGAACTCTCTTCAGGGTGACTGGCTTCTAGCTGATCTCTCTACAAGGTGACTTATTTCTAGCTGATCTCTCCACAGGGTGATTTGCTTGTAGCTGAACTCTACATAGAGTAACTTGTTTCTAGCTAATCTCTCTACAGGGCTACCTGTTTTTAGTTGATCTCTCTACAGGGTGATTTGCTTGTAACTGATCTTTCTACAGGGTGAGTTGTTTCTATCTGATATCACTAGGGTGATTTGTTTGTAGCTGAACTCTTTACAGGGTGACTTGTTTGTAACTGATCTCTCTACAAGGTGAGTTTTTCTAGCTGAACTCTCTACAGGGTAATTTGTTTTCAGCTGATCTCTCTGCAGGGTGACTTAATTAATTGCTTGTAGCTGAACTCTGTACAAGGTGATTTGTTTGTGGCTGAACTCTCTACAGGGTGAATTGGTTTCAAGCTGATCTCCCTACAGGGTAACTTGTAATGGTCTGAATTGCTAGAGCCATTTATTTATAGCTGCATGGTGACTGTTCTATTCGAGTATCTCAGCAGCTGAATGCTCTATTAGGGTGACTGTTCTATATTATCTCAATCTCGCTTTTGCTACAAGTAGTTCGTTTTATAATCATAACTAAGTGGTTTGTAATCCGATTCTTCAGTACTACTGCAAGTAGTTTTACAATGATTATTCCAGCTGCATACCAATTCTCAGCTCATTGCTCTAAGCGGTTTTCCTGGTAGGAGTAAATACTAATAGTTTTTTTTTCATAAAATTCGATCGCGTAATGTGCCTATCAATGTAATGCCCAACTATCATTTACGGGCTGAGGGTGGGGGAAACTCGGGGATGGTGGGGAATCAATCGCCAAATTTCCCAGACATGTATGTCTTCACTAAGAAATTTACTGAAGCAAAGGTGTGTGCCTTTAGAAAGGAGTTTCTCAGATGATAGCTATAGCTACTAGAATCCACTCGAACACACTCACAACCCGAATCTCTTGACCAACGCCTGAACGCCACATAAATCATACAAATCCCCTCCTAGCCCCACTATCCCCAGGGTTTGCTAGTTGAGACTGGGTCAGGGTTTGTATCGCCAATACTTTCCCAGTAGGTGGCAAATAGTAATTTTCTGTGATGTAAATCCCCACCTTTTACCTCAGCCCGTATCCCTGGTAGTTGGGGATTACATTGATAGGTGCATAATTGTGACACAGGTTGGGATTTGGGTCATATCTTGATGGCCTTTATCTGGATTCCTTTCAAGCCACAAAAAGGCACTCCTACAATGACTACTCCATCTACATAGCAATTTTCAGCTTATTTCTTCAAGCGGTTTACCCTGTGGGCGTGACAATTTGATCTTATTTTATGCGAATAATAGGTCATAGCTCCATGAATGTTTATCGGATTCCTACCAAACTTGGTACTGAGATCCGCTGTAATTAGCCCTTTAAGTGGGCCAAATTTCAGCCCGATTGAAGCATGAATTGGTGTTTTATGGCAGATTTTGCAAATTGTGCGAAAAGAAAAATAAACGAAGAAAATCAAAACGAAATTTTGGCCGCTCGTATCTCGGAAATGGCTGGAGCGATTTTTTTTTCAAATTTGGTATGTAGGCTACCCTACCTGGCCAGCACTTCTGTAGCAAATTTGGTTCCAATCGGATAAGGAATCACAGAGCTACATATGTGTGAAAATCGAATATGCTCACGGTGTGGCGCGCCGGCTTCTTGGGCCACACGACACACTCTTGATTGAAGCTTTACGGCAGTGGCCAGCACTCAAAGTTGACCAACTCTATACTGTACTGATGCATCTTACATTTCCGTCGAAATGAGTCCAAACTGACGAATGGGTATCTTGATGTCATCAGAGAGTCACTGCGAGACTAACACAAGTACAGTTACATGAGTTAAACACTGAAAATACCTCGGAAAATACTCACCTGAGTTTTTTAAGCATACGTACTAATCACGTGCGACAGTGGTTTTAAATCACGTGCACAGGATTTCGACCAGGCTGCCAAGTATCGTGTTTCCCCGCTCAGTTTAAAGTTTATACTTTATAGCTCACAGTTTATAGTTTAAAGAATTTTAATGACGAGTGTTCTATTAGAGTAGTTGACAGTTCTATTAGAGTATTTTGATGTTTAGCAGCTTTTAAATAGTTTTATCCCCTCCTGTTGATTCCTAGAAGAGACTAGCTCTTCTCTTCTCACTCTTTCCATGTTTTCATTTCCCACGAATGCTTTAGATGCAACTGCAACTGTGCCCCCCATGCACCCCCTAAATCGGACCTTGCATATGTACATACGTATATACACCAAGAATGCAGCCGGAAAAAATTTAAAGCCATAACTGCTCTGTTAAGGATAATGTGCCAGCTCTATTAATTTTAGTCCGGCTCTGGATACTGATAAATTAAATAATGGTGTCTCCTGGTGTTACCCCTTCAGTCACAGAGAAAATAGTGTCAGTGAATTCGACTGACACTTGACATCATTTCTGGACATCAATTTTACCATCCAATGAAAGAACACCAGTATAAGAACAGGATTTTACTATCATCTCACCAAGATTTTCCTACTTAGCAAATGAATACCCTGATATTGATGAAATGCTCTACTCCACTGATCAGCTACTATGTGTGAATGCAATGAATTACACCACAGGTATGGGCATGTCTTTGCCATTTAATAATCAGTCTGAAAACTGGCTCCGATTTCTGACATCAACCCAGTTTTCATTACTGTAGTTACCTGTGCCTCCCCGACAACTCCATATCCTACTTCATGGCCATTCTCCAGACTATAATGTTATATAGTTTCTTATGAATGTATTGTAATGTAAATTATTGTATTAACAAGATGGAAGTACATAGCTAAACAACATGTTAACTTCTAATGAAGCAACCTGAAAAAATGGATTAGTGTAATGGGAACAGTCACCAATGTTTTGCACATCCAGGTTTAACTCTGAGGCATGATAATTGTGGCTACTGTATAGCTTGTTACCTAGTTGCACTATGTGGTAGCAAAAATCACTCATATATATAGGCATTGTTGAATTTTATCATCTAAAAGAATAACGATGCAACAGAGATGTATATGCATGCATCACAAAGACAGAGTAAATGAGTCCATTTGCTACTAAAGTTATGGTAAGTGTTCACTTAAGTGATAGCAAATTATTCTCTATATAAACAATTTCTTTGAAGTTAAAACTGACCACATTATGTAAACAACACGCTGAACATGGCCTCTTGCTCTGATAAAACATGATTTCTACTTTCTATATGCTGCAGGCCAAGGGGCAGACATAAGTAGTATAGAGAAGTATTTGATTTGATGAGAACATTTACACAAGTTATGTTGTAGGAAACCTCTTGCAGAATTTGCTTTGGCTTAACATGTTTAGTCCAGTTTAAATGTTTGTCACAATTGTCAACGCCCAGATACTTCGCATGAATAACTAAGGATATTCTAGCTGATAGAGCAGTCACTCTAATATAGCAGTCAAGCATTTTTTTTTTATTATGGACAGTATAACATGTGTACAGACATACATAAACACAGTTAATAGGGTGGTGGCCTTTATCAATATCCACTAATGTTCTATATAGAATTATATTACCTAATGAAATAAACTGCAGCCGAAATCATTCATATATTTAATTTCTGAAGGTCTGATTCCTGGTTAGCTTGTGTTTAGTAAAAGATTTTAATACTATAGCTCGTTTAAGATCCTGATACCTTAAGACGTAGAGCAGTAACCCTAATAATTATTTAAATAAATGTTGTTCTGATAAGCCACTCAGTGATGTCACCTTGAGGTCTTATTTCTTTAAATTTCCTGGAAGCCCTCAGGCCCCATCCCAGGTTGGCATGCTTTTCAAACAGGCTATTGTTTGTAATGAATCGATTGATTGCAACTTATGATAAGAATTGGTTTGTTCCAAATTCTTATGGTTTTTAAAACACTTTTCAAAATTATACTTGAAAGGAATTGAAACACTAAATATTTTGATTTTAGAAGGAAGTGTTTCCAAGCATTTAAATTAAGAGTTAGTCTCATGTCTGTACACGTTGATACATGTTGTCAACATGGTTGCATGGAGTACAGAGTACTGTACATGGGCATGAAACTACAGTGTTTATATGCAATAAATAATCAAATGTACAGTATGGTACGTAGTACAGGTAAAGTAGGAATCACCTAGAAAATTCCGTGCGCCGCCCAAAACCCCGCCTTTAAAAATCATCCCAGAGACATTTTGCGTGAATAATACATAATACATAACAAAACACTTACAGGTGGCCAAATATAGTATTTTTTTTAAATTTCCAAAACTCAAATTTTAGTCTCACTGCCTCACTGCCTGATCACAGTCGCAAGGCTAGAGGCCAAACAAAGCAGCACACGGTCACCATTTTATGCCACAACAACAAACTCACCAGTGGGATGTGCCTTTTGGGGTTCCGACGAGTATAGGCCCTCTGCGCCTTGTCTTTTCTTTTATCTTCAATCAGGCTGCTTGTCTTCTTCTTCATCCAACAAAACCATATTGAGGCATTAATTTTCCATATCAACACTTTCTTTCAGCAGCATAATACAGATGCCACAAAATTATTTCAGAACTGGATTTCAGAAGTCAGAAGCACTTCATAGGCTTGCCTTGAAGATGTTATGAGCTGTTGTAGGTTATCCTCAGCTGATTTCAGAGTAGATTTACTGTGTTCGGTCTGTTAGATTATGTTTAACCTTTTTGTGTATTGTGTGTAGATAGTGTCGCCGGTATTTCCGGAGTAAACCATTGGGGCCTGTTGGGTGGACATTGTTGTTTCTTTGGGATGTACATGTCCATAGGTTGATGTAATAGGTCCTTCAGCCTTGCCCAAGCAATCTCAATGATATCAGAATAGAAAATAGCACCACTGTTATACTGTTATTTAATGCAATGAATCGACTATTCAAGTTGTATGTAAGTTGCTTTCCATTTATAGAGTTATGATGGTGAACAGAAACACATATTGAAAATGTTAATTATAAAATGGTCAGATTCTAGTGGAAAATCAGCAAGAGGGTGAACACAACTAAATCGTTGATTAAGTCAGTATCACCGGTGATTACTAGATCCAAAATATTTCCATGGATGTGTGTGGGCACATTAACATGCTGGAACAAGTTGTGATCAATTATAAGGTCACAAAAGTAGTCAGATCTGGCAGTAGTAGTGGCAAAAGTTTGCAAAAGTTTGCCAATCTACATCTGAAGTGTTAAAATCACCCAGTAGAATAACATCCCTGAGCAACTTAATGTCATGATATAGGAGTAAAGGTCTTGAACATACTCAATTTTATAATTGGATGGCAAATAGACAGCATGCACAGATCTAGGTGGGCTAATAGCGATAGAGTACAGAGACCACACCTATTAACAGTCTAGTTCTTTACTTAACAGTAAACAAGATCACCTCACTCATAGATCCTTTACACCAATTTATGCTTCACTCCTTATTGGTCTAGCTAGCTGTCTGACTTGAGATATACTCTAATACAACAGTCACTCTAATACAACAGTCATATATGATAGAACAGTTACAAGTTACATTGTTCTGGTAGACATACTTTTATAAGAAAAAGAAGCAAGCACAATATAATCAGTATAATTATTACATTATTGTTCTAAAGTGCCCCTCAGCAACAGCAAGGTCGACAGCTGCATGGAGGCCCATAGGGACACTTGGATCTAGAACGCTATTCACTGAGCAAATGGGCAAGATGTTTATAAGTGATATAGTATCTGCCTTCCCCATACCTAAAGATGTGGAAATACAAGTGGACTAATACAAGTTACATTGTAGTTAGCTGTGCCAAAATGAAAAACTAAACAAACTAGTATTTAAATTTAAAAATGAAGTAGGGATCTATGCAATAAAAAGCAGTGAAACAAGAGATGAATGATGGTGTTACAGCATATAGCTCAGTGGGAAAGTCCCTACTTTGGCACATTAGCTATTATTATTTTGTTCAATGCCAAAGTAGGGACTTCCCACTGAGCTATGCTGTAACACTATCATTTATCTCTTGTTTCACTACTTTTTATTGCATAGATAGATCCCTACCTCATTTTTAAATTTGCAATCTAGTAGTTAGTTATTACATTGTGGCATGTTTCAGTAGGGGTTTCCTGGGGTTCTAGAAATGCTCTCTGAAATTTTAACTTGCTGACTTACAGCAAGATATTGGTGGCACACTGGCACACATGACAGAATAAATGGGATACAGATGGGGTGGTATGGGAGCTGTCCCACTGGTTTGCATCTGTAATTTGCTACCAAATTTGGAAACAACCTTGGAAAATCCTAGCCTCCTGTTATCTATACAATATCAAGGGCAGATCTAGGATTTCTAAAAGGGGGGGGGGGGGGGGGCTAACTTGAAGTATATGTATATGTGTTGTGGTGTGCAAAGCACACCGGCCAGCATGCATGCAAAACATGCTGAAGCTAGGGAGGTCTGGGGGCATGCCCTCCCAGGAAAAATTTGAACAATATCATGCCAAAATACTGCTATTTGGTAACATTTCAACATAAAATCCTTACTGTTTGTAAGCATTTCAGTGTCCTTTTGATTATATCATTGTCCTACCTATATGTATTGTTGGAAATTGTAAGAGGGTAGATTTTCTGGGGGCATGCCCTGCAGAAAAATTTTGAAAATTGATGCCAAAATACTGCAATTTGGTAGCATTTCAGCATGAAATCCTTAATATTTCAGTGTCCTTTGTTACCTTTTAACTATACCTGCAGTTGTTGAAATTTTGGACAATGTAAGAGGGTGCATCAGTTTAAACAAATGCTACAGGATAATAGATTTCCCTTTATCTGTCTTAGCTTCGTAGAACTGAAATAGACTTGGCTGTTACTCCAAAGGTATAGGGGAAGCAAAGTTATCTAGAAATTAATGTTATTGTAGCCAATTAGGTGAAAGTAATTTAGAAGTATTTATAGTCATTAACTGCACCTTAGATAGCACAAAGACTATCATAAGGGTCTACAGTAGCATGAACAGCCCTACTGGAAAAATTTGAGATTTGAATGATTTGAGATTGAATCTGAGAGCACTTTCAGTGGTGCATATGTACTTGAAGTAATTCTATTCATACAGCAAGTACGACTATCACTTATAAGATACTATACAAGTATATAGAGGTATCAGCTAATGAAGGCTTTTGAACTAGACTATTGCACTTCACAATGTGTAGATACATCTTTTAATGCAGACAGATTTTGGACAATTTCCATCAGTAGCAAAGCCAACTTAATGTGTCTTCTGAATGTTCTATTAGAGTAGTTAGGTGACTGCTCTATTAGAGTATCTCGATCTCATGCTCTGCTAGTGCTGATTCAGTCCCATTGTTGTATAATCTTTAACACAAATCACGAGTCCAGTGATAATGCCTTGGAAAGATAGTTCTAAGGTGGGTTTATGTGTATATGTGTTATTAGTGACACTATTATATGCTAAGACAGAAAAAGTTCATTGTGATCCTTTCATATTGAGTTGAAAAGTGAAGGGGGGGCTTCAGCCCCCCCCCTGGATCCGCCCCTGAACATTGAAATTAACAAGCACAAGAATAATAATGTATTACATACTACATAGACTATACAATATACAACACAAGGAACCACCAGAGGGTTGCTTTGTAATGAAGAATGCTTTCTAAGATGGATTTTATCATATGTTCCATGAACCATGCAATATCATGGTTTGTGGTAATTAATACATTTTTTGTATGGATTATTATGTGTTTAGTGACATATATCATACACTATGATAGTAGTGTCATACACTACGATAGTAGTGTATAGTAGGGACCACAAAAGAGTAGGCGTGGCCCACAAAATAAAATCACCCAAAAAACTGCCTCAGTTTTCCCTGATGACGATGAGGCAGTATTGGTTAGGTAAAACTAAGCCCAAACAAGCTTTCAGATCGACCCGAAACACTTCCAACAAGTTGCTACGGAATTTAAAAATAATTTATTTAACAGAATTTTCAACTGGGTGTAGTCAGGCTTGATTTTTTCACTGTTCAACATCACTTCGGCCCGACAGGTGCCTTTTGGCATACCGCAGTACGTACAATGCATTCTTCATGGACTTACCAGTGTCCTCCTTTGTCTCCCATTCATCTTTGCTGACAGCGAAAAGTGTCGATTTGGTGGTAGCACGTGATGGCTTCCCTTCGCAACGGAAATCGTCCGTATTTTCATAGCGGTTACTTCGATTGCAGAGGTGCTTTTCGAACACTGAGTTCTTGATTTGTACTGCTGTGTAATGGGTTGAACATAGCTGACAACGAAGCGTAATGGATACTTCACTTTTCAGACGATATAGCTGGGCGCACGGCACCATTTCAAATGCGGTATGCGTGGGTTCACCAATCATAATAATATTATTTACAAAAAGTTAACAAACAAGTATTTCAAAAAATTTGGAATTTTCAACTAGGACCATAGCACATCGATAAAAAGTACTGAAACAAGCTGCATGATATTAAACAATAAGAAGTGTTATATCCCTACTGTGCATTTCCAATATGGTATCTTGGAGCACAGTGAGATATAACACTTCTGTCTATGTTTATGTAATGTGGTGTATCACGTGTATGTATGCCTTTTTAGTGCGCTTCATTAAGAGTGTGAACACGTGCAGTTGAAGTGATCAGCTGGCTTTCGAGTAGGTCGAATCGTTTCGAACCTCGCCGAGTTCAACAGTTACTTCAGCTACTATCTATCACATTTGGTGCTTTACGACCAGGGATTCGGATGGATACTCTACAATATATACCTACAACGTGCCCGGGCTTCCAGACGTGGTGAGCGCTCCTTCGTGACGAAACTCCTCTCCAAGGCTCAGACGATCACAGAAACTTACGCCGACACTACCGAAGCAGTTTCCACTGAGGACAGAGAAGGGATAGACTTAATCCTCAGCCAGCTCTCCGTGAAGAAACGCCAACTAGAAGAACTAGATGCAACGATCGCCTCAGCGTTAACAACGGAGAAAGAACTAAAAGATGTTGGGGATGCTGAGATGTACCATTTCACCTTAACAGAACACTTAACCAGCCTACGGAAGTTCTCCAACTCTCCTGTACTAACTAAGGATCAAACAGTAAATCCTTCACACCTGGAACCAAGCTCAAACAGTATCAGCAATATCCAGTCGAGGATCGAGAACACCAAGCAGGGGTCACTAGAGCACACAACATCTTCTGGAGTGGTGAGTAATCCATTGTCGCACACACATGTTGTACACAATGGGGGTCAGTCTGTGGATCAGTTTGTAAGCCAGTTACTCAAGCTAACACTTCCCACATTTGGTGGGAGCCCGCTTCAGTTCCAAACCTTCTGGGACACCTTTGAATCAAACCAGCTGTCCACAATAATGACAACTTAACCAGGGTCCAGAAATTTCACTACTGATTAAGTGCACAATTGTTGGGTGATGCATCTCATGTTATAGATAACTTTCCACTTACTGACTTGAACTACGGCTTTGCTGAAAGAGAGATTTGGGCAACCCTACAAGTTAGTTAATGATCGCTTAGATGCTCTAATGAACCTTCCAAAACCCGTTAATAATTTGGCCAGCCTTCAATTTTTTCATGATAAGTTGGAGAGCCACATGAGAGCACTGCAATCCTTAAGCAAGTCTCCTGACACTTATTGTGCAATGTTAACTCCTATTGTCCTGTGAAAGCTTCCCACAGAACTTAGAAAGCAGTTTGCTAGAGACCACAACAGTGGTGAATGGACCATTCGAGAAGTCATGACTTGCATTCTTAAGGAGATTCGAGTCCTTGAAGTAAGTCTGTACTCTAATGGCTTTACCAAAGAAACCCATTCCACTGCTGAGTCTTTCTACACAGCAGTCGGAAAATCTGCAGGCCAAAGAGAGAAGAGGGAACTAGTCTGCACTTATTGTAAGGGCTCACATACAGCTAATCAGTGCACTGTTATTAAAGACCACCAGCAACGTACATCTATTGTAAAGACAGCAGGCTTATGCTACAACTGCCTGGCACACCATAAAGCGTCACAGTGCACCTCTCGTAGACGATGCAAACATTACAATCAAAAACATCACACAAGCTTGTGCCCACCTGCACCTGTAGTTGTTCCACCACTGGCTCTTACACCCAATAACACACAACCACCGCCTACCCCTGTAGCCAACACAACACAGCCACCTCCTCAAACTTCCACTGCAAGCAACAGTGTGCCTGCTTCCACCACCATCACTAGGCCCCAACCTCCACTTGTGTCAACCTGTAGTGCCTGTCTTCTGAAGACAACTGCCATTGCTACAGTCCCAGCAGGTCCATATAGTACGGAAGGTAACATCCTCCTAGATGAGGGGGCACAGCGCTCCTTCATCTCTCAAGACCTTGCTGATAGGGGATTTACTAAGTTCACTCGATTCCATGCCACCAGGGTATCACTCTTTTCGGATGCCCCGGTATGTCACATCACATTTATAAAATACAAAAGAAGGGAATCAAGGGAGCTAGCAGCGGTAGCATAATCGGTAGCACACTGGACCATCACACTGGGATCCTGGGTTCGATCCCCCTTAAGTCAATATTGCAATTTTTTTCCGCCTTTTTGGTTCACCGTCGGTTTTTTGTCTAAGTTCTGTAGGGTTATGAAATAGGAAACCCTGTGTCTGCTGCTAGACTCTTACAGGTAGCCACCATCTCAGTACACACTCAAGATCAAAGTGCCATTCCCATTTCAGTCTTGGTGGTACCCACACTTGCAACTCCACTCCAAAACTCTGTGCAAATGGATGCAAGCAAGTTGCCATACTTAAAGGACCTACGATTGGCTCATCCTATCACTGAGGATGACAATTTTGAGATAACCATTCTTGTGGGCGCTGACTACTACTGGAGATTCGTCCAAGACCAAGTCATACGCGGCGATGGTCCTACAGCAGTCAAGTCCCGTTTAGGCCATTTACTCTCTGGTCCTTTATCGCAACCACCAGCAGCTTTAAATCTAATTCATGTCAACTTTACAGCTGTGGATGAACAGAACCTTGACACCTTCTGGAAAGCTGAGTCTAGTGGACTCTCCCTTAGCACTACTGATAGAGATGATAATTTCTTGAAAACCTACATGCAGTCTAGCATTAAACGTCAACCTAATGGAGCCTTATCCCTCAAGTTCCCTTGGAAGGAGGAACATCCGTCTTTATCTTCCAATTTTTCTATCTGTGCCAAACGTACGAGATCCTTGGCTCAGAGGTTAGCTAAGACCCCAGCACTCTTGCGCATGTACAGCCAGATCATTGCCAACCAAGAGTCCAAAGGCTTTATTGAGAAAGTTAACAACTTTAATACCAATCATGCATACTACATTTCCCATCGGGCTGTCAGAAAGGACTCAGCTACCATACCAGTCCGCATCGTCTATGATTGCAGCTGTAAGTAGTCATCCCACCATCCCAGTCTAAACGACTGCCTTCATGTGGGCGCAACCTTCCTCAATCACCTGTGTGGTGCACTCCTGCACTTTTGCCTGCATGTGTATGGCTTCTCAGCTGACATTGAGAAGGCATTTCTCCATGTTCAGCTTGATGAGTCACACAGAGATTGCACCTGCTTTCTCTGGCTGACTAATCTGCAAGACCCTAACAGTGCATTCCAATCTTACCGCTTCAAGGTGAGTCTTATTTGGGGCTAGTTGTTCACCATTTATGCTCAATGCAGCAATTACATTTCACCTGCAGCAGCATCCATCACCAGTGTCCACCAATCTCCTCAGCAGCTTATACATTGACAATGTAGTCTCAGGTTGTGACACTGAGCAAGAGGCTGTTCATTACTTCCTAGAATCACGTTCCCTGATGAATCTGTCAAGATTCAACCTGCACACCTGGGCATCTGACAGTCCATCTCTAAGAGATTTAGCACAGCAGCACGGCGTTACTGAAATGCAGTGGACCGTTAAATTGCTTGGCTTATGTTGGAACATTGGATGTGATAAATTATCTCTCTGCTCAAGACCTGAGCTTGCCACTTGCACTCCAGTCACGAAACGTGAAATCCTTCGCTACACTTCTTCTATCTTTAACCCACTTGGCCTAGTCACTCCAGTGACTATAACTGCTACGCTGTTGCTCCAGGAACTTTGGCAAGATAGTGTATCTTGGGATACGGCACTGAATGAAACCTATCAGCTCAAGTGGGCTTCCATCGCAGCAGACATACTCATTGCCTCACAACAGTGCTTCCTGCGACAGTACATCCCTTCACTACCAACAGCAGATACTGTTCTGCATGTCTTTGCTGATGCCAGTCCAAAGGCATACGGAGCTGTTGTCTACATCCACTATGACAACCATTCGTTGCTAGTAATGTCAAAGTCTCGTGTAGCTCCAGTCAAACAGCATTCGCTACCTAGACTGGAGCTCATGGCTGCAGTTATAGCAGCTCGCTTAGGATCTTTCTTAGTAAAATCCCTTAACCTTAGAACTAGCACCTATTACTGGTCTGATAGCGAAATAGTTCTCTGCTGGCTTAAAAGCAAGAAGAAGTTAAAGCCATTTATTGAACATAGAGTGACAGAAATTCAGACCTCATCATCGCCTTGGCAATATTTCCCAACAGCCTGTAATCCAGCAGATCTCTTGACACGTGAATTGACAGCTCAACAGTTGGCTAATTCAACACTGTGGAGACATGGCCCGTTATCTCCTTCTTAATGGCCCACTTGGACTCCTTCAGAAGCCTTGCTCATACAGGCTGCCAATGTTGAAGAGCCCGCTAGTGACCACAGCACAACCATACTGCCACCTACTAATGGCATGCACATCCTCATTGATCCTTCAGCTTACAGCAGCTACACCAAGTTACTAGATGTAACTGCTTATGTCCTTCGCTTTGTGCATAACACCACGCAAAAGCAATTCAAACTCAGAGGACCATTGACCCCCTCTGAACTGTCTATTGCCAATCTGCGATGGGTAGGCAATGTACAGCATAGATGTTTCACAGAGGAAATAACCAGTCTCCAGTCGACCAAACACTCCTCACGATTACCACTAGTGAGACAGCTTAGGCTTTACTTGGATCACACTGGCCTGATCCGTTGTGGTGGTAGGATCCTCAATGCGCCGCTGTCGGAATCAGCTAAGTTTCCCTTCAGAAGGACCCATTCACCTCACTCCTCATCTGGTACATCCACAAACAACAATACCATGCTGGGGTAAGCATAACACTAACATCACCACGTCAGATGTATTGGGTGCCATGCGCAAGGTATAGAATTAAATCCTTGCTGAGGAAGTGCGTGACCTGTAGAAAACTAGCTGGCCGACCATACACTGCACCAGATCCCCCACCACTAGTAAAGGCCCGTGTACAACAATCTATGCCATTTGAGGTCACTGGTATTGACTTCACAGGTGCATTGTATGTGAGAGGCAATGGAGGAGAAATTAAAGTGTACATTTACCTATTCATGTGTGCTGTGAGTTGTGCTGTGAGTTGTGCAGTACACCTGGAGATTGTAACGGATCTCAATGTAGAGTGCTTTCTTCAGGCCTTTAGACGGTTTAGTGCTAGATGATCCCTACCACGTCTTGTCCTCTCTGACAATGCTTCAACATTTTTGTCAGCTGCTGAGGAATTGAAAGCCCTATTTTCCTCACCTTCACTTATGAATACGTTAGCTAGGACTGTAGTAGAATGGAAGTTTATTCCTAAGAGGACCCCCTAGTTTGGGGGATTCTTGGAAAGGTTGATTGGGCTGACCAAACTGGCTTGAAGAAGGTCCTGGGAAGGGCATTCACAATACTCAATAGCCTTCAGACCCTAATTGTTGAAATAGAGGGTATTCTCAACAACCGGCCCCTTACTACTGTCCCCACAGACATTAATGACCCAGACCCCATCACTCCAGCCCACCTACTGTATGGTAGGAAGATTGTCTGTGTGCCCTACCATGTGACTCCTGAGGATATCCACAGTGATCTGGACTTTGGAGATACCGACATTCAAGTGAAAGCTAAGAAGCAAGCAGCCCTATTGCAACACTTCTGGACCAGATGGAGACAAGAATATTTAACTGGACTCCGAGAATTCCACCAGACAAGTGTCTCCAATGTTCAGACAGTGAAGCCAGGAGCCATAGTCCTTGTTCACGATGATACTCCCCGCATAAACTGGCGACTCGCAGTAGTGGAAGATACCATTTCCGGAGAAGATGGTCTGATCAAAGCTGCCAACATTAGGACATCAACTGGCAGAACTAACTGGCTGATAACAAAATTGTACCCACTGGAGATAACTACACCAGACCCTTCATCCAAACAGAACTCCTCACCTGAGAATCGCCAATCAGACAGTAATGCCAACAAATCAATAGCGGAACAACAGATACATATGACTAGGGAAAGGAGACCTGTTCGTCAAGCAACACTCAAGGGAAGACAACAGGTTCAAGAGTGGACTAAAATATTATGTGGCCCCCCGGAGGATGTCAATAACTAGTAACAACAATTTTATTATGCAATGTGGTGTATCACATGTATGTATGCCTTTTTAGTGCGCTTCATTAAGAGTGTAAACACGTGCAGTTGAAGTGACAGCTGACTTTCGAGTAGGTTGTCCGTACCGAATCGCTTCGAACCTCGCCGAGTTCAATTAAATGTCAATTCATCAATACTTGTCATCAGAGAAGTGCAAATCATATGAGTTTCTGGTTGTGGTTGCAGCTAATCATATGCTTGTGACAATTGGAAAAACTGTTGCAACAACTGAGACACTTGCGACACTATATATTCTGTAATAGTAGAACACACATTTAATTATTTAGAAACTGCGCATTAACCAGCGGCCTGCACATGAAATTCATTCTCAACATGGTGCATGATACCCTAGTATCATCATCATGACGCATGGCCTAGTGATGATGGAAAGTATTGAGAAACCTGCAGAATCAATTATTATTATATGTTTCCTTGGCATTATGCAATCATGTACATCTAATGGGAATTATAAAATGCGATAAACTGGACATGCAGGTATTAAATTATGTAAGACCACATGCAGCATTTTCAAGTTTGTATTAAAATGCATTGGAATTGTTAACTTGTAGTTTATTCCAACATTATCTTTCAGTTATGTAGGCATCATCAGTATTAGTAATGTATTGTATTTCAATTATATCATGATCACATTAATTGCAATTTGGTTAATTTGATTTATTGCCTAATACTAACTGAAACCAGCACTTCATTGAACTCATAATGCATGTGTGTGGGTCAATGTCTCTATATTATTTTAGTTTAATATTATACTGTTGAACCACTATGTTTATAAGCATCTGAATCCCTTATCATATGAGTAAAGTGTACAGGTCAGTGCTCCTGGTGTGAAGCTCAAATTGAAGCATGTGATTTGAGATATTATATGGTCAGCAAATATGAGGGGCTTGTATATACAGTATGCAGCAGATTAGCAGAGAGTGTGTAAAGAATAGCTACCTCTTAAGAAGAATGTTCCAATCTTTATATTATAATTTAAAATATTCTACATCATCATCCATGCAAACATGACCTTTAATAGTCTTTTTATGAAATGAGTGTTCTGTTAGAGTATTTGTATTTTCTTCTTGCAAATACTGTAGTTATTTCTGAATGTTCATTGTATTTTACTGCTAAGAAATTTAACCTCGCTAGACTAACTGTAAAAACTGGTATATTGTCCCCAATTGTTCAAAAATGTAGTAGCCAAATTGAATTTATGGAGCATCCCTCACAGTGGTCATATTTATCAGACAAGATAATATTAATATGGTAGGTACTATAGTATACACCTGAACAAGAAAATCATTGCATAGTAAATTGATAGAACAGTAGTCAATTTTTGACTTTTCATAGAATACTACACAAAGATGCCTACCCCAGCAATTAGTCCAAAGCAACTATCCACAGCTTGAAATTCAGTACATCATTATATTAATAAAGGGAGATTTGCATTAGAGTGCTGCATTTGTTTGTTTATCTACTTAGTGTTTAGCCATTGTCTAAGTTATACTAAAACCTACACACCATTGGTACTGCAATTCACCACAATTGCATTAAATATAAAGCCACGTATATACATATATATGGCAATCAGGTAAATAAAAGTAAACGTAATCATAATGTTGCTGAACAAGTGAATTGATTTTGATCTGAGATCCCTGAGTATCAGTGCAAGATGGGAACCACTATCCTGCAATTTACCACTCCCCTACCTCATAATAATGTGAACCAAGAAGTAAAGAAGAAACCTGACTCTAAACCTAACTCTGATAGAGGTTTGCAAAATGGCACATCTTTCACTGTCTGTGTGGGTTTTTGATGAATTCAAGGGTTAACTATAATGTACAGTATTTGTCGAAATATCTACTTCATAAGCATAGTTTCATGTATATAGAACCTATGGCATTTTTTAGAATTCCTTTAGGTTTCTTTTGTGCATATGATGCACTTTGTTACAGCACTAGATTATAAGCCCAGAGGCCTGTAGTCAGGGTACCCTGATAATGGGTAATTTTCTTTTCTTGTATGCACTTTTTTGATATACATTATGATGCAGTAGTGGTGGAAGTACAACCTATCAGAGCTGAGCAAAGTGATTGAGTAAACTGCTCTGGAAACCAGTGTCTTGTATATAATTTCCAAACTCATTGCTAGGACAAATCTTTACCAGAAAGACAGAGAGAGCCGCAATGGCACCCTGTAGTATATAACAGTTGTAGACATTTGGTATAATACACTTTACTTTAAAATTTTCATATTGTAGATATCGCTTTATTGTTGCAAAGAAATACTTGTTTTGTGTGCATGTGTGTGGGTAGGTGTGTCTTAGGAGCCCATGACCCAGTTTTCAATAGGGGGTACTGGTACGTACCATGCTTTGTACTTTGTCAGATATACCTTGTATTATCCATATAGTACATGTACATGTGGCATAGCACTGTGTTCATGCTAATGTGTAAGAGTTCTATATAACTAAAATGTATGTCATGGAATTTGATTACTATGGGTGTGCTGCAGGTGCATCAACTGTACTGTGTTCTCTTGTAGTGCAAGACTCTTTGTCTCACCAGCTGAGTTACCAGACAGTATTGTGGTTTACATGAAACAATAGTCATTTTTAATCAAAGTCCCCATGCATTCCAGCAGATAAATATTGAGAAGGAAAAGGTCTTAAAAGTACATTTTAAATGTGTGGCTGCAAAACTTTAGAACATCAGAACCAGTAGTTTATATACAACTACTTTATTTGTCTTTGTACTAAACAGAGATTCCAGGTTATCAGGCAAATGTAAGTGCACTAGCTGTTTGCCAGTGTTTGGATTATAGTTTTAGCTATATAGATATCCTAAAAGCTTTAACAACCAAACAAACCAAACAAACTTGACATACTACGTGTAACTGTTTGTATATGGCTATATGCTGGAAGTTCGTCATCATCATAATAATAATAATAATACAATAATTATACAAAGTTTTTAAAAAATCTTGATTGAATAAAAAAAAGTGATTTATGTTGCAATTCTGTTGTTTAATGCTCTGATTTTAGTTCAGTATTGTGTGAAGGTTGATTACTTGCAATGGTGACGATTTATTTGTGAGAGCTTTTACTATTTCAGTAGTTTCTGCTGACCTAAGCTTGTTGTATGAAACATTTAATTGTCCACAAGTACTGGAATCATCATTTGCAGTGATACTATGAAAAACGATTAGTTTTTGTAGTACACTATTGCTGCTGATGGCATCTGCTAGCTCGAATGCTTCCTCCCAAATCAAGCTATCATTTGTCATATGAAGCGTTTGTAGAGACAAACTTTCCTTGACTGCATTTGCAATGGGTAATATGTTGAAGGTGTTGTAAGAAACATCTAGTTCTGTCAGTAAAGTATCTTTGATTAAAGTAGCAATGGTATCGCCAAGAGAATTATGGGAAACACGCAATTTACTAGTTTTGCAGTGTTGTATTAAACCAATTAGTGAATCAATACAGGAAGGTGTGAGACCATTTTGACTAAGATCAATACTTTTGATACAGATGTTGCAGTGGTTTTGAGAAGCACTTTCAAGTAATGCTTTGTAAACTGTGACACAACCTTCATCTGTGAAATGGCAGCCAGATAGGTCAAGTTTCTCCCAGTGTATAAATTGTATTTCCATGATATTTGAGAAGACAAGTATGTCCAGTGGCAAGAAGCACTGATTTCTAAAATCTACTACATTTGACGAACAGAGTTTCTGTATGCTTGCAGGATCATCTCGTACAACCTTCAACTTCCCGATAGCCTGATCACTTATCAAATTATAGTTGTTATATTTGAGCTGTTTCATGGTACCAGTTGTGATGGCAAAGAATGCAACTTTGTAAACATTGCTCTTTCGTATTGTGCAATTGGATACATCAAGCACTTCAAGGGTTGTGTTAGTAGCTAAACTGTTGACTAATGCGTTTGTCCCTTCCAAATCAATGGAATTCTGCCTGAAGTGAAGCACTTTTAATGATGTGTTGCCACTAAGAGATTGGAATAAACTGACTATATTTTGCATTTGAAGATTATTATTTGACAAATCTAATTCTTCCAGCCTAGCGTCACTGACTAATGTAGCAGCACCAACTCCAAGGAAATTGCATGAAAGATACAGTTTAGTTGTTCTAAAGTGTTTTGCTAGGCACAACAGAGAGCAAATGGATGATGCAGTTAGACCATTATTGCTAAGATCAATAGACTCAATATTTGCTCTGCATGCATCGCTACCTAGCATACAAGTAAGCATTTTACATAAAATCTTGCACTCAGCATCACCAAAACTGCTACCAGACAAATCAAGCATTTTCCAATATTCATTGCACAAAGTGATGGTAGAACACAAAACCTGTATGTCCTTGGGAAGAAAAGCTTTGTGACTAAAGTTTATCACATCAGGAAAACCCAGTTGGTCATCAAAGTCAGCTTGCTGTAACGGAACAAGTTCAGGAATTAATTGTTCTGTTAGTAAATTGTAATTGTCACTTTGAAGAGTTTTCAAAGATCCAGAAGTACATGCTATTGCAAACACAACTTGGTAAAGGTAATCTTTGCTCATAATACACCCCGATATGTTGATAGTTTCCAATGTAGTAGTAATGGATAAGATATCAGCCAACTTTTTCACCATTCGTACATTTTTGTCTATGTACGGAGCAGTATCTCCAGTTATTTCCAACATATTATATGATATATCTAATTCGAATAGTTTAGTGCTAGTAATCAGAACAGCTATGGAGCTGTCAATAAAATTATGAGAAATGTTAAGCTTAGTGGTGTTACAAAGTTGTACCAAACTAGCAAGTGACTTAATGCAAGAACAAGTAAGGTAGTTGCAACTAAGGTCAATAGCCTCTATCAATACATCGTGCTGTTCTGTTGATTCTAAAGCCGCAAGTAGAAGCTTACATTCAGCATCGCCAAAGTTACTGTCATGTAAGTCAAGCCTTTTCCATTGCATGTTGTGAAAAGAAGTTATGACCTGCACAAGAACATGAATATCTTTTGGAAGAAAACTTTTAGCAGTAAGGCTAATTGTACCATCAAAGAATGGATCATTAAAAGATCCAGGTGTTGTTAACTCTGGTACAACTTGATCACTTAACAAATGATAACGACCAATTGTTAACTGTCTGAGTGAAGGATGACCTATTGCACCATTGTAAATCGTAAAAAGACTTTGCCTTTTGAATTCACTGTTGGTCAAGCGAAGAGTCTGCAAGTTTCGATTAAACTTCAGCCAACAAGAAACTGATTCTGCATCACGAGCAGAAGCAATCACACCATTTAAACAAAACTTCTTCAATGACTTATTGTGTTTAATTTTTTCAAAACCAAATGAAAGATTAAGCACTTTGCTATTAGAGATATCAATGCACTCTAAAGTGCTATTGACAGCCAAAGCATTAGCTAAATGATCAGCAGCTTCAGATGAAATGTTGCACTCTTTCAAATATAAAGTTCGAAGAGAATCATTGTGTTCAAGAGCATTAAAGATAGCAGTTGCATTGGCAGCGTTTAGAGTATTATAAGAGGCATCAAGTTCTATTAGTGTAGTGTGGCTAATTAGAGTATCAATTTCCTCATCAATAGAGTTATGGGAAACACAAAGTCTAGTTGTATGGCACTGTTGTGTCAAGCCAGACACCACTTCAACAGCTGCTGACGTAAGATGATTGTAACTAAGATCAATTGAGTTGATATGCGCTTTGCAGTGTCCATCTGATGAGCTCAGAGCTTCATACAATACTGCCATCTCATCATTTCCTATATTGCAATTACAAAGGCTTATATTTGACCACCATTTGTTACATCTCGCTAAAGTGCAGCCAAATATGTTCAGATCTCTTCGTAGTAAGCATGTATAGCTGAAATCAATGACATCAGTTTCAAGAATTCCTCCTATTTGATTAATAAGTGATTCATTATTGCTTTCCTGGCAAACTTGAAGCAAGTAAAAACACTTGATTTTATCTTCTGTGAATTGTTTTGCAATGCTGGATGGTCCAAACAGCCTACTGAACAGCAAATATTTACGATTTGACAAGTAATGCTTAAAAGCTAAGCAATTTCCTTCATTTAAGCCAACATACATTATCCAGGCATTGAAGTAGTTTTCATTCCAAAATGTGCTTTTAAGTAATGCAACTTGGCAACCGCTGTTTAGTGATGAAATATAAAATGCAGCCAAAAATTCTTGAATTGAATAATGCAGAAAGTTTAAAGATGTTTCATGTTTATTATTTGAAAAACTGAAATGCTGTACTGCTTGCAACAAGCCAAATCCATTTAATGCACCAGGAATTTCATCGACATTTGGGCAGGCATTTTTAAGATCATTGTAACTAAAAATTATTTTGTTTTCTTCCAAAGACATGTATGCTAACTTTGACAAATGCCATATAACCTTTCTGTTAGGTTTTGGTAATGATTTTATATCATAAGTGACCCAGCTTTCCGATATCATCTTAGCTTTTTTTAGATGGTGAAATATTGTGAAAAAAGTGAAGTTTCTATGCAAGTCAGTTTGATTTTCAGGCAACTGATAATCTTCTTTGAATAGACAAAGTAGTATGGCCATGTTAAGGGGGATATAACACAAGCTATCAATAGCCTTATGCTCCTGCAAGTAATTGAGAAGCCTAGGCACTTGGTCAGGGACATCCTGTAATGCATATTGGATATAGCTATTCCTCTCAGAATCTGTAAAGCCAAGTATGTCAACCCTACAGCTAACTTTTCCATGTAAGGATGCTGATGCAAATGGACGAGAAGTTATCACAACACAACAGTTAGGCAAAATTTTGTGAAGGATAACATTTGTTATGAAAGAATCTCCTTTACGTGATTTAGGGAATTCATCATACCCATCTAAAATTATTACTACATCACTGCCACCATTTTGCACTAGATATCTAGCACATGCATCTGAGATTTCAGCAGTTGACCCGTCATTGTGATAAACATACTGAATTAGCTCTTTAATGGAATTGATTTGCTGAACTGCAGGGTCTCGAAGTGGAAGATAAAATAGAAGTAGCTTTCCTTTTAGTAATCTACCAGTAGCCCACTGATATGCAATTTCAACTGACAAAATAGTTTTACCAATACCAGGAGCACCTTCAAAAAGAATCGTGTGAGGAAATCCATCAGTGATGTTGGACACCTCAATTGGTTCAAATATGTCAGAAATATCCTTAGTGGTGTTAGTGTTTTCAAACCTGTACAAATTATTTGCTCCTGAGGAAGTCCGTCTCCTCCCTCCATCAAGTTCTTCTTCAATATCACTAGATGATATCTTGCTTCTCTTTATGATTTGATCTATATTGCCTTGCCTCGTTTCTTTTGCGACTTCCAGTACTTCTTTCCTAGTGCGCATGCCCTTGTAGTGTATAAATGCCAACGTAATATAACACTTTGGCTGAAAGGGTGACCAATCATATTCAGATGCTGTAGATCTCATGTGTTTGTACAGACCACAGAGATGGCCTTTCAAATGTTGTATCTTCAATTCTATAAGGAGAAAAGCCATAGTAACTGTTATAAAAGTACACAACCACAAACTTAATTGGAACTAATTAAAATTACATGTAACAATTAGATGTTCATTTTAATGACCTAACTTACTGTAATTAGGAAGAACATGTTCTTCAGGACAAACAGCAGGAGAATCAATAGCAGTAAAAATCTTTCCCCATGAGGCATGTGTGTCAAGCTCAAGCCACTTGATAAACATTTCATTGCAGCACACTTTAGGCATTGTAGACTGGCCATATTCAATGGCCTGTATCTCTCCAACAGGAACACCAATAAGTAAACCAATTTCTTTCCAGTGAACAGCATAATCTGGAGTTACAAATTCTACCAAATCTTTCAGATCAGGTCTTGTTAACACTGTCATAAACACATTCACATTATTAACAATGTCAATTTTCATGCATATGTGTAACCATGCATAGTAAGATTTTAACAGTGTGTAGCTACATGTAATCTTAGTATTCATTATAACTATATTGATCAGCTTGTATTAAGGGAAGTGGTATCACTCAAGTTTGATAAAACAGTAGACAAACAGAAAACTTATATATTCACATCTCTCAAGGCTTCTGGCATAAGTGGCCATACACAACAGCACATTTATTCTATATCATATTTCAAGATGGTCAGCACAATACATGAAATCATCACCGGGGAGGATAAAAACATAAATATAATAGAAGATCTGTTGTACCTAGTTAACTACTCCACACAAATATATATGACTGTACAGTACACATGTACATGTTCAGTGAAAACCACTAGAAATAATTTTCTTCAAATCTATTACTGTACTTAACATTGTAAACATTCCTTGCTATTAATAAACTGTCACTTTAGTACCCACCCATCACCCCACCCTTATTATACATTGTAAACTTTTATGTTAACGCTTAAGTTTGGTCATACAATTAAGAGCAGCCAATAGTGAATTTTAAACACGCGTAATGAATGTGCACTGTTGGCCTAGTATTATATCGGTAAACCTCTATTGCTGAATGGTATTCCTGGATTACAGACTTCCTATAGTTGTTTGCTGATTAATAGTATCATATGTGAATACAAAAGCCTTGAAGCACAAGGCAGCATAGAACTAGACATAGTCAAGCATATAACAAGTTAAAGTATCGTATTACAATAATAATGGCACATTCACCATAGAACATTACTTCCCACATGCATATCAAGTCTCATCAACAATCACCTACACATGACATGTAAGGCATGTATGCATGATTTATTACACTATGAATTCCCACTATATGGGCCATGCCACTAATAAATCTTCAGTCTATATCACCACCTGGCACTATGTGGTAAAGCACTTGTATATCCAGGGAATTATAGGAGTATTGAGATCATTTCTTTATATGTACATGATAGAAGGGAATGCTTTACAGGAAGATCCTATATAAACAAAGATAACTATTATGGTGTTGTATTCACAGGTTATGAAGCTCTATACTAGCTGTGTGAAAATATCAGTATCACTTGTTGCAATTAGAAATTGATACACATATGTACAGTGCAGTACAATCTAACCACTAGAACACACACACAAACATGTACTAGGAGCCCATAAGTGCCGCAAGGCGCCTTGCGACACTTATGGGCTCCTGCATGTACCAAGGCCTTCAAATAAAAGACACTGGCATGGATGTTATACCCTGACTCTTTCCTTCTACTTTGTAGTAGATTAACAGTTGCAAAAGAACACCTCTGTACAACATTAAATTGTCTCAAAATTTGTTCTTCGTTCTTTGTAAGTGTAAGAGTAAAAAAGAGAAGTAAGCCACCCTTACTTGAATTGATTAAATTACATTTTCAGTTAAATTTCCCTACCCATCAGGACCATCTCCACATTTTTACAATATGTTAATGGTAGTGGCAAGCTATTAACTTGAAACATCACCACCGTTCATGTATGCAGCATGCACGGTGATGTCACTTTCAAAGTACATGAGTGTTGAAACGATGTGAGTGTGCAAGTAAGATAGTGTGTTTACCACACACGCTATGTAGTATACCTGTATTATCAATGACTTAGTGGCAAAATCACTCTAAACTTTGCACTGAGATGGTAAGGATCTAACATTTATTCAAAATGGCTGATGGTACACTACTGGCACAACATATTATTCCACATCACATTTTTGCCATCACTTATATGTACCAGTTTATCCTTCCTATTAATATCAACTTGCTTAAAAGCTAATACTCAATGACATTTATTGCAAGTACAAAAGAAACACTAAAAAAGTGCAAGTGTTTTTTTTTTTTTTTTAAATGGTATAAGTACACAATGAGAAAGAATGGTACATTCATGCACAGTGGAAAAGTAAGTCATACAGTACCTGCCCTATACGTGCAGAACTTTATTGCCCTGTATACACTCTATAAGTATAATTACTTAACTTCAGTGACAAAAAGTTAAGCATGAAAAAATGTGCTGAGGTGTTTAGTAGGTATATATAAAGTGGTTGTAGTAATATGGGTGCATGCAAGCTAGTGATAGTGACATTCCTTACATTACATGTATTTTAAGCAAGTTTATAACCTACTCAACTAAGTGATATCTGCCCTCCTGCTCTATATCCTATGTGTACTACAGTAGAGAGTTGCACAGTGAAACCAACAGCTAACATAGGAGAGGTATTATTAACTCTTGGGGACACAGTAAAACATGTGGTATTATGAAAAAGGAAGGTACACAATGACAGATAAAGGTATCATAAAAAGGTTCACAATAAATGCCCAATGATAAGCTTTACAATCAGATAACTTATAACAGGGGAAAAAATGTAACAAAAAGATTCTGAAAAAAGAAAAAAAGTGCACAAAAGGTCGATTAAACAAACAAACAAAAAAAATTGAACCTATGCGGATTTCAACCCACACACAGCATTGGGATTATGAAGCACGTAATTTGACCACTAAACCAACTGCACATACCGGCATGCAGTCATCTAAATAGTGTTTATAAACCCATAGGCCAGTTGAATGGCATATAGGTGTTTACTTGCAGCCATGCATGTGGTTTATACAAAGAATTTCACTGAGCTTTGGCTCGACACTCCCATCTTCATGGTGCTATAGAGACTGAATGAAAGCATGTAGCAATTTGTAACAACAAACTTGGAGTTGCTAGATATTGTGCACTTAATTTTGTGGAAGTATCATGTCGATACATGTTTAGGTTGTTGAGTTAGCTGCATTACAAGGAATGAATGCAGACAGACAAACAGCATTTCAGCTTTATATAATATAGATAGTTGTTAAAAGTAATACTTTTATATCTCAGATCAAAGGAGCTGCCTGGACTACATACCTTGCCCAGGCTACATCTGAGCAGCGATTATATAGACATTAAGGCCAACACCGATTATGGGGATCAATTAATAATCATGTGATTAGTATGCATGAATCGGATTTAGCCATGAAAACCACTCGAACAGAAAGCATTGTGTTATTTTCACTATCCTACAAGTTGAAATAATGTTTAATGCACTACAAACAATATGTGACTCACTGAGCGAAAACCAAACTAATTTGCAATGTTCTGTTTTTGAGATACATTGCAATGAAATACATTGATTAAAAAATGCACGCTACAAAAAATAATTTTACACACAATTTATTTGCTTCATTAAACACACTAATTGCTTTGAAGATTAAACACTCAAATTCTATACCATCAGATTCACCTCTTCATGGAGAATAGGAATATCTTCATTTCATTTTTGCACCATGAAGCAAACATGAGTTACGTGTGTTTGTTACATTGCAGTAAAAATCAGATTATTTATCATTGCCTTGGACAGCCTTCTTGCATAAAAATAAAAGCATGGATGGACATTGACCAAGCACTATACCTTACATGGATTCCCCTATTCATGGTGAACACAATACAACAAGCTCCAACTTCATAGCCTGTATATATTTATGATCAATTAAATGAGCATTTGTATTTATTTTTAGTATAGTCACTGTACGAATTGATTGTTACATTCTTTCTGTATGTTACAACAACAAAGAAGCCATAATATGAAGTTTAAGAAAATGGAAACTAGTCAGGTTTTTGCTCAGTAGATCATGTTTAATTATAATTGTACAAGCAAAGATAAAACGGTACCATGTACTTTGAATCAAAATTTATGTAAAGATAAATAAACTTGCAAACAGTGTTGAAATAGTGCTGACCTATTGACCTAGATTAGACACAGGTGTGACCCGCATTAAGAGACGTGCACCAAGAGCTACATTTTGGGTGATCCAAACAAGTAGCTATACACATAATAATATAATCTAAGCTATATGGTAACTAGTTTATAATCAACTGGTGGGTGTGATTCCACGCGAGCTTATAGACAGCAAAGCACAATAGGCATGGCTTTATGCACACACCTTCTGATAAATTATCATGTCTCCATGCCTACAGACAGTATCACACATTCTTGATAAGTGGGCGTGGCTCACAAAAGAAGCTGGTTTGCTGGAAGACTATAGACTATATATGGTGCATTACTTCTACATCGTAAACTAATCACACATGTATGATCCATATATTCTACAAAGCAGGTCAGACCTGGGTGATCTGGACAAAATGTGACCTGGTTAACCTGACCTGGTTTCAACCCTGTGCCAAACGTATAGCGGTTGTATAGACAAGATATACTGTCATTGTGATTGTAGGCCTTGTGGTGCTCACTGGCTTCTTTTAAAAATCATTTATCTTCAGTTTATTTAATAATTAGCAACCAGCTGAGTGGCTGGCATAATAGTTGAGCAAAAATAGAACTTACAATTTTTAATCCCTAGCTCATTATCATGGTACTGTGCTACAAAATAAACATATTATATGGCTATAAGTAGTTACAGAGCCATATTTTTATGTGACCATGCAGGTGGGTTTATCGTTGCCTGTAGACACAATAGCATTTTCTAGCTAAGCCACTAGCTACTTGTCAAAGTAATGCTGTTTGTTGGTATCTGTATCTGCATTTTTCAACCATTACTGCATAGCTACAGTACATTAGTCCAAATAATAAATGAAATTTTATAAACTTCACAACATTTATACGTTTTATGCTTGCTAGATAGCATAACTCATCGGTTATCGACCACTACCTATTATCGACCAGGATACCACACCTATTATCGACCAGTCAGTATACCAATAAATACGCAATTATACGGGAAGGTTATCTAGAGACCAACTTTGAGACCTTTGTTGCTGTCTGGTCTCGCGTAATCCAATGCCTAAACGGAAGCGAACATCTGCCGCTAAGAAAGGATGGAAGACAAGAAATAAAATATCGGAAGTACAGCATCTTGGCGCTGTTAAACGCCGCAAACTGTGGGACCCTGAATCTATGAGATGGGGGTGAATAAGGCTGCAGAACAATTTGACGTGCCACGAACTACACTAAAGGACAGAATTTCTGGACGAGTGAAGCATGGAGCGAAGCCTGGTCCACCAGGCTTCCTAACACCAGAGGAAGACCAAGAATTGGTTGATTTCCTAGTAGAGTGCTGCAAAATGGGGAATGGAAAAACAAAGAGGGAAGTAATAGACTGTGTGAAGAGGTTGATGGAGAAGAAAAGAGCAAAAGAGGGTTTGCAAATGATAAAATTTAATGGAGAAGGATGGTGGTATAAATTTATGAAAAGACATTCCGAATTGTCCCTACGAACCTCAGATCCACTATCACATTGCAGGTTCAATGTGGTAAGCCAGTCAGCGCTAGACCACTATTTTGTATTGCTAAGGAATACCTTGGAGGTGAATGGCTTGATGGATAAACCCAGTTACATTTATAATATGGATGAGTCGGGCATGCCACTTGACCATAAGCAGCTGAAACGTGTTGCACTTAAAGGGATCAAAAAAGTTCATGGACCATCTTCGGGGAACAAGGCACAAATAACAATCTTAGCCTGTGCTAATGCTGTAGGCACTATGATACCACCAATGGTGATTTTTAAGGGAGAACGCTTGAACTATGAATGGACTAGAGGTGAGGTACCAGATACAAAATACGCAATGTCACCCCAAGGGTGGACAGACCACGAGCTGTTTTTTGAGTGGCTGAGTAAACAGTTCACAAAAAGTATTCCACCTTCTCAACCTGTGTTGTTACTGTTAGATGGCCATTCCTCCCATTTTACTTTGTAGGCTATAAAGTTTGCAGCTGAAAATGAAATTATTCTTTTTTGCTTGCCACCCCATACCACTCATGTCGCTCAGCCTCTTGATGTGAACTTTTTTGGCCCTTTAAAAAAGCATTGGTCTAGAGTTTGTCATGAGTACATGGCCGACAACCCTGGTAAAGTGGTCACCAGATTTCAGTTCTCATCACTTTTCAACAAGGCTTGGTTTTTGTCTATACAACCACATATAATTGTATCCGGATTTCGAAAGGTGGGTGTTTATCCATTCAATTCCACTGCCATCAAGCCATATGATAATTCTTCAATATCTAATAAGATACCAGAAGCAACACCAGTAATGATGCCAGCAGTGACACAGCCCAATGAACGTTCAAGTGTTTCACAAGATGGGTTTAGTGAACACAATCTAGAAGAAAGTGGTCCGGGACTATCACCTGTTTCATATAGTGAGGAGCAAATTGAATTGTTTCAAAGAAGGTATGATAATGGCTACAACATTTATGACGATCAAATGTATTGTCATGGCTACAGCAACAACATCCAGATGACCTTCCAGAGAATTTGTCATCGAGCACCACCATAGAGACACAGGTAAATGAGGAGCAAGTTGAACCACTGAACTGTAATACTAGTACCGAAGATGACAGTACAGTAGACAAGGAAAATGCAGTGCCATCACCAGAACAGCCTACGTACAGTCTTTCAGCTAGTCTATAGCAAATACCAGAGTGTTTGTGTCAGAGCTTCGGGAAATTTTGGGTGAAAGAAGAGTAGTATCGAAAGCATCCACCAAATCTAAATCAACTGCTAGAGTGCTCACAAGTGCTGAGTCTTTAGCACTTCTAATTGAAAAGGAAAAGAAGAAAAAGGAAGAAGAGGAACAGAAAGCAAAGAGAAAAGAGGAGCGAGATAGAAAACGACAAGAGAAAGAAAAAGAAAAGTTGAATCAAGAAGAAAGAAGGATGAAGAGAGAGCAAAGCAAAGAGGACAGAAACACAAGAGGTCTGCAAACAAGACACAGAAGGCACCAGTGGTAGCTGAGCTATCTTCTGACTCAGAAGTAGAAGACGAAGATCAATATGGTGTACAAGACAAAGAAATTTCTAGTAATGAATGTGCCGTATGCTTTGGGTTATACCAGGATGATTTGTCAAGTGCTGGGAAGCTGATGAGGGAGTGGGTTGAGTGTACTAATGAACGGTGCAAGAAGTGGATGCACAGCCAGTGCTTACAAGTTAACAATGACTTGTATATATGTGGAATCTGTAAATATAAATTTAGCTAATTTGTGAGTGCATAACTTTTGAACTATAGGTTCAAATGGATTCATTTTTTAGGTGTAGACCCTTCTCGTAATAGTGGTTATAGACTGTTTGCATAGTTGTATTGCTTCATGAAATTCATAGCGATCTATTACCAGTTTCTTGGAAAAAGTCGATAATAGCTAATTGGAATATACACGTAAGTTGATAATAGATAGAGACGGTCGATAATAGATGAACGTACGCCCTTAGCTATAATCACCACTGTATTTGCGTAGTTTTAATTGTGGGAATGATATTTAGCAGATGTATTAGGCGTTACTTTATCTAGTTGTGTTGAAATTTTCACTATTCTACGACGTTGTATGGCTGATTTATGACGCGAGAAACGTTAACTGGTCGATAACCGGTGAGTTACGCTACCTATGATTGCCTATTCTGAAAAAAAAGAATATGGGTCATATAACAGCTGACTAGTTCAGAGTTGGTCAGTCGTGCTGCAGTAGCACAATGAGCACACTAGCTATATAATCTTATAAAAGCTAGCCACTAAGGTTGTATAAACAACTTATTTGCACAGATCTAGAGCCGGTCTGAGCCGGCTAAAACAATTATTCCAGCAATCGCTCTCGCAATCACTGCAGGTTACACAAGCAACTTGACAATAAGCTTATATGGCCATGCAGACGGTATAGGTGCATGTGTACAATTCATATCAAGCATCTACAGCCGGTGACACGGCGTGACGAGAACATTTTAGTAGTCTGGCCATGCAAGACTAGGTCATAATAATAATGACTCGCAGAGATGGCTATCTAGTACAAGACTAACCGGCACAAGCACAATATGCGCATTCAAAAGTGACTTTAAGTTTTAGCCATCATTTCTGATCACCAAACGACTCAGCCTGCCCAACTGACTGAGGCTTCCAAACTTATATTAATAAAAATTAGTTATTAGAGTAGTGATAGTACAACGTATATAATTATACCAATTACTCGAACTATCCATAGTGTCTTATACAGTGTTGGCACTGAGTCAAATACCATGCCAGTTCAGTGACAGTAGACGCGCCCGAGAGCCGAGCGCCTACTGAGCTAGCTATAGATTATAATATTACAATCGTTATAGATATACTTACATTGTGATCGAAATACCTCCAAACTCATACCACCAGTTGCCATGTTACATTTTTTTCGGACGACTGATAAAAACTACTGTGTTGGTAGGATTGTGGGTATATCATACAATAATTTTGTGGGTTTGATCACGTGATATGATGATACCAAAAACAACCAGGAACGCATATGTGACTGGATTTGCGAAAAGAGGTCTTCCACACACATCCAATTGGAAGACCATAACTCCATGTTCAAGAAATATAGCCGTAGTATAATTAACCTGAACTGAACTTGGTCCATGCAATTTAATGCTGTGTTGGTGCTCACTATTTATCTACTTACCTCTGAAATTATGGGTTATCAAAGTTGGTAAATTGGATGTGTATGGAAGACCGTACCCCTTTACATAAATCCGGTTACATATATAGTCACTCCAGATTTTATTTTTATTAGCAAGCCCCTGAAGTGGTAAAACACTAACTGAACAACAGAATGCAAAATATTTACCAATCTATAGTGTTAGCAAGCTAATGATGCTAGCTAGATTGTTCCATAATCAAGTAGCTATCATTTTATTTATCTATTTATTATTTATTTATTTATTGATACTGGGCAGGCTCATATGCCCAGGAAATAAGAAGTATACAGAATATTACTTAGTATAGTGATTACTCCACTTATCAATGTTTTGGCCCACTAGTATGAACACAGGCAGAACCATTGAGGGATAGATAGGGATTTGAACATATAAAAGTCCTAATCTCCACTACCTGTGGACATTTTCCATGTCAAATCTCCATGCATTTATCCCCAGTGAAAGACCAAGAGGACAGTAAGTATACGACTGTTTGTAAGTTAGCTGTCAACAAGTCAAAATTATCAATTTCAATTAACATTGCATGTTTCATTCATTTATCATTCTTGAGTCTGTTGATCATGATATGCAGAAGTAAACAAACTATGTTAAATACAGTGTAGTCAGGGAAGGATGGTTCTGTCTGGTAGCTATTCCTTTTGAGGGGAAATATAGTAATGTGGAAAGTTAAGTAACACTGAGAAGTAGCTATGAAATGTAGCAGAAGTATATCTCCCATAATGATTAAGTACCCATCTTGCAGGTATACATTGAACCTTTTCTATGTAGTTGTAAATGTTGGATGTCTCCAACATCATGTGGGCATCTCAGACATATACAGCTGCTGCATATTCCATAAAAGGGTGTACCATTGACCATTGTAAGGTATGCTGCAGCTGTTACAGATTATACGTTAATATTTGTGGCTTTACTTGTAGTTGCAGTGATCATGATAATTAACTTCAAGATAAAACTATCACAGGAGGATTAAATTTACAAGGATGATTGATCTGGTTGATGCCAGGCTAGCAAGTGAGGGTAAATATAATTATTATTATTTGAAGATGTTAATATACACTTGTGTACTGCAACATACATTAACTCAGCCATTTATAGTAGCTAATGAAATTCAATAAACCAGCAATGTGACTGTAAAAAATTTAGATGTGTAGTAGGTAACTAACTATAGTAACTATCTCCCCCATAATGTACTATAATCTTCCCCTAAAGTAGAATCAACAATAAATCACATTACGACTATCATAGATCATATTTCAGATTGTTAGTACTGCCAGGTACTGAACACTACAAGCTCATGCATGTGTATAACATGTGGGAACATTGATCCACACAGTGCAAACAATTTGATTGTATGTGATACTTTCCCACTTTACACAGGCAGATTAGCAGTGTATAGACTTTAAAATGGTCAATAACTTAATAATACTGAGAAAAGATCTTATGTAGAAAAGAGACCTCACCAGGTTCAATTTTAGTATGTGGACTACTACCGTACGCAAGGAAATTTTGACACCAAAAAATTTGACGAATTCAGACTTCAGCAGGTTTGACGAATAAAATGTTGACAAAAATCAAGAAATTGTAGGCAAAACCTGTACTTTTAAGGGCGCTTATAAACATTTGACGAATTTAAATTTTACGAATTAAACCGATTCGTCAAATTTTCCTTGCGTACGGTAGTTGGAGGTGGAGGACATTTTCACAGCAATATCATCTCATTTCAATTACCATGCATGGAACCATGCATACATGAAAATCATGCATTATTTCAGGTAACTCACTCTGGTACTGGTGTGGTTTGCTGGCTTCTTGCAAATTTGGATGCACAACCAAAACTACCGCCATGGTCTAACTAGATCTTTGCTGGAAGTATTAGCTGCACATGTATATATTATGGTACATGCAACATACAATTCATATTGTGTGTAAGCACATATCATTGTTGCAAATAATAATAGCATTACCCTACTCTTTCTGCATTTTTACTTAGCTAACTCACTACCCAGCTATAAGGACAACCTACCAACTCTACATTTCCTGGAAAAGACTAACTGTCACATGATATCTGTTCAACAGCTTTATGGTATAGCTACCTCATACAGATATTATTACCATTATGTAAGTAGCTGTTAAGTGCAAAACCACTGAAAACATAAAGTTGTATAGCTAAACAGGAAATCTAATTTGAATACAGACTAGCAGATAGCTGATTGCATATCCATGCAGCAATTCGGACATATAGCCAACTATTTTCCAAGTATATACTCTGCTGAGCAGACAAAACAGAACAAAAATTTAAGTGTTGAAAGTGGCTATGAAGTGCATGTGTGTGTTAACCGTGTGAATAAAATGACCTCAAGATCCAATCCTGTGATATTCTATTTTTCAAAAAAGCTTTTTGGCTTGCCAAAACTGCCTTTTTTTCACATTGTTTCAATACAATGTCAGTTCAATCTTACAGTAGCCATATTTTCCAAAACTTTCCTGAGGGAGAATGCCCCCAGACTCCTTAGCCACATGGGCATGCCATATAGCTATGCATGCCAAATTTACTCCACACACTGGTGAGCCAACCTCCCTCCTCCATTGACACTTACCACACAAGCCTTCTCTTCACTATAACTGTTTGGACATTTGAGTCTGAACCATGAGAGATACCCATCTCTCTCCTTCCTGTTTCTTTAAGGTGCTTGTAGCCACTTGCTCTGCTCTTTATATGAAAGTTAATATTACAACTAATAAAGAATGATATAACTTTTTTCCGTTTCTCACCACCTTAAATTCCTTAAAGTTCAAGGTAAACTTAGCCATATGCTAACATAATGGTTATTACCACCAACTGATTTCAAATGATTATTTTGTAGCCACCACCTTGTAAAGATAATTACCATCTCCTGAAATTTCTCAAAATTTTGGGAAATTTAGACACTTTGATAATGTGGTGGTACACACCTTCACCCATATGTGAGACACAGTACAGTCTCTTGCAATACACTAGCTAGTCCTGGAAGACATGTAGCTAGTCTTGTGTTCACTCAAACTCATTATTATAGCACCTGATTATTGCACAGGTGGCTCAAAATGTATTTCATTGGATAGGCATGACAATGTGTATGTAGCAGTCAAAGGTTTAACTTTTGTACACTGTGAGACATTAAAGTCAAGTGGTACCACATAGCCAGAAATTTTTGAGGGACAAAACTTTTGCGAATTTTGCGAGTAATGATAGCTTCCTGAAATATAATAGTGAAATGTTTAAGGTTATACACATAGCTTTTACCTTAAAAATTTTTTCTTGAATTAAAAAACGTAAAAATCGTATTTGACACAGTTTTGCAAAAGTTTAATCCCTTGAAAATTTCCCACTATAAAGTAGAGCACAGGCCTGCCTGTAACTAAAATTGTAAAATGTGCTTGGTTATGTCCAATTACTGTTTCCTTAAGCATAAAATTTTACTTACATTGCTCCAATCTACCCAGCTATTAAATGGGAGCACATCAATAAGTACCTGGGTTGGAAAGTAAATACCAAATGTCCATGTCTCCCATAATAGGTGAGGTGTCCATGTGGGACTATGAGTGCCCACCCATACCTTCATCTAAGACATGGTAAAACCTCCTGTGAGTTATATACCAGCTAGTTTTACCCCAGGAGGATTCTCCTGCGTTGACTCACAGCACCTGAGTAGCCACACAGGTGTCCCAGCGCTGATTCACTGGGTAGTGAAGGCCTTGATTATTTTCAGGGATGTAGAACAGTAGAGCGGTGCAGCACCACTCTACTGTGCAATTTTGTTGATGTGGTATAAAAGGAATGTATGTAATTATTTCGATTGGTACAATATTTTACAGTTTACTGCTCTACTTTACTTCACTGGGGAGAATTCTGTTCTTTTTTGTTTAACTTTGTGTGTACACCTGCATGTCCATGTGTATTTCTTTCCTCAGGCAACTGCTAAAGGAAAGCAGCAGTTATGGAGTATTTATTACAAGATAGAAAAGTGAACTACTGTGTAGTAGATTTTTATGAGGCAGGAAATTTTGCTTCTTGAGAAACTTTTATGCATTTATAATATGCAAACAATGTCATTAAACCACTTTCAAATGATTGAACTGCAAATTTTGAGACAGAAATTTTTCATAGACAGCTGCTAATCCTCTAGATTATCCCTCTTAAAATTGGTAGGTTATAATAATAGCCAACGTGTTAACATCCATCTGTATATAGGAAACACACCATATGTGACTGGATTTGCGAAAGGTACCTTTTCCACACATTTGACATGCCAGCAAACAAAATGATGTAACACTTGACTCCTTATACTGATACTGATTAACTTGCTCTTATTATCAAAGTGTAGCCAGATACTGTAGCTACATTCATTGAAAATGTCAAGCAATTATATGCCATAATCAAAAAGTTATGAAACTTTAAAGTTCAAAAAATGGGTCAAATTTTGTGTGTGAAAAAGGTACCTTTTCACAAATCCGGTCACATATGACAGAATCTGAGCTAGAAAGGTAACATCTTGAGAACAAGGAAAATGTTTTTGATAAGATAGCAAAAATGGGTGGACAAACTTTTAGTTAGAAGCATGAAGAGTAGCTATCAAATAGAAAATGATATAAAATTATGATGGCATAGAGAATGGCAAGAATAGTTTCATGCAGCAAGGACATTCTGTTTGCAGTGATAAAGACTTTCTACCTCATAATCCATACGGAGCTTGTAGTGAAATCATTATTTGACAACTATAGAGCCCCATACTTGTCACTGATCTGGTCCTACTGTATATCCTTTGATGTAATAGTGGAGAGTATACTTTTACTGTAATTCCATATAGAAATAGAAACTGCAACAGCTGCGCAACAGGTTTAATATGACCAAGAGTTCACTAATATTATGAACTCTTGATATGACCATACAACTTTTTTTTTTTTAGTGAAATCAAGCAATTCTACCATCAACATTTAGCATATAATGATAATTTTATTATACACCAATGATTTTTTTATCAATGCACCTGGTTGCATTGTATATTGATGCTTTATGATTGGTTACAGTCTGATCATTATTCCTACAACCTACTCTCACAAGTATTTCATTTACTTTCAAGTCACTTAATATGTATCGGGATGTACAACAAAGTTCAAAGCAAAAGTCACAAGTTCCTCAGTGGCAATGAAGGTCAATCCTTTTCTTTCCAAACACAGCCATCCAAAATCACTACCTTCAGTCAAATCCTAAGTTACAGTGAACTTCAATGAAGATGAAAGCCTGTAAAAAAAATTCCCATTGATATGACAATAAACTGTTGTAATTTTTAAAACTCAAATCAGAACGGGGACAAGTAAAATACAGTATAAGCACCAACAAAAGCTATTGACATGATAGTCAGTGTCAATAAACACCACTAAAACCTACTGACACCAACCAAGCAACTCAAGCATCAAACACACTAGTTGTGTGGAGGGACATTTTTGGTGAGTTCGTGGTGAGCTAGGGTCGAAGAGAATGAAGTGACTGTCCAGGCGAAGCCAGGCCAACCCTAGTTCACCTTGAATTGACTCACCAAAAGCTTACCCACAAACAAACAATGAAAGACATTATTATGCTCAAGCAAACTTCAGTGTTAGGGTTAAAGTTGGGTTCAGCCTTGGTTTCTTCTTCACTGGTCTTCTTTTCGACTTGCATTAAGGTAGAAAAGACAGGAATTTGGTGGTAGTTAAATGGTTGGTACAGTAGATTAGTGTATAGGTAGTGGCCAAGATCTGTTTGAGTCCAATTTTTTGTTGTTTTTTTAGTGTTGCACTGATAATAGGTTGAATTATTGGTAGCAGCCAATTTTACAGGTATTGGTATCAGTTACAAAGCGGAAATATTAGCCAATTAACCAAACCCCAAAATCAATCATTGATGATGGCAATGAACAGGCATAGATCCTTTACACCCCCGAGATAGGAATCTCTGCACACTTGTTGCACTTTAGTGATAGACTATCTGCACCATTAACAAATTGTTGTTAACCGGGTGGCAAAAATTTAAACCACTGTTCTACTGTTAATTTCATGTCATTAGCAGCAGCAGTCTTTTTCTCTACCATGAACAGGGCAATAGGGGGCAAATCATACTGCCAGAACTCACTGAGGGAACCGTGTGACTGAAAACTTTGGTGAGCTGTCTTCACTGCATGAACGTCAAATTCACTGTGAAAGTATACCTTGTGTAAGTATACCTTGTGTAAGTATACCTTGGGACAAGTAACCGAACCAGCGTAGTCATTTGTCTATTTCTTCTTTGACAGCACGTATTTAATTCTTACCGTTTGAATGATGTGGCAACTTTTGCTAGCTCTACTGACCTGAAACAACATCGCTTTAACTTATAATTTGTTGTTTTTGTACTTACCAATCCTTTGTTTATTGAATTGATGTAAACTTATCACCCCTACTGTCCATTGTAGAAAGAAACAGTAAGTTAAAGTTGAGCTACTAAAGCGTTAATTGTTATGCAAATCTAATATAATGCATGGGGGGGAGTAACTGATACAATGTAAGCTATGCAGTTATAGATTAGCTACCTTACATCCTTCTGAAAGGTGTTTTAGCTCAATGGGAGGACAGAAGTTGAAATTCTCTACTGTGAAGAGGTATAATAAGAAAAGGAAAGCCAGGCTAGCCAGCAAGAGTGACAAAAATGGATTTACTTTATCTTGAGATACCACTATTACTACTAATGGTACTACTGATGCAATTATTTGCAGTAGCACTCTTGCTACTGAGGCAACTACCAGTGGTCCTATTGTTACTGATGGAATCACTAGTGGCACTGTTGCTACTGGCACTGACACTGCTATACAAAGATTGGAGATGTACAGGTTGGCAGATCATTGAGGCAACTTCAGAACATTTTAGTCTTGCTAAAATGAAGTTTAAACCTTCTCCACAAGTCATAACATCTCTTCAAATTCATCCTAACTTTGAAAATAGTGTAACCATGGGAGATCATAGGGTCAACTGGGAGTGCCAATTTGTTCTCGTGTATGCTGTGTCAATGATCTGATGCTGATCCTTAATGCAATAAACTAACTTCATTTCCGTGGAGGCAACTTGTGTGAAGATTTTTCTGAGGTTGTTTTGCATTACAAAGGAAAATTCTATGGAACAGACCGTAAGTTATCACTTGGATTTTTACACATATAAATTTGTTTTCTTTTTACATAGGTAATACACTAATGGCCAGCATTGTCACTGTAGAGGGTAAGCAAACCATTAGACATAGGGAATGCCACATTGCAGTTCAGCAAGGAGTTGTGAGATGCGTTAAGTGTACTGCACATCGCAAAACTTTGCACTCAACTGCTTCCAGGTTAAACAACCAATCAAATGCTGCATTATCACCTAGTGCTCATAGCAGTACTTCTCCAAACAGTCATGCCAATTTAAATTATTTGTCAACCCCAGAAATGACTACGTACCTTACAAGGTCAACTGAAGTCTAGCAGATGGTTAGGTAGCCGGCTGTGAGCAAAAGTTGAGAGATTAACAGAGATGCAAGGTAAATCATCTCAGGAGGAAGACTTGGTGACTGTTATAAACCAACACAAGAGTGAAATTATGAAGCAGTGTGATGAAGATTCATTTCAGTGCTTGGTCTGGAGGCAACAACGACAAGCATTAAGGAGTGGCAAAGGAGTTCGATGGCATCCACTTGTGATAAAATGGAGCTTATACCTGCACCACTGTAGTAGTGTAGCCTACAAAATGTTGAGGAATTTACGATGCTTGTGTCTACCATCTGAACACACTTTACGGGATTACACTCATTTTAATTCCACTGGTGCTGGATTCTCAGCTGCCACTGAAGACCAAGAGAGTATGCTAGATTGAATGATACTCCAAACCACAAGAATTTAGTCGGTTTGTTACTTGATGAGATGCACATTAAAAAAGGACTTGTCTTCAATAAAAGCACTGGGAATATAGTTGGTTCTGTGGACTTGGGTGACATTCACAATGCCTTTTTGCGATATTCAAACTCTGAATCATGCAGATAGTATGAGTGAAACCATTGGCAAAATATGTTTTGTTTATTATGGTTTTTGTTTTGTTTTAAAACCATTTCCCTATGCTCCGTTTCCTGTTGACTTAGTAAAGGGTCCTCAATTGTTCCCAATGTTCTGGGAAGCAGTTCATTGGTTAGAGTGTATTGGATTCAGTGTGATATCATGCATTTGTGATGGCACTACTTCTAACCGGAGGCTGCATCATTTACTTACTAATTCACAATCTGACAAGCATAAGGTGTTGAACAAATATAGTGAAGAAAAACAGTACAATTACTTAATTTGTGATCCACCCCACTTAATCAAGACAGTAAGAAATTGTTTTGCATCAAGGCTGCTATGTGTAAGTTTGTACTGTATAATTGATTACATGTGCCTAAACTAATATTTCTTTATTGTAGTGTTCTGGACAGGACATTAGTTGGAAGCATGGTGTTGATTTACACAATCAGAATATGGGAGCAGGTCCTAAAGTTGCAATGGTCCACAAACTCAAGTATGAGCACATCCATCTCACATCTTTTTCAAAAATGAGAGTAGACCTTGCTGCACAGGTACAGCATATGGGTATAGCAAATATTTTTTTTTTTACATCTATAGGCATTCAGTGGGACTGTATCTAATGCAATTAGGATGACAGGTGCATGGACCATATGCACAAGCAACTGCTACCTCCGTTAATGTGTGACAAGTTTTTGACTATCTTAATGTTGACAATTATGACAAGGGGAAGGAAACAAGAGAAATTTCAAGAGCCATACACTAATAAGGATGATTTTCGACTAAAGGCATGCATATACTTAGTATTTTATTAGTAATTATGTGTTTCAATGTTTCAGTGGCTTAGTGATGACTTCACAACGTACATGAAGAAATGTAAGGAATCTGTGAAAGCTAGACAGGGCTACAGTAAACAACAGAAGCAGAGGAATCTTTTACATAAATTAACACAAGAAGGGATTTCAATCACAGGTGTGTAGCATGCACTAGGTTTTATTGTTAAAAGTAACAACTGCTGTATGTGTTTTGTTTAGTGTCTTCATTTGTTGAGTTGGTTCCTATCATTCTAAGTACATTTTTCTTAAGTGACAAGGTGTGCCAGGATCCCCTAGAAAAGATTTCTGACCAACAACGGCAAAGGGGAAAAAAATGATAATCCAATGGCACGTGAAAACTTGCAAGCGCTGAGAGTTGTGGGAGACATTAATGTCAGATCAATTGTTGGCAATTGCAGAGGAAAGAAGAGGACTGCTACATTTGCAGAGATTGGTGCACCTCTACAAAAATGTAAACAGAAAATCAAAAAGAAGTAATACATTATGATTAACATGCATTGTAAAACAGTTTTTTCTCAAAGATTTAGATTTTTGTGTTGGTTTTTTATTGCTCTTTTCCATATAGCCTTTCGTAAATGCATGGATGCGAACTACAGTAAACACTTTCAACAGGTCATCGCTAATTTCTACAGCAGTCAATCCCATTGTAAGGTCCCAGTAGAATCGGGCATCTACGTCCAATAATGCTTTGTCCAAAAGTGATGTTCTAATGTCAGTCAGTTGACTAGCATCTCCATCTTACAAGCATTTACACACTTGCTCAATAGCTATCAGGCACTGGTAAAGCATTTCATTGATGTGAATTAAGCCACCATGGCCTATAGCTTCAATCCAACAGTGCTGATTCCAGGCCAGTTGGACCATCTGACTGGAGCAGCAACAGAGCATCAACCTTGAAATGGAGTTTTTAATAACATATCCACCGATGTAATTTATTACATTTCTTTCTTAAAATGTCAGTTCATTAGGGTTTTCTGTACTGTGGTCTCCATCTTGGGAACTCGTACTTAAAGATTGTCTTAAAGATTGCAACCTTGTATGCAGCATTTTCTTGAAGATTTCTTCAGTCACATAGTGTCAAAATAATGGGTTTAATTCTAACCTCATGCTACTACAAAATTCCCTCAAATCTTTTTCAAGTTGATCATCAATAGATAGTTATGGTAAGCATGCCATAGTTTTGACAGATTTATACCCTTTTAAAACAAGGCTTCTAACTTTTGCTACAATTTGAGCAAAAACTCTTAGCTAAGTCTTTTTTTTTGGTAGTATTTTCATCACTGCCGTATGAAAGATATTCTTTATTTATTTATTTATTTATTAATACTTTACAGGACTGTACAGATCAATAAACAAAATTAAACTAAAGAGCTTAAATGATTAAATTACACCAGTGTCTTGCACTGGTAGCCATAATTAGAGCTACCCAAGTCTGTGGTCCTTCCAAAGCTTACGTGCAAACCTACAAGAGGTAACAGTTTGCTACTTCAGACGTTCTTACAGTAGAATGAGACATCACTACATGGCTACGGTAGTGCTAGTAGAAATTATTTTGGGTTTGGCATTTATAATAGAAAGCTTTCAATGGAGGTGCAGATGGTAGTGTGAAAAACAGCCAAACAACCAGATTGGTGTAAAGGGTCTATGGAACAGGTGAATATAAAGAAAGCAGTGAATGTAGTAGTAAGTGGTACCACATTTCTTGTTTATAACTGTTTAGGCTTGTTTGTTTGCAAAAGTATGGCTGCAAGGCTATAGCAGGCTGTGCATATTCATCACAATTAGTCGATCACTCTTTACAAAGGGTCTGGAATCCGACTAAAAACACTGTTTGAGAAGCTGGCTTAGCTCTTTTATAACTACTTTACCTCCTTTTCCATGAAAGGGGTTAGTGGCAAAACTGTAGCAAACATTGTAAAAATCGGCCCCCACATAATTGATTATACAAATGCAATTTACTTCCTGTTCTGAAGAATTGAAGAACATCGGTTAATATCAGTTACAGGATTACGCAAATAATTGGTATTGGTAAATGTGAAAAAATGTAAATCGGTGCAACACTATTTTTCCTACATTTTCATCTAAGCTATTGTCGGCCAGTGTCAACAGCTTTTGGTGGTGCTTATCATCGGTGTCAATAGCCTCAGCCATTTATTAATATGTGGAGTTCCATTCAACTATCCTAATGGAGCATACATATTATTCAAATGGAATTGACAAAATACTCTAATAGAACAATCACTACTATCATTTAAATAATCAGACAATCATGATCCTACTGTAATTTCCTAGGTGAAATTTCAATGACTTTTGAGCAACTATAAAATTTATAAAATTTTACCTTTAAATTTAGGAAACATTAGAGGTACATAAATTGTATAGAGTGCATATTAACCCTTAAATGGGCATAAACCTATATATAGGCAGATTACGCATGCCCCTGGAAAACGCATAAGCCTATATATATAGGCATTTACACAAGGCTGTAAACAAAACGCTGTAAACAAAACGCTGTAACTTTCGAAGCGTTCATCGTATGGCTTTGTAATTTGTGCCATTCTACTTGTGATGTAATAAGCATTAAAATGATACCTAGGGGTTACCCTATGACCAAAGTATAGGAACTAAAACTCGCCGTGAAAATAATTCTTAACAAAGAACTACAAAAACGTGCTACATATCTTTAGAAAATGACCCAAAACTCCTTGCCAGTTGGTCCGAATTGCTGCAAACAAGTATTAGTCGAATCGCCATTCAATGGCAAATCAGGCCATATACAGCTCACGTGATTAAACCCACAATCAATATGACAGGCAAGACAAAGAATGTTCTGTTGTGATAAAGTGAGACGTTATTCTTCTTCGCTTTATGACAAGTAAACCTTTGTTGTTATAGTGGTTATTTAGTCTTCCCCAAGTAGGTCAATGAATAAACTTTCTATTGATATCTCGTTTTAGGCTAATAGAGTTAGGAAAGGCTATCTTGCCTCACCATATACGTTTGCTTTGTCTAAACACATATTCCTTAAAAGTTACGTCCACATTCACAGCTCAATTCCTTAAAAGTTTCATGCGCGTTTAAGGGTTAAACAGATAAATACAATTGATGTGTGATGTAGGGAAATTTTATTACGATAGTAAATCACATTGTTCGCTCATGAAGCCATGATGGATAATATTAGTGTTCTGCCTACACAAAGTTACTACTCTGTACATATGTCTAAAATGAGATGAACTATATTATTCAAAATATGATGGCACGATTGGCACCAAAGAAATTCTTACCCTTGTAATTGGCTAATAGATGCTTTATTGATGCCAGTTCCCACCAATGTTACGTCCTCCAAACTGTAAGACACAATATACATACATCAATTATAATATAGTATATACCACTTACTGAATACAATTATTCACCATCAGCTGTAGGATGGGGATGGTTGCCATTACATAATACAAGTGCAGAGTTTGGAGGTGTGGACATGCCACACCCACTGTAGCCAGCAGCTGGTAGTTGTCATTGAAACTGCAACAGTCTATTGTAAGATGCTACAATGCAAAAATATTAAATCAGCTTGAATGAAATAGATGTGTTACAGTCTTCTCTTAATCTTTAGAATCATGCAGGGGATACTTAATCAGTATGGTATAGACTGAAGTAGGGATTAAATGTCCACTAGTATACCTACACCTGTACAGGTGTAGATGACCTCCACTACTTTTTATTTCTATGATCCCTAATCGAGCATAAAATGCCTAATAATTTCTTTGCACTTGCAAATAGTAGGCATCATGAAGGTTGGTGCTTTGACCACAAATACCTGGTAATCTTAACTGTTGTTACTACTAAGGTGCACATACTATCAGAGTTTATAAGCACCTGCTTATCAGCTCTTGATGCTACAAAGTACAAACTTAACTTTTTCATTACGTGTATGCCATTTGGACCAAACATGTACCGTAGTATACCGCCACAAGATATACAATACATGCGTCATGTACATATCTTCTTTGCGTCCCATTTTCTTTCATCTTCTAGCACAAAGGCATCGCTTCACAGGTACACATATATGTAACACTGTGTAAAGGGCAAGCATGGAGTTTTATAAGCTAGTAGACATCATTACAACAAAAAGTATGAAGCCTGACGTGTGAATTGGTCCCTACTTTAAGCCATATAATTAGCAATCAATCAACATACATGGACTAACCAGACATGATACAATATCAAACAGTACCGTTTAACCCTTAAACCTGCATGTAATTTTTAGTAACAATACACTGAAAACGCATACGCCGATAAATTGGTTTTTACGCATGGCCTCAAACAAATCGCTGTAGCTGTTGAACTAATAACTCTATGGCTACGCAATTTGTGCTGCTATATTTGTGATGTAATAAGGAATAATATGATACCAAGGGATTTACCCTTCGACAAATGTACGGGGCCAAAACTCGTAAAGAATCAACATGTACGCAATTAAAACACGCATGCCAATACATACCTCCAGAAAATGGATCATAACTCCGTCCCTGTTCACTGTATCGAGCTGAAATTAATGCTAGTAGCTTCGCCACGCATTGGAGAATCATGGCATATAAAGCTCACGTGAGTCAGACATTCATAAAAATGGCTGCCAGACCATGCGTTCACGAGGTAGGGGAAACCAGACGTCGATCTTCAGCTCGTCATAACAAGTGAGTGAATGTTGTTACAATGGTTATTCATCGCTGTCTAAGTAGTCCAATGAATGTACTTTCCAGTGATAGGTGGTTTTTGGACTAATGTAATTAGACAAGCTTCATACACTGCCGGTTTAGAATCCATCACACATTCATCCATCAGTAATAATAAATGTGCGTATTTTGAGCTTTATAAAAAGTGCCAATATATTGGCGCGTGCGGGTTTAAGGGTTGAGTCAATGAAACCATACTGAGCATTAATTTTCCCTATCAATACTTTCCTTGAGCAGCACATTTAGATGCTGTAAACTTATTAAGGGCTTACTTCCTAGATGCCTGTAACTTCACAATACCACACCTATTAATACAATCTTGGATGAATGATAACAATCGAGCACCGAGACCACGCCTCTTAACAATCTATTTACTCAATCACGATGACACACCCTGTTATTATTGGCCTAACTGCATTCATAATGCTAGCACAATGAAATATAAAACAGTGACACACCGAGGCCGACTCGAGATACTCTAATACAGCAGTCACTCTAATAGAACAGTCACAGTCTTCATTCATATTACTTCATTATAAAGATACTTCAATAATCACTCCAATGTGTACCTTTTATATTATACTTTCTCTGTACATCATTATACTAGGTATATATTATTATAATAAGTGAAATTGTTACAGAAGTTTAAATGATACACAGCTCTGTACACTACAGTGGAACCTCTGTTAGAGTAGTGACTGTTCAATTAGGGTAGTTGAATAATACTGGTATTTTTAAAATGCCATATTAAGGTTATTTATACACAGTTTCAGAGAGATATGGATTTTTCAGATTTATGGACCACCCTGTCCCAAGGGGTTTAGTAACTGAGGTTCCACTGTATATGCAAGGAAGGATGCAAATTTATGAGCAGGTGTGAATATATAATGGTCTATGTGGTATATACAGTATATACACCATATAGCTAGAAATTTTCAATTTCAACAAGCCGGCGTCTTGAGGACAACTTAATGAATTTAGCACAAAATATAGAAACAGCAGTTTTGCTATATGAAAATTTCTACCAGTACAGTATATGTATATTGCTATACCTTTAATTTACGTCCAATGACTGTAAAGGATTTTCTGATGTAAGTAGGAGTTAGGACATCAGAACAATATTTAAATACCAATCTGATAGGCTGCCTCATAGCCACAGATTGTAAGATGATGTCACTGGCTTTCCACAATACAATATTCTTCCCTGAGAACAGACAAAACTGACAGTAAATTTGAGCCTCATGCTCTTAGGTATAGCATGTACACATGGTGATAAGATTTTAATCAAACATTACACATATATCATGGCTTTGAGCACGAGTGGTCTGCCTGATATGTCTATCTGAAAGTTGGAGGTCACAGTCCTGAAGCCTGTGAATTGACATACATATGAAGTAGACCATGAATGCACTTAAGACGACATCTCAAATTAAAGTCACAATTAAAACTCCTTTCTCTAACTTCTATATAGCTAATTCTGATAATCACTAGCAGTTATACATGTGTTTGAACAATATGTGGTATTTGATGTTGTTTTGGGTCAACAACTGGAAAAATTGCTGATTGTTACTGCCCCAAGTTGCTCATTCCAAATAGGAATATACCAGATGCATTTAATGGCAAAGTGTCAATCTACAAGTTGGAATGAGTGGATCGGATTGCAACTAAAGTTACTGGCTGGTATGATGCCATGTGTCTATTGTGGTTGGGGGTGAGTAATGGTACTCTTTTCCACTTCCATGTCTCAAAGAAGCAGTCTAAAAAATATTTTAGCCCTAAACACTACAGAAAAGGCACCTAAGCAGAACCTACTATCTTAGCTACAGCAAGATCAACAGCAAGGCGAGATTAGAGCTTGAATGATAACCACCTTACTGAAGACTGAACAAGAGAAAACCACAAACAACAATGGAGCCAGCCCATCACCAAGGACTCAACAAATACGTATACTAGGTACTTGTACCATACCCTAGTGCTGAGCAATATGACAATATTTTAGTCAAGCCGCGGTATCTGTTTTCGTTACCATCCAATTTTTTAACTACAGCAAATACCATAAATTCTAAAACACAAGTCTTTTAGTAGCTAAAATAACATACCTTGTGTGAAGAAGTCTACTTACAACACATGTGAATGGATATGTACCACAGTAAATGTATTGCAATTGGCTTTTAACACAATTCTGTCGTTTACTGAAATTTTAGGGTTATTTCTGTGTCTAAATCTAGTACTGTAGGTCTGAATAGCATCAAACTAAGGTATGCCAATAATTTAGTCATACCGTAATATCAAGTTGACAATACCATACCGTCTATAAAATATCAAAACCGCTCAGCACTACATACCACCAGAACTTGTCAATGTACTGTGATTAAATAAAACTCTTTTGGCATATATACTATTCATGAAATTATTCTCAGAAGTTTAACACTTTCACACAAACATACAGTAACACTATACTTACATAGTACTGGATCAGCAGCTATCACATGTAGTCTTTTGCAAGTTAAAAAGCAGGTAAGGAGACTCGATGAAGGTAGAAATGAGAATATCTTCAGCAACAATTCATCGGGTAACGTACAAACATTCCTAACACTGTTTTCAATTGTATTTTTGCTAATCCTCCATTTCACTATATAGAAACTCAAATTAATACAGCTGTTAAGATTAGGCACACAAGTATACCATATAGTAAAAGAACTTTGACAGTATAAAACACTGCCAGATTGTTTTTTTAATTCGCCTATATGCCAAAGTATATTTCCAGCCATCACTATAGCTACATGCAATGTGTAGTGAGTGACACTTGACAAGCAATCGCCAAAATCTTTTTTGCCAAAGTTTCCTACTATACAGTATATTGACATCTTAGGTATTGCTCTTTCTATCAGCTATATACACACACTGACTACAGCTGTGACTCACTTGCAGTACCAATTTTTGGTAGCAAATGTTTGGTAGGTGGTTTAGTCAGTGATGATGTTTTCCAGTGTCTTTGGTAAGAATTATTCTTAGTGCGGGATTCTAAACAACAATGTGTCCTACCATAACTTGATGTGGAATTATTTTTGGTCCCTGGGTAACTGTAACACATCGAGTTTACAAAAGTTTGCACTTCTTGATTGTGTATTTGACCTTTCCTCTCGTATTTGTCTTGTGAACTGTTTATCACATGTCCACAGTTTTCACACCAACTCAACTGTAGAACATTGGTCCAATTACACCAATCACATACTGTCTTCTCACTTGTACAACTGCCATTGCTATTACATAACCCTTCTAAACTCATGTCATTATCATCAGATAAACTAGCGTCGAGGTGAGAAACTTGGGATGTGCGAGGTTTTACACAAGGTAAGGGATCTTGTGTGTAGTGTCCAAAGTCATGGTCATGTTTATCGACCGGTACTTCTTTCAAAACATTCACTTCCGCGCCGCGCATAGCTGATTGAATCGTGCCAATCGCGGCATCGCTTTGTTCCGATCGACAGTCATTCAGCTTTCCACAACAGTATCGATTTATATCCTCGTGATTCAAATTCCAAATATCCAGTAGAGTTTGGTGGGAGAACATTAGTTTTGTCTTCGACCTTAAGCCTCGCCCTACACTCTGATTCAAACCCTAAGTGTAATCTAATTGTTTCGTGCGCGCACGCACTCTGGCCGGTTTGATTAATTATGCATGTGATACAAGTCTGGGGCGGCCACTCCATTTTTTCTGTCTTAGTACACCAGAGAATGTACGCTGTCTCACAATGCAGAGAAACTTAACAAGTTCTCATAAAGCTGTACACAGCTAGCTAATTTTTGACTATAATCAAAAAATCTAATAGCGCAATTAATTACATGATAGTCGCTGGTCCAAAATTGAAGTCCTCATGAGAGCATGAGGTACCTTTGTGTAGTGATACTCAATCATCCTTAAGTGACCCATAATAGTAACACTTACCTTATAGAGTATTCATATAGGTTAGGGTAGCTATTCTAGATTTTAATAGGTATTCTCAACCCGTCGCTATAGACAATGTGTGTTCGCTTTAGAGATATGACCGTGACCATGTTTATCGTCTTAGCCACTGACACAGGATGTCAGTGGTATATGTACTACCATTCACGTAGCTAGTACCTCAACTGTCTGTATACAGTCTTTCACTGATAATTCATGGAGATGTATACAATGCAAAGTTTGTACTGATCAAGGTACTGATGTATCTACACCTATATGGAGCTAGAAATTCAGCAACATGAGTATACTTCAGAATCTGTTAAATCAACAGAGCAATAATGCAATACTGCATGCTCCATACATCCTGTACTTACTGCTTGTGTTTGTGCTTTCCCCTTACAAGCTCTATATACTGCTTCTCTTAAACAACATGATTCCAGATTTTATGACCACACCATATGATGTACAGGACACATGATACAGGTTGCATTACAGATCTAGAGCTTCTATACATGCACATTTAAGTCGCATGTACAAGGTATGCAGAAACTGTACGTGTGTGTTTGTTTGTCTCTGAACAGATACTGAGATGTACATGTACACTTTATTTGCTGGTTGGCATCATGATCTACTTAATGATTAAATACATGTGACAAAAGACAATGCAGTATATAATGTATAAAACTTAAAAAATTAAATACACCGAGCTGGAGTACTTCTGTAATGTAATATGTAGATATGTTGTCTTAATGGTTGCGCACTAGAGTGAAGTCATCTTTAAGAATTCCAGACACTACATAGTCTAGAATGTTTCCTTTGATCAGTCCTTCTCCTTGTTTGCCATAATTCATAGCCTTCCAACATGGTTTGCCTGTCATGGTGACATCTCTGACAACTGGGACTGGATTACGCCCATCAGAATAAATAAGCATTTCTCGTTGGACATCAATATCAATCATTTTCGTCATAAACTGGCCTGTATAAATAAAATGTACCAGTGATATGTGTGTGAGCACCATGAATCTCTTTTAATATATGAGATATTAAATGTACATAACACATTTATCTTTACCCATTATTCCATTGGTGGTTTGAGTACTTTGATACTTAATTTTCCACTCTACATCAAGATGGCTACTATAAAATTTCACATCAAATGCTGCATATGGCTCTGTGTAAACCACACTAATAGATGGAGTTTCCACCATGCTGGCTGTACTTGGTGTAAATATTACAGATGTCCTTTCTGTTTTATTGTATGTTATTTGCTTGATTGATGTAGCCTGGAATTTTCCATAGCCAAGCATGACAACCTCTTGTTTAACTGAATCAAAAATAATAGCATTAGAATTAGCATTTTTTCTGGGTATAATAGCCAGCTTCCCAATCCAAGTTGCTTGACTCTTATCCCCAACACTATCAACAAAGTGAGCATTGACAATGAAGTGTTCATTGTAGATCAAGTTAAATGCCAGGCCAGGATATCCTTGTACAGAATAGCACAACATCTCTTGTGATAAAAGTGGTACCATAAAGTGAGGGTCTCCACTAGCACCTGTTCCTATAAGACATCCAGTAAATCACTACTAGAAACATATGTACATAGCAAACCTGGCTGAGAACCTGTAGTAGTGTTTTCTGTAATGCACATGTAGTAAATCACTGCTATCAATTGGAGTTATTTGACTAACCAGGACAATCGATACAGCTGCCATTGTTTAACACTTGACTATCGGGACAGAAGCAGCCTTCAACACAACCTGCATTGCAAGTAGCTGTACCACTATCACATGTTTGTGGACACAGAGAACCACATTGTTGAAACACCATGCCAGGATCACACTGAGGCTGACCAGCTAAAAAAAAGAAAAAAGATGACTAATTACACCATAGATAATAGGTACGGATACATTATCTATGATTACACTGACACCTGCTACATGATAACATTTAAAAGATGCACTGTAATATTACAGACAACCTACAACAAAGAAAATTCCTCCAGCTACTCGGTGGTGGTACTCCAGCATCAGCACAAGCTGCAGCATACACAGCAATACTCTCACAAGCACATCCTTCATGATCCACTCCATTGCAATTGCAGTAAGAAAGCTCACAATTCTCAATATAAGTTGTAGGATCTATTACATTATTACAAGAACTAAATAGGCCTCCTTGCAATGATGAAGTGCAATGATGTCTGGCATAAAACAGTGTAAGACCACTACATACTGGCAGTGTATCCACTCCAGCACAAGTGTCTGATGTAGTAGCATTATGTACCCAGCTGTTACCAAATAATCTGGGTGTAGTTGCTAATGATCCATCTGGTGTTTGCAAATCATCTGTGGCATCATTATTATAATTGCCACACAGGCCACAGAGTTTTCCCAACCAAGACATTGAAACTTTGATTGTTACAAGACCATTTCCATCCCATGATACAGTAATTCCAGCTACTGCAAGGAGCACATGTGTGGAACCACCAGTTCTGAAAACTTGCACTGTGGCTGATTGCAATATTATCCCATCACCATTGTTAGGTCTCAGTTCACCATTAATGGACACCGTTCCACCGTTTCCTCTACCAAGTACAATTTCAAGATTTTCACCAGAAATCAAAACAGTTATTTGTTCAATATAACTGTCATTATTATCTGTTACACCATTTCTAAGAAGAACAGTAAACTCATCAGACCCACAAGGTGTAGTGAGAACATATTCACAATTTCCTTTAAAGTAAAAATTATTCTGATCAAAGGTTCTATAATGTACGTTACTGAATACATAGCAGGTTGGTCCACTGGTAGAACAAGATTGTTGTATACAATGAAACTCTCCATTACGACACACACAACGGCTGGAACAATTTGGTTGTATCTGTTCTCCGTTGGCATACTGGATACCCAGGTATGTACATGCTATATGGACAAGTGTAAATGGTGTATGATTAGTACCACTAGTAAGTATGCTACATGATCATGATATGGAAAACCTATGTGTATAATTTTCAGGTTTCTATATAGTAAAGTGTAAATTTCATAGCTTCCTTTTTTACCCACACCTCAGAATTTACACACTAACATAATGTATGCATTTGGTTTCTTTATATCAACACTTGGTTTCTTTACTTAACATTGTAATAATAGGCTTTTTATTGGTGCAGCTAACTAACTCTTTGCAATGGCTATGTATTTATAGGAAAAAAGCTAGAGCTTACTTTCACACAGGGTCTGCGTGACACTTTGTTGAAGCTGTTGTAGAGTAGCAGCATCAAAACTGTTAGTGTGGAAAGTCAACGTTGGGTCAGTGGCAATAATTTCTAGCTCCCTTTGCAAGGCTTGGTTTACTCCCACTGCGTACACCTGGAAATCAGTATCGGTATGAAGTCTAGATGCAGCAGACAATGTTAGTGATGGCACACTAGACCTTCCATCGGTTACAACAATTGCTACATGATGACGTCCATCTCTGAGTCCCATTGACCCATCAAGTGTACTAGTTCTTAGCAAGTCTAATGCCTCATTTGTATAGGTCAATCCTCTACTGTATGGTAAGCCAGGGTTAATGGCTAGGAGTAATGCATTAATATCAATGTATTTGGTCAAGTTAAAGTGTATAGCTGCATCTGTAGCAAATAAGATCACTCCAACTAAAGTTTTGTCCTCTTCTATGCCAATGTCCAATACTTTCACAATGTCTTCAACAAATGTACGGATAAGACTAAAACGATCTATTCTTATACTTCCAGAGGTGTCCAGAACAAATACTAAATCTAACCCTTCTCGAATGGTGCTCCCACATTCTAACAAAACAACAAAATGTCAAAATACAATAAGGGTGGTATGAAGCATGGCACTATAACAATATATACATACACAAGGAGCTATGTAGCTGTAAGCATGCACACACTAGTCTTACCTGTAACATTGTTCTCTGCATTAGCCTGTGAACAAAAGAAATGATCATTCATGATTACATTAATCTAATGAATCCACAGCTTTGATACTTACATCTAACAGTAGCACCATCCACCAAATGCAAACAATAAGCAAACTATTCTTCATCATGGTTAGCATAGCTGGATACAAAATCTGAACTGAACAAATCCTGTAATGGTTACTTCATATATATGAATGTAGTAAAAAACCTTTCACCATATATATACAAATTCCTACAGGTGTATATGTAACATATTTCAGTGGCCACAGATAACATCCCTTGCAGTATAAAATTTCATGTTAAAATGCACACCTGTGCTACCACTTAGTGGTTTCTCTGATAAAGGATGTTGAGATCAATTACACTGAATCCTGAAACATTTGTGTAGGCACACTTCATGATGTAGTGTAATATATTTTCAATTACATTTCAATTATGTTACAAATACCACATAACAAACTCTTATGGTTTAGTATTAGTGGTAATAGTTTCTTACTATATCACACTAGCTATACAGCCTACATACGTGGCGTGGTTATGCAGCACGCACAGTTCACATATGAAATAATGTAGTGCTTTAACAATTTAGACTGTCAGCTACATTTTGTCAATGCACTATCTAAACTAAAGGATTTCACATCAAACGTGGCTAGTGAAGACCTAACTGCATGGTACATGTATATGTACATAATTGGCATGGTGTATTTTACTACTGTCTCTGTAAAATACATGACATTTGCAGGGATACGTACTTCGAATTAAAGCTAAAAGGCATATTGTATTTCTTGGACTGGACTCACGGAATGGATTCGTGGATTGGACTGACGGACTGAACTGGAAACAGCCTCTTAACAATAATTCAGATGTTGCCTAGTTCTTGCAATGCTGAAGATACCAATATACAAAATTTTCTAACACTTCACCACAAGAAAACTTTTCAACCCAACAGCAAAACAAAACTGATACTGTACAACAGGAAATATTGACGAAATGAAAATTTGACGAATTCAGCTTGACCAATTAAAATTTGATGAAAAGCAGGAAATCACATATCTAAACAATGACTTTTGAGGCACTTATATTTTGACGAATTAAATTTGATGAATGTAACCAATTTGTCAAAATTTTCTTTTGCAAAAATTTCCTGTTGTATGGTATTCAATGCCACAAAATTTCTGCATACAGCCTTTCTGGAGTTTAGAAACACTAGTGAGTCTCTTCCGATGAATTTAAACAGCGGTGCCACAAATATTATAATTCATGAGCGCTTCACACTTATTTGAGATACTGGTCCATATAACTTTTAATTGCTGTTTTCTCTAGATATACTAAAAGCAATTTATTTCCCTTTTTGACCAGAACCGTTCAATTTGTACAAAACACAAGCACAAAACACATGCACTTGTAGGTTCTAGAAGTGATAGAGGCTATTGATTTATTCCTTTGTTGCTCCAGTATTTAACACTAGTGGCAGCTAGGAAATCTCGCACCGCCCACCCACTTATTATTGAATAAGTCCATCTGCAGGTGTGCATTCACTACAAGTCCATGTAGGAATAGCCATGTGCCAGCCTACCCTGTACAAAGCTATTGCTCAACTAGTGTCATAAGTTTGTAAAAGTTCTAATAATTTAGGAAATGCATGACCTTCGTGATTTATGAGGAACAGTAGTATCAGCAGTTGTAGTTCCTTAATGGTATCTCCAGCATCACAAGAACTAGTGGATTATTGTTAAGAGGTTGTTTTCCAATTCAGTCTGTGAGTCTAGTCCACAAGTCCAGTCCACGAAATTGCCAAGTTAAACATTATATGCATATTTTTGTGCTTGAACTACAATAATTTAAAAAAGGGTTCAACTGCAAACTTGCACACTTTGTTAAGTGAAAGTTATTTGGTTTGACAAAAGCATCACTCAAAGACAAACAGACTGTGTGAAGCTTTGTAACAGACCATGAGATTGTGCAGGTGCTGCAAGTTTCATGTTGATTCTGTTGTCCCACATGATTACATGATAAAGTGGTATGTGGTGTACATGGTATTTCTGTGTAACATAACCAGTGACGTGATTTATGTGAAAACAAATATTTGCTATTTATTCTGGTTTCTTCAATTTCTAAAGTAGACGATTCCGTTTTTTTTCTTTTGACCATATAAGTATATATATTATATATATGTAGCTATAGCCACTAGATTACTGTACAGTGTATGTTGCTAAGTACTGATGTGTAATCAGGTAGATCATATGTAACAAGCAAGATAGGAACACCTAACACCGGCACTTTTCAATGCAATCACAATTGTATCCAACATGCAGATTATTGTGTTCTACGCAAGTGTAAGGCAAAATAAGACATTATACAACTGAGTAGAGATCATAGAAATAAAAGCAATGATGTCATCTACAACTGCTCCTAAACTAGTGAAATTTGATTTCTACTTTCTGTCAGCAATATCATAGCCATCTGATGTAGGGATTAAATGTCATAAATTATAGTATAGCTGCAGGTGTAGATGTTTCATTGATTTTCACCGACTCAAAATGCTATTTCGTTTGTTCACTTTTTTTGTAACATGCACAATTAATGACTTGTTGTACCAGCACATACTGTGTCAAAGCAAAGAAAGATGCCAGACACATTATAAATAATAATGGCATGACTAAACGTGCAAAGATGGCCATTATACTTTGTTTTCAGTTAATGCATAGTGTTACAAACAAAGAACAGTATGAAAAGTGCTTCTGCAATCAATCCAGTCACTATGAAAACTATGGACAATTGTTCAGCACTAAAGCCATGACATGTGACCGTAGACCTACACGGTAGAGCCTGTAGCCTTAACCATAGTCGAGTTATGCTTGGCTGAAGGCATCAGTTAGTTAGGCAAGCAGGCAGGCAGTCAATCAGTCAGTCAGTCACAGTCAGTCAGTCAGTCAGTCAGTCAGTCATTTATAAATAGTAATTTTTATTAATTCTAAATTTTGTTGGAAGGGTTCCTGAAGACATTTTGGGCTTGATTGTGCTGAGCCAAGCTGGTGTGAAGGAAAAGTGAAACTGGATTTTGGCAACAGCAGTCACATTACCAGTAAGCTTGTGTAAAGGGATCATACTAGTTAGGAAAGAACTAACATATGACTTTGTGTCAACAGATAATGTAAAACTACACTTACTAAACAGTGCCATATGACATTACTTCTTATCAAGAATTATAAATTATTGATTATCAAGTTTCTACTTATTGAGATATAGGCTTTGCTATTATTTCACAGCCAGAGCACAAAGCATGTTGCCTAAGAACCATCTTGGCATTATGTATTGGTATGGGCACATCATTTAAATATGGTCAGCAATGTAAAGCCACCAAGAAGTGACTGAGGAATGTGGAAATTTCCTTCCATGACTGTAAAGAGTGCCCTTCATTTCTTCATTGAAGTTTACTTCAGCCTGAAAAACATACTGCTGCACAGCCCCATCATGTGACTTCTTATCTTGAAGCTGTAGTTGTGGCTTCCCAAGCCAATACACTTTGCAATTTCTGTATCATAAATTTTACTGTTAATGTAGCTTTCAGTATTGACAAGTTAGCTAGTCTGTATAGCTAGTCTATGCCAACTAGTCTGTGTCCATCAATGACTACTCTATTACAGTATTTTAGTGTAGGTGACTGCTCTATTAGAGTGTTTTTATCATTAAGCATTTTAAAATCCAACCCATATATTTGACTATTGCGTAGCTGGTTGAAACTACATACCTTGACACAAAAATGATGGATATCAGGGGGTTTGTAAACCGATAAACCTTACACTTGAAGACAAGCTGCCACTTTCCGTACCAAAGGTAGTATACAGTGTATGAACAGAAGAAAAGGAGATCAACAAACAAATCATCCATAACGATGGAGCAAGCAAGAGAGGAACAACCGGTAGATTTTCAGATGAAGAATAGGCTCATGGAGTGACTATAGAAATGTTGATAGCTCAAAACAACTCCCTGGGTTAAAAGAGACTATTATCTGTGGCTGGAAGGACCTGAATCGAGGAAGAGAAGCCATGGTCATCAAGTACACAAACTACTGACTAAGCGACAAGGAAAACCTTTATACTAATTGGACTAGAGGCAGAAATAAGGCAGTTTCTTGAGGCAACACATAAGAGTAGCATACTGAAGCTACAACTGGCACAGCAATAGGTGTAGTAACTTGGCTAATTTGTTTAGCAGAAGCAGGTCCTTTTGTCCCTCATTGGGCTAGGCGGCTACTGGGTAAGAATGGGTTTAGCTAAAACTGGGTAAAAATGGGTTTAGCTAAACAGTGTGGAACAACAAAAGCTAAAGTTGACCCAGAAAATTTTAAAGGATTAAAGCCAAAGTTTACATGGAGCTGCTAAACTCATCATCAACTGGGACCACACGGACTTTAATATGTCCCAGTTTCTAACTGGACTAATGGAGGATAAGGGTGCCAAGAAGGTGGCAATAGCACTGACAGCATTATTTTCTTGTACTTTAAGTGACAAGTTTTCTTCTACCACAGGTGATTTCGCTGGAAAGACTCCTGCATGTCTTCCAAAAGCAAAAGTTCCAGATGATAGGAATGAACAATAACACATGCATACACAGCAAATCACTAGACAAACAATGATGTTTTATTGTAAGTTTCATACATTGAGAAAACAAAGAAGTTAAGTACAACCCATCCTGCTCTTGTGATTCAAACCAAAGGCTTCCTTGCAGCTTTAGGGAGACGCAATATTTCTTTTGTGGAAGTGCCTGCACATCATACAGACAGATTACAGCCCTTGGATTAAAGATCACCTAAAGGCTAGTTTCCAAGAATGGTATGCTGTTGGCCATAAACCAGAGAGTTCTTGCTGGGAACAATGACAAAAGAGTTATCGATCTCTGTTTATCATTGCTAAAACCACTCAAGTTTCAGTGGCTGGATATGGAGAAGCTTGTGATTACATTAGGCCAGGAAAACTTGATTACTTGTTTCTCATCCACAAAAATTCGGATTTTTATGAGGGTGGAAGGTCAGTGTAAAAAAGGTACAGTCTGTTAAGCACCTCAAATAGTTTAATGGCATCTGAATATACTCCTTTAAAGGAAGTGTCAGTAGCTACAGAATATTAACATCTTGATATGGTTTCCTGACATGAAGATGATGACCGAGGCAAAATGCAGAAGGCAGACATTAGTTGGAACCTGATAAGGCACATCCCACCAGTGAGTCTGTTGTTGTGAAGTAAAATGGTGGCTGTACACTGCTTTGTTTGGCCTCTAGCCTTGTGACTGTGGTCAGTGAGGCTGGCGTACAAGCTGGCAGACAAAAATATGCAATTTGCCACCTGTAAGTGCTTTCTTGTTTTTAATGCTGTATTATTTTGATGTTGAATGGAGTAAGACTTTTCCGTTCGTCCCATATGATATTTCTTTGGTGGCTTTTAAACGTAGCATTTTTAGTAGTTAGTGCATGTCACTTTAGAACAGTATTACTGTACTGTTTACTCTAAGGAAATGGTTTAATGATTTTAGTGGCGAAACACTCCAGAAGATGTTTGCACATCAAGCCTTGGTTACAGCACTGTCTTGGAAGGGTTCCATCAAAATACAATAGTTGTTGCATTGGCAATGGTAAACAAATCACCCTGTCTGCTTTTGCACATCAACAAATGCACATGCTGCATCAGAAACTGGGTTTACAACAACTAGTAACATCCATGATCAAAGTTGAGTTGTAGGCATTAATTTCATTTTCTTTTGATGCCATAGATGCAGCACATACCCAATAGTTTTTGTTCACCTGTAATATTTGTACACAATTAGTGATTGGCTCTTTATGATGCTTATCTTGTAGTAGTGTCAACTGTAAGCCATGTATATTCGGAAATGAATGCTTCGGTAGTCTTTGTGCAAGTTTATGCACTTAGGATTTTCTGGTCTTGATGACTTATAAAAGAAATATATCTTTAAACTTTAACCACAAGCACTGTTGGCTTAGCTGCATGTGAATCTGCATATGAATGTTGACTGGTAATATAGCATTGTGGTGTATTTTTCGAGTACTTGGTAACTGCATAATTGTCAAATTTTGTGAAAATTATATGCCTTGTGTATATGGTAATAAGCTGGATGGTGTTACATGTAACTGCTCATTTTCTCCTGGAGTTACAGTATTTATGCAGAAAACAATAGAAAGTCACAAGGGTACGAAAGTGGGTTTGAACAAATATTAATGGAAATACTCAGTAAAAACAGCGTTTTTTTGCATTTTTAATTAACAGATAATACTTTAGTGTTTACATATCAACTAGTTCACTATACACATCATACCCTGTATCTAGATGATCTGTGTTACATCATGGCTCCACTGTGATCTTGCAAAACCAGTACAAGGATTATATGGTGCATGCCCAATGTGTGTGGTAAGAATAACTATATATCGGCAGTTCCTAGTGCTAGCATGAGATGCAAACTGCTGGTAGGTATGTAATAGTCATTTTAGACAGTGTTTTGTGACCTACTTGTGACTCAAGTCATTTTTACCATTGCTAGACATACATTAGGGTTGAAATTGGTAATACTACCACTACGTACCAAATGCATTTATTTCCTAAAGCATTAATGCTATTTACTACAGATCTTCCAAGTATTTGTGCATTTAATACAATATAATAACCTCCCCAATGAAAATAGACAATCTTTCCCTGTAGCCATCAGGCCTTCATTTAGGAAATGACTCAAGAGGGGGCAAAATAAGGTTTTTTGAGAGTAAGGGGGGAAACAGTGTATCTCAGGCTATTCATTTAAACTTTTGCTAAAATTTAAGGGGGGCTTGTCACCTCCTAAATGAAGCCCTAGCCATCCTTTAAAAGTCTCCAGCCATTTTGCAGCAGCTGAAGATTTAATTGCAACCTCTTAGTATATACAAATGTTACAAAAAATAGGTGTTATAATACTTTCATTAGTTTAAACTATGAATCACTTACTACACACTTTGAAGAATCCAAATGTTGAAAATTAAATTTCCTCATTCAATATCTAATCAAGTCCAATAATCTTTTGATATCATCATAAAATTATCACCCAGTCACCACCATTGCGATAAACTTGATCAGGAATATCCAAAACTGTTGAAAAGGAAGTCGTTCAGCAAAAGAACTGATCAATATACTAGCGAAACTAACTACGTATACCATACAATGATAAATCATTGATCATTGTATCAACAGATATTTGTTAATACACAAGTAACGGTAGCTTTTTTTTTGGCCTGCATTAATGTCAAGCATGCATATCACAATTTGGTTAGCTCACAACTTGTGAGAGCTGATCAAGTCAGGGGCAGTTTTAAGGGGTTTCTGGGGTTTCCAGAAACCCCCTCTGAAATAGCACACGCCCCTACAATTCATCTGGGTGATAAAAAATTACAGAGTTATGCGCACTGTATTATATTATGGCCTTTTCTATTGGCATAGCTTCATACTTTTGCCTTTGAAATTACCTTCACAGCATTCAAAACTATGTAGCTAGTGACCTTTTTTTTGGTCTTCAACTTTCTGAAGTTGCAATTCCAGAGAACCAAAACCCCTTCTGAAAATTTCTAGATCTGCCCCTGCAAGTAGTGGAGTTCTTTGAAGTTTACATGTACAAAAAGTCTTGCTACAGTATACTTCATTTAGAATCTCTGTCCAAGTCTAGTACAAAGCAGCATTTAGCTCAGTACATGTACTAGTATTTGTCAAGTGCCACCGTAGCTAAGTCGTCTGGTTTACAAAAGTGCGAGTCGTTTTCTTCAGATTCAGGCATTTGTCAAATTTGTGTATACACTTGAATAAATATCACAAGTGACATACTAACTGTAGAGTAGTCATTTGTTTTACGCCCACAACCATAATTACTAAATTAGTTATTCTGACCACATTTTGCTGGGTGACTCGGTAATCAACCTCACTAGTGGTATCACAAGTAGACCAGTCTGATCGAACTAGACAACGTATACAACACCAAGAAACAGACCAAGAAACGTCGCTGGACATCACGTGCACTAATATAGTTTATGTAGTGCACTATTTAGAGAATACTGACACGAAGTTGGGTGAGAGGTTCAACAGAAGCGGAGTTGACATGGCTGAATCCGATAACGTAAAACAACCTCCTCGAGTTCGGCGTAAGTTCATGCAGAACATTAAATATCACCATACGTGGTCTCAAGTTGTGGTCTGCAGACCTCTCAACTTGGAACTGGAGTTAACCTTGAGACACCCCAAGTGCATGGCCTCATGCAACAGTGGGGTTCACGCACACACACATTTATTAATAAAGAATTCAACAAGCATGAACTAGCTATACTGCATGCATACTGCTGTTATTCGCAGCTTATTTCTATGCTCTATGGTGTCAATCTACACATAAAATCTAAGCAACCTGGAATTCCAAGCACAGTGTAGCATCACGTGAATCATAAGTCTGCTATTCAGCTTTATGCCTATCTCTGTGATGATTGTAGGTATCACTAATCCCTTCACCAGGTCCGAATCTGGCCTCTGCTCTGGCACGTGATATATTTCCCACCGTCTATCTTAGTAACCAAGTCCATTCAAAGTTGATTAATGCTAGAAAAACTTATTTACTACTAAACAAAAATGAGAAGTCACCTTACCATGCTGTAATACAGCCTTGGGTTACAGGTTGGCTTCAGCTATGGTTCCAGTTTTTTATAGTTTAAATTTTAAATATTTATCACGTGAGTACCATTTCTTATATTCAGTTTATGAAAAGTTTTTGATTGTGGGTTTGAGTTTTATTTATAGGCGAAAACCTTGAGAATTCTTGAGATCTGGAGCGTGACCTTGAGAAATTAGCACCTAACCGTAAGACCTTGAGAAGAGGCCCAATAACTTGAGTCTCACGGTGAAACCGTGAGAGTTGAGAGGTCTGGGGGCGAGACTAATGTACCTATCAATGTTAGGCCCCTACCCCCCAGTACGGGCCATGTGGGGATTTGACACCCTGCAAGAGCAATAACCCACTACTGGGGCTTAAGTGTTTGTCTAATCCCCTACCTACCCCCTATATTACCCGAGGTATTCCTGCACGCACGCACGCACTGATCTACGCTGCTTCGATGGCTACGGGTCAATGTCGCGTGATTTAACTAAATATAGCTAGCTACAAAATTCGATTGTTATAAAAAATACTTATGTCAAAAGCCCCACTACTGGGGGTAACTTTGTAGGTGAACCCCCTATAATCCCCCTATGGATCCCGTACTGGAGGTTACAATTGATAGACGCATAACGCGAGGACTAACGTGGTCTCGTGCTTCATAGTTATAGAGGGGCGCGTTTCTCTATCATCTATGGTACATCATAGATAGTAGCATCTATCATCTATGAGTACATAGTACAGACATGCATTTAAAAGTACTTAAGTAAAGTACAAGTACTTTTGAATTTTCCAAGTACAAGTACACTGTACAAGTACTCCTGCAGCAATCAAGATAGTACTTAAGTAAAGTACAAGTACATGCTGGAAGTACTTAAGTAAAGTACAAATACATTTTGCTGTAATAAAATATACACTGTATTCAGTGTATTGTAGTATGTAAGTGTGCCTAGAGGGGTTGATACTTTCAGGTTTTTGTCAACCATTCTCTCTCTTAAACTCTTAAAATGCACTGCCTTGAACAGCAACATTGTTTTTGTTTGCTAGAAAGCTATGACATCATTAATCGTGGCAACATGATACATAGTATGGTTGGGGAAGGCAGTAGAAGAATCGCAAGTAGTTGTAAATTGCACCTTCATACAATTTTGTTATTCTCATTGTACACTCACTGTGTACAAACTACGTACAATGTTTGCAGTACTTACAAGTACTTTACAAGTACTTAAAAGTACTTTAAGTACTCAAGTGCATACAAGTACTTAGTGAAGTACTTGAGTATAAGTACAAGTACATTGGGGAAATTAAGAAAGTATTTAAGTAAAGTACAAGTACTTTCAAGTTTGTACTTAAGTGTACTTAAGTATAAGTACTCATGTACTTGGCCCCATGTCTGACATAGTAGCAACTCTGTAAATCCAAAACCTCATATATGACATAGAACTTTGAAGCATATTTCAATTTGTCACCCCGATGTGCATGTTTAATATAATCAAGATTTTTTTTTAATCTTGACAACCATTTCCTGGTCATATTGTTGAACAATTTTGTATGGCAGGCCTATGGACGAGTTGAAATTAGCTAAACCACTAAACAACTAACAGCCCAAACTATAGTGGATGGGCTGGCACGGTTACCTGTAAAATGGTTGGAAATATTCCCATGGAATGCTCGATACTGATGTTCATAAATTAGTCAGTCCAGACTGCTGTTTTTTGTTGTTGTTTTTGTGGGGTGGAGAAAAAGAATCTGGTAGAATTTTGTGTAGCTGGATCTTCTGGGGATTGTTGATTAGTGATAAAGAATAATAAAGGCCTGCTAACAAAGCGACAATGAGAAAACAGTGAAAGGCAAGCCTTTAAACTCTGCATCCAAGGGCACATGCTCATTTCCCATTTTCACTTTATTAACAGGCTTTTGGTATTCATCACCACTAATCAACGACCCCAAAAATTTTAGTTGTGGCTGAATAAAAAATATGGACCTTATTCGCAATGACGTCAAAGCACAAAATGGCAGCCGATAGTGTGGACACTTTTGTACAGAGGCTATTGAGAGAGATGGCGATTCGCTATGTTAACGTTTACTACTGCAGCAAGGGGAAAGGTGAGGCATACATACTTAATTACAAGACAAATGCACGTGATTTTGTGTCAATAGTAAACTTAAGTCTGGTTTCGTCTGGTGGGACTATTGCGCATCGCCACATCACGCTAACTAGCCTTTTAGCTTTATTATCCAATAGTTCCCTGTTGTGAAATCCGCCAACAAAGTTTATTTTAGTGATTACATACGAAGTGCCCACACTAAACATGCACGGCCATTTTGTCAATCATGATGTCATTGCGGATAAGGTCCATTGAAGATCCACCAGACCCTTTTTTTGCTGCCCCCACACAAAAAGAAAAAAAGCAGTCTGGGCACAAGACTATTCATACTGTAAATATGGCTGAAATAAACAAAAAATTACAGCACTAATTTAGGTTGTCGAGGAGATGGAAAGCTCTATTGACAATATAATGACAACTGTGTGTCCCGATAGTGAAAATTAGATCCCTTAAAATAAAAAGTGGATGCAATGCTGTTGGCATTCCCAAGTCACATGCATAGCAATTATGAGATGATTGAATACAGTAAAATACAGATACCCACAATACATTAGAAAACGATTTCTTGAGCTTCAACATTAGTTTGGCTATAAAATACTGTTTAGTACAATGACATTTTGTACCTATTTAAATCTTAAACCCAAGTTTCTCGCTTTGTTCTTTTTAAGAATTGCTGTAGAAGGCTCCACTGTGTGTCCACACTAAAAATTTCCAAGATAATCCATATTTGTACGCATACAGGAACACTTGCTACAAAACCTGTACTGCAGAGCTCAAAATAACAACCTATCATCTGTCACTTTCCAACCCAAAAGCCATAATAGCCAACCAGATTAAAAATACTGTAATCTGACATTATGACCTATCAAATGAAACTTTAAAAACATTGTGTTGGTAAACTGGTTATTACTATTGGCCGACCTTGTTGCATGTTGGTGTGTCATTTCGACAGGTTGTATAAGAGACATTATATTGAGTACTGCTGGTCAAGACAAAAGTTTGAAGCCCACAATTGATTAGTACAAATATCTGTCACAAGGTCAATATTAGGAAAGGCTTTCATTTACAATTTGAAAACAAAATACAAAAACGGTGACAAGGGGGTGTAGGCATACAGCTTGAATACTGAGAATTGGGTACATGTATGTGCCACTTCTTCAACAGTAGTCATATTATAGTATATTTTTTAGCTGCTCTGTGGCCAGTCTAGATTGTTAATTTTAGCCACACTGATTTTTTTCCAACTTTTGTTAATTGTAGACATGGTGTTTCAATACTATATGTACAGTAGTACCTAGACAATTACTTTGTGCATTTGTTACCTTCCAGTTTGGTAAATTTTGTTAACTAGAATTTAAAATTGCACCTCCATTAAAAGCTTTTCAGATATTTAGGATAAGGATGTATACAGTAAGTAAAGATTTTGCTCAAGTTATAGGATATCGGTTTTGTTTTTTAATGATTTGTGTATGATGCACAGAGCTGTCACGAGAGCTTAGCTTTTATGTGGATGAAGAGGTCATCGAGGGTTTGGACTATACTGAGGTGGACTTGGTAGGAGACCTTAGTGACACTGTTCGTATTGAAGATAAAATTCTCTTCACCGTAAGTGTAAACTGTCACTACTTGTACATACATGTACAGTGCTATTCTTGTAGTCAATAGACTCGACACTTGTGTTTTATTTTGTTAGTCAACTTTTGCATTTTGAATTGTACAGTGTATAATGTGTTACTGTATTAATGATTTCACTGTAAGTTATGCTGCTTAAATATCCATGGTCATACCTCTGTCAATCTAGTTATTCTCCATGAACATCATTGTAACTCCTTTCCTGGCTGGATTTATTCCACAGTACTTCTACATGTGGCACACCATGGTAAATTCATGTCTTTTCTATCTATATTTACAGTACATGGTGTTTTCTGTTTCGACAGAAAGCTTGTTTTTTACTATCGCTTCGATTGTGGTGTTACCGAAGAGAGAAGTTACATTACTTCTTGTTTGATTTTTGCTATTTTACCAACCTGCTCCTATTAATCTATCTGTGGTTGATTCCCCCTGGCCACATTGCTGGGTATTTATTTATGGTCTTGTTCTGTTTTGCTAATGGACCGCTGCTGTGGGCAACAGCATTATGGAGAAACTCACTTGTATTTCATTCAGTGGATAAGATGACATCATTGTTTATACATATATCACCTGCGGTAACTGTTACTACTCTGAGATGGTGAGTGTTAATAAAGTCTTAGATTTTACTTAAGTAACATTACTTATACAGGTATTCCACAAGTTATACAACGTATCCTACCCAGCTCAGCGGTGATAGTTGGGCTATTGGTTTTTCTGCCTTTGTTGTTTATCCCATTCTTTGCTATGCTATTTGGCAAGCAATCTACTTTTTATGGGTGAGTTGTACAGTACAGTTATGTATGAAATGTGCAGTATTCCCTTGAACCCTTTCATTACTTGATTCCCTTGTGACCCCTGGACTATCAGTAGTGTTGGACAATAAATACATTAAATTTTAGTTGTGCTTGTGTTAATTGATACTGTGACACACATGTTAGTGTGTCATGTGGCCAAAGGAGGCAACATGCTTCGGCCTGAGTGCTTTTTGTGGTAAATTTCAAAGTTTTGATAACCACACGAGTATTTCATCATGACCTTCTAACTGCCACAGCAGATGCTGTAGCCTGCTATAGTTTTTTTACATTGTACCAATGCCAGCCATGTTAATATATCTTGGATTCATTGCCTATGTATGTAAAAGTTATACAACGGCTGCGAGGGATTTGCTGGAATATACGTGTACACCCAGGCCATAGTGCCTGTTATTTTTTCACGTAAGTAATGGGTAAGTGCACCCTGAGAGGTTTGTACCATGACTGCTTAGGATTTGATGATATATATGCACCCTCAACCAGCCAAACCATTTCCAACAACTAGCTGAAACTTTTTGCAGGCTAATCTTCTTTAAAATCCTAATGAAGATCAATTATATTGTGAGCCAAACATGTAACAATGCATGTCATTAATACTCTAATATAGCAGTCACAGATTCACTATAGCTATTTCTTGGTTGCCACTTCCTAATGTCATATCTTTTCCATGCAGTCTGATTATTTTTTTGAAAATTGCAGCTAAGATTAGATAACTTGATCTACAAAAATCCCACATGTTCATGCAAGCTTAGTAGAGTGTACCAAATACAATGGTGAATACGTGCAAATAGCTTTTCCTATATTTGAATGCCCATTTTGCAATGAAGGACAGTACCAATGGCAAAAACCTTAGTATTGTTGTATTTGCTGAAGCAAGAAGAGTTTGATGATCTTTGTTAAATTGTCTCAGTGTTCTTATGTGTGTTTGTTTATGTCATGTCAGAAGTTTATTGGGGCCAGCTTGCGATGATATGTTACATTGTGGAGCTTTTCAGCTTGAAAAATAACGCAGATTTGATGACAGGGTCTGCGGGCATGCCCACAGGAATATTTAAAGCTCTGAGATAGCATGGTTTGGACTATTTTTATGCTGAAATTAGTATTACAGTTTTCAATAGAATGCTCTATTCGAGTATCTCAGTGTTTAGTTGCAGCATTGACTAAAAAGTATAGGGTGCCGTACCTCCCTATTTTGACTGCCTATGGGTGTCGTCGGTATATGCATGCATGCCAGCATTGTAAGTGGGCCGGGTCATCCAGATTATTCTGATCATTTAGGTCACATTTTGTCCGGGTGAAGTGGGTCTTATCCACTTCACTGAATATCTGGGTCTGACCCGGATGAGATCACGTGTGACTATATAGTTAACAAGCTCGATTGTATTGGTGGAAATACAGCTGTAAACACTCAAGAAACTTACGTGGAGCCACACCCACCATTCAGGAATATGCTTTGCTGTGTGGGGGGATATGTAGAGCCATGTCCACTTATCGAAATTGTATCAGCTGTTCTCTGTGGGCATGCATGGCATCACCGGATCCATGTTGCTACTTGAAATGTAAGTAACTAACTTCTGGAAATTCTTAATTGCTGTAGCTGCATGTAGACTTATGTGGAGCCACACCCACTTGATAATACGTAGCTACTTGCTTCTTGCACACAATCCTTTCTGTGGTGTAAAAAAAATACAGGGCTAACTAATGAAACTTGGAACTTGTGGATTTTTTAATCTAACTCTTGAGGCACGCCTCTATTTTAAATAAACCGGGTCAGATCCAGATCCCATCCGGATTACTATTCGGGTCAGTGGCAACAGTACTGACCCACTTACAACACTGATGCATGCATCCTTGTACATTTGCTACTGTACTATATTATTACTGTGTATTTGTGTGTACTTGTTCTACAGGTTGATTTGATCAGGAAAAAGCATGTAGAAAGAAATGAACTGGTCACTAGCTATAACTGGATGGTAGAGCGTAGAAAACAAGGGTTGTGGTATCGTTTAGTCAATTCCTGTGGACCACAGTGGAACAAACCAATGTACATTGTACTGCAGTTCTGTTACACAATTCTTGTTATGCTGCCTTGCTATGTGATGTATTACAGGTACAGTATAAAGGTATATATAAATGTTACACATATAAACATTGTTGTTCTAGCTTGGAAACTAATGTCTTGGCTGTTCTTATATTCTTGTCAGTTGCCTGCTGGAATGGAGCTCAGTATTACATAGATATCTTCAGTGAACGCTACCATCTGCAGTTTGAAAAGTTACAGTAATGCTGTATTATTAGAAACATAACGAGAGCTATGTTGTGGTATATTGATACATGTAATTAATATATTGTGTACAGATTTCAACAAATATAAGTGATATGATATATGCTGTATCATAATCATTTCATTGTGGTTAAGGGTGTAATTGAGTATATCTGTTTAGATGTCTGTTTATATTATGGCTATTTTAGCAAATTTACTTGTAATCTGCATGCACGTGACACCTTGTACGTTTGATAAAAATAAAGTTCACAGACCTGATTTTTCATTATAGCAATTGGAAATAGTGGAAATGGTCAAACCTTCATCTTGATTAGTGGTCACCTCTTAAAGATTGCATCTCTGTATCACAAAGACCATGCACCTCTTCACCAAGATCACATGTATTAATGCATGAATCTGTCAAGTTTATATAGTTATTTACTTCATGACCTCATCAATGAGACTACCCAATTACAATTGTCAGGACCTATAATTGTCAACAATACCGTAATGATGAATTGAAGTATGTAATTTATGGTTTATTTTATGACCCGAGTAAGGTCAATATAATGTGTCTCCCATATAAATTTTGGTACACAGTCATAATAGATAACATCTTATCCGATTATAGCTAAATCAGTTAAGTACAGTACTTAGCCTCGCCAGCTAGAGTTGATTTTTGTTATCCAGCTGTCCAGCACTTAACAGCCAGTGCTTTTTTTTTGTTCTTGTTGGAAACCTGACCAATTACTAGTAAGTGATGTAATATACAGGATGTGATATAAGCACAGTGAAAGTACTTCAGTTCCACGAAACTACGTCACACATCATCACTCGTGATCACACATTCTGCGGTTACGTAAATATCACGTGTTCCTCACGTATAATATACATGTATGACTTTATTTTAGTAAAGACACGTTTCGAAGTCGGTTGCCAAGGATCAAGCAGTGACAAAATGGGACCTCCGCAAATATACCGTAAGTTATATATGTAAAATATGTTAACCATTGGGGAGTCTCTGTTCCTCGCTCTGCCGGTTCGTCGCGAAGTTCATTGTGTCTTTATTGCTGTTAGTGCTCACCAGGAAACGGGCCAGGAAACGCTTCTCGGAAAAATCTTCTGAATTTTCTACGATAATGAACCAAATAAACCTTTTTTGAGCTGGCTTCTGTATACGAACTGTTAAATTTTGGGGAGGGGCTATATAAGGACACCACCACTACCCTCTATCTCACACCCCTACAATTTTGTTACTGTGACGCTGCGGCTGTGTAGCTTATCGTGGTGTAGTGAATGCGTGCACTCAACTTTGTACTATACTAGTGTACCATTTGATTTTAACCTTGACTTGACCACGAAAATGCGACCACACTAATAACCTTTGTGTCCATTATTTAAACACTTTAACCACATGTAGAGCAATAACTAATATTCACTAAATTGGCACTAATCTAAGGTTACTTTGGTTGCTACAACATCTGATCTCTTTTGCATCTATAATAAGTTTATTTGCTTATACATCTGTACAATGTAGGTACACTTTTGTTGCTGTAGATACGTCTAGAAATTAAAGTGTTTGCAAATGAAGACCAGACAGCTCATTTCATGGTTATTGAAAGTCATTAGCAGTGTTTACTAACATGAAACCAAATAGTTGAATCCAGCTATTCTAAGAGCACTAACTTTGAAAGCATCTATTTAGCAATTCAACTGTTAATACCAATTTACTGTATACAGTGAAATAGCTGTGATGGTATACTATCTATATAACACAAAAAATAGATGGCAAAAATTGGCAGAAAATTTTGATAAAATGATGACTGGTGTATTTTAATGAGTAAAATTTTGACGTAATGCATTTGTGTTACAGAATAATTATACACTATATTTTAAAGGGAAAACTACATGGAATTGTCACAGTTTTTACCCCTTTTAAGCTTTGCACTATATCATTATGGTACTGTTTTCCTGCTTGAGTAAGTAGCAAATCCAGGAGCATTTCTATAGAACCCCTTTTAGTGCCACTTGTAAAAGCATGTAGATAAAAGGATGTAATAATGTTCTATGTAAGGAGTAGTTGATTATGTTAAATATTTGCAATTAATACGAATTGTGAGTATATACAACAATGCAATAGTATATTCTTTCCTATAGAGTTATCACCAGAACTTGACTTTTATGTGGGAGAAAACACCAATGAAGAATTAGACTACAATCAGATAGATTTAGTTGGAGACATTAGCAGTACTGTTCGTGTTGAAGACAAAATTCTTTTTACTGTAAGTGTGATCTTGAGGATGAAAATACGAAAGTAATTTTGAGAGGTTTCCATGTGCTTGGGTTTAGCCGTAATCTTCAGTTGGCATTCCTGCTATACAATGAGAAGTGGTGATTCCAGTTGTTACTTAGGTTCTAATTAAGCCTTTAAAGTCTTCAACAGTCAGCAAGGGACAGTCTTCAACAGTCCCTTACTATGAATTTATTCACTTGAAATAATGTTGTATGACTTCTATCTATCATTGTTCTTTTTTGTCAACTTAGTTTTTCTCCATGGACACAATACTGACACCATTTCTGGCTGGGTTATTTCCTCACTACTTCTTTATATGGCATACCTTGGTGAGTTAATGTATTTTCAAAGTTATTTCTTTCATTTTCTTTTTTGTATGATGCTTAATCTGATCTCTAAATTCTATGTAATTCGAATAATTTTATACAACAAAAAATAACAACAGATTGTTCTTATACATACCAGGCAAACTGTGTAAGGAGACGAAGTCATTTACAAGAGCTCACTTTTAATACTCTATACAGCCTATACTTATTCTAGTATACTTGTAAAACACTCAAACTACTCTAATTGAGCAGTAACTTTAGATAATTGATGTTTCTTTTAATAATCAACAAACAAAAATTGACTCTCCATTGTATCAACAAGAAAACCAAACACAAAGTGTAATTGATGCAGGAGAGTTAGTTGAAGGAATTGAAATAATGACAGTAATGTTGCAGCAAGTCTGCTACTATCAACCATTATTATCGTCTAGTAGAACAGTTATAAAATTTTGTGGTAACTGATGAATATACAATATCATAGTGTGCAGTAGAAAGTGTGTCACTAGACTAGTTTGTCCATAGTGATATATACCAGCAATAACCAAAAAAATGTAACATGTAAATCTAATGATGTAACATTTTACGTATTAACAAGTTGTGTTGCGTTCAGAGATGGGGTAACGCGTTACATAATATGTGACCGGATTTGTGAAAAGGTACCTTTTTCACACACAAAAAAAATTTGATCCATTTTTTTAACTTTAACGCTTCATAACTTTTTGATCATGGCATATAATTGCTTGAAATTTTCCATGAATGTAGCTACAGTACCTGGCTACATTTTGAGACTAAGAACAAGTTAATCAGTATATGGAGTCAAATGGTACATCATTTTGTTTGCTGGTATGTCAAATGTGTGAAAAAGGTACCTTTTCACAAATCCGGTCACATATAACATGTTACGTAATATATATTACAATTCACGATTCTGAGTAATATAATGTGTTATGTAACGAGTAGTTAGAAGCGAAAAGTAACTAGTAACTTCACTGCAATGTAACGAGTGATACTACGAGTAACGATGAATAAGTAACGTATTATAAATGGATTTAACTGCCAATTATCCATTCTACTATTACTTAATCACCTTAATCCATTAACATTTCATCTATAATGGTGCTCAGGTGTTGCATGTATGCGTGACTGATGTGCATTACGTGACTGCATGTAGTTTACTTTAACTTAGCTGTCTTAATAAAAAGTAACTTAGCATTAGTAACTTAATATTAGTAGCTATAATTAAGTTGGTAACTTAATATGTAATATTATTAAGTTACAGTGTACTCTTTATTCTAAGTAATATGTAACTGTAATATATTATACTGATATAAAAGTAATATGTTATATTACTTTCATGAAGTAACTTCCCCAACTCTAGTTGCGTTACATGGAACTACATGTTACTCCTTTTAATGCACATTGTATCCAGCACACTATTGGTTGAATTTTAGGTCCATACAGTACTGGAGACAACATTGTAGACATAAACAAAGAGTGTATGGGATTGTCCTTGAAGCCAAATTACTGCAACAAAGTATGTTTTTGTGGCTGAACTACATCAGAGAAACATTTGTCTCACTGGTGTCTCTTGTAGTGGGAGCTTGTGTCATAGCTTGTAACAAACAAAAGTGTAATATGTAATGTATTGCTAGTTACTCAGAGTAACTAACTTATTTCTTTTTTCTGAGAGTGATATGTAATTACAAGTTACATTTTTAAACTACTGACCTCAACTGTGACAGTATGTTAGTACAACATATATTGTCCTTTTTTCATTCATTGCAGAAAGCATGCTTTCTACTTCCATTTCGATTATGGTTCTACAAAAGAGAAAATATGCATTATTTTCTCTTTGATTTTTGCTACTTTGTCAATATGCTGCTATTACTCTACTTGTGGTTGATTCCTCCTGGCCTGTTTGCTGGAAATGTTTTTGCAATCTTGTTTTGTTATGTAAATGGACCACTGCTTTGGGGAATTCCAATGTGGAGAAATTCTCTTGTATTTCATTCAGTAGACAAGATGACCTCCTTCTATCTACACATATCACCTGCAATGGCTGTCACTTCTCTGAGATGGTGAGTATCAAGTTACGTATGTCATACTAAATTGATATGTGTATAATTGGGACCTGATAACCAAGTTTTCAAGAAGGTTGCATGATCATTGCATTCAAGCATGCCCAAGTTGCTTCAGCACCTTGACATTATGAATTAGCTACTGTGTACAGCCCCTGTATATAGCATGAGAAAAGGTACAGTCTGTACGTTCTTCAAGCAAAGGTTTCCATACAATAATTAACAATGTAACCATTATTTTTTCTGACATCAGTGATTGTGTAAAAAAATAGGTCACAAATTAAGTGTTACAAAACTACTTTGGGGCACTTTCTTTTTGCTACTAATTTAATGAACTTTTTGTCCTGATATACATGCAGGCATTCCATGGATGGATATACAACATGTCCTACAGATCTGACTGGAGACACTTGCAGTTTAAGTGTCACTGAATTTCTTCTTTATCCCATCATTGGTTTTATTTTGTGGCAAGCAATCTACTTTCTATGGGTAAGCAAGCTATATGTAAATACCAAATTTTGTATGAAAAATTGTTTGATGCATCATATAGTAGAGCAGCTAAGCAAAAAAAATCATTCACTTTGTGATAGAAGCACCGAACTTGGTACAACATTTGCTTATTTCATATTAGATATGGTGCCATTAAATCATATCATGCTCAATAAACCTTACAATCAATAGAAAATGCATTGGTGAAGCCATAAAAGTACCCAATAATAAATAATATTGAAACTTTGCATCTGAATAGACAAGCAAGGAAGGTGTCCATCCAGGTTATTTAGCTAAAAGCACAGAGGGCCATGGTAAATTAAGCCATGGATGTGCAATATATTATTTCTGTTGGATTGTGTCTGTACTTTTAACACTGAAATATTGGCTCCATTATAAGTATTTAAAAAACAGTTTATTTTATCACATTATGAAAGATTTTCTGATTGCACCTGTAAATTTGAAATATGGTACATTCATGTGATTTAAGCAAAAATGAAGATTCTGAATATACATATATGGTTCCCTGACCAAAAAGCTTCAAAACATGTCGCAATGATTTTGACGTGGCACTGTATCTCAAATGATTTAGCTATTCAACTTCCACAGAAAATTTGGTGCTTTTATCACAAAGTAAATGATTTCATCAAAATTTGATTAGCCAAATAGGAGTCAAATCGAATGCAAAAATGGTGCAAAGAAAATGCTTTAATTGTATCCTAATCCATAAAAGACAACTATCCAGCAGTTATATTTCCTTGCCAAATGCCCCACTAGCAACCCAATTAGTAGACACAGACTCACAAAATGGATTAAAGCATAGACTGGACTAAAGACCTCCGCAAACACCAAGAACAGTTGTCTTACACAAACTGTGTACTGTAATTTGGTAAATGGCTTTAATTCTAGACTGGTGTTTGTGGGCTTCAGAAATTCAATCCGTCTCGCTACATACTATTGAGTGTAGTCTATAAGTATGCTATACATGTACATTATGCTCTTAAATTTTGCATGATTGTGTACATACAACTTCAGGTTGATCTGATCAGGAAGAAACATGTACAAAGAAACAAAATTTACACAAGCTATAGTTGGATGATAGAACATGTGACTAAAGGATTTTCCTATCACATAGTCCACTTGTTTGGACCACGGTGGTGCAAGCCAATGTACATGGTAGTCCAAATTAGTTACTATATTCTTTTCATGATTCCTTCCTACTTGCTATATTACAGGTATGTACATGTTGCTTTACTGAAATTGTGAAGATATTTTTTTCTTCACTCTAGTGCGGAAGTTAATGTTTTGGCGCTCATAGCATTTGTGTCTGTTGCCTGCTGGAATGGAGCTCAGTATTACATAGATGTCTTCAGTGAACGTTATCATCTACATGTTGAAAAGCTAAGATGATCTTTCACTATATGCAATTGTGTATTATATATTTATTAATGCCACATATCTGTTGTCCAACTTATTGATAAAAGTGTAATGGTACGTTTGTGCTAAATAATTATAAGAGATCATATACAACAGAATCTGTAGAAGCAAACATGAACAGTCCATTTCATGGATGGTATGGGCCTGTCAAAGTTTGGCAGATTCGATTGCTTGCACAGAACTACTGGTAGGCCTCACTGATGAATTGAGGTCTATTTTTTTAAATATTATTGATATTTGCAACAATTATACACTTATGTATTTATTTCCTTATTAGTTGATTGTGTCTGTCATGTACTGAAAAACTGTATATACAGTACATACAAACAGCAATTACTAATTTTTGGGCAGAAAAATATACATTACTGGTGGGTTTTGTAGTTCGTTTGAGCAATACTTGCACCCCAAATAAACCATACACCCATCATAATAATCATATAGGTCCAAGATAAGATCTATGGAATGAACATGGAAAAATAATAAATCATGAATCCTGTGAAATTTACAAAAATATATTTGTACAACATTTATGTTACATGTTGAGTATTTCTTTGGCCCATTTTATAATCTCATCATTAGTAGGTAACTCTTTCACAACACTGCCCACTTCATATCCCATCTCCTGATATTCCTCTAATGATAGTTCTACTCGCTCACATAATATGTAAATACGTGCATTAGGTGTATAGAACATGTTGTTTGCTGACATGGGAACAAGGCCAGCACTGTCAGTCAAAGAACAGCTAGTAAATTGAAAGACATTAGGACTACCCATGATGCAAATATTGTTACTCCACACTTCATCCCAGCCTGATGCCCCAGGAACTTCCCTAGATGTTTGAAAACATCCTGCACAGTGACCATGGGGATTAGAGAATGAGTTTCTAATGGCATCTGGATAAATGAACAGGTTGTTACTACTGACCTTGGAGTGGCCTAAATAATACTTAGCTCCAGCATAAGCTATGACATTGTATGTGTCTGTGTAATAGCTAGAGCCATCATCGTGATCTATAGGCCAGTATGCTTGGTAGTTGGCAATAACCAAGTTTTGTGTAATGAAGTTTTCTGCTGGAGTCAAAGAGGCTGTTTTACCATCTCGTACTTTGGTTATATATGGTTGTCGATCCCAGCTGTTAAAAGGTCCATGTGCAAGAGTTTCACGTACAAAATTAAATATTAGATTATTCTTCATGAGATTTCCACCTCCAAAACCATCATTAAAGTTAATACCAGCTCTTGGTCCATTGAAGAACACATTTCCTATCAGTTCTGTCTCACAAGCTAGAGACTGTACATATGCACAAACTTGTTTACCAAACACTCCCACCTCATGGACAAGATTTCCTATCACTTTAGTACCTCTTGGTTGGTTACCATCAGTTCCATCTATTAACTGTGTACTGCCCACAGCAACTATTGCATTATCTCCCACCCACACAAATTCATTACCTTCAATCACTGCACCTCGTACATAGTTATTCAGTAATAATCCATTACCTCCAGGAGAGTAGAAAAGACAATTTGAAATGGTAACATTTTCTGCAGTTTCAACTACCACAGCTGCTCCCCTGTGTACAGTCCAGTCTCCTCCACTGGGAACTTCATAATCTGATAGAAAAGTGGTAGCACTGTGAGCAAATGTGATGTCATTAATTGCTATGTTCTTCACTGGATAGCTTTGGCTTCCTTTAATGGATAGTATCACTTCTAAATTAGTCCCTACAGCTTCAGTTGGAAGAGTACCATTAGGACTGAAGTAAAATTTATGTGTGTCATAATCAAGAAACCATTCTCCTGGAGAATCTAATTCCTCAAATATATTCTCTACATACCATTCATGACCACCTTTACAACCTCTGCCTTCTTGAAATCCACCATACGACCATCTCAAAGTATGGTCTTTGTCATTACGCGCATCCAGCTGAAACTGCCATCCACCCCAATGATGGCACTGAAAAGCATGAACTACTCCAGTAGACGGATTACTCCATGTCCTATTGGCTATACTAAGGTTACCAGGAAATTGCAGTCCAGTAGGAAGAGTAAAAGTGGAAGCTTGCCCTCCTTTAGGATTAGCAGTTCCCCAATAAGACTCTGGGGGATCAAACACAGATACAGAACCACCTATACCAATTCGAAAATACTGAAAATAACTATTGCTTCTGTTCGGACTTGTTATGTTAAGTTCTTTCCCAGGTTCCTTGGTAGCTGGTGGTAGCCATCTTTCTGCAGCTGGAACATACCCAGTAGGAACAGTGTGTAATCCACTAGTTTCTGGGTTACCATCTGGGTATCTAGCTCTCACTGCACGACGATTGTTGATAAACAATGAAGTGAAATTATTTGGTGACTGATCTGACAAATCTGCAACTACAATGTGTATCTTCTGGGAACTGAAACTTGACCCACTAACATCTCTGACTGGATTCCATTGACCATCCATTCTCAAGTAACACATCATTGGGTAAGTGTGTGATGAAGCATCATAATATGTAAACCCGTTACATTGTGTATTACGTACACAAGCTGTAGAGCACTCCTCTACACTTAACACTTTACCATAAAATAATGCCTCTTGCCTACTAGCTCCTGGTTCTAATTGTAAGTCAGCTATACCATCTAATCCTTGTTCTACTGGCTTCATCTCATTCTTATATTCTGTCCATGCAAGTTTATATAGTCTACCACCAGACAAGACCACCTCATCCCCACCCCATGGTAATATCATCAATTCATTATCTTCTGGACCAAGTTCTATGGTGGATTCTAGATAGTAAGTGGCACCTTTCAAATACATGGCTTTTGTCTGTCCCATTGGTGATGCCCTCAGTATAGATAATGCCTTGTCTATAGTCTTCACAGGATGAGACTGAAAACCTGGACTAGAGTCACTACCATGTTCAGGATCTACAAATACTTCATTTTCTGCTGACAATAGATCAGTTCTAGAAAGAAAATCATAACCACACAATAATTACAAATCAAATGGGTCCTACTTAATGGCTACGTGTATGCCTGTAGGCTTGACAAATATAGCTACTTTTGGAAATAATTCGTGTATCATACAGTATGGTAGTACTGTATATCAGGGATCATGCTGAACTGGGCTTTTCCAGCCAAAAATATCACCCTAAAACCAGCCTCAATTTCCCTTCATGACAACTTGGCAGCATTAGTTAGGCACAGCCAAGCCCAAAAATGTCTTCACAGATCAACCTCCAATCCTTCCAAAAAGTTTCTATGGAATTTTAAAAGTTTTCTATTTAACAGAATTATATACTAACTATCCGATGCCTTCAACTTGACAATGGATAAGGCTACAGGCTTGATTTCTTTACTGACCAATGTCGTTTCATCCCGAGATGTGCCTTTTTGCCAACCGCAGTATGTATAGTACATGCATCATGGACTTGCCTTTGTCTTCCTTGTGTCCCAGTTCTTTTTGCTGACAATGCAAGGTGTCAATTTATGATAGCATGATGTGGCTTCCCTGAGGCTGCTGTGTTGGCTAATCACCCGTATTTTCCATAGCAACTGGATTGATTGCAGAGATGCTTCTCGTATTGTTCATTTGTAATGCTGTGTAATGGGCAAAGCAAAACTGAAAACAAAGCGTAATGGCCACCTACCTTTCCCTTATGTTGGGGCACACGTTTTGACGCAAAATTACTTTTAGGCCATTCTTTCTTTTAATGCGGTATGTGCTGTCATAATTATGTTATTAAAAAGGTAACCAAATAAGTAGAAGGAAAAATTAGGAACTTTAAGCTGGATTAGGGATCAAAGTAGTGAAACAAGAGAATAGCTTAAAAGTGGTGAAACAGGGGAGATTGCCTATACCTATAGATGTACCAGTGGACATTCCTTCTACTTGCATACAGTGTATATATATATACAAGTACACAAAAGAATTGAAATGTTCAACTAGAGTAGGAACCCTAGCACATCAATAAAAAGTACTGAAACAAACTGGAGTAGTGCACGATATTAAATCACAGTAAAGCAATAAAGATACCATAACGGAAATGCACAGCAGGGATATAACACTTCTTATTGTTTTACTGTGATTTAATATCGTACACTACTCCAGTTACTTTTTATTGATATGCTATGGTCCCTACTCTAGTTGAAAATTCCAAAATTTTTGTGTACTTGTTTGTTAACTTTTTTTGTAAATAATTATTATGACTGGCGAACCCACGCATACTACATCTGAAATGGTGCCGTATGACCCAGCTTTATCAATTACTGTCTGAAAAGTGAAGTATCCATTGCGCTTCATTGTCAGCTACTGTATGTTCATCCTGTTACACAGCATTTTGAATCAAGAACTGTTCGAAAAGCACCTCTGCAATCCACGCATACTGAAAGAAAGAGATGGTGCCGCGCGCCCCAGTTACATCAATTATCATCTGAAAAGTGAAGTATCCATTACGCTTCGTTGTCGGCTATGGTCAACCCGATACACAGCAGTACGAATCAAGAACTGTTCGAAAAGTACCTCTGCAATCAAAGTAGCCACTATGAAAAATATGGACGATTTCCGTTACAAAGGGAACCATCACGTGCTACCGCCAAATTGCCACTTTTTGCTGTCAGCAAAGATGAATGGGACACAAAGGAGGACACTGGTAAGTCCATGAAGAATGCATTGTACGTACTGCGGTATGCCAAAAGGCACCTCTCGGGCTGAAGCAACGTTGAACAGTGAAAAAATCAAGCCCGTTGCCTTAGCCGTTATCGAATTACGCTTGTCTGAAGGCATCATTACCAAGTTTGGATTATTATTAGCACTTTACAGTGACCAGCACTGAAGGTCTGACAGCAACATATGTTGCAGCCTTAGGATTACCTAACCTAATTTCAGGGACTTAGACCTAATGACTTGACCTAGTGACTTGACTTACTGACTGATAAGGTGTAACAGAAAAGGGCCCAAGTAAGGGGAAAAAATGGATGGACATAAGGTTATGATTAAAAAAGGAAAAATAAACATATGGGAATGCAAATTTAAGGCAACATGGTGCAGCAGTGATTTGTACTAGAAATGCAATATTATATATAAATACTGAAATTTCCAGATGACAACACCAATATTTTCCTGATTTTCTGATGCAAAATCATATTAACAAGTATGCAGAAAAATTTTCAACTAGAGTAGGAATCATAACACATCGATAAAAAGTACTGAAACAAGCTGGAGTAGTGCACGATATTAATAACAGTAAAACAATAAGAAGTGTTACATGTGTATATCCCTACTGTGCATTTCCATTATGGTATTTTGAGCACAGTAGGGGTACTGTATAACACTTCTTATTGTTTTACTGTGATTCAATATCCTGCACTACTCCAGCTTGTTTCAGTACTTTTCATCGATGTGTTATGGTCCCTACTCTAGTTGAAAATTCCAAATTTTTCTGTGTACTTGTTTGTTAACTTTTTTTTGTAAATAATTATGACTGGTGAACCCACGCATACCACATCTGAAATGGCGCCGTGCACCCCAATTATCGTCTGAAAAGTGAAGTATCCATTACGCTTCATTGTCAGCTATGTTCAACCCGTTATACGCAGCATTTCGAATCAAGAACTGTTCGAAAAGCACCTCTGTAATCCACGCATACTGAAAAAAAGAAATGGTGCCACATGCTCCAGTTATATCAATTATCGTCTGAAAAGTGAAGTATCCATTACGCTTCATTGTCGGCTATGTTCAACCCGTTACACAGCAGTACGAATCAAGAACTGTTTGAAAAGCACCTCTGGTATCAAAATAGCCACTATGACAAATATGGACGATTTCCATTACGAAGGGAAGCCATCACGTGCAATCGCCAAATCGACACTTTTCACTGTCAGCAAAGATGATTGGGACACAAAGGAGGACATCGGTAAGTCCATGAAGAATGCATTGCATGTACTGCGGTATGCCAAAAGGCACCTATCGAGCCGAAGCAACGTCGAACAGTGAAAAAATCAAGCCCATAGCCTTAGCTGTTATCAAGTTACGGCATCAGTCAGTTACTCAGTCAGTCAGTAGAAAATTCCATTAAATTATTTTTTAAATTCCGTAGCAACTTGTTGAAAGTGTTTCGGATCTGAAAGCTTGTTTGGGCTTAGTTTCACCTAACCAATACTGTCGTCAGGGGAAATTGAGGCTGTTTTTTTGGGTGATATTATTTCGTGGGCCACACCTACTCCTTTGTGGTCCCTACTATATAGTACAATAACAGTACTATCGTACTGTATGATAGATGGCTGACAACTTTTGATGCTATTTAACAGTAGCAGTCTTTTCACTGCTGCACCATGTTGCCTTAAATTTGCACTCCCATATGTTTGCAATACATTATTTCCTTTTTATCATAATGTCATGTCCCTTCTTCTACAGACAAAGTTGGTAATGTCAATCAGTCAGTCAGTCAGGCAGTAGAAAATTCTGTTAAATACAGGTAAAAAAAAATTAAATTCCACAGCAACTTGTTGAAAGAATTTTGGGTCGATCTGAAAGCTTGTTTGTGCTTAGTTTTACCTAACCAATACTGCCTCATCATTGTCAGGGAAAATTAAGGCTGGTTTTTAGGTGATGTTATTTTGTGGGCCACACCTACTCCTTTGTGGTCTCTACTATACAGTACTATAGTACTGTATGATATATATGGAAGTGGTTACTGAACCGAAAGGTTTTATTTTCGCATCTAGTAGTTTCCCTGAGCATTCGACTTTAGTGGACATGTCTAGTAGTTACCCTGAGCATTCGACTTTAGGGAACGCGTCTATAGTATGTTCAGAATCCTGAAAAACAGCTAAAAATTAAAAGTGGATTTTTCTCAACAGAGTTAACATTTCAGCCAACCAGATGATTATTGGTAACAGCAAAGGTGTCAACAACAGACATGTACGGTTTGGCTTCATTACAAGTTCAGGAAAGGGCTGTAATGGACACTGTACTTATATGGCTTCCCCATAGGAAATGTATTGTGAAAACTTTGATTGGCCGTAAATATTATGTCAAACATTTGAACAAAAAGATTTCAAAATATTTTTAGCGGATCAAGCAGTACTACAAATGAGCCAAATTTCAAGATCATGTGTAATTGCATCCATGAGATATTAAATGTTTTTGAGGATTCAGCTCAACGGGAACGTACTATAGTAGTTGCCCCGAGCATTCAACTTTAGGGGACGCATGTAGTAGTTGCCCCAAGCATTCGACTTTAGGGGATGCGAAAAGTAGTGTTAGGGTCGGGTTCAGCTTTGGTTTCTTCTTCACCTTCAGGCTACGTTCTTCTTACTATATACTGAGACTACTACTTGAGTAACATTTATAAGATAGAAAAGTAGGGGAGGTGGGTAGCTAGCAGCAGTAGCACAGTGGTTAGTATGCCTGCCTAGAGCCCCAGTAGTCAAGGGTTCAAGCCCCTGCTGAGTTTTGTGGTGGTTTTTTTTCCCCGTTTAGTGACCCTTTTTTGTCTAAGTTTTACTGTCGGTTCAATAGCCAGTATAACCTCAGTTCAGTATCCACTGCCTATATATATCTAATCCGAAATAGCCAAGCTGTAAAAAAAGAATGCGGCCCTCAGAAAGGCTATGGTGAAAAAAGATGTGAAATCCGAGATGGCGGCCAAGAAATGGCACATAATTCACCTGAATTGTTATTATTAAAATTTTTACCATTAACCTACCATCACAGCCATTTCTTGGCCGCCACCTTGGATTTCACATCTTTTTTCACCATAGCCTTTCTGAGGGCCGCACTCTTTTTTTTTTACAGCTTGGCTGTTTTGGATTAGATTTCACTTCTTTTTGTATTTGTATACCCCAAAGCCGGCCTATGGCCAACTTTAGGGCTTTTTAACCTATCATTTTTTTCTTTACCACAGGAAGAAGAAAAGATGAAGCAGGGTGATTTCTTTGTAGCTGAACTGTCTACAAGGTGATCCTTCTAGCTGATCTCTCTACCGGATGACTTGTTTGTAGCTGAACTCTCTACAGGGTGATTTGTTTGTAGCTGAACTCTCTACAAGGTAACTTCTTCTAGCTGATCTTTCTGCAGGGTGATTTGTTTGTAGCAGAACTTTCTACTGGGTGATTTGTTTGCAGCTGAACTCTCTTACATGGTGCAACTGAACTCTCTACAAGGTAACTTCTTCTAGCTGATCTCTCTATAGGGCAATTTGTTTGTAGCTGAATTCTCTACAGGGTGATTTGTTTGCAGCTAAACTCTCTACATGATGGTTTCTTTGTAGCTGAACTCTCTATTAGGTACCTTCTTCTAGCTGATCTGACTACAGGGTGACTTATTTGTAGCTGAATTCCCTACACAATAACTTGCAATGTAATATAATTGAGTAAATTATAAACGCAGCTGAATGCTTTATTAGGGTGATTGTTCTATTAGAGTATCTCGATCTCGCATTTGCTACACGTAGTTGCCTTTCGAATCATAACTCAGTGGTTTGTAATCTGATTCTTCTGTACTACTGCAAGGACTTTCTATGATGATTATTCCAGCTACATACTGATTTTCAGCTCGTTGCTCTAAGCGGTTTGCCTGGTAGACACGAAAACTAATTTGTTATTCATAAAATCGATCGCGTAATTTTGACATAGGTTGGGTTTTGTGTCATATCTCCATGGTCTTTATCCCGATTCCTTTCAAACCACAAAAAGACACTCCTACGATGGTTGCTCCATCTACATATCAATTTTTAACTGATTCCTCCAAGGGGTTTACCCTGTAGGCGTGGCAGACCTTCGACCTTATTTTACGCAAATAATCGGTCATAACTCCGTGAATGTTCATCGGATTCTTACCAAAGTTGGTACGGAGATCCGCCTTAATGAGCCCTTTAAGTGTGCTAAATTTCAGCCCAATCCGAGCACGCATCCGTGTTTTATGGCGAATTTTGCGAAATGTGCGAAATGAAGAAGAAATTAAAACGAAATTTTGATCGCTCGTATCTCGGAAATGGCTGGAGCGATTTTCTTCAAATTTGGTATGTAGACTCCCCTAACTGGCCGGCACGTCTCTAGCAAATTTGGTTCCAGGAGCACAGAGCTACATAGGAGTGAAAATTGCGTTTTCCAGTGTGGCGCGCCGACTTCTTGGGCCGCACGACACACTACCGTGTGTCTTGATAGTTGATACTAGTATTTTTAAAAATTGTTAATTTAAAAATGAAGTAGGGATCTATGCAATAAAAAGTAGTGAAACAAGAGATGAATGAGCATAGCTCAGTGGGAAGTCCCTACTTTGGTACGTTGGACAATGTACCAAAGTAGGGACTTCCCACTGAGCTATGCTGTAACACCATCATTCATCTCTTGTTTCACTACTTTTTATTGCATAGATCCCTACTTCATTTTTAAATATCATTTTTAAATTAACAATTTTTAAAAATACTAGTTTCAGAAATCCAGCTCTGAAATAATTCTGTGGTGTCTAAATATGCTTGACAAGCATTGATATGGAAAATTAACGACTCGATACGGTTTTGTTGAATGAAGAAGAAGACAAGCAGCCTGATTGAAGATAAAAGAAATGACAAGGCGCAGACCACTGGTGAATTTGTTATTGTGGCATAAAATAGTGACCGTGCGCTGCTTCGTTTGGCCTCTAGCCTTGCGACTGTGGTCAGTGAGTAGTGAGGCAGTGAGTGAGACTAAAATTTGAGTTTTGGCAATTTTTAAAAATTCTATATCCGGCCACCTGCAAGTGTTTTGTTATATTTAATGCTGTATTATGTATTATATGGACTAGTACTATATCTGTTAAGGTGATTTTTGTCGCTTAAAATGTCTCTAGGATGATTTTTGAAGGCAGAATTTTGGGCGGTGCACAAAATTTTCGAGGGGATCCCTACTTAAACGGTATGGTAATATATATATATACACTGTATATATATACTAGGTAAATACATAGATGGAAATTTTAAAATGGGGAATTGGAATTTGTAAGGTAGTAATGTAAACCACAAACCCATTATTCTCCTTTGTTAATATTTCTTTCAAGACAGATTGCATGATTACAGAATACCATGCAGGCATCATGATAGCCACTGCAGAAGATTAAGATGTTGTGATATAGATGATACCTAAATTGCTACTGTATATATAAGTCATAACGACATCATGATGGGGATACAATGCAAGAATATTGCTTACACCAAGTAGCTATATGTCTCAGTGTATGAAACGCTATACCAGCTAACAACCTGTGCAATAGAAAAGATAGCACATAAAATTTGTTTACAACTCTTATGAATGTAGGTTCTGCATGTCTGTGACTGCAATTAAGATTGGTTAGACTAATGGAAGGTTGGTACAGAATACACTGTACAACTGATTACCACCAGAATGAGCTACCAGAAAACTGCTGCCTTCTTCATGCATGTTTGCATTTGCATGTACATGCACACACACACACACACACACACACACACACACACACACACACACACACACACACACACACACACACACACACACACACACACACACACACACACACACACACACACACACACACACACACACACACACACACACATGCATATACGCATGTACACACTACCCACATCCTTACAAGAATACTGACAAGCTATGCAATAAGACCAAAGTAGGAATTAAATGTACACTAGTATACTGTAGCAGCAGGTCTAGGCATCTAGGCAACCTTCCTTGTTTCATTAATTTTACTGTATGTCTATGATCCCTACTCAAATGCAAAATCCCTAATTTTTCTTTGTACTTGTTTTGTTTATTATGTATAAGTGTATATGAGTGTATATTATCCTCTGGTAACATATATACGAGGTATACCTCTTAGCAGATAACTAGTACATGACCCTTACTATTAATATTCACATTTAGCACACAGAATGGCAGAGCCTACACAATGGCTTTTGTGCTCATGTTTTTTTGCAAAGTGGCTACTGACACCAACCAGTCAGTATGAGTAAGTGCCACCCACAAGCTATTGACACTAACCAAATAACACATTAGTGACTAGTTGTATGAAGGTAAGTTTTTGGTGAGTTCAAGGCAAGCTAGAGTTGGAAGAAACCCTAATACACCTCAAACTCATCAAAAAGTTACTTTTATAAAGACAGGAAATGAGGGAAAGAAGCACAGCTGGCAGCGGTAGCTCAGCGGTTACAAACCTTGGCTAGACATTGGGTCAGTTGACCATTTAATTTCTTTTTGGTCTAAGTTTTTGGCCCACTGGTGCCAATAGCACTGTAATCTTAGTTGTACTATGTCTATGCTTTCATGTGTACTTGTTTTTGCAATCTAGTAAGCACTCTTGTGCAGTCTTTTGACAAATCAGATAAGGTCACTCTAAATAAATTCTCTGTTTCCCGTCCTCTTCTCAGGAATATTTACATGTGGGCGGTCCATTTCCACTATATGAGATTGGCAGCATTTCAAGCCATTATTTACCTGGGAACAGCCATGGCAAACTGCCTACTGTAATAACATTTTCAGCTTGTACCTTCATCTTTTACATTGCAGGAATAACACAAATATGAAATAGTGCCAACATGTACACTGACAAGTGAATTCCATGATGTACAGCTAACTACAGATTAGGCCACTCCAAATAAATGCTATGTTTCCCGTCCACCGCCCGCATCTGTTTACATTTCTATAAGTTCCAATATTCCATTATTTTCTGGTTTTTCATGCATACTGTACAGGTTCAGTAAAACTTGTGCAGTGGTAGTACCGTAGCCAGTGAGGTGTGGTTATTGCTAATTGAAAAAAACCCTGATCTTCTAAGGTTGCTTCACTGAAATTGATACATCAGGACACACAATAGTGTGTCATGCGGCCAAGTACAGCTAGTGCAGACAATTAAGTATGTACTTTACAGGAACCAAGAAAACGCTTTTTTTCATGTATTCATAGCTCAATAGTTCCTGAACAGAAATTAACCAGTTTTGCTGCGGAAACTCACTCGGGGTATAACACCTCATATTCCAAATTTGAGTTGAATCCGCCCAGCCATCACTGAAATATGCGCCTTCAAATTATTTTCTTCATGTTTTTCTTCATCTTCTGACTTCTTTTTGCTCCACTCGTTATAACTCGTGCATTCTTTAGTCGATTGACTTCAATTATGGAGAGCTGTAATAGCATAGTGCAGCACATTTACAGTCCAATTTTTGTACAGATCGAACTAAGAACAATGGAATTATGCACGATTTTGACAATTGCAAAAGCAGTTTGTTATCATGCCTGCAGGATAATCCGCTTGATAGAATAACTTGAAAATTGGTCTGAACATGAAGTTACTATCGTAGTGCAAACCTTTTGTGGTTTGAAAGTACTGAGAGTATTAGCTAAGGAGATATAAAGCAAAACCAAACATGTGGAAAAAAAAGCAAGATTGAGATACTCTATTAGAACAGTCACTGAGAAGTAAAAAACGTGTGCAAAAAATGTCGGAAAAATTTCTCTAGGTTTCAAACCAGGAACCTCCACACCTATATACCCTTGAAGTGCTCAGAAAAAAAAAAATGTGTGCTCTATTAGAGTACTACAAAAATTATGAAAATAGCCTATATCAAGTGTGTTGTGCAGCCAAGTACAGCCAAGTACAGCCAATGCGGGCAGGCGACATACTCATTTTACGGAACCAAAAAAATGCTGTTTTCATGTATCCATAGCTCGATAGTGCTTGAACAGTAATTAACCATTTCTGCTGTGGAAACTTCCTCAGGGTAGGGCATCTCCTAATTTTGAGTTGAATCTGCCCAGCTATCATTGGGATATACGCACCTTCAAAATTTGTCTTGTGTATTTCAGTTCTTCGTAAATACATATAGCCACGCAGTCTTTGTAGTAAAGGGAAAAAAGTTAAAGGAAGTATCAAGGCCAACCATAGGCTGGCTTTGGAACTTGCAATTACACGATATCCGCACAAAAATAGCTAAGCTGTGAAGAGGTGCGGCCTTAAAAAGCCTGGGTGAAAAAAGTTGTGAAATCAAAGGTGGCGACCAAGAAATGGCTAAATAGCATTAACATCATTGCAGCCATTACTTGCAAGGGCGTAGGGAGGGGGGTTCCAAGGGGTCCAGGAACCCCCCTCCCCCCCCCCCCCCACTGTAAAATTTAGACTGAGTTTACAGCAGGACCCTAATACACCATTTTAATAGTGTGGCAGGACAAAATGAGTGAGTAATATATATATATAGTGTATGACACAGCACAACAATTTATAAAGCTTGCATTCTATCAGGGAAGGATTTACAGAGGTAACATGAGCCCTGTTAAAAAGATTGATATACTCCAATAGAGCAGTCAAGTATATACTCTAATAGAGTAGTCAGGTATAGAGCAGTCAAGTATACTCTAATAGAACATGCATCTAAATATCCATATGTTAAGGAACTTCATTAGTGGAGTTTTCAGACATTCTAACACATGCAAAACCGAGCATGACCTTATATATATATATTGCTACAGCTTTGGTGTGCAGTGTTTTAAAGATATAGAACTCCAGTAATTTATAACTAATTGGGCATGCAAAATGAATCCATGCTTTGCACATTTGTAGTTATAATGTTTTGATTATAAGTCATTCCATTTGTATCAGTGGATTCATGGTTCCAATCCTATACCAGTGGGATAACTATCACTTACAAATGTCTAATTTATTACGTGTGACCGACTCTCTATGTGTAGTAATGCTGTCTGTTTCCACACAGGGGCACTTATATGCATTAAAATTAATGTACTATTTTTTGCATAAAATAATAGCAATTTGCTGAGTTTTGATTCATTAAACTATTGAAAGTCTCAGCAGCTGGGGGCTGCGCCCCCAGCACAGACCCTACTTCTGGTAACTCAATATGCTGTTGGAACCCCCCTTCAAAAACCTGGCTACGCCCCTGACTTGGCCACCACCTTTGCTTGTTTCATTTCACCCAGGCTTTTTAAGGCCGCACCTTTTTTGTGCGGATTAAAGATAGCCAACGCTTACCTTCTACTATCTTTGTCACTGTTTCCAGAATATTTTGATACGTTACATTTCTCTAGATTGACAGCATCGTACACGGATAGAAACGCTCCCTGAGACGGAAGAAGCTTTTTTGCATATTCCCATATCAGTTCTGCCAAGTCGCACTCAATGTCAGGATCATAGGACACTTGTTGAGAATCACTGGAGCCATCCACAAACGTCGATAACGTGGTGAAGACCACTACAGCAGCGCTTAGAAACGGAATGCTCACACAAGCTCTCATAATTGTAATGCGAACCGATTGTGGGTTTTGATGAAAGAAGCGGGCGCCACGAGGGAAGTGTCGGCTCCTGACCACCAAAATGGTATCTCAGAAAGTGCAACCTCGACTGCAAGGTTAGCAATAATTAATTTTGGTGCATGCATGCCGGTAGAATAAGGTAAATGAGGGTAATTCCGGACACTCTTTAGTAAAATCGCTATAACACTGCACTCACAACGAGTTAAAACAAACACTAGGAATCGTTTTAAAGCCTATCTCATGGTGCATCTGCAGTACAAATTTTGTTTCGATACCATCAACTGCTGAGGAGTTATGAGCCGAAATTTAAAAGCGTGTAAAAATGCAACATGCGGCTAATTCCGAACACTTCGAATAACAAGCAAGTAGTGCCTTCTACAGGTTATACAAATCCTCTTTGAAGTATGGAGACTAAAGTACCACTCATCTGCAGCTTATAAATCAAGTAGAAAGTTCATACCCTTTGGGAGAAAGCAGCAGTGCGTATTTTTAAAAGTTTATGTAATTCGCGAATGTTTTTTTCAATTCAATTATTAGCTTTATAGTGCAATGTTACCTCGAATGTTACAGGTGTACATGGTTGCACAACAATAAAAGTGAGTTTGTATACAATTGCACTAAAGGTAATCTGGCAAGTACCAGATCCCATTTCTTAAATTAAGTACTTATCATTACTTATATAATTACAATTAGCTGCTAAATGTATCAAAGTTAGGTGGCTTGGGATGTTTGGAGCAGATGCTACAAGGACATGTAAAATGGAAACTATGCTGGTTGTCTGGATCGAAGTTTCTCATAAAATGCTGCCATAGGATTTTAGTTAGTTGAAATTTAATGGTAACAAAGGGTTGAGTTAGGTCAATTACTGGTAAGCTGTTGAAGGTTTGAGGAAGTCTGTTGAAGTAGAAGTTTCTTTGTTGATTAGACGTAAAAACATGTTCAAGTTTGTTACTGGAAGAAGACCTAGTAGAATGATGGCAGAATTTGATGAAGGTCTGGATGTTGAAATGATCAGATGGATTTTGAATTGATTTTATGAAAAACAGAATGTCACACTGGTCATAAATATACATTAATGGTAGTAGGTTGAGCTTGACAAGGCGAGTTTTATAATCAGAAACATAATCGTTGAGGATGTATTTGGTAGCTCGGCACTGTATTCTTTCAAGAGCAGAGATATCTTGGATAAGGTAGGGATGCCACAATGGGGAACAATACAGGAGCTGAGACCTTACTAGTGCTATGTACAGAGTTCTTTTAGTTGTAGTGTTAATAGAATGGCTGAATGTACGTCTAAGCAATCCTAGAGTTCGATAAGCTTTGGATGAAATGTGGTGATAGTGGTTTCTCCAGGACAGGTCGGTAGATAGAATGATACCAAGGTCACGATGGGTGTTACTAGATATTATCGAGGAATCGTCAATGTTGTAAGAAGTTGGGAACTTTGTATTAAAGGAGAGGTGAATAAATTTCTTAGTGTTAAAAGATAGGTTTGAGTCTTGAGACCAGTCAAATAAGGAGTTGAGGTCATCCTGGAGTTTGATGGAATCAAGTAGTTCAAAAATGAGTTTGTAGCATTTAGTGTCATCTGCAAAAGATAAAGCATTGGAGTGATGAATGGATAGATACAAATCGTTAATGAAAACTAAGAACAAAAGTGGGCCAAGGATGCTCCCCTGGGGTACACCTGATAAAACTGGAAGTAGAGTTGAGTAGGAACCATTGAGTTGTACACATTGGTATCTATTATAGAGATATGATTTGAACCACCACCACAGGTTGCCAGTAATGCCAATTTGCCACAATTTTAAGAGTAGTTCATTGTGAGGAACTCGGTCGAAAGCTTTGGAAAAATCTAAATAGATTACGTCTGTTTGGGTTTTGTGCTCATAAATATCTTTGAGGAAGATAAGAAGTTGTTGCAAAGTTGAGCGCCCTTTCATGAATCCAAATTGTGAGGTAGAGATACGACTAGAAATAGATTTTGTAACTTTTTCATGAATGATATGTTCGAGTACCTTGGACACAATGCAGAGTAGGGATATAGGTCTATAATTAGTAACACAATTTTTGTTGCCAGCTTTGAAAATAGGGGTGATGCAATGTATCTGCCATTCGGAAGGAAGACAACAATGGTAAATGGCACATGAAAATAAATAGTATAAAGGTTTGGTTAAAACAATAGCACAGTTTTTTTAGGACAGCAGGACTAATTCCATCAATACCAGTCGCCTTTGAAGAGTCAAGAGATAGTAAAGCAGTGTGGACTTCGTCTTCAGTGATATTGATGGAGTCAATGGTAGAATTTGTAGAAGACATGTCCTCAGATAGAGGTAAGGAGTAGGTACTCTGAGAGAACACCGAGTAAAAGTACCTGTTGAACAAAGTAGCTTTATCAATGTCATGGGTGGCAGAACTATCATCAAAGAAGACTGTAGCAGGGATAGAAGCAGATTTAGTGCATGCTGATATATTTTTGAGTCATTACTGAAGGCAAAATTGTGGACTAGATTTGCTTCAAAGTTGGCCTTGGCTTGTTGGATGCTGTTTTGGGGGTTATCTTCTGCTGTTTTTTATATGATTCAAATTGTGATCAGTAGGATGAGATTTGTATTTCTTTCGTAGAGTCTGAAGACACTTAATCTGATGGCGTATATTTGAAGTGTACCATTTAGGAAACTGAGAAGAGCTGGTTCTAATTTTAGGAATAAACAGGTCCATTCCCCTAGTGATATTGTTCTTGATAAAGAGCCAGATAGAGTCTATGTCAGATAGTTGTTCACAGGTAGTATAGTCAATATGAGATAGATAATTGATGAGGCCAGGATAATTGGCTTTAGAGTAATCAAAGATAACTAGTGGAGTGTGTGAGGGTATATGGTCTGCATGTGACTTAACACTTAAGGTGACAATAAAGTGATCAGATGATATCAGTTGGTAATGGGGATGAATAGATATGTTGTACTCAGTATCTTCATTGTTAGTGATTATTAAGTCCAGAGTATTTCCTTGATTGTGGGTTGGCTCATCAACCAGTTGAAAGAGGTTTAGCTGAAACAGTAAGTCACAAAATTTGTTAGATTTTGGTGAGGAACCACTATAAGTGGTCCAGTTGACATCAGGGAGATTGAAGTCTCCCAAGAGAATAATTGGACTTGATTCATTGACTAGGTTGGTAAGATATCTATGCAGCAATTCATGGTAAGTATTGGAGGAATGTAAACAACACTGATCATAAATGGATTTGATGTAGAGATGAGAACAGTTAGGATTTCAACATGAGGTGGGGATGACAATTGACTACTTGTTTTCTTAGTATTTCAACCGAACAGCTGCTGAAAAATTGACTGCCACTCCGCCTGTGCTGCATGGATTCTTATGATTTTTAGTATGCAATTAGCCAAGAGTATGATCTTCATATAAATCTTTGAAAATCAAAAATATGAGCTTGGGCTGCCTGGTTAGATAAACATTTTCAAAGTTTTTGGACAAAACTACTCGTGATTACGCTAAAAATACGTGTCAAACTTCAAGGTGGAATAACGGATTCGTTTCAATTTTGGTTTGTAGATAGGCCATAGGACACTGCATTAGCATGCCAAATTATAGGCCCAGGGATTCTACCATTGTTGAGAACGATCTAAGTGTCCGGAATTACCCGCACTTACCTTACCTTAGGGAGAAGGTTTTGGGTAAGTTAGTGTAACTGAATTAGAAAGATCGAGATTTTCCCGTAAATGATAATAGAAGGATATGCATACCGAAAACATTCTATGTATTTATCATGTAATTTGTATCTACTGCATGTGTGTAAAAGTAGATGCATATAAAAACTCCTTTCCATATTTATGGATATGGAATCAACTTGATAACATTGTCCAAACTTCATCACTTGACTTACTTAATAATCATTTAAATCTGCCTTAGTTATCAAATCAAATGGTACAGTAGTACCGTTTGAGTAGGGATTGCAGTGAACCTTTCGTGCGCCGCCCAAAATTCCGCCTTTAAAAATCGCCCTAGAGACATTTTACATTACCAAAATCACCTTTACGGAATAGTACTAGTCCATTATAATACATGAAACAGCATCAATGCAACAAAACACTTACAGGTGGCCGGATATAAAATTTTTAAAAATCTCCAAAACTCGAATTTTAGCCTCACTGCCTCACTCACTGACCACAGTTGCAAGGCTAGAGGCCAAACGAAGCAGCGAATGGCCACCATTTTATGCCACAATAACAAACTCACCAGTGGGATGTGCCTTTTGGGGTTCCGATGAGTGTAGGTCCTCTGCGCCTTGTCTCTTCTTTCATCTTCAATCAGGCTGCTTGTCTTCTTCTTCATACAACGAAACCATATCCAGACGTTAATTTTCCATTTCAACACTTTCTTTAAGCAGCATAATAGACGCCGCAAGATTATTTAAGGCGCTTAGACTATGCTACTGTACGGAGGTCCTGGTACTAGATAGCTACCTGTATCTTCACGATATGTCACAAGATCAAATAATAATAATAATCACGCCCATTCTTTACTCTACGCATTATCGATCTATCGATTGAAACCACAATGACACACCCCTTTTACACTAGGTGACAGAATAGCTAGTCAGTGACCACACACCTTCAAGTTGGAAGGCTGACTCTAATAATGGATTGAAATCACGATGACCACGCCCCGTTTGGGCAAGCACACATCTTTGCAAACTGACTCAAGATACTCTAATACAGCGGTCACCCTAATAGAATAGTCACATGTTTATAGCTAGCTGTATGCTTTAAGCTTAACAAAAATTAAACAAACTAGTATATTAAAAATTATAAATTTAAAAATGAAGTAGGGATCCAAGCGATAAAAAGTAGTGAAACAAGAGATGAACAATAATAGGTTACGCCCATTTCATATAAAGTAACACCGTCTTCTAACAAGGCGCCATAACTTCTGCGTACTGTGGTTGACAGACACAAGGTTTGGTGTATCAGATTCCTCGATGAAAGACAATTCAATTCATGTGTAAGTTCTTTGTGTAGTAATGAAGGGGAAGCTAAAAAGGAGCCTTGTACTGTGAAATTTACGTGTTCAGAATGCCTGTAAAAACACATGTTTTTCAACATATCTCTGTAAACTAATCTGTTTAACAATTTGTACAGTCGGAGTCTTATTAAGCATCCTTCACTGCATAGAATGATACCAAATTTATCGAATTTGGTTGAGGATAACAACTTGTAAATTGGGATTTTTCCCGCCAAGGTAATTAAAATTTCCAATAGGTTAATGTATGAAGCACGTATTATGTCATCATCAGCAGTAAACAACTGTCGCTATGGCAACATTTTCCCGTTTGTACGGCTGGAATTGGGTAGAGAAATTCAAGGGCTTTCTTTTGTTGTATGATGTGCTGTAGAGATTTTGTGAGTTAAAGGTTGTAAATTAATGTTTTTGTATGTACCGTATAGTGCAAAACATTGGTGGCATAAAACTTTGGCAAATTGCCAAAATATTGTATTGGCAAAAAAAACTTTGGCAAATGCTCCACTAACAATCTTACAGAAGTGCAAAACATTGGCGAAACAATTGAGGCAAAACGCTGTTGGCATCGAGGTTAGCGTTTCTGCAATCCGGAGAACCTTAACTCTGTAAATTTGATTGCGCGTGGTACAACGTGGTCGGTGGGAAGTAAACAGAGTGTGTGAACCTCAGCGTCCACATGGCAGGTTTCAACTTCATATTTTGTGTTGAATCCATGATGCGCGGATATCATGAATACAAGCTGATATGGAATGACCCAATAATTGGCGAGGAACTTCGATGTGAGCGTGAGCCAGGCAGCTGTCACAATCCGTATGCTGTGGCTGTAAAGAAAAGGATAGGGGGGACCGATCGAATTGTAGGTCATGTGCCAAGAATAATATCGACGATTTGCTCTTTATTCATTAGGAGAGGCGGGTTACTTGTTTGTGTAATTAATGGACTTCGAAGGTACTCCTCAGATTTGCCTCAGGGTGGTCTAGAAATACCCTGTAAATTAATCTTCAAGTCCGTTAGCGCCAATGAATGTCAGAAAGCCAAGAAATTGTTTCAGTCAACACTGTCAGTGGAAGTGTTTGAAGTTCACGTACCTACCAATCAACCAGTACCGGCACTTTTGCCTGCAGTTGCAAATAAAGGACAGGAACTTGTGAAATGCCAAGAGCAGTTGAAAGCATCTTCCTCACCTGTTGTTATTGTAGCTGAGCAGGAGCTAGAAGAAGAGTCACCTATGAGGAAAAGGGCTAAATGCACTGATATGGAAAAAATCATAATGGGAGACGAGTTGTGTGATATTGAGATCAATTTTGCACAGCAATTATTAAAAAAACAGTTTACAGAACTGAATGGTTTAGCATCAACATTATGCCAAGACAAAAAGTTACAAATGACTGAAACTTTAGTCCGGAACAAAGTCCAGATCATACACTGTAAAAGAAGACACCACTGGATAGTTGCCACAAGATTAAATTGTCAGCTTGGTGAAGTCCGAGTTTACGATTCACTGTTTCAATACTGTAACAAGGAAACAGAACATGCCATTGCCAATCTGTTCCAGTTAGGATCAGAGAAGCTCAAGATAACGGTTGTGAACTGACTGTGGTGTCTTTGCCATCGCTTTTGCAACAGCCCTTGCATTTGGGATAAATTTGAACAAATTACAGTTGAAGCAAGAATCAATGAGAGCACATTTGATCAACTGCTTTAACAAGCAACACCTTTCCCCTTTCCCACATGTATAACAAGATACTGGGGTTGACTGATTATTGTAAATAATTTCATCTCAATTTATTTACTCTGTGACTATAAAATGTATTGTTTTAAATTAAATGTACAGTAATCACACTTTCCGATCAAATTAAAATGTTAAAGTTGCAAATTGTAGCAGAATGTCGTGTAGAATGCCAGGCACTAAACAGTGTTTGATGCAAGAGAATTTGCAGGGGTTGAGCTATTCATGATTCCGGCTTCTTTGAACCTATTCTTGATTATCTCAGGCTTAGTTTTGAAGTAATTGTACATGGACTCAATCCACCCAGCACTTAATGGCTTAACTGTGGATAGTCTCAAATCTACTGCTGGTGTTTCTGACCCTTCCTGTAGTTGTGAACACAGCTGCTTAGCATACCAATCTTGGAACTTGGAACACAAGAAATCCTTTGCTGTCTTATTGACGCTTAAATCAAGTGGCTGCAATCTATTTGCTGGAAGCAAAGCAACATTGATGCTGTAGCTGTCAAGCAATTTAAGCATAGAAGAAGTGGTCTGTGCTTTGAAATTATCAAATATGAGCAGTGCTGGTTGGTTGGGTGATAATTTCAGTTCGATTCTTTTTCTGTTGATATATGGCACCAAGATCTTCTCAACGTATTCTATCATTGTGAACTCATTGGACCAATGGTTATCCGAGTGGGTCATGTGCCAAGAGGAAGGAAATTTATACTGAGGCAGGCATTGAGTTGTTTTACCTTCATAAATTAATTGGGGTGGCAAGAAATCTCCTGACATTGACCCAGCAAAAGCAGCAGTAATCTGCCATTTATCATCCTTAGCCACCACCTCAACTCATTTTGCTCCTTGCTCTTCCATTGTCCAGGGAGTAACCGAAACATAATTTAGCGCAGTCTGGTCAAAATTAATAACCAGTTCTGCTGGAATCTCATCCATAGCAACTATGTTTTTGACATCCAATAGGAAGTCCTCCTTCACTTCTTTAAACTGTTCGACATCAACTTTTGCTTTACTGCAGGCTTTTCTTTTCACAAACCCCATCCGTTTTAGCAAGTATTTTGCCCAGTCCTTTGATAACTCGATTTCAGCTCCTTTTTCATTGTCTGCAAGAAGATTAGCATCTTTGTACATCAAAATACCTTGAGCACTGCCAATGACTACCGATGTATTAATGGCTAAGCCCCGCCTCCTTACATCTTTGATGTATTCTTGTACTTGGGTGTCTAATTCAACCCCTAGAAGCAGAGGTCACCCTGTTTTCTTTCGAGGAAATTCTTTTACTTTTCTCTGGCTCTTTATCAGAGTTTTCTGATTCATTATCATTATTCGTCTTCGTCTTCTTTATTTCCCAGCGTAATACCTTAAAGAAGCTGTTACATCATGTTCTGTAGCTCGTTTGCCAACTTCGTATCACTGCCCTGGTATGAGATAAAGATATGGTGAGCAGCCATGTGGCACTTCTGTCGCCTCTGTAATTTTTGCATTAGCCAGTTCAATAGCTTTGGCTGGGATTTTTTTACTGAGTGGCCCATCTGGATCAGGAAGATTTGGCGAAGATGATGACGAAGTGGGCACAGGTTTAAAGTATTTTAGAATACCAGCCATTCTAACTAACACAACTTCTCACGTGGTAAAACTTCAGCGGGTAAAACTTTGGCAAATGGAAGAACAATTCGCCAAATTTGCCAATGTTTTCCACTGCCAAAGTTTTGCACTACACGGTAGTGTAAAATACATGCATTTTGCATTGGACAACAAATTACAAGATTTCATGATCAGCCTGTTTTACCAAGCTGAGGTTTCAAAAAGATATTAAACAGATATTAGATTTATTTAATGCATAGTTCTTAAATTTTAAGGGTTTAACCCAATACTTTTAATGTTGACCACCTGAAAATGCTTGATTTTTGACAAATCCCATACAGATATGTTTGATATGAATAAAGAAATAATGTTCTTGAAAACTACGATGCCTAGAGACATGAACTAACCGGGGATAGATTTGCCTGTGAACGAAGGCACAACCGTATAATAATTATGCTGATGACTTAAACATACGTACGTGTAATTCTATATAACATCCAGTACCACACCCATGTTTTAATTTCAGATTGTGAAGAAGAAGATTAGCTAACACCACATTGCAGGAGTGCCAGAGGCCACCTTACATGTAAACAACAAAGTAACAAGTATGTTTTAATGTTTCTAACTGTTTTCAGGTGGCACAGTGAGTTTCAAAGTTGCCATGCCAGGTGCTAGTGGACACACTCCACATGATGAAATGATGTTGTGCTACTTCTAAAAACCAGGCACTATGCAGCTAGCAGCTACTGTAATATTATTAAGCAACTATGTATTGCTATGTTATTATTTTAGCTAATAGGTTTTTGGTTTTGCAATAATGCATCTATGTATTGTAATTTTAACTCATGAATTTTTTTGTAATTCTTCAATTATGTTGCTATGCATTGCTAAGGAAGCGCTTGTTAAACAAACCACTTTTAACAACATATTATGCACAGAAGTATCTTCTAAACTGTTCTATAGTTAAACTATCATGTTTTTTCTGGCAAATTCTCTTGGGAAAGCCTCAAAGCTGCTCTTCATTTTTTCACACGTATGTAGAGGATACGCCCCCTTTCCAACTCAAAGGGATAGGCTATTCCTGATACTCTACGAGGCGTGCACCATTGTTTTTCAGTTGTTAAACGCCTGTAGAATGTAATTCACAAAGTCTGAGAAGAGTCGTCATGTCCTTATTTCAGACTGCCGGAAAGAAACCACCTCAGAGCAAAGTTCACCTGTTCGTAAATTTATTACAGACTTCGTTTTCGCTTTTACTTTTTACTTGCAAGCTGCTTTTGCCATTAACGATTTTGCTCACGTGGGTGCATAGATAGACACATAGGTAGATACAGTAGGTACACACACACACACACACACACACACACTTTCCGAAAACAATTTCAGTAAACCAGGTGCATGCCCATGGCGCTGTGGGCGCGCACCTGGAGTAAAAAGAGTATGTTTTCATGTTAACATGATTGTTTGTTTGTTTGTTGTGTATTTGTTTGTATTATTTTATATACTTCTGTTCATCCTTTACCTGGCTTGCTAGCTGAATTATTTCCATCTCCAGTGTTCATTGCCAATAATACATTGTTGCATACAGTTCTACAGTATAAAGTGCATCTCCTGTATGTAGTACAGTATTGTGTTACTGTCATTGCCATACCACTGATGTACCAGCACTCAATTACCAGTGGTTTTGCATTGGGCCTGGCGTGGAGAACGCTGGCACAGTTTTCAGCTGATAAGTTTGTGTGATAATGCTCAACCTGAAGCCTTTCAGTGCCAGGAGTGAGATCACTGAGACGGAAACTACTGTATATAAACACTGCTGTAATTACATCCCATACAACCTGATAGAGATAACAAACACAACATACACAAAATGTGCCCTTAGACTGATAATTGCTATGTGGTTGAGCTTGCTGCTGTTTATTTACCTACATACTGTAAACTATATTATTGTGTCTATATGTAGTTACAGTCTACAATGCTACCACACAATGGAATTGTACTTTTTCTTGGTGGCATATCCATTATTTTTCTGGTATTGAATTTTTATCCTATTGAAGGTATTGCCATCTTTCACCGTGATCAGCTGCATGCAGCCGTTTGTTCTCCAAAATTTAATTTTGTCTTGCAGTATATCCATGGCATCATGTTATCATTTTAGGACATATGGCCGAGCTCATATTAAAAATAAGTCAGATAACAGTTTCCAGTGACAGGCTTCTTTTATAATTAAGGTCTACTCTTGGCAACTTCAGCAGCCATGTCTTAATCCAGTACCCTGATTCATCCTCATTAATGCAGGCGTGAGATTCAATACCATAGATATGAGAGCATGCACTTGCACCTCAACTTTTGAAAATGCAGGAGGGGCGGTGACAATGCATGATGTGGCCTTCCATGGTCAGGTAACAGGGGTGGATTTAGGGGGGGGGGGGCTAAGGGGGCTGTATCCCCTCCCCTCCCCTTTCCTTTCCAAGTTAGTATATACTTGGCCAATAAAACCCTAAATCTTCTATGTGTATCAAAAGCAGACTTATTTCAGGAACTATGCATCACTATATCAACACCTATGTAACTATACCAATTGTTCAACTCTGTTCCAGAAGAGTATAGTTTCCTTTTCCTCAAGAGTTCTTCCAAAACCAGTTACAAAAAAGTTTTAATTGTTTTATTGAGATAATTAACAGTGTTTTCCACTATGGCTTTAAGAGGTGATTAGTGTGGTTTTTATATTTTAAAAAAGATTTAAAAAGTGTTAGTTGGTTTAATTGGTTAGAGTTATCAGCTTCAGTATAATATGTAGCTACCAAAGCCATTTAGCAAACTAGTCTTTTGGATAATTTTGCAGTCTCGTAAGGCAGCTATAGCATATTCACCCACTTTTGTCTATGAATGTTAAATCTGTATCAGTTACCTTCTGATATGACCCCATGCTGTGGGTTATGGTACTGGCATTTGTAGCTAGCTATAGATCAGTCTTCATAACCCAGCAGATTTAGAAATAAGTTGACTATCACAACAGCAAAGCCCATAATGCAAATATAGTTGCACTTTGCTAAGGATTGCCAGTAGACTAGCTAATGACTACTAGTACCCTGTTTTGTGCTTCACTGCGTTCTTCTGCTTTCCAGTACACTTTATTTGGTCTTAAGGCTGACAAAGTGTCACTAGGCTAAGGGAATATGCATAGCTACTATTAATTGTGACCTCATTTGCATTCAACACCATTACTACTTACCCTGTAGCTATACATGTGATTTAGCTGAATGGCTAAGAGGTGCTGATGCATTATGGTATATAGCTAGCTATATCTAAATGCTTGGTAGCTACTAATGAAAAGATTATCATGCATGCATGACAGCTAGCTACAACCTGTATAGTCTACTCAATGCATACTGCAATCAGTCTTGATTTAATGGAAAACTAAAATTAAACTGAAATTCCGTTATTTTTCACTGAAAAACTGTTAAAACACTCAGATTCACCTTTAGAGGGCCTAATTTTCAAAACTTTTCTGGAGGGCATGCCCCCAGGACCTCCCTATGTCATTACTCCAAATAGCTACTATAATTTGACCATGAATACTACATGAATCTTACCACTAGGGCCTTGTGAGAAGGCTTGGTATCTTCTAATGTCTGGCTAGTTACCTATGTTGCTGTCCAGCTTAGCCCCCCCCTTTCAAAAAATTCTAGATCCGCCCTGGGTAATCAAGACAACAATAATAGCAGGCCCTGACGATTGTAATTTCATATATCACTTATGTTTACTGTACCCACCCACACACACTGTGCTGGTCATGTACTGTTTGTACATGCCCCATTTGTAGATTGTCCCATTGGTGGTTGTACTTGGTTGTACGTGCCCCAGGCCTAGTAATAATAATAATAATACAGTAGTTCATGTATGTACCTTAATTTCTTTTGTTTTTGTATCTGTTTGTGTTATATGTGTTGTATATGTTTTAACTCTGGTAAGGAAGAACGGCTAATACTGATTGCTAAGAATATAAAAAATAAATCAAATCAAATTCTAATAAGCATGTGATTTTTTAGCATGTAATGATGGTGAATTAATGTATTGTGGCATTTGGCAGGAAGTGTGAATCAATTCATTACATGGACAGTAGACCATTTATCAGTGCTTCTTACAGAGCGGTGATTTCTTCTACTTAGGAGGTAGTACAACTGGCGAACGAAAGCCTGCCCGTAGCGCACAAACTTTGATCCCAACCTACCTAACCTTGGAAGTTGTGGGAAAAGAAGTATTTGTGTATACATTGCTGAAGATCTGCAACCATCTGAGATTCAATTTGATAACAATTTTGAAGAGCATATATGTTTTTTAATGAATGGCTGGTTATTGGAAATATATACCGCAGCCCCTCTTCTAACAATAACACAAGTACCTCCAGCTTATGCAGCCTCATTAACTTGGTTTGCAGTACCAATTCCAGCTTCCTTTTAATAGTGGATGATTTTAACTATCCTAACATTGACTGGTTACAAAGTTTTCCATTAGCTAGTAATTACATAATTACCCCTTATGAGCAAATATTTATTGATACCATCCGACAACATGTTTTGCATGATAGACCAGCCAACACGATATCGGTCTAGCTCTCAATCACATTTACTAGATCTTTAATTGACTAATAAGGCTAACAATATTAATTATCTTCCTGGTTTAGGATTGAGTGACCATATTTATATTAGCTTTGAATTGGATTGTGTCATTTCATCTAATGTTAGACATCAAACCACATACAATTTCTACAAAGGAAACTATACAGAGTTTAGACAGTTTCTAAGTCTAGTAAATTGGGATGAGTTGCTAAATGATTGTAATACCAATGAATCATGGAGTGTATTTAATGAAAAGATAAACAGTATTATCCACTTATGTGTTCCCATTGAGACAACAGCAACTACTACAAAAATGAAATGCCCATATATCAATGCTAAAGTTTTCAAACTTCGACACCAAAAAGAAGCCCTATGGAAGAAGTATATTTTTACTTTGAGATACACTCAGAAGAGGAATGTTGTGAGGAAATTAACACGATCACTAAGAGCTAACTATGAAGCCAAAAAGCAAAAAGTATGAGATCCAACCCCAAACGTTTTTGGCATTACGTAAACTCTAAGACCAAAGTCAAAAGTTCAATACCAAATATAATGAGTCCTGATGGGAATAAAGCTACCGTTGATTCTGAGAAGGCATCAGCTTTAAACTCAGATTTTGGTCATGTGTTTACTAAAGAGAATTTGAATAACTTACCTCAAATGGATAATTACTCTTACAGAGAATCACTATCTCAAATATACATATTTCACCTGAACTATTGTGCTGCAAGTTAAAGTCATTATCACCATCTAAATTCCCTGGTCCAGACAGTTACCATCCAAAGTTGCTTAAGGAGACTGCTGAGCAACTCTGTATTCCATTGAGTCTACTTTTTAACAAATCGTTTACAGAAGGGGTTCTTCCACAAGACTAGAAAGTGGCTATTGTTATACCTATTTACAAAAAAGGAGAGCCCAGCAATTATAGAATCATCAGTCTCACATCCACAGTGTGTAAAGTATTTGAATCTATTATTAAAGATAACATTATGATGGAAAACAACTTGTTCTCTAAGGAGCAGCATGGTTTTCTTCCCAAACATTCATGCATGACCCAGCTATTGCTTGCAACAGAAAATTAGACAGAGGCTCAAGATCATGGAGATTCTGTGGATGTAATATACTTTGACTTTAAAAAAAGCATTCGACTCTGTGCCACATAATAGGCTGCTAAGTAAGCTTAGAGCATATGGAATAGATGGACCTCTGTTGCACTGGATTGAATGTTTCCTTACAAGAAGAAAATAAAACTGTAAACAGATCATTCTCTGCTTGGTCAGATGTTATTAACAGCATACCTCAAGGGTCCGTATTAGGTCCAGTTCTATTCTCCCTTTATAATAATGATCTCCCAAGTGAAATACATAGTCTTGTGTTGTTATTTGCAGATAACACTAAGACTTTCAGTAAAGTGTGTAGTAATAGCTTGGAAGATATAGCACAATTTGCAGCAAGACATTAATAAACTTTCAAATGGTCGGAGAAGTGGCAACTGTTCTTTAATATTTCTAAGTATAAATCACTACACCTGGGAGCATTCAACCCTAAACACATACAGTATATCAAATAAATAATCAAGATATTCAACAAGTTAGCAATGAGAAGGACCTTGGTATAACTATAGACAACCAAATGAAATTCCATCTATATACATCATTTGCCACCATCAAGGCTATTCATACTGTTGGTCTTATCAAGAAGTCATTTGTAAATCTCACCAAAAAACATTTACATGCTTATTCACAACAATTGTTCACCCTCAACTTGAATATGGCAATGTTATCTGGGGACCATTCTATGCTTTAGACCAAGAAAAAGTAGAACATGTCCAACGTATGGGTTAGTTCCATCTATTAAACATCTAGCATACCAAAAAAGACTTGAAGTGCTTAACCTGCCATCATTGAAATATAAACGGTTACATGGCGATATGATTACAGTTTACAGTATTTTCCATAACATTTGTGATTATTTTCCATAACATTTATGATCTACACATTAGTCAATTTTTTTTACTTTTCCAACTTACAGCAATACTAGAAGTCACAACAGATATCATGAGATGTAAGAGCTCACACTTTTAGTCAGCGGATTGTAGATAATTGGAACAAGCTTCCATATGAAGTGGTCAGAGCACCCACACCAAGAGATGGTTTGATAGTTTCTAGAGTTATAGTCTGAGCCACATTTGCTACCCATACTTCTATATGGGATTTTCACAAATTTTCGATAGTCGTTCACTGTCAACTTTTTAGAAAGCACCACCGCACCACTTAAATTGATCATTTTTGTTTTGAATAAATACCCTACCATTTAAGTAGGAATTGCCCCAAAAATTTTGCATCCCACCCAAAATTCCGCCTTTGGAAATCATCCTAGAGACATCTTACATGACAAAAATCATCTTTACGGAATAGTACTAGTCCATATAATATATAATACAGCATTAAATATAACAAAATACTTACAGGTGGCCAATATAATTTTTTTTTAAATCACCAAAGCTCAAATTTTAGTCTCATTGTCTGATCTTCAGTCAGGCTGCTTGTCTTCTTCTTCATCCAAAGAAACCATATTGAGGCATTAATTTTCCGTATTAACACTTTCTTTCAGCAGCATATTTAGACGCCACAGAATTATTTCAAAGCTGGATTTCAGAAGCACTTCAGTTGCACTGTAGCTAGCTGTACTACAAAAATTCTAAACAAACTCTAGTATTTAAAAAAATTGTTAATTAGGGATCTATGCAATAAAAAGTAGTGAAACAAGAGATGAATGATGGTACAGTGAAACCTCACTTTGCGGCGCCTCTTTAATAAGACCACCTCGTTATTGTAGCCAGGTCCCAAATACTGCTAAGCAGTACTTTATGACCTCATTAATAAGGCCACCTTGTTATTAAGGCCAAATTTTTGGTCCCAGAAGTGACTCTTTTCACTGTATTACAGCATAGCTCAGTGGGAAAGTCCCTACTTTGACAAATTAATTATTTTGTAAATTTTTGTTCAATGCCAAAGTAGGGACTTTCCCACCGAGCTATGCTGTAATGCCATCATTCATCTCTTGTTTCACTACTTTTTATTGCATACATGTAGATCCCTACAGTATTTTTAAATTAGCATTTAAGAAAAAATACTAGTAATATGGTGTGCATATCCTCTATTGACGTCAGTGAAATCAGCAGAAATCAACTTAGAAACCAGAAATCACGGTGAAAATCATGAAATCTCGTACACGGTTTCAAAAGTGTCAAACCACTATCTTGCCTCCTCTTTTTAAACCAGACATGCACCTGGTTTACTGAAATTGTTTTCTGAAAAATGTGTGTGTGTTTGTATGTATATATGTATTTGTTTGTCTTTCTGCACACACATGAGCAAAAGTGACTTATGCTAAAAGCAGCCTGTATGTGAGAAATGAAGGCTGCACAGAGCCAGTATAAACCTTCCCAGTAGGTAAGCTTTCACTTTGAGGTGGTGCCAGATTGAAAAACGGGTGAAGCGAGTTCCTGAAGATGTTATGAATGGCTTTCACAATGGGCTATATGGGCGTAAAACAACCAAAAAACAGCATACATGTATCTGGCTTTGTAGGCTACCAGAAATAACGAATTCCTACGAACAAAAATGAAGGGAAGCCTCAAGACTTTCTCTAAACAATTCACATGAGAAAACACAATAGACACACCATAAAACAGTTGAGAAGATACTTCTATGCGTGTAAAGTGGTTTAGTTACACTTCCTTAGCAGTGCATAGCAATGTAATTACCGAATTACAAATTAATTTGTGAATTACGAAATATGCTAAATTACAGTATTTACAATCTATGCTGAATTAATAGCAATAACATGAATATAAACAAATTATAAACATGGTTGATTAATTGCCTATTTGGTTAGAATGGGATAGTATTAACTTGTCTGGCACGGCCAAGGGCGGCAGCGCCAGCCTAAGTATTAACTGCAGGGGTGCCTGGTTTTTAGAAGTAGCACAACATCAACTTGTTCATAGTGACATAGTTTATCTTGCCAACCAATGACGTCACAAAGAAAAAAGTGGATGCAAGATAGCGGTCTGGCCAAGGTTTTGTGGGTTAACAGTGAAATATTTAGACCCCGAGCTCCATATAGTCTGCAAATCCACCAAAATTTTTATATATTGCCCCTTATTTTTTCAACCACATAATACACTTATCAATGTTTTTCCCCACTACTATGAACACGGGCAGAGGTAGGGATTTGAACATTAAAAAATTCTAATCCCCACTATCTGGGGCCATTTTTCCATGCCGAATCCCCACTTATCCCCCACTATCCCCCAGTGAAAGACCATAGGGTAGCAAGACCACAACTCTCATTTTAATACCAGAAGAGGCGTAGCTACCAAGTGACACTAAAGTGCTTTTCAGTCTTCTTTTCAGTCTTCATGCTTGGCTTGGAGGTGTTACATCACTCAACATGTTTATTAACTGCTTGCTTTTTGGGGAAAGGTTAGTGGTTGATTCCCCACTACTCCCTACCTAACCTATGGTAAGAAATGTTGTTAACCTAGGAGCATAATATAAGCATAATGGGAACACTAAACAGCATAATAGGCAAAAAAATTGAAAGGCGTTTTTCCATTGACTGCTCTATTAGGGAGTATTGATCTATTTTCAAGGAATTAAGCTCTATATCCACCTAACATGCTAGCATAGCACTCTAGCCTATTACAGGTATGCTGGAATATTTGATGCAGGCCTACCTGCAAGGCTAACTAAGTTGGGGCATACCATGTGTGAGTATGCATTAGATTTCTAGAGCGTGTGTACAAGAGAATATGGTGTATAGTACTCTGTAGCATGCTAGCCTCTCGTCCCGTACATGCCCTTATAAGCGCTACTTGAAGATGAAGTTTGTGTCTAGAACAAAGACTACTGTACAGAACAATGTTAGGTATGAAAAATAGCATGTATTTTGAAAATGTCTGCATCCGTGTCCGTGTGTACCCATATCCTCCTTTTCCAACTACCCCTGTGTTCGTATTTATTCGCAGTGGGGGTGGTGTGGTTACAGGAGGTGACACCCAATTGTCTAGCTGAATAATTGCGTGTTGAAGCATGATATGACACCAACAAGCACAACTTATTGTAAGGATTTCGGTGTGTAAAGGGGCTTTACTGCTGAAGGCAGTGTTTCATAGCTACAGTATATATAGAGTCAGCTTTACTCAACTCGGTTCCATGTAAGTGATTTAGCTATCTACGCCAGTCTAGAAATGACCCAATGTCCACTTTAACTAGCTACACTGTATAAATCCAAATTTTCACTGTAGTATTTTTTTTGTAGCAGTTAGCTACGTACTGTATGTTGTGTGAGATCCTTCTTATAAAAAATGTGTTATTGCTAAAGCTGACTTGAAATTCCATTAACAAACTGTTTTCTAAAGCAATGTGCCAGAATTTGTACGTTGGTGTCCTGGCTTGTATATTGAGGGTTAGCTAATTGGTGAGGGGTTGACTACTGCTTGCCAACCACAGGGGCTGACTATGTACATGTAGACATGGATTGACTTGCAGTTACACTTTTTGAGATCTTCTGGACCATCAATTAAGTGATGCATATCAGAAAAGAAATTACTTTGGCATCACAAAGAAGCATTATCCTTTTACAGTAGCTAACACAGCTCTCAAATCCTTAGTGGCTGCGCTATGGTCCTGCAATTCTAATGCAAGAACAAGTAATGTAAGTACTTCAAAGTAGTGCAGTTTCATTCACAGCTAGTAGTTGGATCCGGGTGATATGACGATGTCCATGTGATGATGTCTGTATAATGACCAGTTACTCTACATAGGTATACCCTATAGTATACCCTATAGTAGGGTGTGTCATGCCCAGATTCAGTCTCTCATGGCTAGAGTGGCTATACCACTTTCTAGGCACGGCACTTACCGATTACAATTAAAAGCACCTGCTCAAAACTTATACTATAAACGCCGTGTCGAGAAAAATGGTCTGGGCCAGTGCCCAGACCATTTTGTACACTGTATTTATACTGGAGGGTACATAAGCCCTATCTATGGATTCACCCAATTACAGAAAGGGGGGAAGTGAGGGGGAAAAAACGGTCTGGTACAAGACAGCAGATTTACTGATACCCACTCTCCAAGTTGTCTGTTAGGAAGTGTTTAATAGATGATGCTGCCTCCAGAAACTTGGTTACCATCTCATTTACATGAAGCTAGTCTTGTCCCCAGGTGCCCACATGCTTGATCACATGTGATCGAGCTTGTGGATGGCTGGGGATGAGACTAACAGGAAACCTGGAAGTGTTATCTGGCTGTAAATTATTGTATAACATCTGTATAAATTTTTGTACACTAAATGGTGCCTCCCTCCTTCACTTTTATTCAAACGTTAGCAAGAGGTAGTCACGGTCATAAGGCCTGTGTTAGCATAGATATTCAAGGGGTGGATTTTATTTTACAGCTGTATGGTAGTAGTGCTTGCAACAGGAATCAAAAAGTTTGATTGTGAAATATTCACCTTGATCACTTGATTGCAGGTAAAATTCATGCTTGATTCCTTGATATTTTAGCCAGAAAACTGCTGTCATAAGTGCTCTTAATAAAACATGAAAACCTGTTTGATCGCCTGTTGTCAGCAGCACTTTATTACTTAAATTAGTATGCCATCCTGACATCTCATGGGCATCCTGCCTATTTTGATCTTTGAGTTAGAAGCACTACTCAGCCTGCTCTGCTGCTGCTGGTGAGGAGGCTAAGGACACTCAGTATTTTGACTACATTAATGGTAATGGTGGAGATTTTATTCCCCTGATTGGTGAGACTTTTGGGCTCCTCAACCTTTTTTCAATAGCTGATTGTACTGCCATCAAGAACAGATTATCATCTAGGTTGGCTCAGTTATTACCAGCTACGTGTACCATATGGAAATGCAATTCCAAAATGATCCTCTGTCACTATGCCCTAACAAGCATCGATGATAATGTTTTAGAATGAATGCAGTTCTTTTGGTTGTGTTAGTAGTTGTAGTTATAGTAATCAAGACACACGGTAGTGTGTCATGTAGCCAAGAAAGCTGGCGCTTCCCACTGTGTGTATATTGACAGGAAGAAAGATAATGCAGTTTTCATGCCTGCATAGCTACTCCATGATCCTTCTCCAAAGCACACTATAGCTGTTCACCAGGTAGGGTACGCCACACAGCAAATTTGCTCCTGCCATTTGTGAAATATGAGCAGCCAAAGTTTTGATTTTCTTTTCTTCGTTTATTCTTCTGAAGAGGGAATCCATCATTTATAAAGTAGTACAATAATAAGCGAGCTCTTGGGGAATATTGTAAATAAACGTGTCTACTTATAATTCCACACAAAAACAGTCAAGCTGTGAAAAAAGGTGCAGCCTATGGTAGCAGCCAAGAAATGGCTGCAATGATGTTAACGCTTTATCTGTACCAAAGTAATCAAAATACACAGAACAAGTTTTAAAAGTGTGCAAAAGAATGGCCCCTGTAGACCCCTCAGGTGTAGATACTGGTGTTGCTAGCCAGACTGTCGGCTAATTTCCAAATTTCTTTCCTTTCTCATTTGGTCGGAAGAAAATTGCTGGCCATAGTAATTAATAATGTCCCCTCTGGCTGTAAGCACCTGTTTAATAGTAATAATGTATAATAGAGGTAATCTAGACCAAGGAGTGGGACTAAGCCCATCAGTCATCACTAAGGTTGTAGAGTAATCCTTATCAAAAATGTTATTGTGATTTTGTTACAGGTACCTGAATAAATGTTAGACAACACTAAATTTTTCCCTTAGTCCTTAGACACCACTCTATGTCCTTGTAGTAGCCTTAGCTTTATTGAATCGGTTGACTGAAAAACCTCGTTGACAGACATCGTTCCTTGCCTATGTATGTATTGCGCTATATACAAAAACATTTGCAACCATAATCTCTACAGCAGACTATACAGAAAATGCTGGAGTGTGTACTAGGTCATAATTACTACTGAATTAATGTCACCATGGTAATGTTACAACAAAAATTCAGGTGGTAATGTATAGAACAATTCAAGAGCCATTATATTTTGCTATTGGAGAATTTAACTCCAAAGTGCAAGAATCTGCTAAACTTGTGTCATTCTGTTAAAGTGTACTGATTAATAATACACCTAAACTAAGTGATTAACTGGTCATTTCACAGAGATACATTGTGAAACATGCAAAAATTAGCTGTAATCAGGACACGTGATAGTGTGTTGTGCAACCAAGTATAGCTAGTGCGGACATGCAACAGACGAGTGCGTATTTTACAGGAACCAAGAAAACACTGTTTTCATGCATCCATAGATCGATAGTGCCTGAACAAAAATTAACCAGTGGAAACTCCCTTGGGGTAGGGAACCTCCTACAGTGTATTCCAAATTTGAGTGAAATCCACCCAGGTATCACTGAGATATGCGGCTTCAAAGTTTGTTTTATTTTCTTTATATTTTTCTTCTTAATCTTCTTACGTATTCTTAATTCCTTTTCGTTTTGCGCACTTTAGAAAAATAGTAATACTCATGCATGCTTCAGTCAATCGACGTCAAATTTGGAGGGCATAATGCAGCACATTTACAGTCCAATTTTTGTACAGATCGAATTAGGAACAAGAAAGTTACTGTTGCGTGATTTTGAAAATTGCAAATGCAATTTGTTGTCATGCCTGCAGGGTAATTCGGTTGACAGAATAACTTGAAAATCAGTCTGTACTTGAAGTAACTATCGTAGTGCAACCTTTTGTGGTTTTAAAGTACTGAGGGTAGTAGCTAAGGAGATATATAAAGCAAAAACCAAACATGTGAAACAAACGCGATCAAGATACTCTAATAGAACAGTCACCAAGAAGTGAAAAACGTGTGCAAATAATCCTCCAGGGTTCGAACCAGGGACCTTCACACCTACAGTATCCCTTTACCACTCTGCCACTGCTGTCAGTTGCTCACCTCACTTAATTTCTACCTAATAAATGAAAGTTCTAGTAGAATGATAAAGTTTTGTAGATCTATCCGTGAAATAGTAACTAGTTACTCATTACTTTCATTCTAAATTACTTTCTGTAAGTGTGTTTGTTTCATAGAATTGTTATACAGTGTATGTACATATTTACAAGAGTTTTGGCTAATATAGGAGATGACTATACTGAAGGATCAAGCAATAAGACAGACTTAGTTGGAGACTTAAGTGACAATACTCATTTTAAAGAGAAGATTTTGTTTACTGTAAGTGTGATTTATACAGGTAGTATATATGTTGTCTGCCATAGCAGTCTGTATTTATGGTACCATTCAAATGCAACATTGTCTCGTGACAGAGCAAGCGATTAAAAAACTCAAGGGCATGGCACCCATTTCACATGCGAGTATTCATCCTAAATGAAACAGGATGAATACTCGCATATGAAATGGGTGCCACGCCCTTTAATTAGCGAGTTTTTTAAATTGCTCACATTCTTGCGAGACAAAGTTGCATTTGAGCAGTACCGTACAGTATTGTAGTCCTTATAAATCCGGTGGCTCTCTGAAAAATAGTGTCGTCTATGCTTATGTGTATGCACACTTTAAAATTGAACAGGTAGTGAACATATACATGTAATGTTTTCATTTTAGTGATTAAAAAATCAAAATTCTTTAAGATATGATCTCTTCAATACTTTCTACTCTATAGTGAGGATAATATTGCTGGCACTAAGGGGATAGTCACCTAATGTGCAAATTTAATATCTTCTTTAGCTTATACAAATTGCAGAATGTACATGTATCATGAAGCCACCTAAATTCAAAAGCAAATTTCCAGGTACATATCTTATCCATGCAAAAACGGCCTAGCTGGTGCAGCCTACAAAAACCTGGTGGTGAAGAAAGTTGTGAAATCAAAGGATATAGCCAAGAAATAGCTGCAATAATGTTATGCTAATAAATGCACGCAGCAGCATAATATCATTGCAGCTACATGTATTTCTTAGCCATCACTTTCAATTTCACAACTTTTTAAACCCAAGCTTTTGAAGGCCTCACTCTTTTTTTAAAGCTTGGCTTTGTTTTTGCATGGATTTCACTTCTTTTTGTGTTTTTAATACCCCACAGCAAGTCATAGACTGGCTTTGGGGCTTGTTTACCCAATTTCTTATCTACAGATAGAATGATGATTATGGAAGATAGAAGTTATAATAGTACTGTATCATCATATTGTAGACTTATTTGACTATTTCCCTTAAATACTCTAATAGAGTGCACATTTTTTTCAAGGACTTCTAATAAAACACACATAGAATGTTCTAGATTGTCCATTGGTAGATCTACTGTATGGAATTGTAAACTTTAGTAGATTTAAACTAGAATTTTCATTTATTAATCAGCTGACAGCAGTGGTTCAGTGGTGAAAGATTTGGGTTTGAGAAATGGATTGGAGGTCCTTGCTGGACAAATTGTTTTTCGACATTTTTATATCCTTTCTTAATTCTCAATGACTGTTTTATTAAAATATTTTAACCCCACTATATTATACTGTACCTTAGTTTCTCCTTATAACTCTGTAGCTGTCTGTGCAATTTGCTTTAAACCACAAAAGGTTTGAGCCATGATGGTTACAGTGGTTTTTGTAGTATGTAAGAGCATGAAGAAAAATCTAAGCCCCTCAGAGCAAAGAGAAAAAAAAAAACAGTTATGCTGAATTTGAGATGTCATATCTCATATCTCATGAATGCATAAGGTGACTTTGCTCAAATTTGGTACGTGAGATGCTAAAGGTGAACAGCATTAATTTTGTATTGTAAAAATAATTATGTGTGATACATACGGATATATCGGAATATTGCGATACTCTAGTTGTATCGCGATATCTACATCTAATCAAAAACAGCCAAGCTGTAAAAAAAGGAGTGCGGCCCTTGAAAAGGCTATGGTTAAAAAAGATGTGAAATCCAAGGTGGCGGCCAAGAAATGGCTGTGATGGTAGGTTAATGGTAAAAATTTTAATAACGACAATTCAGGTGAATTTGGTGCCGCTTGGTCAATTGGCACAAAATTCACCTGAATTGTTGTTATTAAAAATTTTACCATTAACCTACCATCACAGCCATTTCTTGGCCGCCACCTTGGATTTCACATCTTTTTTCACCATAGCCTTTTCAAGGGCCGCACTCCTTTTTTTACAGCTTGGCTGTTTTTGATTACATTTCACTTCTTTTTGTATTTGTATACCCCAAAGCCGGCCTATGGCCAGCTTTGGGGCTTTTTAACCTATATATTTTTCTTTACCACTGGAAAAAGAAAAAGATGAAGCAGATTTTATAAATACTTTAACTCATTCTGATTTTATCAGTAAATGTACAAATTATATATATAATGCATATATCAAGAGTTCATAATATAAAAAGAGAGCATATAATTATTACATGTCAATTAATCCCCACAGGATAATTTGCAGCTGATCTCTCTACTGGGTGACTTGAAATGTAGCTGAACTCTCTACAGGGTGATCTGCTTGTATGCATGTAGATGAACTCTTTACAGGATTCTCTCTACAGGGTGACTTGACTCTAGCTGAACTCTCTGCAGGGTTATCTGTTTGTAGTTGAATTCTCTACAGGGTGATTTGTTTGCAGCTGATGAACTCTCTACAAGGTAACTTCTTCTAGCTGATCTGTCTACAGGGTGACTTGTTTCTAGCTGGTCTCTCTACAGGGCGATATATTTGTAGCTGAATTCTCTACAGGGTGATGTGTTTGCAGTTGAACTCTCTACATGGTGGTTGCTTTGTAGCTGAACTCTCTAAAAAGTGACTTCTTCTAGCTGAACTCTCTACAGGGTGATCTTTTCATAGCTGAACTCTCTACAGGATGATTTGTTTGCAGCTTAACTCTCTACATATTGATTTCTTTGTAGCTGAACTCTCTACAGGGTGATTTGTTTGTAGCTGAAATCCCTACAAGGTAACTTCTTCTAGCTGATCTTTCTACAGGGCGATTTGTTTGTAGCTGAGTTCTCTACAGGGTGTTTGTTTGCAGCTGAATTCTCTACGTGGTGGTTTCTTTATAGCTGAACTCTCTACAAGGTGACTTCTTCTAGCTGATCTCTCTACAGGGTGATTTGTTTGTAGATGAACTCTCTACAGGTGATTTGTTTGTAGCTGAACTCTCTACAAGGTGATACTTCTAGGTGATCTCTCTACAGGATGACTTGTTTCTAACTGAACCCTCAACAGGGTGATCTGTTCATAGCTGAACTTTCTACTGGGTGATTTGTTTGCAGCTGAACTCTCTACATGGTGGTTTCTTTGTAGCTGAACTCTCTACAAGGTAATTTCTTCTAGCTGAACTCTCTACAGGGTGACTTGTTTCTAGCTGATCTCTCTGCAGGGTGATCTGTTCATAGCTGAACTCTCTACAGGTGATTTGTTTGCAGCTGAACTCTGGTTTCTTTGTAGCTGAACTCTCTACAAGGTAACTTCTTCTAGCTGATCTTTTTACAGGGCATATTTGTTTGTAGCTGAATTCTCTACAGGGTGATTTGTTTGCAGCTGAACTCTCTACATGGGAGTTTCATTGTAACTGAACTCTCTACAATGTGACTTCTTCTAGCTGAACTCTCTACAGGGTGACTTGTTTCTAGCTGATCTCTCTACAGGGTGACTTGTTTCTAGCTGAACTCTCTACAGGTGATTTGTTTGCAGCTGAACTCTGGTTTCTTTGTAGCTGAACTCTCTACAAGGTAACTTCTTCTAGCTGATCTTTCTACAGGGTGATTTGTTTGCAGCTAAACTCTCTACAAGGTGACTTCTTCTAGCTGAACTCTCTACATGGTGGTTGCTTTGTAGCTGAACTCTCTAAAAGGTGACTTATTCTAGCTGAACTCTCTACAGGGTGATCTTTTCATAGCTGAACTCTCTACAGGATGATTTGTTTGTAGCTGAACTCCCTACAAGGTAACTTCTTCTAGCTGATCTATCTACAGGGAGATTTGTTTGTAGCTGAGTTCTCTACAGGGTGTTTGTTTGCAGCTGAACTCTCTACATGGTAGTTTCTTTGTAGCTGAACTCTCTACAATGTGACTTCTTCTAGCCGAACTCTCTACAGGGTGACTTTTTTCTAGCTGATCTCTCTACAGGGTGACTTGTTTCTAGCTGAACTCTCTACAGGTGATTTGTTTGCAGCTGAACTCTCTACATGGTGGTTTCTTTGTAGCTGAACTCTCTACAAGGTAACTTCTTCTAGCTGATCTTTCTACAGGGTGATTTGTTTGTAGCTGAATTCTCTACAGGGTGATTTATTTGCAGCTGAACTCTCTACAATGTGACTTTTTCTAGCTGAACTCTCTACAGAGTGATTGATTTTTTTGCAGCTGAACTCTCTACATTGTGGTTTCTTTGTAACTGTGTGATTTGCTTGTAGCTGAACTCTCTACAGGGTGATCTGTTCGTAGCTGAACTCCCTACAAAGTAACTTCTTCTAGCTGATCTTTCTACAGGGCGATTTGTTTGTAGCTGAGTTCTCTACAGGGTGATTTGTTTGCAGCTGAACTCTCTACATGGTAGTTTCTTTGTAGCTGAACTCTCTACAATGTGACTTCTTCTAGCTGAACTCTCTACAGGGTGACTTGTTTCTAGCTGATCTCTCTACAGGGTGACTTGTTTCTAGCTGAACTCTCTACAGGGGATTTGTTTGCAGCTGAACTCTCTACAAGGTAACTTCTTCTACCTGATCTTTCTACAGGGTGATTTGTTTGTAGCTGAATTCTCTACAGGGTGACATGTTTCTAGCTGATCTCTGTACAGGGTGACTTGTTCCTGCTGAACTCTCTACAGGTGATTTGTTTGCAGCTGAACTCTCTTACATGGTGGTTTCTTTGTAGCTGAACTCTCTACAAGGTTACTTGATCTCTTTACAACATGACTTGTTTCTACCTGAACTCTCTACAGTGTGATCTGTTCATAGCGGAACTTTCTACTGGGTGATTTGTTTGTAGCTGAACACTTTGCATGATTGTTTCTTTGTAACTGAACTCTCTACAAGGTAACTTCTTCTACAGCTGATCTCTCTACAGGGCAATTTGTTTGAGCTGAACTCTCTACATGATGGTTTCTTTGTAGCTGAACTCTCTATTAGGTACCTTCTTCTGGCTGATCTGACTACAGGGTGACTTGTTTGTAACTGAATTCCCTACAGAATAATTTGCAATGTAATATAATTGAGTAAATTATAAATGCAGCTGAATGCTTTATTAGGGTGACTGTTCTATTAGAGTATCTCGATCTCGCATTTGCTACACGTAGTTGCCTTTCGAATCATAACTCAGTGGTTTGTAATCCAATTCTTCTGTACTACTGCAAGGACTTTCTATGATGATTATTCCAGCTACATACTGATTTTCAGCTCATTGCTCTAAGCGGTTTGCCTGATAGACACGAAAACTAATAGTTTTTTATTCATAAAAATCGATCGCGTAATTTTGACACAGGTTGGGTTTTGTGTCATATCTCCATGGTCTTTATCCCGATTCCTTTCAAACCACAAAAAGGCACTCCTACAATGGTTGCTCCATCTACATAGCAATTTTCAACTGATTCCTCAAAGGAATTTACCCTGTAGGCGTGACAGGCCTTCAACCTTATTTTACGCAAATAATCGGTCTTAACTCCGTGAATGTTCATCGGATTCCTACAAAAGTTGGTACACAGATCCGCCTTAATGAGCCCTTTAAGTGTGCCAAATTTCAGCCCGATCCGAGCACGCATTCGTGTTTTATGGCGGATTTTGCGAAGTGTGCAAAATGAAGAAGTAGAAGAAAAAAACGAAGAAATTAAAACGAAATTTTGTTCGCTCGTATCTCGGAAATGGCTGGAGTGATTTTCTTCAAATTTGGTGTGTAGACTCCCCTTACTGGCCGGCACCTCTCTAGCATATTTGGTTCCAATCGGGTAAGGGATCACAGAGCTACATAGGTGTGAAAATTGCATTTTCTTTCTTCCTGTTAATATACTCACGGGTGGCACGCCGGCTTCTTGGGCTGCATGACACACTACCGTGTGTCTTGATCATGTTTGTGTATCAATATTTTGATTATGCAATCACAGAAATGTGAAGGTCTGGTTTTGTGCAATTTAAAGTGTGGCTTGGTTGTTTACCAGTTTCCTAGACTCTTAAGCTTGTTATGTAACAGTCCAATGGAATAATAGCTGGTATTGATCCATCAAAACTTATCGCCCACGCATTTAATTAACTTTAATGTGGAAGTTCTGTGTTTTTGGCACTATGACAGTGTAGCTGGGTTGCTTACCACTTTCCTGAACTCTTTTAAAGCTTGTTATATAACAGTGCAATAGGGTATAGCTGGTACTTATTGTAGCTATGAAAATTTATAGCAGCCCACACATCTAATTGCACTTTTAGAAAGATGTACCGTATCGTATCGTATCGGTGACTACACAGCTGTTAGATACAGATACGCTCTTTCAGGCGTATCGCACATCACTAAAAATAATTCCATTTGAATAAGAGAGCATGGAGCCATGTGTGTATGAAAAATTGCATTTTTTTTCTTCCTGTCAATATATTCACGGTGTGGAGTGCCGGCTTTCTTGGCCATACAACACACTACCGTGTGTCTTGATACGTAACTTGATAAACCCTGGCTGGACCTGACTGTACATTTAAGCTAAACCACAGCTGGCTATGGTACCTTTTAATGGCCTTGATGTAGGAGAGGTAGACTAACTGCTCAAAGAAATAAATATCGGTATCAGTACCGATATTGTGATATTGATATCGGAAAAAAAGTTGACTTTTAGCAGGTATTTCACTTAAGTACTATAATAGCTCAACCTTTTGTATACTTGACCTTGTAGCACTGTGGGTCAAGGAGGAGTTGAAGATGCTACTGATTTAAAGTAGCCAAGGTTTCGATTCCCAAGTGGAGCTTTTTCCTTTGCTCAAACCTTTTCATTGCACAAGTCTTTTTAAAATCTTTTTACAAAAATGTTTTGGCAACCACCTTTTTAGCAATGTTATTGTAGTTTCCATACTTAAACTTTTATACTGTATTCAGATGCAATCCAACACTAACAAATATCGGTATCGGAATCGGTAATTTTGTAGCTAATATATTGGTTATCGGTATTTTTGGTAAATTGCCATATCGTTGCACCTCTAGAGGTGATTTGTCATCCTTGCCACTCTACACTGTATGATATGTGTTACTTTATGGAGAAAACTAGCTAAGCATGTTACTACATTTTGAATACCGTATAGTGAGTTATTTTCCCGAGGTGCAAATTTTCCCGAATTTCCTGAATGAGCTCATGACTCGGGAAAATTTATTCTGCATGATTGCTTTCAATTAGCTAGCTAGCTAAGAATTGTGGGATTAAGATAATTTTAGCGCGATTGTCAGCTGGCGATTATGTCGAGATCACTTTTAGATTATTTCTCTAAGAAGCGGTGTGAAGCTCATTTGCCGGATCCTAGGAGGTCCATTGAGCAGCAAAATGCTTCCCTCTACAATTGCAGCTACTAACACTGAAGTCATGCATGTCATAAACACGAGTGGCCGTGGTTCTAGCAAGTTCAAATCTACTGGCGAAAAGAGGGGCATTTACAATAAGTAAACTCCAAAATTCAAGGCAAAAGTAGCAAGATATGCTATTGAAAACGGCAATTGTTGAGCTGCTAGAAAATTCAGCACTACAGATAAAGTTATTGATGAGAGTTCTGTGCAAGGGTGGGTTACAACATACAATAGGGAGATGGAAAGTAAACAAAAAGCTGGTGAGGAAGTTTGTGCAATACCTGTGCTACCTGTAGCAAAACATGGTCGACCATTACTTCTGGGGGATACACTTGACAGTGAGGTAAAATCTTACATTAGAAGTGTTCACGAAGGAGGTGGGCTAGTTACAACAGAGATAACAATGGCAGCTGCAAGAGCAATTGTTAGAAAGTACAACCCAGGATTAATAGCTGATGAGTTTACGGGTGAGGATGGCCCTATAAGAATAACATCAGATTGGGCAAAATCATTATTGTATCATATGAAATTTGGGGTAGTACAACTACAAAATATTTGGTCGATGATTTTGATGCTATCAAAGGCCAATTCTTAGCTGATATTGTCATGGTTAAAGAGCTACAAGGAATCCCGGATGATTTAATTTTGAACTGGGACCACACGGGAATTAACATTGTTCCTGGTTCTGCATGGACCATGGATCAAAAGGGTCAGCAACATGTTGAGCTTTTAGCCTTGGATGACAAATGACAGATTACTGCTGTTGTTTGTGGATCTCTTACTGGAAATCTGCTACCTTTCCAACTAATATATCAGGGGAAAACATCGGCCTGTTTACCTAAAGTCACGTTGCCCCAGGGTTGGCATATCACCTGCACTGACAACCATTGGTTCAATGAACAGAAAACACTTGAGTATATAGAATTGGTTTTGCTACCGTATGTAAAAAATACAAGGAGAGTTAGGTCTGCCAGAAAGTTTTCCTGCAATGGTTCTGTTTGATGCCTTTAAGGGTCAAACTACGGATTCTACTTACCAATTATTAGAGCAGAACAATATTTCTGTTGTAAATATTCCTGCTAACTGCACTAATAAATTGCAGCCAATGGGCCTCAGTATTAACAAGAGCCTTAAAGAGGTACTGAAGAAGCAGTTTGGGGATTGGTGCTCGCAGATGGTATTTAAGGATTTAGAAGAATCCAGGCGAGTACCTGTTGACCTGCGCCTTTCAGTAATGAAACCCTTGAATGCTACATGGCTTAAAGAAGCACACAAGTATTTAAAGAGTAATCCTAGTATCATTAAAAATAGTTTCAAAGCTTCTGGAATCACCGATGTGTTAAAGAAACTATCTGTTTAATTCACTATTGTACCTTACATAGCTGTGTATGTGTATCAAATTGTCTAACAGGTACAGCTGTACATACATACATACAACGTTGACAACATTAAGTATTATAATTTTTTGACTCAAAACAATATCTTAATCATGTTAGTTATATACAGAGCTATAGCTTAACAGTCAAGTTCCAGATAGTCACTTCTTTGAACTCTGAGTAGGAAAAGTTGTCATTTTACCCTTTTCAAAGCAGTTTATTAGATGTGATCTCATCTGGTACTGACGATATTTTACCTTTGCTGGATCACACTTCTTAGCCAGCTGAACAACAATGACAATTGCAAATAGGCCACAATCATCACCTCCACATTGTTTTTGAACTTCACTCATCCACATCTTGATTGACTCATCTTTAAACAAAAATTTAATGGATTTTAGAGTGTACTCATCAACAGAATCGTACAATGAATCATATACATTCACTTGTCCCTTTTCTGAGAGCAAGGTATTGGCAACAATCCAATGGTTACCATGGGAATGGATAATTTGTATTTCATTCTGTGAAGGCTGTCAAGAAGTTTGGGATAGGGTACACTGTAACCCCTCTAGGAAAAACTGGGATTTGATCATGGCTTGTGCATAGTTTATATGTTGATCATTTAACCTGCTACCACCATCAATTTCTTCCCTATCTAATTTAAAAAGACCAGATTTGCCTAGTTTCACCCATTGTACTTCACGTGAATTCTTACGCATTATCTCTGAACTAGGTACCCTTCTTCATGCTAGTTTTCTTACCATAAAATATAGACGTTGCCAAAGCTTTAGATTTAGACATACCGCAAGATGTCGATTGTCTACATCCAGTGTGATTACAGATTCTCCCTCAGAGTCTCCCTTGGATTCAGGTGATCTTAGCACTTCTTGTACTAACCCTAGAGGTGATATTGTGGTATTTGGCCATGGAGAAGACATACGTTGCACTGAGCTTTGGGGTTGGTCTGAAGTACATATACTCCTTGTAATTGTGTTGGCATCATCTAAAGCATTATCACCAGATTTGTTGCTGCTATACACTGTAAGTTTCTGGGTTCTCAGCAGTATCTTCACTACCTAAAGCAGCTGCTTGTTTTATGCTGTTCATCTCTGGGTCTTCAATCTCAGTCTTGATTGGAGTAGCATTATATTCAGTAATTAAATAATTGTCACCGTATTGGTCACTGCTGTACTGGCTGTAGGTTTCCGCACTTTCATTCTTGACCAGAATAACATCTTCACTGATAACACCTTTTATTATCTCTGCAATCTCTTTCTCGGAATATCCATCCACAATTTTGATTTTGTGTTGAACTAGGCTTCTGATCTTTTCAATGTCAAACTCTTCTCCATGAAATATAAGGTGACAAGGCACTTCCACACCGCCTTTTGGTGAATCACGCACATATCTCCTATGCCCTGTAATCTTGCACGTAATAGAGCACCAACTGTTTCCAAGAAAAGTGTGGCACATTGCAGAAATACGCCGAGAAATGTGGCCTACAATGATGGATCCCTTGTATACAGCCACAGCAAATGGATCATGAATATTGTGTTGTTCTTGTTTACAAACAAGCAACTCGCCTATTACCGGCGTCCCGACGCTCTTGTACACATGGTGACCTTGACTTGAACAGCAGATTCTATACTGACGGCACCTCGGACGGCACTCATTCCGCATTGACAGGTGCAAAAGTAACTCACGTGAGATTTTTACTGTAGTGTGGTGGTCGTGAATTTCTGAATCGGGAAAATTTCTGCTCAAGCTAAAGGTTCTTCAATCGGAAAAATTTGCACCTCGGGAAAATAACCCGCTATACGGTACAGATCATGCACTCTTTTTGACAACATGAGGGGACCACTCTACAGCAAAACTTACTCATCTAGATGTTAAGTAAACTTTCTAAACAGTCTTTAAATGATGCACAACTTTTTTAACGCTTGTAAAATTGCTTGATTGACCATGATATCCATAGGACTTGCCCATTCATGTTAACAAATGTAGTTACAACATTACTTGCTGCTGACCCATAATTGACATTTTCAAGGATATCTAAATGATAAATCCCTTGGGTGATTAGTCACCCGCTGCAGGCTATTAGCCTACTGTATATTAGCCATGTCAGTTGTACATATCATGTACCCTTGAGATTTGCCTGATATGTACCAACTTGAATGTTTTCTACAAGTTTATTTCTAATGACAAATGATCACGATGACTTCAGGCATAATGGCAGATCCAGCACAGGACATTTGGGGCAAATCCATCCTTTCTGGAGGAGCCATTCTTCTTTTGATTAATAATCTAAAATTGATTGTGATTGTGTACTTTTGTCATTTAGCTATGTTGATAAAGGTGTACTCCTATATGTACTTCCAGTGATCCAATATACAAGTAGAAGTGATATTATACAGTGGTCACATTTAGTTTGTTCTGAAACTATTTAGCTATAATAGGAAATCATGTCTGGAGCTTGATGAAGCAGACTAACTTAAAGGGTGCGGCCCCTATAGACACTGTAGCCCTGGTAACTTATAGATGCTTAAAATTTGCTAGAATTGATGTTTTAGCTGTAAAAGCCCAACTTAGCCTGTCTGTGCCCCTCCCCCTGGATCCTCCGCTAAGGCAAGTACTGTACCACTATTATTTACTACAGATGGTTAACTTTTGCTTGGGTCCCAAGACATGCCTTTTTATGCACTGCAGGATGCATGATGGACCTTAGCACTCTGTGTTTCTCCTTTGTTGTTCTCTTCTAGTGAAGTGTTGAGCTCAGGAAGCATATCAATGGATTCATCCACTATGTAACAGACAAAACACAGCTGAAACCAAAGGGAAATATCACTGTTTTGTTTGCCAATAACTAATATTTGGGATGCACATTTATTCACACAATATCTATACAGTAGCCTAATATCTCAAGTGTCATTCTTTACTGTTGGTGCAGTATATATAGTGCAGTACATAAGCCCTTAAAATTGACATAATCGTTCACTTTTTGATAAAAGCATCAATTTTTTTACAGGGTATATGGAGCATGCACTAAGTGTTTTAAGAAGGGGAGGCACATAAAAAGTCCTCAGGAACACCCCTTTTTGCACCCTGACAAGAAAACCATTTGTTACTATTAAAAATCAATCATGTTTCTATCAAGTTAACTGCTGGGCCTAGTATCATAGTAGTACAAAGCATACAGCTGGAACATAATAGCCTATTAGTAATCTATAAAAAAAAACAAATAGTTTTCTCACCTAGGCAGTAAACAAAATCGCTAAAATTTCCATTTGCAGGGATTCTGTTAAAGTTTTGGACCTTCAATGCCGATGATTGTGTAGTACTATGTACAAGGATCATCCTGATGTGTATCATTTCTTTATTAAAGGGGTATAACAAAAGTTATTTAATGCTAAAGTCACAGGTGGATATCTCAACAGAAAACCATGAACTACAGCAGTTCAATTATCAAGCACAGAGCTTGAACAAAAGGTCCCTTGTCCTTATACTGGGCACCATATGAAAGGTAATTAAATTTCGAGTTTAATGAAGGCAGTTGCAAGTTGTTTCAACATCTTGTTCTCAAGTTACAGTGCTTTCAATTCAGTGTAACATAGCATAAGCAAGAAAAGCACACAGATGAATATTAAGGTATTTCTTAGTGCTGTGATAATGCTCAAAATAAGCATAAAGGAGCTGGGTTCCAATGAAGTGAGATTTTGAGCACTAAGAAGTACCTTATGACACATCTTTGTGCTTTTCTTGCTTATACTATATAACACTGAATTAAAAGCGCTGTAACTTGAGAACAAGATGTTGAAACAACTTGCAACAGCCTTCATTAAACTAGAAATTTAATTACCTTTCATATGGTGCCCAGTATAAGGACAAGGGACTTTTTGTTCAAGCTCTGTGCTTGATAATTGAACTGCTGTAGTTCATGGCTTTCTGTTGAGATATTCACCTGTGACTTTAGCATTAAATAACTTTTGTTATACCCCTTTAATAAAGAAACGATACACATCAGGATGATCCTTGTACATAGTACTACACAGTCATCAGCATTGAAGGTCCAAAACTTTAACAGAATCCCTGCAAATGGAAATTTTAGTGATTTTGTTTACTGCCTAGGTGAGAAAACTATTTGTTTTTTTTATAGATTACTAATAGGCTATTATGTTCCAGCTGTATACTTTGTACTACTATGATACTAGGCCCAGCAGTTAACTTGATAGAAACATGATTGATTTTAATAGTAACAAATAGTTTTCTTGTCAGGGTGCAAAAAGGGGTGTTCCTGAGGACTTTTTACGTGCCTCCCCTTCTTAAAACACTTAGTGTACGCTCCATATACTCTGTAAAAAAATGGTGCTTTTATCAAAAGTGAACGAATATTTGGCTTAGGCGCTGGACTAATATACGATACCAACAAGTGTAGGAACACAGGAAATTTATAACCTAGTGATAGAGATCATTACAATAAATGGTACTGAAACTGTGCAAATCATCACCTGAAGCAAAAATTTATGCAATCGATACTTACACCATACTACTGTAGTTTATTGTATGGTACTATCACGTTGTCATAAAGGAAATGTTGATCTGGTTACTAGTTAATAATTTGCAAAACCTTCATGATCCTTACTATCAAGTATATTATATTTCTTCTAGCAGGTCACTTGCTCAATGACTAACCAACATTCTGTCAATTCAGGTTTTTTCTGTGGACACAATTTTGAGTCCTGCTCTGGTCATATTGGTTCCTCAATGCTTCATTGTATTGCATACAATTGTAAGTTGACATTAGTGCTAGTATGTTGTTTGTGTCTGTTATAATTGATCTCTACCGCAAGTAAAGTACAGTACAGTACTGTATTTCATCACTAGATACTCCACAAGTACAACTATGGTCTCATTACAACCTTTTCAAAGATAAATAGATTGAGGGGGCACGCTACTAATTCCTTAAGGGGGCTTCACAAGCAAAATTTTGATCTGTGCTTGCTTTTCATTCCTTTTTGTATCAGATGTGTTTGTGGTACTTAACAATCACCATCTCCAGTTAGAAGTACTGACTTAAGACTCAGTTTAGTATTTTAGACCTAAGGAAAGGGAATTCTACAAATTTTGGATCTAGTCTCACAGTTTTGGTTCTATGCTTCTTAAACATTGTCATCTGCTGCCTAAGTATATTTGTAACAAAAGTATGGAAGTAATTTTTTGAAGTACTTGATCAAATGAGCCATTGAACTCTCTAAAAATTGGGAGCCTGTATTCTGCGGAATAGCAGAATAACGGAATAAGCGAAAATCACATTCTAAATATTTTGTTATTGTTTATAGCCTCTATAACGTTTTAATATACATACCTCACCTCGTAGAGAACACAATCACGATGGCACCAATCCTCGGGGCGATCTTTAAATAGGGTATGTACAAAGATATTCACTCTAGAACAATCTAACTAAGCTAAACTACTGTTACATAATACACTTCACTACATAATCGCTAGAAAACTAGAAGTTCTTTGTGCTATACTTGCTCATACCAGCTGTCACACACGAGCAGCTAGCTAGCTAACTGGCCAAATAGTTTAGGACAAAATAATCCACCCCCTAGGTAGCTACCCTGCATGCATGGAATAATCTGACCTTTCTTATAACTCTGTTACCATTTCCCAAAGTGTTTCGAATAAATTCGGAGGATAATACTGCTTTCAGCTCCCAACATCAGAGCTCCAACCTCGTCTCTAATACTTCGTATATAACTCTAATAAATTCAGGCAGTTACTCGTGTGTGACAGCTGGTATGAGTACGTATACAGGTGTAGCACAAAGAACTTCTAGTTTTCTAGCGATTGTGTAGTGAAGTGTATTTGATGGTAGTTTAGCTTAGTTAGATTGTTCTAAAGTGAATATCTTTGTACATATCCTATTTAAAGATCACCCCGACGATCGGTGCCATCGTGATTGTGTTCTGTCATGCCACAACCGGTCCCCCCGGACCTGTTATGGTTGCTGCGGGTGGTCCCCCCGGACCATCTATGGTGCTTTAGTTGGTCCGGCCGGACCATCCACGGCGCCATAGTTGGTCCCCCCTTGCCACAGTTGGTCCCCCATGCTAACAATAATAGCCGGACCATTTGCAGCAACTATTTGGTCCGACCTATGGCCCAAGCTATGGCCAACATTCTTGCCACGACTGCCCCGTCAAATGCATCTTATCTCAGTATTCCCAGCTAGCTAACTTTTTGTAGAAAACAGCATCATCCATGAGTCGCCATTTTTGGCTTATTTCAAGGGGAGACCAACTATGGCGCCATGGATGGTCCAGCTGGACCAACTAAAGCGCCATAGATGGTCTGGGAGGACCACCTATGGCAGCTATAACAGGTCCGGGGGGACCGATTATAGGGGTCTGGTTGTGGTATAACACTCCTCTCCCTCCCACCCATCCCCCAGCTCAGTCACTCAGTGGCATAGTGACTCCCTCTTCCCTTGCCACAACTAGCTATGCCCTTCGTGTTGCTATTGATAGCTAGTATATATAGCAATAACCAGATCATCCAAGGTGCCATTGTTGTCCCGGCCTTTGTCACAACTATGCCCTTCATTAGTGGTAATGGCAGGTCCATACAGAGTTGGTCCCCCTTGCCACAATAGCAAACAACCTTTGATTAGTTTATCTAAGGATGCATGTATTCTCCTGGTATCTGCCGGCAACTTGTTACTGTATTCCCAGGTTAATTAATGAAAAGAACATAATTGGCCACATTAAAACTTTTGAGTTTCCTAATAGCTAACTACTGAAATATAATTATTACAAATATACAGTACTATTCTCCTTAATGTTTATTTGAGTATACTGTATTATTGCAGAATATCTAGCTACAATGCCATCATACAGAACAAAGGTTATAAAAATTCATAAGTACATTGTTTAGTGCAACAGGCCCCACAAAACTTTTTACATGCTGCTTCTATGACTTCCTTCCTTTACGACTCTTATTAACGCAAGTCAGGTGAAACCACCAATCACAGTAGTCACATCTTATCTATAAATCCGCAATCAGTGATCAGTTATGTATAAGAAGACTATAGCTATCTTACCCAATTGTTTTCTTCATCTTCAGTTGAATCACACATTCCGCAAGCCCGACAATAATTTAGTAGTGGTTCTACGAAAGATGCTCATACTATACAAGTAAATAAGCAAAACAATGCATATACCTGAAGCATCTAGCAATGTAATAGCCATACTCTTTCTTGTGTCATTTATGTTACTTATTGTGTTGGGAAGGGGATTCTGTGATATGATGCATTCTGCGAACTTCATAAGAGTAGCTACAGTATATAATAAACTTAATGTACTGGAAGATTTATTACCTTCATGACATACACTCCACATGAAACAGTGTCTTTCTGCACACAGTGGGGCTTTGTGATTACTCTCCATTTTCCATCTGCTTTTCTCCACTTACCCTCCATGTATTGCATATTGCCAAAATTCCTTTAGAGCATTGCATGTAATAAACTTTCCAAGTAATAGGATGGTATATTCACACAATACCTACCTCCAATGTTTCTCCAGCTGGTACATCATCACGTTTTTTCCCCCTTCGGATCAACATAAGTAATGCTGAACCTCTTTACATCAACACACTGTTGGCAGACAAAGCAAGAGAAATGCTACAGTTTAATTGCACAGCAAGTTGGTATATAACATACCAGTAGTACCCAATGATTTCCTCCTTGGAGGAATACACCAATTCCGTAGTCATAACATTGGATGTTCAGCTTTAAAACACATAAAATGCTATAGAATGGCAAAAATGTACTTGCTTACCTTGATCGGTTTCTTGTCATCATTAAAAAACTTTCCTCTACATATCTTATTCATTACAGAGTTGTCTATAACCATGACTTTTCCTTTCTGTATACAAGGACATTAATTTTATTCTTCTTCTGTAATCTGTTTTTCAACTTATCATACCATTAGCATTCACCAATAAGTGGAGGTAAGCAGTGATAACCTACAGTATTTAGAAATATATAAAAACACAACACAGGTGAAAATAAACTTTATTTCAGTTCGTTACACTTACTTCATCTGAAACCCATTCATTTTTTCTTGCTAGTGTTAAGAAAGATATATCATACAATTTGTATGCAGCAATCTTTGCTTCCAAAAGAAACTTATGCCTGCCTTGGAAGATTTTTGATAGACGTTCTACAGAAAATTGTACAGTAACAGCAAGTGATGATACAAGCCAATATGTCATGTACTTACCACTGCTGGTCTTTTTTCTGCTGTTGACTTTCATCTTGAAGTTCCGTTGCATTCTTTAAGGTATTATCACACAGTGACCTGACCTAAATTTACTCCATGTATATTATACATACCTTTCTATTTGCAGTAATATCTTCCTGTTCAGTAGGCATGGGCTTGGAGCTTTCATAATCAATTTCTTCACTTCTTTGTGTATTCTGTGTTTATGGTGGATGCTTAAGAAATGGTTCATTGTGGATAGCATACCTTGTTGTCATGTTCAGTGCCATTTGCAATTTTTGATTGCTTACAAAGATTTCCATTTAAATGCTGAAAAATTTAGTATAGGAAACAAAGATATGTACCTGACAGGACCTTACTGAATATTGAGTGATCAACTTGCGCTTCTTGCCCTTGGCATTTGTTTGTCGTTCATCTTTAAAGTCAAAACTCAACACTTTCTTGCACTTGGAAATTCCTTGGGGTAAGGATAGTACTTCGTCAATCAGGTTTTTCCCTGGGAGCATGAATTTAGGCCATGAAATTTATATTTTGTATGCATATACATATGTATGGATGTATGCATGTGTTGCTAAGTAAGTGCATGCATACACAGAACTCAAACCTCTATTAGCAGAAACTATCAGTGAAGCAAGGGAGTTCTTTGCCTGTTGTGCTATTGGTGATAGGATGCCGGTACAGCCTTTTGGAACAAATTCAGCAAAATAACCACCAGCATGTTTTGGTGAGCTGTAATCAAAGCCAGGACCACCCTTTGGCAAAAAAAATATGGTCATTTCATTACAGTATTGTAATGATGACTAACCTCCAATTCAATCACTGAAAAACTTAATGCACTTTCTTCCTCAACAACATTATGATTGGTAACTTGCAATTGGTTACTAGTAACTGTACAAATGTAATATTGCTGTGATTAATGTATAGAGTAAACATATAGGTTCACTGCAAAGCTACATGTATAGTGCATTCATATATGGCTTGTATATATATATATATATATGCATGAATTTTACCTTTTGTAGTATCAGTTGCATGCTTATCTTCTGCAGTTGGTGAATCACTGCTATCATTCTTGGCTGTGAGATTTGGATAAAATTGTTCTTCTATGTCTAGTGAACTGCACTCAGTCTTAGTAGAATCTGGACAATTTCCTGCAGTTTTTCCAATCTTGGGGTCCTCACTGGTATTCTGTAATGATGCCTCACTGGTATTCTGTGATGAATGCATTATTTCACCAAATTGTGGTGGTTTCATATTCGGCATCTATAAAATGAAGCTTGTAGTCTTGTATGCACATCAATTTGTAGCTAAATTATTTTACATACCTTTGTAGAAGGAACATATGGCTTCAAATGCACACCATGAATTTTCTCCACTTTTTCTGTACAATCAACATTCTGAATTTGATACAAGCCTCTTCCCATAGACTTCATCACTTTAAAAGGTCCGAGCCATTTGAAATCCATTTTCCACCTGCCTGCTTCTTTCGCTTCATATCCCTCTTCAAAACCAGAGTACCACATGTAAACAAATCTGGATTGTGGCGTTTCCTGTCATACGCTTTCTTTTGTCTTGCCTGGGCATCAATGATGTTTGCTTTCACTTTTTCCAACCTTTCATTGTGAAATAGGAAATGTCTATCAATTAGATGATCTGTGTTGTCATGGTCAGAAGTTAGGTTTTGTTCCAAACCTGCCTTTGTGGGGGAAGAAACTTCCACTGGAAGCACTGCTTGCCGTCCAAACATGACAGTAAACGGTGCATACTTAGATGATTCATGCTTGGATGTGTTGTAGGCATACACACACATAAACAGGTAATCTTCCCATTTCTCCTTTTTCTCTTCAACAAATTTGACAATCATTGGTTGCAAAGTCTGATTAAAACGTTCATCTAAGCCATTAGCCTGAATATACGTAAAATGTAGTTAATGCATACAACCTATATACAGAGGCGGCGGAGACACCTATATTTAGGGGTGGTTGGGGGTCTAGCTTGATGATGCCATGGTCTAGTTGTAAATCAAAGACCAAAAAAAATAAAAGGTCGTTACCTGCTGGCCCTCTACCAACTAGACTATATCTCCTTATTTATAACTACATACGTAGCTTGCTACACTGCTCCTCAAAGAATACTGTGACTGCTCTATTAGAGTATCTCGAATAATGCTACTAAATAATTTTAGGGGGGCTAAGCCCCTCCATAATTTTTTCACAGGGGCTGCAGCCCCCCTTGCCCCCCCCCCCCACCCCCCCTTCTCCGCTGCCCCTGCCTATATATATACTGTACTGCTTTACTTGTGGATGATAAGGACTTGTCAATCGATGATCAACATTTAGAAGTTTCATCAGCTCTTTGTCCAGGTTGTTGTTAAATTCGCTGCCCTGGTCACTGGTAACTACTTTAGGAATTCCAAATTGCATAAATAGCTGCAATCAGATAAAATGCAAGCATATACATAGTCATGCATAATAGCTGAAACAATGCAGTATAACTATGCATGCATCTACGGTTACCTTGAAAAGAGCATCACAAACAGTCACAGCTTCCTTATCTTTGCAAGCAAAAGTTTGTGTAAATTTACTAAAGTAATCAGATACGGTTAAGATATATCAATTGCCTTGTCTTGATTTGTATTTCAGGGGACCAACAAAATCAATACCAATGCGATGCCAGGTGGAGACTACAGGCACAGGATGAAGCTCAGGTACACCAGTTTCCATCTTCTTTGTCATTCGTTGACATATATCACATTCTTTCACCTGAAAATTACATAAACACAAATTGAAATGTTATACCTATGTAGCTATATTCTACAGCAGAGTATAGAGATTATGAGCTGTTATCTGCTCTATACATTCATGCAGTCTACAAAATTAGAAAAAACAAAATTGCTATGATTAAAATAAAATGAAAGAATTGGCTACAGATGCAGATGTCAAGTGAATGTACACAATATACAATCCAGCCTTTATTATACACGTATAATTTGGTGTGTGCTGTTACTGGCATTTCATAGCTATCTGCAGAATCAATTAGTTACTTTATACAGAACTCATGCATTAAACTCACCAAACTGTAGGCATCTTTGCTTATTCCTGGCCAAATAAATCGTTCAGTGATGCGTGCCAAGGTTTTCTTAGCCCCCATATGTCATGAAGTCGGGTGCTGGTGGCAACTTTTTAAGATTCGCTGCTTTTCCAAAGGATCAGTAACATACCTCACCTAATAAATGCAAACACAAGCAAAATAATTGTTGATGAACTATGTAGCTACGTATAGCTATAATATATGAAAGCTATAGCTTTAAGGACAAAAATGTTAAAACTAGTACAATTAGCTAAGGATGAATCAATAATATGCATGCAGTATTTCAGTGATGATCGGTACCTTTGTTTTATCTTTCTTTGTGTAAAGTAATTCACCATCTTCAATAGAAAATCTCTGTGCTTTGCGTCGAATGCATCTTTTCTCATTCTTTGTGCAGCCTTCTCTATACTTATTCTCCCGAATGTAGAGAACAGCATCATCCAAGAGTCGCCATTCTTGACTTGATTCTTGGCTGCATTCGTTGCTATCGACACTATATCCCAGCATCCCGCAGTTATAAAGCTATATCTATAGTTTGACCAAGAGCAATCCAAGAAGCCGACTATATAGCTATCGGGCTGACGATGTGACACCGCTTCGATATACGTTTAAGCTTAGCCTTAGTACTGTAGCTACTAGGTAATTAACTAAGTGGCTAGCTCGGTACAACTTGACCAGAATGACCTCTCAAATCGGTTCTGTGTCCACGTTGGCTATAATAACTACGTAAACTGGGAGATTTTATCATGATCAAAGAAAACTGATTCTCTCTTTATGCATCCGTATATGGTGAATAGCTGGCGTAGCTATCAGTGAGCGTGATAATACACGTTAAATATAATTCTGGTGGGGGGACCATTTGTGGCAGGGGGGGACCATTTGTGGCAGGGGGGGGGGACCATTTGTGGCAGGGGGGGACCATCTGTAGCAGCTTTACATGGTTCGGCCGGACCACTTGCGGCGGGGGACCACTTGCGGCATTACAGTTCTCTATGAGGTGAGGAATATATATTAAAACGTTATAGAGGCTATAAACAGTAACAAAATATTTAGAATGTGATTTTCGTTTATTCCGTAATTCCGCTATTCCGTATTCTGCGGAATACAGGCTCCCCTAAAAATTCTATGAAAAACACTAATCTCCTTTTTTGAAGCCATAGTATTCATTCCTAAAAATCTGTTTCCATACTTTTAAAGATAATACTATTGCAAGCCACTACAAGAATTTTTAGGGAGTTTCACAATTAACTGTGGGAGGAGAATCAATTTTAGTGTTAAAATTAGTGTTTTGTAACCATGCCATAATATGCATATACTTCAGGGGATTTCACTCAGATTTGCACTAAACAGAAGTTCAATGTCTCAACTACACGGAAAACATGTACAGGTGTAGGTGGAGAACAGTATCTATGTTGGTTTTACAGCTTCATATCATACAGTACGATAGTAACTGTATAGTAGGGACCACAAAGGAGTAGATGTGGCCCAGAAATAACATCACCCAAAAACCAGCCTCAATTTTCCCTGACGATGATGAGGCAGTATTGGTGAGGTAAAACTAAGCCCAAACAAGCTTTCAGATCGACCCGAAATGCTTTCAACAAGTTGCTACGGAATTTTTAAAAATTTTTATTTGACGGAATTTTGAGTAAGTAAGTAAGTAACTGACTGATTCCTTCAGACAAGCGTAACTCGATAACGGCTAAGGGTACGGGCTTGATTTTTTCACTGTTCGACGTCGCTTTGGCCCGACAGGTGCCTTTTGGCATACCACAGTACGTACAATGCATTCTTCATGGACTTACCAGTGTGCTCCTTTGTGTCCCATTCATCTTTGCTGACAGGGAAAGGTGTCGATTTGGTGCGAGCACATTATGGCTTCCCTTCTAAACGGAAACCGTCTGTATTTTTCATAGTGGCTATTATTGCTGTGTAACGGGTTGGACATAGCCGACAACGAAGCGTAATGGATACTTCACTTTTCAGACGATAATTAATAAAATTGGGGCGCAGCACCATTTCTTTTGGTATTCGTAGATTGTAGAGGTGCTTCTGGAAAAGTTCTTGATTCGAAATGCAGTGTAACGGGTTGAACATAGCTGACAACCAAACATAATGGATACTTCACTTTTCAGACGATAATTGATATAGCTGGGGCGTGCGGCGCCATTTCAGATGCGGTATGCGTGGGTTCACCAGTCATAATAAAATCATTTACAAAAAAAGTTTACAAACAAGTACACAAAAAAATTTGGAATTTTCAACTAGAGTAGGGACCATAGCATATCGATAAAAAGTACTGAAACAAGTTGCAGTAGTCCATGATATTAAATCACAGTAAAACAATAAGAAGTGTTATATCCCTACTGTGCTCAAGATACCATAATGGAAATGCACAGTAACACTTCTTATTGTTTTACTGTGATTTAATATCATGGACTACTGCAACTTGTTTCAGTACTTTTATCAATATGCTATGGTCCCTACTCTAGTTGAAAATTCCAAATTTTTTCGTGTACTTGTAAAACATCATTTTATTCACAGAAGCCATAGGACATAGTTGCTTGCCCCCTAAATAGATCATACTTGGGAAGGTTTGCAGAACTTCATTTCCAAGCACACTGACCACTTGCAACAACATTACAAGATTCTCCAGGTATATTAGCACTTACATGGGGTCCGCAACTACGAAAATCCTGTACGAGATTTCAAATCTTTGAGATTTGGAGTAGAACTTTTTGAAGATTTCAGATTTCAACAACTGAAGATATCAAGGAGATTTCAGGGGAGTTGTGGGCCCCTCAAGTACTTTTAAAAGATTGACAATAATTTTTTCCATGTTACAAGACAACTAACCAGCTATGCAGATTCATGAAAAATTAATTTGCTGTATCCCATAAACCACTGGTATGTAAAATCTAGGTATTTAAAGGGTTTAAATTTTACTGTTGAGATTTATTATCATTTGAATTTACATTGGTATAATTATAGCTTCAGTAGAATAGCCTCCACCCAAAGATATAGTAAATGGGGTTTGCAAGGATTTATGTAACTCCTTTGAGATTTAGACTTCTGGTCTATAGCAAAACGTATATGGACTGCTGGATTGCTCTATACATCCAACATGGAATAATTGATCCAATTTAGCTTCCAATTCTCCCCACACAGAGTATGACAATCTGCGTGGGAACACCTCGAAAGGTCTGTGCTCTGTCATTTCTATCTGTGATGTTTAAATCTCAATTCTGTGATGTTTAACCAAGTTTAACTCTTCATGTGACAAAGCAAACACCCAGGAATAATTGCACCATGCACACAGATACCTGTAATTATGTTTCTCAGGACAGACAGGACTACAATCATTCCCTACATTCAGGTGTTCTGTATGCCAATTTCTGTCTTGGAGCTGCTTTTCATTACTACTTGTTCTCGCTACCATGCTTTGTCCAGACAGCATCACTGAGATACTAGCAAATCTCCCCACTACTTGTCCCTTATTAATTACTAAGGGTTCCATAACCAAATTAGTAATTGAAATCTTAAGCAATTTTTCACTGGATCATAAAGTCACAACTCTTCCAAGCAAGGTCATCAACCAGCTCAGACTTAGAAAACCAGTCTGAAATCCATCCTGGCTGTCTAGTCCCTTTACTTGCACACTTGCCAGCCTTATCTGTTGAGTAGTAGTACTGTCAAGGACCCAAATGAACATCATTAGCAAGTGATAACTTCAACATCTTGCTACTGTACCTTGATTTACAGGTTTCCTTTCACTGCTTATCTGGTCTCTTTCATTTGGCTTTTCAGTAGGGCTTGCCTTGCTGTAACATTAGCAACACCTGCAGTTCTTTCCAGGGCAACTGTAGAGCCGTCAGGGAGAGATTTGATAACCTAAGCTATCCAGGTTATGGTACCCAGTAACAGTTGGCTACTGTAGCTCTCCACTCTAGATTGGTTTGCTGGTACAACTTTTCTTTCATTGTAGCTGGACTACTGCTATAGTTCCTAAATAGAGAGCTGCCTTCAGTACCTACTGGCTGTTGGTCCAATACCAAATTCTTGGAGTGACACTGCTCTTTCATCCACCCTTAGTTCTCTTGAATTCATGGCAGCATCTCAAGGAAACTTCATGACCATAAGGCTATTATTCTAACCCCCTACATCTACTTTGTACACTTTGCCCTCACCTTTGACTCACTTCTGAAACACGTTCTTTGTCACAGTTACGCCAGTAGAAAAGCCAGTGTATATATCACGTTTTGTACTGGTTCTGGAATATTGACATTATATACGCACACCTAACTGTGTATAATAAGGCAGTGCGTATACCTTGTTAAATCAAGATATTGCATAGTTAGGTTGTGTATTATAGAAGTCACTACTCACTACCTTGGCTTGATATAATACGGAAGACAGACCCATAATCTGGTGTTAGTATATATAAGTACGATAGTAACTGTATTGTGGTAGGGACCACAAAGGAGTAGGCGTGGCCCACGAAATCACATCACCCAAAAACCAGCCTCAATTTTCCCAGACGACCATAAGGCACTATTGGTTAGGTAAAACTAAGCCCAAACAAGCTTTCATATCGACCCGAAATGCTATCAACAAGTTGCTATGGAATTTTTTTTTTTTAATTTATTCAACGGAATTTCTAGTGACTGACTGACTGATGCCTCAAGACAAGCGTAACTCGATAATGACAGGGCTTGATTTTTTCACTGTTCGACGTCATTTTGGCCCGAGAGGTGCCTTTTGGCATATCGCAGTACGTACTTCTCTGTTCGACGTCGTTTCAGCCCGAGAGGTACCTTTTGGCATACTGCAGTACATACAATGCATTCTTCATGGACTTACCAGTCTCCTCCTTTGTGTGCCATCATAGATATTATACGTAACATGGATTGGAAATGCCCATATGAATGCGTGTTAATAAATGTATCCTATCCTTGTTACGTGTGTGAAATAAATTAGGTTATTACAGCTGGAGTACTTCGCTCTCTTGTAAGCTACTAAGTGGTGTTTGTCATTTACAGCTGGGAAAATTACCACCTACATTAACTGGAGGCTAGCCTGGTTAGACACATTGGCTCTTGGCGAACAGTAGGTTGGCAAAATTCTTGTTGTTAAATTGAATTATGGTGTTACGGAACAGTTTTGTAATTTTCCTGAAGAAACTAAATGTTCAGCACCACTTCTATTCTGTTGCTTGCACCACTTATAACAGGTACAATGTAAATAGACTACTCAGATATAGTTGTATTACTGTATAGCTCTTTCGTTTCGATAAAACAAGGCCAAAACAGGCACCACATTTTGTAATTATTTTACCCTAACAGAGTAAGACTTCAGTTAAAACTTTATTGTAACGTACAGTACCAAGTATTCAATAAGCAATGCAAATACAGCCATCATTAGTTGGTTAATAGCAGCACTGCTGAGATATAAGCTGATACTCACCTACCACTATCCACCTGTTGCCAATGGTATTGCCTCCATATCAGAAAACACGCCCATGTTCTTGTTCAGTACACAACATAACACACGACAATGTAAAATTAATGTCTACACTACTACTTAACCAAGAGAAAGGGCCTGTGAACAGGCTGTCAACATCTTCAAAACTAGTGCACCGTAATGAGGATAGAGAAATTATTTACAGTATATGTGTTTCCAATCCATATTACATATAATATCTATGGTGCCATTCATCTTTGCTGACAGTGACAGGCAAGGCGAAAGGTGTCAATTTGGCGGTAGCACATGATGGCTTCCCTTTGAAACGGAAATCGGAAATCGTCCGTATTTTTCATAGTGGCTATTATGATTGCAGAGGTGCTTTTCAAACCAGTTCTTGATTCGTACTGCTGTGTAATGGGTTGAACATAGCCAACAGCGAAGCGTAATGGATACTTCACTTTTCAGACGATAATTAATATAATTGGGGCATGCGGCACTATTTCTTTCTTTTGGTATGCGTGGATTGTAGAGGGTGCTTTTTGAACAGTTCTTGATTCGAAATGCTGTGTAACAGGTTGAACATAGCTGACAATGAAACGTAATGGATACTTCACTTTTCAGACGATAATTGATATAGCTAGGGTGCGCGGCACCATTTCAGATGCAGTATGCATGGGTTCACCAGTCATAGTAAAATTATTTACAAAAAAGGTTAACAAATAAGTACACGAAAAATTTGGAATTTTCAACTAGAGTAGGGACCATAGCACATCGATAAAAGTACTGAAACAAGTTGGAGTAGTCCATGATATTAAATCACAGTAAAACAATAAGAAGTGTTATATCCCTACTGTGCTCAAGATACCGTAACGGAAATGCACAGTATGGATATAACACTTCTTATTGTTTTACTGTGATTAATATCATGGACTACTCCAACTTGTTTCAGTACTTTTTCTCAATGTGCTATGGTCCCTACTCTAGTTGAAAATTCCAAATTTTTCGTGTACTTGTATAGTCAAAGCTTGTGGGAGTGTACACCTATATATGTAGTTGAAGCATACTGCATGCATACAATTGACCATATTCAAATACTAATACTGAAAATGTGTGTGTTTATATTAATTTGTATTTTAATTATTGTTTCTTCTGTAACAGAAAGCATGTATTCTACTTCCATATCGATATTGGCGCTACTCACAAAGAAACTGGCATTACTTCTTTGCTGATTTCTGCTATTATATTCACTTTCTACTGTTAGCTTATCTGTGGTTGATTCCTCCTGGTACAAATGCTGGATATGTGTTTGTAGCCTTGTATTGTTTTTGCAATGGACCACTACTTTGGGGGATTATAATGTGGAAAAATCCACTTGTATTTCATTCAGTGGACAAAATGACCTCCTTATATTTGCACATATCACCTGCCTTGGTTGTCAATTCTCTGAGATGGTGAGTTTCAAAGTAGCTTAATGCTATCAGTATTGTATGTATGCATGTATATGAATTAGTAGTGATATGGATAGGTTTCTGTAGTTCCCATTTTCTAAATTTAGCTCAGTAGCTTTCTTATTACTGTTGACAATTTATCATAGTAAATAACCCTAGATACCCCTGAATTCATTCTTAATTAAATGGGAGGTGAAAAGTATAAAGGTTTGATAGATACAAGTAAGTATAGCCAAGAATGATCAAGAGAGTGTTCAATAACCATATTAGAATTGAATTTACTGTGTTTCTAAATATTTTGAGGGAATGTCCTAGAATCCCTATTTTGATTCATTAGCTAGTATCAAGTGAACAATAGTTAAAATAGGGATTTGTGGGTGTTTTAAATGTAACCACAATCCTTGTTGATTTACTTCAACCATTTCTTTTGTTCCGTGGGTTTTTCAACGATCCCTATACCCTATTTCAAAATTTAATTTTTAAGTATGTCTAGTTTATTTAAATACGTTTATGGCTTATCCATACAATAGTGTATATTTTTGTTTTGCTTTGACTGTTTTAGAATAACAAAGCTAATAATTTTTTACAAGGTTACATATTTCTATATCTATTTTTATCTGTCCTCAGCATGTACTGTTGGTACGCTGTCATGTATTTAACGGTTAGCCATTTAGTGTATATATGTACAGGTATTCTATACAAGGATATACCACCTGTCCTATTGAGCCAATCGGAAATATCTGCAATTTAACTTTTACTGAATTTCTTACTTATCCTGTTATTTGTTATGGCATTTGGCAAGTAATCTACTATGTATGGGTGAGTTAAATTCAATTGCACATAACTGTATACATTGCATATAGGACAAATATAAGGAAAAATTAAGAATGTTAGGGATCATAGAAAAAAAGTAGGGAACAATAGACTGCATTAGGGATTAAATGTTCACTAGTATATTTGCAGACCTCCCTTGTTTCTCTACTTTTTTCTGTGATTCCTAATCGAACTTAAAATTTTTAATTTTTCCTTATACTTTTGTTTACATTTTTTGTAACAGTATTATGAGTAGTGAATCCGTGCATACTGCATCAAAAGAAAGGATGGCACCATTAGTAATGTTTACGACTGTCAATTACTGACTCAAAAGTGAAGTGGCCATTGTGCTTCGCTTGATACGTGCATTGCAGGCAGGCAGTTCGTCAGTCAATAGAAATAAAAAATTAAAATTTAACAGCAATCTATTGGAAGCATTTAGGGTCATACTTAAGGCACTCTTGGGCTTGGTTATACCTAACCAATACTGCCAAGGAACCGGGATGGTATTGTGAAACTGGTTTTTGGGTGATAGTTTTGGCCTAGAAAAACCCAAACCTCCATGATCCCTACAGTACTACTGTACTGTATGATATGTACTGCAATGATATTGATTGTAACCCTGATTAATATGTGCAGACCTAAAGCATAAGTTTTTTTTTGCGTGCTTGTATACTGCATGTACTAATTGTTTGCATTGTTATGTTTAAGTACAAGTATAAGGAATTAAGTTTGATTAGGAATCATAGAAAAAAAAGTAGGGAAACAAGGGAGGTCGCCTAGAAAACTTTTTATCAGAAATACACAATAAATATCGGATATCGGTATCGGATGTAAAATGTGGTATTGGTACAGCCCTACTCTGCAATCAATCCAGTCACCACACAAAATACAGATGATTCCTGTTTACAAACGTAGGGAAGCCATGCATTGTGCTACCGCGAATCAACACCTTGGGCAGTCAGTAAAACGAAATGGGACACAAAGGAGGACAAAGGTAAGTCCATGATACGTGAATTGTACATACTGCGGTATGCCAAAAGGCACGTCTCAGGATGAAGTGACATTGAACAATGAAAAAATCAGGCCCGTAGCCTTAGCCATTATTGAGTTACGCTAAAGGCATCAGGCAGGCAGGCATGGCAGGCAGGCAGGCATGGTAGGCAGGCAGTTACGTAGTAGAAAATTCCATTGAATAGAATTTTTTAAAAATTTTGTAACAATCGCATTTAGGGTCTTACTGAAGGCACTTTTGGGCTTGGTTATACCTAACCAATACTGCCAAGGTGCCAGAATGGTATTGTGAAGCTGGTTTTGGGTGATATTTTTGGCCAGAAAAACCCTAACCTCCTTGATCCCTAATATTGTACAAGAACACAGAAAAATTTGGAATTTTCAACTGGAGTAGGGACCATAGCATATCGATAAAAAGTACTGAAACAAGTTGGAGTAGTCCATGATATTAAATCACATTAAAACTATAAGAAGTGTTACTGTATATCCCTACTGTGTATTTCCGTTATGGTATCTTGAGCACAGTAGGGATATAACACTTCTTATAGTTTTAATGTGATTTAATATCATGGACTACTCCAACTTGTTTCAGTACTTTTTATCGATATGCTATGGTCCCTACTCTAGTTGAAAATTCCAAGTTTTTCTGTGTACTTCCCGTTACACAACATTTCGGATCAAGAACTGTTCGAAAAACACTTCTGCAATTCATGCATACCAAAAGAAAGAAATGGTGCCACGCGCCCCAGTTATATCAATTATCGTCTGAAAAGTGAAGTATCCATTAAGGTTCGTTGTCGGCTATGTTCAACCCGTTACACAGCAGTACAAATCAAGAACAGTTTGAAAAGTACCTCTGCAATCAGAGTAGCCACTATGAAAAATATGGACAATCTCTGTTTCGAAGGGAAGCCATCATGTGCTACCGCCAAATCGACACTTTTCACAGTCAGCTAAGATGAATGGGACACAAAGGAGGACACTGGTAAGTCCATGAAGAATGCATTGTACGTACTGCGGTATGCCAAAAGGCACCTCTCGGCCTGAAGCAACGTCGGAACAGTGAAAAAATCAAACCCGTAGCCTTAGCCGTTATCAAGTTACGCTTGTCTGAAGGCATCAATCAGTTAAGTTACTTACTCAGTCAGTAGAAAATTCCGTTAAATAAATTTGTTTTAAAATTCCATAGCAACTTATTGAAAGTGTTTCGGGTCGATCTGAAAGCTTATTTGGGCTTAGGTTTACCTAACCAATACTGCCTCATTGTCATCTGGGAAAATTGAGGCTGGTGTTTGGATGATATTATTTTGTGGGCCACACCTACTCCTTTGTGGGCCACACCTACTCCTTTGTGGGCCACACCTACTCCTTTGTGGTCCCTACTTGATGATAAGGAAAAACTACAAGCTACATAGCACAATAAAAAGTGCTTTAACAAGGGGAATAATCACCTGAGGTGCTAATTTGATTTCTTCATGAATTGACACCTTTCTCTGTCAGCCAAAAGAAATAGGACACAAAGGGGGTCAAAGGTAAGTCTATGATGCATGTACATTGTACAACTGTGGCGGAACGTGTTACAGTGAAAAAGTCTAACATTGAATGACCAATCCTGTGGCCTTAGCCATTACTGAGTTATGCTTGTTTGAAGGAATCAGGCATGCTAGGTGATGTTGAACAGTGAAGAAATCAATCCTGTAGCATTAGCTGTACTTGGCTGAATGCATCAGCTTGTTAGTTAGTTAGTTTGTCAGATTATAATTTTGTAGCAACTTATTGGAAGCTTTTCAGGTCACATTGAAAGTACCCAACCAATACTGCCAAGTAATCATGAAAGAGAGGTAAGGCTGGGATATTTTTGGTGGGTAAACACAAACAAACCTTCATGATCCCTACTATACAGTACTACTGTAGTGTATGATCACTATACCATCAAGATGTATTATAATTAAATTCCACTTTTAAAGGTTGATATGATCAAGAAAGAACACATAAAAAGGAACAATATTGTAACCTCATATGACTTTATGACAGAACATATTCCCAAAGGGCCTTCATATCACTTAGTTCATTCCTGTGGACCACAGTGGTGTAAGACAATATACAACACAGTGCAGTTTGGCTACTCTTTTCTCTTTATGTTGCCTTGCTACTTGTTTTATTACAGGTATGAAATGTTGTATATACACTTGTATAACTTTTTAAATTTTTCTGTAGTTTAGAAGTTAGTGTTGTGGCTATCATGATATTTATTTCTGTTGCCTGCTGGAATGGAGCTCAGTATACCTTTAGTAAACGTCACTGTGTGAAACATTAGAAACAGCAGTAATATGTATGAGCTCATTATACATGTATAGACTGTGGGAGAGTTATAGCTGTTTTTATAAAGCATTTATATTAAAAAGTACATAATATAAATTTCTTTATTGTACTCTTGCTAACATGCATGCATATAGTTTTCTATTTGTATCAAACGGTACAGTAGTACTGTTAAAGTAGGGATTACCCTGAAAATTTTGCAATCCCGCCTTCAAAAATCACCTTTGCGGAATAGTACTAGTCCATATAATACATAATACAGCATTAAAAATAACAAAATACTTACAGGTGACCGGATATAGAATTTTAATAAGTTGCCAAAACTCGAATTTTAGTCTCACTGTCTGACCACAGTCACAAGGCTAGAGGCCAAACGAAGCAGCACACAGTCACCATTTACGCCACAATAACAAACACACCAGTGGGATGTGCCTTTTGGGGTTCTGACGAGTGTAGGCCCTCTGCACCTTGTATTTTCTTTAATCTTCAATCAGGCTGCTTGTCTTCTTCTTCATCCAATGAAACCATATCAAGGCATTAATTTTCCGTATCAACACTTTCTTTCAGCAGCATATTTAGGCGCCACAGAATTATTTCAGAGCTGAATTACAGAAGCACTTCAGTCCCAGCACTACTATAAGAGGTACGCTAGCTAGATATTGCAACTTCACGATTGGGATCCCATTTGCAACCACATCCATCAAATAAAGATCTAGGTGGACTAATAGCGTTAGAGTATGGAGACCCCACCTCTTATCAATCTAGCTATTTACTTAACGGTAAACAAGATCACCCACTCCTTATTGCTCTAGCTAGCTGCACAACCCTTGGCTGACTCAAGATATACTCTAATACAACAGTCACTCTAATACAACAGTCAGGTATGATAGAACAGTTACAAGTTACATTGTTCTGGTAGACATATTTTTATAAGAAAAAGAAGCAAGCACAAGTATATTACATTATTGTTCTAAAGGAGACAGGTACCCCTCAGCAACAGCAAGGTCGACAGCTGGAGACACACAGGGATGCTTGGATCTAGAACGCAATCCCCTGATACATGTACACATTATTGAATAGCGTAGCAAGAACCCCAAATTACAGTGAAGTCAGCCCATAACCACAGAGTATAAGGAACTCCACTTCTCACTGAGCAAATGGGCAAGATGTTTATAAGTGATGCATGATGGTATCTGCCTTCCCCATACCTACAGATGTGGAAAATACAAGTGGATTAATACAAGTTACATTGTAGCTAGCTGTGCCACAACAAAAAACTAAAACTAGTATTTTTAAAAATTGTTAATTAAAAAAATGAAGTAGGGTTGTAGGAATCTATGCAACAAAAGTAGTGAAACAAGAGATGAATGATGGTGTTACAGCATAGCTCAGTGGGAAAGTCCCTACTTTGGCACTGAACATTTTTAAAAAAATACTAGTATAATATATCTGTTCATCTAATTATCATCATGCTGGTTACTCACAAGTGCTACCCACAAATCAACAGTGAAGAAAGAAATGGGACACAAAGAGGACAAAGGAGCATTTACTGCAGTTAGTGAGCTAGGCTAGTGATTTTTTTCAGGTATAGGAAAGCCCAAACCTACTTGATCCCTACTACACAATACTACTGTACCATACTGTATGATAACACCCATTCAGTTTGTATTTAATGTGTATCTGAGAGTGGATCAGGGAGTGTCCACAAATCAGATTGGTGTGTTATGAACTGCTTTGTGACGTGTGCAGCACCCATTGGTAGTTACCATGAAAAAGAAGGTCAGAGCTGTGTTCAAGGAATGATGTTACTTTCTTGGTGGTCAGCTAACTATACAGTAGTACTATTCAGCCCAGCCATTGTACTGCTTCCCATTTAGAGTATACAGTAAGTGTAGTAGGCAGAGAGAATTTTATTTCCTTTGTATTCTGACTTCCTGGGGTAGCACGTTGTAAACTGCATTAGGGCCGAAACAGATATTCATATTATCTGGTCATATGCTAATAAAATTTCAATAGTCTCATAACAGTGGTAGACAACAAGTTTAGTACCCCATCTCCAGTACTTTCAGGTATACCACAAGGATCTGTATTGGGACCCCTTTTATTTCTGCTGTTTATTAACGACTTACAGTACCTAGTAATATTGACTGTGTAGTAAAGCTCTATGCCAACCATTTAAGACAGGTTCCTATTGTAGAATCACACAATAAGTACTTTGCAGCATATTGTATGGACCATCTCTGCAAATTGACAAGAGTTGGTAGAGTACTGGAAGCAGCTTGTAAGAGAAGAATCCTCAAGTCTTTCCAATTCAGCAGAGGTACCAAACTTTGATTGGACAAAGTGCCTGCAAGTGATCTCCACATTGAGACTTAATGTAATGTATCAGCTGATTTTTAGCTGTAATTTATTTATTTATTTATTAATGCTTTACAGATCAAATAACACAAGTACAGAACATTAGACAAATCAAAAAGGGAAATTACATGATCTGAGGGTCAGCTAGCCACCAGTGCCAGCTGCCTTAAATTAATTAACTGCAAGATACAGGGTTGAAGCCAATAGTAAGGGAGACAGCTGCTTCTGGATAATACCTAAGATGGAATTCTGATTATCTTTATTTGCAAAGCTACATTCTGAAGATACAGCTACAGACCTACCTCCTGAAGCTGGGGGATAACAGACTAAGCTTTGCTTCCTTGGATACATGAGTAATGCTTGGGTAACATACTCCTGGATACTACAGTATATCCTGAGAAGCACTACTATAGAACAACTTAAAGCCATTTCTTGAGGAAATGAGTGGTAATAATTTCATAGTAGTTTAACTTGAAACTGCATCTATACACAAACAAAATCGCATTAAAAAAATTAATTACATAGTTCCTGTCAATCCAGAGTTTGTTTTCTCTGCAAATAAGAAAGTGTATCAGTTGCAGTAAGCAAGTCAGTTAAACAAATAATCATTTCTTGGTAGCACTTAAAAACATGTCAATGAACTTTATTTCTTTAGACAAGAGAGAGAGACATAGAGGAGATTGGAGAGGATCACTATCAACTTTAAAATCTTCAAATAGTACATACAGGTAGTTAGTGACAATTAATAATGCACACATATACAACTGGGTAGTTATGACTTTCACATTATTTTGCTGGGTTCTCAATTATGTTAAATACTGTCTATGACTTCACGTACCTGTAAATGTGACTGAATTTTGGAAAATCACCCATATGGGCGCACGTGAAATAATTAGAATTTTCATGTTTAGTGGGTTGCTAATAAGAGCAGGGAACAGTTTTAAAAATATTTCAAGAATTTTCTTGTAATTTAAGGTATTGAGAATGGTTTACAATCATTAACAGGTAAATTTGCACTATAAAGTTTGTGATTTGATCATTAAATCTTTTAGGTGTCAAATGCACCCATATGGGTGATTTTCCAAAATTCGGTTACAAATATAAATAATACAGTACAGTATACAGTGGAATCTCTCTTTGAAGACTTACTGTATAAAGGACAATGTACTCTACAACAAGTATAACATAGTTCATGTGATTTCACTATAATGTGTAAGGTCACATAAACTTAATTATTAGTTTCTCATCCTCCTGCACTCAAAATATCAGTGCGGGAGTTATTTTTTTTACTAACTAGATAGCTGAATTAGCTAGTTAAAACGACTCAGAATGTAGTTTTCTTAGACTGCTCTAGCAAGTTACCAAATTTAAAAGGTGCTAGATGACTGCACTGAGCCACCACCACCAGTGGTACAAAAAATCCTTGAGGTAAAAAAAACAGTGATGCAGGCAGGGATGAGAAACTAATAATTAAGTTTATGTGGCCTAAACACTATAATTATAATGTATAAAAAGATTTAAATTTTGTGATAGTTTGCTGCATAACATTGCAGTACTAACATTTTAGCATCAAACCCTTAATTGTGATGATATAGCAAAACACTTAGCTACTTTTATTGGCGGAAACAGTATACTGTATATAATTGGCTATCCATGACGATAAAATAACTTTTAGGGCAATAAGTACCTACAGGCAATAGTTAGTAAAAGAAAGTCCTTTTTTTAATTCAAATTTTTTTTTTTACCAAATACAATTTAGTATCAGCCACAAATATAAATAAGTAGTAAAATCACTAAAAACTGTTAACTAGCAGGATGACAGTGAAACACCTGGGAGACCAGCTCCATCAATGCCTATGCCATTTTCCCCAATAGCACATGGACCTTGCACGTACATGTGTTGCATGAATAACAGCAAAAAACCAAGACAGGCTCTTAATAACCACCCCAGTACTACACTGTATGGTCTGCCCCAACCTATTGAAAGCCTGTCAGCAAGATGGTGCAAGAACATCCCAGCATCTCTACATATAGTGCATGGTGCAGAGCCATACTTCAACTTCTTCTCTTCTGCAGCAACCAACATGTGAAACATAGGAAGGAGCATCAGTGTCTGTGACCCAGGCATCAGAGACCAAATGCCTCACCTTGAGGCTGTCACACACCCCTCACGTCCAAATCAAGATCAAAGACTTCAGAGATTACTAAAGTAATAGCCCCACTTTTAGTTTGTTAATTTAAAACAATACTCAAAGTGTCTGTTATATATATACAGAGAGAGGATCATACCTTATGGTGTACATCAGACATTGTTTTCTGCACAATTGTGAGCTTTTTTCAATACAACTGTTGGTGCATAACAAATTTGAAGAATTCTGGTATCAGGTTTGACTACCATGTGGCAATAACAACTCAATTTTTACAAACACAGTAGTTGCACTATTAACTAAAGTACTATAACCCATCTTAAGTGGCAACAAACATACTTGATGTAGCCTGAAGTTATTTGTGAGAACATTCTCAGTATATAAAATGTTACTAAGCACAGCAGAATACAAAGAAATATTTTACAGTGCAAGTCTACCACATCATAGTACACAATATGAATCACAAATATTAATAACTTTTCATATTTCATATATACAGTACAATGAGGTTTATAAATTAAAATTCAAGCATTTGCCTAGCCCATTTCATTATTTCCTCATTACTAGGAAGATCCTTTACAACGCTATCCACTTCATAGCCCATCTTTTGGTATTCCTCTAACGAAAGCTCTTTTCCTTCACATAAAATATATGCAGTTGCATTAGGTGCATAAAATATATTATTTGATGACATGGGAACTAGGCCAGCATTGTCAGTAAGAGAACATCCTGAAAATTGAAACAAATTAGGAATACCAATAACACAAACATTGTTACTCCATACTTCATCCCAACCTGACGGCTTAAGTAAATCCCTAGATGTACTAAAACTGCTAGCACAAGAAGGATTCAATGTTTCAAAACCATTTCTTTCAACATCTGGATAGATATACAAGTTGTTACTAGAAGTTTTGGAATGGCCCAAATAATTTTTAGCACCACCATACGCAATTACATTATTCTTGTCTGTGTAAAAGCAGGAACCATCATCATGATCTATTGGCCAAAGTGCACGGTAATTTCCAACCACCAAATTTTGTGTCAAAAAACTTTCGGCAGGATGTAAAGAAGGTGTCTTATCATCATTAACAGTAGTGACATATGGTTGTCGATCCCAGCTATTAAATGCACCATGATCAAGTGTCTCTCGAACAAAGTTAAACAAAAGGTTGTTTTTCAAAAGATTTCCACCTCCAAAACCATCATTAAAGTTAATACCAGCTCTTGGTCCATTGAAGAACACATTTCCTATCAGTTCTGTCTCACAAGCTAGAGACTGAACATATGCACAAACTTGTTTACCAAACACTCCCACCTCATGGACAAGATTTCCTATCACTTTAGTACCTCTTGGTTGGTTACCATCAGTTCCATCTATTAACTGTGTACTGCCCACAGCAACTATTGCATTATCTCCCACCCACACAAATTCATTACCTTCAATCACTGCACCTCGTACATAGTTATTCAGTAATAATCCATTTCCTCCAGGAGAATAGAAAAGACATTTTGAAATGGTGACATTTTCTGCAGTTTCAACTACCACAGCTGCTCCCCTGTGTACAGTCCAGTCTCCTCCACTGGGAACTTCATAATCTGATAGAAAAGTGGTAGCACTGTGAGCAAATGTGATTTCATTAATTGCTATGTTCTTCACTGGAAAAATTTGATTTCCTTTAATGGATAGTATCACTTCTAAATTAGTCCCTACAACTTCAGTTGGAAGAGTACCATTAGGACTGAAGTAAAGTTTATGTGTGTCATAATCAAGGAACCACTCTCCTGGAGAGTCTAGTTCTTCAAAAATATTTTCTATGTACCACTCATGTCCAGCATCACAACCTCTGGCCTCTTGAAATCCTCCGTATGACCACTTTAATGTATGGTTAAGGCTATCATTACGTGCATCCAATTTGAACTGCCACCCACCCCAGTGTTGACAATGAAAAACATGCATTACTCCAGTTGAAGGATTACTCCAAGTCCTATCAGCTATACTCAGATTACTAGAAAACTGCAGTCCAGTAGGAACACGATAAGTAAAGCCACCACCTCCTCTAGGATTAGCTGTACCCCAGTAAGATTGCGGTGGATTAAACGAAGAGACTGAGCCACCTACACCAATTTGAAAGAAAGGAAAATAACTTTCAGTTCTGTTGGGATTTGCTATTAATATCTCTTCTCCAGGTTCCTTGGTAGCTGGTGGTAACCAATTTTCAGCAGCTGGAACATACCCAGTAGGATTAGTATGTAATCCACTAGTTTCTGGGTTACCATCTGGGTATCTAGCTCTCATTGCACGACGATTGTTGATAAACAATGAAGTGAAATTATTTGGTGACTGATCTGATAAATCTGCAACTACAATGTGTATCTTCTGGGAACTGAAACTTGACCCACTAACATCTCTGATTGGATTCCATTGACCATCCATTCTCAAGTAACACATCATTGGGTAAGTGTGTGATGAAGCATCATAATATGTAAACCCATTACATTGTGTATTACGTACACAAGCTGTAGAGCACTCCTCTACACTTAACACTTTACCATAAAATAATGCCTCTTTTCTACTAGCTCCTAGTTCTAATTGTAGATCAGCTATACCATCTAATCCTCGTTCTATTGGTTTCATCTCATTCTTATATTCTGTCCATGCAAGTTTATATAGTCTACCACCAGACAAGATCACCTCATCCCCACCCCATGGTAATATCGTCAATCCACTATCTTCTGGACCAAGTTCTAGGGTGGATTCCAGATAGTAAGTAGCACCTTTCAAATACATGGCTTTTGTCTGTCCCATTGGTGACGCCCTCAGTATAGATAATGCCTTGTCTATGGTCTTCACAGGATGAGACTGAGCACCTGGATTGGAGTCACTACCATGTTCAGGATCAACAAATACTTCATTTTCTGCTCCCAGCACAGAAGAGCTGAACAAAAATGAATACCTCAGTAAACACACGCACTCTAAAGTCTGTACTGTATGTAAATCATATAGTATGGATAGGATGGTTTTCTTGTGAAAAAATTAGCCAGAAACCAGCCACATACACAATACCTACATGGCAGCTTGGCAGTATTGTTTAAACCCTAAATACCGTATGCCTTTAGTGTGACCTGAAATACTTTAACAAGTTGATATTGTGAAACTTCTAAAATCCAGGCACCCATTTAATGCTATCCCTAAAAGCATAACCATTTTGCACTATATACAATGCTTTTCACCACCTTGTGTACAGTGGAACCTCTATTTAATGGACACTTTGGGACCAACCAATTTTGGTGAAATTTTACTGTTATAAGGAGGTTGTCCTCTTTCAGAGATAAAATTGCATTGGTAAAGGTCTATAGGGACCACAGTAACTGTCCTTTATAAGGAGGTTAAATGTACAGTGTCCTTTACAGGGAGGGTCCATTAAAAGAGGTTCCACTGCATGGTGATTTTTTTTAATAAAAGTTCACTTAAGAAAACCCTGAATCTGCTGCAGGTACTGTACAAGAGTGACAAACCCCCATTCAATACAAAGGTACAGTAGCGATAAAAAAGTTACCATAGTGTTTGCATAGCATTTTTTAAAAAATGCAATGTAAAAGCTCCTTTTAGAGAATGCAAACACAATACAAATGGAATGCAAGCACAACAGTAATGCAAATGCATCACTGGCAAAATGGAGTATACAGTGGTACAAACCTCCATCAAACAACGACAGTACAATGTAGTCTTAGCCATTGATAATAACAGCCCTATCTATACTATTTAGCTAATAGTCAAAGATTATTTTTAATTTACTGTAGCTGTAATCTGCTTGAATAACAAGCGAATGATGTTTACAAACAAAAACTACGCCTAGCTTGTGCTCTATCCAGTGGCTACTATAGTTTATATAGCTATTTCTACCCCATATGTGTCTATTTCCTTTTATCCAGCTAGACAACCACAGCTTACTTTGCCAGCAGCAACAAAGTGAAGAGGAATTACAGCCAACTGGATAACCTACCGGCTAAAGACGACACACTTCATTCTTATGTACTGTACAAGTGTAGCTAGAAATATTAATTTAACGTACTGTATTATATATATACTACATCAGTATGAGGAAGTCCTTTTATGTAGTAATTAGCAATGAATTAATGGAATAGCAAACACAATGTAAAGTAAAAACCCAATGTACGCATCATGGACTTATCCTATCTTTGTCCCATTTCTCTTCACTGACAGCTCAAGGTGTCAATTCATGGTAGCGCGTCATGACTTGTAATGGGAATCACCTGTATTTTCCATAGTGACTGGATTGATTTGCAGAGGTACTTACTTTTCTTGTACTGTTCTTCGTTTGTACAGTAACACTGTATAATGGGCAGAAGTGTGATGGCTGCTCAGTAATTGATTGTTGGGTGGTGTCAGACCAAAATACTGTTATAAGTATGGCGCCGTTCTTTCTTTTGATGCAGGATACATGTGTTCACCAGTCATAATTAATGTTACAAAAAGTAAACATACAAATGCAAGGAAAATTAAGTTCGATTAGGAATCATAGAGGGTAAAAAGTAGTGAAACAAGGGATCCCTATACCTGCAGATACATGTATACTATTGGACATTTAATCACTAATTCAGTCTATATGCAAGACTAAATTAGGGATTAAATGCGGAGGTGGAGGAAGGAGAAAAAGTTGGAGGTGCTCAAAACTATTTGAGCAGACACTTTAAATTTTAGTTTGGAAAGAACTGTTGTTCATGCTGTTGTGCATGATTGTTGAAATCATTAAAGTGATCCAATTCTATCACATGAGGATGGCGACTTTCGGACAAGTGGGAGCGTACGAGGAAGGCCAGGAAAGAGTGGAAACAGTATGTTGAACATTTAGAACAATACCTGATAGCCAACGGCATGGAGGACGCAGGCAAAAAGCACACTATTTTCTCTCTACTATTGGTCCTAAAGCCTACAAACTGTTAGGAAGCCTTGTAGCTCCATCGACGCCAGGTGAGAAAGGATACAGCAATTTGGTGAAGGCCCTGATGGACCATTACTGTCCACCTCCTACAGAAATTGTACAGAGGTGTCGCTTCCACACGAGAAGCAGACAACAAGGAGAAACAGTAGCCATGTATATTTCAGAACTACGTTCGATAGCTTGATGGTGTAATTTCAATGAATCCTTGGAGAACATGCTGCAAGATCAACTAGTCGTGGGAATAAATAATGAAGCTATTCAGTAGGGCTCCTTTCAGAGAGTACACTCACTTTCAAGAAGGCTTTCGAACTGGCTCAGAACCTGGAGGCAGCAGTAAAGAACACTTGAGACATTCTAGACGGAGCTGTCAGTGGAGGAAGCCACACCAAACTGGAAGGCACACCCGACGTACCAGATTCTATTCACAAGATGGGTTTAGTGTTTCAGTGCTCTCGTTGTGGAGATGCTGGCCACAGTCCAGCTCAATGTCCTTTCAAAGGTGTTAAATGCCACCAATGTGGGAAAATTGGACACATCAAGCAGGCATGTCGTAGCAGGCATGTCATAGCAGGAAGTCCAGACCACATGAGTCAAAGCCTGCCCAACAACAAAGGAAGCCCATTGCTGAAGTTTTGACAGAAGAGCCTATTAGTGCAGTTTAGACGAGGAAGAGGGCAGTGACTAAGCCTCAAGTGATGAATATGCCCTCTACCAGGTAACCAACCAATTCTCTAAACCACTGGAGATACAGGTAGAGATAAACAACAAGTGTGTCACTATGGAGCTAGGTACTGGGGCTGCAGTATCAATAATGTCAGAGAAAACTAATCAATCATTGTTCTCAAATCTGCAGCTGGATACGTCAAATATCAAACTGAAGTCATATTCTGGGGAAACCATACCTGTTGTAGGCCAAGTGAATTTCATGGTCAAATAAGAGCAGCAAGAAAAATCTTTACCCTTGTTAGTGGTACAAGGTGGTGGCCACAGTTTGTTTGGAAGGAATTGGTTGTTTGTTATCAAGCTGGACTGGGGAAGAATCCACTCAGTAAAGTATGATCCACTGAGAACAGTGTTGGAACATCACAATCCAATGTTCCAAGAGGGGTTAGGCAGGCTGATAGGCTATGAAGCTAAGATAAACATGGACCCGAAAGCCAGCCCTCACTTTTGTAAAGTTCAACCAGTATGCACTAAAAGACAAGGTTGAACTGGAACTGGAACGTTTGATCGAACAGGGAATCATTGAACTATGTAATACAATTTTCAGATTGGGCAGTACCCATTGTAGCTGTTTTGAAGAATGACCAGACCATTCGAATCTGTGGAGATTTTAAGCAGACAATTAATCAGGCCTCCAAATTAGACAGGTATCCAATTCCTAAAATCGAATACCTGTTTGCTACTTTGGGTGGGGAAAGAATTTTTTCAAAATTGGACTTGAGACAAGCTTATCTCCAGATTCCTTTGGACGATGAATCGAAGATGCTGGCAGTGATAAACACCCACAGAGGTTTGTACAAACATAATCGTTTATGGTGTTTCCTCTGCTCCAGGCATTTTCCAGAGAGTAATGGAAAGTGTCCTGCAGGGAATCCCAGGAGTGGCGGTGTATTTACAGTGTAGATGACATTCTAATTCAGAGGAACACTTAAGAAGGCTGGACACAGTGCTCCAAAAGCTTCAGGAGGCTGGTCTTCTGCTCAAGGACAAAAAGTGTGAGTTCTTAGTATCATCTGTGACATACCTGGGCCACCGCATTGATGCTGAGGGATTGCACCCAATATAAGAGAAGCTAAAAGCTATAAAAGATGCTCCAGACCCCAGGAATGTTACTGAAATCTTAACTTGGACTGCTGTCTTACTACTCAAAGTTTTTACCAAATATGTTGTCACATTTGGCCCCACTTTATCAGCTGTTACACAAAAATGTACATTGGCATTGGTCATCTCAGGAGAGGGAAGTTTTCCAGCTTTTGAAGAAACTGTTGCTGTCTTCTCAAGCGCTAGCACATTTTGATCCCAACTTAGACATAGTGCTAGCCTGTGATGCCTCTGCCTATGGAATTGGGGATGTCCTTTCCCATCACAACTGAGAAACCAACTGGGTTTTTTTCAAGAACATTGTCAGTGGCTGAGAAGAAATACTCCCAGATCGAGAAAGAAGGTTTGGCATGTGTATTTGGTGTCACTCGTTTCCGTTCTTACTTGTATGGTCATCATTTTTCTTTAGTCACAGATCACAAGCCACTCCAGTCCCTCCTATCAGCATCTGGTAGGATCCAGTGTTGGGCAATCACGTTAGGTTCATTTGAGTACACTAGTACACTTTAGAGCTCCGTTCTACCTCCCAACACAGCAATGCAGATGCCCTTAGCAGACTGCCACTACCAGAACAGCCTAACAGTGTGCCGGTCCCAGCTGAATTAGTACTGTTGGTTCAGCACCTAGAGAATGCTACCATTACAGCTCAACAAATCAGAAACTGGACCCTACATGACCCTGTGTTAGCACATGTGAGCAACTACATCAAGGTTGGGTGGCCCAAACATATCAGAGATGATGAGGTGAAACAATTCTGGCAGAGGCGGGCAGAACTGTCAATATTGCATAACTGTATACTGTGGGGCAGTCGAGTTTACAATCCTAAACAAGGTCGCCAGCACGTTTTGAGGGAGCTTCATGATGGTCACCCAGGCTCTTCATGGATGAAGGTATTAGCCAGAATGTATGTGTGGCGGTTCAGTATGGACAAAGACATTGACCCGTTAGTACGAAAGTGTGAAGAATGCCAACAAGTAAAACCAATGCCACCCAGAGCCCCTTTACATTCCTGGGTTTGGCCCACAAGGCATTGGGCTCGTGTACATGTTGACCTGGCTGGCCCTATGCAAGGGAGGATGTTTCTTGTCCTTATTGATGCCCACTCGAAGTGGCTTGAAGTGTGTCAAATGTCGAGTACAACCTCAGCTGCAACCATACAGCATCTTAGAACAATTTTTTGTCGTTCAGAAACATTGGTCTCTGACAATGGACCCTGGTTCTCTTCTGAAGAGTTCAAGTCATTTTGCCATAAAAATGGTATTTACCATTCCTTGATTGTTCCATATCATCCATCATCAAATGGTATGGCAGAATGGGCGGTTCAGGCTTTTAAACAAGCTTTCAAAAAGTTTACAGAAGGAACGGTGGAACAACGACTCTCTAGGTTGCCGTTTACTATCAGCTCACTCCTCACAGTACCACAGGGAAGTCTCCAGCTGAGCTAATGCTGGGCAGACAGCCAAGGTCCTGCTTAGAATTGTTAAAACCAGATTTGGAACAAGCAGTCTATAAGAAGCAAGATATTCAAAAGAGAATACATGACAAGACTGTATCAAACCGTATTTTTGGTGAAGGAGAAGTGGTGTATGCTAAGAACTATTCCTCTTTGGGTTCCCTGTGGTTGTCTGGTAAGGTGGTGAAGCTTGCAGGGCCAGTGTCTGTAGAGGTAAAGCTTGAAGATGGCTCCATAATTCGGCATCACTTTGACCAGCTGCGTCGTAAAGCCAGAAGTACCGCAATTTCACCTGAGGAAGCTACCATAACAGATAACTCAGTGGAAACTAATGAGAGTGATGACTACTTAACCATGAGTGTCCCTTCTCCAGACCAAAGTAGTCCTAATGTACAGGGTGTATCTACAGACAATCACAGAGAGCAGAGTACTCCCTCTTCTGAACTGGTTCTTTGAACTGGTTCTTTGAACTGGTTCTTTGAACTGGTTCTTCCAAGAAGAAACTCTCCACGAAACTGTAGACCTCCAGACAGACTAAGGTTGTAAGGGAGGAGGAACAGACTATATAGTTATTATGTAATATGATTACGTAATTGATTGCAAGAATGAGCAGGTGTGGAATGTATGACGTGTGTGTAATAGGCTTTTAAATTTTTGTTTGGAAAGAACTATTGTACTTGCTGCTGTGCATGATTGTTGAAATTATAGTGATCCAATTCTATCACAGGGAGGCTCCTGCCTCTCTAGCCCTCCCCCCACTACACTGACACTGAAATGTCCACTAGTATATCTGCAGGTGTAGGCATGGGTGACCTCCTGTGTTTCACTATCAACTAATTTTTCTAACACTTGTTGTAACTAGACAGATGCTAAAAGCATTAGGGGCGAGCCTGATGATAATCAAGAATATAAGTACATGAATGTCAAAGAAACCAGGGTTTGACTGGCATGGGCCAAATCACACTCTTTATCTTACTGTAGCACAAGAGGCTTAAGTACTTTTCATTAATGTTTCTCGGATTATTATACCCTCAAGGGTGACCCGGCAGGTCAAAAAAAAAAAAAAAAAAGAATGGCACATGCATATTATTTCAAATACATATGTAGATTTATAATAATACTGTATATTGACTACCAGCAGAACATAATTACATGTATATAGCTGCATGGTCAGTGTGCATCTTATCTTTTGCATGTATATAAGCCATGTTTGTGCTGTAGGCTCAACCAGAATATGTACATATGGAGCAAGTAGCTGCCACACTATACCTGGATCAGCAAAACCTGCCGTGACTACAAAGCTGAAGAGACAGACTTTATACATACCACTGATATATCCCTTCTCACTATTAGATATCAATTTATATGTTTAAACTCCATTAACATGTATATTTAGCATGTCGGATTACTAAAGCCAAGTAGCCACTGTAAGCTATATTCCCATTACCTGACTAAAAAAAAAAAAAGAATGGCACATGCATATTATTTCAAATACATATGTAGATTTATAATAATACTGTATATTGACTACAAGCAGAACATAATTACATGTATATAGCTGCATGGTCAGTGTGCATCTTATCTTTTGCATGTATATAAGCCATGTTTGTGCTGTAGGCTCAACCAGAATATGTACATATGGAGCAAGTAGCTGCCACACTATACCTGGATCAGCAAAACCTGCCGTGACTACAAAGCTGAAGAGACAGACTTTATACATACCACTGATATATCCCTTCTCACTATTAGATATCAATTTATATGTTTAAACTCCATTAACATGTATATTTAACATGTCGGATTACTAAAGCCAAGTAGCCACTGTAAGCTATATTCCCATTACCTGACTCTTCCTTCTTGAAATTCCGGAGCGACTTTTCTAACCAGCGACCCAAATGTCTCTTCACAGGAGCACTTCACTATTGTTCTGTTTCAACGATGACTACACCTCATTTCAAAACAATACTCAACGATTCGTGAAGCCGTGGCATGCATGGTGTCAGTTTCATCTGCCATGTGAGTTCACATGAGCAGATCACGTGGTTTTTATATTTTTTTAGAAAAGTGAAATTGTTGACCCGCCGCATCCGAGAAACATAAATTAATTTGTGATGGCCTTATTTAGCAATATACTTGTACATTATAAAAACACTGAGCTTGCAGAACACCTTGTACATGAATAACTTATCTTAACATTTATCACAGTTGATTTGATCAAAGATGTGAGCCTGTGCTGCATGGCTGCTTGTGTAAGCAAAGTGCAGGCAATACAGAGAACTATAGATTAAAGGAGGGATAACAAAGACATAAGTTATACAAATGCTGGACAGTGCCTCAAAGACATGCATCACAGCATCCGAGATTTTTATGGCAATAGACTGCAGGGAGTGGCTATGATGTATAGTGTACATGTAGCTATAGCATTTTATCCTTGCCATGCCCACACTGGTTTCATTTTTGGAACCAGTCTCTGTAGTCGCATGTGACTGAGGACTTTTCAGGCATCACATGAGGCATGTATCATGTTCTCATTATTAATGATGGTTCAAATCAATCATATAGTGTTAATGAAGAAAACAACAAATCATTGATATAGTTAGCAGCAATGAAAATCTACAAGTGTATAATCAGATTAAAAATTATTTAGGCCACTTCAACTGAATCCTTTGTTTCTCGGGCCAAACTCACCTTAGGTCGGTAAAATAAAAATATTTTTGCTGGCTGAAGAGTGATTCACGTCAAATGGTATCTAATTTACAACAGCCAGCCATATGGTGAAAATACCAAGTGTTCCTTACTTTGTGATGGGCTTAAGTTAGTTGTAACTCCATTGTGGGGCTATCTACTTACAAGGTAATATCCTTCCTCTCGTATATCCTGATTCTATAATACAATAACTCTCTTCTTCTACACAGTCTGTTTTCCCTATCCATCAGGCATCAAACTAACCAAACATGGAGCGTTAGTAAACTCGATTCGTTATTCTCTGAGACTTAACCCACCACTCCATGACTTTACCCACCATACAGTGTACCAAACAAATATGGAACATCAGGAAAATCAATTCGTTATTTTCCATGCCTTAAACTACTATACCAACCAAATATGGAGTGTTTATTCATAACAGTTTTGTTTTTCTTCACAAAATTCACACCATTGTAAAGTATAATTCAAATACACTGTACATGTATCTATCGAACCTTGTATTCATCAATATTTTGTACAATAGCCATTGGTGCACATGAAATACTTTTAGAGTTGCTACAGTGCATTACGTAATTTACAGTGTACATCAGTTCATGTGAGCTTGTCCTCCCCCCTTCTACCCTGTATTAAAGCTATGCATGAACTCTAGATATTTTAGCTACAGTACCCAAACACCAAGTGGTCACCATGAGTACTGTGATAAATTCAAAATATGCTGTAATTCATTGGATCATCTTAATAAACCCTGCATGTAAAGTATGTATACTTGCAAAATACATGTACCTACCGTTTTCTCTTAACTCCATCTTTTTTAAGCACAGTACTGCTATCCCAAGGTAATATTGATAATCCACTATCTTCAGGACCAAGCTCAATGGTGGATGCCAGATAGAAATAAGCACTCTTCAAATACATTGTCTTTGCTTGCCCCTTTGGCACAGTCCGTAGTAATGATAGAGCTTTCTCTATGGTTTTCACAGGCTTAGACTCTGTTCCAGGATTGGAGTCACTACCATTTACAGGATCTACAAATACTTCATTATCTACTGGTGATCTGTAATTCACATACCACTTAAATTACGCACAATACCGATGAGGTTCAAGTATAATTAAAACAAATACTGTATCATAAAAAAAAACAGTCTTAACTTAAATCAAATACAGTAGCAAGAGTCTTAACGTACTAAAATGAAAAATTCTTCAAAATTTCACAAATAAAGTATAATAGGCTCAGAGAAATCCATGCTGTATTAGACTCTCTAGACTCTATTATTAGGCATAGAGCAGGCTGATTGGAAAGGTGTTAGTATCTATTACATTAAATTGCATAACTTTCTTTCATATGGACAATGGATTCTTCTAATATTAACTACATATATAACCTTTTTGATTTTCCTACATTATAAACATTGGATACCAGAAAGTGTGAGTCTGATCAAACCTTCAATTGCTGTGCTGTACAATAGAGTCTGATTGTTAAGCACAAACGCATATTACTTCATTACGTGAATACTTGTTTCTTGTATCATGGTTGATAAGCGAATGCAGATGAAACAAGCTCTGACACATAGAAATGCTAGAGGTTTATCAACTGTGGGAAGCTTGAAATTTCATGTGGTGTACATGGCAATAATAATGCAGGATTCACTATGGCTGCTGAGCGAAACAGTTTTTGTAGTATGGAACTCATGCTCCACACAAAGAATTTGCACAAAAACTAGACTCCATATACTGTATTTGGTATCGATCACACCACTTCAAGAGTTTGAATCCATAAACACTCACAACAAGGATTTTTACTAGACAAATGCGCTTAACAAATATATGCTAATTGAGAAGTTCTGTTAAGCGGATGCACCTAAAAACCAGACTCTACAGTTACTGTACCGTAAGTATTGAAATGTTGTGTAGGGCTAAAACATGCTACATGCATGATAGACAAGTGCTACCACCACAATAAAGTTTATTAAGCTTATAAATCAATTGTTTTAGTTTTCAGGCAGTTATGTACAGGGAGGTGTATGAGCACTGTCTACTTTCTTCATATCTTTTTGCTACAGTATTCCTACATGTTGGCATGCAGTCAATGCTGTATACAGCTATCAGTGTAGTATGATTGAAATACAATACTCTTTCTACCTCTGAGGAAAATAATTTAGGCTGTTGTCGACGTCGTTTCTGCTACTGCATGGGGCACTCTATGGCAGACCAGGAAAATTCTTGTTTATTACAACAACTGTGCCATAGTACATGAAGATAAACAGGAACCAGCAAATCTTCTGCTTGATTCATGTTTAAAACTCTTTGTTTCCATACAAGAATTAGGAATTTAAACGAGTAATCAGCAATTGTTTAACTACACTGTACTGTATGAAAAGTAAAAGGATAATGAGAAATCTACATTCGAGTAGCAATTATGGAAATAAAAGGCTATGAAACAAGGGGAGTCACCTATCCTCCAGCTGTGCTGATGGATATTTAATTTTCTACTTTGTCATATACAGCCTGTTGATACTATGACTGAAGTAGGTCCACTAGCAGAGCTACAGGCATAGGCAGCCTCCAATGTCTAGCAATGAAAACCATCAGGCCCGTAACCTAGGCATTATTGAGGTACAGTATACTGTAAATATTTCTTTTGTGAGAAATCTCAAACCTCCATATACAGTACTACCATACTGCATGATACCACATAATGTAAACTTCTTGGAAATCAGTCTGTAAACAAATCAACCATTTGGAAATGGTTTACAAAAAATCTGATTAAATGTCATTGGTTATAACCCTAAAAACAGTGATTCCTCTCTAACAAAACATTCAGTAAATAGGACATGTTTATGTAACAAAAAAGGATGTGGTCTTCAAAAAGCATTAAAAACTGTGACACTATCACAACTCCACGCTGCAGCCAAGTATCAAAACTATTGTATCTGTAACTCTCTAACAAAAAGTAGAAAATAAAATAAAATGTTCAATGATACAAGGATCAGATTGCTCGGAATTTCAGACTTGAAATAGTCTCCATCTCTGAGTATACAGCTTAATGTTTGACAATGCCACTAAGTAACCTGCTACCGGTACCACACTTTTAATGTATTATCACTATCATGTCACTTTGTGTCATAAATTTCAAGTTTGCAACTACAGTAAGTTAACAAAGAAACATTATGCACTGATTTAGGTATGTAGTATACACTGCAATGGCAGTTACTCTAAGCCTTTCCATCTCCAATGATGACTCGTCTCTTGTTGTGTTTCTAAGAAAGCAGTGTTGGAAGGGTTAGAACTAACATACCCGCTCACAACCAACAGCCAAAACTGTGGTGGATGGACTTGGTATTAGATCACATTAACCAACTTGTAAAACAGCTAAAAATTTCCCCATGTATTGTATCTTTATTAAGTTTATTTAGTGTACCAGTTAGGTACTGGAAGGCACCACATGGAACAGATATACATCAAAATGACCAGTACACGTATGTATAAAAACCAATACCTATTAAGGTCAACAAGAAAACAAAAAGATAGTTGTCCTGGACAAACAATCAAGACACGCAGTAGTGCGTCATGCGGCCAAGAAAGCCAGTGTGTTACACTGTGTGTGTATATGGTGATACACTGCGTGTATATTGAAAAGAAGAACACATGACCGTAGCTCCATGGTCCCACAGTATTTTTGCATTTTAGCTAGACTATTCTTTTTACACACTTCGCCATAATTGTTATTGCATACAGTAATTCAATTTAAAAATTTGGTACAGATTAAGTGTGTATAGCCACCAGGTAGGGTAGGCCACATAGCAAATTTCATTAAATTCGCTCCAGCCATTTGTGATAAGTAGCCAAAGCTTTGATTTTTTCTTTGTTTCTTCTTAAGGGATCTATGGGGAGGGAGGGTGACTAAGGTAAATTCATGTATTAAGTTTGCAAGGAATCTGATAAATATCAATGCTGTTATAAACATTTATTTGTATAAAAAAGATCATACTATTGTCACAGCCATAGTATAAACCACTAATGGAAATAACTTGAAATTTGGTATATACATACAGGTATTAATAGTAAAAGAATACATCTACAGCATCAATGAAAAACTTTAGATTGTTCTAGGACATTCTGTGTGCAATTCCTCAAAAACATGTGCACTCCCTGTATTACCAAATACAATTATAAATTGTCTTTAATAACCCATCACTGTATCTGTAGATAGAAGACATGTGGGTAAAAACAACCAGCCTTCGGGATCAAATAGAGTATAAAAAGAAACAAAACCCACACAAAAAAGGGTGCAGCATTTAATTACTAACTTAAATAAAGAAAAGTTTTGAAATTAAAGGTGGCAGCCAACTGCAATGATGTTCATGCTAATACATGTAATGGGTATATTATTAATATTTAAATCATTAAGCATTTGTGTCATTGCAGCCATTTCTTGGCCACCACCTTTGATTTCAAATTTTTTTTCACCTAGGCTAATGAAGGCTGCACTCTTTTTTTTCACAGCCTGGTTTTTTTTGTGTGGAATATTTTTCCAGCATAAAACTTAGATAAATAAAACAGGAGGAAAATGCAGGACTCCAGTAATTGAACACTGGACCACTGGTAGGCAGGGTTGAAGTGACACAGCTGTGCTAGCACTGCTACTCTAGCTACCCACCTCCCCTACTTGTCTACAGTGTTGCAGGTAACACGTTATGTAATATTATTACCCTGTGAGGTAACTAAGTAATACAGTAGGACCTCCATTATCCAAACACCTGTGTGCCAGTTCAATCATTAAAATATTCAGATAAGCGAATTTGTTCGGATAAATGAATCCCATTCATTTATATACAGAGTTTCAATTACTCTAATAGAGTATACATTTACTTTAATAGGAACGTTTACTTGATGACAAAATACCCTAATAGAGCAGTCACTTATACCGTTCGAGAGTTCGGATAATCGAAATTCGGATAATTGAGATCCTACTGTAATGAAATATACTATATAAAAACTTCCTCAAGTAACTTCTTACAAATGTAATGTGTTACCTAAGTAATGAAGTTACTAGTGACCTGAAGTTACTAATCCACTTAGCAACATCCTAGCCACAACAGAAGCAGTAATGAAGCCCACCTTGAACTAATGAATTAAGTTTTACTGACCAGAAGATTTCTTTTGAAATAACCAAGATTTACACAATGTCCAACAACATGTGATAAGGTGGTAGTTATAATTATTAAAGATTTAACCATTATTTCATCTGATTACCCAAATATTGAGGATGTGCAGTTCAGTTTTCAATATTGCTGTACTCTTACAGTAGCTACCTTGTGCAATTTAGCCAAGAAAGATTGGTGCAATGAAGTTAACAAGTAAGAAGTTGATCCTCAAGTGGTGACGAAGGACAACTATATGTAGCTACATCTAAAGAGGATAGTTGCCAAACTAGCCATGTTTAGTTAACTAAGTTAGCAAATTGCCTGTTATGCAGAAAGTACCAGACCCTGGAGAGTATAGAGGTATGAAAATAAGTCTAGCTAGATACACTGTATATTGTGGCAAGTTTCAGGGATATCGGTAATGACCCACTCGACTCTACATTCGGAATTTTCTGATGAAAAACAGAAAATCACCAAATCATTGTGGCCTGTGATTCAAGACGCAACCTACATATAGTAAGAAGGACCTACACCAAGAAACCGAAGCTAAATCCGACCCTAGTTTGAGGCTTACCTGTAGTTAATGATGTCGAATCAAATCAAAAGGGATATATAGGTTCACTTGTTAAGTCTTGCGTAGCCAGACCCTTTTTGTTCTTTTGTGTGGGGGCAGGGAAAGAAAAGGGTCTGGTGAACATAGTATAGCATCGTCGTTGGCCTATCCCGAGATTGTGGGGATTCTACTGCGCAGCTTCCGGATTGTTGTTTGGTGCAAATGACGTGATCTGCTGCATTTGCGTCCTGTTACCATAGATAATTCAGTAGTGGCTATGGTAACAGGATACAAATAATAGCAAATCACGTCATTCGTGCCAATCAACAATCCGGGAGCTGCGCAGTGGAATCCCCACAATCTTGGGATATGCCAACGACGATGCTATACTATGTTCACCAGACCCTTCTTTCCCGCCCCCACACAAAGGGTCTGGCTACGCGAGACTATTCACTTGTCTCATTTCATAGCTAACAACAGTGTTGGGAGTAACGCGTTACATAAGTAATGTGTTACGTAATATTATTACTTTTGTGGTAACTAAGTAATATAACAAAATATGCTATAAAAATGGGTAATATAACTCAAGTTACTTTGCTTACAAATGTAACACGTTACCTAAGTAATATAGTTACTGTAACGAGTCTAATATTACGTAATATTATTACTACAAGTAACGAAGTTACTAATCTCGTTAGCTATCTTCTGAGTAGCATCTAGCCACAACAAAGTAATGAAGACTACTGAATGAAGCTTATTCACCAACTTCTTACTTATAACCAAGATTTGCACATTGTCCAACAACACAATCATGTCACGTGATAAGGTGGTAGTTTCACACTTAACAGCTTAAGGCTGTGGACACAAAGTAACATAATATGATAGTTACTTTATTTTATGGGTAATATGTAACTATAACTAAATAGTTCAGTTGCAAGTAATATGTAATTAGTTACTTTTACAAAGTAACTTGCCCAACACTGGCTAACAATGATTCTCAAGTCATGTATATGATGATACCTTTTCTTCAAGTTATTGAAGATGTGGTCTGCGTTCTTATGACAACTCCCCAAGTTAACAGCATCATACACTGATTTGAAATCTCCTTGAGCTGGAAGGAGTTTCTTCGCATACCCCCATATCAGCTCAGCAAGGTCACATTCAATGTTAGGATCATATGACACTGGCTTAGAGTCTAATATGCCACCAACTACTGCAAAGAGAACGCCTGACAAGACAACGACGACTTTAAACATCTTGTCACGTGATTACATCACATGAAAGATGGCACTTATTAGAATAGTGACTCTGTCGTCCCAGTGGTCGCTAAAGTTTTGGAGAAAATTGTCTCTACGCAGCTCGGCCAGTACCTTGAACAGAATAATTTGTTGCCCCACACCAGGGTGCTTATCGTTGTGGTAAGTCTACTGAAGATATTTTGTTATTGGCAGTCGATCATGTTGCTACGTCATTGGATAAAGGCAGTGTAGTTTGTGCTGCATTTATTGACTTGAGGAAGGCGTTTGACTCGCTTGATCACTGCCTGCTATTACAAAGAATTTCTGAACTTGGTGTTCACAGTACAGCAGTGGAATGGTTTAAAGATTATCTGTCTAACCATAGGGGTGTCTATTATCTATGGTCTAACCGTTATCACAGAATTAAGTCATCTGCTACATTTTCATCGTGGAGACTTATGAAGGGTGGCATACCCCAGGGGAGTGCTCTGGGGCCATTGTTGTTTTTAATTTATATGAATTCCCTTCCAGCACAGTTGGCCAATGGTCTACTTTTACAGTATGCAGATGATACAACTACTATTTGTACTGGTGCCACCCCAGCTGCTGTACAAAATACTATGTGCTCTCAACTCTCATTAATACAGCAGTGGATTTTACAGGGTAAAATGGAAATTAACTTTAAAAAATCTTCCGTTATGTGGTTTAAAGCCTCCAATCATTCCACAAAGTTTACACATCCTCCTATATCTGTTGGTGGTGTTGTTCTACAAGTGCCTGAGAAACAGAAGTATTTAAGACTTATTTTTGACTCTACTATGTCCTGGACCCATCACGTTGCTAATATGTGTCGTAAAATGTCATACTATCTATGTTTGCTTAGGTCTCATCAACATGTTAGTGACGATAGCTTGATGAAGATGTTATTGGAATCCCCGGTATTGTCTCATTTGTCTTACTGTGTAACAGTTTGAGGACCATCACTGGGAAGCACTCTCCTGCAAAGACTTCAGAGGATGCAGAACCATGCAGTAAGGTTGTGTTATGACCTAAGGAAATATGATCATGTTTCTGAATTTTATCATAGATTGCAATGGTTGCCACTGCCTTGTTTAAATCACTGTGTTTAATGTACCACCAGTACCACCAAGTTAAATGTATTCCACTTGAACCACCAATTTTCGGTGGAACTACTTCTTATAGTACAAGGACACCAGTATATTTTGCGAACATACCTATGTTCCGTTTATGCTTTACTCAATGTTTTTTGTTGTTATAAAACCATTCAATGGTGGAATGCATTACCATCATCTGTAACTGACTGTATTAATTCTCCATTTTATGAGTACGTGGATGTCCTTAAGCAGCACTGTGACTCATTCCTTTGATAATAATATTAATATGAGTAATGTGTCCCTCCGGGCAAGGAAGAATGGCTGTAGCCGATTGCTCGGAGGTTAAATATATAAATCTAAATCAAATTCAATCAGTACTGCGTGGAAAGTAAGCTTAGGGTCTGGCTACAGTCTATGGCGAGACTAACTATGTTCCGAGTGCAACAATTTTTTGTAGCTGAACCTCATTTCAGGCCAGGAAAGGATCTAGCTATAGAGGCAGGGGGGGGGTTCCATGGAACCCCCCTTTTGAAAGAGCCTCTCTTACTCGAGATACTCTAATAGAGCAGTCAAATCGATATACTCTAATAGAACAGTCACAGTAGTCTTTTGAGGAGCAGTGTAGCAAGTTATGTATCTAGATATAAAATTAATAAGGAAATATAGTTGGTAAGGGTATCTATGGTGAGGGGTAGCTGTTGTCAGCAGGTTATCTTTTTTTTGGTCTTCAACTTACACTAGGCTAAAATTGCAATTTCAAAAATGGAACCCCCCTTTTTAATAGTCTGGATCCGCCCCTGAGAGGGGACAGTCACTAGTTTCGGTTTTTAAGATTGAGCTGCACCTGAGTCAAGTGAAACTCTACTGAAAAGCATATATGAATATCCATGCAAGGAAATTCATTGTTCGAAATGATCAGTGTTGAACTTCAGGGTAGCTACAGACCAGACATTGTAACATTAATAAATATAGCTACACCCTGTAGCTATATGGGTATAATTTTTACTAGTATAATTACTACACCTCATACTGATTTGCAGTAGTTAGAAATCATAATTATGTTGATCGAAGTCATTCCTGATCAGAGTCACTGTGTCTGTATAATATGTATGCAAATGATCTCCACAAGGTTTGCTGATTACAAAAGTATAATAGGTAGCTAGCTACATAAAATATCAATCTATTCAAGTGGGTTTTAACCATTAAAATTAAGACCTTTAAACAGCTGGGGATTGTGCTCCCAGACCCCAACTTCTGGTAATTTTACTGCTACTATTGTAAATAATCCCACTGCTGGCCTTGTCTGGCATGACCACCCCTTTGATTAGAAAACAAGGTAGGCAATTAAAGGGCAGCCAGTCCAGCCATACCAGACTACTGCCGGCCATAGGTAAGATAAGGCCAGCAATATAATTATTTATGATAGCTATAAAGCAAGAATTCTTCTGTGGTATTGAATTTGGGGATGTCTGTGGACTGGGCTAGTTGAATCAAATTAAAATTCTAACTAATGCACATTCCACAACATTATTTCTTGTCACACAGAAATGCACAAGCATATTAAGTTGGAAATACAATGTAGCAATTAGCAACTAGTTAGCACACAAACCACTCCTATGTTTATTTGTAATGGTACAATCTATGCTGCTGTAGTACGTACAAAAATATGACTGATTGTTCTATTACAGTGGTTGACTGCTCTATTGGAGTATCTCGATCTTATTTCAGATGGTTAGGGATAAAAACACTACTTATAGCATTGCTTTATGTATAATTAGTCAAACTGCAATTTCCATTGTAGACTTAAATGGCTTACTCAGTAAGCTATGTTTTTTCATTGACTTAAGTCATATAAATACATACTTATTATACTGCACTATCTGACCTTTTTAAGTTGATATGATCAGAAAAAGAACACACCAAAAGAACAATTTTATAATGTCTTGTTGCTTGATGACAGAATTCTTTCCAAAAGGACCTAGTCTTCATATCAGTTAGTCCTTTCCTAGTCTATAATGGTAGTATACTTACCAGTCTTCTCGTGTATTATTTTGTTCAAGCTTCTGCTTGTTACCATTTGATCAGTATGGTGTATAGTGAGCTACGTTATTGAGAACTGCAGTGCAAACAGTAGAACTGTCAGGACAGTCTGTTGTGTGTGTATGTTGGATTATGGTATGTAAGTCTATTTCCTTTCAGAATTGATATGATGTTCCTGAACTCATAATCAATTGAAACTCTAAAATATTTAAATAGTATGTAGTAATCATTGGTATGTATTTAATATAACTGTATTTGTGTACACTTACTAAGTTTCCAGTACATGCATATGTTTACATTGCTGGCCAATGGTTCTCATGGATATGTTAAATATGCATGTTGTCTATGATTGTAATCCAATACTTAGAATTGTCAGATCATACATACAAGTAAATAAGAGCACACAATAGTTTTAACCTGAAGCTACTGTATTAGCAAGTAGCAGGCTAGCAGCTCAATATTTGGTGTTTTTTCAAACGCTATTACTTAAACACATGTAACACGTTACCATCTTCACTGTCAGATTAGATTCATTGCAGCCCATAGTAAGTAAGTATATATAGCCACATGAATTTTTCACACTTGCATCTGTGCAAGTTCATAACCATGGGGGTGGTAGGTGTGTAAGTGGTATATGAACAGAAAATGGATCGAGTATTATGTCACATGGAGTCTCCAGCTTTAACATAAGACCATTTGATTTTGGAAACTACATTGTATCTATCATCAAAAGGAAAGAAATACATGTAGAATACACCTGTTGCATTCCAGTATTCCGAGGCACCAGAATGTTCCCAGTGGCAGTTCAAGTATCTGGAAATCTACTTGTGAAAAACAGCCGCAGAAAGTGGCAATGGTTGTGGTGCAAATGTGTACAGCCGTATTGGTGTGGTTATCCATTGGGTAGGAAATGGGAATGGAAAAGGTAATCATGTCAATATAAAAGTTGGATTTCATAGCACAATGTTTCTTTGCAGTATTGTTGGATCCTTCCTCTATATAAAACGATTGAAACACTCTAATAGAGCAGTCATCTGCATTAATATACCACAAACACATCATGTGACCGGTTCTGCAAAAAGGTGTCTTATAGCCTTTTCAAATTCCTAAGTTTGGCTAATCATAAGCCCTTGCTATCTTAACTTATCACCTTCAAGCAATAGTGGCATGTGAAGAGTATACTGTGAGGGCGGTGCTATATTCACAAGTCAAGTAATCAGTTGTAAAGTGCATGTAATTGGAAAAGTACAAGACCCCTTTTCACAGATCCAGTCACAACAGCTATCACTGCAGCTCCTTACCAATTCGCATGATAGTTAATGCATTATTAGTGTGTATGCATAAAAGCAGTACACTGTAACTAAGTACTGATGGTAATTAAATATACGTAGGGCAAGCCAACTTTATAGCAATCTAGTTTGCAAGAGTAGTCATGCCAGTCTATAATGTACATTTGAATAGTTTTTAACCACATAAATGCACTTGGAACAACAATATTATTGACATTTTTAAATTTACATAAGGTAAAGTTATACAACAGCATCAAGACCTATCTTCTGAATTAATCTCTTGTAACTCCTGTGCCACCAGAGTTGCAGTGTATACTAGCACTGCACGTGCATATTAAGTGGCTTACATGGTATGCACTTAGATGGTTTAGTGGTTGTGATACTTATTGAAGTCATGTCACAATAACAATACCATGATTTGTGATAGCACTAGATAACATTTTGTATACTAATTATTTCAAGGTAATTATTTTGCAACACAAACTCGGAAGTAAATAATAGTATTATTATGCTAGGCAGCTATGTTGGTTCCCAAAGGGCATCATCATGATCAGTAGTATGTACAGTATACATGCACACTGGTCAAATATTTTCAGGTATGTGTATATAATTATGAATATTGTTATAATAAATTAGTAATTAGTAAAACCCTTTAAGTAGGGGGCTAGTTTGTAAGTGGCTTTGGGCTATATAATATTTATGATTGGGCTATTTGTAAAAGTAATTGGGTTAGTTTGTAAGTTTAACTAAACTAGTGAACAAAAACTGCTGTACAAATCCAATGGTATAGTCATGGCTACTTTTTAATTATTTACAATCCACTATTAAAAATCTAATAAACAATGGCTGTTTCTAAAAGAATTGTTATAATTACTCTAATCTCAACTTTGGCTTGTAAAGTAGCTTCTTTATTTTAAATTATCATCTTCAGTTCACTTAATTGTTACTTCCAGATCATCTTTTAACTCAAATTGCTTCCAGATTCAATGTGTCACAACTATTTTTCAAAACATTTCTTGCGAGAACATGCCTCCAATTTCCCTAGTTTGAACATGTATGCTGAGAAATTCCTTAACCCTAAGGAATATCAGAGAATCCATACTAGACTTAAAACCATTATTATTACAACTGAACATAACAATGGTCTCACCTTTATCTGATTTTGTCATCTCTTTGGAATTTGAATATCAGAACAGCAATGTATGCGCATTTTGTTAGCAAATAGAATTGCATAGCTATAGCGTAATTCTGGCTATAAGCCTGTTCACAACCTCAGTTGGTCAAGTATTCAGTAAATAGATGTTCTGTGTATAGTACTTAGCCAATGTAGTGAGGTTTTTGCATTCATGAAAAGCTGTTTAAATTTTAGTGATATTAATTTTAGCTAAACTTTTAGTGTAAGCCATGTATCTTTCATAGTCATAATAATATTATGATATGTCATGGAGGAACTATTAACCTCCAGAATATGTTTCGGGAAAAAAGTTATATGATCAATAATAATAATCATTGTAATGGGTTTTATTTTTGCAGTTTGTCAAAATTAGCTGTTGTACAAAAGGGTGCAGCATGTCCTTCTGAAATAACTTTGTATACTCTAAGGAATTGCTGTATCAAATTTGGTCCTTTAATCTGTCGTCTTGTGATCAAAATCCATGAGGAACCACCAGTACAGTGTATGGTAAAGAATTACCCTCATTACAACAAAGACATTGTAATTAATGCACATGCTCATTAACTGGTTACATGTATTTACTTCCCCCTATATAATCATCATCATCTTTTCCATTGGATGTAATCAACATCATGCTGCCTTTTAAATTTTTATGTCTGTTTTTGTGTAAACTGGGCTCTCCAACCAGTACACATATTTAATCAACACACTGTAAACCTCTGGACAACAATAAAATAAATTGCAAAGCAAGTGCATGTGACTATACCACTGTATCTACATAATATGACTAGTTCTGAGTGCATGACAACAAACATACCTATATGTAGCCTAACCTTGCTGAAGTAATTTGTGAGAACATTCTTGGTCCATAAAATTAGAAATTTTAGAGTGGATAATGACAACTTTTCATAATATACAGTATATGTATAAGAAATTCAACAAACCAGGTATGCTATATACAATGATGGTCATAAATTAAAAGCCAAGCATTTGCCTAGCCCACTTCATTATTTCCTCGTTATTAGGAAGATCTTTTACAATGCTATCTACTTCATACCCCATCTCTTGGTACTCCTCTAACGAAAGCTCTTTTCCTTCACATAAAATATATGCAGTTGCATTAGGTGCATAAAATACGTTATTTGCTGACATGGGAACTAGGCCAGCATTGTTAGTAAGAGAACATCCTGAAAATTGAAACAATTTATGAACACCAATAATACACACATTGTTACTCCATACTTCATCCCAACCTGATGGCCTAGGTAGCTCTCTAGATGTACTAAAGCTGCTAGCACAAGCAGGGTTTGAAGTTTCAAAACCATTTCTTACTATGTCAGGGTAGATATACAAGTTGTCGCTAGAAGTTTTGGAATGGCCTAAATAATTCTTAGCACCACCATACACAATTACATTATTCTTATCTGTGTAGGAACAAGAACCATCATCATGATCTATTGGCCAAAGTGCACGGTAATTTCCAACCACCAAATTTTGTATCAAAAAATTTTCAGCAGGGATTACAGAAGGTGTCTTATTATCCTTGACAGTAGTGACATATGGCTGTCGATCCCAGCTATTAAAGGCACCATGATCAAGTGTCTCTCGAACAAAGTTAAACAAAAGGTTGTTTTTTAATACATTTCCACCTCCAAAACCATCATTAAAGTTAATACCAGCTCTTGGTCCGTTGAAGAAAATATTTCCTATCAGTTCTGTCTCACAAGCTAGAGACTGTACATATGCACAAACTTGTTTACCAAACACTCCCACTTCATGGACAAGATTTCCTATCACTTTAGTACCTCTTGGTTGGTTACCATCAGTTCCATCTATTAACTGTGTACTGCCCACAGCGACTATTGCATTATCTCCCACCCACACAAATTCATTACCTTCAATCACTGCACCTCGTACATAGTTATTCAGTAATAATCCATTACCTCCAGGAGAGTAGAAAAGACATTTTGAAATGGTAACATTTTCTGCACCTTCAACTACCACAGCTGCTCCCCTGTGTACAGTCCAGTCTCCTCCACTGGGAACTTCATAATCTGATAGAAAAGTGGTAGCACTGTGAGCAAATGTGATATCATTAATTGATATGTTCTTCACTGGAAAACTTTGACTTCCTTTAATGGATAATATCACTTCTAAATTAGTCCCTACAGCTTCAGTTGGAAGAGTGCCATTAGGACTGAAGTAAAGTTTACGTGTGTCATAATCAAGAAACCATTCTCCTGGAGAGTCTAGTTCTTCAAAAATGTTTTCTACATACCATTCACTACCATTATCACAACCTCTAGCTTCTTGAATACCTCCATATGACCATGTTAATGTATGATTGGTTTTATCATTACGCCCATCTAGCTTAAATTGCCACCCACCCCAGTGTTTACAGTGAAATGTATGCACTACTCCAGTTGAAGGATTACTCCACGTTCTATCAGCTATACTCAGATTACTAGAAAACTGCAGTCCAGTAGGAACACGATAAGTAAAGCCACCGCCTCCACTAGGATTAGCTGTACCCCAGTAAGATTGTGGTGGATTAAACAAAGACACTGAGCCACCTACGCCGATTTGAAAGAAAGGAAAGTAACTTCCAGTTCTGTTGGGGCTAGCTATTAATATCTCTTCTCCAGGTTCCTTGGTAGCTGGTGGTAGCCATCTTTCTGCAGCTGGAACATACCCAGTAGGAACAGTGTGTAATCCACTAGTTTCCGGGTTACCATCTGGGTATCTAGCTCTCACTGCACGACGATTGTTGATAAACAATGAAGTGAAATTATTTGGTGACTGATCTGATAAATCTGCAACTACAATGTGTATCTTCTGGGAACTGAAACTTGACCCACTAACATCTTGGACTGGATTCCATTGACCATCCATTCTCAAGTAACACATCATTGGGTAAGTGTGTGATGAAGCATCATAATATGTAAACCCGTTACATTGTTTATTACGTACACAAGCTGTAGAGCATTCTTCTACACTTAACACTTTACCATAAAATAATGCCTCTTTCCTACTAGCTCCTGGTTCTAATTTTAAGTCAGCTATACCATCTAATCCTCGTTGTATTGGCTTCATCTCATTCTTATATTCTGTCCATGGAAGTTTATATAGTCTACCACCAGACAAGACCACCTCATTCCCACCCCATTGTAAGATGGTCAATCCACTATCTTCTGGACCAAGTTCTATCGTGGTTTCCAAATAGTATTTCGCACCGTTCAAATACATGGCTTTTGTCTGTCCCATCGGTGATGCCCTCAGAATAGATAATGCCTTGTCTATGGTCTTCACAGGATGAGACACAGTACCTGGATTAGAGTCACTACCATGTTCAGGATCAACAAATGCTTCATTTTCTGCTGCCAGCACATAAGAGCTTTAACAAAAACAAATACCTCAATAAACACACATACCTTAAGATTTGTTGTAAACAAACAAAAAACTTTCTATAGGTATAGTCAAGGTGTGAACTGTACTTTATGCCATAGCCCACAACTGTACATGTACTGTATGAAAGTTCAACACTTAATCATGAACCATGATAGTGGGTTCATAAAAGGGATCACCCAAAGTTTTTTTTTTGTGTAAAAATCCCAATAGGCAGCACCTAAAAACCACCTAGCTTTGACTCAAAATGATCATCTGATAGTTCTTTTGCAGGGAGAATAGGTCCACTAGCAAGTATAAAGTGAGTAAGCATATTTTATACTAAACTGAAATATGCCATTATTCATAGATTAATAGCTGTCATTATTCATAGCAAGAGGAAAAAATAGAAATTGGAGTAGGGATCACAGATAAAACAGCAATAAACAAGGGAGGTCTCCTGACAATGCATTTCTGGAAATCTCAAGGAAATGTCAAAAACATGTTCCAAACTCTAAAAAGAAGCCAAAATTTTAAGTTGTGGCAAGTTTTTTTTATCAAAATACAGCACATTTTATGTAATGTACCAAAATTATTTATGCTTAAGCATAGTTCCTACACCTGTAGGGATTATTATAATAAGAGATTTTGTAGGAAATATTCTCATACTATTGAATTTTGTAAAAAAGATTCCTACACATGGCACAATGTGTATAGCACATTTTCATGCTGTGCAGGAAATATTCCTGTGTAGGAATAATTCCTACAAGTGTAAGAATTGTTCCTACAAATGTAGGATTAATTCCTTAACTGTAGGAATTATTCCCAAACCACAATAAGATGTCTTACACTTTGTGCCATGTGTAGGAATCTTTCTTACAAAATTCAACAGTGTGGGAATATTTCCTACAAATTCTGCAAAAATTCTCAATAAAGCTCTACACATAGTGTACAATTCCTTCCTGCACTTTTCCCCAAAATTATGACTTCATATTTAATTTGGAAATATGTTACAATTCATCATGCACAAAACCCCAGGAAACACATTTTTATGCAGTGCCAATTGTGAAGTGGCCACAATTCCAGCTGTGCTCCACCCATTACAAACAAAGAACAGTACAAGAAGCACCTCTGAAATCAATCCAGTCACACTACAGAAAATATAGCACTGAAGCCATGCCGTGAGTTTGAAAAGGCATGTCTTGGGCCGAAGCAACATTGAACAGTAAAGAAATTATGGTCGTAGCCTTACCATAGTGAAGTTATGCTTAGATGGAGACAACGGTGTTGCTCTGAAGACATATAAGAGCTTGGTTATTTGTAATCATTAATGCTAAGCTGCTATGAAGAAAAAGTGAGGCTGGTTTTTGGGTGATATTCTTGGGCAAGAAAGACCAAACCTCTGACAATACTACCACAACGTATAATTATAATTTTGTTTCACAGGCATAGTGAAGTATACAAGGAGAATTCCGGAATAAAAGTAGCAAGGCTTGCTGAATGGATCAGTGTGCATGTTCATGACTTATTTTTGATTTTGCCTTTGAATGGGGAAAAAAAACAAATCAGACCATTTCTTTTTGCCAAAACACCAATACACTTGCAAAGCCGTAGATGTTAGCACTGAGAGTTGGGTTTGCTGGTGTGTACAGGTTGACACTACTATGTACAAGCACAGTGACACTTTTGTCAAGTGTGAAATAAAATCCCCCATATTCCTTGGTGATGGGCTGCTCTATTGTTGTTGGGGTTTTCTCTAGAGTAAGGTACCTCAAAGGTTCTTACTCAACTTCTTCCAAATCTTCAGAAGTCCCCCTGCCATTGATCTTACTGATGCTAAGGGAACGTTTGCTCCCCCTGATCCCTAAGGTAGTGTTAGTGTACTTCTTTAAAGATGTAGAAAAAATTTATACCTTTTAATTGTGGATTTCAAAATTTTATCTTTGAGGTCATAAATTTAGTGGCCTTGACCACTGACTTGGAAAGAATATAGTAGCCTTGACCATTAATTTTGACTGTGGTTGCAAATCCAGAGAGTATGCTTTTGTGAATAGTTACCAGAAACCAATCAATAATGTGGCTGTATAACTTTATTCATAGTCTGCAAATCCCAGGAAAATACCCTGAGTTGATTAAACTAATTATGACTGTGTGGGTTAATCACGCACTAATTGTAGTAAGGCTATATAAATACCAAGAGCTGTTACCAGTTGCAATCACTTTGTGATATGATTCTCTGGTCAGCGGTTGTGTACTGCAAAGTGTAGCTACACAGTTTACTCTCGCCAGAAGTCCTACAGAATGGTTGCACCAGTTTTCTATGTCATAGTGTCTGCAGCCATCATCTCTAAGGAATTAGCAGCAGCTATTGATCCTAACATTGATCCTAACATTCCGTTTGGGTTATCCTGTGAAGATATTTACAACAACAAGCAACAGTATCGCTCCAAGCCTGGATACTTTTTTATTCATGATGTTCCTGACAGGGTTTTTTGCGGTATGACCTATGCTGGGTCATCTTGTAAGGACATCTATGACCGGTATCCTAAAACACGTTCCAGCTCAGGTTTCTATCTTGTTGAGAGCAAATGGACATACTGCAACATGACAAATATTGATCATTTCCCTACATGCGCTGGTATACATGGAAACTGGAAGAGAATTGCTAGGATTGATGTGAGTGCAGGGGATAACTGTCCATCTGGGTGGTTGAAGACATCCTATGGAAGTGTTAGTTACTGCAGAGTACCACTTGAAAACCCATAGATTTGCTCTACAGCACTATTTTCAACAAATGGAATGAGCTACCAGAGTGTCTGCGGAAGAGTTAGAGGCTATCAGAAGGGCGGGCCAAGTGGTTTTGCTGGTTCACATCGTCACATGAGCAGCGTAGATGACAGCTACCTTGATGGAGTATCAATCACTCGGGGTAACCCTCGTGAACACATTTGGAGCTATGCCATTGGAACAAGTGACAGCAAAGACCATCCTGAGTGGAACTGCCCATGTGCTTTTTTTCCTGGGAAAATTTCTCCACATTTTGTAGGGGACCACTACTACTGTGAGTCAGGAAATAATGGAAATTGGGTGCCTAATTCCTTCTATGTAAACGATGTCTTATGGGATGGTATAGGATGCAACCAAAGCCGTTGTTGTGGTAATATAATGCAGCCTTGGTTTCATCGCTCACTCAGTAAGCCTTCCACAGATGACATAGAAGTTAGAATATGTGCTGAGAGGGAGTTTGCCATAGCTGGTACTCTAGTTGATTTCTTGGAACTTTATGTTCAGTAACAATATACACTCTCTTTTCATTGACTGTAGTATATTTGCTGTGACAAAATAACGTAGCTATGCAAAGCCTATACATGCATACATTTTTTAGTGTTACATGTGCATGTATATTTATTTACATACATTGATATGATAGCATGTAAGAATCTTAGTTATTTCATATAAGTGCATTTTGATAACAAATGCAGTAATTAACTTTGTGAAAAGAATGTATCATGTTTTGCATGAACAAAGAATGCATACCGGGTTCCAGAAAGGATGAGCATAAAATAATACATCTGAAGCATTTATGTGCCTGCAGCCTAAAATTTGTCACGAACATGATACAATATACAGTAGTATATGTACAAACTAGATATAATACAGTATGGTACATTTTACTATTCATTTACAATAGAACATACACTGTGCATGTACAGACACAGTGTACAAAACGATTGATTATATAACTAACTAAAGCTGCTATTTAAGGGGAATGTGGGGGTTAAATTATATCTAGAGCAGGGCCACACAACCTGAAAATTGCTGGGGTTATGGACATAAAAACGTATAAAAGTTTGACCAAAACATGTTGAAAAGTTAGAGTTCTCAAGGCATCAATAGACAATATATAAATATATATATATATATAGCGTTGTACTGCTGTTGAACTTAACCCACTTAGTAATGTCAAATAAATAGAGTGGCTGCATGCTTTATAGATTTGACAAAGAACATCACATCATTTAATTTATCAGAAGTAGCAGTGATAAATTTAAGAGTCTAGTACGATAAGAAATAAGAAGACATCGGACTCTTTCTAACAACAGTATATCCTGAATATAATTTCATGTAGCTACTGTTGTTTGGGAAGCTCATGCTTTCTAGAAGTCAGGTATATAATTCATGCAGAATGACCTATAGCAAATCACATTTTAGTTGTACAGCACAATCTAGCTAGTTAAGGTGAAGCCAGACCACCATACAAAATCCCATTTTGGTCAGCAATTCATAATCACACACCTGCTATAAATAATGTAATTTATCAATAAATTTCATGAATTAGCTTAGCTACGCCACTGTCTATGTGGTGATGCTGTCATGGTGACAACCAGTGTGATAATTTCATTGACTAATGTTGTTAATTAATTAAGGTATTCAGGAATCACAGCCTTTTAGATCATTTGACCTGTTGGAAAATAAGTACCCAAGGTGGTAGCTATAAAAAAGAAAGCAATCAGCTGCATTGGTATTCTATCAGCTACAGCTGTTAACAGTGCCTAGATTACTCTTTCCCCCTCTCTCTCATTATAAAGAACCTTGCATGGGAGGATCAAAGTAACAAACTATTCCATAATAGCCAATTCTATATTGGGCAGTTATAGAACCACAGTTCTATATCAGGTAGTTATAGAACTGCACATGACACACTAGTGTGTGCCAAGGCCTACATTTGCAGGCTAATAGCCTGCTTTGAGTGAATAATCATGCATTTTGTCCACTACAACCAATCAAACAAGCCACTCTAGGCTAATAGCGCTGGATGACCAGTCAATATAACCAGTAAGAATAGAACCACTGAATTCCTCTATAGATATGCTAGAAGATTTTGATGATGGTTGCTTGTGGTTAGTAGCAGTGAGCATTCTTACTACGTTTTTGTTCACATAAAATGAATATCACAGAAATTTGCTTATTAAGTACCACAATCAAGGCATAACACAGGTGCAACGCCTATTCTACTAAAGATAAGACTAGTCCGTGAGTTCCTAATTGTTTCGTGTATAAACAGGATAATTATTTTCATAATTTAGGCAATGAACAGGCACCCAATTGCCCTGTCCATGCGGACCCAAATGTGTTACTGTATAATATGAAGTTGCCATGAGCAAAAAAAGTTAAGTTAGAAAAGTGTACACTAAAAGGGTATATAAAACTGAAAAAAATGATATCATAGGTGGAATTTGAACCCACACCCTACACTAACTCCAACAACGAGAGGTGGTTTACCAGCTGAATTGTTAGTCTGTGGTTTGCAATGGAATGCAGATGGAATTTTCTCTACATCATGGCTTTCAACGTGCTATAGCGGATGAAGGAAAGAATGTAGAAGCTGGCGATAAACTTTGTGAGGTAGCCAGATAATGAGCATATCATTTTGTATGTGAATCATGACGATGTGTACACAAATATGTGAGTAAGTATTGTCAAATATCTGACACATGAAATAAGATGTCATGAAAAGGGAAGAAAAAGTTGTCATGGGCAGGAATTAAATCCTGGACCTTTCAGTTAACAGTTCTATGCTATGGGTGTTGGTCTGTGGTTTTTGCAGGAATGTATCTAAAGCTTTCCTCCGCACCAACACCTTCAATGCTCTGCAGAGAATGAACACAAGGACGCAGCAATTTCCAACAAACTTGGAGTTGCCTGATGAGGAGTGCTTAATTTCACCAAAGTCCTATGTCAATCCATGCTTTGGCTACCAAGTTAGTGACCTGACGAAGAAAGAATGCAGACAGATAGACAGACAGCTTTATTATATTTCCCTCTTCCTATATTCTCTTAGCTTTACTTTTTGGCAGCCAGGCAACCAGTGGCTGCTTGGCCAGTTCTTTATAGTGAGCATATAGCTTTACAGCTACCCCTGAGTGGAGGCTCTACCTGAATCAGAGATGTATGTGTTATATCCTATCAGTACGGGTTTTAAAATGTATACTATAGAATGCTAATATGAAGTTTACTACATACTTCATCTAGGTGCTACAGACACTATTAATTAAATAAAATCCCTCAATTGGGCTTAAATCAATAATGTGGCATTGCAATCATGAGTTCTTGGAAATATGGTTACATCATGTGCATGACTAGTTTGGCAAACATGCAGTCCTCCTACATAGGCACATTGCTATAGTTACTGTACTAAAAAATCATACGGCTATAATACTGTATATGTAAATATCTACACTATACCTGCAGTGGCCTGTGCCTATCATTTGCATGCCCAGTGAAATCCCTGGTCTGCTTATTTAACCCCAAAAGTCTCTAATGTATACTTACTCACATGACTATCTGCTGCAAAACTGTATGTCTATAAGTATGTATTTGTATCCTTATATGCATGCAGTATTTACCTGCTTGTTATGTAAGCATGTATTCATGTTTGTGTGTGTATTTGCGTATGCATACTGTATGTGTGTAGAGCATAATTAGGAACATGGTAGAGCTTGGTGGGTAGATGGGTGGTATGTGCAGGTAAGTCACAGTACAGTATGTGTTTTAAGATGATATCATAGAATATTAACACTTCATCTTGCATCATTTATGTGATACAGATGCTGTTGATTGAATATAAAATCCCTCACTTGAGCTTAAATCAATAATGTGGTATTACAGAAAATACAATCATGAGTTCTTGGAAATATGAATAGATCATGTGCATAACTAGTTTTGCAAATATGCAGTCCCCATTGCTATAGCTACTGCAATAAAAAAAATCATGTGGCTACAATTACAGGGATTTTCCAGTATGTATTTTGGTACATGCACTTGGCAATGTGGAAGAAATGGCAGATTCAAGCAAGAAACTGTGTGTGTCCTATTATGATGGAATTCTACATGTCTTTCATAGCAGTTGTATCCTTGCCCTACTTTCCCCATATCAACATCTTCCCCCCTAGGTGGTCTGCACTTATGTTTCAGTTAACTTAACATTACAGTGCTTAAGTTTTGCAATTCAATCAACCAATAATACTAATCATGGTTAAATAAGTACAGTTGTATATACCAGAATAGAGTTTCGTGAATACCCATTATATTGACTGCTCTGGTGATTATTAAATCATTCTCATTAACCATGATCACGTTTGCAGTATATTATAATGAATCATGCCAAACCATATTGTGTGCAGTACAATATAGGCAAATACTGCCTGAAAGCCATACTATTCAATACTATCATAGTCTCACATATTGCCACACTGGTGTTAGGGCTTTTTTTCTTATGCACCAGTCTGGCAATGTGAAGCTACAGTATAATATGCATAAAGTGCAACTTTCAAGTAGTATTTGCCTAGCCAGACAACTACAATAGAAAAAAAGTGGTGTGGTGATGCAAGACTATTTTTATAATCACTATAATAATTATTGCAAGCTTGCAGTGCAGCCATACAGCCTGTGTGGTTGCATGGATTGTAGGGTGGGATTCTCCTATCATAATAGAGGGTATTTATTTTATTGTGCCAGTAAGTGGTAATAATAAAATTAAGTATTAACAGATGGCACTTACATGGTCACAACTACCAATGATTAGTAGCATCAGTCTAAAATTTATCTGCTTTTGCTGTCTCTTGAAGGATGTTAATAGCCTAAGCTTGTTGTACATGACATCAAAAATACTACAAAAATCGCTAGACAAGATTTAGTTAGCTGTTATATATCATAAATTATAAGGCATATTACTAATTAAAAGTTACTGAAATATTATCATATATAATATAACAACAATTAAGTAAAGCAAAACATATAGTTATGTAGTCAGCAAGTTTCTGAAACATAAACAAATCAAATAATTTTGAAGGCTCATTGACCACATACAAATCACTTGTTCCTCTACATTACATACACTGTTAACCACATAGCCCATTCACATTTTCTAAGAACCCTTAATTTCTAAGAACTCTTATTAACTTATTAATAATGATGTCTCTGGTACTTACAGATTTCTAAGGATTGATATGGGAAATATATTGACTTTGTGAAAACTCAAGTCATTATTGGTAAGCACATCTGGCTTTATACATAAATCAGTGACTTCTTAACAAGTGGTTAACATAAGTACAGTAACACGTAGAGTTAAATATTGTTATTAAAAGGTGGCTAGGGCTGGGAGATTCTGGAATTAATCATAATTGTTTTTAAGCATCGTGATGTAGAGATGTACCAATAATCGGATCGGTGATTGGATCGGCCGCTGATATGGCAATTTCTACCATATTGGTAATTGGCACAAATGCTCTGAGAACTGATATCGCTACCGATAGTTTGCATGGCAAATTGAGTACCAGCAAAGCAATGAAAAGCCTTTTTACTCACAAACAAATAGAAAGTCTCTCTATACAATTTCATAAAACCGCTAAGTTATGAGAAGCCATATGACTGCACGTGTAAGTACTGCTATTTGTGATAGAATATTCTTACCAGATCTTCTGAAAACGGTAGGTTTTACACTTTAAGTGCACCACAGGAAAGCTTAGCTGATAATCTGTGTATAGTAGCCATCTTGAAAACTAATCAAAACATGGAGTAACTGTACAAGGGAGCATGTATTAAAATATTTGTGGTGCCTAATTGTCTGGGTTGTGTATTAGAGGCAACACCACCATAGGTAACCAGTATTGCTGTGCCTTATAGTTACATCACTTCTGTTTTCTCTAAAAATCATTAGAATACTATGTATTATGCAGTAGCTACACCTGTAGTTCTATTTGATTTACATTTTACAGAATATACAATAATCAGATCGGTATAATCAGTATCGGCTCTTTTAGGTACAGATTAATTGGATATCAGTACAACTGAAAAATCCTTATCAGTACACCTCTATTGTGATGTTGATATGTGTATTATAAATAATCGTAATGTCGTGGCATGTGTGCAAATGTGTATTAATTAGTTCAAAATGATAGCACTCACTGTTGTGGAAGAACTTGATCCGGAAACAAGCCAGGCCCTACACTTCTGAGATAGTTCATCGTGTCAACAAATCTTATAATTACTAGTTAAAAGCTTACCTTGTCAGAAACTGTTAAATTTCTAAGGATACTATTATTCATTATACTGTTTGCATTTAACTGCAACTTCCTATGACCTTAATTGTGTTGAACAGTTGTACACCATGTCACCTTGTTTTGTAATTTATACAAAGTTGGGCATATACGATGCTAATAATGCATGCATGTAAAATCATAACATCATAATAGTTATCACAATCATGATTATGTTGCATCCTACAATCGTGAAAGTAGCAAAATTTCACTATTGAAGATTATATTGATCTTGGGATTAATCGTGATTGTTTCTAAACATCATGATGTTGATATGTATATTATAAATAATCGTGATGTTTGACATCACATGCAAATGTGTATTAGTTAATTCAAAATGGTGGCACTCACTGTTGTGGAAGAACTCGATCTGGAAAACAAGCCAGGCCCTACACTTCTGAGACAGTTCATTGTGTCAACAAATCTTTGTTTAAAACTTACCTTGTCAGAAACTGTTACTATTATTCATTATACTGTTTGTATTTAACTGTAACTTCCTATGGCCTTAATTGTGTCGAACAGTTGTACACCATGTCACCTTCACCCACATCATGTCACCTTGTTTTGTAATTTATATAAAGTTGTTCATGTACGATGCATGTAAAATCATAAAATCGTGATAGTTTGCATCCTACAATCGTGAAAGTTGCAAAATTTCTCCATCGCTCAGCCCTAATGGTGGCCAATCAAGCTGCAAAAGTACTTGCTATAGCACTGACCAGTTCTCACGATGTTTTTCAACTCATAGGATAGCAAGGATAATGAAATGTTTTTGTTTTCATAGCCAAATCTAAGTTGTGCATACTAATCATGTGAGTATTAATCAATCCCCACAATCAATTTTGGCCTTAATGTCTATGTAATAGCATTCACGGCAATGGTTTAATATATTATATATATATACTCATCCGTATGTTATTGAATCCACAATAGCACACATCTATGTGGCACTTTAGTAACTAACCAGCAGTATAGCAAATCTCATTAATAGGGCCACTATGGGATACAAAATAAGTGGCTCCATTGACAAAGTGACAAAAACCTAATAAATGGTAAAGTTGCCTCACTATTGGTGCCCGTCTCAGCAAAAACCTGACTTGTTTGCACAAACAAGCATGCGTTAAAAAAATTATAAAATTGCTCATGCTACAAAGAAAAGATATGTAAGTTTTTCTCAGGCCATTACTCAGAGAAGATAGACTCAAATCAATTAAAACTTATTCACCTGCTCATGGAGGAATTGAAAATCTTTTGTTTCGTTTCTGTAGCCCCAATGGTATGCATGTCACGTACGTTTGTTTACAATGCGGTAAACGTAAGCAAGGTTATTGTCATTTCTTCACCTAAACCGCCTTCTTACCTATATGCGTAAGTAACTTCAGGGCTAACACTACACCTTGGCTAGTTGGCTAATCCATAGTGAACATTTTAAGCCATATTACAGGTAAACGTAAGCAAGGTTATAGTCATTTCTTAACCTAAACCGCCTTCTTACCCATATGCGTAAGTAACTTCAGGGCTAACACTATACCTTGGCTAGTTGGCTAATCCATGGTGAACATTTTAAGCCATATCGCAACGTTGTAGTCTAAAGCAAACGGAAGTTATGGCTGCAAATGCAAGCGCCTGTAGTTTATTCTCAGTATAATAGTTGCTGTACGAATTGATTATCTTACTCTTCCTACTGTCTAGTGCTATAATTTCACCACAGAAGGCTGAAACTTTGGTGATCCACTCCTTGGATACTGCAGATAACACTGAGAAATAAAAAAAAAATTTGAAAGTTGTGCGAACAAGTCAGGTTTTTGCTGAGATGGTCACATTGAGGATTTTCAATCTAATAAAAGTTACCTGTAGTTTCAGTAATGTTTAAGCCATGTGGCATATAGTGTATTTATGCATTCAGACTTTTAAAAACATAAGGTTATCTTACCTAGATCATGACTTTACTGTTCTGTAATATACACTCTGACTAGTAGGTTATATATGTACAGCACCTTAGCGAAATGTTTGTATTGGCATATGCCAACAGTTGTAGCTAGTGGAATAAACAAACTGGATAAAGCTTTGAATGCCAGAATAATCATTATAGACATGGTAGCTATGTAAACTGGGTAAAGAGCATACATGCATATCTTGCACAAAAATTGAGATACACTAATAGAACAGTCACATGAGACAAAGCATGCATATATAGCTATGTAAAGCAATAATTTTAAAGTGTCACACATGTTATACTGTACAGCTACTTACTGCCTGCTCAACCACTGTTCACTTTCAAGGGAATGTTGCATTTGAGTTATCAGTTTGGTCCTATAGAATGTGGCCACTGGCAAGGTAGCTGTATTAACAAAATATTAATTGAGGTAGTATGGAAAATACAACTGGACCTAATTACTATAACAAAGTGGCAATTAAGGAAGGTTTTATTGTAGTACCTATTCTATTGGGCAGGTTACATACTTTCAGGTTATACACTATACACTTCATTGAAATCCAACCAACACAAATCAATAGTGTCCATTCCGTAGATACATAATTAATTGCTTTGCAGGCCAAGTGTCATCAATTAAAGACAGCACCACATTCCTTTTTTACAGAAAACACTTGGTACGTGCTCTCTTGTCTATGTAGGTAAACAACAACTGTATACCTATGGAATTTGGTATGTGATCCCAGAGAGGAATTTCACTATCAAAAATCATTTAGGATAAACACAGAGCTATAATACTATGAAATCATGTACTGTCTTCCCTACCAGTTTCTTTGGCTGTACATTGTACAGTACTATTAAACAAGTTGTTCACATCAACAATGAATTACTTGAATTAACCAGTAATAATATAAAGTGAAAACTTGCAACAAACACCAAGACCGGATCTGCAAGAAAATTCCACGTGTTTGTGCATACTTAATGTTACAGTAGAATGCATTAAATACAATTAACGGGTAAAGTACTTTAAGAACTAGAAAATTTCTTGGAGAATTTTTGGAGCACTAGCTTTACAACGAAGCAAGGTGCTAACAGCAAAATCCTTGGTATCATTGTATACTCTAAAGCAAGAGGAACTTTGACATCTTTGCTTCTTATCTGTACTCCCAAGGAGACACAAGACATGAATGTTACTTTATGGCTGTGAAGCGTTCTTATGTGGACAAGAATTTGGGATGCTAATTAGAGGAAGATCATGGTAATCTGGTTGATGGTAAGCAGTTCACATGGTACAGACTAGAGGATAACAGTGACAATAATACTCAAACTGGACTGAATGAAATCGGGCAGTTCTTCACTAACACGAAGTCTTGTAATTAACAGCATACCTGGAGACATCTGTGGTTATTGTAGTCAAAAAGGTTCTAAAAAGAGGCTAGGAGAAGCTATCCAGTATGACCTGTGCTACACGTGGGTACATGCTAATTGTGACAGTACTTCCAAAGAAGATTACTGAACCTCATGTTACTAATGTACCATACTACTCACTGCCATAGTTGCATCAAACAACTTGTAGCCATCCATGTTACATCTATTCCCACATCTGATGAAGCCAGCGCAAGTATTAACCATGTAACAAATGAAATTCAATATCCTTCACACCTACTGTAACTTCTAAAAAGTTCAAGTTCAATGTTTATCTGAGCAGACAACTCAACTATTCAGTCACTTGACTTGGCAAGAAGACAATCAGACCCTTATGTGTATGCTTACACAATGAAGTAAATAAATAGAAAATTTTTGTCTTGGTCACCACAACTCAGATGCAACACTAAATGGAATGATGTCATTGATGTGTACATCAACCCTGACATGACTGTTGCAGAGAGAAGAAATAACCAGCTATTACACCAAGAAATAAAAGAAAGAAAGGACAAAGAAATCGGGTCAACTGGGAAAACTAGACTGTGAATTTTTCAACTCAGAAAGCTGCATCACACAGTTCAACTACTGATGAAGCAATGGAACTCAATTTTATCACATACACATACTCTGTAACACTAACTAGTGTATTGATGGAGCAATTACTAAATAATAATAATAATAAATACCTACCGTTTTCTCTTAACTCCATCTTTTTTAAGCACAGTACTACTATCCCAAGGTAATATTGACAAACTACTATCTTCAGGACCAAGCTCAATGGTGGATGCCAGATAGAAATAAGCACTCTTCAAATACATTGTCTTTGCTTGCCCCTTTGGCACAGTCCGTAGTAATGATAGAGCTTTCTCTATGGTTTTCACAGGCTTAGACTCTGTTCCAGGATTGGAGTCGCTACCATTTACAGGATCTACAAATACTTCATTATCTACTGGTGATCTGTAATATACATACGTACCACTTAAATTATATACAACACTAACAAGGTTGGAGTAAAATATTTAAAACAAATATTGTAAATTACAAATACCAAGAACATTACCGTAATTTTATAAAACATTTCTTCAAAATTCCACATGTACAACAGCCTTTAAAAACTATGCTGTATTAACTCTCTAAACTGTTGAATGATTTGCAGAAAACATCTTTCCAGTTAGCAGTGCTCAATATAAGTAAAGTTCCTTACATGATCTGTCATAATGACAGACCAACATGTAACATGGTCAGCCATTGGTACATAATAGTAACCAATTTACATACACAATGCCTTTTAAAGGCTTATTTTGATAGGGCATAATGTCAGACCATTTGGTTGAATGTTGTGGCTTTTGGGTCAGAAATGATAAATGCAGGCTGTTATTTTGAGCTCTGAGTTAGAATGTAAGTCACTTGCCTATTCACTCAAACATCAGTTAGCACATCATACTTGTCCCTTACTGTTGAATTCACAAGACTTATAGATCAAGGATCAGGACCTAAACCAGTAACCTACATCTGTATAGATATAAAGCTGAAATACTGCTGGTTTGTCTATCCCAGTATCTACATAATAGCAACTACTTACACCACTAAACTTGCAAGGAGTATATCTGGACCAACATCTTGAATGGGGGCTGAGGAAAGATGTGATATCAAAGGTGGCGGCCAAGAAAATTGATGGCTGCAATTTAGTTGTTTTGGATTAGATATCATTTCTCTTTGTGTTTGTATATGTCTACCTTTTTATTTTCCTACAGGTAAACAGAAGAACTAGATTTTAAGAGACGTGCAGCACATTTACTGTATACTAATTTTACATTATATTACTGTAGTTGCTGAACATTTCATGTATATGACTGCTCTATAAAAAGACCTTGAAAAGCACTTGGTACATGCAAGTAATTCCCAGGAAAAATAACTGCGAGATTTGTAGTGCAAGATCCTTGCACTGTTCTTGCAAGAAACATTCAAAATCTTGCAAGCTTCACGAAACTTGCACTGAAAATGTCCAAGAATCTTGCACCGCAATCTTGCATGTAAGAATTTTGCTCTGAAACTTGCACAATTTTTACAAGGGTCTTGTAAAGCAAAGAACCGTGCACTGAAAATGTCCCTTGTCTTACAAAAATCTTGGAAACCTTGCAAGATATTTTTCCCTGGCATGGTTGCTTTTCACTTATTGATGCGAGCAAAATGCGTGCACATCACGGGCAAGTCACATTTTCTAGTAATTTGTACTGTGACTAAAGTTGTATTGCAACACGTACGTAGACTCTACGTAATGTAATTTTATATGGACGTGTGAGATGCGCACACAATGTGAGCAAAACGTGAGCAAAGTCAGCAAAGCAAATGGGGACAGATGTTTTGTATAATGAATGAGCTGTAGCAACATGTCATTTATTAACTGTGCACAGTTATAGGGTTGTCCCACAAAGCCTTACCTTCATCTATTATAAATTATGGTTTGAAGTTTATAGCTAGCTAACTATTGAGGTGGAGGTTATGATAATATAGTGGACTGTACCTGGTCACAGCACCAAAATGCTGCGGAACGTTCCTATCCTGGACAGGTCCAACTCGGGATTGGCGGAGTGGAGGAGGATTCGAGCCACGTACAATCTGAACACCTCGTGTTGTACCCACAATCGAAAGTCTATAACATACACGTGCAGTACAGACATGCGCACAATATAATAACTAAATAATTAGAGTTCTAAATAGGGAAGTTACTGTTCAGTCGTCACGACATCCTCCGGGGGGGCAGCAAGGATTCTGGCCCAAGTCTTGAACTGTTCAGTTGCCCTTCTCGCTGAAGCTCGTCTCGGATGAGACCCCCCAGTCTCTGAATCTGTCCGTACCACTGGTTGCTCAGGTTGTAACTTGGGTCCTGGAGTAGGCTGCACATTCCCATCAGTATCCTCCTGTCCAGCAGTTACCTCCAAAGGGTAGAGCCTTGTGATAGCCCTGTTAGTTGTCCCATTATTTGTTCTAATTGTTGCTGCTCGCACTAATCCATCTCTTCCAATGATAAGGTCCTCAATCACAGCCATCTTCCAAGTAGCTCGGGGAGCATCATCATGAATGAGCACTACATCACCCTTCTTCACCAGTTGAATGTTATTACCTGAGGACTTGTGATGTTCCCTTAACGAAGTCAAGTATTCATGACGCCATCTTGTTTGAAAGTCCCTGATTATGGCTGCTTGAGTGTTAGCACTCTTCCTCATTGAAGTGGCATTTCCAAATGTGGGATCAGTAAGCTCATCGACATCCACCATCTCATGGGGAAGGCAAGTAATTCTTCTCCCGTGCAGCAAGTGAGCAGGTGTCAGTGGCTCAGGGTCACCCATCTCTGATGACACAAACGTTAGGGGACGATCATTCAAGATGGCCTCAATCTCCACAACAATAGTCTCTAGGGTTTGGAGAGATACATGCCGCCTTCCAAGGACCTTCTTAATGGTGGTTTTTGTGAGCCCCACTAGCCTTTCCCAGAAGCCACCATACCAGGGGGCTCTCTTGGGTATGAACTGCCAAGTGACACCTCTCCTTCCTAACTCCTCCTTAACTTCTGTCTTCTCCATTAGTAAGCGAAGTTCCTCAGCTGCCGACATGTATGTAGAGCCATTGTCAGATATCATCAACTTCGGCAGTGACCTCCGGCCAGCAAATTTGCGGAAGGCCAAAAGGAAAGTTTCAGTAGATAGATCTTGTACAATTTCCAAGTGAACTGCGCGGGTAGTAGCGCAGGTAAAAAGGCACAAATAAACCTTCACTTCTTGTTCAGCTCGTTTCACATATAGTGCTCCGGTAAAATCTACCCCCGTATATGTGAAGGGATGAACATCTTGTGTCCGCAAACAAGGTAGTGGAGGTGGATCTGGTGCTGAATATGGCTGCCCTATCACTCGTAAGCAGGTAACACAGTGGCGTAAAATTGATTTGATATACTGGCGTGCGGCTGGAATCCAGTATGTCTGGCGTAAGGCAGTTAGTGTGGCACCAGTGCCAGCATGGTGCAGTGTCACATGTACATCATGGATAATCAAATAGGAAAACCGATGTCTAGGAGGTATGAGGTAGGGGAACTTGGTTGTTTTACTCACCGGAGCGTTGTGGATGCGTCCACCACAGTGTAGGAATTCATGTTCGTCCAGAAACAGTCTAAGCTGACGAACAAGTAGTAGTCTAGATGTCTTCGGTTGCCTGGCTACAAGCTTCAGATTGGCTATCTCCTTCTTATACACATCCTGCTGTACATCTTTCACCCACTTGAACCTCACTGTAGTGAACTCCATGGCACTGATTGGTCCATAACGTCGGTGGTCTGGTTGAGCTCTTACATTATCTATGAAGCGGAACACATAAGCAGTTACACGTAATAGCTTACTAAGAGTGTTGAAGCGATCTAGCATGATGACACAATGTAAACCAACTGTAGGTGTGATGGGTTCAGCTGGAACAAACTCAGTTGCTACTGCTGCTGCAACAAGAAGGGGGGGTAGAATTGGCTGATCAAAGGATGGCCATCTGTTAGGTGTAGTGAGCCATGCTGGTCCGTGCTGCCATAATGTGGATGACATCAGTGCCTCTGTGGTGATTCCCCTTGTAAGTAAGTCTGCTGGATTCTCCAGGGTGGGGCAGTATTTCCAATCAGCTGTTGGTAGTAGTGACCGAATCTCAGTTATGCGGTGACGAACAAATGTTGGTAGTTGCTTACGACTATTCACCCAGTGTAATACAATTTGGCTGTCCGACCAAACGAAGATAGATGGGTCTTTGAGGGGAATTGCCTTCACCACAAAGTGGGTCAAACGTGTTGCAACCAATGCCGCCATGAGTTCCAAGCGTGGTAATGTGAGTTCTTTCAGGGGTGCCACACGAGATTTAGCCACTATGAACGATACTTCATCACCCTGTGTGAGAAATACTACAGCACCGTAAGCCTTCAGGCTTGCATCAGCAAATGAGTGTAGTACTGGTTGCACGAAAGCTGAAGAAAAGTACCTTCTACTAACAGAAAGTTGAGTGACTGACTTCAAATCAGAGGCAACATCTATCCACTCTTTATGGATCTCTTCATCTAAGGGCTCATCCCAAGCAACCTTACGTATCCACAGCTTCTGCATCAGTATTTTAGCTCTAATAACTACTGGAGCTGCAAGGCCTAGTGGGTCAAATATCTTGGAAAGATCTTGCAAGACTTCTCTTTTAGTCACCAGATGATCATGTGCCAAAATAGTGGGTTTGGCTGCTAGGGAGAGCTTGTCTGTTGTAGTATTCCATCGCAGACCTAGTATGTTGACTGACTGACTGTCATCACTGACGTTGTCTTGAGCTGCAATTGTCATCAACTCAGTACTATTGGATGACCAACTGCGCAAATTCATGTTAGCACTGGACATTATAGCTCTTGCTTCTCTGTAGTAGCTTATGACTGCTTGTTCTGTTGCACCACCAGTTATGACATTGTCTACGTACAGGTTTGATCTCATGTCATCAGAAACGGCTGTGTTTTGCTGCTGAAGATGGTACTGCAAAACAGCATTGAGCATGAAAGGTGAGCTTGTCGCACCAAATGGAACGACATTAAACCGATAAATACAAAACTGGCTGGATACATCAGTAGGATCGGTTAACCAGAAGAAGCGAGTATAGTCTCTATCATCGGGATGTAGACGGACGTGTAAGAACGCCTTCTCTATATCAGTAGACACTCCAAAGCGATGACTCCTGAAACGAACGAGGATAGAGCATATATCACTAACACAGGGTGAACCGATCAACAGACAGTCATTGAGACATGGATATCCAGACGATTGCCGACAGCTGCAATAAAAAACAATCCGTATAGGAGTTGTTGGCGAGTCTTTCTCAACTGCATGGTGTGGGATGTAGTGGATACTGGATTCATTATCTGTTGACTTTACACGTTCAATAAATCCTCTAGCCTCTTGTTCGACAATGATGCTATTGTATACCATTAGTAGGTTTGGTGTTTTAGCCAGCCGTTTAAGCATTTGACGTGTTCTGTTCTGAGCAATAATGAGGTTGTTGGGTAAGGTGGGAGGATTGGGTCGCCAAGGAAACCTGGCAACGTAAGCCCCATCAGGGTCTCTGGTGATACACGAAGAGATGTAGTGTTGAAGCATATCTTCTTCAGCACTGAGATCACTCATTGACACTCCTACAGATTCCAGGTTCCAAAAACGTTCAAGGTCAAAGTCACATTGTTGATTGACTGTTAACATCATGGTGCTGATGTTTGAGTGCTGAGTGTTAGCCAGTTGTACTGGTCCTGAGAGAAGGTAGCCCAGTTTAGAAGCCACTGCAGTAGGTCCTCCTCCTACTCCTCTTACAATGTGATCTCCTACAATGTCCCAGTAGTGGTCCACACCAACTAATAGAGAAATCTCAAATTCGCATTCTGCGGAAAGTGGATGAGCCAACTGGAGGTTCTGTAGGTGTGGTAGGTGAGTCATACTGATGCTAGTAGTGTTCTGTAGTGGCGTAGCGATACGTGGTACAATTATCACTGACAGCGGTATAGCATGTCCATCGTTGGTCAACAAGTTGATCATGGCAACATCCATCTTGCGGTTAAGTTGACAGTTTGCTCCAAAGGAAGAGATGTTGATGTCTTCTTGTTGATAAGGTTGTAGCACTAAGGAGCAGGCCAGATCTTGAGTGATAAATGATCGCTGGGATCCCTCGTCAAATAGCAGGTTGGCTACTGTACTTCTGTTCCCATGTGAGACTGTTGCTATAGCAGTCTTGAGTAAGCATACTCTGTTCAGTGTAGTGCAGGATGGTGGCAAAGTCATGGACAATGAGGTAGTGTCAGTTGTGTTAGAGCTCACAGGATTTGTTGGTGGGAGATTACAGATCTGCGGCTGTGTATTGTTAGCTGGTGGAATGGGATAACCTGAGACTGCACCAGTGTGGTGTTGTCCAACGTGCGTAGGTTGTGAGGAGTGTCCAGTATGTGGCTTAGCATGTTGGCCAGTGGGTTGCGGCTCATAACTGCATAGGCTCGTGTGATGCTTACGCCTACAATTGTGACATCTGTGCTTGGAATTACAGTAGGAGACCTTATGATGACCCAAACAATTGAAGCAGAGCTTTTCTTGACGAACTACAGCTGAGCGTTGCTTTGGGTCCTTGATAACATCACACACAGAAGGGGAGTGTGGGCCTTTGCAGAATGGACACTGCGGTTTACCTCTGGCTCCACCAATAGACTTGTTAGTAGCTGCAGCATGAAACAGTGCAGTCGGTGGCAAGGTAGAATTATGAGCATCTGTCTGTGACGATGATCCTGCCTCAAGAATGTAAATTTCAGTGAGGATGGCTTCTTGCAGTTCATCAATTTTCCACTCTTGTCTCCCATGTGCCCTGGCTAGGTTCTGTTTGATCTTGGGTGGAATTTTCCCAAGAATGATAGTGACAAGCATGCTGCTGTAAGTGTCTTGTGATTTTCCAAGTGAAGCCAGGCTACGGATGTGCCCTTCAATAGTGTCATGAAACTCACGTAGGCTGGCGAGTGTACCACTAGGACTATGGATATCAATTAAAGCTTGCATGTGAGCCTCTATCTGTTTATGTGGTTGACCAAAACGTTCCTTTAACAGGTCAATGGAGTGTTGGTAATTAGCATTAGTCAGTTGGAAGCCTGCAATAACACGAGCTGCTTCTCCTTGTAGTTGGCTTCTGAGATAACTCAACTTCTGTACTCCAGTTAAGGAGGTGCTATTGTGCACAGATGCTTCAAAGGTATCCCAGAATGACTGCCACAGAATGGGATTGCCACTGAATTGTGGTAATTCTAACTTAGGTAGACGGGTAACAGTGCTTGCATGATCTGCCTGACGCTCGGTGGCAGGTGGGGGAGGTGCACGTGGAGAGATTGTTGTGTCTCTTGCAGTGATAGAACTTAGGCGATGGGTTATCTTGGCTTTTGCTCTTGATATCGCAGCGTTGGTCTCTTCAGCTTGCAGTATTTCAGCTTCAATGGCCTCGTCTTCTTCGGTAGCTTCAAGTATCTTAGCGTCTAATGGGGTTATAAGTTCGTGCTTACGTATAAGCTGATCATGGAGATCCCTCAGAGTGGCTGTATTATCTTCGCTGAGGGGTTGTGGGTTCGCTAACACTTCGTCGACGCTCGCCAATATCTTCTTAAGGTGTGTTCTGTATCCTCTCCGTGAACATTGGGCTCGCTTAATGTCCGCCATAATCCGTCTTCTTCAGCTCACAGCACCAAAATGAGGTGGAGGTTATGATAATATAGTGGACTGTACCTGGTCACAGCACCAAAATGCTGCGGAACGTTCCTATCCTGGACAGGTCCAACTCGGGATTGGCGGAGTGGAGGAGGATTCGAGCCACGTACAATCTGAACACCTCGTGTTGTACCCACAATCGAAAGTCTATAACATACACGTGCAGTACAGACATGCGCACAATATAATAACTAAATAATTAGAGTTCTAAATAGGGAAGTTACTGTTCAGTCGTCACGACAACTATGTTTGGAGCTACATCAGTCACAAGACTCACATATGTGTTACCTTTTCTTCAAATTATTGACGAAGGCGTGGTCTGCATTCTCATGACAGCTCCTCAAGTTAACAGCATCATACACTGATTTGAAACCTCCACGAGCTGGAAGGAGTTTCTTCGCATACCCCCATATCAGCTCAGCAACGTTACATTCAATTTTGGGATCATAAGACGCTGGATTAGAGTCTAATACACCATCAGCCACTGTCAATAACACTAAGAGAACGCCTGACAAAACGAACACTCTATACATCTTGTCACGTGATTACGTCACTTGAAAGATGGCGTTTATTAGAGTAGTGACGCTATTTTTCTCCATAACGTATTACAACTACGTCGCTGGATTACAAGTAGATTATACAGAAAATATATCAATTTTTGATGCGAAGATCGGATGTGATATAGCAAAGCTAGCCTGGGACTATGCCAGCAAATTGCTGCCTGCACAGCGAAACCTTCACTCTGTGTATGATGCTCTGGAACTTCATAAATGCAATACCACCAATTATCGTAAAGCTGTAGAAACTAAGTAAGTTGTGTATTTGAAGATAAGGCCACTCCAATTTGTTTTTATGTTTCTGGTCATCTGAAGTTTAGTTTTAGATGCGGGCGGGCGGAATTCAGCAACAATGAAGTGACTGCTCAATTAGAGTATTTTTTGTGATTTACTGACTGTTCTATTAGAGTATATCGATCCTACTATGCACTCTGCCCATTTCTTGCAGGTTTTCACTGATAAAAGACATTATAGTGACATGTACGCAGTTAGATTTAGCATGTTTGTAGCAGCCCAATATTTGTCTCTGAAATCCAGCTTTTTCAAAAATTGATGCGGGCATATTCCCCATGTATTTCTGAAATTTCACTTTCTGTAAAAAAGTATGCGGGTGGTGGACCAGAAACATAATTACCAATTGGAGTGGCCTAAAAGCATATAAAAAACCATCTGTGGACTGTTGGTGCAACAGTGTGTCCGAGGAATCACCTCACCTAATTGTAATTATTGCTTCACGTTGCTTTGATGAAAATTGGTGGATCTTCCCCATACTGTTTCATAGACATTACCTTCCTGGCAGGTTGAAAAACTAAGCTGTAGCTGACTGTTTGTTAGACTGTTCTATTAGAGTATAGCTATATGTAGGTGCAGTTGAAGAGCTTCTAATTAAAGTGAAAGAGGTTCATTTCCCTTCCCGGTCCTCTGCTTCTAAACCTACAGTACGACTGCTTTCACAATGTATAAGAGTCTACAACCATATGTGCCAATGTGTATGCATCTGTGAAATATCACTACAGCGTAATTTGTCGTGGTCTAATACATGTACCTCTAAAGTTAATTACTGTACATGGTCTAATGATATAAGGCAAGAATTAAGTTTCTTAGAATTTTCAATGTTTAAAATTGCAAGATATCTAACTTACCGTATCATTAATATTAATATCAATATGAGGCTTGCTCTATATTTGTACTAGTTGAAAGGTGTATGTGGTTATTAGTGTGGTACAGCTGATGCTTTATTATGCTCCTATAAATGTCTAGCATTCAGGGCTCATACATGTCTCCATTGCTGTAAACTGATGTGTCCAACGAAATCACAGTATTGTCAATTACAGTATAACAAATTATATAGTTGACGCATGACATGAGTAAGTATCTAGGACTACAAGGTTGAAATGGAGGTTATGTGAATTTGTTTTTGTATCAGGGTGGGATAAATTTTCTTAGAAGAATCTGTCTGTTGTATACAACGTACGCGACACCTTCACGTAGATAGTGGTGTCTGGAGGTATACATTACTACTGACCAGATCCTTTTTTCAGGGCACTTATAGGTGCCTAAAAGGGGTCGGGTACACTGTATGTATACACAGCTGATCTGAGCTTGGCATCTGGGTTTGTGTAATCAAACCCTAGGAGCAGACTGAAGGGAGGGTAACGGCAGAATGATTGATTTACATGTGGTCTTATGAGCCAGCCATTTATGTGTTGTGACCACAAAAAAGCAGTTTGGTAATCTTTGCCAAACACAGCCATAGTTTGGCAGAGCTGGTGCATAAGGATCATGTAACTTGTGCAAAACTGAAACTTCTATGAACCTTAATATACAGTGCTATATGATATGTGCCTTTTCTATTAGAGTATAACTGATCTTTTTTGTTGGGCCTCTCAGACTGTTTTAGAGAATTTCTACCTTTTAATGAAATCAGCAACTCTGGAAAAGAGATTACCACTGCAGCTATGCATCTGACTATTCTATTAGAGTAGTTACCTCGTTGCTTTATTAGAGTGTCTTGATTTTTTGAAGACATGCAGTGCAAACTAATTAATGGGATTATATTAAAGTAGAGACAATTCCAAATGGCTTGTGCTGCGCATTGGTATGGTTCAACTCTTTTTACAGAATAGTGCTAACCAAGCGAGAAGTCACATAGTTTCTGTACCTGTTTCGGGTATTTCTAAACGTCATCAGGACAATTGCTGAAATTATGGCAAAGCTACATGTAAGTGACTTGGCAAAGTGTAAAATATATGGTTCGTGGTGTTGCTCAATTTACGTTGTACTACAAGGCAATTTGAGCTGCTGAATTGTATGGAAATACTCGCTCATACACTGTATATTATCCTGTACACTTACTGTACCTTGGTTCTTCACTACCCTTAGCAAAGTTGGTATCTAAATAGCCAGACTTTTTAGCCCTTCACCAACTGAAAGGCAAGACCACAAACTATGAGGTGTGCTTATTTGGAATGTACACGTTAATTGAGTCCGTGAACGGAGCTTCCTATCCCATGTTATTAGTATATAGTACCTATGTTATTAGTGTTTCTAATATTTTAACCAATTGAACTGGCACAAGATTAAGCAATGCACTTGTATCTAGCAAGCTTGTCAAGTATGGTGATGTTGATGGTACAGTAGAAGCAAGTGGGGCTTTGTCAATCTGATACAAATTAAGATAGCTAGCGAGATAAATAGCTAGATAGCTAGCTACTGTATAAACACTTTACCTGTAATGGACGCATAGTCTGCACTAAATTTTTGCTATGATGTACTGAACCTTAGCCAGCAGTGAATTCTACGATTGTCTGTAGTATCGCAGGTTAAGGTCCTATACAAGATCTTGCACAGAGAATGTTCCCATTGTAGAGACCTGACTGTCACCTGATTTCTACTGATCATGAGACTGACAATAAACAATGATTTAGAAATAATAAACAGTGTAATACTAAGGTCATAGGTTAACTGAACTTTGGGTACAGTGTATATAATGCTGTACTCTTAACTGTTTTAGTTGTAGTTGTAGTACCGAGTCATTGTAATAGATATGTTGAATAAGGCTATGAACTATTCCTTTTCTAAGTTTGACTACAAGGAAGGGGTCTTCTGAGCTACACCATTCACATCATTTCCTTTTCGCATGGCTGTTGCACTGGCTATGGATTGAATAACTTGAATCTCCGATGTGGTAGTAGCTAGCTACATGGCTTCTTGTTTACAAAGATGTACAAAAAGCCCCATGCAGGTATCTGGGGTTAGATGCTTGCTTTGTTGCCCGCTCGCTGTGGTACTGGCCCGTGTTCTGGAGAGACTCCTTCCAGCATGTGAAATGGAGGACTTCATTAGACATGCATTTAGTCAAATTAAACTCTCACCAAATCAAAAATTAAGAAATTGCCAAAGTTTCTACTTACACATTTGCTGCACCTATGCTTTCTTTTGTTAATTTTTCTTTCTTCATGTTCACTGCACACAAACTTGAATATTGGAGTGTGGTCATAGCTAAGTGTGTGTGTGTGTGTGTGTGTGTGTGTGTGTGTGTGTGTGTGTGTGTGTGTGTGTGTGTGTGTGTGTGTGTGTGTGTGTGTGTGTGTGTGTGTGTGTGTGTATGTGTGTGTGTGAGTGAGAGAGTGTGATAGCCATATCCCGACTGTACACACGTATGAACACTTTATAAAAGTATTGAGCTGCTGAGAGGCTATTGTTTTATGCACATAAAGGTGAAGGAACTGACAGTAAATGTTACTGTTTATCAACTAATTATTTTGTAAGTAACTTTTGTCAAACTTCTAAAGTTGTTTTTATTAATGTCTTTTTCTCAATCAACTATTTTATTGCTACAGATTTTCATTGTGTTTAAAACGAACAGTCTAAATAATACTACATGCCACATATTTATTGTCAACGTATATATGACATTTTAATTAAAAGAAGATTTTGTACTACTGACCATGAAAAGTACCAATCTGTTTCATAGATGTTGTAGCATGCTTAACTAAGGATTTATGATGACATTAAATATACTGTATGTATGTATGTATGTGTTATAGAAGTGGAAGATCATATTCACCAGCAGAAAATGAAGCATTTGTTGATCCTGAACATGGTAGTGACTCTAATCCAGGTACCGTGTCTCATCCTGTGAAGACCATAGACAAGGCATTATCTATACTTAGAGCAGCACCAATAGGGCGGACAAAAGCCATGCATTTGAAAGGTGCTACTTACTATCTGGAATCCACCCTAGAACTTGGTCCAGAAGATAGTGGATTGACAATATTACCATGGGGTGGGGATGAGGTGATCTTGTCTGGTGGTAGACTATATAAACTTGCATGGACAGAATATAAGAATGAGATGAAGCCAATAGAACAAGGATTAGATGGTATAGCTGACCTACAATTAGAACCAGGAGCTAGTAGGCAAGAGGCATTATTTTATGGTAAAGTGTTAAGTGTAGAAGAATGCTCTACAGCTTGTGTACGTAATAAACAATGTAACGGGTTTACATATTATGATGCTTCATCACACACTTACCCAATGATGTGTTACTTGAGAATGGATGGTCAATGGAATCCAGTCAGAGATGTTAGTGGGTCAAGTTTCAGTTCCCAGAAGATACACATTGTAGTTGCAGATTTGTCAGATCAGTCACCAAATAATTTCACTTCATTGTTTATCAACAGTCGTCGTGCAGTGAGAGCTAGATACCCAGATGGTAACCCAGAAACTAGTGGATTACACACTAATCCTACTGGGTATGTTCCAGCTGCAGAAAGATGGCTACCACCAGCTACCAAAGAACCTGGAGAAGAGATCTTTATACGAAGTCCCAACAGAACTGGAAGTTACTTTCCTTTTTTCCAAATTGGTAAAGGTGGCTCAGTGTCTGTGTTTAATCCACCACAATCTTACTGGGGTACAGCTAATCCTAGTGGAGGCGGTGGCTTCACTTATCGTGTTCCTACTGGACTGCAGTTTTCTAGTAATCTGAGTATAGCTGATAGGACATGGAGTAATCCTTCAACTGGAGTAGTGCATACATTTCACTGTAAACACTGGGGTGGGTGGCAATTTAAGCTAGATGGGCGTAATGATAAAACCAATCATACATTAACATGGTCATATGGAGGTATTCAAGAAGCTAGAGGTTGTGATAATGGTAGTGAATGGTATGTAGAAAACATTTTTGAAGAACTAGACTCTCCAGGAGAATGGTTTCTTGATTATGACACACATAAACTTTACTTCAGTCCAAATGGCACTCTTCCAACTGAAGCTGTAGGGACTAATTTAGAAGTGATACTATCCATTAAAGGAAGTCAAAGCTATCCAGTGAAGAACATAGCAATTAATGACATCACATTTGCTCACAGTGCTACCACTTTTCTATCAGATTATGAAGTTCCCAGTGGAGGAGACTGGACTGTACACAGGGGAGCAGCTGTGGTAGTTGAAGGTGCAGAAAATGTTACCATTTCAAAATGTCTTTTCTACTCTCCTGGAGGTAATGGATTATTACTGAATAACTATGTACGAGGTGCAGTGATTGAAGGTAATGAATTTGTGTGGGTGGGAGATAATGCAATAGTCGTTGTGGGCAGTACACAATTAATAGATGGAACTGATGGTAACCAACCAAGAGGTACTAAAGTGATAGGAAATCTTGTCCATGAGGTGGGAGTGTTTGGTAAACAAGTTTGTGCATATGTACAGTCTCTAGCTTGTGAGACAGAACTGATAGGAAATGTGTTCTTCAACGGACCAAGAGCTGGTATTAACTTTAATGATGGTTTTGGAGGTGGAAATATAGTTAAAAATAATGTTTTGTTTAACTTTGTTCGAGAGACACTTGATCATGGTACATTTAATAGCTGGGATCGACAACCATACCTTACAAAGGTCAGAGATGGTAAGACAGCAACTCTGATACAAGCTGAAAGTTTTATCACACAAAACTTGTTTGTTGGCAATTTTCATTAACTGTGGCCAATAGATCATGACGATGGCTCTTGTTATTATGTAGATAAGAACAACATTATTGTCTACGGTGGATTTAAGAATTTTGCTGGTCATTCAATAGTAACTATTGACAACCTATATATCTATCCCGATGCACCAAGAAACTCTTTTAACACCACTAATCCTCACTGTGCTATGAGTTATCACAATACAAGGAATGACTACAATGGATCTGGATGGGATGATGTATGGGGCAACAATGTGTGTGTCATTGGAAATCCTGATGTATTCCAGTATACTAGCTGTAGTACATTTGACAATGCTGGCTTAGTTCCTATGTCCTTTAACAATGTGTTTTATGCTCCCAATGCTACAATCTTTATTGATTGCGATTTGGTGAAGTTGACATTAGAAGAATACCAGGACATGGGATATGAAGTAGATAGTGTTGTAAAAGATTTACCCAGCAATGAAGAAGTGATAAAGTGGGCTAAAGACATGCTGCAATTTAATCATTAATGTAGAGTATCATGTGTTCATATTCAAGCAAAAATTAACAAATAATATGATATTTTATTCATTTGTATTAAATTTATCAAACTATTGCTATGCACATGTACACTAGTCAAATTCATCTCCATACATCTTCACGTTTCGTAATTTCTTTCTTAAACAAATCCTTTTCCCATCTCAGAAGATGATGTACAAATGTTTCATTGGGCCTTAATCATGTATGAAACATGTGAATAAATCATATACATAATTATGGTAAAAATACATTCTGTTGCATGGGTGTAGCCAGGATTTTTCAATGGGAATGGACAATATCCGTAATGAAAAGATTTGATGCATGTTGGTGCGGGGGCTTCAGAGACTTTGGCACACAGTATTTGAAATGCATGTTGTCTAGTTTTTTACTCATGGAACCAGGAGATAACAAAGGTAAGAAGTAATACATGTATCATAACAATGCAAAATGCACTCCAACAAAGAAAGCAGACCAAAAATTTTAAATTCAGACAAATATGCTTATTTGTATAGTATATGCCTCACCTTTGCCCTTTTTTGAATTTATAAATACTATAACAGGGAAACACTATCTCGCCCAATACCTCCCATGCAAAGTCCCCACACTAGCAAAGCCATTAATTTTTGTTTCGTGACACCAGAAAACGTCATTGCGGATATCGTCCATTATGTATGATGTATAGTATGTAAGTCACAGATGCAGAGGTCTAGTTAACATATTAACATGAAAGTGTAACTTGATAACAGCTAAGGCAATGGGCTTGATTTTTTCACTGTGTGATGTCACTTCTTCCTGAAAGATACTTTTGCCATACTGCAATACATGCTTCATGGAGTTACCTGAGTTCTCCTTCGTGTCCCATTAATCTTTGCTGACAGCGCAAGGTGTTGATTCATGGTAGCATCAAGTGACAGGGGGGGGGGGGGGGGGGGGAAAGGGGGGCTCTTAACCCCTCCAAGTATACCAAGATCGGGATACTCTAATAGAGCAGTCACTCTAATAAAGCAGTCACAGTATTAGAGCAGTGTGAGTTACCTGAGTTCTCCTTCGTGTCCCATTAATCTTTGCTGACAGCGCAAGGTGTTGATTCATGGTAGCATCAAGTGACAGGGGGGGTCAAGGGGGGCTCTTAACCCCTCCAAGTATACCAAGATCGGGATACTCTAATAGAGCAGTCACTCTAATAAAGCAGTCACAGTATTAGAGCAGTGTGTAGTGAGCTATTTAAGGATTTTGATGTACTTTATCAGCAATAAATGCATAGTTGGAGAGGTAGGCAGCTATTGTCAGCTGGCTTATCCCTTTTTTTTTTTAGTTTGTTGTCACATCTTACCAAACCAGAGATAATGTAGTGCCTCAATTCATTTTGACCCCCCCTTTCCATAACAACGGATCTGCCCCTGCCGAGTGATAGTTCCCTACTTTTGACAGGAATCATCTGAGTTTTCCGTTGTGACTGGATTGATTGTAAAGGTCCTTCTTTGCTTGTAACACTGTGTGACAGGCTGAACATAGTTGAAAACAAAGTGTAATGGCCACTTCAATATTTCAGTAATTGATAGCTGGGGCATGCGTTCAGATGAAAATGATAAGCCTGGTGCTATTGTTTCTGTTCACCAGTCATAATGTTACAAACAAGTAAACGAACAAGTATAAAGAATTTTAAGTTTGATTAGGAATTATAGAAATAAAAAGTAGTGAAACAAGGGAAGTTGCCTACAACTGAAGATATACTAGTAGACATTTGATCCCTATTTCAGTCGTGGTGTAGACTGAAGTAGGGATTTAATGTCCACTACTACAGTATATCTTCAAGTGTAGGCGACCACCCCTGTTTCACTGCAATTAATTCCTAAAATTCTTAATTTTTCCTTATAGCACTAACTTCACACAAGTGTAACATACAGAGCCTTACAATTGGGTATCTATAACTATCGGTAAATTAGGGTAACATATCGGATATCAATAAAACTTAAAACATGGAAAAAGTAAAGTAAGATAAACTTTTTGAAGCCATATAGAGTTTAAAATTTGTCCATCCCAAGGGTATACAAGTACACAAAAAACTTTGGAATTTTCAGGAACCATAGCACATCGATGGAACAAGCTGGAGTAGTGCACAATATTAAATCACAGTAAAACAATAAGAAGTGTTATATCCATACTGTACATTTCCACACAGTAGGGATATAACACTTCTTATGTTTTAATGTGATTTAATATCGTGCACTACTCCAGCTTGTTTCAGTACTTTTTTTCAATGTGCTATGGTCCCTACCCTAGTTGAAAATTCCAACTTTTTTTGTGTACTTGTTTAAATAAAATTGTTTTGACTAGTGAACCCACATATACCGCATCAAAAGAAAGAAATGGCACCGCGCACCCCAGCTATCAATTATCGTCTGAAAAGTGAAGTATCCATTACGCTTCATTGTCAGCTATGATGTCTAAATATTGTCGTCAGGGAAAAGTGGGGCTGGTTTTTTGGGTGATATTTTTCCATAGGCTATGCCCAAGCCTTTGTGGTCCCTACTATACAGTACTATCGTCCTGTATGGTGTATACACCCAATATAAGTTCACTTCATGGGCGTTTTATACATTTGTCTGCCAACACAACAATGGAACTGTGTGTGCTTTGTAAGTTTGTATATGCACATGTAATTACTCACATAAAACTACATACTGTACAACAGCAATGAAAATAGGTAAGTACTGCTGCAATCCAGATGGGACCCGGATGTGACCCAAAATTAAAGTAGAGGCATGCACTGAGATTTGGCATTGAAAAGCAGCATAACTTTGGTCATATTATGTAGTATACAAGACCACTATTGTGAGACTATACGTATATATTACAGCAATTAGTCCTGCATTAATTATAGAAGTTAACTGTTAAATAGGATCATCTGCAAGAACCAGACAGTATTTTATACACAGATAATCATCGTTATCACTTCACTACTCAGGATTGCCTTGGCAGATTAATCCCAAACCACCACCATCGTGTAGGGCAGCCTTTAGTCTATTTTACTGGTACACCATTTATAGGATATACAGTATGGTTACACAACCACAGAATTTTTAAAAAGAGCTAAAATGTACAGGAGCCTATGGAGGTTGTGGTATTTTGATTGGCCCAGCTGTCAATTAAGAATCCCTTCTATGAAAAATGAAATGGTCTATTGATGAGTGGCTCCACATACTGTATGTCCACTGACAGGTTTAAATAAAGGGCATGACTCCATTTATGCTTGCAAAGAATGGAGATAGCAACATGCAATCCAGTATGGCTCACATAAGTTTCTTGAACTAGCGTACTTCCATTTCCATCAGTACAGCTGAACTGGTTTAATTTATTGATCTCAGACCTGGATATTATATAAAGCAGATGAGACCCATTTGACCCACACAAAATGTGATACAAACAAATGTCCCAGAAAATCCAAAATGACCTGACCCACTTTTCAATGCTGTTGTACAATCCAGCTTACCACACGCCAGCTCGGCAAATCTTGACTAAATTAGATGCAGACAGAAGGGAACACTATAAAATATGATAAGCCCATGGTAATACATGTTGGGTAAATCTGTCAAAAATTTGTAACCATGCACATGATCATATAATTATACCAAAATACTACTGTATATACTTTTAAAACCTCATATTTAGACATCAAGAAGGCCAAGGCAAAAGTTGTGCTGCGACTAACTCCAACCTTGCAGTGAATCAGTATACACCCTGAGTCCCATGCTGACCCTGCAATAAACAAAAAGCTATATAGCATAATCCGTCAGCTCAACTATAAGCTTACTATAGCGGGATATTATCAGGGGGGAATTTTTCACAGATTGCAAAATTTCGATGAGGGAAATTTTTTGCTTCTTCAGGATCTTTTTGATCAAGCTGCACATTTCGAGGAGGAAGATTTTCTGGATAGCTGCCAATCCACAAAACTCGTGAAAAATTTTCCCCCTAGAAAAAATCCTGCTATACAGTATTCTGTTATTGGAAATTTGGACACACAATAGGCATACACACACAAATTTTTGCACCAATTTTGATAAACATTCATAGAGTTATAATAACATAAAAAGACCGGTCTTTTGCCAAGCCTACAGGATAAACTGCTTGTTGACAAACCTCTAGCTGCACCTTGTGTTCATGTTCATCCACATACGTTTATTAATCATGATTAAGTACAAGAAATGAGTATGCGCTTAATAGATAATATGCATTTAATATATACTAGTGGTACCCGCGCAAAATGCGCGTGATACTAAGACAATTGTTATGTCCTATTGTGTGAATACACTTAAATTTGAACATTACTAATGATCAAGGAGTAATCACATCATTACATACCAACAAAGACATGATTACGCATAGCTACTGATGTGCACACATAATTTCTTCAATGATATGTGGCACTATCATCTAGTGTGGCCTTGTGCACTGGAATTTCTGCACATCTGTGCAGTACTCATGCAAAACACAGTTCTCATGAAGGTGGCGTATCAAGATGTGTCCCATTATAACCATGCACATACATGAAAAAGATTAGTTTTGAGCGGCAGGGATGTACTCAACGTCCTTTTGACGATGATGTTGCATGAACTAACATAAAGTGTCTGAGTGTGGTATGAGGATCAGTTTACTGATAGTTGGTGCATCACCACAATGAGCTATGTTCTAATTCAACTTGCTTTTGTCACATACATTTTGGTTTATATTTATGTAGTCAATTTGAGTAACTGAATTGTACATGTAGTTCCATTTATACATCCTAGTCATGGTATTGTACTTATTGCATGACAAAGTGTGTATGCAGTACAGTATTGAGTATGGGTATTCAAGTTTATCAGCTGTACTGAGCAAGGTCAACACAACCATGTGGATTTGGATAGAGAAGAGTTGTATTTTGTTGCTTTCTGAATCAAGGTCCATTACCAAGATGAATCCTTCATATGAAGAGTGGTTACTCTAGAAAGGTTGAGAGAGAGATTGACTGATTGAAAATTGATTGTTGGTAGAGAGGTTGTGTGTGTTCTATTAGGGTAGATATCGCGATTTATGTTCTATTAGGGTAGTTCAATGGAGGTAAAGTAATAGAGCTTCTAGAAGTTTCAGCTGTCCCTGTGGAGTTACCAAGGAGTGAAACGTGTCTTGTGTCTCCCTACACATTGAAGACTGCAACAGCAACTTCATGATAATATTGTCCACGATTTGTAGCCTGGTAAGGTAGATGTATGTTCTATTAGAGTAGTTGAACGTAATCTTCCGTTCTTCCTCTCTCATAATGGCAAATCTTCCTTGTGTAGTCTGTAAGGTAGCCTGATTGGAGTGACCATAGCTCGTTAAATTTCCACACCCACTACGACTGTTTCCTTCTCCATTGCAGTTGTGTTGCTGGTAATCCTCCATTTTAGGTCTGTCTGTAGTCCCTGATCTGCTTGTATTCGTGTTGCAGTAGCTAATACTTCATCTGGCGCACAGTGGTGTGGGCCTCAGGATGTCTATCCTTGCAGTGGACAGCACAGCAGGGTGCAGAGTGTGTATTCCCAGTGACTCTTCCTTCTGTAGTCTGTCAGGTAATCTGATCATCGCTCGTAGACTTGCCACACCCACTACAAAACTCTCCTTTTATACTGGTGGGTGTGATAAAAAAACTTTTAAAAATTTCCGGATGATAGCGTACACACCAGATCACATGATCAAATTCGCTGATGTGATTGGTTAAATCATGAAAAAGTGATTGATCCTATTTCATTGTAAGCTTTTCCATATGACGTCATCTGATTTCTATTGGCAACGCATGTATACCGGAATGCCGTATACGCGTATCGTAAACTTGTAATGGCCATTGACAGTGATAAGTATCTCGCAACCAAGGTTAGCACGTAATGACAGACACGAAAACCACCTTATGACACATTGATTTGGACGGGTAGTTGGTCTAGCGAGTTTGAAGCTAATCGAGGGAAAAACCAGGGAGGAATTTTTATGGCCTCTATTTTCCATTTCTACAGTTCTGTCGTCCACAGGGGGAGAGAAACGTCTGGTGTAAGCTTGGATGGGGAAGGATGGTAACACAATAAGGGTCTCCAGAAAGTTTTGGACACGTTCTTGTCTTCCTCGGGTAGCTACGGTGGTTTAAAGGATATTTCCCGTAGTTTAACGAATCGCCACCAATCCCGGATCATAAGATTCGCCTCAAATTTTAGATTTGAATGGTACCGATCAAAAGAGTTAGAGAATTATTATACAGATATATGTACGTTAAACAACCAACTCTATGGTGCAATGGCTACAGATATAAAGCTAAAACCAAACATGTGAAACTATAGTACAATCAAATTACGTATATGTACACAGCCACCACTATTCCAAAACATGAGTACAAAAGTCTAAAAATAAAAACTCTGAATAACTAGTTTGTTTTGGGGTTGATAAAACACAAATGAAGTGCATGAAAGTCATGTCAAAACAGCAAGCTTCAAAAAGAGTGTGACTTTCAAAAAAGATCTGGATAAAAGTCATGAAATTAAAGGTAGCAACTAAGCATTAATTTCAATGCCTAAATGACAGCCTTTCAGCAAGTGGTGCTACCATCATTGCAATAGTGATGGGCGATACTGATATTTTGCCATACGATTATTGTCATGAACAGCTAAATACATCATGAATTGTTAATAAAATGGTAAAATTACACTGAAAATTAACAGATATTTCTCTGATTATCACGATTATTGCACAATAATTGCCGATTTCGATATCACTAGTCAATGAAAAGTACACGATGTCGATTATTACCAATAAAATGATCATGATTATCACGATAATTGAATAATTGACCATCCATAAAAATTGCAGCTATTTCATCTTTAATTTCACAACTCTCTTTAACCCTGCTTTTTTTTGAAGGCCATACACTTTTTCATAGCTTGGCTATTAATGATATGGATTGTGACAGGCGTATGCAAGACAAAAAAAATAGTCATGTTCCATTCTTATTCATGAACCAAACTATATTAAAAGTCCGAGACCAATTTTTGCTTACCAACAAAATCCACAACATCTGTGAAATGGCTGTAAGCATCAGTATCTACTGAATCATTGATTCTCACAGTCATGTACTTGATTTCACCTGAAAAGCTACAAGAACACATTTATAATATACTGTAGGTAACACTCAATACAGCTAGTAACATTTGTCACTGTCTTAAACCATATTAGCCAAATTCTACAGGTCACACTAGTTCTTGCAAAGCTGTCGTGGAAAACAAAATTCGTATCCCAAAAAATAGTGGATCCTAGGGTTATTCTTAACTTCAGTGATCCAACCACCTCCAGTACCCAAATGCCAAAACTGACTGTTAAATTAGGACATTTCGTCAATAGTGTGCAGTCTATTTATATTCTATTTGGGACGGAGCCCACAGAGCCCTGAGCTCCAGATATACAGTAAATCAATGGGCTTCAGTTATCATTTACTTATCTGAATACTTTCTGCTAATTCTAGGAACAAAGATAACTAAGGATCCACTGTATTGCATCTAATATATATGTATATATGATAAAATTTGATTATAGTCGGCATCAACATACTTGGTTTTTACACTGCATCAATGCATAGTATAACAAGTACACAAAAAATTCAACTAGAGTAGGGACCGTGATGGCACATCAATAAAAGTACTGAAACAAGCTGGAGTAGTGCACAATATTGCAGTGTAAATCACAGTAAAACAATAAGAAGTGCTATATCCCTACTGTGCTTATAGTAAGGATATAACACTTCTTATCGCTTTACTGTGATTTAATATCGTGCACTACTCCAGCTTGTTTCAGTACTTTTTATCAATGTGCTATTGTCCCTACCCTAGTTGAATTTTTTGTGGACTTGTTTGTTAACTTTAAAAAATTATGACTGGCGAACCCATGCATACTGCATCAAAGATAGAATGGTGCCGCGCACCCCAGCTATCATTATCGTCTGAAAAGTTAAGTATCCATTACGCTGCGTTGTTAGCTATGTTCAACCCATTATACAGCATTACAAATCAAGAACTATTTGAAAAAGCACCTCTGTAATCAAAGTAGCCACTATGAAAAATATGGACGATTTCTGTTACAAAGGAAAGCTGTCACGTGCTACCGCAAATCAACACCTTTCGCTGTCAGCAAAGATAAATGGGACACAAAGGAGGACACTAAGTCCTGAAGAATACATTGTACATACTGCGGTATGCCATAAGGCACCACTTGGGCCAAAGTGACGTCGAACAGTGAAAAAATCAAGCCCATATCCTTAGCCATCATCAAGTTACGCTTGTCTGAAGGAATCAGTCAGTCAGTCAGTCAGTAGAAAATTCCACTTAATTTTTTTAAATTCTGTAGCAACTTGTTGAAAGTGTTTCGAGTTGATCTGAACGCTTGTTTGGGCTTAGGTTTACTTGCCTCATCGTTGTCAGGGAACTGAATTGAGGCTGGTTTTTGGGTGATGTTTTTTCGTGGGCCACGCCCAAACCTTTGTGGTCCCTACTATACAGTACTATCGTCAATTATAGTAAAACCACTATGATACACTGTACATTGGTCTTTACACCAGTAGTATGGTTTTATCTAAAGGACAGACAACACATGTATTAAAATATTCAGGAAGCCAAGAAATTACTTTCACCTGAAAATGCCTAGATTTATTAATTCCTAGATTTGTATCTAACTAAATTTACTTACAGCTCATCATCATCCAAAGTAAGGTTTACAATGTGGCTGACCCTCAGATGATCCAACATAGTCTTATTGGCAGCATGTCTCCAGTTACCAAGATACATTTTACCAGGAATTATCACTGAAGGATAGGTCTTAAAGGTTTCCAATTCAGTTGCACTGAAATATTGCCTATAAAAAAATTTTGGTGGCTATAATGTTCTACAATATATACTTATCGAGTTTGTGTACATACACCCACTCTGATAGCTTTTTCACTACATATATTATAATACAGATATATAAACATAATATGGGTCATGAATCAAGACAGACGGTAGTGTGTTGTGTGGCCAAGAAAGCGTGCCTGTCACACCATGTACATGTGTATATCAACAGAAAATGCAATTTTCATGCCTGCATAGCTCTTCCCTTTCCCAAAGCACGCTATTTTTGCATTGTAGCTTTTCCCCACATAGGGTAGGCCACACAGCAAATTTGATTAAGCCTGCTTCAGACATTCATGATATGTGGGTGGCCAAAGTTTTGAATATGTTTCTTCTTAACGTGTCTAGATTATTGTTTCCGCACACTTTGCAAAAATTGTTATAAAATGCAAATGCGTACTTCTATTACCTTGAAATTTGGTACAGCTAAAGAGTGTATAAATTAAAGGTGAATTCATATACTAAGTTTGGAATGAATCTGATTAATATCCATAGATGAACATCTATTTGCATAAATACGATCAAATTTTAGTCACAGCTACAAGGTAAATGGTGAAATTTAGTGTCTAGATACATGCTCCACCTGTCCGAATATCAATGACATAGACCAAACCCAAATAAAGTTATGCCATCACAAACACAGTATTTAACTTTAGGCTAGCCATCATAGCAGTAGTGCCTTTTGATGGCTTGACAAACAAAGAAGTAACAGCTACAGAGTTACCAAGCAAAAACCAAACAACTGTAAATCGCAGGATCTAATAGAACAGCCATCATGGGGTAAAAATAGTGCAAATATGTTGAAAAAAAAAACTTCTAGAGTTTGAACCAGGGACCTCTATACTGTTTACCTAAAATTTTAATCCACTGAGCCACTGCTGTCATGGTTTCTTAATTTGAATAATTTCTAGTTTTCTGTCATCATTGTGTCTGTAGATACTGTAAGAAGAAATGAAACCCCAAAGTTTGTCTCAAAGCTAGCATATATTGGGGCCATACAGAGTACAAAAAGAAATGAAATCCACACATGAAAACAGTCAAGTTATGGAAAAGGGTGCAGCCTTTAAAAAACATGCATATGGGTGAAAAGAAATGAGTGCAATGATGCTAATAAATGTTAATATTCATGGCTTGGCTGTTTTTGTGTGGATATTCTACTCTTATTATGAAAATTTTGTGTGCAACTTGTACGGGTTTTGCAATTACACGCATGCAGTGCTCTTAAGATGGTTGCAAAACAATAGCACAACTTTGCATATTCACTGCATGCATACAGTTTAATAGCAAAAAACTATTGAGTTCTTTTGCTATCATATTGTACATATGCAATTTGCTTTCATACAATAGCATATTCATGCTATCCTTTTACTTGTATATTGCACGTGTGCATTTTGTTCTCATAAAATAGCAATGCATTGTGCTCTTTTTGCTTGCATACTGCATGCTTGTAGTTTGCTTTCATAAGTTAGCTTTATTAAGGGGTTGGTTTGCTCACAAATTACACACATGCAGTCTGCCCTCTTTCTGCGTACATACAGTATACAGTATTAAATAGCCATCAGATGAAAACAAACAAATGGTGCACCCAAACTGTTTGCTACCATTAACAACCTGTACAAGGAAAACAAGAAGTAGTCTATATTAGTGGGATGTGGTGTTCTACAAGAAAACTTGTTGTAGGAGTACATGACATTACAAGTACAGCTGAGGTTGGCCTTGAGTTGCTGAGGTTGGCGTCTTGAGTCTCCGTGCTTCACAGGTGGAGAAACATTTCTAAACATGAATAAAATACTACTGCTACTGTTCATTATGGCTTCTTTGTTTTCTGTAACAAAGTGAGGGAGTGTAATTTTTAACCTTTGATTTAAAGACTTATAGAAATGTACAATTGAAAGCAGACAAGAAGCAGGAGAATATTTGGACCTGTATCAACTTCTACATTTTGCTTTTGGACAAAAGATCATCTTTGTCAAAAAATTGTGCGCAGTGAGGCCAAATAGACAGTACTGACTTGTAGTTTTGTATTGCATGCATTTCTTGTAGATGTGAATTACAAATTAAAAGAAATAGAAATATGAAATAAATAGCCAGCATTTGCAAGCTGCATGCATGCAGTCGCTTAGCTGCTAAACTGCTCACAAGTTGCACACATGCGATGGCACACATGCGATGGCACACATGTGATGGCACACATGTGATGGCACACATGCAAGTGTTTACATGCAACAACTATGGAAATGCATGTGTGCAATCGGGCCAAATACTAACATGCACACACATGCATTTGATTACATGCATTCACATGCAAATATACGTGTGTGTTTGAATGTGAGTGTGTGCAAATTTTCATAAGGTATACACACATATATGACTGTGCTTTAAAATCCAATCTTACCTGTCTAAACACAAAAATGGATATTGTTTTAAAAATTCTTGATAACCACCATTCAACACTAGCGGATTAGTACATCCATGAGATTCCAACATTGACAGCATCTCAGTAACATCTACAAACAATTTTACAATCATTTACAATTCTGCATGGGATTGTACGTACCTTGTGAAGCATTATCAGATTTGGAGGATTCATCATAGACAATGACAAAAGTAAACTCTTCCAAAAAGCCAGAAGGGTTTAGTAGACACCTGACATCATTTTGTATGATCTTCCATTGTTTAGCCACTAAAATGTGACTAGCAAGGTAGCAGTCTTGCAGTCTGACATCTATCAGCAACATATAACCTGGATCATGCACATAGGGATGTATCACTCCATCATTCAGCTTATTGTATAGCTCATGACAAGTAATTAACCCTACAGACAGTGAGTACACATGATTAACATAAAATTTCAGACATTTCCATAAATATATATATAGATATGAGCTACTTATCTATGCTGAAAGTTGTCAAGAGAGTTTGCACAAAGTAGTCTTCATTGGCAACAAAATTGCAATTAAATAATAGTTCATATCATGATATCATGGTGTCTGTTTGTCTGCTAGCATTTATACTATATTTAACTGGTTAATAACCACAGCTCGTATAATAACTCATCCTGGATAGTAGCCATATCACAGTCTAGGATTACTGCCATAAGAGCTACCCTTGATCCACGGCTTGTATCTAAATATGCTAATGCATGTGTTGATAAAACACATTTAAAGCAGTAGGAGCCCATAAGTGTAGCAACAGAAACCAGGCAAAGGAGTTCCAGGAAATAGCAGAGAAACTGAATGGATAATAGTATTGAAGGATAGGTCAGTGATTTGTCTTGGATTTGTGAATCTGCAGCTGTATAAACGCCACAGGTTTACTACTACACAAAGTAGGTGCCTTAGCTGCATGGTTTTCGTTGCTAAAGTTATGCGACTGGAATGATGCCTCATATCATGCTTCCTTCAGTGCTTCATATACTACTGGAAGAGTTCTCATGAAAACCCAACGAAAACAATTTTGAAACTTAACCCTCTGAAGTCAAATGGGTGGCCAAGAATTTTCCTTACATTTTTACACACTAAACCTTTGAAAATCCATTGAAACGTTACCACATGAAATTATTTTTCATAGAATATTCATTGGCTATTTTCATTGATTTGTCCAATGAAAATACTATGAAAATAAAAATTTATTAGGAACACCTTTGACTTCTACGATTTTTTTTGAAATTTTCATTGGATTTCAAGGACAAATTGTCCAATAGTGATATTTACATTATATTTATAACAAGGCTAGCTAGGGTGGTACTGAATTTATATACATATGTCCCACTGTAACATTCTATTGTCACATCCACAAAATGAGTTGTGCCCACTTTCGTATAATGCAGCTATCCCCCATAAATCCCTCAAATTGGATAGTTGACATAAAAAAATAATAATAATAAAAAAAAAAATTATGTAGAAAGATTACATGTAGTATCTATGATTACGTCTTGCTGTAATTTGTATACCTTACTGATCAGTCAAGTCCCTAAGAAACTTAGAAGGCGGGGCCATATAGACAATACAATATGCTGTCTCTCGCAGCCAGAACTTTCTTTTGTCACTGCGTATCGAATGTTAAACCAGTGTACAACTTTATAACGAATCTTGCAAACTTTCCGTGGCGTACCTTTTTCACCACAAACCGATTGCACTAGGCTTTCCATCTCACACCTGCTAGCGGGCTTTCCTGGGGCTTTTCACCTCGTCGCTTTTCACACAAATTCTGCATAATAATATCACAGAGGAGCTAAGCGCTGGCGCTTATAAGCTCATGATATTATCAATTGTGGGATTCACGATTCCTGAATCGAGGTCGAGGCGAGAGGTGCACCTCGGGTCGGTTTGAAAGTGGTGTGTGAATGAGTGAATTACAGTAATTAATAAACATGGATGTTGAAATAAAATTGTCTGTTTACTACACTGAATATGAGCCGTTTCATCCAGAACTGATCAAGATCTATGATAACGTTTTTAACTTCGTCAACGATGCTACAGTTGGTCCTTACAGAAATGAAGTAGTTGCTATTGTCACTACTACTAGTAGTATATACGTGGATGAAAAAATGATGAAGAGTTTTCCATCATTAAAACTGATTTGTACATCATCAGTTGGTTATGATCACATTGATGTCAAAGCTGCAAAGAGGCTTGGTCTACCAGTGGGCTTTGTGCCTTTTGTGCAAAATGAAGTTGTCGCTGATCATGCATTAGCACTATTGTTAGCTAGTGCACGAAGAGTGGTTGAGGCAGACAAGATCGTGCGATCGCCTGACACAAAAGAAATGTATCCATTTCATCATTTTATGGCCCTTTCTGTGTCAGGTACCAATATGGGTATCATTGGGATGGGGAGAATTGGTATGGAAGTAGCTAAAAGGGCTGCTGGATTTGGAATGAAAATTTTGTACCACAATAGAAATCAAAAATCTAAAGAAGATGAATTATCAGTTGGCGCACAGTATGAGCCAGCCTTGATCAGCTTACTTCAGAAATCAGACTTTATTGTATTACTAGCACCAGGATACAAAGAAAATTATCATATGATTGGACGCAAGCAGTTTTCTGAGATGAAAAATACATCAGTGTTTATCAACATGTCGAGAGGTGTCCTGGTAGATCAAGATGCTATGGTAGACGCATTAAAATCTAACCGGATTGCTCATGCTGGACTTGATGCTACAGATCCAGAACCTTTACCAAGAGACCACCCCCTTCTTAGTCTGTCCAATGTGACACTTACACCACATTGTGCTGGAGCTGTGATGGCAGTAAGGCAGAAACAGTGTTATATTACTATTGAGAATATACTGGCTGGTGTACAAGGCAAACCTCTAGTTCATCTAGTGGAGATCAGTTAATAGCTTAACAATTGATTAATTTTGTGTTGCATTATTACATGCACAACAGGTGTATAAAATGTATGTTTTAAAATTAATTTGTGAGAAACATGTTTACATTAACAGTCAAGTGAACATGGTAGCATGGAAAACCCGGAACAGTGTTATTTTTGCGATTGGAATCACGTGCAAACACTAGCATACCACAGATTATAAATACTCCATCGTGGAATAAACAAAATTTGTATGGTAATATGCTCTGTATAATCCTTACTTCATGTAACAACTCTACAGGGTAGCTACACGATAAATCAACAGGAGAGCGAGCGTTAATTGGGATGCATGGAACTGCATCCTAACTATCTCAGCTACACTCCATACCTTTAACTAAAGGATTTAAAAACCAACTTCTAGCTAGTGCTATGCTAACTCGCCACATGGTAAGCGTGATTCTAATAAATTCGGTCACTGACCTAGTTTGTGTAAGTGTAGCAAAACTATGTCTACCAGGAATGCTAAGATAAAGTTTTGGCTGAGAAAGCCAATGATTGTTCTAAGATTAATGATTTTATGCGTATCCCAATTAACGCTCACTCTCATGTTCTGAGATATCTAATACTGGTGCAGTTTTAACTGGAAATGTTCTATTAGAGTATTTTATAAGCATGGAACTATGAGGGAGCCTGTGGTATGGTATAGTACTTGCACGTGATCCAATCATAAATCCAGGTTTTCCATACTCCCAGTGAACATGATACACATCCACTTTCATAGTTCCATGCTTATAAAATACTGTGGTGAATCCTTTAGAGTTGTTACAAGTAAGGATAACATATTAGCAGACAAATTTTGTTATTCCACGATGGAATCTTTATAACCTGTGGCAACTATAAAAGTGGATGTGTATCATGTTCACCAATGGCGGATCCAGGATGGGGCATTTGGGGCAAATGCCCCCCCATCAAATTCCTCACCTTGTGGAGGAGCCAACAGGTCATACTTCTGATTAAAATAGCTACTAAACTTTATCAGGCCAAGAAACTCATGAAAATATGCACATTTTACTAGCATTTATTACAAATTCAACTGAAACCAAAGCAAACCAAAGTCAAACTAGCTGTGAAATTGTCACCCGGCACCTTCGTACGTAATAAGCGCCTCTAAAATAATTATAGTGTTGCATTTGTTTAAGAAATTCAGAGCCTTTAAAACAGCTTTTAAGACTTCACAACCATCTGAAAAGGCAAAAATCAACAGTAAGACACTACTAAGAGGTGATTATTTGTTGCTTAAAAAATGCAACACTGAACTAGAGAAACTGGCTCTCCAACCATTTACAACTTAGTCTGTTTGTGCCCCTCCCCTTGCCAACTCCTGGATCCGCCCCTGTTCACTGGGAGTATGGAAAACCTGGATTTATGATTGGATCACGTGCAAGTACTATACCATACCACAGGCTCCATGCTTATGCTGTGGTATGGTATAGTACTTGCACGTGATCCAATCGTAAATCCAGGTTTTCCATACTCCCAGTGAACATGATACACATCCACTTTCATAGTTCCATGCTTATAAAATACTGCGGTGAATCCTTTAGAGTTGTTACAAGTAAGGATAACATATTAGCAGACAAATTTTGTTTATTCCACGATGGAATCTTTATAACCTGTGGCAACTATAAAAGTGGATGTGTATCATGTTCACTGGGAGTATGGAAAACCTGGATTTATGATTGGATCACGTGCAAGTACTATACCATACCACAGGCTCCATGCTTATGCTGTGGTATGGTATAGTACTTGCACGTGATCCAATCGTAAATCCAGGTTTTCCATACTCCCAGTGAACATGATACACATCCACTTTCATAGTTCCATGCTTATAAAATACTCTAATAGAACATTTCCAGTTAAAACTGCACCAGTATTAGATATCTCAGAATTTGAACTTTCCTAGGGGACAGACTCCTCAGAATGGTATTTCTGTGTATGTTTCAACTCCATTGTGTAACTTCTGCAATGCCGAACTTGACACCTCCCTGTTCCACTTCCCCTGCACTAGAAGAAAAACTAGAGTACACTAACAAAACGACATCAAAGTTTTTTTTTTTGAATGGTATACGATTGTAGCTATAGTCAAAATCCCCATTAATTTTGTGTACAAATAGCCTAATGCAACCACCTTGTTATTAATAGTCAAAACTTTTGACCTACAGCAAAGCCAATTTTAGTAGACATGTTTCACTATATGTATCCTGCTTTATCACATGCTATCAACTAGTATCAAGTTTTGTTTAGATAACTCAATGAGATTTACAATCAGTGGTGTAATACATGTGGATCCATATTGTAGATAAGTAATGGAATATAGTCAAGTAACAGATGATGACTTTTTAAGCAATTCTGCCATTCTTAGCTGATGATTACTGGAAGTCTTAGTAAAGTGGCTCTTTGCTATCAACAATGGTAGTGGTCTTCCACCCATCACTATCTTGTTCTTGACAGATTCCAGTTCAGCAAAATCAGTTTTCATTGCACTTTCTGCTTCAGTTTCTGTGCAAGCTTTACCATTTGGCTGTTTATTGCTAGCTTTTTTCTTCGACAAATACATGGCAAAAGAGTATGCAGTCATAAATGCATCAAAACCAGCTCTGTGACCTGAGAAACGTTTTTCTGAAGTTGGATCACTACTAGATTGATCAAAGTGATTCTCTTCAGCAGGTAAATGTTGTACTTCATTAGATAAACGTTGCTTGGCAGTTCCTATTTCTTCACTGAAGAGTTCTGTAAGTACTACTTCTGAATGGTGTTTCTTTGGGCTGGGCTCTGATGTAGTTTTTGTATCTGTGAAGTTGCTCATCATACCTAACAATAATAACAGTACAGTAAAATATACAAATAAACACACTGTACAAAATATCAATGTTTAGTCATATGGCACATAATTATTTGTAAATCAGTAACAGAGTATATATGTATAGTGCTACAGTTGGCAACCTTACTTTTCCTCTTTCGATTTCGATGGTTCCTTTTTCTTTTTTTCATTACACTTTGCTCCATTTTGTCCAATACAATATCAACATCATGAACATGTTCACATTTGTCCCTCATACCACAGAAACCCAGCCTCTACAGAAATCAAACAAGTGAAAATGTTGTAAAGAAAATATCAGTGGTGCTTACAATGATGTACAACAAAACATTCTACTTATTGAATTGACATTATGAAGTAAGGCTACAGCTTTTAACAGCTTTGTAACAAAATACTCTAATAGAACCACCAGATTTTACCAATTACAAGAGATATTATTCTGCGACCATACCAATGCAGGCCCACTACATTAGCAGGTCCAGTGAACATTTGGGTACTATGTGCACAGTAAAACACACCTTGTCATTAAACGTATGAATGTTAGTAATTGAACAATAATGCAATGTACAGTAAATACGGTACATGTACTTACTGTACTATATAAAATTAAAGATACTTGGATAACTGAGGAACCCCTACTGTACCACATCAATCAACTATACAGTACTATGAAAATTTCAGCTGCAGTAGATTGATGAAAGCACCTACAGTAGTACGTGAATTTTGCTTGTTCAAATGTATAGAGCTTATCATACAGTACGGTAGTACTGTATATTAGGGATCATGGAGGTTTGGGACTTATCTGGGCCAAAAATATCATCCCAAAACCAGCTTCACATTACCATGACAGTATTGGTTAGGTATAATCAAGCCCAAAAGTGCCTTCACTGTGACCCTAAATGTTTCCAATACTGTAGATTGTTATGAAATTAAAATATATATATATATATTTGCTCTTGATTATATTTAATGGAATTTTCTGCCTGCCTGCCTGCCTGCCTGCCTGCCTGCCTGCCTGCCTGCCTGCCTGCCTGCCTGCCTGCCTGCCTGCCTGCCTGCCTGCCTGCCTGCCTGCCTGCCTGCCTGCCTGCCTGCCTGCCTGCCTGCCTGCCTGCCTGCCTGCCTGCCTGCCTGCCTGCCTGCCTGCCTGCCTGCCTGCCTGCCTGCCTGCCTGCCTGCCTGCCTGCCTGCCTGCCTGCCTGCCTGCCTGCCTGCCTGCCTGCCTGCCTGCCTGCCTGCCTGCCTGCCTGCCTGCCTGCCTGCCTGCCTGCCTGCCTGCCTGCCTGCCTGCCTGCCTGCCTGCCTGCCTGCCTGCCTGCCTGCCTGCCTGCCTGCCTGCCTGCCTGCCTGCCTGCCTGCCTGCCTGCCTGCCTGCCTGCCTGCCTGCCTGCCTGCCTGCCTGCCTGCCTGCCTGCCTGCCTGCCTGCCTGCCTGCCTGCCTCATTCCTTCAGGTAAGCATACTGTAACTTGATAATGGCTGAGGCTACGGGCTTGATTTTTTCACTGTTTGACATTGCTTCATTATGAGACATGCCTTTTGGCATACTGCAGTATGTACGATGGACTTACCTTTGTCTTCCTTTGTGTCCCATTTCTTTTTTGCTGGCAGCTCAAGGTGTCGATTCACGGTAGCATGATGCATGGCTTCCCTATGTTTGTAAATGAAAATCGTCCGTATTTTCCGTGGTGACTGGATTGATTGTAGAGGCACTTCTAATACTGTTCTTCATTTGTAATGCTGTGTAGTGGGCTGAAAATACTGTAGGTGAAAGCGAAACATAATGGCAACTTTATTTTCAAGTGATTGCAAATTGTCTGTATTTTTCACGGTGACTGTATTAATTGCAGAGGTGCTTCTACTACTGTTCTTCATTTGTAGCACTGTGTAACGGGCTGAACATAGCTGAAAGCAAAGCGTAATGACCACTTCACTTTCGAGTCAGTAACTGATAACTGGGATGTGCGTTCAGACGAAAACATTACCAATTTCGAAAAGCCAGTGTTAGAGACCTATTGAATGAAATGGCCGAGAACATCAATCTCTGCATCTCAGAGGATCTTTTCGGTAGGAACAGTAAAGAATGGACCGTCAACCCTCACTTACAGTGCTTTTTTTGTACAGTTCTTTGTTTTGTTGTTGTCCTTTTTGCATGGAGCCCCTTTCTTTGCCATGGCCACTGTATGGATCTGATATGTGGTCGCATGTTTGTCTAAGGATTCACATACTGTTTGTTTATTGTTGTTTTGTAAACCTTCATCATAATCATGAAGGTTTTCTCTCTTACTGGCGGGCGCCATCCTTTCTTTTGATGCAGTATGCGCAGGTTCACCAGTCATAATAATGTTACAAAAAAAAGTAAACAAACAAGTATGAGGAAAAATTAGGAATTTTAAGTTCGATTAGGGGTCATAGAAAAGAAAAGAGTAGGGAAACAAGGGAGGTCGCCTAAACTTAGTGAACAATTTATCACTAATTCAGTCATGGGTATAGACTGAAATACCATAGAGTTGGGTTGTTAAGCGCATGTATCTGTTAAGCGTATATTATTTGTTAAGTGCATACACATTTCTTGTAATTAACCATGGATGATAAGCGCACATGGCAAAATGTGATGATAGAGCTACACACAGCAAGAAACGGCAAGAAAAGCTGAAAGTACTGAAAAATTAATGTCTCCTCAAGCGCTTACGTCTCCCTTGAGGTCTCTCTTCGCTATGTATACAGCAAATCAGCCATCTGGATAGCGATAATTTCATTCATCCCGAAGTAATTCACCAGGAAATGGAGTCAAATATCCTTAAATACTGGCGTAGTGACCGGTACAAACTATTAACTACATTATTACAACATAGTAATTCCATGTTACACTCACCATAATTATTTATTAGGCGCATACGCCTGACAGATACAGTAGTATGATTTTTTACAAAAAGTTTTCTCCAAAAATTACAAGCGCATGCACTTAACAACCCGACTTTACGGTAGAGATTAAATGTTCTGCAGGTGTAGACGACCTCCCTTGTTTCCCTACTCTTTTTTTTCTATGATCCCTAAATCGAACTTACAATTTAAATACTTGTTAGAGATATCATTAATTTACAAGTAAACAGAAAAATTTGGAATTTTCAACTAGAGTAGGGACCATAGCACATCGATAAAAAGTACTGAAACAAGCTGGAGAAGTGTACGATATTAAATCACAGTAAAACAATAAGAAGTGTTATATCCCTACTGTGCATTTCCATTATGGTATCTTGAGCACAGTAGGGATATACAATGCAACACTTCTTATTGTTTTACTGTGATTTAATATCATACACTGCTCCAGCTTGTTTCAGTACTTTTTATCAATGTACTATGGTCCCTACTCTAGTTGAAAATTCCAAACTTTTCTGTGTACTTGTTTGATAACTTTTTTTTGTAAATAATTATTTGACTGGTGAACCCACGCATACCACATCTGAAATGGCGCTGTGCGCCCCATTTATCGTCTGAAAAGTGAAGTATCCATTACGCTTCATTGTCAGCTATGTTCAACCCGTTACGCAGCACTTCGATTCAAGAACTGTTCGAAAAGCACCTCTGCAATTCACGGATACCGAAAGAAAGAAATGGTGCTGCACGCCCCAGTTTTATCAATTATCGTCTGAAAAGTGAAGTATCCATTACGCTTCTTTGTCGGCTATGTTCAACCCGTTACACAGCAGTACGAATAGAGAACTGTTTGAAAAGCATCATTGCTATTAAAATAGCCACTATGAAAAATACGGACGATTCCCATTATGAAGGGAAGCCATCACGTGCTACCACCAAATTGACACTTTTCGCTGTCAGCAAAGATGAATGGGACACAAAGGAGGACACTGGTAAGTCCATGAAGAATACAATGTACGTACTGCGGTATGCTAAAAGGTACCTGTTGGGCCGAAGCGACGTCAAACGGTGAATAACTCAAGCCCGTAGCCTTAGCCGTTACAGAGTTACACTTGTCTGAAGGCATCAGTCAGTCAGTTACTCAGTCAGTCAGTCAGTAGAAAATTCCGTTAAATAAATTATTTTTAAAATTCCGTAGCAACTTGTTGAAAGCGTTTCGGGCCGATCTGAAAACTTGTTTGGGCTTAGTTTTACCTAACCAATACTGCCTCATCGTCGCCTGGGAAAATTGAAGCAGGTTTTTGGGTGATATTAATTCGTGGGCCACGCCTACTCCTTTGTGGTCCCTACTACACAGTTACTATCATACTGTATGATTACCACTTGCAACTTCTATACAATCACTATACACCTGTGCCTGCATCAAAGTTGAATGACTATGAAATACAGAGAGTACAATCAGCAAAGTACCTTGGTCTAACAATCTCAGGTAACCTATCTTTGTCCACACATATATCAGGGATCACTGGCCAAGCTAATTCTGCCCTGTCATTTTTTCGAAGGAATTTTGGTCAGTGTACTCAAACCATCAAAACTAAATGTTATCAAACATATATCCGCCCCATCTGTGAATATGCCGCAGTCATCTGGTCACCCCACTTACAGACTAACATCCACCAATTAGAGATGATTCAAAAGAAGGCTGCTAGGTTTGTGTTCAATTATTCTCAACATTCTAGTGTTACAGCAATGTTAAATGAACTTGATTGGAAATCATTAGAAAAGCAAAGAGATGACTCAATCTTAGTTATGTTTCACAAAATCATTAATCAGTATGTAGATATCCCTTATGATCATATCAAGAGTTAATAATAGTGGATCTCAGTGATCTTTGTATGCTTTGTGGTGAGCAAATATGTTTCACCTACTGCACACTTCTCAATACAATGGTGTATATCAAGAGTTAACTCTTGATCATATCCTTCATAAAGTCCCAAGCACCACCCGTAATAGTAGCAGGAAATACCCCACATTTACCTCAAGAATTGATTCCTACATGCAATCATTCTTCCCTAGAGCAATTAGACTATGGAATCACCTACCTGATCACCTCGTGGAAACTGATAATGTCGATACTTTTAAATCTTTACTATTATTACTTACATGTAATTAATTAAGTTTATTAACGTTTAGTTTGTTAACTAATCATGTACATTATACTCGTGATTGAGGTTTGTACATTATACTCGTGATTGAGGTTTGTACATTATGCAATAATAATAATAATAATAAATGCTCTACTTGAATGATCATGTTTCATTTCAGAACAACAGTCAGAGAAGCACTACTACAATATTAAGCATCAAAATGTTACAATTTGTATTTACTAAGTTATTTAAAGCAAATTTTGTTAAATTTTTGTTGTAAACACATTCCGACAACTGTTGATGCCAACAAACTAAAAGGCTGTATTTACCAACAGTGAGACAAATATGCTTGCATTAGACGTACCATAATGTCCTGCAGGATTTACATGATATTGCAGCAAGTGACAGTTACAGTACTGTATGATTAGCAGTACAGCACAAAACAATAAGCCAAACAGGTAACCTATAAATGCTGGGCTCCTTCGATAGCTTTAGACATTGTGTCTGACTAAACTCACTTGGTCAAATATGTAGGCTATATACATACAACAATTATGTTTGGGTGAACATTTGTTTGATTGCCAAAACTTAACAAACAGTTATGAGTTTACAAAGTAAAGCATGCAAACATGTGCATAAAAGTTTGAATGTTGAAAATCTCCCCAAATCATTGATTAAAGTTGTAAGATGCATTAACCGAGCATTACAGTAGACAAAAGTTTCATTAGTAATGGTTATATACTACTACATACATTCAAATGAATATAATTTTTACAAAAGTGTTTCATATCACAAAAGCAAATTTTCAATGGCATTTAAAACAGTAAAGCCCTCTCTGTACAGTGTATTTATATTTTATTTTTGTGCAGACATCATCCTGCATGCACAAAATGAACTATTTGCTGCATTTAGCAGTTTAAATGTCCAAATTCTAACTCTTTGTATTTAAATATAGTTTTCCCGCAATTTCAAGTCCCTAGTGAGACATCATGACAGAAAGCTCAGCAACAAATGGACAAGAGCCTATCTAAAGACTACAATGTTATTTCACTATTCTAAACATTTGCCACTTACAGCATAATAAGGACACAAATTTAGTGAGCTGGTGTAGTTTCTACGGCGCTCCTCAAAGCTAATCAGCTCCACCCACTCTTCACAATTTGATGGAACAGAAAACTGTACATCTACAAATCCATCCTTACGACTGTGACAAGCGTCATTTTCTCTTTGACTAAAACACAGCATAATTAATTAACGTGTACAACTCATTAAATAAATGATCACCTTTTACGAAAAATATACTCTAGGTAAGTGGCATGTTCATGTTCCTCAAACACTGCAATAGTCTTGGTGTCATACAGTCCAGCAGGAAACATCTCTGACAAGTCAGCAGTAAAATATGCAAGGCTGGCAGGAAGGTCAGTGTGAAAAGCTTGGTACATAAACACCAAGTCTACCAGACCATTGTGTAACACTATCGGCTTTGAGGAAGTGATCAGTAATTCAAGAAGTGAAGCGACATTGTATGGACACTCTTGATGAAACTTGACCACCTAGAAATATAAACCGACTGTTATATAGTGTTTGACTACTTTGTTATCTCAGTTTTGATCCATAGCCTTACTGTCCAGTTACACTCATGTGATCAATTGAGGTACAGTATAACAAAAAAAAAAGAGCCACTTACACAACCAAGATATTCTAACAGAGCAGTCAAACACTTTGATGTACGTAACAGTCAATTGCTCATAATCACATTCCTTATGTAATGTAAATAGAAAGATATGCTATCAATATAATGTGCTCTATGCTGTGAAAAATGAGCCCGTAAAGTCCTATGGCATCATTCAGATGACTTGGTAAACACATATATACTGTACTGTACTACGTACAATGACACACAATGGACCTTGCGCTTTGGGATGTCATTCCCTGGCCAGTAGGGCAATCCTCTAGAGTATTGCTTGTTAAAATCAAACCCATGGGATAGTAAGAACTGCACTGCTTGAGGTTCTATCATATACGGTTTCTGACAATGCAGTAAAATATTGAATGTCACACAAGATAACTCCATGGAGTCAGTCTGCTCTGACAGAGTACAACAACATAATCCAAAAGACAGTATTGAATAAGAATTGGCTATCTCACAGAGGAAATGGTAACGATCATCTGCCAGCCTATACGGAATACAATATACACAAAAATTGCCAATACAAATAGTCTTACTTAATGCTATGCATGCCCCAGCACGACCAAACATGAGATACTACTATACAGTATATGTACAACATTTGACAGGAAAGAAATGGACAAGGTTATCAATAATTTATCACAGTTTTCTTATAAAACGGTTAATATGTAAAGATTAAGAACAAGGCATCTACTGTACATGTACCTGCCCAAATGAGTATACATCCAAACTAACTAAACATTCATCCTAGTTCTAACTGATCTCTCTAACTGTAACTATGCATATGCTAACCTGGAAGACAATCCAGATCTATTCCCCAGTCCACTCAGCTCCTATAAATAATGCACATGCAGTATACATATCAAAATCTATATCATCACCACATGTATGTGTAATCTGCACAAAAACAGCCAAGCTGTGAAAAAAGGTGTGGTCTTAAAAAACCTGGGTGCACAGCCATTATTAAAATTTATTAGCATTAACACCATTTGCTGGCTGCCACCTTTAATTTCACAACTTTTTCATTAAAGGCCATACCTTTTTTCACAGCTTGGCTCTTTTTACAATTGCAAGTTCCAAAACCACCCTGTGGTTGGCCTTGATAATTCTTTTAAACCTTTTCCCCCTTTACTACAGGAATTGTCGAAGACTACGTGGCTATGTGAAGAACTGAATTTTGAAGGCGTGTATATCCCAATGATAGCTGGGCAGATTTTGGGACTCAAATTAGGAATGGGAGATGCCCTACACTGAGGAAGCTTCCACAGCAGAAAGGTTAATTATATCGTTCAAGCACTATGGATCTGAAAACTTTTTTATTATTCCCAGGGTTACCAGCACCCCTAGCACTAAAGATGTTAAAAGTGCTAGACAAATACTAAGATCAAAATTTCAATGAATGAGCTGGAGCCACCTGACCCTCAACTAGTGTAAGGTCAAGTGCTCCTAGTGGAAGTGGACAGCCCTGACGTGATCTAACTCTCCTAAACACATAATAGCGGAGCATAACAAAGAATAACTACTCCTGCAATGCAGCCATAACATCACAGAACTATCTCCTTCTGAAAAGAGAAGGAAAACAAGTCTTCTGTAAAATACAGCAACAGCATGACCCATACCACCCCTTAATGTTGGAAAAATAATACAAGTGAAGTATGTGACAACTTTTTATATTGGCTAACAATTACAAATCTCCAATATGTCTGTATCTTCTAAATGATACACGTTCACTTACCAAATCAAGCGCAATGTAGGTGGCAGCATTTATGGCTTCATTCAAAGCACTCCACGTGTCTGAAGCAGATTCTTTGCTAACTTCGACGATAGGGACGCGACAATTAGTGCTCTCTTTCTTCTCTTCCATTTCTGACTTCTCCACCTCAACATCAACTGAGATTTCATCTTGGATTTCATCACGATCAGTCATTGCCTCCGCCACATTATTTTATAGTAATAAGCGCATCCCAATTTAAGCACTAATACAAAATGTACCTGTGTGGTGCTGTGTAGCTAGTCGTCGAGTATAATCTACCGGTATATGGTGCAGTCAGGACGAATCAATGCCTCATGGGGCAAGCTAGCTGGTGATTGAAAGATAATTTGCTATGTAGCTACCACATAGACGGTAGACCTAGTCTCGCGCAACCGAGACTACATAATAATGGATGAATTTCATAACTAAAGTTGCCCCTAGCAACCTGAAGTTTACAATATTTGTAGAGGTAAATGTCTAACATCTCTAAATTTTAAAAGGATAGCATATATAGGTCATGAGATCATATATAACATTTTAAAGTTTGTCATTTTTCCATACATGGGGGCCTTCTGGGCAATCACATAAATAATGAGTGGGAAAACAACAAATTCAATTAATGTCATTTCTCAATTTAACATTATTTGTAGCTGTGAATCTCACAATTAACTGCTCCAAATTTTAAAATGATGGAGTATATAGATCATGAGATATGACATTTTGAAATTTGTGGTTTTCTCATACATTATCCATGTGATTGCCCAGAAGGGGGCAACTGTCACCCCCTCCCATACATAATGTATGGGAAAACTGCAAACTTTAAAATGTCATATCTCATTACATATATATGCTACCCTTTTAAAAATTGGAGATGTTACTTTTGACATTCACACCTACAAAATAATGTAAATTCAGGTTGCTAGGGGCAACGGTTTAAAATTCCTTATGAAATTCATCTATTCTGAAATTATATGGAACTATTGTCAGATTGCCCCAACAGTCATACAGCCACGGTTGCAATGGTACTGCCTAGCTAGTATATAAAATGCAAACATGATATTTTTACTGCATAATTATGTAATGAGAAGATGACAGTATAGGGGGTGAGCAGCCCTGGCTGGGTTCAGTGTTGATTACCTTTATCCTTGGTTGCCTGTTAGGAATGAAACAGGCCATTCATAGTCAGGATTTTTTGTAAGGCATGATTATTCCTTTGATACACAAATCAAGCACAGTGCCAGTGCAGCCAGTCTACCAGTGGGTGCACCTGGTAGCATTTATAGCTTTAATTAGGCATTCTCTGTTGCATTGAAGCTCTCTATCACAGCCTCATCAATTCTGAATTTCATCCCTGCAAGGTTTAAGCAACAAACATAGTACTTCTCAAAAAAAAATCTGCATACAATATTAAAAAAAAATTATTTACAGGTGTAAATATTTAGTTATTGAGCTATCAGTTGCAGTGTTTGTTTGATATATGGAGTTCTACAAACTGGACAAATATTAGTGATAGTATGGTTACTAAACTCCTCCATTGATAATATACATGGAGTATGGAACAAGTGTGCACATGACAGCAACTCTATTGTTCTTGTTGTTAGCTCTTTAGTAGGCTGTAATATAAAACTAGTAAACTGGACGTGTTGATGATGGAGGGGCACGGATGATGGCTTGAGTGGCATCAAACAAATCGGACAGTCTGTAATGTTCCTCTGAATTGCCTATAGTAAAATCAGTGATACCATAGATAGCTAATGCAATACAGAAAGAACAATAAAAATTTTATCAGGAGCTAATAACTGCTATAGGGCATGTGTATACTGTATATGTACAGGCTATTGTTTTTATACGAATGTACAAAAATAGCACACAAACATGATTAAAGCCTTTAAGTGATTGTAAAATCAAGTGTACGTGGTTTACTACAGTAGTATTTACTACAATATACCCTGTCACCATGGAAAATAGATGTCCCTAACTGCACTCTTATTATAGTACCCATAAAAAAAACTATGTGACCAACCATGTTTCATGCCTGAAGTTTCGTAACATTCTTTCCTGTTCAAATATGTTGGTTTACTGGAATGCTTTAGCTACTAAGTTTAGTAGATTGTTTCTCAGAGGGTGATTGGCCTTCTGGTACAGGCACCATCCATGTAAAAATTATATGTTGGCAGGCAAACAAGTTAAGTGAAGGTCATTAAATACTAACACTACATGCACATAGGGTTGTAAGGTGATGATAGCTCATACCTTGTTCAATACTTTGTACCAACCATCTTCATTGAGTGAAGCAAGGGGCTGCAAGTTATGGTCCAGTGAGCTACAATCAAAATCATAATAGGAAATCACAAAGGTTTACAGATATGCTAATGTATAAGACTACAGTGGAAACTTAATCCTTAGAGACCATCTGGTATTTAAGTACTTTAGATTGTACATAAATTTTCTACTAACATAATTATAAAATATCAGAATACGGTAATAAAAATTCAATAACTCAACTACCCTGTATGAGATACTATATAGTTAAGTGGTGGTAAAGTATATTATTTTGCATAACTGATTCCCATTGTACAAAAATTATAAATGGGCTGGCCCACCATCTACATAAAAAATAGTGCTGTGTTCCTTGTTTCACTGTGTATTAAAATGCGATAATGTAATCTGCTTTAACATGTTTATTGAAACTTAAAATACCTCATTAATGCTCTACTGAGATTTAATGAATCATCAATACTAGACAATAGTCTATCAGCACTTTCTGCACTGCTGGAACATTGTTGTACTAACTGGTCCGTTACATCTGATAGCTAAAGAAGCAACAATAACAACAAAGTACTACAAATACCAAAAAAAATTGGGACCAAGTATTGTTAGATATTAACATAGCCCCCCCACTCCACACACACACACACACACACACACACACACACACACACACACACACACACACACACACACACACACACACACACACACACACACACACACACACACAAACCACTCAAGTAGAATTCTAGGAAAACGAGGGAACAGAAAGCAGGAATGGGAATGACCAATGGAAAGGAAAATGCCTGATAAAGGTCATTGTATCATGCAATACACAAGATGGATTTTAGCAGCACAATGTAGCTTTGTCGAATCATTCTGTTAAAACTATTGAAATATTCTAATAGAGCAATCACCTGCATTAAAATACTCTAATAAAGCAGTCAAGAATGTTTTGTTAACTATTCCACCAGAATTCTGCTGTGAACTGATGGACTATAGCTGACATACATTAAGTATATAAACTGGCTAAGTCAACTATAAACATTAATAGTATTGAAGAGGTTCACAAAGTTTTCTATATAACTGACAGTGCCCATTTATAGCCTTAGGAAACTGCTCCTGTTGCTGGAGTCATACGATGGGGGTGTGCATGAGCAGTATGCTTGAAGATGGCATATGATTGTAGTGGAAAGAGAGCTCTTGTTACAGGTGCTGGGAAGGGTATAGGCCGCAATACAGCTAAAGCATTGTTACAGTGTGGAGCAGAGGTGATCGCTTTGAGTAGAACACAGTCCTGCTTGTCAAGTCTACGTGGGTCCCCATGACTGCTCATATTGTCCTCATTGGAGCCACCTACATATAACTGCAGCTGCCACATGTGGTCTTTAAGTTTAAAGGGGATTTATTAGGGCTAGAAGATTATATGAATTGTTGGATTAATCATGATTGTCTCTGAACATCGTGATGTTGATATGTGTTACAAATAATTGTGATGATGCAGATGTGCATTAGTTAACACAAAATGATGGCACATATACTGTTGTGGAAGAACACAATCTGGAAATCAAGTATACACTTTTGAGACATTTCATTGTGTGAATAAGCCTTGCATAGTTAAAAGCTTACTCATTAGAAACTGTGAATTTCTAAGGATACCATTATTCATTATACTGTTTGTATTAAACTGTAACTGCCTTAATTGTGTTGAACAATGGTACACAATTTCACCGTAAATTGTTAAAATGAATATTTCATACAAAGTTGTGCATATACGATACTATTGATGCATGTAAGTCATAACATCGTGATAGTTATCATAATCATGATATGCTGCATCCTACAATCATGAAGTAGCAAAATATCACAATTGCTCAGCCCTTATTACTTCTTGCAACAATGGAAAGCAAAATGTGTAGAGCATGGTATGGCTTCTTACATGTTAACTAGCTACAAACATGCATAGTTCACCCCCATTACAGTAGTTGTTTACTACCTTTCCTAATAACAACATTCTTTGGTCAATTAAAGAAGTCATATGACGACAATTTATGCTTTTTTGAATTTTGCCTTCTGTGTTACAAGAAATATTAAAACTCCTGTATCCTGCAAGAGGTTGCAGTTGCTCTCTATATGCAGGCACTGTGAATATATGTCATATATTTAATGGTTGAATCTTTTTAAATGTTTATGTGGTTCCAAGGGAGTAGCTAACTTTCAGTGTTGGTGATTTACAGCTGTAGCTAGTCTATATACCTACAGTAGCTATAGTCCATCATTTCACAGGCTTTCAATGAAGGTGAGTGGGATAGCTAACAACACACTCTTGACTGCTCTATTAAAGTATTTTAATGTAGGTGGCTGCTTGACTAAAGTGTTTCAATTGTTTTAGCAGAAGGATTCATCAATACCGCAATGAAACATTGTGAAATTCAACCTGTATATACCTCTATTACACATTTTCTGTTGGTCATTCCCATTCCCGCCCTGTGTTCCTGTTTTCCTACAATTCTACTTACCCACACATGACAAAGCTGTAAACAAGATTATCAGAGATGTGCCACACCCTTTTCAAAATAAAGTACCATTTAAGAAAAGTTACCTCTCCATGATTATGTTTACTACAGTGCATGTCATTCTTCGTTCTTTTACAGTACAAGGGTGTAGCTAGAAATATTAGCTCATTTGGGTGTGGACATACATGTAAACACAATATGTACCCACAGTGGGCCTGCAGCCAGCTGTGGGTACATTGACAACATACTGTTCTTATAGAAAACACCATTGATCCAACGAAACTTTCTAATTGAACAATCTAGGTGTAGTACTGGTACATGTGTAGCTATCCCTTATGAAAATTTTGTGCACAGTTTGCAATTGCATGCATGCAGTGCTCTTAAGATGGTTGCAAAACAACAGCACAAACTTTGCATGTACCTGTATAGTGGTCCTCCAAACTCGCTGAGCCCTGGGTGTGTTCAGATAACAGAAAAGTCCAAAGCCCATTCATTTATATATACAGAACTAGACTTTAATAGAACAGCACATTCAACAAAATACCCTAATAGAACAGTCATCTCCTGCTTATATACAATAATAAACAAATCTTCTACTATTAGAATGGAGCTACCTGGATAACAGATAACACAACCATGCAACATTGGAAACATTTTACTGAAGTTTACAGTGGAATCACATGTAGTGTATACTACTGCTGAATAGGGGTGCATATTATACAAACCTTCTGTTCATAAAATTTCTTCCTAAGTATTGGTTCATTAGGAACACAATCCTTCCTTAGCTCTCTGTACCTCTTCCTAACAACATAAGCTTTCCAACAGGCTTGTATCCTAAATACATCACAAATATAGTTTATCATATCAACTGCCGTGAATGTGAATATTTTATTGAAAATAGCTATAGTACATATACCACGAAAGGAGATAGGAAATGTGTTGGGCACTGGTTGCTTCAATTGCATAGTGAGTCTCAACAGTAGCAAGTAAACAGTGAGGTTCACTGTGGACCATGAGATTATGCTTCACAAGGGGATGTACTTCGCCCAGTGATTGTCTAATTTCTTCAATAAATCCAGGGGCTTATACAAAGCAAAGTACATACTGCAGGCATAGCCTAAAGTTTATGTGAAGCACAATCTAAAAAGCTTCTATTGAGCACCATTTTGTACTGTGAGTAATGACATCACATGAAATACCAAATAGAAGTATGTATACTTCCTACATACATCATAGTACAGTAATCTCGAACCAACCTAGTAGCAGCTCTTATTCTATGTAGATTAGCACCAGTATAAATCACTCTTGTCTGATAGTGCTCTGTCCTACACAATGGACAGCACTTCTTGCCTGAAAACTGCTCAAATGCTTTAATGCATGCCTGTATAGTATGAACATACTGTAATATAAGATATTCCACTCACAAACACACTTACCCTATGAAAAACATGACTACATGACAATAAAACCTGTAAAAAAACATATGTGTATTGCATATTCAATATTTATCTGTACCTTGTAGGCATGCACACACATATATGTACCATATAGAAACAAAGTGAATCACATAAAATCTGACAGCTGGAATAGCTCAGTTGGGAGAGCGTTAGACTGAAGATCTAAAGGTCCCTGGTTCAATCCCGGGTTCTAGCATTACTTTTTTTGCTACAGGGGGTGTACAGTATGTAGCTGGCATGCCTACTACTACCATACAGCTATTTAGTTTGAAAAAGTATTAATCTTTAATTCATTCACTAACATACACCTGTAATTATGCTGTAGGTATTAGGTACATACGTATACTCATACTTGTTCTCTAAGAAGAAAGTCTTCTTTACAAATCACACAAGGCTGATTTGAATCCTCTCTGCTTTGTGACTTCTGTTTGATCAACTTCCAGTCTGACTCTGTCAACAAACCTTTCGGAGCTTCAACTAATCCAATTCTCTGAGCTATGTATAGTGTACAAAAGCCATACATGTATACCTCAGAAATAATGATGGGGTAAAAGAATTGAGAATTATTTTCACCATTTTTAGAACATAATTAGAGATCAAGATACTTTAAAAGAGCAGAGTATTAGAAAGATCGGTGGGATAGTTCATTATATGACATTATGTAGTCACTAACTAACACATAATAGCCCTTCTGCCAAATTGGTACAGCTAGATTAAACGATTTTGTGTTGTCTTACGGAACATTTTGCATTTTGATTACAAAAAATGAAGTACATATGTTTAAATAATACTGTAGTACATTAATTTAAAAATGAAGTAGGGATCCAAGCGATGAACAAGAGATGAATGATGGTTTTACAGCATAGTTCAGTGGGAAAATCCCTACATTGGCATGTTATAACAATCATTTCCAAAGTAGGGATTTTCCCACCGAGCTATGCTGTAATATCATCATTCATCTCTTGTTTCACTACTTTTTATCGCTTGTCATATTTTAATATACTAGTTTGTTTGGTTTTTTGTTGTAGCATACAGCTATACACGTGTGATTGTTCCTATTACTGTATTAGTGACTGCTGTATTAGAGTAACTCGAGTCAGCATTTCACCTAGGATGTGTCACTATTTCATATTTTAGCATTATGAATATAGCTAGGCCAAAAATAATAGGGTGTGTTGTCGTGATAGACTGTTAAGAGGTATGGTGGTCTCGGTGCTCAATCGTTATTAATCAACCAATAATAGGCGTGGCATTGAACTTACCATTAAGTTACCAGTATCTACCAAGCGTAAGCGCATCAGCATCTAAATATGCAGCTCAAGGAAAGTGTTGATAGGGAAAATTGATATGGATTCATTGCAACAACAAGAAGACAATCAGCCTGATTGAAGATTAAACGAAAGACAAGGTGCAGAGAGCACAAACTCATCGGAACCCCAAAAGGCACATCCAACTGGTGAATTTATTATTGTAGCGTAAAATGGTGGCCATGCGCTGCTTCATTAGGCCTCTAGGCTTGTGACTGTGGTCATGCATGCATGCATGTAGGGAGGGAGGCATGCACGCACACACACACAGGAGGCAGATAGGCAGTCAGACTAAATGTTGTTGTTTTTTTAAAATCTACATCTGGCTGCCTATTGGTGTGTGCTTGTTTTTAATGCAGCGTTTGAATGTTAGATGGACTAATATTATTCCGTAAAGGTGATTTTCATCATATAAGATGTCTCTAGGATGATTTTTCAAGGCAACATTTTAGGCGGCGTACGTCATTTTTGGGGGGATCCTACATAAACAATATGACATAATGTTAACCTTTCTAGAGAAAATTGGAATAGAACAATGATAAAAAGCCTGAGCATAAAATTCCACATGTACATAGGTACATACACAGGTACGGTTCTAAACAATTTGCTTACTGGTTTCCAACTCCAAAGTACAGTGTAGAAGAACACCATACAAGGTCTAACCCTTACTGAAACAGTAGAAGATCAGGCATTTGGTTCCACTCTCATGTAGCATGGTAAAGAGGCTAGCAGTGGGTAAAAATCATCCCAAAACTTGTTTCACAGTTAAATTTTATCATTCCAGGTCTTTACAGAAAGATTTACATGTAACCCTTAAGAAAGCAGTCATAATACTACAACATAGAGGCACTTACATGCTTCAAAAGCTGGAGAAACATTTTATCACAAAGTAATTTAATATTAAGAATCCCCACCAAAATGACACATGTACCACACCTCTAAAATCCACCCTAGTATGTATGTACCTTAATGGAATAGTCTTAGCATATCTAAAATACACCATTCACATGTCAATATTTAATTTTCAAAAAAATCACCAAAACCTGTCTGTCTGCCTCCCTCTCTGCCTGCCTGATCAATCGCAAGACTAGAGGCTAAAAAAGCATAATACGACCACCATTTTTAGCCACAATAACAAGGTCACCAGTGGCACATGCCTTTGGGGTTCTGACAAGTGTTTTCCCTCTGCGCCTTGCCTTTCCTTTATCTTCAATCATGCTGGTCGTCTTCTTCTTCATGCTAGGAAACCGTATTGAGGTACCCGGACTATTTGTGAACTAGCTTGACCAATAACAATCGAGCGCCATGCCCTTTTATGATCAATAACAATGATCAAAGGACATGTCCCTTAATGATGTAGCTGTTCTTATAATGATTGATCATAAAATAGATGCCTCTTATTGGTAGCATGGTGAAAAACAAAGCAAGAAACATCATGCCCTTATACATCGCATGTAGTTCAGTTGGCTGAGGCCCACTTGAAATACTCTAATAAAGCAGTCACTCTAATACAACAGCCATGTTCAATATTCAAGAACAGTCACACATGTAAAATTATAGTGGAGAGTCAATTATTTACAAATATGAGGGAAGGGATGTTCATATAACTGAAAATCATTTGTAGACAGATTGAGCTCAATTAGAGCATACACCTGTTGACAAAATACTGATAATAGACTGTTTGGATAAAACTCTCCATTGTACAATGTTAGTTGAATTCCAAATCATAAACAGATTTCTTGCTATTCTGGTAGACAACTAGGCAACCCAAAGCCAAATACAGGTGAAATACAGGTGAAATACAGGTGAAATACATGTGTAATATACAGTATCTACACTGTATACAAACCACCAAGCTGAAAAAGGTGTAGCCTTAAATAAACTGAGTGAATAAAGTTGTGAATCAGTTGTCATTATCAAAATTTACTGACGTACATTACTTTACAGCCATCACCTCAACTTTTCACCTGCATGCATGGCCTTTATTTAGGCTGCATCCTTCTAAAGCTTGGCTGCTTTACATGGATTCTAGTGTGTCATGACATATATTCCCAAAGCTCTTTCAAGAAAACACAAGTCTCTCAACTGACTTCCAGAGTGTGTGTACATGTGTCTTAAAATAAGTACAGGCATTACCTAACGATAAAGGTGGAGGCTTAGGATCCAATACTATCTCCCTCTCTTTTACTGTAGTAGAAACTGCCTGATTTTTCTGTGGCTTGTTTAACCAGCAGTCCACGCGTTGCCGTACTTTCTTTCCATCTTCACCTATAATATCAGCATGGTATTGAAATACTGAAACACAACTGCTGCTCATTCTCTTACTATATGGTATGTATAGTGGAACTTGTTACTGTGGATAGTCAACAATAAAGATACTTGTGTAATTCAGACACTTAGGGGTCATTTAAGCTGGTATCTGGAATCCACAAATGTTTTTATTTTATTGAGTGATTCCAATTACCGCATCATAAACAAGATTTAATCTCATTCAGTAATTGTGCAGCTCGCAACTTGAGTGAAAATTAAGGACTTTATGCTGTTTGATACCAAGTCAGTGGCGGATTTAGGGGGGTTTCAAGGTTTCCACAAAAACCCCCTTTGAATAATGATTACACAACAGTTGAGTATTTTAATTAATTGTTGCAGTGTGGGTCTATAATAAGTGATGTGCATGCTCAGCACTCTGTATATAGACTCCATAAATATTATTTTACAGATAATCCAGACCCTCTAGCACATGCATGCTTTGCATGCATGGTGAGTGTGCAAACACCCGTATATGTCCAGATTGTCCACCTTCTAAACTAGAAACCCCCTTTATAAATATAAATTCTTAGATCAGCCACTGCAAGTACAATATAAGCCTATGATGGTATATGTGGTTCATAGCATACAACATCATACACTGATTTCAGCAATCCGTACATTTGTAGACATGTTTTCATAAGCAATTTAACTATCTGAGTGGTAGGCACCTGAAATCAGGCCACGGCTGCTGTGCACACAACAATTTTCTTGGCACTGTTGGCAGGGATGGTTATTCACTCCAAGAACAGCTACATTATAGCATTCACACATATGCAAATTCACGCCATATACTCCTTTCGTACAAAGTCCTGAAACCACTTTAGATCTTGCACAACAACACAAAGAAGTGAAACTGTGCACAAACCACTGTCAAGATTGATTAGAAGTAGTAGCCTTTCTGAGCAGACTTTCAGCACAGGTGCACCGCTGTTAATATTTACAGAGTCTGCCAACTAGCTCATGCACAGAATCTCACCTGTTTTAGTACCCTCATTGGTGATCCTACTACCTCTGCGGTACGGTACAGTAGGTCTCGCAGTAAGTTTAGCAGGTTCCAGTGATAACTGGCGCATCAAGTGATCCTGTAAGGCCACAGCATTCAAGGCCGATACTTTACTTCCCTACGACAGCGTTAAGCAGTGACATCTAGTTGTAAAATAGCTCACCTTGTCTGACTTGCAAGCCATTGGGACTTAAGTTTCCATGGCGATCGATAAGTTACTCGAATAACGCGCTTCAAATAGAACAAACTTTTGATTGTGGGAATTACTGAATTAGGACAGGGAGTTGAAAGTGTGGTAGTTTTGTGCTGTTGGGTGGGCTAGACTACAGCAATTTGAGGTACCTAAATATTTTATAATACGCATGCTTTATGTTGTAAGAGGTTCTCCTGGAGGAGACTGAGTGTGGCACTAGTGGCGTTTGGAGCAAGGTTTGGAGCGAGGTCTGGAGTGACCAGACATAAGCCAAACACCAGGAAATTTTTTTAATCTTAATCTGTGTACATGTATATAGTACCTCCTATACAGAGAGTGAATTAGGTCTGGTCCTCACCTGCAGTTGGAATCCTGGGATTGGAGGGATTTTTTTGTCCTTTCTTTGGCCCATTTTCTGTTTCAGCTAAGTTTAAATTAACGTCTTGGCGTCATCTCCAATTCTGTTTATTAGGTTAGGTAACTTGAAGGCTGCAGCACATGTTGTTAGACCTTCAGTGCTGGTCACTGTAAAATTGTAGAAAGCACATTGGCTCGTGGTAAACACCTTGTACAGGCGCTGCCTCCAGTGTTCACCCTCCAGTGCCTAACTGATAAAGCAGATAAAAACAAACAACATACCAGTTGGCTTGAGCCATAGGAGCTAGGTTGGTCACATGTCAGAACCCTATGGCTATGGTCTTAAACTATAGAGTGTACCGAGGTTACATATGTATATTTTAATCACATCAACTTTGGTAAACATCAGAAGTTGATGGTTTTAAAAAACCAACAGGTCCTTCACATACAAAATCGCACCAAAATTTGCTAACCCAGATTTCTAATTCTGGATAATTTTCTACCAAATTTCCTACAAATTTCTGTCTTGGGGGAAATTTTTATATGCTACAAAATCTTAGCTTAAGTTGTAGCATAGATTCTATGCTTATATAGCTACTGTATCAGATGAACTGTATATTGAGCTTGGGTTCAAGTGGTCTGGTAAGCCATCATGACTCTATTACAATGGAGGTTTCAGTGCGTATGTGTGACCTCTAGTGAGATGAAAACTGGTAGAAATATTGAACAGAACTCTATGCATATAATAGTACAAAGTGAGATGCAGGGATGGGGTTTACTGTCATAGAAGATGCATAGCACACCAACATGGATTATAAGCACACCAACATGTAGGGCTGGGACAAATATTGAAATTTACCTTGGAACATTTGCTAATAACATGTTCGAGCATTCGAAGTTTTAGTGTTTAGCTTTTAAGTTACAGGTTTACTTGTATTTATGCACATCCTTCTTAAGTTTTATCCTATTTAATAAGTTTGCAAACATTTGGAAAGTGCATAGCAGCAGTATTGAATGGTGCGATCGATCAACTGCAAATGGCGTGTCCGCTATACTGCAATCATGTATAGGTAAACACCAACTAATGGCTAAAAGGATGTTTACCATGCATTATCTAAGGTGTTTTAAGGTTACAACTACGGTAGCGAGCTAAACTGCAATGATTTAGTAGTGGGCGTGGCAGACAAGCGAAGAGGCGAACATCAATCGCACAAGATGAATAATAAGCTGCAATAATAAAGTTAACAAAGTTTATTTGTAATGCTTTCGTAGACTACAGGGGCATAGGGAGGGGGGTTCCCAGGGGTTCAGGAACCCTCCTTGTAAAATTTAGATTTCTGAGTTTACAGCAAGACCCTAACACACCATTTAGTGTGGCAGGACAAAATGAATGAGTAATAGTGTATGGCACAGTACAATCATTGATAAAGCTTGCATTCATCTCTCAGGGAAGGATTTACAGAGGTAACATGAATCCTCTTGAAAGCTTGTAAAAAAGATCGATATACTCTAATAAAGCAGTCATGTACGGTGTATAATCTAATAGAACATGCATGTATATATCCGTTATGTTAAGAAACTTCATTAGTGGACATTCTAACATTTAATAAATGCAAAACTGAGCATGACCTTATACTGCTATAGCTTTGGTGTGCAGTGTTTAAAGATTTAGAATGCCAGTACTTTATCACTTGGGCATACAGAATGAATCCATGCTACGCATATTTTGTAGTTATAATGTTTTGATTGTAAGTCATTCCAATTGTCTCATGGTTCCTATACCAGTATGATAACTATCAATTACAGATATATCTCTATGTGTTATGCTGTCTGTTTCTACTAGGTATAGTACAAGCTTCATCCCAGGGGCACTTATATACTGTATACCAATTAAATTTGGCGGTGAACTAAATTTGGCGAATTGGTGATTCGTCCCAAATTTAAATTTCGTCAATATTATTTTCAAACATTGGGTCGAGCAGTTGTTGAAGTAGGTTTTCGACAAACCTTCGTGGATACTGCTGAAACTGGTAAATTAGTGTGGTTCCATGCATACCAAAATGGGTGTGGCTTACTGACTATACTAGAACTCTTACTCGATTAGTGGGTGTGGCTCCACATAAGCTTGCAGACAGCAGCAGACATAAATTCGTGCGCAGTCATTGATAAATGGGAGAGTATGCCTACAGACAGCTAATCTGAAACCATAGATCCTTTATACCCCCGGGATTGGAATCTTCTGTTTTTAACACCTCCATCGACACCTTTCTACAAAGAGATCTATGAATTGATGCATCAGTAACTCGACTTTAGCGTATTAATTCTCTGTTTAGTGGACAGTACGGGCAATGAGTTTACTTCAGTTCGATTAACAAAGGATGGATAAATACACAAAACAAATTGTAAGTTAAGAAGACGTTGTTTCAGGCGAGGTAGCCTAAATTTGTCGCCACCATTCAAGCGGCAAGATTTGAACACGGAGACATGGACTAATGACTTCGCTGGTTTGATTCCTTGTCCCAAGTTATACTTACAGACTGAATTTGACGCTCATAGAGTGAACAATTCCAGAGTTACAGCTAGCCTAAATTTTAATCACTTGGGCCTGTCAGCAAGTTCTGTCACTGTTTTTGCATCCACAGTCACCTTTCTGCCTTATTCGAAGTAAAGAACAAGATTACTGTATCAAACAACACGAAATTCACTACAGAACAATGGATCAGAGTTTTCTCCTTCCAGTCAACACCAATTAATTAACGGTGCGAATAGCCCAGCAAGTAAGTACAGCAAGTATGCGGAGATTCCTATCCCGGGGGTGTAAAGGATCTATGGTGGCCATGAAAGAAATTGGAGTACAGATATTCAAGTACAGTAGGCGTCTGGAAACAGGACCAAAATATTCTTTAAAACGAGTCAGTACAGCATTGTACTTACTCCATTCGCCAATTTTTCAGTGAGAGCGTTTCGCTAAATTAAAATTTTGCCAATTGCAATTTTACAGCAAATCACCAAATATTAGTTTCGCCAATATTTGATGTCATATGGTAGCTATGCATCATACAGCAGATAGTACTGTATAGTAGGGACCACAAAGGAGTCTGCGTGGCCCACAAAATAGCATCACCCAAAAAACAATCTCAGTTTCCCCTGATAACAATGAGGCAGTATTGGTTAGGTAAAACTAAGCCCAAACAATCTTTAAGATCGACCCGAAATGCTTTCAACAAGTTGCTATGGAATTTTTAAAAAGAATTTATTTAACGGAATTTTCTAGTGACTGACTGACTGAGTAACTGACTGATGTCTTCAGACAAGCGTAACTCTATAACAGCTAAGGTTACAGGCTTGATTTTTTTCACTGTTCGATGTCGCTTTAGTCCGAGAGGTACCTTTTGGCATACTGCAGTACGTACAATGCAATAAAAAGTGTTATATCCCTACTGTGCATTTCCATTACGGTATCTAGGGATATAACACTTTTTATTGTCGTGGACTACTCCAACTTGTTTTAGTACTTTTTATTGATGTGCATGGTCCCTACTCTAGTTGAAAATTCCAAATTTTTTGGTGTACTTGTTATATAATTAATGTACTGTTTTTTACATAAAATATAGAGTTTTGATTCATTAAAATATTAAAAGTCTCTCAGCAGCTGGGGACTGCACCCCCAGACCCCTGCTTCTGGTAACTCAATACTGCTGTTGGAACCCCCTTCAAAGAATCCTGGTTACACCCCTGGACTATGAGTGCATTACGAAACTTCGAAAGATACTTTTATAATTTAAAGTTTACTTAACCTTCGAGCCCACGAAGCATTCGAAGCTTCATCCTACCCCTACCAACATGTGCTCGTAGTAGTAATTTATCGTATAATTCCCAGCTGATTTGATTTTCACAGGTTTTTTTTGTGCAGTATGTCACATTCATGGATTACTGTTCAGTGGAACAACCTACACAAATGGACGTGTCAAGTGTTCTGAAGAAGTTTTAGCACAACAATACATAGACATGGCACCAGGAGCCCCTTCACTTATTTTAGTCCCTCCAGTCTTAAAATTGAGATATGCTCTAACAGAGCAGTCAGCTACTCTAGTAAAACTTTCCAGTCCAATTTTAGTGTTTATGACTAAGTGCAAAGTTTGTCCACATAAAATTCAGAAGATATGGCTGGGAATTGTTTGACAGTACCTGACAATAGATGGGAAATTTTTGTTGGAAACATAACCAAACTTTAAATCTTAATTTGTTGTGTTCGGCAACGAAATTTGATTATTTCATTGACGAAAGTTATACTGCATGTATTTATGGTACACTGATAGCAAAATTTCATGACTCAGGAATTTCAACTATCTAGTACACCTTTTATTTCATGGCTAATTATAACTAAAAAGTTTACAATGTACATGTAAAATGAATTTCTACCCTGCCCAATTATAGAGATCGTGACATACCCGCATATTTATGGTATAAGAATGGAGGAAACAAATGGTGGCTGCTTTTTGAAAGTACAAGTGTTACACAATGGTCAGTGGTGGTGTGAGGAATTTGCATCTTTTGGTGGAGAATTGCTGGTTGTGGTGTCCGAGATAAAAGGGTAAACATTTGATATTAGACAACTACTTTAATCAGCTGTAACAAAGCAACCAGAAGAGCAGTCATGTACATTAAGTTTTAGATTAAAATGCAGTCAACCTTGTTACCAAAATCTATTTCAGAAGCTGATTTTTTTTAAATTTTCCTTGTGGAGATACATATGCTACCAGGTCTCCTTGATAGAGCATGCTTTCACACTGCAAATTGTATCAACCAGCTACCATTCTTTTTAAGCCCCTCACCTAATTGATTTTTGTTATGTAGTCACTATGAAATAAATAGTTGCACTGAGATATACTGAAGACACGCAGTATATTAATAATGAACCATTCCTCTAAACAATGCAGCTACGAAAGTTCTCATTCTCGTTCATCTGTAAAATTTGTGCGAAACCTATCAGTTCATCTAAAGACTCAAGTTATTGTATAAACTCTTCTTAAGAGGAGATCAAGTATAATACTGGGATGCTATGAACTTACAGTGTACTACAGTTTGGGCAGCAAGTCAAGTTAGAAAATGTGTGTACTGAAAAGGTGTTGAAAAATGTGCCTATGGTGTTACTTAAACCTGCAACCTACGGACATATGGTAAATGCAGACACTATGAAACATAAATAAAGCCTTTGACCCTTAACTTTAGCCTTTGACTCTGTTAGCATAAAACCAGAAAATTTATTTATTAGGCTAGGCTAAATAACCACTGTAACATCAGGGGCTTACTTGTTATAAAACAATGAAGAATGGTGACTTGTTTTATTGCAACGCTGCATGCATTCCATGCCTCATCCACCATGCATGTTAATTAAGGTTTGGATCACATGAGCTGTCTATTTCCTATTTCGTCATTGACTGGCTACTCAGCCAACAGTTATATGTAGTAAATAGAATCAACCGGCAACGAGTTACAGATCATTTTCTAAAGGTATGTAAAGGATTGCATGCTTTTGGATTTTCACAACATGTTTTTGTCCTCATACTTTCGTTGTAGGGTAAGCTGCTAGGTATTTAATCCTTATTACATCATGATGTTGATACGTAGTCGTACTGTAGGATAAATGCTTCAGAAATTATAGCATGTTATTTGCAACTATGCATAGTGGCTGATATATCAGCCTGTGCAGGTTTGATTTGACTTGAATACTAAGCATGTGTTTGTAAAGCCACTGCCACATCTACTACAGGTGTATATGATGAGAAATGCAGTGATATTGTTTTCTTTATATGTGTATAGGCTATGGATTCCCTGACAGTTTCAGCTGGCACTGATTCTCTGGTTGTTGACAGTGTGACATTGCAATCTATACTATCCAATGATGATCAGATGAAGTCATTTGTTGATGAAAATTCTGCTTTACTACAGCAAATATCATTACAACTACAAGATGCTTTATTAGAATGTGAGCAAACATATAAAAGAGTTCAAACAAAACTTCAACAATTAGAGCAGAAGCTCCCTGAAGTGATTGAGCAAGCAGAATGTATTAAAAATTGTATAGACCAGTACCATAAAAACTCCACAAAGGCAACTATAGCAGGTTCATCTACAAGTCTTGTAGGTGGAGCCCTCATTATTGGTGGGCTTCTTGGTGCTCCATTTACATTTGGTGCAAGTTTGGGGCTTACCGTCACTGGTGCTGTAATGGCAGGTGCTGGCGGTATGACTACAGCAGGAGCGAAGGTATTTGATTATGTGCAAGCCAACAAGGGAAACAATAAGGTAAAGAAGATGGTTGAGGAGGTTGAAGTCCTATGCAAAGAAGCCCAGTCAGAGTATGAGGAGTTACAAAGATGCTGTGAAAAACTTGGTGACAGTGCATTAAAAGTGTGCCCAGCCTTGTATGCTGAAACTCGAGAGGAAAAGATTACACTTGGTTGGAATATATTTGGTTTGTTTCGTCATCCATCATCTGCTGCAACCACAACTGCCATTAGTACAGGTGTTGGTAGCAAAGTTGCTCTTGCTTTCATTCATGCTTTAGGTGCTACATTATCTGGGGGAGAATCCACTACTGCAATGGCTACCTTTACTTCACTTGCTATTACAATGAAAACTGTTGGAACAGTCCTTGTAGTTGGTGGCATCATACTTGATGCTATCACTGTTGGATATGCTGCACACCGACTTGTTAATGATAAGAAATGTCCAACATCTGAAGGTATAGCACAACAGATAGAAGAACTGAAATCATTGCAGGATAAGATTAAGCAAGTTTTAACTGAACCTGGTTGTTAGATTTGAACTTGAGCAGAAATTGTTACTATGTATACATGTAGATGAGCTGTCATTTGTGTGCATTAAAGTAGCTATTTTTCTTCTTAATGTCCACTTTTGTGATTTGTTTGATTTGTATACTGTTTCTGACTTGTTTGATTTTTATCCTGCATATACATACCTGGCCTGTAACTGTGTAAGCTGGTGCCATCCTAAATTAATAGCTATGTGATACAATCCTAAATAGTATTAATAGGTGATACATCATTGATACCATGCACCTGAAAAATGTGCAGGATTTCATGCACCTCCAGAACCATGCAGTAGCAGTGCTTGGATTGTGCTATAATGTACACATATGCAAAATACATGTACCTTTGTAGGTACATTAACATATAATAGACTTCACATTCTTATACATGATTTGAGCAGGGTTGTTTTCATATTAGTACATGTACAAGTAAAAGGAAGAATTTTCAGCTTGATTAGGGATCATATAAAGAAAGTATAGGGAAACCCAAGACTGAAGTAGGGATAAAATGTCCACTAGTATATCAGCAGGTGTAGGCGACCTCCCTTGTTTCCCTACTTTTTTTACTATGATCCCTAATTGAACTTGTTCTTTTTGGTTTAACATCATTGTGGCTGGTGAACCCGCACATACCGCATCAAAAGAAAGGATGGTGCTAGAGGTATTAAACGTTTTCGACTGAATGCACTCCCCAACTATCAATTACTGACTGGAAAAAGAAGTCTTCTCTTTCAGCTATGTTCAGCTTGTTTCACAGTGTTATAAAGAACAGTAGGAGAAGCGCCTCTGCAACCAATCTGGTCACCATGCAGACGATTCCCATTTACGAACACAGGAAGCCATCATGCTACTGCGAATCGACACCTGGGCTGTCAGCAAAAAGAAATGGGACACAAAGGAGGACAAAGGTTAGTCCATGATGTGTGCATTGTACATATTGCAGTATGCCAGAAGGCTGAAGCAACATCTAACAGTGAAAAACTCAAGCCTGTATAGCCTTAGCTATTATCAAGTTACGCTTACCTGAAGGCCTCAGGCAGTTAGTCAGTAAGTAGAAAATTCCAATCTGTTGTAAGCATTGGTTGTACTGAAGACACTTTTGGGCTTGGTAATACCATAGATAATAGAGTACATAAAAGGGATAGGAAACACAACAACGTGATGTCACAAAATACGTACATTTCTATTAGAATTACAATTTGTTTCTCACGAATCGAAGAGAAACAAATTGTTGTAACGACAGAATTTTGTAACCAACGACTGTGAAACTCCGCTACAATGAACTCAAGTAAGTAATCAAGGGAACTAGGATGGTACCAACCCTCAAGGAAGCTATACGCAAGATTGAAAGTGAAAAAAAAGCTGCCCAAAAATTACTTTAAACCCCATAACTTTCTTTGTAAATATACATGTATTCTATCCTTTTAGCTGTGATAAACCTATTCCTTACCACTTAACAGAGAGAACTAGAGGGAACATCAGAGCAAAACAGGAGCTGTTGCTTGAAGAAATGACTAAGTATCTTCCATTTTTACCAAAAGTTTAAACCACCTAGCAGTACAATGCAAGGGTAAAAGACTGTGTTGGTGACATGCCTAGCTTACCACAAGATTCGAAAATAGAACCAGCTATACAAGAAGCGGTATGGACAAGGTATGAAGATAATATGAGTGAAAGTATTATGGTGTGTAACTATCACAGTTAATATGATATGCTTTGTTACAAAATCTACGGTCTGAATTCTCTCGCCAAAATCTCTCAAAAAGGCCTAAATACTTGCTGTAATCTGTTCGATTACTATTTACGTTAGAACACCAATTCCCATGCTTGAGCACAAAACTGTCTGGTCCTTTCAAGTCACGCGTAACAGAAATCAAACTGGAAATCACTTGCATTTCCTATCCCTTTTATGTACTCTATTATCTATGGTTACTGCCAAGGCACATTGTGAAGCTGATTTTTGAATGATATTTTGGCCAGAAAATATAAACCTCCATAATCCCTAGTATACAGTACTACCATACATACATAGCACATTTGTGTAATAAAATTATTGTATTGAAAAGCCACAAATGAATTTTCCTTGAAAAAGCATCTATAAATATAACATAACGCAGCCATGCAGAAATATCTTTTCCATGAAACAATAACCACAAGTATACAAAGTATGTGCAGCCATGCAGAAACACCCTCTTCCATTAAACAATAGCCACTCTACATGATATGTACACCTTTTACACATACCAAGCAATAATAGACTTCACATTTGAGCAGATTAGTATATATTATATTGAAAAGCCATAAAATTTTCTTTGAAAAAGCATCCATACTTCTACAGGAAATAACCACTGGGAATATCCCTGAGTATAACTATAATGCATGTGCAGCCATGCAGAAATAATCATATCCTTTCCATGAAACAATAACCACATACATGCACACTACAGGATATGTACTGTACACCTTACATCACAGTACACACACCAAGCAAATAATTATTGTATGTTTAATATGCACTCCATTCCAAATGCAGCATCAATTGTGCATAATTATGTGACCGGATTTGCAAAAAGATACTTTTTCACACACAAAATTTGTTTGAACTTTGATACTTCATAACTTTTTATCATTGTATTAACTTTTCCATGAGTGTAGTTACAGTACTGTATCTGGCTGCATTTTGATAAGAGCAAGTTAATCAGTATAAGAAGTCAAGTGTTACATCATTTTGTTTGCTGTAAAATATGTGGCCAAAAAGTACCTTTTTGCAAATCTGGTCACCCTAGAGTATGGATATGAGTTGTTACAGTAAGATCCGTATTCATTATCAGCTAGGTCATTTAAATGGTTATACCTCCAGTTTCAAACACTCATCACTGCTGTTTATTTGTTTGTTTGTTTATTTATTTTATTTATTATTACTGAGCAGGCAGTACTCAGTGCTGGTTAGCCGGCTCAGGAAAAAGAAAATAGTAGCAATTACAAACATAGTTACGATGAAGTTAGGACCTATATATAAATTTTCTGGATTTCATTAGTAAATTGGTTAACGTTATCATGATCAATTAATCTGGGTGGTAAAGTGTTCCAAACATGAATTGATCTGAAATAAAAACTCTGCTGGAATATGTTGGTGGATGAAGTAGTAGGGGCAGACCCGGGGGGTAAAAATTAACGGTCAAGGGTACAAACCACAATCGAAAGTACTGAAATAAATCACCAGTCAAAGATTGAAAAAAGGCTCTTAGTCACGGGTCAAAATTTCCGCGGGCCTCACTTTGGGGTATCACTCTTTTCACCCTATTTCATATCCCTATAGAACTTAGACAAAAAACAGTGAACCAAAAAGCCGAAAAATAATGCAATCATGAAGGGGGATCGAGCCCGGGATCCCAGTGTGATAGTCCAGTGTGCTACCGATTATGCTACCGCTGCTAGCTCCATTGATTCCCTTCTTTTGTATCTTATAAATGTGACTAACGAAATAAGCTGTATATAGTAAGAAGAACTTAACCCTAAAGGTGAAGAAGAAACCAAAGCTGAACCCTAACCCTAACACTACTAGACGCTTCCCCTAACCTAACCTACTCGTGGCAACTACTGGGACGCTTCTCCTAAAGTCGACTACTCAGGGCAAAACCTGGACGCATCCCCTAAAGTCGACTACTCGCGGCAACTACTAGACGCATGCCCTAAAGTCGAAGAGAGAGACCAACAACTACAGTAGGAAGTCTGGATGCTTTTGTAAGGGTTATGAAAGGTGGTGAAAAGAGTAAAACCCGATTTCTAAACTGCGCAAATTCACAGATTGCGCCTAACACCTGTTACCGCATAATAACGCCGGCGCGCCCTTTTGCCGCTGATAAAAGTTGCCACACTCCTTTTAGCACCCAGTAAACCGCGTTAAGAAGTGTACTTGATGTTAGACGAAGAGAATGGCTTCTGCGAGTCATCAACAACTTCAAACTAAATTAAGCAACTTCAGCGATGCGGGCCGAGAACCAGCCAAATGGAAATTAAAAGCCGACAAAGTCAAAGTGTTGACGATCACCCGTAATGTTAGTCTGGAAACAAATCAAGCCCAGCAACGGTCGGCCACTATTGGAGCAAGACCTGAGCGGACGGCAACTAGACAATTGCAAGGAGTGAAGGTTAGCGTGCACGTGTTCATTCAGCCGACTCGGTTTGCCTGCACTACTGCATGAGTCACTAAATCAGTCAAGTGTTTCTTCTAGTTCTAGGGCTGTAATAAGTAGCAGGTTAAAAATTGCAATCACAACCTAAAATGCTTTCGGATTCAGGAGATCATTAATTTTTTTTTAAATCTCCTAGCTAGCTAATTCCTACATAAAGTGATGACTATTCAATATCTGAGAGTCCGGCAAGTTTACTTTGCTTCTTAACGATTAGCTGTTGAGTAGCTATGCATGGTCATCCTTTAAGTCAATCTCAGAGAGTGTAATTTTGTAAAAACTTCTAGCCAGTTTACTTTGAAAATGGCATGCACATGCAGCCAGCATAATCTCAGAAACGACAGAAAGCCAGTTTTTTTTTTGTAAAAAAAAACCTTGTTTTGCTACAGTATAACCATGTGAACTGAAATACCATAATATTCAATTTCTTAAGTTTTAAATCATTTCTTGGAAAACATCCACCCATGCAAATCTTTTAATTTGCCAGTGCTTTGCCCTGTACTATGTTCATATAATGATAGCCAATACAATATCTCAGTGATTTCACACAATTTGCAGCAGATTGAACATACGAAGTGCACTAGTGTAACTGCGGACATGAGGTGCACATAGAAGATATTAACTACATCACTAAACTCATGCATCGAGTCAAGCTCTACCAACCATGCATATGATCTACTTCACCCAATCTCAAAAATCAACACTCATGGCTCAGCCTTAAATGGCTAACCAGTTTAGAAACTATATCACCTCCCCCCCAACTTCCTGATTCCCTCCCTCCCCCCAAGGGAAAAATTCTAGAACAAACACTGCACTAAATTAATATAGTACAGGTGTAGCTCACAGTGTTCAGTTATATTACTATGTTTATTTCTATGCAATAGACACCACCAGGAGCTTATGAGGCGGCGAAGGAGCATGAAACTGAGTTCCATGACAATCCAAATTACGTCACTGTGTTTTACGTCACATGCAAATGGCACTCCAGTGCACGAAGTAGAGATGAGTTCACCACCATCAAAGAGGAGAAAGACCTCAAGGAAGACTCAGCCAACTTTACCATCGCCATGTGTCACTGGTCATGCGCAATTTTGTATATGGCTTCAAATAACGATATTTTACTTTCCTTATATGGGAACTAATTGGCGATTAATTTGAATTGTGATGGCACCAGGCAGGCAGTATAAGTTTCGTGCTCCTTCGGCGGCTCACAAGCTCCTGACATCACATACCAGCGTTGGCATTAATGCTAAGTAGGAAGCATGCAACAAAGAAGCAACTGAGATTTCTGATCTATTGATCACACTGTAATTCAGTTACACCCTAGATAGGGTGTTATACTACACCCATACCACCTGTAGGGGTGTTTCTCCATACCCATAGGGTGTTTTTGTCAAAAGTTTGTCACAACCCACAATCAAAAGTGATGCTTGGTTATTAATTAAATGTAACTTAGTTATGTATTATGTTAGCCCTCCTTTGAGGACTTTGACATTAGAGATGTGATTCTGTTTGTACCCCTGAAAAACCCATCCCAATACCCTCCCTTCAGAATTTTGTATCATATAGTGAGAGTTTTGCAGCACCCTGATATGTGTAACCAGGGCCACCCAGAGAAATTAAGGGGCCCAGGGCAAAGAGTTAAAGTGGGGCCCTTGACCCAAGTTGTAAGGTGAAGACCAAAAAGAAAAAAAAAAAAAAAAAAGGTCACAACCTGCTGGCAATGACAATAACTACCCATCACCAACCATATCTCCTTATCTATAAGCTTGCTACACTGCTCCTCTGAAGAATACTGTGACTGCTCTATTAGAGTATTTAGATCTGACTGCTCTATTAGAGTATATCGATCTTTTAAACAGGTATTCAGGGGGCCCTTCATGGGGCCTCCTGGGGCCCCTTTCAGGCTGGGGCCCGGGACAAAATGCCCCAGTTGCCCCCCCCTGTGGGCGGCCCTGTGTGTAACAAACACCCCTAAGTGAGCCCCACAAAAATGGGTGATATAGCACCCCTGAAGGTGTTTAGAAACACCTTTGTTTTTATAGTGTACAAAGCATTTATTCAATTGCATGGTGTCTAACTGTCTTAGAAATTGGTCAGCCAGCAGTGCAAAGGGCACTATAGCTAGCTATGCATCGTGCCACTGTTTTACCAAGCCGAGTCAGTGAAGAGTTTACAAATGGCTTCTTTTATCTTAGCTTTACTTTATCCTGACTTTTATGAAGGCCAGTCAAGGCCGCACTTCCTTTATTTTATAATTAGCATTGATGTCACTCTTTTTGTGTTGTAAATACGCAAAGGTAGCCATGTCTATACAGCTGGCTTTAGAGATTGCTTTTATCTGCCTTTATTTTCTGTAATGCTGCATAGATAAACATCACTACATTTAGCTACCTACCAGCCTTGTAATATTTTTTGGCAATTATAAATACTGTATAGGTACAATTATCATGTTTATTGTTGTAGAAATGGATGAAGAAGGACGCTTACTTATTCCAACATGAAATGCCTGTAATCTATCTCTCTCCTAGAGGTGCTGATCTGTCATCTAGTACATATGAAACCATTCACCTTGATGATATTACATCAGTGTGGCACATATCAAAGTTTTTCAAGCACAACGTTCTAGCAATTGGATTTTCATCATTTTATGTGCTGATAGCTTTTGAGTCTAAATCTCAAAGAGAGCTGTGGTATTCAGAACTGATGTATTTGACAGGTATTGCTTATATGATTTGTTCACATACACACCTGATCCCATAATGAAACTGCCATTAGACTAGCATAAATATAAAAGTTTTGTAAAGCCCTTTATAAATACCAGAACTATAGCTATAATAATAAAGAAGTACTGTGATACAACCCAGAACAAATGAAATATGACACTTTAAAAATTTTCATTATAAGATCAATCTAAAGGTGAAACATGTAGCGAAGCATACTGAGAAATAGATATGTAACTACAATATACAAAACCATTAAAAAGAAAGCACGTGTATGTTCACTTTTTAAAATATACAGTAGCTATAGTATGTACGTGTTGAGCTGAACCCTTGAAAACATTTAATAACTCATGGATGCAATTACACATGTTCTTGAATTTTGGCTCATTTGTAGTACTGCTTGACCTGCTAAAAGTATTTCAAAATCTTTTCATTCACATAATTATGTACATGACACAATATTTGTGGCCGATTTGTGGTGTATTAATTCTATGCTCTGTTTTACAGATATTTTCACCTTATTACTCTATAAGTGTTCCCACCAATCAGTCAAATTGGGTTACTATCAATTACGATTTATGCTTGGAAATCTTGTTGTCTATGATGCTATTACTAAGAAAACAGCATGGAAATGGAAAGTGGCTCACATTAGTGGTTATCGATTTGAAAAGACAGCAGCCGTTGAAATATTAGTAGGAAAGTAAGAATGCATCCAGTACTGTGATATTTTAACACTTAACTTTTATGATGTACGTATATATATAGCTTTTAGAAGCAAAATATGAATAAACTGTATAAGGATAACGAAGTTTGTTTCTTTGAGTGGCTTGAAGAGCTTGGTTAGTGCTTTACTAATTGATGTTGATGTTGTTTCTGTGGCTGTTGTCTTTAGTTTCATCACTATATAGGAAAGGGTGAAAGAGATTAACATTTATCAAACACTAGCTGCCCTTCATTCAGGTTAAACCAAGTGAACAATATTTCTGCCATTATTGTTATGCATCATATACGTACAATACACATCTTCACTGAAAAACTGTTCATGTCTGTGATCCCATGCACTAGCTCACTAACTATAGGACTGCTGCTAATAATCAAGTTGATATACCTTTGGCCTTATGAATATACGTTGCATGCATCTGTACAATTTGATTTGTAAAATAGTATATAACTTGTGCCCATCATAGTGATGACAACTTACACTGTTTATGGCCTGTATATACATTATCCATCTGCTGCCATTATGTGCTTACTGAAATTGGCTTCATTCTGGTAGTTGTGATTCCCTAGTTGTGCTAGTTCTCATTGCCACTACTCTACTTGTTATTTCTCGGAGGTACTGCATATTCCGGTCCGGTTCTTTTTGGTCTCACACCCCTTCCCTACAAACTTTACTTCACCTATGCTATGTTTGGGCAAATTCTGGCTCTGTTCAACCTTTCATCCATGAGCTTGTCCTATAACTTTGTCACTTCAAGCAGAGAAGTAGACTATCACTGTTGCATTCTATTTTGCCTCTGAATACACATCCTTCCTTTTTGAAAGCACAGAACCTCTCCTTCACACTCATTGTTTTGAGTTCTTTAGGTACGCATTCGAAAACACACTACCCAAAGTAGAGAATTAGCTGGTATAATTTATAGTGACTTGATGGTGAATTGTGGAGGTAGTGCGTGGATGAAAATGACTAACAGCTTTATACTATAGCAACATCGTAGAGGAAGGAACCTGTAATTTCCACCAATGGTATAATGCAGACAGCAGTGGACATCCCATCAAGAGTAAAGTAACTGTCCCCAAATTTTTGTGCATGGAAGTACAATAGGAGTGATTTTTCCATTCTGTAAATGCAGTAAATGGTACCTTCTGGAAAATTCAAATAAACTTGCAGATGACAGGCTGGTGAGAATTAATGCGCAGTAAGTTCCGGGGTGATTATTAGTACAACTGTTGGAAAATTAGCTAAATAACAGGTAAACAGACAGTTTTTCAACTTTATGTAGCAAATATTGGATTTATGATGACATAATTTTAGTGTTAATATACCCTGTAGTTCTAGCAGATGAAAGTTAATGCAAATAAATTTATAAAGTTTTGCAACAAATAAACTGTAACATCTCATTTACTGTTCACCATAAAGAGGCCCAACAGATAACATACAAGTACACAGAATTTTCAACTAGAGTAGGGACCATAGCACATTGATAAAAAGTACTTAAACAAGTTGGAGTAGTGTTATATCCCTACTGTGCTCAAGATACCATAACAGAAATGCACAGTAGGGACATAGCACTTCTTATTGTTTTACTGTGATTTAATATCATGGACTACTCCAACTTGTTTCAGTACTTTTTATTGTTGTGCTATGGTCCCTACTCTAGTTGAAAATTCCAAATTTTTTCGTGTATATACTTGTTTGTTAACTTTTTTGTAAATATTATGACTGGTGAACCCACGCATACTGCATCTAAAATGGTACAGTATGCCCCAGCCCCTTATCGTCTGAAAAGTGAACTATCCATTATGCTTCATTGTCAACTATGTTCAACCCATTGCAGGGCCGGGGCCCAGAGATTTTGAGTGGTCCAGCCAGACATGGACTGCAATGAAGGTCATAGTCATGTACACTACTAAGTTTTTATTGATCTAATATGATCTGTAAATCAGGGATTATCTGCTTTGGTGTGTTACTTAACTGCATGTGCGCACACATAGCTTGCTAAGCTAGAGGAGTCAAGGGGCATGCCCCCCAGGGAAACTTTTGAAAATAGGTGCTCTGAAATGGCACCTGGAGGCTATTTGACATGCAAAGTCTCTTCTTTTTGTTAACATCAATGGTAATTTTGTGCTATATTGCCAATTAATTGAGTTTCATATCTGACTATTATAGCTAGTAGCTAATTTTATTCATAATGTATACATAAATTTCTCAACGTGAAAGTTTAGTTTTAGATTGTAACTGCATGCTAATTAATGCATGACATGCATGATCAATTAGCTCAATGCAGTGTGCCATGCAGATGACTCACTGGGTAATTTTAAGACAGTTAACACAGATGTAATGGCTTAGACTATAAGCTATATTCTATACTGAATGCTTTATTAGAGTATCACGATGCCTGTTCTATTAGAGTATATTTTGATGACTGCTCTATTAGAATATCTCAATCTTTTCACTAAAATCAAGTAGCTGAAAAGTGATTGGCTGGACTATGGGCTCTGGCCCTGACCCATTGTACAGCATTTCGAATCAAGAACTGTTCGTAAAGCACCTCTGCAATTCACACATACCAAAAGACAGAAATCGTGCCATGCCCCAATCATATTAATTATCGTCTGAAAAGTGAAATATCCATTATGCTTTGCTGTCGGCTATGTTCAACCCGTTACACAGCAGTACGAATCAAGAACTGTTCAAAAAGCACCTCTGCGATCAAAATAGTCACTATAAAAAATACGGACGATTTCCGTCTCGAAGGGAAGCCATCACGTGCTACCGCCAAATCGACACCTTTTACTGTCAGCAAAGATGAATGGGACACAAAGGAGGACACTGGTAAGTCCATGTTGTACGTACTGTGGTATGCCAAAAGGCACCTCTTGGGATGAAGCGACGTTAAGCAGTGAAAAAATCAAGCCCGTAGTCTTAGCCGTTATCAAGTTACGCTTGTCTGAACGCATCAGTCAGTCAATCAGGCAGTAGAAAATTCTGTTAAATAAATTATTTTTAAAATTCTGTAGCAACTTGTTGAAAGCGTTTCGGGTTGATCTGAAAGCTTGTTTGGGCTTTGTTTTACCCAACAAATACTGTCTCATCGTTGTCTGGGAAAATTGAGGCTGGTTTTTGGGTGGTGTTATTTTGTGGGCCATGCCTACTCCTTTGTGGTCCCTACTATACAGCAACTATCGTACTGTAAATAAAATATAATACCTGCAAAAAATGATAATTGCAAGAATGCAGGATGAAAAGAGTTTGTTATACTTGTAATTCTTCAACTTTCATATTCATGTGATTAGAGAAGCTGTAAATCCCTGCAGTCTAGTTATTAAATTAAATTCAAGGTATTAATCTGTATATTCCCGGTAGGAAATTGCAATGTATCGCTCTTAACAAAAAGGAAACTTGCCCAGGGTGAAAACCAGCCAGTAACTTATTCCATGTTCAACTAATATTTGCACTGTACCTGAGTAGAATTCCACAATTGCAAGCTATAAAAAGTATTTATTTTTATTACTCAGAGAATCAGATATGGATGGATTCTTCTGTTTCACTGGAAAGAAAATAAAGCCATTTTGCAAGCGACTACAACAGGTTGGACTTAATTTAGCTCAGAAAGGAAACTGCAAAGATTCTGGTTAGTATTTCTTTACTTGTGCTGTAAAGCCTTAAATAAATGAATAAATAAATAAATAATCTTGCCATTATAGGCACTAAGCTTATATGTCCATATGTATGCTATTATACATTTTTGTACTTTCACAATTACTTTTTGCAAGTATTAATATCTTGCATGGGCATGGATTACATAGAAACACTGGAATTTCGTGTAGCTAGAGGATCAAGTCATCACTGTATTTGGAATTATTAAATGTCAAGAAACTGACTCCCCTTTATTTACCAGCTTTTAGCCCTTGTGAGTTAGCACATATGGATACAGGAGTTATTGTTTTATGCGATTTGTACCATTTCTGTGTTGTCTTCAGCTTTTCATCTCAGCTCTTAATTATATTTCAGAAGGTAGCTGGCTTGCCTCAATTTCATGAAGTGCTTTAAGCATGGCTTCATCAATAAACAAATCTTTGGGTTCAGTCTTCATGTATGGTTTTCCTAGATATTCTGTCTTACTATGCTTCTGAGTCCAGCTTCAGGTTCACCTTCTTCATACAGTTCTAAATACCATGCAACTACTTTGTGATCTGAGCCATTTGTGAATTTTTCATCACTGGATGGCAAGTGGCAATGCTCTTCTTTTGTGATGTAACATTATTAACTCTTGAATATATCAAGAGTTCATGCTATCAAGAAGAACTTATGAACTCTTTAATACATGTACAACTTTATATATATATGTACCACTTTCACACCTCAGATCAAAGGAAAGCCAGTGCATATATATCACATATTGCACTGACTCAAAATGTTAACGAGATATACACACTGCTACCAGTGCGTATATCTCGTTAAGCCAGTGCATATATCTCATTAACTCAAGGTATTACACAGTTAGGTGTGCGTGTATCTCATTAACCCATTCCATGAAATCCTCAGATTTCTTTGATGTCCTTTGCTATCTCTTTGTGCCATTATATAGTCAAACGTGTTAAGATTGATTGTGGGATTAGGTAGTTTCTCAAAAGCATATTGAACAATTTCTCTGACTGAAATGGAGCTGTTTCTGTTTTGATAAGTTCTAGACACCTGTCTCAATGTTACATAATGCTCGCTAAGTAAACTGAGCCATTAGAGGTGAAGTGTTATTCATGCGTGACTGTAAATTTATTCATGGATACAGATTTAGTGAATACCTGGAAGCACTTATAACAGCGTTAAACCATCATTACAAGTCACGCTTCGACTCGTTATGCATTGGTGGTGAAGCGGTATTCATGCACTACTGTAATGGCTACAATTTACTCACGATTATTATAGTGAATACCTGGGAGTACTTCTACCAGTGTTAAACCATCATTATCAAGTTGCTTTTCGATGTCCTGTGTCTCCTTGCTCACTATATAAACCCACAATCGAACTTTTTGTATGCTCGTGTCATTGCGTGTACGTTTGAACTCTTAGCACAGCAATGCCTTGTCGTTGTTCTTACGTTGTTTCCAGTGTCCACTATCGAAATTCACTAATCCTACACTTATGAAGCATGCCAGCGGTTTCTCACACATGTAGGTGATTAACCCACGTGGTACATATTAGTTATACCACGGGCACTTGTGTTTTGCCTGATATATACGCACTCGCACTCGGGCTAACGCCCTCTTGCTCGAGTGTATATATCAGGCAAAGCACTCGTGCCAGTGGTATAACTATTACATATACTACACTGCTCATTACGCTATAGCAGATATGTTCACACATATTTTTGCATTATTTTTTATAGTGAAGGAAGGGTCTCAGCAACCCACTGCCAATAAACCCGAAGATGATTGTATCAACAAGTCACATGAATTTAATTTCTGTTTAACATCCCCAGACAGTGATTACAAATTGTGCGAGTCCAAAGTTCTTGCAAAAGTTCCTGCATCTGTTACTGTTTCCAGCTCGGATTTGCGACAAACTGACACTGTTTCACCAACCAGATTGTACAGTAACAGGATCACTCGATCATTTAATTGCATATTATCTCCTAGTAAAATAACAAATGACTTGGACATGCCAACTGGAAAGTTTAATCGCTTTTCGCTCAGAAAATCCACCAGTTGTGATTGTTTGAATGAGACTCTTTTAAGCCTTCCTGTTAGTTATTCCACCTATAAAATGTCTTCAAAGAAACGTTTGACAAGACGATGTTACTCACTTGATAACTTGAGTGTCTTAATTCATGATGACCAGGATGGAGGCTATATTATGCCATCACTGCAACATGGTGACCGGGATAGAGGCTATGTTATAGCATCACTACAGGCTAAAGGTAATGATTACCTTGAATTACTGCCTGCGACTACATACGAAGAAATCCAGGACCATCATGTATATGATGAAATAAATAATTATTTGAAGAAGTAATAACATTTTTATGTATATACAATGTACGTATTTACTTTAACACCTAGTCATAATCATGTATTCATTGCTTCTGCTTTGCTTATTAGAATACCTCTTGGTTGTAGAAAACTATGAATGAAGGTAGACAAAGAGCTATAACAAGTTGAAGAAAAAATTAGGAAATATAATAAATGTCCATTAGTATACCTACATGTATAGACAACTTATTTCACTACTTTTTAGATATTCCCTTGTTTCGTTATTTTTTTCTTTAAAAATTCCAAAATTTTCCTTCTACTTGTTTGTTTACCTTTTAATAACATAATTATGAATACTGAACCCACACATACCACATATAGCCTTATCCATTGTCAAGTTATGCTTGGCTGGAGACATCAGTTAGTTAGTTTGTCAGTCAGTCAGCACAAATAGAAATGTAAATTTTATGAAATTTGGCAGGGTTTAAAGTCATGAAAAGTTGCTCTGAAGATGTTTATGGGTTTGGCTATGCCTAACCAATACTGCCAAGGTTATAAAAGAATGATAAGGCTGTCTTATGGGTAATTTTGTTGGGATAAGCACCATGAATCCCCTAATATACAATACTAAGGCAAATCTGAGGGGTTATCAGCAGTAAATTCAGTTCCAATGACTCAGGATGACTGATACAGTGTATATAAGTGCAATATATTGAAGTCAACCATGGTTCACAGTTACTGTGATTAATGCGGTGAATCAATGGAGAGAGGTAATACATATATATGGCTGTTGCTACGATATATGATAACTAATTAGATATGGCTTATAACACTTGTAAAAAGAAAGGAAAATCATTATCCTATAATGTGATACATATGAATGGCTGACATGAAGCTATCTTATCCTCTTTTGACATGTAGATTTATATAAATGCACTGAATTTGCATCATAACAGCCAAGAAAATGCATCAAAATGAGTATCACCTCAAGGTGGTGAGATTCAATGGCAGGATTTGCAGAGTGCCCCCTTTAATCAGGAAAGTGGAGCAAAGTATATCACTCCACTATTTTCACTGGGTATTGTGCATCAATGAGAAGAGGTGCTGTACAGTGGAACATTCAAGGTGATAAAACCTGTAGCTTATGTAAAAAAAAGTTATGAAGGCTGCTATAGTTCATACTTTAATTATGCCTAGCATCAAACTGTTGAAGTTGCTGTGAGTGTATGCAATTATACCAGGTACTCATAGATGATGAGTACATACTCATGCAGGCTGATGCCATTCCCCCAATGAATATCCATCACTCCAGCCATCCCCATTAATGTAATGATTGATTGATTGATTTGGTACTGAGCAGTGGCAATTCTAAACCTGACCTACAGCCGGGGAGGGACCAAGTAGGGCACAGTTGTTGTATGGCTGCAGTATAAAGTAGAATTTCGGGGGTACAACCCCCAGAAGCTACAGGATTCTTGCAATTCATAATTAAAGGCTTGAAAACAGTCTAAAATTTATGCTAAAAGCATTTAAAATGCTGGAAATAACAATGCCAATCTACATTACAACTTTTTTCCCGCAAGATGTTTCAAAACTTATGTTTCAGTAGGGAGGGCCATGGCCCACCCTTAGAATTACCTATGGTACTGGCATGGGATAGACGGCTTTAGCTGATATTATCCTATGCAGGGAACTGAAACATCACAGCTCCAGTATACAATGTACAATTTATTTATACATATGCCAAACTTATTGTAACTATGGGGTAAAGTAATTATTGGTCCAACTGTGACAATCAAAACAATCTGTTAGAAAATATTGATTTGCTGAGGTAAATTGTTCCAATTACGATGGTGCTAGGGAAGAAAGAAACTCATCTGGTAATATGGTGACCATGGTACCATATAGTGGAGTGAATGGCAATAGCATTGTACTAGTATAGTGTCGTGGTATGTCACTGCAGTGTTGGGCAAGTTACTTTGTAAAAGTAACTAGTTCAGGGGCGGATCCAGAGTTTGGAAAGAGGAGGGGCACCTTGCTGAAAAACAGTTGAAGACCAAAAAAACTCGCTGAAAAACAGTTGAAGACAAAAAAAAAAAAAGATTTCTAACTGACAAAGCCAGAGAGGGTTCGTCAGTACAGTCAGCGGATTAGAATCTTCGTATTGTGCACGTGCCTTCACTTTCAAAGCCTGGCACGTGCACAATACGCCAACGCAAGAGAAATGCCGAATGAATCCACCCGGATGACGTGTGGTTTCGATCACGTGATAAAAGCTCCGCGGTCCGGTGGAGATATAACCATATTTTTACTCTATTATCTATGATATAACGAGCGAGATATACTGATTATAAAGTCAGACAGTCAGAGGACGCTTACACGTAGTGTGGATTGAGGGAAGACACATTTGAGACTTAGTAAGTTTTATTTTGCCTAGCTTTTATACTGCTGCAAATGGTCCCTCCGTCTTTTAACCAAGGGACAACGTTCGAGGCAAAGTTCTTGATTATCTTGTTGATTATATAGAGGTCTAGCTATAGCTAACCAATACTGCAAATTGCCAGTGTTGGGATAGTTACTTTTTAATGTAACTCGTTACATATTACATATTGTATTATTTACAACTGAACTATTTAGTTACAGTTACATATTACTCAATACCCATATAATAAAGTAACTATATAATAACATTACTTTGTGTCCTCAACCTTAAGCTGTCACGTGTGAAACTACCACTTTATCACATGACATGATTGCGTCGTTGGACAATGCAAATCTTGGTTATAAGCAAGAAGTTGGTGAATAATTAATATTTAAGCTTCATTCGGTAGGCTGCGTTACTTCATAGTGGCAAGGCGTTACTCAGTGGATTACTAACAAGATTAGTAACTTCGTTACTTAAAGTAATAATAGCTATTACATAATATTAGACTCGTTATAGTAACTTCATTACTTAGGTAACACATTACATTTGCAAGTAAAGTAACTTGAGTTATATTACCTGTTTTTACAGCATATTTCGTTATATTACCACAAAAGTAATAATTATTACATAATGCATTACTTATGTAATGCGTTGTTACCCCCAACACTGCCAATTGCAAGCTAGCTGTCATGAAGGGATAATGAGACTTGAGTTTTGCTGACTGCTTGCACTTTTTACTGTGACCATGGCCAGTATATACTTTAATTAGTCTCTAACCCAGATCTTGTGGTCTGGGCTTGAGACTATATGCTGACTTTATGGCGATACTCAGTCAACACTTCTTTCGGCACAGACTACAGTGTGGTGGAATCGAGGGGTCTGCAACTCCCTTGAAAATTCAAGGAAAATTTGAATTTTGAAATCTTAATAGGCATATACAAATGGAACCTCTACAAACTCCCTGAATTAATGACACAATAGAAAAAACCCGGCTCCTTAATAATTTTGGGACCCAATAGGTCTGGTTAACACATTTTGTGCCTCTGAAAGAGGAAAACCTCTGTATTACAGTAAAAGTGGCCAAAGTTCTGGGTCCCAAATGAGAGGTTTCATTGTATTAGCGTAAAATATTGATTATTGTCAGCATTTCATCAAAAAACCATCATAACTTTGTAAGTGAGCAACCTATGAAGGTCCAGTTTTCACTGTTCGATAAACTATTCTTCACTCTCCATAGAAACTGAATTTCGAAGCACTAGTGGAAGTAATTAGCTCATTACATAAAAAAGTGTAAAACCAAAACCACAAATAAATCAAGTATCGTCGAAATGAATCTATTATTGACCACCCAATACATTTCCATAGATCTATTATCGATGGGTTTAGAAACTTTCACTCTAACTTTCTGTGGAATTCTTGGATTCCCTAAAGATTTTTACATAATGTGGGGATATCCTTGGGGAGTAAACGACTCGGGTTTGGCTTTGTTGTGCTGTTCTATTGTTCTGTAATTACATTACGGATTTTTGCGGTTGGTGAAAAGCCACCAAACTGTTCATAGTAACTGGGTGTCTAGGATCTAGAACTACGTAGTAGAAAATATACAAGAAATACTTTATAACACTTACCAGTAAAGAAAACAACGTATTTTGCTCTTTGTTTAATCCGTATACTACTAATCTTGTAATATTACCATTTACGTTATGCATGCTTCAATATTGTCAATAATAGATATGCATCGATAGTTGGTCGCTTACGCTACCTATGAAATCTCGTACACTCACCTGCGTATACTAGTAATAGCCTCTTTGGAATTTGTAAAAATCTCGACTCATTTTGAAATCTGAGGCACTAGTAGTGCTGAAGCGAATAGCAATTTTTACTATTTGAATAGTGAACAAAACAACCGAATATTTGATTATTTTTTAAGCTTATAGGTATACTTCTATAGAATAAGTACTGCAACTTTTTGTTAGGGAGCAAGGTAAAGCCTAAGAGCTATTTCTATCTTTTCTAAAATAGCTGGTTTTTCCATCTGAACACAGTATACAAAGTGCTAACGATTATTCAAATAGTGTGTTAGTGAATGGAATAGTGCATGCTGACTGAATAATCAAATAACTGAATAATCATTTCAGCACTAGGCTGTATAGAAACAAATTGAAATAAAACAATTCTTTTAAAGAAAAGCAATCAAGTCAGAGATTTCTTCATGAATTTCACAACCTTGGAGCTAGATTCTTTGCACAGAAGATACTTTGTATAGAAGCTAGATTCCATCCAACAGTGCTTTAGCAGTCTCTTTGGAAATTGTTGCATATTTCTTGTATATATATTTCCATATTTTAAGCATCGTGTGCTTCATTCAGAATCCTCATGAGTGGTATGCGAATCAATGCTAACTGTACTGAATACACAAGTGTAAGAAATTTTAAATTAGAGGCAATGTACAGCTGTAGCACCACAAAAGTACTGGGTTGGAGAAGTGCATATACGTAATGTCCAATTACTGTAAAACAATAACAAGAAATATCTCCCTACTGTGCTGTGGAGATTCTATAATTGAAATGCACAGTGGGGATATGTGTGTACATATATATTCCTATCATGTAACTAATAAACTACAGACAATTTACTACTGTACTTTCTGTGTTTGTTAGAGAGCAGTAAACATATATACTGTATCATGGGTCAAAGTTTCTCTTGGAACATTGGTCAATATTTCCCTTGGAACACTGATGACAGTAGATCTGATCAAGGTATTTAATGTTATTAAGCCACTTGTGCAGTCATATATTTGGACACTGAATCTTTACTTATGAACAAGATAATCTAATATCCAAGATGGCTGTAGCAACAATTGTAACCATGTATGTATATGCTATGTTTTTTTGTATTTTTTTGTATTTATAGTGTAATGGACGATGTCCGAAATGACATTTTCTGACGTCACAAAACAAAATGACTGTGCCAGTGTGGGGAGTTTGTATAGGAAGATATTGGGCGAGATAGTGTTTCCCTATGATAGTGTTTATAAATTCGAAAAAGGGCGAAGGTAAGGCATATAGTATTAGAAATGCAACGATACAGTGTGTAGACGTATCGATATATTGCCTCTGGTGTATCACGATACAGCGATATATTGTGCGATACAAAGTAGAGTCTAAGCAATGGTCTATGTTGTTTTTTAATGTTGATTTTTGTTTTTTCAGAGAAATAAATGAGCTAAATTTTCTTCGAGAAGCATTACATACTATTCAGTTTAACCACAATGTACAATAATTTGATTGTCAGGCATGTTAATAAGCCACGATATGTTGATATATCACTATACGCGATATATCGATACGGTTTGACTTTGTATCGATACAGCGATATTGTCTTAAAACGATACGATACGCGATATATCGATATATTGTTGCATCTCTATATAGTATATAATTCAAGCCTGTTTGTGTCTGAATTTTAAAATTTTTGATCTGATTTCCTTGTTGAAGTGCATTTAGCATCATTACAGCACTTGTAGTACTTCTTACCTTTATTATCTCGTAGTTCCAAGTGTAGAAAACTACAGACAACATTCATTTCGAATAGTGCATCTTAAAGTTTCTGAAGCGCCCCCACATTAACATGGCCATTTTGTCAATTATGACATCAAATTTTGTCATTGCAGATATCGTCCATAGGCTTAGTAACGATGGTGGAAAGTTTGATTCCAGTAATTGGATAAATGACTAATGACTACCAGTGAATTAAATATCAAGTTAAAAAATGAAGTATATAGGGATCCAAGGTAAACATTGGTAAAACAAGAGATAGTATTACAATTACATGCATTGGCAATTGTTTAATGCCAAAGTAGGGATTTTCCCACAGGGCTATGTTGTAATACCATCATTCATGTCTCGTTTCACTAGTTTTATTGGATCTCTACTTCATTTTTAAATTAATTTTTTTTTTCTTTACATACATATATATGTACACTAGTTTGTCTTTTGTTCAGTATAGCATTTACATAGCTATGTATGATAGCTTTACACGTATGACTGTTCTATTAGAGTATTGAACATAGCTTTTGTATTAGAGTGACTGCTTTATTAGAGTATCTTGAGTGGCCACAGACGTGATTTTTTAATCATACAGACTTATGATGGTACTGTTTTATAGTAGGGACCACAAAGGTGTGGATGTGGCCCATGAAATAAAACATCACCCAAAACCCAGCCTTACTTTTCCCTGACGACAATGAAGCAGTATTGGTTAGATAAAACTAATCCCAAACAAGCCTTCAGATTGACTCGAAACTTTCAGTGAAATTTAAAATGGAATTTTGTACTGAGTGACTGATTGAGTAACTGATTCCTTCAGACAAGTGTAACTCGATAATGGCTAAGGCTACGGACTTGATTTTTTCACTGTTTGATGTTGCTTTTGCCTGAGATCAGAAGGTGTCTTTTGAAGTACCGCAGTACACATAATGCATTCTTCATGGACTTACCAATGTCCTCCTTTGTGTCCCATTCATCTTTGCTGACAGTTTCACTGTCAATTTGGCAGTAGCACATGATGGCTTCCCTTTGTAATAGAAATTGTCCGTATTTTTCATAGTGACTACTTTGATTACAGAGGTGATTTTGAACAGTCCTTGATTCGTAAATGCTGTGTAACGGGTTGAACATAGTTGACAATGAAGGATACTGGATACTTCACTTTTCAGACTACAATTGATACAGTAGCTGGGGCGCACGGCACCATTTCTTTCTTTTGATAGGGTTCACCTGTTGCAATAATTCCATTTTACAAAAAAGTTAACAAAAAAGTTAACAAACAAGTACCTGTACATAAAAAATTGGAATTTCAACTAGAGTACAGTAGGGACAATAACACGTTGATAAAAAGTACTGAAACAAGCTGGAGTAGTACATAATATTAAATCACAATAAAACAATAAGAAGTGTTATATCCTACTGTGCTCAAGATACGTACCATAATGGAAATGCACATTTGGGATATAACACTTCCAATTGTTTTACTGTGATTTAATATCATGCACTACTCCAACTTGTTTCAGTATTTTTTATCTATGTGTTATGGTCCCTACTCTAGTTGAAATTCTAATTTTTTGTGTGTTTGTTAGATTTATATCTTTTTAGTGGAAAGTGGTTGACTGGTTATCAAGCGGTCTAATTGGTGTTAATGTCCAATGGTCAACTGTAATCCTCTCTGAATTACATCATAGATTACATATATGCCCACAGATATTATATGTGTAGTGCAAAAGCAAGGCTTAGGAATGATATAGTGTTTAGGTTGCTAAAGGAGTATTGGGTGTCGAAAAAGTAATCATTTGCAATCTCAGAGCATTAATTTAAAATCCTATAGGGTCATACCCCCTAGACCCTCCTAGCTTGAAGGCGTTTTGCAATGTCAGATAAACTTTGATGCTGCGGAAAGAATACTTACAAATTTGCATGTACATACACAATCCTCTTTGATGTAATCATTTATCAGCATTGTATGTAACGAAAATTAAGAAAATCATGTATATGTAATAATTGTGTCATGGGCTCAAGTAGGTTAGCTAGTATGTGCACCTGAGGGCCGTTTGTATCTTTTTGGCAAACAACAGGGGCACGTGCTTAGATACTGTATAAGACTCTAAATAGGAATGTTATGTCATCACACATCCAGTGTACTACATGAATAATTGATGTCACTGGTTACAATAGGTACAAGGGCAATGAGGCTAATTTTACTTGTTTTAGTTTGAAGAGAATGGGAAAATGAACATTTATTCTCACTATAGATTTATTATTATATGAATGTTAATTTTCCAGTGCTAAGTGATTTGGGAGAATATGTTGCCACTGAATAAACTCATTATACTATGCTTATGCTTTTTTGGTTTTGTTTCACCAAGGTACATGGTACATTTGTATTCCTTTAGTCTAAGATACAGTACATTTCTGTTCCTTTAGCCTGTATACACACTTCTGATAACAACAAGTTTAAGGAAAAATTAGGAATTTAAGTTCAATTAGGGATCATAAAAAAAAAGTAGGGAAACAAGGGAGGTTGCCGACTGAATTAGGGATTAGATGTTCACTAGTATATTTGCAGGTGTACGTGACCTTCCTTGTTTCCCTACTTTTTTTTCTATGATCCCTAATCGAACTAATAATTCCTAATTTTTCCTTAAACTTGTTTGTTTACTTTTTTTGTAACACTATTATGACTGGTGAACCCACGCATACCGCATAAGGATGGCGTCAGAATTAATATTTTCTTCTAAACACGCACCCCAGCTATCAAATACTGCTTCAAAAGTGCAGTGGCCATTACACTTTGTTTCAGCTATCCTTACACAGCGCTAAGGACGAAAAGCAGTAGAAGTGCCTCTGCAACAATCCAATCACCACGAAAATATGATGTTTCGCATGCCCCAACTATCAATTACTGCCTTGAAAGTACAGCAGCCATTACACTTCACTTTCCAGCTAGCCCATTACACAGCATTACAAACGAAGAACAGTGTTAGAATCGTCTCTGAAATCAATCCAGTCACCACGGAAAATACGGACAATTCCCATTTACAAATGTACTGTAGGGAAGCCATGCATTGTTCTACCGTAAATCGACACCTTGGGCTGTCAGCAAAAAGAAATGGGACAGAAAGGAGGACAAAGGTAAGTCCGTGATGCGTGCATTGTACGTAATGTGGTATGCCAAAAGGCACATCTTGGGATGAAACAACGTTGAACAGTGAAATAATCAAGCCCAGCCTTTAGAGGTGTACCGATAAGAATTTTTCAGTTGTACCGATATCCGATTAATCTGTACCTAAAAGAGCCGATACCGATTATACTGATCCGATTATCATATATACAATCTGTAAAGTATAAAATAGAATTACAGGTGTGTAGCTACTGCATGATGCATATTCTAATGATTTTTAGAGAAAACAGAAGTGGTGCAACTATAAGGCACAACTATACATATCTGGTCACCTTTGGTTGGTGTGGCCTCTATTACATAACCCAGACAATTAGGCACCACAAATATTTCAATACATGCTTCCTTGTCCAGATTACTCCGTGTTTTAATTAGTTATCAAGATGGCCACTATACACAGACTATCAGTTTAGCTTCCTGTGGTGTGGTTTTTTCATTGTTAAAGTGTAACAGCTACCGTTTTCAGAAGATCTGGATAAGAATATTTTAACACAAATAGTAGTACTTACACTAGCAGTCGTATGGCTTCTTGTAACTTAGCGCTTTTATGGAATAGTATAGAGAGGCTTTATATTTGTTTGTAGTGAGCAAAAAAGAGGCTTTTCATTGCTGCAAATTTTGGCACTCATATTTGCCATGCAAACTATCGGCAGTGATATCAGTTCTCAGAGCATTGTGCCGATTACCGATATGGTGGAAATTGTCATATCGGCAGCCGATCCGATCACCGATCCGATTATCGGTGCATCTGTAATAGCCTTAGCCGTTACTGAGTTACACTGTTAGTCAGTAGAAAATTCCATTGAATTATTTTTTTTTTAAATTTTGTAACAATTTATTGGAAGCCTTTAGGATTGTACTGAAGGCACTTTTGGGCTTGGTTATATCTAACCAATACTGCCAAGGTACCAGGATGGAGTTGTGAAGCTGGTTTTTGGGTGAATTTTTGGCTAGGAAAACCCAAATCTCCATGATCCCTAATATACAGTACTACATATCCGTACTGTATGATAATGCATAACCATTTAGAATCCCATTAGTCACATCACACCCCTAATTGAGCATATTTCTGTAAGACCAAAAACTATAGAGCAGGCCTTGTACATCACATAAACTGAAAGCCATATCCCTGTTGAAAGGAGATTGAGCCCTCATATTTTTCAGTGACATCCCTAGGATTTTGAATTCATGAGTTGCACTCATATTGGCTTGAGTAATTGGTCACTTACAGGTGTACAACTTGTAACAGGAAACGAAACAGCATCATCCACTAGAAAATGTGTACATGTACGGCACAATATAATTTATTGACCCTTGATGGTGTATTACAGGAATTGTAAAAAGGACATACATATACAGTAGAGCCTGTGAGTGAAGTGTGCACCATTCTGTGCTTTTTTAACTGAATGAGTACTAGAAGTTAAATATGTACTTTTGATAGACAGCAACTATGCTGAGAGGATAAACATAATAGTAAAACAACCCTAGAGTCCATTAGGAAGGTGTTTGTATACAGGTTGGTTTACAAACTGCCTGTGCATGTGTTATTGTCTGTAATTATTACTGGGGTCTTGACAGGGATATATAATAATAGACATACAGTAACTCACTGGTATTCCAGAAGCCATGCAAGAACCACTGCAATATTTGGAAGAGGTTCAACCTTCTGGCATCACAGATACAGTATAGAGCTGTTTTTAAATGGAAACAACTACCATAGGTTAAAGGTTCACTAAAATGGTAAAATACACTTTGGCTGTTATCAATCCTTGTTACTAGTGGGACAGTGTTGGTGGATGTGATATAGTTTTGTTTAGTTGATATAATACATATTTTAGTGTATTGTACGTAGTTAGTCAATTATATTATGTCATAACACATCATACAAAGTACACATGAGGTGCTATAAAGCAATAGAAGTGTCCATGTACAGCTAGATTCCATTTAGTATCTACTATAACAAATTGAAACACAATAAGAACTTGTGCTACAGCCAGTTACAAACCTATGGGAGATAGTTAGTGATTTTATGCTCTTCTTGTAGTGAAGAATGCTTGAGAACGTCTATTAAAGGGACTGTAATCAGCAATAAGGTGTGTCTAAGTTTATTTCTGGAATATTTTTGAATATGTTTAAGGGTCTATAGAGAAATGCGAGGAAAAACAATTGCAATAGTACTGCCAGCAAGGTATGCACAAGATACAGTATTGTATCCCTACCAGACTGAAAAGCGACTCAGGAAAGTGTAACATAAATACCATTGTTTGTTTCATGGTACTGCTAACCCAGCTTTGTAAACAAACCAAACTTAGAAAATGGTATGCATAGTAGTATGCTTTGTAGGATAATGAGGTCTTTAACATCCACTAAGAGACCTATAGCAGGTTCTTAAAATGGTTAGAAACCTACTAGCAGCCTCAAGCATCACAAATCTCACTTTCTATCATTGATTTGCAATGTGCACATTCAGGCTGATAGCCTGCAGTGGGTGACCAGTCACCCAGGCCAACATGTAGTTAACCACTCTATTCATTTTATAGGCATGCCTAAAGGAATTCAATTATGGGAGGTACAATCTAACGTTGTACGTACGTTTGTTACAATGAACGAAGAAATGTAGAAATATCACAGAAAATTCTGTTTGGTGTCCATTTGTTTCTAGAGTGTTTTCAGGCCGTTTTCGTCGGACTTTACTAAGACCTAAATGAGTAAGCTTCCTTGTAGAAACGTTATTTTGCGCTACGTGTAATGTGGGCATGTCCATATTCGAAACCATGCCTGTCCTTCATGCTACTGTGGTGCCACTGAAGGCACAACTTGTGACAACTCATTCCCATTGTATAACAACACAAGCTACTTCTTCGACACACGTGTTCTTTATAGGCACTGGCTACTTAACCCAGCTTGACATTATTATCAATCAATGCTGTTTCCCAGCGCTGTGCCAGACTCAAGTCTAACTGAACTTGTGAAAAGGAAGCAGTGCGAACTTCGATTTCGACAAAAGCATGTTCAGTCTTCCATGATTATTTTAACATTGTGTGACGATTTCAGTACGACATATAACCCAATCCCACAATGACTCCACCTACCATATAAAACGCTGATACATTTTCTAAGTTGGTTAGAGACCACGCCCTCGGATCTTTGTGGATTTTAAATACCTTGCTTTTCTCGGTTTTTAAAATCCACGAAGATCCTCGTGCTAGGTATCTAACCTACACTAATCTTACTTTAGTGAAGCATAATGAAGCGTGAGTTTGATAGTGTGAAGCACTACAGGCTGAGCTGCGGCAACAACAGAATAATTCTGCTATTGTTTTTCAGCATTAATTTGGAAACACTACGAATTTGAAAAGAAGAGCTTGGTATTGCCAACTACACATTAAACTTTCACTGCTTAGCTATCTACCTTTCCCATTGTAAAGTGTGCAATAACAGTACTTCTGGTTCTTTGTCTTACATCACAATGTGACGTACTGTAACTAGACTTTGTGGCTTAATATCTCAATATAATTAACATAATTGAATTACTGAAAAGGTGTTTTTTATGCATTGCATGATACCAAGAGTTAGTAATAAAAGAGAGAGTGTCTAACTCCAGTATGGACCCTCAAAAATGATAGCCACAAGTCTTTATATAAATTCATGCTTATGATATAAGTCCTGATTGAGTGAGTTAACATTTCAAGAGGTGGTAACTTTGAGTAGATCCTTGAAAGTTATAGTGTATGTGAGCCAAAGTGGAAGCCTGTGGACTTGTGGCTGTCATTTTTGATGGCCCATATTGGAGTTAGACACTCTCTCTTTTATTATTTACTCTTGATGATACAAACAGCCTCAATAAATGGCAAGTGAAATTTGCATTTAAATGGACCATTAATACCAGCAATGTTCAGCATACAACAACCAAGGTTGATGCTTACATGTATTCATGTAAGCCACACTTCATGTTGTGTTATGCACTAAAGTGCTGGTAATGCACTGTACCTGTACAAATGAAGGCACACCTTTGCTTTCAGGTTCAATTGAAAGACAAGTAAAATACTTTAATGAACTAATTATCCATAGCAACTATCGTTGCATCCCACAGACACTATACTATGCGACCACAGACAATGGCTCGTGCTTATGGCTCAGGCAGCATTTGCGATGGAAACCAGCCTTAAATCATTCATAAACCTGTCTTTCTAATTGGAATGAAATATTACCTGCTTGGAAAATTAACGCAAGGCACACTGAATGCTCATTCTCTCACACACTTTCATTGCTGTCTATGAGCGACAATAGGTTCTGACACACATATTGTCAGTCATACATATAATAATACACTTGATCTTCCCAAACTAATTTCAAGAAAGTTGGTGCATTTGATAAAACTGTTATACTACTCTGAATATATGTACAGTACACGTAGAAGGAAAATGTAGGAATTGGATAAATGTTCAAATATCTGCAGGTATAGACAACCTTCTTGTTTCACTAGTTTTTTAGCTATTCCCTAGTTTCACTACTTTTTTTCTTTGATCCCTAATCCAACATAAAATTCCTACTACTTGTTTGTTTACACATGATTATGACTAATGAACCTGCACATACCGCATCGTAAGAAAAAGAACGCCACTAGCCGTGCTGTAAAATTAATTTTGTGTTTAAATGCATGCCCCTACAGTCAGTTACTGATAAGTGAAGAGTCCATTACACTTTGTTTTCAGCTACAGCTGTATGTTCTGCTTGTTACACAGCATTACAAATGAAGAACAGTATGAGAAGCATCTCTATAATCAATCCAGCCACGAGGGAAAATATAGGCAATAAGCATGATAGCTAGTCAACACAGTCACAGGTAAGCCATATTGTACCATCATGAATTGACACCTTGTGTTTTTAGCAAAAAGATTTGATTATTTATATATTTAACCTCCAGGTAATCAGCTACAGCCATTTTTCTTTGCCCAGAGGAACACATCACATCATACAGTATGATAGTACTGTATAGTAGGGACCACAAAGGAGTAGGCGTGGCCCACGACATAACATCACCCAAAAACCAGCCTCAATTTTCCGATGACGATGAGGCAGTATTGGTCAGGTAAAACTAAGCCCAAACAAGCTTTCAGATCGACCCAAAATGCTTTCAACAATTTGCTACGGAATTTAAAAAATAATTTATTTAACAGACTTTTCTAGTGACTGACTGACTGACTGACTGATGCCTTCAGACAAGCGTAATTCGATAACAGCTAACACTACGTATACGTGCTTGATTTTTCACTGTTCGATGTCGCTTTGGCCCAAGGTGCCTTTTGGCATACTGCAGTACATACGATGCATTCTTCATGCACTTACTAGTGTCCTCCTTTGTGTCCCATTCATCTTTGCTGACAGCGAAAAGTGTCAATTTGGTGGTAGCATGTGATGGCTTCCCTTCGTAATGGAAATTGTCTGTATTTTTCATAGTGGCTATTTTGATTGCAGAGGTGCTTTTCGAACAGTTCTTGATTCGTAGTGCTGTGTAACGGGTTGAACATATCCAACAATGAAGCATAATGGATACTTCACTTTTCAGATGATAATTGATATAATTGGGGCACGTGGCACCTTTTCTTTCAGTATGCAGAGATTGCAGAGGTGCTTTCGAACAGTTCCTGATTCGAAATGCTGTGTAACTGGTTGATCATAGCTGACAACGAAGCGTAATAGATAGTTCACTTTTCAGACGATAATTGATATAGCTGGGGCACGCCAGGGATGTATGCAGGAATTTTGAAAAGGAGTTTCCTCTACAGCTAAGTGATTGTTATATTAGAGTAGTTTATATTGCCTAACTGCTTTATTAGATCTTTTCACCAAAATCATAAGCTATAAGTGTTGCTATCATGTGAGAAACTATTATTTAACTAAGATAAAAGTTTACAATGTGTCCTGTTCCATGATAGATTCCAGATTCTGGAAACCTGAAGTTTCAATTTCTTAATGTTTCAAGTAGTGTGTAAAATACTGGAAACCCCCCTCGGTACGTCCCTACACACAACGCCATTTCAGATGTGGTATGCGTGGGTTCACCAGCCATAATAATTATTGCCTAAAAACGATTTTTTATTAAAACCTGTTTTACAAGCTGTTCCAGCTTGTGTTTTCTGCAATCAAAGATATGAGGAATAAGTTGGGAATACAGGTTTTACCAGTTGGATTATTAAATTACAAAAGAAGAAGGTGAGAGGTTTTTGTTAAGATTTCACGATTGCAGTGGTTTGTCACGCATCGTATCTATCGCTTCGTCGCCTAAGACATCGCCATAATTTATGGGTGAAACGAGGGTTGGTGACTTTTCTTATATGAGTATACATGAAGGTTTACAAAAAAATTACCAAACAAGTACACTTGAGCACAGTAGGGATATAACACTTCTTATTGTTTTACTGTGATTTAATATCATGGACTGCTCCAACTTGTTTCAGTACTTTTTATCGATGTACTATGGTCCCTACTCTAGTTGAAAATTCCAATTTTTTTGTGTATTTGTACACATAAGTAAACACAAAAACAATACAAAAACAACCAAAGATATATCAACACGATTACAAAGCAAAAACAAAAAGACCACAAAATTACAAAAGTAACAAAAAGACTACACACGCATACAATCAATAAAGTGAGTCACAATGCTGTCTAAGAACATCTACATATTCATTAAAAGGAGAATTAATGTAGTTTGTGGCCAGTGGTGGCAGTGCATTCCACCATTTAATAGCTTTAATTATAGCAGGAAAAAAAATGCTGAGTAAAATTTAAGCAGAATTTAGGGATATTTGCAAAATATTTGTACAATAAGAGGATGTTCTACTAAAAACAATGGGTGGCTCAAGTGGTATACATTAAACTATTGATGGTACATTGAACATAGTGATTTGAAGTGAATGAAGCAAGATAGTGGCAGCCATTGCAATTTCTGATAGAATGGAGATACATGATCATGTTTCTGCAAATCACAACACAACCATACAGCATAATTCTGCATTCAAGAACTGGGAGGACAAAGGGAAGTCCATGATGCGTGTATTATACATACTGTGGTTGGCGAATATGCATGTCTTGGGACAAAGTAATGTCGAATAGTGGCAAAGTCAAGCATGTAGTCTTATCCATTGTTGAGTTACTGTATGCTTGACTGGTTTGCTAGTTATTTAGTCAGTCAGCCAATCAGAATAAAATTCTGTTAAAATTTCATATAAATTTGTTGGAATGGTTTAAGGGTCACTCTGAAGATGTTTATGGGCTTGTAACTAACACTGCTAAGCTGTTATAATGGAAAGGTAAGGCAGTTTTGGGTGATATCGCTGGACAAGAAAGCCCAAACCACCATGATCCCTTATATACGTACAGTGTACAGTACTACCATACTGTATGATGACTTTGACGTTTTATATTGGGTATTTTGTGATACCAGGCAGCTTGACATTACTTACAGATACACCCTGTAGCTATAGCCTCTTACCAATTTAAAAATGCAGCAATTGTGAAAGACAGATGCAGGAAGGAATGAGAATATCAAGACACACGGTAGTGTGTCGTGCGGCCCAAGAAGCCGGCGTGCCACCCATGAGTATATTAACAGGAAGAAAGAAAATGCAATTTTCACACCTATGTAGCTCTGTGATCCCTTATCCAATTGGAACCAAATTTGCTACAGACGTGTCGGCCAGCTTGGGGAGTCTACACACCCAATTTGAAGAAAATCGCTCCAGCCATTTCCGAGATACGAGCGAACAAAAGTTCGTTTTAATTTCTTCGTTTTTTTCTTCTTCTACTTCTTCATTTCGCACACTTCGCAAAATCCGCCATAAAACACGAATTCGTGCTCAGATCGGGCTGAAAATTGGCACACTTAAAGGGCTCATTAAGGCCGATCTCTGTACCAACTTTGGTAGGAATCCGATGAACATTCACGGAGTTATGACCGATTATTTGCGTAAAATAAGGTCGAAGGTCTGTCACACCTACAGGGTAAACTCTTTTGAGGAATCAGTTGAAAATTGATATGTAGATGGAGCAACCATCGTAGGAGTGCCTTTTTGTAGTTTGAAAGGAATCGGGATAAAGACCATGGAGATAGGATACAAAACCCGACCTGTGTCAAAATTACGCGATCGATTTTTATGAATAAAAAACTATTAGTTTTCGTGTCTACCAGGCAAACCGCTTAGAGCAACGAGCTGAAAATCAGTATGTAGCTGGAATAATCATCATAGAAAGTCCTTGCAGTAGTACAGAAGAGTCGGATTACAAACCACTGAGTTATGATTCGAAAGACAACTACGTGTAACAAATGCGAGATCGAGATACTCTAATAGAACAGTCACCCTAATAAAGTATTCAGCTGCATTTATAATTTACTCAATTATATTACATTGCAAGTTATTCTGTAGGGAATTCAGCTACAAACAAGTCACCCTGTAGTCAGATCAGCCAGAAGAAGGTACCTAATAGAGAGTTCAGCTACAAAGAAACCATCATGTAGAGAGTTCAGCTCAAACAAATTGCCCTGTAGAGAGATCAGCTAGAAGAAGTTACCTTGTAGAGAGTTCAGTTACAAAGAAACAATCATGCAAAGAGTTCAGCTGCAAACAAATCACCCAGTAGAAAGTTCCACTATGAACAGACCACACTGTAGAGAGTTCAGTTAGAAACAAGTCATCTTGTAGAGAGATCAGCTAGAAGAAGTCACATTGTAGAGAGTTCAGCTACAAAGAAACTACCATGTAGAGAGTTCAGCTGCAAACAAATCACCCTGTAGAGAACTCAGCTACAAACAAATATACCCTGTAGAAAGATCAGCTAGAAGAAGTTACCTTGTAGGGAGTTCAGCTACGAACAGATCACCCTGTAGAGAGTTCAGCTACAAACAAATCACCCTGTAGAGAGTTCAGTTACAAAGAAACCACCATGTAGAGAGTTCAGCTGCAAAAAAATCACCTTGTAGAGAATTCAGCTACAAACAAATCACCCTGTAGAAAGATCAGCTAGAAGAAGTTACCTTGTAGAGAGTTCAGCTACAAAGAAACCACCATGTAGAGAGTTCAGCTGCAAACAAATCACCTGTAGAGAGTTCAGCTAGAAACAAGTCACCCTGTAGGGAGATCAGCTAGAAACAAGTCACCCTGTAGAGAGTTCAGCTAGAAGAAGTCACATTGTAGAGAGTTCAGCTACAAAGAAACTACCATGTAGAGAGTTCAGCTGGAAACAAATCACCCTGTAGAGAACTCAGCTACAAACAAATATGCCCTGTAGAAAGATCAGCTAGAAGAAGTTACCTTGTAGAGAGTTCAGCTACGAACAGATCACCGTGTAGAGAGTTCAGTTACAAAGAAACCACCATGTAGAGAGTTCAGCTGCAAAAAAATCAATCACTCTGTAGAGAGTTCAGCTAGAAGAAGTCACATTGTAGAGAGTTCAGCTACAAAGAAACTACCATGTAGAGAGTTCAGCTGCAAACAAACGCCCTGTAGAGAACTCAGCTACAAACAAATCACCTGTAGAAAGATTAGCTAGAAGAAGTTACCTTGTAGGGAGTTCAGCTACAAACAAATCACCCTGTAGAGAGTTCAGCTACAAAGAAATCATCATGTAGAGAGTTCAGCTTCAAACAAATCATCCTGTAGAGAGTTCAGCTATGAAAAGATCACCTTGTAGAGAGTTCAGCTACAGTAGAAGAAGACACCTTTTAGAGAGTTCAGCTACAAAGCAACCACCATATAGAGAGTTCAGCTGCAAAAAAAATCAATCACTCTGTAGAGAGTTCAGCTAGAAGAAGTCACATTGTAGAGAGTTCAGCTACAATGAAACTCCCATGTAGAGTGTTCAGCTGCAAACAAATCACCCTGTAGAGAACTCAGCTACAAACAAATATGTCCTGTAAAAATATCAGCTAGAAGAAGTTACCTTGTAGAGAGTTCAGCTACAAAGAAACCACCATGTAGACAGTTCAGTTGCAAACAAATCACCTGTAGAGAGTTCAGCTAGAAACAAGTCACCCTGTAGAGAGTTCAGCTATGAAAAGATCACCTTGTAGAGAGTTCAGCTAGAAGAAGTCACCTTTTAGAGAGTTCAGCTACAAAGCAACCACCATATAGAGAGTTCAGCTGCAAAAAAAAATCAATCACTCTGTAGAGAGTTCAGCTAGAAGAAGTCACATTGTAGAGAGTTCAGCTATACAATGAAACTCCCATGTAGAGAGTTCAGCTGCAAACAAATCACCCTGTAGAGAACTCAGCTACAAACAAATATGTCCTGTAAAAATATCAGCTAGAAGAAGTTACCTTGTAGAGAGTTCAGCTACAAAGAAACCACCATGTAGACAGTTCAGTTGCAAACAAATCACCTGTAGATAGTTCAGCTAGAAACAAGTCACCCTGTAGAGAGTTCAGCTATGAAAAGATCACCTTGTAGAGAGTTCAGCTAGAAGAAGTCACCTTTTAGAGAGTTCAGCTACAAAGCAACCACCATATAGAGAGTTCAGCTGCAAAAAAAAATCAATCACTCTGTAGAGAGTTCAGCTAGAAGAAGTCACATTGTAGAGAGTTCAGCTACAATGAAACTCCCATGTAGAGAGTTCAGCTGCAAACAAATCACCCTGTAGAGAACTCAGCTACAAACAAATATGTCCTGTAAAAATATCAGCTAGAAGAAGTTACGTTGTAGAGAATTCAGCTACAAAGAAACCACCATGTAGAGAGTTCAGCTGCAAACAAATCACCTGTAGAGAGTTCAGCTAGAAACAAGTCACCCTGTAGAGAGTTCAGCTAGAAGAAGTCACATTGTAGAGAATTCAGCTACAAAGAAACTACCATGCAGAGAGTTCAGCTGCAAACAAATCACCCTGTAGAAAGTTCAGCTATCAACAGATCACCCTGTAGAGAGATCAGCTAGAAACAAGTCACCATGTAGAGAGTTCAGCTAGAAGAAGTTACCTTGTAGAGAGTTCAGCTACAAAGAAACCACCATGTAGAGAGTTCAGCTGCAAACAAATCACTCAGTAGAAAGTTCAGCTATGAATAGATCACCCTGTTGAGAGTTCAGTTAGAAACAAGTCATCCTGTAGAGAGATCACCTAGAAGTATCACCTTGTAGAGAGTTCAGCTACAAACAAGTCATCCTGTAGAGAGATCAGCTAGAAGAAGTTACCTTGTAGAGAGTTCAGCTACAAAGAAATCATCATGTAGAGAGTTCAGCTGCAAACAAATCATCCTGTAGAGAGTTCAGCTATGAAAAGATCACCCTGTAGAGAGTTCAGCTATAAGAAGTCACCTTTTAGAGAGTTCAGCTACAAAGCAACCATCATGTAGAGAGTTCAACTGCAAACAAATCACCCTGTAGAGAATTCAGCTACAAACAAATCTCCCTGTAGAGAGACCAGCTAGAAGAAGTTACCTTGTAGAGAGTTCAGCTGCAAACAAATCACCCTGTAGAGAATTCAACTACAAACAGATAACCCTGCAGAGAGTTCAGCTAGAGTCAAGTCACCCTGTAGAGAGAATCCTGTAAAGAGTTCATCTACGTACAAGCAGATCACCCTGTAGAGAGTTCAGCTACATTTCAAGTCACCCAGTAGAGAGATCAGCTGTAAATTATCCTGTGGGGATTAATTGACATGTAATAAATATATGCAAGAGTTCATAATATAATGAACTCTTGATATATGCATTATATATATAATTTGTACATTTACTGATAAAATCAGAATGAGTTAAAGTATTTATAAAATCTGCTTCATCTTTTTCTTTTTCCTGTGGTAAAGAAAAATATATAGGTTAAAAAGCCCCAAAGCTGGCCATAGGCCAGCTTTGGGGTATACAAATACAAAAAGAAGTGAAATCTAATAAAAAACAGCCAAGCTGTAAAAAAAGGAGTGCGGCCCTTGAAAAGGCTATGATGAAAAAAGATGTGAAATCCAAGGTGGCGGCCAAGAAATGGCTGTGATGGTAGGTTAATGGTAAAACTTTTAATAACAACAATTCAGGTGAATTTGGTGCCGCTTGGTCTTGGCACAAAATTCACCTGAATTGTCGTTATTAAAATTTTTACCATTAACTTACCATCACAGCCATTTCTTGGCCGCCACCTTGGATTTCACATCTTTTTTCATCATAGCCTTTTCAAGGGCCGCACTCCTTTTTTTACAGCTTGGCTGTTTTTGATTAGATAGTAATGACAAGTATAAGGGAAAATTAGGTTGATTAGGAATCACAGAAATAAAAAGCAGGGAAACAAGGGAGGTCGCCTACACCTGCAGATATACAGTCGACATTGTTAATATCCCTATACCCATGACTAAATTAGGTCCACTAGTATATCTGCAGGCATAGGTGACCTCCCTTGTTTCCCTACTTTTTATTTCTATGATCCCTAATCAAGCTTAAAATTCTTGATTTTTCCTTATACTAGGTTGTTTACTTTTTAAAAAACATTTTTATGACTGGTGAACCCATGCATACAGCATCAAAAGAAAGGATGGTGCCAGAGTTAATATTTTTTGTCTGAACGCGTGCCCCAGGTATCAATTACTGACTCAAAAGTGAAGTAGCCATTAGAGCTGGGCGATATACTGGTATTGTTAGTAATCTGTGATATTTAAGTCATACTGGTTTTGATACTACCTCTTTTTTTTAATACTGCCTGTTTTTTTTAATACCGCCATACTGTCTGGGCACTATGGCCTCCCTGTGGGCTTGTTTCATCCCATATTTTAGAAGGTAACATGTGATAATGTTTGTAGGCAGGTGCTGATGTAGTCAGCTAACCAAACTGTGTAAACAAGTTTGTTTGTGGTAATTTGTACCTGAGGTTTGCTGAACTAACATGGGTATTTGGTGCTTTTGTTGAGGTAAATGGCGGTTACTTTAATACCAATGGCGGTTACTTTAATACCAATAATTTTTCCATTAATACCGTGATATTTAGTAATACCGTGATACTTTTTATGGAAGGTATACCGTTTGCTATTATTCAATACCGCCCAGCACTAGTAGCCATTATGTTTCACTATCAGCTATGTTCACTCCGTTATACATCGCTATAAATGAAGAACAGTAGGAAAAGCACAATCAATCCAGTCACCACAAAAAATACAGATGATTCGCTAACCCCAACTACTAGAGATTGAACAGTGGCCATTACGCTTTGCTTTCACCTATACTGTATTTCAGTCTGTTACACAGCATTACAAACAAAGACCAGTACGAGAAGTGTCTGCAATCAAAATCCAGTTGCTACAAAAAAATTGGGCGAGATACCAACACAGCCACAGGGAAGCCACTCATGCTATAGCAAGTCGACATCTTGCGTTGTCAGTGAAAAGAACTGAATACAATGAAGGACAAAGGCAAGTCCATGATGGGTGTATTGTACGTACTGCGGTTGGCAAAAAGGCACATCTTGGGACGAAGTGACGTCAAACAGTGAAGAAATCAAGCCTATAGCTGTATCCATTGTCAAGTTATGCTTGGCTAAATGCATCAGTTAGTTAGTCAGAATAAAATTCTGTTAAACGGAAAATTTTTAAGATTCCATGGAAACTTTTTGGAAGGGTTTGGAGTTGATCTGAAGACATTTTTGGGCTTGACTGTGCCTAACCAATACTGCCAAGTTGTCATGAAGGGAAATTAAGGCTGGTTTTAGGTTAGTTCTTCGTGATCCCTACTATACAGTACTACTGTACTGTATGATTAATCAAGTTGTCTGGCATTAGCTTACTGGCATGCTGTGTACTAGTAATTTTCTTGTTGTTAAGCTCTATCAAAATTTTCTGTACTGATATATCACTGCTTAATTTTTATTTAAGATGATAAGGAAATTGATATCGGAACACAGTCAGCTAATGATGCAACGAGAAATATACAATATCATAGTAACTTTTTTGCCAGTGTGCTTTTCTCCTGTTACCTATATCAAAGAAACGAAGAAAAGATTTTGCCTGCTCCATGGCCATGGAACATAATAAATTATTTTGATAATAAGTTGACTTCACATGTAGGCCTTTTTGAGTCAGGGTATTCATATCATTATTTTAAAATAGTCAGTACAGTTTCTGAGTTGTTTCAGTTTGAGAATAAATGGAGCATAGTGCCAAAGACAATGTTGATTGTTGGAAGTTCAGGAATAGGTAAAACAACTTTGTGCAAAGAAATAGCCAATCGATGGGCTAGTAAAGAGATATTGCCTAATAAAAATTGTTTATTCCTGATAAATTTGGATGATTCTACAATGCCAAAGATATGTAGTCTGGAAGATTTGGAAAATTATAGCTTTCATCCTGAGTTATCAAATCAACGTGCGAGAGAATTTTTGGAAAATGATAACAGTGATATTATAATAATCATAGATGGTTATAAAGACATTCTTGATCATGAAAACAATACATTTTTTACAAGACTAATTGAGCGTAGAATATTGAAACAATGTCTGCTTATTATTACAGTACATCCATCTGCATTAGAAAGACTGCAAAAAATGGTCAATGTTAGTCTAAATGTGGAACTATTAGGGTTTACTGAAGATGGTATAAATGAATGCATACAGCAAGAACTACAAGAGCATCCTGATAAAATTGTAACATTACTTTCCTACCTTGACGACAATGAATATGTTAAGGGACTTTGTTATATACCTACTCTCCTGATGATTTTGATACAATATGTTAAGAAACATAAAGGTTTGTCAAGTAGTTTTAGTGCAATGAAATTAGCAGTTTCTCATTTCTTACACAACAATTCTTTTCAAAAAGAATCAGGTATAGACCACTTTTTACATCTTTCAAAGTTGTCATTTGACTCCATCAGAAACAAGCAGTTCAGCTGTTTGCAAAATGAAATTAATAATAATGCATTATGTGATTTTGGTTGTTCATGTGTACAGGAATATCTAGCTGCTGAATACATTACTGAACTTAGAAATCCTTGTGAACAGTTTGAACTACTTAAAAATTTTCTTTTTGGAGCTGATGTTATTGACACTTGGGCTCAGCTGAACATGAGAAATATAAGAAACTTTAAATCACATTCCATTTTTCGTCATTCTGAAATAAAAAGTAATATTTCAGACCTGTCGAACCTCCTAAGATGCTATTCTGTATATACATGGTTTGACCATTTTAAATGTGATAGGTTTAAAATGTGCAATGATGTTGTCTTTCAAGCTTTATGCTTCATGCACAGTGAGGAAACCTACTACAGATGTTGTCCTAGAACTAAACTTGCAGATTGGTACTATAATGATAGGACATATGATACAAACCTACATAATCTGTATTGTTGGAGTAAAGTACTGTATATCTTTCACTACGCGATGTTATCAGCAGTAATTCTGGAATTGAACTTATTTTATTTCACAAATACAGACCAGACTTGTCATTTTACAAAGCAATAAGAGAACTCCTGCGAAGGCAACATGTTGCAGTGATGATACGAAATGACAATACATTGCTTGGATATAGGACAAGCTCGCATCAACTGGTTGAAGGACTTATGTTGACCAATTCATTAGATGTTTTATTACTGAAATTCTGTCACATTACTGATGATGTTGTTGATCAATTAAAACTTGAAAAATTAGAATCATTGTTGATTTCTGATTGCAAATGGAAAGGTCATTCATCAGTAACCAAAATATTACAAATGCTAAAGAAAACCTGTACTTTAAGATATCTTAATTTAAGTTCCAACAAATTGTCAGGAGAGGTAGCAAAATATCTTGCAGATGTAATCTGCAATAATACATCTATTTCAACACTCTATTTAGCTAATAATAATTTGAAGTCAATGGCAGGTGTGGTTTTACATGCCTTAAACAATGTATCATCTCTCAAAGTACTTGACTTAGACAACAACAACATGACCAGTGAAGCGTCAGTACAATTAGCTGGTGTTATCAAAAATAACTCTCACTTAGAAGAATTGCATTTGTCTAATAATGATTTACAATCATCAGTAACAGTGGTTCTTCATGCTTTACAACAGCATTCAAAATTGAAGTTGCTAAACTTGAATGAAAATAATCTGCCTGATACAGTTGGGAAAGATATAGCTCTTGTGATTAAACGTAATACTTCTATACAAGACTTACGTTTAGGTTTTAATAATTTAAAATCATCTATAATTCCGATTTTGCTAGCTTTGAAAGAATCAAAATCACGACTTAATGTATTGAATTTAAATGGTATTGGCATGTCAGAGGAAGTAGCAATACTTGTGGCAGATGTCTTCCATGATCGGTGCTCTCCTCACGAATTACATCTGTGTAGCAACAATTTACATTCTTCAGCAACTGTAATCATTCAGGCATTGCAGCATAATTGTTTTTTGAAACTTCTTAATTTGAACAACAATAACATTCCAGAGCAGGCAGCCCAGGATTTAGCAGATGTCATAAAGTACAACAGGTGTTATCTGGAGGACTTACGTTTGAGTTCTAATAACTTGCAGTCATCTGTATGTTTAATTTTAGAAGCTTTGAAGAAGGAAGAGGAAACAAGATCAAACAGATGTCATCCAATGTTGAAAACGCTTAATTTAAATAACAACAACATGTCTGGAAAAGTTACAACATTGTTATGTGATGTAATAAAAGAAAATTATTTACTAGAAGAATTACATCTATCTAATAACAATTTTCATCAGTCTTCAGCTGTATTTTTACAAGCTCTAAAATCACTTACCAGGCTAAAAGTCCTAAATTTAAATGGAAATAAAATGTCAGGTAAAGTAGCACAAGATTTAGCACATGTCATTGAAAATAATTGTTATTATCTACAAAGCCTTCACCTTGGTTTTAATAGCATGAGGTCATCACTAAGTTTAGTTTTACAATCATTAAAAACTGTTTCTCATCTTAAGATTTTGAATTTAAGTGGTAATTACATGACAGACTCTGTGGCACAAAAGTTAGCATATGTCATCAAAGCTAATGTTAATTTGGAGGTTCTACGCTTGAGTTGTAATGATTTCCAAGATTTGAAATCATCAGTATGGTTCATTTTACAAGCACTACAAGGAATTTCAAATCTGAAAATTCTTGATATGAGTAACAATAATTTGTTCTGTGATGGCGAAATTGTCATAAAAGATTTGGCAGGTGTCATTAATAATAACAATTGCTTAGAAGAGCTTCGTTTGTCTGGCAATCGTTTACAATTGTGTTCATCTGATTTTGTAGTTTTACGGGCTTTGGAAAGGATCTGTAGTCTAAAACAGCTTAACTTAAATTGCAATAAAATATCAGGTGGAACAGGAGAGCACATAGCTCATGTTATAACAAATAATACTTGTATAGAAGAGTTATCTTTGAGCCATAACTATTTATGTTCTTCTATAGTTTCAATTTTACGATCACTTAGTAAAGTTTCACATCTCAGAAAATTAAATTTGAATTGCAATAGCATATCAGGGATAGAAGCGGCAGAAGACTTGGCCACTGTAATAGCAAACAATGCTTGTCTTGAAGAACTGTGCTTGGGTAACAATAATTTTTATTCTTCAGCAGTTGTAATTTTACAAGCGCTACAAAATATTATTGGTCTAAAAGTACTTGATTTGAGCAGCAATAATGTTTCAGAAAATGCAGGAAAACTCCTAGCAAATGTAATAAAATCTAATATTCATTTAAAAGATCTTCGTTTAAGTTTTAACAAGTTGGGATCATCAGATGTTGTGATTACACAGGCTTTGCAAGTCATTTCAACACTCAGGATATTACATTTAAGTGGAAATTACATGTCAGAGAATGCTGGGAAAGACTTGGCAGCTGCCATTGAAAACAACAAGAACATAGAAGACCTACGTTTAAGTAACAATAATTTTCAAGAATCAATTTCTTCGATTTTAAAAGTATTAACAACAACTATGCACCTTAAAGTACTTCACTTGAGTAACAACAGTATTACAGGAAGTGCCGTGATAACTTTAGCATCAGTTATAGAAAATAACTTGTTACTAGAAGAAGTGTGCTTACCTAGCAATGGTTTTCACTTATCTGCGGACAAGATTGTACTGGCATTAAAGAAACTTTGCAAGCTTAAAAAGCTTAACTTGAACGATAACTACATGTCAAGTGGCATCTCAACTGACTTGGCTGATGTAATTGCCAATTGTAAAGTAGCTGAGAACTGGGACTGTAATAAGTAACTGGTGATGATGCGTGATGATGCAACCCTGATGTAATTGAAACCTTATAGAAACAATAAACAATTACTAGTATAAAAAACACTGATTTTGTAAATTTATTGCTGCTGCATATTGATGTGCTGATTCTTTTAATGCTGGATAAATGAAGTGCTGATTCACAGTGGAGGTCCTACCGAGATCTTGCAGGCTTACTTTGTGTAGTAATTGGCAAGAAACTGAACTCTTGGCTTTAGCAAGAAGGACAGGGAGGAAAAGGTCAACAAGACAGGTACTGCTGGTATAACATACAGCTTACTGTAAAGAGACAACTCCCATGAACTTTTGGCTTTTTGGCTTTCAGTGTAGGAGAATTTCTTTTAGTGAGAATGGACAATACAGTTGGAACAGTGAAAGGGACAGCCTACCCTTTAAGCTCGAAAAGGCTAAAACTCCAGCACATTCAGCACTTGGCAAGAGCCCTTGACTTGCCAGCAGCAGCCCCAAGAAGTGACCTTGAAGTAATGATTACTGGAAGGATAGCAGAAACCCGTGGTGAAGAAGCACAAGTTCAAGTCATTATTTCCCTGACTGAGGAAGGAGAACTAGTTTCACTGAGAGACATGGAGGGTACATTTTTGATTGCTCCACCACTGCCAGCCTTGCCTAGTAGAGGATCTAGCAGAGTATCCAGAAGGGCATCTAGTATGGCTTCCAGTATGGTGTCTACTTCTAGCGAGGAGCTTGAAGATTTGGACATAGCAAAGGACTTGGAGAGTCTAGCAATTGAGGTAACCCAATTACGTAATCTTCTTCAAGTGAGAGAGGAAGAGAGTGGAGCTTTAAGTGCCAAACTCGAGTTAATGAGAGGTGAAATAGATGATCTGAAGGCTGAGCTCAGTATCGCCCAGGATAGGATCCTGGAACTCTGGCAGGAAAACTGTGAGCAACTAATACAGTACGATAATGCTATGTCCGAGAAAGATAAGGAGCTGCAACTTCTGAGGGAACAGTTGCAAGTAAGAGAGCTGGAGCTAGCCAGGTTGAAACTGTCGAGTTTGGAGAGGCCAGAAATTCTGAGTGATACTGCTAAACTTCTCAAGGAGGAGTCAGTGAGTTTACTTGATGGTAAAAGTGTTTCTTTTCCTACAGGAATTGCTCGAGACAACCTACCTGGAGGAGGTCTCCAGAGAAGCCCTGATGTTAATTTTACTTGTTATCCAACTACTATGGCTTCAACAACACCAGAGCAACACAGAGGTCAGACCTTTGTACCTGTAGCACCACTAACAACAACAACAACAACATCCTTACCTTTGGGACATGTGACAACAACATCAGCTGATATTTTACCTGTCACAACAAGAGCAGCCACATCTAATCCTTTCCAACAGCCATGGCCATTACCTACCAGCTGCATACCAACAACAACCCAGGGACAGTTGAACAAACGTGAACGGAGTGGTTTTCTAGGAAGTGCTTATGAGCAGAGCTTACCTTCAACTGGTCAAGAGGTAACCAATATAAGTGCATCGTTATCTGATGCCCTTTCTGTCAGCAGACCTATAAACTCTATTGGAATTGCTAACTGTAGTAAGCTGGCTACCGACAGTCAGACTTATTCTCGCCGAGGGAAAGCACCCCCAATAGATCCTTTCAATGCTGAAGAGGTCACAGTAACTTTTGAGGATTGGCTACTGACACTAGAGAGAGCAGCCCAGTGGAATGAGTGGACCACTGAAGAGTCACTGATGCAGCTGGCTGGCTACTTGAGAGGAAGAGCAGCGCAACAGTGGAAACTACTACAGCCAGAGAATAAGAGGACATACCAAGCTGCCATAGCTGCTCTGAAGGAGAGGTTAGACCCGGGAAATCATACTTTGGCAGCTCTTGATTTCCGTCACATTTCACAGCACATAAATGAATCTGTTTCAGATTTCATAGGTCGACTAGAACAGGTGTTCCAGACTGGATTTGGGCGTGAACAACTTTCCAATGAGACAAGGGAGATGTTACTCTTTGGGAAACTACAGGAGGGCCTACTCTACACTTTGATGGAGGCACCATCTGTGTCTGGTGCCCAGAACTACAAGGAGCTTTGTTTAGCAGCCAAGAGAGAGGAGAGGAGGCTCAATGAGCTTAAGAAGAAGCAGCATTACTTGAAGAATGCTAAGCAATCGATCATTGGCTCAACCTACAAGCAGCCTACAACCTCACGAAGCTGGCACTGGAAGCCAGGGAACAGGTCGCAGAAAGATAGTAGCAGCCCAGTCTTACAGCAGAAACAACGAAGATGTTACATTTGTGATAGCCCAAATCACTTGGCTTGGCAATGTCAACAGCCAAAGACCGAGAGCTCTGGTAAGAAGTCAACACAGACTAAATCATCTAGTTCTAGACCTGGTGCTAATGTAATTCGAGCTACTCCTCACAATCACCCTAAGTGTGGATCCCGTAGTGTGGAAGTCAACATTGAAGGAATTCCCATAACTGGTGTTATAGATACTGGATCCGATATCACAATACTAAGAGGAGATCAATTCTACAACATAGTTTCAAAAGCTGGCTTGAATGTACAAGATCTTGAAGTTGCTGAACAGATTAGAGCCTGTACTTATGACCAGAAACCAATACGACTAGATGGACAGATGAAGATGAGTCTTAGTTTTAGTGAGAAGGCAATTGTTACTACTGTTTATATCAAGCTAGTTGCACCTGACGAATTACTATTGTCAGAAGAAGTTTGTCACCTCTTGGGAATTGTGAGTTATCACCCCAGTGTGAAGTCAGCTGAGAGGTGTCAGCCTACTAGTGAAGAGAAACCTCTGAAAGAAAAGAAGGAATTCCCAATTAGCATTAATGAAGCCTCAATTTCTGATCAGAGTAGCTGTGATTCTACTAGTGATAAGATTCCAGTAGTAGATATGAATCAGTCTTCTGATACTCCAGCTATTCATGTTCTGCCCGATGCTAAGGAAAGTGAGTCAAAATTGATAAGTAGTGATGGATACCCACCTTCGAATGATGTTGGCGATATTTCTAAAACTCAGCCTGCACGAGTGAAACTGATTACTGCTGTTCGACTACCAGCTTATTATTCAGCAGCTGTACCAGTGGAGGTTGAAGCAGTGAGAGGACATGTTCTGATAGAGTCAGAATACTTACCTGATGATTGTTTGAGCATTGATGATTCTCTGGTGAATGTTAATCAAGAGGGACGAACCACTGTAATAGTTTCCAACAACAGCAAAACACCTTATCAACTGAAGAGTAGTATCAAGCTTGCATGTGCTAGTGAGGTGGAGGTGGAATCAACTATAGAGAAGAGTCAATTGTCAGACCAGAAGTGTTGCTTTGAAGATGATGCTACTATTTCTGATGTTTCTTCACCTAGTATGCCAGAGTCGTTACAACCAGCTTCTGGACAGTTGAACGTATGGACTATAAATACATTGTCCAATAACCATCTTAGCTCTAATGAGCATATACGATGGAGACAGCAACAGCTTAGAGGAATCTTAATAAAGTCTAACAGAGAGCTATCTGATGATAAGTCCACGCAGTTGAGTAAGATTTTATCTGAGTACCATGATGTATTCAGCCTGAGTGATGATGAAAGGGGAGAGACTGATTTAGTCGAGTTCAAAATTGACACTGGAGATTCACAGCCAAGGAAGCAACCAGTCAGAAGAGTCCCTTTTGGGGCTCGGCGAGAGATAGCCGATCAACTTAATAAGATGCAGCAAAACAATGTGATCCAGCCATCTGAAAGTCCATGGGCAAGCCCCGTCGTATTAGTGAGGAAAAGAGATGGAACACTTAGGTTCTGTGTGGATTATAGAGCTCTGAATTCACTAACAAAGCCAGATCTTTTTCCACTTCCAAGAATTAATGACCTGCTTGACCAACTGGGGAAATCAAAGTATTTTAGTACATTAGATCTCAAGTCTGGATACTGGCAGATTAAAGTTAGTGATGACAGCCAGGAGAAGACCGCATTTATCACTCATAAGGGCTTGTTTGAGTTCCGAGTGATGCCATTCGGGGTTACCAATGCCCCAGCAGTCTTTCAACGTTTGATGCAGCGAGTGTTGTCCGGATTACAGACATCATCTACAGTTGAATTTGTCTCTGTTTACTTGGATGATGTGATAGTGTTTTCTGAGACTCTGCAAGATCACATCAAACATCTTCGAGCTGTGTTTGATCGACTAAGGAAAGCTGGACTGATGCTCAACCCTAGTAAATGCAAGTTATTGAGCAAGGAGGTTGAATATCTGGGACATATTGTGACACCTTGTGGACTCCAGCCCAATAATCGTAACTTGGAAGCTGTGAGAAATTTTCCTCAACCCACCACCTTGAAACAGTTGAGACAGTTCCTTGGTTTGACTTCGTACTATCGAAGGTTTATTCCTGGCTATGCTAAAGTAGCCCATCCACTTCATGCCCTCACTAGGAAAGGAGCAGTGTTTAGCTGGTCAGCAGAATGTGAAGTGGCATTTGAATCCTTGAGAGTGAAACTGTCCTCTTCACCACTGCTTGCTTACCCTGACTTTACCAAGGACTTCACACTGGAGACTGATGCAAGCAAACTGGGACTGGGTGCCATACTATCGCAATATCAAGATGATCTGAAGCTACATCCTGTTGCTTATGCCAGCAGATCCATATCCAATGCTGAAGCAAATTATGCCATAACCGATCTAGAGACCCTTGCAGTAGTATGGGCTGTTACCCATTTCCGCTACTATCTGTATGGTCATAATGTTATTGTTTTTACAGATCATGCTGCAGTCAGAGCCATTCTTGGTGCACCAAACCTCACTGGAAGACACGCGAGATGGTGGAGTAAAGTCTATGGTAGCGGCATCAAGCACATTGACATAATTCATCGGTCAGGTAAAAAGAACCCACATGCTGATTGTCTCTCTAGACAGCTGGTCATGGCTGCACCCTCAGATAAAGATAGTAACACTGAGGTACAAGTTGCAGCCATCTCTTGTGAGCTACCAGCCACTATCAGTGATGTGCTACAAGAGGAACCCAGAGAAGCGGAGCATAATAGTACTGCATTTTGTGATGAGCAGATGAAAGATCCAGAACTGAGTTCAATTATTCTCTACCTAAGAGATGGAACACTACCAGGAGATGCTACTCTGGCCAAGAAAATAGTAGCTGAGTCAACTCTGTATGCTTTGTGTAACAATGTGCTATACTTTGTAGGTCCCAAGCAGACTGAGATTTCACGAGTGGTGGTGCCACAGCATTTGCGTCATAGAATAATGCAGGAACACCATGATGGACCATTGGCTGGTCACTTCTCAGGACCCAAGTTGTACAAGAGTGTGATACGGTGTTGGTGGTGGCCACATATGTATACTGATGTGATGAAGTATGCTGACAACTGTCCACAGTGTGCCATAGTAGAAGGTACAGGAAGGAGACAGAAACCACTACTACAACCCATTGCTACTGAGCGTCCCTTCCAAATACTTGGAGTAGACATCATGGAACTACCTGTCACCACTAGAGGGAACCGTTATGTGATTGTTTTTCAAGATCTGTTTACCAAGTGGCCCATGGTCTTCCCTGCTCCAGACCAGAAGACAGAGCGTATAGCAAGATTACTGGTTGAAGAAATAGTCCCATGTTTTGGTGTACCTGAAGCTGTTTTGTCTGATAGAGGAACCAACTTGTTATCGTATCTTATGAAAGATGTCTGTAGAATGCTTGGAATAGAGAAGTTAAACACTACAGCAAATCACCCACAGTGTAATGGGGCCATAGAAAGATTTAACAGAACCCTCAAGACCATGTTGAGGAAGCACGCAGCTAAGTTCGGGATGCAGTGGGACCAGTATCTCAGTGGAGTTTTATGGGCTTATCGTAACACCCCTCACAGTTCCACAGGGGAGAAGCCATCATTTTTGTTGTATGGCTTTGATTGTCGCACTCCCACTGAAGCTGCGTTACTGCCAACCAGATCACTGAAGGCTACCAATCTGAATGATTATCAGGAACAGATGGTACTGTCCCTATCAACTGCTAGGAACCTAGCTAAAGAAGCTAACAAGATCTCTCAGAAGCGGTACAAGACCCAATATGACAAATCAGCTAAACCATCTAAATCCAAAGTTGGAGATTGGGTATTAATCTACTTTTCTCAAGATGAGACGGGAAAAAACAGGAAACTCTCTCAGCCTTGGCATGGACCATACCGGATAGTGTCCCAAGATGACCCAGATGTTGTAGTGACCAAGATTTATTTCCCTGATGATCCGGCCATTCAAGTCCATCAATCCAGAGTACAACCTTGTCCTCCATCCTTACCAACAGGCTTCTTCTGGTATGGGAACAAGCGATCAAAACCTGGTAGACCACCAAAGAAAGTGCTGAAGCAATTGGAGAACCTGGACGCTGAAATGAAACATCAATCAACACCCGGACCAAAGATCATGGACAGAGAGTCATTACCAGAGCCATCACAGACTAGTTCAACTAATCCAGCAGAAGTTCCACCAACAAGTGCTTCCCAAGTTAAGGAAGTCACATCAACAGATACAATCAATGATGAGCACCGATATTTTCTAAGAAGTCGAAAGAAGCCTAGTGCAGAAGCTCGGGTCGAGCTTATACCGGCGAGGAGATGATGTAAAGTAGCTGAGAACTGGGACTGTAATAAGTAACTGGTGATGATGCGTGATGATGCAACCCTGATGTAATTGAAACCTTATAGAAACAATAAACAATTACTAGTATAAAAAACACTGATTTTGTAAATTTATTGCTGCTGCATATTGATGTGCTGATTCTTTTAATGCTGGATAAATGAAGTGCTGATTCACACAATAATAATTCTCTGTCTGATTTGTTAATTTCCAAAAATGATTTGCAATCATCTGCACTAGTTATTTTTGAAGCCCTGATAAGAACATCATCCTTAAGAAAGCTTAACTTAAATAACAATGGTTTGAGTGGAAATGTGGCACAAGGCTTAGCACATGTGGTTGATAATAACCCATATCTAGAAGAATTGCATTTATCAAATAATGCCTTACAATCTTCTGTGAAAATAGTTTTAAGGAGTTTGCGAAGTTTATCAAAACTCAAAGTGCTTAATTTAAATAAAATTAGTATTAAGAATACCATGTCTGAAGATATACCAAAATGCTTAGGGGAAGTCATTAAAAGTAATGTTTTCTTAGAAGAACTGTATTTGTCTGATTGTAATTTCCGGTCATCTTCGGTCAAGATTTTAGAAGCTATGAAAGGAATTTCAAGGCTTAGGAAGCTTAATTTGAACAGTAATTATATGACTGGTATAGTAGCTGAAGTCCTGGCTGAGGCTATTGTACATAATGCTTCCTTAGAGGAACTCCTTTTATCCAATAATAACTTCAATATTTCTGCAGTTGTGATTCTTCAAGCTGTAGCAAGACTTACAAACCTCAAGAAACTCAATTTAAATAACAATGCCATGTCTGGAGTAGTGGCAGAACAATTGGTAGATATTATCAGATGCAACACTAGCCTACAAGAATTGTTTCTGTCTAATAACGATCTGAATTCTTCCACAAATTTGATTTTACAAGCGTTAAAAGGATATTCCAAACTTAAATCACTTGACCTAAGATGTAATAACATTTCAGATGATGTAGTAGAAGACTTAGTGAAGTTCATTCAGCACAATAACACTCTGGTACACTTGAATTTAGATTCTAACAATTTACAGATGTATGCACACATTTTGAAAGGAAATAGCAAGTTGAAAATTACTTTATAGAGAAGACCTTTAGTTGTCATTATATGATACATGCATGACATTTTTTGTATGTAAATGTAGGATATCATTGTCACAGCTATCAAATGAACCAAATTTTAATCAACCATGTATATATAATTTGAGGTATTGGTGTGAACATAATATATTGTACACATTACTCCAAATCCTTTACCATTATAAATCCAAAATCTTTCCTGTAATGTGCCTATAATGCCTGTGAGTGGTAGTAAAGGGGAGCAGATACATGGACCACAGTACACCCCCAGAGGATGTAGACATTTTTGGTTGAGTTCATGCACAAACATAAATGAGTAACAGTAGCAATCAGGTGATCCCACTAAATACCTGTGAAAGCTGGGAGTCAGAACCTTGCTAGAAACTGTGTTGAGTGCAGGAAAACTTCAGACTATTTTATTATCAATTGTGACTGGATCTGCGAAAAGGGGTCTTATAGCCTTTCCAATTGCATGTACTTGGCAGTCCATAACTTGACTTAGTAGGGTACCAGCCTGACATTTGGTCATTTTACACTAGCTCTATTTCTGGATGTAATTTAATTTAAGACAATAGGTTAAACACATGATGAGTTATGACTCATCAAAGTTGGAAATTTGGAAAGGCTATAAGACCCCCTTTGGTCACAATTAGTGACTTGATTCTATGGAGCAGGGATATCAATTCCTTTTAATTGCCAAAAAGTCGTGTTTTAATTTCCTAGGGAGAAACGACTTGCAGGCAACTTGCAAGAAAAGGACATTTCCGTGCAATACCCTTACTCTACATACACCCTGTAAATTCTTACCCTTACCCTGTATATATTCTGGCCACCTTACCGTGTATAAATATTTTAATCATATTAAAAATAGGTCTCACTTCTGGAGCCTACAAGATGCTGAACAATTGAAACTGTACACAAAGGTGTATGCTAGTGGTATACTATTGCAAAGTGAATACATTAATTTGCTTACTAAATGTGTGTATGCACACATGAATACTGCATGTACAGCATCTTGCCAAAGCCCAGTCATTTCAATATAATTATTATAATAACTATAAAAATTACATAAAACCAAACAGCAAGGTGTACTCATTTTATGCACATGAACCCTTTTACTGCAGTTAAAAACTCCTCAAAATTTCTTCTAAATTGTATTTTATGGCGTCGATTCAAACTAAGTGGAAGTGTTGGCGGTGTCAACTTTTTGAAAGCTTCGATTAGTCTCTCTTTGTAGTCATCATTGGGTTGACTGGCCACCAGAGATTCCACCAGTCTTGTATAAAACTCCTACATATGAAAATGATTAAAGTGGCTGAAAATACAGCAACAAGCAAAACAATAGCCTAAGGCCAAGCCAAATATCTACTTGTTGGGAAGCCTTGTTAGTATTGTATGAAATCATATTCTTGAAACGTACTTGTTGAGCACACACAAGTGCAAAGAAGGCTGAAGAAACTGACAGAGTCAGATCCATCCCACAAGAGTCACTTAACACAAACTCTAATAACAACTGGAAAAAATAAAAACAACAGATGTGAACATTAAACCCGTGACTGTGAACAAGATGCATTGAAACCTTAACAATGCAACTTTTATTAGCATAAACACAAACACTAATCCAGGAGAACAGTTGTATATTATAAGGATGGGGACACACATCACAATAATTCATACTTTCAGATAATCTTGAAGGCTTTCTCTGATGTACGGTACTTGAAGTGTATCTGGTTGAGAACAACAGTGAGAAGCTAGCGATGCTACTGCCTCCATACTCAACTTTGAGATGTTAGAATCAAACCTGTATAATTATAATACTATACTAAAAATATATATATTCTAGTACTTACTCAACAGTTCCGGTCTTCACAAGGTGGAACACAGCTTGATACAAGTCAAGTGCTGAGTGGACCAACTGCTCCGCATGCATGTCACAAGCAAATTTGACAAATGTATAAAATTGTTCACAAAGACCAGGAAACTGCATAGACAAAGAGAAAGCAGCTTATTACAGTATTATGCATGACAGTGGACTTATCCGGGCAGCCTACAGTAGTTTACACTATTGTTTGTATCTGCAGAAATGTTTGTAACTATTCATATCATTAATATGCCAGAGTAAATAACTTCAAACACAAGCAATGCTATCAAACAGCACGGTAGTACTGTTTAAGTAGGAATCCCCCAAAACGACGCGCACCGCCAAAAATATCGCCTTTTAAAAAAACCAGCTTAGAAACTTCTTACGTGACGAAAATCAAGCATCAAATGTAGTGTTAAAAACAAGAAAATGCTTACTGGCAGCCGGATATAGAATTTTTAAAAAGTCGTCAAAACTCGAAATTTCGTCTCACTGCCTCACTCACTCACTCACTCACTGACCACAGTCGCAAGCCTAGAGCCCAAATGAAGCAGCGCACGGTCACCATATTACACCACAACAACAAACTCACCGGTGGGATGTGCCTTTTGGGGTTCTGACGAGTGTACGCCCTGTGCGCCTTGTCTTTTCTTTTATCTTCAATCAGGCTGCTTGTCTTCTTCTTCATCCAACGAAACCATATCGAGGCATTAATTTTCCATATCAACACTTTCTTTAAGCAACATAATAGATGCCACAAAATTATTTAAGGTGCTTAGACTACGCTACTGTACGGAGGTACGGGTACTCCACGATACGTAGGTCACATCACGCCCATTCTTTATTCTGCGTATTATTGATCTATTGATCGAGACCATGATGACCATGCCCCTTTTACATTAGCTGTATTTGTGACCACACACCTTCAAGTTGGTAGGCTGATTCAAGCTCGGATTTGAGATTCTCTAGGCTAATACTATGAATCGATCGAAACCATGATGACCACAGGCTGACCCGAGATACTCTAATACAGCAGTCACCCTAATAGAACAGTCATCTGTTTATAGCTAGCTGTATGCTTTATCAAAAAACTAAACTAACTAGTATATTAAAAATTTTAAATTTAAAAATGAAGTAGGAATCCAAGCAATAAAAAGTAGCGAAACAAGAGATGAACAATGGTAGCTATTACAGTATAGCTCAGTGGGAAATCCCTACTTTGGCATTGAACACAAAATAATTGTTATACCATGCCAAAGTAGGGATTTCCCACTGAGCTATACTGTAATAGCTACACTGTACCATTGTTCATCTCTTGTTTCACTACTTTTTATTGTTTGGATTCCTACTTCATTTTTAAATTTATAATTTTTAGTATACTATACTATTATTGCTTCTTGTAGTGTAGTGGGAATGTCACTACTTTCCTGGGCTATAAAAATGTATTATCACCTAACCTAGCAACCAAATGGGTTTTGAAACAAACCACTTAACTGGTAAATAGGGCAACCAATGGAGGTACCCTGATAAAAAACACTTGATAAAAGTTGTAGTTAAAACATATTGACAAGGCTATTAGAGACTCAAGGGTTACCCTAATTGCTGAGGCAGCATATTATATACAGTGTTTTAGAAAATTTCCCTTTGTGAAGCAGATAAAGAAATAGCAACAGAAAGTGATAAACTGTGGTTGCAAGTATAGAGCTTCGAGTTTATAGTGTCAGGCTACACAATTAATGCCAATGGTCATGGAAGCTATGCAACAGTAAGGCTATTTTGTCTTCGGCTTTGCTAGTTTTTGTTTGTCGTAACCAAGGGCTAGATCACAATAACTAACATGCACCCCAAGTATCAATTACTGAAAATGCGAAGTAGCCATTTATGTCTTGCTTTCAGCCTGTTACACAGCATCACAAAAGAGCCGCCTCTGCAATCAATCCAGTCACTATGGAAAATACAGACAATTTCTGTTACAAATGTAGGAAAGCCATCATGCAATACCTACCGTGAATTGACACCTTGCGCTGTCAGCATGGGACATGTCGGTATTACAATATAGCTATGTGGAAAACCCTACTGTGACATTGTGATTTTCCCATATTGTTATACTATCATGTCTCTTGTACAATTCATTAATTTTAGTACACTCATCCTTGAAATTTTAAATATATACATGTTTGATAAAAAGTTTGATAAATTCTCCACTGCATACGTAAGCCGCATGTGTTATTTACATATGGCTTGTGGCCACTTACACCGCATATATTTTTCAATGGTTCGTGGTACACACACATAGCACTACTTTACATATCAATGCACTAACCTTAAGTAATTCATTGTTCATCAGAGGGATCACAAAACTCAGCCCATACAACACCACATCAACTGATTGTACTCCATTTGGAGTATCTTTTGCTACACAAATTTAAAGAATATAACTACAGTGAATGAAATACATAACTAAGTGTTAAAACATCAACGGTATGCCAATTTAATATACAGAATTAGTGTGTATGCTTAGCATTGTGCATGCATGCAGTAGATGATGTACGTAGCTCTATCAATCATTACACAGTTGCACAAACATACATACTTGGTTCATTATAATCTAAAAATTCTTTTGCTGTTAGATTGGTGAGAAGTTTCAAACATAGTAGTAAGTCCTCACATTGCTCCTCATCAATAAGAGTGTTCTTTTCAAACCGGTTGGTGCTACACTTTGAGTAACATTGTAACAATGACAGACTAACTTGATACAAATGACTACTATCCACCTGAAGATGTAAATATTAGTATACACATGTCAACATTCCATGCATACTTATAATGTATATATAGTACCTCATTTAGATAAGTGATATAGTTTTCAGCAATGATGGAGAAGAGTTCTAATATGACCACCTTTACATCTTGACAGTTTGAAAAGGCATCAAAGACTTCAACTAGAGACACTAAGATTGGCTGAAAAAATATTATGAAATTATGTACAAGTGAGGCTTTCGACACTAGCCCAACTCCACAAAAACATTCTATGATAGACAACAATTCATTCTTGACTCCTGGTTCTTTTTTGAGTGTCTTGAGCGAAAATCTTTGCAATAAAAACTTCAGTCTTTGTTGTAAAGGCTCAAGCAACTGTAAAATAAGACTCAGCTAAGAGCAAATTTCTATTGTGGTCATTTTTTACATCAGACAAAGTATTAGAGGTGCACCGATATTTGGGTCGATTTTCAGTTATCAGCCTTGTTTTAGCATATTGGTATTGGATCGGTAACATGTGTAAACAAGCAGCAAATATATTACTTTTATTATTTATCAAATTTGTCAAAATGACAGGGTGGCACCAAAAGGCATAGCCTGTACAAGGGTGCTTCCCTAGATAGATATACTGTACATAAACAATTAAACATCTGGTCTTGTACTCTAGTAATATCCTAGTAATACCTGTTAATGTAATGTCAGCTAATAATTACTGTCCCACTCTGTCATTTATTAACTAAATTTAGAGTGCAAATTATTAGAGAAAATGTCAATGCTACCATATCAGATTAGCTTTGTTTATTGGCTCGATATTATTATTTTATATCAGTTATTGGAATATCGGCAAAAGTCATATCAGTGCACCTCCACAAAGTATGCAGTCACATTTATACAACTAACAGGTTAACTGACAAGTGGGCTTAATAAGCTTTCCATGTGGCCACACACACATGCATGCACACACACAAATGAACACAAAACGTTGTTACAGTTTGTCATGTATCTTTCATAAAATTTATGATAATGAACACATAACACGTATATGCTAACTTGAGTCAGAAACAATTCTTTCCTCGTACCACAAGCTAACAGAATTAAGTTACACATTAATTTTCGTTGTACTATTGCAGGGACTTGATCCAAAGGAGCTTGGTTAGATACAAATGTATGCATCATTGTCCACAATAGTTCACTCTCCATTGCAATGGTGGATGCAGCTGAATTATTTGCAATTGCACTTAGTAGTTCAACAGAAGACTCTGACACCGTCTGATCTGATGACCAAACAGACAAGTTGGACACTGATATATCTATTAGAAATGATACCAACCACTGCCCAGCAGTAGTGCCGTAACCAAGAGCTGAGGACAGAGAAACACTGACCTGTATCACATAGTAACAAAAACACAAAATAAGTAACATTTGACTATACGTAATGTATGCACACACTACACACGAGCAAAAAAAGAACTTATAGTTTGAAACTATGGCACAGTTTGATTCATACAATTATATACAATTTCCGGTGCATTGGCCACCAAAGGCTACTTACTATACACAACAATACAATGAACACACTTGCTGGTAATCGGATTCCTTGAACAGCAGATAAGAGTCTACCATCTTGGCCAGGAGCCATGTGACACTATTAGTTACTTGAGGACTAAGATAGGACAACAAACCGCCACTGATGTATAGCTTCTCCACTTGACACCACCTACACATACAAACTAGCACAGCCAAGATTATGTTTACATTCCTCCCACTAAACTTCTCATGTTGTACTATGGCATTTTGTAAGTCAATCTCCTCTAAGTTCTGTTCTTCAACATTAATCAGGTACTCCATAAGTTTGTATGGTATAGAAACAAATTCTCCTTGCATGATATCATTGAGCACATAGGCAGTAATTAAGAAAAGCCAATGAATGTCTTCATAAAGGGAATCAAACTGTGGAGAGTGTGCACCAATGGCCTGCTCTGAAACTAGAGTGGTATAACCTGTCATAAATTTTGCAACACAGTCTTCCATAAGACTAAGCAATAGTGGCAGCGAATACTCAGGAACAGTTCTGGCAATATAACCAATGTTGGACAGCTGTTCAGAATACAAGGTACGGTCATCCTCTTGAATGTCACACAGAACATCATCAGCTTCAGAGTTACAAATCCTCCAGCCGGTTGGAGGAGCTAGCTTGCAGCAAAGATAAGATTGGACTATATCACAACAAGCTTGCTGGAAGAAGTTGGGTGGGAAATCACTGCTATCAAGAAGCAAGTGCATCCATGTGCATAACAATTGATCAAATGATTCATGGTACAGGTATCCATCATCATCTTCCTACAGATAGTACATCAATAAAACTTCAATGCATGCACCGACCCATTCAGTCCTACTGTACATACTGTATGTACCAATACAATTACTAGATACAGTTGTCTATATACATGACACGTACATTCCAATGAATACACAGTGCACACACTACAGATGATAGAGTATAAAGTGCTTACAGAATTAATCTCACTTGCTTTCTTGGCACACATGCAAGTAGCTTGGGCCAATATTTCAGTAAAGTTGGACAACTTATTTCTGTCCATGGTTAATACTGCTGATGTTGGGAAGGTAGTGACTAGTCTAAACACCACACCTGATGTCCCATAGATCTCTTGACCAGAAAGATTTGATGAAGAAAAATTGATGCTACAGAACAAAATAACATAAATCAAAGCATTATTCAGGTATTGACCAATATACATACTATACAGTGTATGTACAAGAAAAGTATTCAGACCCTTTTGCCCCTGCCACACACACAAGATAGGTAAGATGTCTCCTTAACAGAGCCACAGTCGGGCTAAAAAAAGAGGTGGTCTAATCAATGAGGCCATCCATGAAGTATACTTTTAGACAGTTTGCTACAACAGTATAATGAAGCTGTCTGGCCAGCAGCCTTCTGTGGGCATAAATGCATACAAATATACAGGGGTGTAGTAAGCATGCATGTATTCACATCTGATACTTTTTAATGTAGTCAAGTAGTTCAGAAGCAAACAGTGTCATATAGAGAGTCCGATCTTTATCAGAGTCAAACACTGTGCCAGACAATGATGCTAGCTGAGATAGACACTGGAAAATGTTATGCAGTAGATCTTCATGACTGCGACAACCCATCAATAGCTACACAGTAAAAATTTATAAAAGTACATATGATTTTACAAGGTAACTGTATATACATACAGGTAGTAGCACCTTAAATAACAGTAGTATACTGTACCTACATGTATGTAATACAACTATCCCAAGATTGTCACATTACCTGGATATTTACACCAAATGCTACTTTGGCAGAGGTCTTACTGAATGTACCTCAAGCTGTACTGGTTGCAGGAAGTGTTAAGTGAGTCCTATAGCTTTATAGTACATAGATTTGGGCAAAACTGAGCTACAGTAATTATCTGGTGCATACACAAGAGGTAGTTGTGGAGCTATCACTCCATATTGTTTTAGATATCATCCATAGTGCAAGCTCTAATATATAACTACCACACAAATGGTCCTTAACTAATTCCTAGTATAGTTAGCATTACAAAAGTAAATGTTTTGAAATCCCCAAGAGCATCACTTTATTTTATTTAAGGTTGCCTATAATATAGCCTGTGCAGCTATTTTCATTTGCTGAATTTTTGTTGCTTATTTGTCACTAGCACTGCTAGGTTAAAGAAAATATAAAATAATCAGCAATGTTTGGGTCTGTGCAATATAGTAGGATATTCACTTCACTCTAGCTACGTAACACATAGCACTACACACCAGCTCACTCAATATACAGTTACGAAAAAATCTACCTTAAAAAATAGCTGCAGAAAGCTGGGATTAAGTACAGTTGATGACCAATTCCTTGGAGGCTTGAAGGACACATTTGTCATCTCAGCCACAGAAAATGCTACACCAAGTGCTAAAAACAGCTAAGAAAAACTTGTGTATTCTACACCAAATTATACATGCATGTATGATGTATTGCAGGATACGATGAGTATGGCAGAAGTGCCAATTCAAAACTTGAGATGTCATCTTAACAAAGTTCAATAACAAATTGACCGCTTCACTTGATAATGATGAGATGTCAACAAAAGCATACTGCTCCAGGACTTGCATCCCAAACAGCAAAATCCTCAGGAGTTCTTCTTCCTATAGTATGTAAACTTATTATAAATAAGCCTGGTGTAACTACTTGGCTTGCTGCCACACACATACACACGCACGCACGCATGTACACACACACTACACACAAGTACTGTACGTAAAGTAACATGTATTGTATATCAGACCTCGATAGCTTTCTTGCAGTGGAAATGAAACTCCCAAGTGAGGCCAACTGCACTTGAACCACTGGAGCTAGAATACTCCACTAATATGGCTGACAGTAAAGAGCATCCCAACTGTTGCTGTGTATAGATATTAAATGTGCATTTTCTATCACATATGTACACTATCTTAAATGCTATTGTACATACCATGAAAGCTGCACATATGTGTATTGTAGATTGCTTATACAAGTATATGCACATTCCACAATTAAGTAGAAGCTTATTCACTACACGTATACAGTATGTATGTACCTTTAGAGGGTCCATACCAAGTAATTGAGTAACCTCACTAAAAATAGAATCAAACAACAGTTTCTTATCACATTCAAGAGTTCTCCTCTTTGCAATCACTGCAAGTACATGAACTAACTGCTCCCGTGCATAACCCACAAGACTGGATAAAAACAAAATAGTACAAAAATGTACAGTACACAATACACAGGTAAATTGTGCTACTTTAAAATACAATATAGCACACATAATATAAAGTATGGTGAGCATATAGTATGTATAAGTAATACCTGGCATGGTTTGCAGTGTATTGCAATAAGTACAGTCGTAGTTCTTCAAGTTGCTCAGCTGATAGCATGTTCCACTCCTTCACTATAGCTCCTTTCAGTGTACAAGCAGCTTGAAAAATCACATACTCTGATTGACAGCCCTCTGAAATAGTTGCAATGATGCATAATCAAACGGTACGGTAGTACCGTTTAAGTAGGGATCGCAGTGAAAATATTGTGTGCCGCTCAAAATTCTGCTTTTAAAAATCACCCTAGAGACATTTTATGCGACGAAAATCACCTTTACAGAATAGTACTAGTCCGTATAATTTATAAAATATAACAAAACACTTATATACAGATGGCCGGACATAGAATTTTTTTAAAAATCGCTAAAACTCAAATTTGTCTCACTGCCTCACTGACCACAGTCGCAAGGCTAGAGGCCAAATGAAGCAGCACACGGCCACCATTTTATGCCACAACAACAAACTCACTAGTGGGATGTGTCTTTTGGGGGTTCCGACAAGTGTAGGCCAGCCCTCTGCGCCTTGTCTTTTCTTTTATCTTCAATCAGGCTGCTTGTCTTCTTCATCCAATGAAACCATATCGAGGCATTAATTTTCCGTATCACTTTCTTTCAGCAACATATATAGATGCCACAGAATTATTTCAGAACTGGATTTCAGAGCTGGATTTCAGAAGCGCTTCAGTCTTGATGATATACTAGCTAGATACAGGTGTATTTGCAAGTTCACGATTGAGATCCCGTTTGCGATAGGTTTGCGACCACGGCCATCAATTAAAGATCTAGGTGGACTAATAGCGATAGAGTATGGGGACCACACCTCTTAACAATCTAGCTATTTACACAGGAAAAAATTTGTGATTCCCATTGTGGGAATTCCAACAGGAATGTGGGAAAATGGAACAATTTACCCATATGGGAAATCATGAATTCCCATCATCTATGTGTGTATGTGTGTGTGTGTGTGCGCGCGCGCGCGGTGTGCGATTACCTTAAAAGGACACCACATTTGGAGGTTGCATTTGCTTGTGATTTTCTGTATTTACCTATCTTTAATGTGTGTGTGTGTGTGTGTGTGTGTGTGTGTGTGTGTGTGTGTGTGTGTGTGTGTGTGTGTGTGTGTGTGTGTGTGTGTGTGTGTGTGTGTGTGTGTGTGTGTGTGTGTGTGTGTGTGTGTGTGTGTGTGTGTGTGTGTGTGTGTGTGTGTGTGTGTGTGTGTGTGTGTGTGTGTGTGTGTGTGTGTGTGTGTGTGTGTGTGTGTGTGTGTGTGTGTGTGTGTGTGTGTGTGTGTGTGTGTGTGTGTGTGTGTGTGTGTGTGTGTGTGTGTGATTACCTTAAAAGGACACCACATTTGGAGGTTGCATTTACTTGTGTTTTTCTGTATTTACCTGCATTTAATGTGTATGCCTGTAGAACAGGTAAATATACAGTAGGTCCCAAAGCTGGCATCCCATCGTGGGAATATGGTTTTCCTGCATTCCTACTATAATTCCCACAATGAGAATTGTGAATTCTTGTGAATTACTTAACAGTAAACAAGACAACCTCACCCCTTATTGGTCTAGCTAGCTGCACACCTCTTAGCTGACTTGAGATATACTCTAATACAACAGTCATGTATGATATTCTATTAGAACAGTCACAAGTTACATTGTAGCTAGCCGTGTTACAGCAAAAAACTAAGCTAGCTGTGCTACAGCAAAAAACTAAGCAAACTAGTATTTTAAAAATTGTTACTGTAATTTAAAAATGAAGTAGGGATCTATGCAATAAAAGTAGTGAAACAAGAGGTGAATTATTACAGCATAGCTCAGTGAGAAAGTCTCTACTTTGGCACATTAGCTATAACAATTATTTTGCTCAATGTCAAAGTAGGAACTTTCCCACTGAGCTATGCTGTAATACCATCATTCATCTCTTGTTTCATTACATAGATCCCTACTTCATTTTAAATTAACAATTTTTAAAACACTAGTTTACTAGAGTTTTATACTTTTCCAATTTAATCTGCACAGGTGTCCATATTGGAAATATCGCTGTACTGTGGGTGTTACTATTCAGTGGACTGGACCGACATATTTTTGGTTTTTGTACATCTATAGTTGGATTTATGGAGTCTTGCTAGCACAATAAGCACCCTTAGGGGTCAGGGCACCTGCAGCCCACTTCTAAATGTTGAAGATGAGCAGTGAAATTTGCAAAAACTGTATTTCTCTACCGTTCATTAAGCCACTATATACAGCATTTATTCCTTCCCTGGTGTGTAGCTAGTAATGCTGCAGGCAGGGCAGGGAATGTGACAGCAATAGTTAACCAGCGATCAATTTCCCAGTAGACAATATCCTTCGAGATATCCTTAGAGCAAGCTAGAGGAGCAAGCTTGTCTCACTGCCAGACTTCTGTTTCAGTGTAGGGACTTACCAATTACATATTATAAGCGCCCATGCTAAAAAATCTCTAATTGGTAAGCCCCCTGCACTGAACTAGAGGACTGGCCACACGAGACTAACTTGCTCCTCAAGCTTGCTCTAAGGATATCTAGAAGGATATTGTCTACTGGAAAGTTGATTGTTGGTTAAATATTGCTGTCACATTCCCTGCAGCATTACTAGTAACACACCAGGGTAAGGAATAAGTGCTGAATAATGGCAAAATGAACAGTAGCGAAATTATTAAGAGACAGTTTTCGCATATTCCACTATTTGTCTTCAGAATTTGCAGGAGCCCTAAAGGCGCTTACTAGCAAGACTCCGTAACTCCGACTATAGAATGTGCAAAAACCAAAAATATGCCAGTCCAGTAGTCCAGTCCACTGAATAGTAACACCCCTGTATGATGCCTCTTAAGTAAGTATAAGGCAATCTCTACTGAACTGCACTAATTGGGTGGATTGATTGCCATTATTTTCTTTTGCTAAAATCCTACATACCAAAAACCACCTTGGAAAACTCATAAGAGCCCTCTTCTATTGCAAGGAGTTTAGGTCTACCAGTTAGTATTAAGTGAAAAGGAAACAGTATGTGTACTTCAGACAAAACTGAAATTTGCCATTTGTGACCGGATTTGACAAAACCAGGCTTCCACACACATCCAATTCTTCTGCTTTAACCGCTTGTAGCTTGACTAATCAGTAAGCTATTGACCTATAATTTTCACAACATGTTTTCACTGCATTATGCAATAACAAGTCAAAATTTGAAAGTGATAGCATACTCATACATTGATTCAAAGTCACAAATCTGGATGTGTGTGGAAGCCTGGTTTTGTCAAATCCGGTCACATTTATAGTAAAGATACTGAGATAAAGGAAGGACAAGCATTTGTAAAAGCTGTAGCTAGTGGTAGATCCTACATATGCCACTAGCATAGTGAACGTAAGGTAGTGTGGTTGGCATCATGAACTTGATTCTTAATAGCGAAGCTGTAGCCCCTAAATTCTACCTGAACTTTTAGAGACTTACAGTACTTCAATTACTAGCACTGCATCACATACAACCTAGCACACTGTACATGTACCAATGGGAAAAACTAACAACAGGGCAAGGCATACGGATTTGAAACTAGAAGGGCAAATGATTGCTCCATTAGAGTACAGGTGTATACATTGATGTGTACGCATTTGGTATTACAGAACTGTATTAGAAATGTTATACTTGAGTACGGATCATAGAATTAAAAATAGAGGTGTACCTGATATGGGTTTTTGGATATCTGATATTGATATCATCAAAAGAAGCATAACCGATAGTTGATCTGATACATTTTAACAAATCATATTCACCTACACTGTACCTTTTAGTGACATGTGCATGTATTCATGTACAGTGTAGTAGTGTATTGTGCAATCTGGACAATTAGGCAACCACAAACATTTTAATGTATCCTCCCATGAGGATATTTTCGCATTACAAAGATTCCTTGGTTATCTTAATGTGGCTCTTTTATTAAAGGTTCTATAGCTGGTTAATTTGTAAAGACTGTTTTGTAAAGACCGTGAAAGACTGTGATAAACTGTTCAACCCCAAAAAATCACATGTATTTGTATGGTTTCTCATAGTGTAGCACCTGCTGTAGAGTGAACAATAAACCACTGGTACAAAATGACCTCATGGATATAAAAGAAAACAAATGTATAATATCAAGAGTATTTATATACTCTTGATAATATTAATCCGTTTGTGAACAAACTTTGCCACTGTATGAGCTAGGGTTGAGACATATATAGTTCGAAGCTTCATTCGGTTTCATAACATTCGGATGCTGCTTTACCTCACCAAAGCTTTGTTACCATGGACAAGTATTGTCACTCCTTGTGGGAAGCTGCCATTTATGTATTTTTGGTGTAGTTATAGTTTAAACAATGGTATAACTTATACTGGAACTATAACAAAGTGTAGGAGTTTGTACTACAGTGCACCCTAATAACCATTCATTAATTGTTGACATGACATGTGCAACAAAGCTTTGAAAACATTTTGAAAAGAAGCTTCGAAGAACGTAGTTGTACATTCATTCCAACCCTAGTATAAACATCAGTACAGTGATATCGATCCTCGTACTGTTCTGTACCAATACAGGTATTGGTAAAAAATCCCATATCAGTGGCTGGCATATTTTAGCCAATCTGATAATTGGTATTTGGTATACCTCCAAATAAAAAGCGATGAAACAAGGGAGGTCATCTACACCTGCAGCTATACTAGTGGACATTTAATCCCTACGTCAGTCAAGACAGCTAACACATTTACCCTAATACTCAGTCATTCAGTGGCTCTCCCTATCATAAAACACTGAGATCTACAATCTCAAATTTGGTGTGACAAGCTAAAATTGATGCATGCAGTCGCGGGAAACAAGGAACAAAATAAAGATGGCCTTTGCAAGATTGATATACATGACAGAACTTTAGGGTAGATGGGACTGGCAATTAAAAGTGTGTTCTCTATATTTATTAAGTGACTGCTCTATTAGAGTATCACAATTGTACATGCATACATACTAGTAATGTTCAAATTATTACTTTCTATGCACATTGCAAATTTGCAATTCTGATCAGTTTTAAGTGTATGCCAAAACATTGACTGTATCTGTGTGCAAAATTGCTCAAACCAAATCCATTAATGAATTAATAAAAAGTACACAAACTAGATGGAATTAATAAATTGGAACTTTCAAAAGGAGAATAAACCACAAATTGAGAAGGGATCACTGAGGTTGGGATAATTTAATGTACTGTATTTACTTGATTTGTGCCACAGAAATTCTATTATTTTTCAACAAGGATAAAACCCTTCAAATAGTGCTGCACTGCAGTATTATTCGAGGGTGCGCTACTAATGATTTAAACTTACCACTACTAACTATTCTATTTATTACAATTACAAAAAGTTGCTACTTACTTCCTTCATCTATACAAGACCTTTCTTTCACTCAAATCCTTGTAACATAGCCATGTCACGCCTCACGTTACACAGTCAGTTTACTACAGCTAACTAATATCTGGAATTTTGATTTGTGAAAGTTAGCCAGGACAACACCAAGATAGATATGAATACTATACATCCTGTATGTAGCATTAGTAATGAATAATTATAGTGCGGTACTATTTGAGGGTGTGGTGCAATTAAAATTCATTTTCAAAAACAAGGATGAAACCCCTCGAATAGTATCGTACTATTCCAGGGTGCAGCACAAATTTAGTAAATAAAGTAAACCAAAAATCCTTATTTGGACTAAGGAGTATGTAACTTAAAAATTGACAGTCAAAATAGGGATTCGTGGTTTACATTATAGCACCCAGTGACCCCTTAGCATTTCGTAGTTTTACTTTTAAAATTTGTGAAGAGTGAAAATTTTATCCTATGCACCCTGATTGTTAAATTTACACAAGAGCTGTACTTTATTGTTACGATAAAGAAAACTCACCCAGAATATGTTTGCAAATTTGATAAGGGTGTTTTAACTTTTGCAACTTAAGAAATAACTGCTCTGACAGCTTCCTTTGCTCATCAGTGACTGCAAATGGCGGAGACTGTAAAAAAATAGATTTAGCAACTTTTGATAATATACAATATTCCATCTAATGCGCACCTCGTCTCAACTGCTACTTTAACAAATAATACTTACCATCAAAGTCTCTGCGGCAGCCTCAAGCTCTGGAAGGCTAAAATCCAGCGGTTCCATTACAGATAGCGTTTGTTTTTAAGACTCCATTTGGCTCATTGCCCATCACGTGAATAAAAGAATACGATAGGTATCCGGTGATTATACAAATATCCCAGTTGTGACGCGTTGTCGCAGCTTCTTTTTGATTCGTAGTCTACTTTGGTGTTTGCCGGAAAGCTGCTCGTTTTTATGTATCTGGTGAATTGCAGCAACGAGTGCGACCGTAAGTTACCAGTAAAGTTAAAGTATGAAGTTGTGCAAATATTAAATTTTGCATCACGTGTAGTATAAAGGAACACTAGCAAAAAAGAGGGTGTTACAACTACCTATCCAGTTTAAAAAGTCGGTACATTGCAATCTTCACTGGGGGGTATGACTCGGCTCTGTGTGGCTAAACGCTTTACAAACGTGACTTAAGTGTTCAGGTGTGACTGTGGTTTTGCGGTATACTTTTTGACCTTTGTGCAACGTACAATTAGTCTCGCGTAGCCAGACCCTTTTCTTTCTTTTGTGTGGGGGCGGGAAAGAAAAGGGTCTGGTGAACATACTATAGCATCGTTGTTGAGCTATCCCGAGATTGTGGGGATTCTACTGCACAGTTTCCTGATTGCGGATTGTTACAAATGACGTGATCTGCATTTGCATCCTGTTACCATAGATATTTTAGTAGTAGCTATGGTAACAGGATGTAAATGATGCAAATCTTAGCAAAGTACGTCATTCGTGCCAATCAACAATCCGAAAGCTGCACAGTAGAATCCTCACAATCTCGGGATAGCCCAACGACGATGCTATGCTATGTTCACCAGACCCTTTTCTTTCCCCGCCCCCACACAAAAGAAAGAAAAGGGTTTGGCTACACGAGACTAACGTATGAGTTCTTAAATCATGATGGTTTTCAATCAAAATTATGATTCAGATAGTTAAGCCAACCAAGGTATGCAGTTAAGGTTATGGCTTCTGTGGGGTGCATGCGAAACCATGTTACAATGTATTTTCCAATGGCTACAATGTATTTCTTTTTATGCATGGTACTCCAGTATATTGGGTTGTGTTGGAGGCTGCTATAAAGCTTTATAAACTTTTAAGACTGCTGTTTACAACAGTTCATCTTCTCAGTAGTTTGTACCATGAAACATGACAAATATGCTGCAGTACAAATAATTGCTCACATATATGACCTCATTTGTGCGTGTAATCGAAGACAAGCAAGGAACCCTACCAAGTACAAAGAAAACAGTCACACTTTAATAACACTTGATAGCTAGATTAAGGGTAACATCGCTATCAATGCTAGCTACCACAGGTGAAAACTAGATCGTGAAGCAATACAGTGCTTGCTAATGGCTACAAGGCTGGAAATTATTTAAAACCTCACCACAAAGTGCCTACCAGCTCTTGTAGCTGTATCAATTCCTCAAGACAACTCGCACACAAATGATGTCATAATTGATCATCAATATAGCTGCATATTATCTTTATTAGTGGTTACAACAGTATTCAACAAGGACCAAGTAATAGAGTGGTTCAAGAAGCTTCTGAAAATCTGTATCACTAATTGCTACACCAAAGTTTATAAAGATCAATAGCTACTCAAAAGTGATGTCTAAATACATTGGAGCCTATGGAAAACAGACTTTGATGGTTTCTTTAAGGTGGCAGTATATTGGAAGCCATTGAAATTTCAAAAATATGCATACTAGTTCTAGCACAGAGACTGTACAGGTTATACGCACCTCTATTCCTGGCTTCAAGTTCACAGAAGTGGGATCTTTATTTACTGACTTACACCACAGGTAAAATGCTCCTTCGAAATAACCACTTGGCATCAAAATTCCAACGAAGGAAGCACCTACAAATCTGTAATCACAACACTGTACGCTATAGGCTACTAGTTACACCAATAGAAGCCATTTTTTAATTGTACTAGTGGTCACTATACCTACGTATATTACACAAGCTAACACAGATACAGAGATCTAACTCACTAGTATACTAGAGATACTGATGCAGAAAAGCTGTCCTATATTTCACATTAAACAACAGCCGATTTTGTCTTACAACAAAGCCACATGCTTTGACATGCAGCGTCGCCATATTATTAATTAAGTGTAATCACGTGATCTAGTAAAACATTCTTGGGTTCGCTTAATTTATAAGGCTTCCCATTAGATGGGTTTCATTATATATACCGTATTTGCTTGATTAAACACCGTGGCGTTTATTTTCTTAGTTCCAAAAATCGATGCGGTGACTGTTCAAACTCGACCACCACTCGATACTCGTGAACGATGTTTAAACATTATTTTCGCAATTGATTGTGGGACTACTTAAGTGCGGCGACTATTAAAGGTGTGGCGTTTAACCAAGTAAATACGGTAACCACCCTAGTAAAGCCGTACAAGAAGCCAAAAAGCGCACTGCATACTTAAGGCTTATGAAAAATGGGCTATATTTATTAGTTGTACTCATACTTTCAACAAAACAAAAAAACGAAACAAACATTGCAACAATTACAGCAAGATGTTTTAGCTCTTGGTGATATCATGTAATACCTAGGATGAGACACATTCAATCATTACCCCTGTGTTTTATTTTTCATTAATGTTTAGGTGGATGCAATGATGAGGACGGATGACACCCCTGACTTCTATGAAGGTGCTGAAAAACTGTTGGAAATTTGGTTTGAGCCTTCTTCACCCAATAAGGCTGATATGAAATGGCTAAGAGTCATATCAAGGTGAAGTATGCTTGAATATCATATGACCATCCTTTCATTACTGTATCTATTTGACCAACCTTTGTCTAGTTTGTGTTCAAATGTGTCTTATCAACACTTGTATCAGACTGTTCGGGTACCCTTAACTGAGTGGCATAGCTCTTATGACAATAATTAGGTTGTGATATTGGGTAGGGTGGGAAGCTGTTATGTGAGCCACGGCTATTATAACACGTATGTTGCATGTAATCCTTTAGGTCACAATGGAGTGAAGTACTTGCAGTAGTGAACTGTGATATTTTAAATGTCATTAGTGGTTTGGAAATGGATGCTTATATGTTGAGGTAAATAATGCTATACATATATACATAATTGAACCTATTCTATGTGTCATAGTGAGAGCAGTATGTTTGTGACTAATAATCGCCTTATTGTGAAGACTTGTGGCCAGACTACGTTATTGTGTGCACTAGAGCCAATCATGAAGTTAGTGCAGTCTACTTGTCAGTTGAAGGTTCAGGTAAGGTTATGTTTTGATACCTATGATGTATACCACCAAGAGCTTATGGCGCAAATGTGCCTTGCACTTATGAGCTCCTGATACCACAACATGTATGCAAGATAATATTTTGTCACTTGTACATTGTTTGCTATATCTATACAGATAGAATTGTGACCAGCTAAGCGAAAACTCAACTTGTTTACATAATTCTGTTTTTGAGATAAATGCAATTGAAATACATTGGGTAAAATGTGTGTGCTACATAAATAATTTTAGTACGTTTTAGTCATTTCAGTAAACAGTGAAGGAAGATCAGCTAGAAACGAATTGGAATATATCTAGTATACAGTACCAATGGATTCACCTCGGAGAGTAAGATTTTATTTCTGTACCATGAAGCAAACATGGGTTCCGTCTGTTTATGTTGCGGTAAACTATAACTTTATATTTGCCGTTGCTAAGCTTGAACAGCCTTCTTGTTTATTATCATTAGGCCAAAAACTATATCTTGATCAATGCCCAGTTCATGGTGAATAGAATGACACAAGTCCCAACTCTGTAGTCCAAGACTTATGGTCAATTAAACGAGTGCCTGAATATATATTTTTGAATAGACACTGTACAAATTAATTGTTTTGCTTTTCTTGTTGTCCACTGCTATAACTCTGAAAACTCTTGCCAGGTAAGGCTGAAACTTTAACAGCCCATTGATTTTTCCCTCTAGACCACAAAAAAGTCATAAAATGAAGTTCGTGGAAATGCAAACAAGTTGTGTTTTCACTCAGCAAATCACAGTGAAGGTGTATTTACAGTGTTAAAGGTGATTGCCTCATTTTGTAGGATATATTTTACTCCAGAAGAAATTTTGTGAAGCCAGATGAACAGAAACCACCACATCAATGTTTTGAGGATGAGGTACTACATGTAATGGTGTTAACTGACAAATGTAGATTAATATTGATTAATATTGATGCACCATTATTTTCTTACCATCAAAGTGCTAGCATTTTGCGTTAATAGAGGAGGCAATTCAAGTTCAACAGTATAGCTTTTTAAAATAGAGCACTATTTATGCAGAGTTGAAGTATATACAACACAAATAGTTCTAAGTGTTTTCATGCTTAATTGGTGGCAGTTTATGCATTATTCTAAAGAGTTGTCTAGGTGCGTAAGCATTCACTGTTGCAGATATTTCTTTTCATGTGTGTAGGTGGAGTATTTGGATTGTATTTTCAAAGCTGATTTTAAAAGTATGTTCAGCGTACATTATATTATAATTATACAATGTGTACAAGTGGAATGGTAAACCCTGTACCTTGAAATTAATTTAGAAAATTGTATGTTAGCAATGCTTTGAAGTTTGATTAAAATCGAAGTTTCTTATTCGCGGCTAACCACGTTAGTTAACTAGTCATCCACACCGAGAATTTATTGTTAACCGCTGAAATATTGTCAACAAAACAATAATACAACCAAACCAGCATATTCTTCACCACCCTATTCTGGTGCCGGGGGGTCAACTGGAGTGCCAAGGCAGGTGTTGGTGTTTTACTTTCCTAGAAAATGAGCTGCGTTGCCGTGCGACATGACAAGCCAGCGCTGTTATACTGTAATTTTGCTAGCTGTCTTTCTCCACTTTCACTTCGTTTACATGAAGCACGGTGACGCCAATCCATTGATTCTCCCTCGTAGTATAGACTTGCCTTGAATAGTTGCGAGGATACTGACTCCGGCATCTAGTCAAGCGTCTGGTAGCTAGCTCTAGCTGTCATGATACAACCTTACAGCAGCTACTGTCGTTAAGTTTTCACAAATTTCTCTTACTCAAACTGATGCAATTCTTGTTGATAGCAGTATGTATCACCAATAAAAGTGCCGTTTCAGCGACTAAGCCTTGAGAGGAAAGTAAATTAGCCTTCTCATGCAGCCTTGTGCGTGACACTGTCACTAGCAATGGCGCGAGACATAGCTACAATGTCCATTTCACTGCTGGCAGACCATTTTCTAAAACAGTAAGGTACTCCAAACTAGCACCTTCAAGGTATAAATGTCCTCCTCCAAGCTGTTGCCAATTAAGAGGTCATTAAGTCATTTATTCACAAATATAGTCATTACTGTAAGTAGTCAAAAGTAAAATAAACATAACAAGCAAAGATGATTTTCTATAGGACATTGATTCTGAACCAAGAGTTTACGAATCGAGGGACTTGACACGGTCAAACACCTATGTTCTTGTAGTGAATTCAGCCCTTAACAACAGCAATGTTTCTAGATATGTACACTAAATGCATATACTTCGGTCCTGCTGATCATTACTTGTGTGATACTCATACTGTAGGTGGCATTGCATATTCACTTGGAAGAGTGAATGGAGATATGTGGTAAGTTTGTGTTGTTGCCTACATACAGAGAGTTCGTATAGCCTACTGTATTTGCAGGTATATGTATACACTGGACAATGCTCATAGTCCCATAAATACTCCTGATCAGACACTTGAGGTAAGAACTTACTTTTATTGCATGCACAAGTGACACACACCACACACACACACACACACACACACACACACACACACACACACACACACACACACACACACCACACACACACACACACACACACACCACACACAAACACATACACACACACCACACACACACGCACACACACACACACCACACACGCACACACACACACACACACACACACACACACACACACACACACACACACACACACACACACACACACATGCAGGGCACATGTGTCATTTGCTTTTGTTTTGTGCAGGTGTTGATGACAGACCTTGACCCATTGTGTATGCAGAAATTTACTAAAAAGGTGTGTCCTACAACTGAACAAATGTTAAAGGTAAGTGTTCACCATATAAGTGTTAAGTTTTGCAGTTATCATATTCTTTCAATAAACATCTGTACTGCATTGCATGTGTATATTGTTGCTGTATGCAATTACATTTTAAGTTTGTGCATGTATGGATTAGGGCTGAGACTAATAGTTCGAAGCTTTGTTCAGTTTCATTAGATTCAGATGTTGCTTTACCCTCTAAAGCTTTGATATTGACATGATTAATCAGCTGCACAAATTTTTGACACTAGTAACAAAGCTTCAAAACTTTAGTAACACTTCCAACAGAAGCTCCAGAGGGTGTACTAGTACATTTGTTCCAGCCCTAGCATGGATGCATAGCTGGTTATGATCAAAGTTACTGTATGTATTTTTGTGTGCAGGAGAGCCAAATTGAACAACTTATACCAGGTGCCAAGTTAGATGTGAAGAGTTTTGATCCATGTGGTTTTTCAGTCAATGCTATCATAAAGGTATTTCAGCCTGTACAGTCTGTATACACAATATATTGTACACATGATTGTTTAATTTAACCAATTATCATTGTTGTGTAATTTACAAAGTGTCCCTGTTATGATTTCAGCTTAAAATTTGTACAAGTATGAAAAAAAATTTTTTTCATAATTTCCCAAATTTCTATATATGTTGTGGCATCCATGAATATAATGGAAATCTATGGCCAATATTGTACATAAATATATGAAGTAGTATGTGGTGTTCAGACACTATTGTGTTAATTATTTGTTGTAGGAAGAGATCTACTACACTATACATGTAACCCCTCAGGCATCTTGTTCATATGTCAGTTTTGAAACCAACATTGAAAAGGTATGTAGAAATGTTGGTATTGATGTGTGCAAACAACTGATTATTAGCATAGATATTATATACTATTGTGTACCACCAGTTTTCAAAGGAACAATCCGCATTGTACTCATTAACACTTTTCCGTTGTAGTCTACCATGGAAGTCAGGCGGCATAGTATTGAAGCATTAGCTAAGTATCGGAGCCAGTTGAGTTGTACAACACTTTGTGTTGCTCGGAAGGTGTTTGGGGCTCTGAGCTCTTAAATGGCTAATGACGCTGTTGATTGATTGGATACAGACAGAAGGCTTTATGATGATTTTAGCCTGGTTTTCTGAGTCGTTACTCAATGAAGTATGGTGGCAAAATATCACAAAGCTTGGGGCTTGTAAAATCACTTTCACGATGCTCATGCTGTATTTCAAGCGTTTTCTGGTAATTCAGTCTATTGAGAGATGTTCTAGTGTATCCATTTACTGCCTACTAAACGTTGAAGAGGCTAAATTAAATCCTTCATATTACTAAACACCCCAGGTGGTGGCCGAAATGTTATGATAACTAAAAGAAGAAGTACAACGTGGAGTGGCATGTTGCCAACGTTGGTACGCAATCCCAGGTACGTAGTATATGATGTCCATGTTATTACACCATCATTCAACTTGTGTTTGTTTGGTTGTGAGTAGCAGTAGTTGATATATACTGTAAGCGTGGAAATTTTTGCGGTATGAAGTTTTCATGATTGCAAACTAAAAATGGCTTTCACGATTACATTTTCACACCAAATCAGGGTTTTCCATGATTTTACTTTCCACAATTTTTCACATACCTTAAGTTTTTGTGGGTTTCTGGTTTTCAAACTCGTGTTGCATAATGACTGTGAGCAATATAACTCACAAAAACCAGCACTTTGCCAAGTAGCATGTTGCAGTTAACTATTGATTGTGTTAACAATGGACCAAAAGCAACTTGAAGTGCCACTCACATCCTGAATGAGCTCTGTTCTTTTGTAGCACTGCTGTGAAAGAGTTAGTTGCTTTTCCAGATTCCCTCTCACAATTCACTGTTTCTTCAACTGGGGGATTCCATATTTCCTCATAGAAATAGTATCCATGAATGCAACTAGAGATGGTGAAAATACTGGTCTTTGTCAAAATTAGAGTATTGCGTCCTATGACAAAAAGTTTTTCATAAACCATATAGTTGTTAATAAAGGATGATATTGAAGCCAAGTTACCAGGTATGGTTATGTAACAAGGTTTACCCGCGCGACAACGACCTTCAAGTTGATTTAGCAATCATGAATTAAAGCAAAAGTATAGCAGGTAATGAATACAAAACTAGAGAGAGCGAACCACACTCAACTTGGCCTTATATACTAAAAGATTACATCATACTTATTATTCAATATTATGTCACAGTCTAATTAATCATCATTACATCATCCTCTCCTTTAATGTATGCCCAGCATACTACCAACGAACGTAATTATCATATCTAGTAGGTGGCTGATGAGTTCTAGAAGGGTATCTTCTTGGTACATCTACAACCTCTGTAGATAAATGTTCATCACTTGACTGCTGAGATACAGTTGCACTTTCTGTCTCCTGTTCCTCCGCCACAGGTTCCAGCACCCTAGACTGTTCAGAAGCAATTGTCAGTTGATTGTCATTCCCCACACGGTCATCACCAGCACGACCAGTCAATTGATCATCATCCTCACCCTGTACATTTTCATCAATATCGTCATCATCACTTGAATCCTCTAGCATCAAATCAGTCTCTGAATTCAACCCTGACTCCAAGTGGTGCAACCTTGCAGGTGCTGAAGAGACGAAGGCATCATTCCGTGAACCATATGCGATGCTACTAGGTTCCTCCCTAATATCTGAAGGGCACAATTTCAGTCGATTAAAATGGACTACCAATCGCTGCCTCCTACCTTGGCAGCGTTGAATCCTATAAGTCACATCAGATAACTTCTTAAGAATCTTGAAAGGTCCACTCCATGGGCGATGCAGTTTCTTACAATAGCCACGAGGAACAACAGATGTATACAACATAACCAAATCCCCCACACTGAAGGGCTTGCCATGCCTTTTACGATCGTACAACTCCTTTTGCCTATCTTGTTGTAGTCCCATTCTGCTCTGCACCTGACAGTAGGCCTCTTGCATAATCCTACCCTGCTGAGATACAAAGTCATTAGCATTCTCTGCAATCTTACCAACTTCACACAACAGGTCTACAGGTATCCTTGCCTTTCTCCCAAACATAAGGAAGAATGGAGAATATCCAGTGGTAGACTGAATACTGGTATTATATGCCATACAGGTAGCCCTCAGGTGTGATTCCCAATCTTTATGATTTTCAACTACAGTTGCAAGCATGCTCAAAATTGTACGGTTTGCCCTTTCCACTAATCCGTCCCCTTGTGGATGGTAAGGGGTAGTACGAGTTTTCTGAATCTGTAAAAGTTTACACAACTGTTCAATGATTTTACTTTCGAATTGCCTGCCCTGGTCTGAATGAAGTCTATCTGGCAAAGAGAACCGATAAAACATCTCATTTAACAATTTACAAGCAACTGTCTTGGCTTCCTGATTAGGTATGGCCCATGCTTCCAACCATTTGGTAAAGTAGTCCTCAGCTACCAAAATATAACAGTTTCCATGTTCGTTCTGAGGAAAAGGGCCCATAATGTCCACAGCAATCATTTCCATAGGGTACTGAACCTTAACAGGCTGCAAAGGAGCCCTACCATGTGGTGGTGTAGTTTTCCGAGCAATACACTTGCTACAAGTAGCACACCAACTCTGAACATCATTAAAGTGTCCCGGCCAGTAAAATCTTTCCTTCAACTTTGCAACTGTTTTCTCCACCCCAAAGTGCCCACCACCAACATCTTCATGTACTCCATGTAATATCTCTTTCTTGAGACTATCAGGAACAATCAATTGGGCCACTGCATTGGTACCTGTCACATTCTCAAAAAGTCGACATAAGATCCCATCCTTAACCAACAGCTGATCCCAAAGCTGTATCATTTTCCTCCATTTCAGTCCTCCATGAGCAGATGTAGGCAAGTTACCAGCTTCCTTAGCTCTCAGAAAGGGTCCCACAAGGCTGTCCTCCAACTGCTGGTTTCTCAGGTCTTGAAAGGTGTAAGTAGATGACAGGAATGTAGTGGCTACCATCTGATCAACCAAAGCATCCACATCCTGATCACAAGGGAGACGAGATAATGCATCCGCATTATTATGCAACTTGCCTCTGCGATGCACTATTTCAAAATCAAATTCTTCCAACTGTTCTAACCAGCGAGCCAATTGACCCTCTGGCTCTTTAAAGTTCCTAATCCACACCAGTGAGCCATGATCCGTACGCAATTTAAATTGCCTTCCCAGCAAATATGGTCGAAAATGATTTAGAAATGTAACCACTGCTAACAACTCCTTACGGGTAACACTATACCTCCTCTCAGCCTTGGTTAAAGAGCGACTCGCATATGCCACAACATGTTCTTCACCATTGTGTTCCTGAGAAAGAACTGCCCCAACACCTTGGTTACTAGCATCGGTGTCCAATATAAATGCCTTGCAACAGTCAGGAAAAACAAGTACTGGTGCAGACACCAAAGCCCTACGTAATGCCTCAAATGATTCCTGACACTGAATGGTCCAATTAAAAGGGCGATTACGTTCAGTAAGCTGGTATAATGGTCTTGAAATCTGAGCACAATCTTTAACAAACCTTCTATAATAATTAACGAAGCCCAAAAACTGCTGCAACTCTTGTTTATTTAATGGTGTTGGCCACTGGAGCACCTTTAACACCTTCTCAGGGTCAGTGGCAATACCTTCTGGAGAAACAATATGCCCCAAAAACTTTACCTCCTTCTTACAAAATGAACATTTCTTAAGTTGTACCTTGAGATTAGCATCACGGAGCCGGTTAAAGACTTTAATTAAATCCTGGAGATGTTCATCATATGTGCGGCCCAATACAATAATATCATCAAGGTAAACTAAACAATCATGCCACTGTATCCCAGCCAACAAAATATTCATCAAACGCTGAAAAGTTGCCGGGCCATTACACAACCCAAATGGAAGAACATTAAACTCATACAAACCTTCCGATGTAATGAATGCAGTCTTCTCTCTATCCTTTGGCTGCACTTCTACCTGCCAGTAACCGCTGGCCAAATCTAAAGTGCTAAACAATTGTGAGCCAGACAAAGTTTCCAGAGTATCCTCCACTCGTGGCAATGGATATGCATCCTTTCTTGTGATGGTGTTAAGTTGACGATAGTCAACGCAAAAGCGGCTAGTGCCATCTTTTTTCTTAACCAAAACTATTGGTGAGGCCCATGGACTATTTGAAGGTTTAATAATCTCCTTTTCCAACATATCATTTAGAAGTGTGCGCATTTCCTCTTTCTGTTGTGGTGACATTCTACGAAATCTTTGACGAATAGGTGTAACATTTTTGGTAACAATCTCGTGTTGTAAAATATCCGTACGACCCAGCTGATCCTTTGACACAGCAAATATATCTGCATAATCCATCAGAAGTGTAAACAGAAGATGCTTCTCATTATCACTTAATGAAGTATTTTCCACTAATTCCTGAAAAATATCTTCAAGAGCAGACAATTCCTTGCCAATATCATGCGACACAGTGGAGACAGATATTCCACTATCTAAATTAATACCATTCACTGACTTGTGATTATCAACAATTTCAACAGCTTCAGACAAAGTGGCCACGTTGGCTCCTGAATATAGAGTTACAGGCTTCCCTGTTGGATTTAACAGACGTATAAATACAGAACTGCCACCTTTCACCAGTGCTCTTGCCACAAACAAATCAGAATTCCTTAAATTACTCTCTAACACATAACAACTGCTGAGATTCTGGGTACACCAATTAACACAAGCTAAAATTTCCATTTCACTGTAGCTAGGAATTCTAACATTATCTTGCACCTTAACAGAGAAGACACACGAAGACTTCACAGACTGATCATCCACCTCCTGATTGTGGCAGGTTAAACTATCTTGTTGAAACAACTTGACATTACTCTCCTGTTGGGGTGACTCAATATGTTGGGATGACTCAACATTACTACACATAAATGATGTTGCATCACTGGTTAAACTATCTTGTTGAAACAACTTGACATTACTCTCCTGTTGGGGTGACTCAATATGTTGGGATGACTCAACATTACTACACATAAATGATGTTGCATCACTACCACCAGGGTCAGCTTCAATCCGATACACATCAACAAGGTCAGCTGTCAGTTTCATGTTCTGTTGTTGACAATGTAAGGTGACAACATGTCCAACACCTGTAATTAATTGTTTATGTAACAGATCAACAGTACATTGTGACAGCAAATCCAAACCAAGGATGGCCTCTGTTACTAAAGGTTCAATAACTACAACTGACAGCTGAAATTTCTCACCCTGAATATCCACAGTCACTTCAGCAGATCCAAACACCCGCAACTGACTACCCTCCGCACCCACAAGCCTCTTCTGATTCCATGGCCTTAAATTCTGTCCAGATTCTTTACACTTCTCCCAAGTGTCCTTACGGAGTATAGTCAGGGCAGAACCCGAATCTACCAAAAATACCACTGCACTACCATTTATTGTGGCTGTAACTGAGAAAGACATGCTAGGATTAACAATTGACACAGCAAAGTTAAACAATTCAAATGCCCTTGTCATTTCCCTTGGGGCCAGGGCGGCCTCCCCAAGGGTTGTCAGTTTCCCTGACTCGAGGACTTCTTGGGCTGGGCACAGCCCCTAGCAAAATGTCCTTCCTGTCCACATCTATAACATACCACTACTCTTTGCTTTGCTGTTGTCTCCCGGTCTGATGGGGGTTCCTCTATCCTCCTCTTTGGAGCCACTTGTTTAGATGATTGTTCCTCCAGCTTATCCAATCGGGCCATTAACTGTGTCATCATTTCCAACAAAGTGCTATCATTTGATTCAACACGCACTGGTGCCACTGCTCCAGCTCTCGCAGAAGTGGACTTAATTAAGAAAGACTCACATTCCAAAGTAATACTGACAGCAGCCTCAATAGTTCTTGGCTTCCTCTGTTTCACACTAAAAGCCACCTGTTCGTTATCTAGCTGAGACAAATATCTCTGAAGTGCTAGCTGTTGCCGAGCTTCATCATCCAATGAAGGATATGCCTTGTCTACCAGAACCCTCAAGTCCTCACCAAAGTCTGGCCAACTCTCAGTTTTCGCCTTATATCGCGTCACAGATCCTTATGACTTTCGGGTTCAAACCTTTCCTGTAAAGCTTTCTTAGCATTCTTAAACGTTGCACGAGCAGTTACAGAAAACTTCTTGTAAGCCATCAAAGCCCTCCCCTTAAGACGAACCTTCAGCCACTTCAACTTCTGTTCTTCATCCCAACAGTTTATCTCCGCAATACTCTCGAATTGGTCCATCCAATCTTCATATGACTCTTCTCCCGAGAAGCAGTCCGGAACTATTACTGGCCTACTTTCAGGTTTGCCCTCTGACTTCGACATTGCTCTCTAGTTCTCGCTATCCTGCCGACTACGCCACTTGTAACAAGGTTTACCCGCGCGACAACGACCTTCAAGTTAATTTAGCAATCATGAATTAAAGCAAAAGTATAGCGGGTAATGAATACAAAACTAGAGAGAGTGAACCACACTCAACTTGGCCTTATATACTAAAAGATTACATCATACTTATTATTCAATATTATGTCACAGTCTAATTAATCATCATTACAGTTACAACGTATATAAAGGAATGTTATTTCTACTCAACTTTCAAAACCAGCCGAAATTTTCAAAATCCACGGAAACGATTTAATTCTGCTGCGTTACCCATAACTGTTATTTTTAGCTCAATATGTTCTTCCAGAATCACATAAACGATCGATCTTCATTTGTCGCCCAATATCACCTGTACTTGAAAACATTAGAGTCCCCCAAATAGAGGTTGCCATTTTTTGCTCTGACATCACTATGGAAAAGGCTTATTTCATGTGTTGCACGTGAAACATTAAGGCTGCTGAGTTGTCACTTTGACTTTTACCAACGCCTGGACTACAATCGACAAAGAGATTTTGTTACGTAATAGACAGACTGATACTCGACGGCTTGTTCCTCTGAACACACTGACTCAGCTGGGTGGTGAGATCAGCGAGTAATTAGATAGTACTCGAGTGGAAATTGTATTACTTCATACTGTTAGTCAAAACTAAGCTCCAGACAACTGAAAGGGCCTGTTTGTTCGAACAACTTCCGGCCTGGGTGAATAGAATGCGGACCGTCATACTGAGACAGGTCATAGATCTGAGCGCTACTGCTACTACGATCAAAGGTAAGCTATGCACGCTACTAGGGGCCTATGTACATCCAATTTTAGCACAGTACGTACTTTAATAAGCTGTACATGAACTTAATAACTACTCACAAGTTACACTGTAACTAGCTGTGCTACAACAAAAAACTAAACAAATTAGTATTATTTAATTTAAGGGACCTACACTGTATGCAATAAAGAGTAGTGAAACAAGAGATGAATGATGGTATTACAACATAGCTCGGTGGGAAAGTCCCTACTTTGACATTGAGCAAATTATAGCTAATGTACAGTAAAAAAGTAGGGACTTCCCCGGTGAGCTATGCTGTAATACCATCATTCATCTCTTGTTTCACTACTTATTATTGCATAGATCCCTACGTTATTTTAAAATTAACAATTCTAGTTGTGTATATGTTTACTGTATTTTATAGAAGTCATACTTTGATTTGATCAGCAAGGTGGTTTCCCTTTTCCGGCCTAGCAGATGTACCGTAACACTGTTTGCAAATAAGGTAGGTTATAGGAGCTGTCTAAGGTAACTGGTGATGAAAATGTAGCTAGTGTATGAGCAGTATGAGTATGTACAGTATTAAACAAGTCCTTCTCACTATATAGTTACTGTGTGTATTTGATGCTTAAAAAAATGTTAGGTGTCTATTAAGTGCCATATATTCAGCACAACATATGTAGTCACAAAACAGCTTGGAACAGTGATAAATTTGTGAAAATCAACATGCAAGTGCATAGCATCCTATATCTGTACTTGACTATTCCATCTGTGCTTTAATTGGCTGGGCCTGAGTAGATGCCGAGGTTGTTTAAATGCTGGGTACAAAATTGCCTTTAGGAAATAAATGGCTGGGCTAAATGTGGCACTTCATACATGCACAAAATGTATATTGTTTTAAATATTTTTTTTAGAATGCTCAGTGTGGACATTCTTACAGTGTACTCAGTGAACAGCCGGTCGATGGATACAAAACATCTTGTCGACAGTTCTGTGAATTTCAGATGTACAATCTTGCTCTAAGCTGTTTAGAGAAAACTTAATTTCTTTATCATTTGGCATACTGTGTGCCATTCAGTATGTGTGTTTAGTTTCTATAATTTTTTTTGTTAGTTGCACATACTGTTCTGTGTATGTACATGTACATAATATGTGTGATGTTGCTCAATATTTCGTAGTCAAATGAATGGACAACTGTTTGCTTTCTACTGTGTTTTGTATCAGATGTGCTAAAAAAAATGATGGTGATGATTTGAAGTTCTGCAAATTTTGCTTGGTTTTAGGCCTTCAAACTTGGTTATCTACAACTTGTAACGAAGTATGGAAGTGGCTTGAAATGGTACATAGTTCAACTATTTTCTAGAGAAAAGTAGCTACCAGTTTTAATTTTGAAGTGAGATTGTCTGTTCCCATACTTGCAAGCCTTTTAGAGGATTTCAAACTCAGATTTCATCAAACCATAGATAATAGAGTAAAACTTAAGTCAACAATTACATGTTGCAGCCAGGCATGGGGCGAAGTACTTCGGTACTTGTACTTAAGGACACATAAGTACACAATCTTGAGTACTTGTACTTATACTTAAATACTTTTTCTACAAATTTAATGTACTTGTACTTATACTTAAGTCTTAAGTATTGTACTTAAAGTACTTATAAGTACAATGAAGTCCATATGCAAGTGAAATAAGTTGTAGCTATATTGGCTCAAAGATAATACATTACTGGATTGACATGGTCAGCTTTTGGGTGAAGTCACTTTGCTGCATTTGCTCTAAAAACAGGATTTAAAAGGTTTCCTATCTTGATTCATTTTTGTGTTGATCTTAGAAATAGTACTGCTTTTGGCCTGAAAGATTTAGCTGATCATCAGGCAGCTATAGCAACAAAGAAGAAAGATCATGTCCTGAACAGAAAGTCAACAACAATGAAGTACACTCACTAAGCAGGTGGATGAATACATTGAAACTGACGCAGTTACAATGGCCCAAAATCCAGCAAATAAGACAACCAAAAGAAATATCCTCTGCTTTCAAGGTTGGCAAAAAAAAGCAACCTAGGTGTACCATTTTCCTCTGTGCCTGTTGAGAGACTCTTTAACATTGCAGGAAAGGTATTAACTTCTGAAAGATTTCACCTTACTGATGGGCAGATTTTCACAATTTTATTAGGTGCAGCCGAAACTACATAAATGCAATTGTGAACACTGTAAGCATAAGGCCACACCAAGTCAAACCTTAGTTTCTGGTCGCCCGCCCGCATGGTAAACCTGGAACCCTAGTTTATGAGGACTATTATTAATATTACAGGTGCTTAAGTGCATGTGACCCAGCAAGACACTTATTTTTTACTGCAAAAGATCGAGATACTCTAATAGAGCAGTCAGGGATTCCAACAGAGCAGTCACACTACTCTTAACTCTAATATTAGGTATATATGCCACACTAATAAAATGTTTCTAATTATAGCTAGTTTTGTCCTTGATTATATAGCTGTTCAGATTATAACTGTTACTAATGCTTCAGTAACCAAAGTAATTTCAGTAGCATTAACTACTAGTCCATGCAGATGGGCCATATAGCTTTAACTTTATAATTCAAATGTAGTCCTCTAATGATTAGTCTAGTAACTTCAAATTCCTTATCACTGAACACTATATACAGGGGTATGGAAAGCCGGCAACATTCGGTGAGCTTAAACTTAAACTTTTCCATAACTAAAATTAGATTGGCAAGTAGAAACCCTTATAGTTTAAACATTCCCAGATGATCACTAAAAAACACTAGTCTGGAGCACTCAATGACTCAAAACTTTGACAGTTACTTTTCTCAAGGTTATACTGAATAGAAGGCTGGAAACACATAGCTAGTGGGCTAAGACTTCACATTTGAATGAAGAATTTCTGATGTGAAAATAGAAGTTAAATTTCATTTTGGATCATAATCATTTGAACAACTTAGCTATAAGTCATAGTAATACTTTCCTGACATAGCTAATGAGACATTTATTTCACTTGGAAAACATAAGTAGCTACATGAGCAAAACATTTCCTATAGTATATTCTAAATAAATAAATAAATATACTTAAATGCTATATACATCAGTGTATAGCTAGCCATGATCCATCAACAACTTTCCTAGTGCATTTTTTGCTGAAGCACAACTACTTATGTTGTTGGTTAAGTTTGACTAAAAACAAAATCAACATGAATTTGCTAAATTGAGCAAATAATAATACCATACAGTATATTGTCACAGTAGCGTCTATAGTCCTGAAGTCCTCATCATCCGCCCGCCCGCATCCATTTGTAGGCTTGGGAGTGACCAGAAACTAAGGTATGACTTGGAGTGGCCTAATCTGTACTTGTACTTAATTATAAATAGGGGCATGTCAATGATGTCATGTATACGGAAGTGCGTCACGTGGTACTACATGTACCAGTGGGTGCTAAGCTGCTAAGGGGCGGCCGACGAGCGAGAGTTGCCTATCATATCGTAACACTATGGCTGCTAGGTCGCCTTTCACGTATGAACATCTTAAGATCTCAGGAGTAAGCGAAACGGGCGAGGAAATAGGAAGAGGCGCATATGGTTCTGTTTCGGTAGTGGAATATTACGGAGTATCATGTGCTGCGAAGGAAGTACACTCGATATTGTTAGAATTTGTTGGGACAGACGAGAGAGAACGTATGGTGGAATCTGTTATGAAGGAGTGCCACTTATTGAGCTCTCTCAGGCACCCTAATGTGATCTCGTTCATTGGCATATTCTACAGGAAAGCCGACACACGTGACAGATCTGGACCACAAGCTCCTGTCTTGGTGATGGAATTAATGCAGTACTCACTCAGTTCAATGGTAGAAAAATACCAGAGCATTCCAATGTATGTTAAAGCATCAATACTTTATGATGTAACTGCAGGACTAAGCTACCTTCATGGTCAGAGCATCGTGCATCGTTGCATTTGCAGTAATGATATTTTACTAGGTAATCACTTGGAAGCAAAAATTGCAGATTTTGGTGTAGCAACAAAAATAGAATCAGGGAAGAAGCGCAGAACATTGACTCAGTGTCCTGGTGTCGTGGATTTCATGCCCCCAGAAGCATTAGGTAGTCAGCCAGTGTATGGTCTACCACTAGATGTGTTTTCTTATGGTGGAGTTGTCATACATACAATTACTCAACAGTGGCCTCATCCTACAGCTCATATGGAGCTTGACCCAACTACTGGAAAGCAAGTACTTGTAACTGAGGTGGAAAGACGACGACAATACCTGGACATGATGGCTATGACAGCTCATGAGTTAGTATCGTTGACATCTTCTTGTCTGAAAACTGATCCAAAGAATCGTCCAGCTACACCTGCACTGCTTTTAACAATGAAAACCATTGTAGATAGTTATAAGCAAGCAAATAAATCACCTGTTACCTGGCTAGCAAAGAATCTGCTTGAACCTGAAGTTTCTAAAGTTCCCTACCCACCAGCTGCTGAAAAAGACATTCCATCCATTTTACGTTCTCATGTCTTGTCAGGGGTGGCTCCTACTGGACAAGAAATAGGTCATGGGTCATATGGAGTAGTGTATGAAGTGAATTACAATGGGAAGGCTTGTGCTGCTAAAGAAGTTCATTCAATATTTATTGGGGCGGATGGCTTTCCCAAAATGAAAGAGGACTTTGTTCGTGAATGCCACCTTTGGAGTACACTTCTTCATCCAAACATTGTTCAGTTTCTAGGGGTCTACTATCCTCCACAAAATGAGTCGGGCCTTCCTGTCCTGGTGATGGAGAAAATGTGGGAAAGTTTAACATCATTAGCAGAAAATCATAGCAATATTCCACTACACGTCAAGTTGTCCATCCTTGTGGATATATCCCTTGGTTTGCGATACCTGCATAATAGAGTACCCCCAGTAATTCACTGTGATCTCTCTCCTAATAATGTGTTAGTTGGCTTTCGTCTTGAGGCAAAGATCACAGATCTTGGTGTTGCTAAGGTGGTAAAAGCTGGTGGTAGTACCAAAACAATGACAAAGGCTCCTGGTACCACCGATTTTATGCCACCAGAAGCAGTGGCTGATAGACCAATATATGGTCCACCATTAGATGTCTTCTCCTTTGGTGGGATAATCCTTCACATAATTACTCAGCAGTGGCCTAGGCCATTATCTTGGGTCCACATTGATCCTAAAACAAGAGAGCAGCAGTTATTGTCTGAAGTGGAAAGGCGTAAACAATACTTAGACCAGGTAAATGCTCCAGAAGGCCTTCGGACTTTAGCTGCATCTTGTTTAAATGGAGATCCTGAAAGTCGTCCAGTGATCAAAACTGTTGCAGATAAAATCGGTAGCTTGAAAGATGACTATGGGAAACAGAATGAGGTAGACTGGAGAGATCTTATCTCTTGGTTAACTAACAAAAAGTGAAACTCCTACATATAATATACTGAAAAGTCATAATAGACATCATCATTATTATGCTTATCAATTTATTTTCATCTCAACTATTGATGTTATTCTAAGGGTATAGTACATCATTTGAGTGCAGTTAACTAGTAAGGCAAGCTGCTAATCTGCTGCACTGACACCCATGTTGGTATGTAGCTAATGTGGCCATATCAGAGCTCAATGAAGGCAGAGACATCTTCTATCCACTACTGGAAGAGTTCTCATGAAAAAAAATTTTGAAAACCCTCTGAAAAGTCAAAAATTTTCAATGGGTGGTCAAAGTTTCATTACATTTTCACATACTAAACCTATGAAAACCCAATGAAACTTTACCAATGAATAATGAAATTATTTTTCATAGAATTTTCAATTTTTCATTGAATATTCATTGATATGTCCAATGAAAACTGATACTATGAAAATAAAATGTAAAGTTCATTGGGGCCAGCGATCATTTCAGACATTTTAAATTTCATTGGATTTTCAAGTACAATTTGTCCAATAGTAATCTATGCTATTTTCCATCAAAGTATACCATGTAGCCATATATTAATTAGTCTATAGTCTATGAAAAGGCTTTCACACCGCTCTAGTAGAATGTTTAGAATTTTCATGGCGCATACTGAGTAGAGAGAACTAGACTACCACAATTCATGACTTGCATAAGCATGTAGATCCGGCTATGTTGGCATTGTAAGGCATGCAATGTGGGTGCTTGCAACTCCACTGTTTGTGCTGGAGTAATTTAATATTATTGCTTTCACCTATGTAGGTGACTTTGTCTTGATCCTTTTTTTCTTTTATCATTGGGACAAAACAAGGACAGGATCTGTTGCTTGAGTTAGCCACATAGTTGAGACTATTTACTCTTCTCAAGTGAAGCATTGGAGGATCGAGAGCGAATTGCTGTACCCGTGGAAATCACCCACACTGTATGGTAATCTATATGTTTATGCATAGACTAATAGATAAGGTAATTAAGGTATATAGTTTATGCAAGTTAATTGTGTTAATCTATGTTCAGTATGTACGTGCCATGAAAATCCTGAACGTTTTATTAGAAAATTTCAATAAAGCAAAGCAGTTAGCACCCTTTGATCAGCGAATAGATCAGTGTACGTATATATTGAAATAGACTTTAGTCCAGATTCCAGAATCTAGGCCAGTCCAGGTAGTGAGCTCCTAGTCTGGCGCGGCCGCTCCTTCGCAAACAGTTTGCGAAAGGGCGGCCGCGCCAGACTAGTGAGCTCCAGCTCCAGTTGGACCATATATAGGTTGGACGGACAGCGAATTTCAAATATCACGTGATGAATAGTGCCATTTCTAATTATTACACACCAGACCAATTGGGCTTTTGTCTTTAATTTGAAGAGTATATGGATGACCTGTAGTTCTACACGATACGAAGTACGTATTATATGTTTAGTGTGTGTACCACTATGCATGATTTCTGCCCACTGTAATACCAGAAGCCTCTGTTTTAATCCTTTTTGTACATATGCATAGTCTCTGGTCTTCCATTAAATTTTCCGTGGAGGAGGACACATAATGAGTATAGTGGTAATATTGTTTGAATTGTGACTCCTTAATTCACCTGTTAATTGTATGTCGAGACTTAGCCTTCTCACACTAGAGTCACAGGCCCCTAGTGGCTGTGGGATCTTAATTGTGTTTGT